>NC_142661.1:14397992-15694242 GCF_026168435.1 Sesamum indicum
AAAATTGGCAATATTTGTAGATCTAAACAGCAAAAACTCAAGATTGGATATACATAAATTTAGACCTAGCTACTCACTCCTGATTTTTCGAGTGGGATTATGTTTAAACTAAAGAGGAGACAGCAACATTAGGATCTGATCCATAGTCATGACAGCCCTCAACAAGACAAAACTGCATCAATCTTAATTTTCTCCATTCTTGGGGTGGGAAAAAAAATTAAAAAACCCTAGTTTTTTTTTCCCCCTTGAAGTTTGTCTGCCTTTCAGTCTGCAAATGCCTTTTCACTCTCTTTTCCAAGGTGAAATCCGGAGCAAAACTCAGAGTCTTGAATTGGATTTTACCTCACCAATTTGAAATTGGTAGAGCTTTATTTGTTGAAACATTCTTTACATAAGTGGCTTTAAGGTGTGGTTGCATGACATAAAGGCAAATATGCAAACTGTGTGGTCCAAACCAAACACACACACACACACACACACAGACATATATATATATATGTATATATGTGTGTGTGTGTCTAGCCCCAAGAATTATTGTAAATTTATATGGAGTGTTATTGCACATACACTTATTAGGATAAATAACTTGCAATAACTAAAATTTAACACCTGCAATAATTAGATGCTTGAGATGAAATACAGCCTGTACAAATTCAATGAAAAATTACAAAATTAATTCATTTACACTATGTAAATTATAATTAATACATGAAAAAGAAACAAAGGGTTTGAATCTTTTCTCATGTATTTCTTGAATAAGATTAAAAAAAAAATCAAGGACATCGATATATTTAGATCGGAATATTAACTATATGGTATAATATTTAAACATTTTCCGACAATTAATTACAAGGAAATTATCATGTCTTTTGTGTTACATGTGAATGAAAAGATCTGAAATCAGAAAAGGAAAATCCTTTTTCTTATCCCTCCATGTGTGTGGTTGAGGAGATACCAATTATCATATCTATATATATATATATATATATATCCTGTAAAATTCAAGCTAGAAAAGCTATTAAGAATGACTTTGGCACATCAATTTTAGGGTCTAAAAAGAAGAAACCGCAGGAAAATCAAAGAAACAGATCAGTAAAATAAATCCGGAACACAGAAATTAAGATTTACTTTAAGATTACAATGTAAGAATGAGGTAACTTGAAAAGGGTTTCACCAGATCTGGTCTGCTGAGTAAGCAATTAATCATTTATTTGAACTACTGTAAAGCAGTAAAACACGAACTAACTGTACCGAAAAGAAGAATCCAACAGCAAAGAAAGATGAGATATATATATATATATATATATATAGACAAAAATTACCATGCAGTAAAACCCTTATCTGATGTTGAATTCTCCATGGCCCTCCCCATATCTTCCCACAGCTTTATTGAACCGCATAGAGATTGCATACATACATAATCACCTCCGGTTGCGGGACGTACAGTCATCTGCAGTACTGTGCAGTTCAAGAAAGCTGTGGAAGGGTAAGAAGAGAGCCATTCATTTCTCAAGAACTCTCCCAAAGAACAGTCTGATGCAACCCTAAATAGGGTTTCTTCAAGAAAGATACATACATATATATATATATTGATAGAGAGAGAGAGAACAGAGATTATACATTATAGTATAACTTTGTGAATATGAAGAGAGAGAAAGAGAGAGAAGAGAAAGTGTAGGTTTGAGGGAAGAGGAGAGGGCAGTATTTATAGGGGAATTGGAAGTCTTTTCCACCAATCCCGAGAAGAATATTGGCCTATTCAAAAGCTGACTACGTTTGATCCCATTGCTGCATTTATTTATATATATTATGCACTTCTGTTCCAAAATTACTCTCCCATTTTGACCTCTTTTAGACCCTTTTTCAGAATATTTTTATTATTATTTTCTTTTCTAATATTATCTTTCAAAAACAAAACTTATATATATATATATATATTAAACAATAACAATCACAAAAAAATCTACATAATATAGATTGTTTTTGCATGATTTATTCATTGCAAATTTCACACCCGCACATAAATTTTTTGTTTTAAAAAAATTAATAATATGATATATATATGTATGTACATATATTTTTGGTAGACAAAAGAAAAAAGAAGGGGTGGTACCCCATATACCCGCTAATAAAGATTGCGTCTATGCTATGCATGTGTCCTGATCAGAATCTCTATAAAATTTACTGTCATCAAAAATCAAAGTTTAATTATGTGGGAATCAACACAAATATAGATCAGAGCTAATCGACGTAATCACATAGGAACCAATACTAAGATCAAAACGTACGTTTAACCTCATTAAACGTCTTGACATGAATTTGAACCCACATTGTAGGTACGGCTACGTTCGACCTTTTATCAATTGATTGTATAATATATATACATATATGTATACATTGTTATTTGAGTAATGTGGAATTTTTGGAAGAGAAAGTTTCTTTATAGCAAAAATAAATATTCTCCACAAAAATAAAAAGTAATAAATTTAAAAATAAAAAGGAATATTATATTACACTAAAAGACACAACAGAAGAGCAAATTCTAGTACACATATATCATGATTATAGGTGTGGCCAGGATGCCGGCTACCGGATCCAACGGTGGTGTTTGCCCTGATGGGGCTACATACGAAGGGTCCCTCCCTAGATCTGTCCATTCGTGGGGGATATCACTATAATAATCCAAGAATACATTTTTATATACCAACTGCATGGTACGATTTCTCTATGTGTATATAATAAATAATTTTTAATATTTTAAAATATATTATAAATAAAAATATCATATATAAACCAACAAATTAAATTTTTAAAAAAAAAATAAAAACAAACTTAATACATTATCGGCATGATAAATAAATTGGTGTAGTGGTATTAAATTAATGGTATCACTTTTGTAAAAAGAGAAAGAAAAAAAAATTAATTACAATTCATTTTTGAAATTATCTAATTAGGAGTATTGATAAAAAATTAGTGGCATATATATATAAGAATTTGAATAGAGGGTGATTGAAAATACAAAAGAGATATTTTTGAAAATTCAAAAAATTGGTATTGCAGTGTAATTAATCGTTCTTCGTGGATTAAAATAGTCTTTTTATATAATATATATATATATATATATATATATATATATATGCGCACCCACTCTGTTGAGTAGTATAGGGTGACTTAGTACGTAGATGGGGGTTCATATTTCATAATTATACATTATTTCTTCATTATTAATTAGGGATGTATATGTAGATTATTAAAATCATGTTTCTTTTTAATTATAATAAGGAAATATTTTATTTTAATGTAAATTTTGAAAACATAAAAATTTAAAATTCTTATCTCTTATTAAATTCGTTGTTAATTATCAACCAATTTACTCTCCTTTCTAATTTTCTTAGCTATTGGAATAATTTTTAGTATTGTTTAAGTTCTTTAATTCTCCTTATTTTGGTGAGTTTTCGTTATTTTTTCTCCCATAATTACATTTTATTTCATGTTGTAGATTTCATCTCATCACTAATATTAAAAATAAAGGCTATCTGCACTCACAACAGTGGTTAATGATACCGTCACACCAATTTTTAAATATGATAATTATAATCCTAATTAAGTAATTTTTAAAAATTAATTGCAATTAATCTTTTTCTTACAAAACCATTTTTATGTCGCTACATCGATGCTTTTGTTATGTCGATGATATCTTAAGTTCATTTATTATATCACGCAGAGACGGCATGCCGCAACAGCTCGTAAATAACAATTTATTAATGTCTTAATTAATTTAGTTGTGAAGGTTGAGATCCTATGAACAAATTAATTTGAAGTCATGGGGTTCGAGTTCCATCAGACGAGTGAATATTTATCTTACTTTATATACATGAGTTCAATTATTGTAATTTATTCTATTATTTTTATTTATATTGATATATTGATTGAATTCGCGTATTTTTTAATTTATTATGATATTGATATAATCATCTACGTACTTACCACTTCAAAAATAAAAAATTGGACTTTTAATTACAATTTTTTAATTACACTGATCAGCTAATTATCTCATCACTAATATTGATATTATCACATGGAAGATTATTCTTTTCTGGAATATTATATAAATACCTCTCATGATAATTATAAATGGCCACATACATCAGAACAATTTCATCCTAACACATATACTCAAGGAATTCATGATCCATGCTAATAATAATAGGATTTTCAATTTAATAGTATTGTCATTATAATTTATATGACTAGTCATTACAAAAAAATAATATTATTGGCTACAATATTAATAATTATAACTTAAAATTATAGTAAATAATTATTATTAATCAAGAGTAAAATTGATGCAAAAAATTAGTCTTTCCATTATAAAAAAAATATTTGTCAACCGATAAGAGCCATGATAAAAATAAATAATTTAACTACCTCCGCAAAATGACGACTAACAACGGTTGTGTGCTTGTAGTCAATAACTATTTGTTACGGTTATTTATTATCGACAATGGCAATCAACCATAATTAAACATTATATTTGTGGTATTGTATGGCGAAACAGTGCTATTTTATTGTGTGACGTATTGTCGTTCTGAATTTGAATGAGTTTTATAATTTTATTTTAAAAAAAGGTCACGTTAAAAAATAGATATTGAGCCTAATAAGGTACTCAAACTCTTACGCTATATTTGTTTTCATTTCCAACTTATTTTCGAGATAAGTCAAAACATACTTAATGTTTGTCATCATTCAAAAACATCTTATTTAGGTGTTTTAAACTGTTTTAACACAAATACATACATATATAAATATATATAAAAAAAGCTTGATTCGACAATGATTTGACGATAAATAGTAATTTTTGTCTTCCAAAACACAACATTAAACATACAATACTTATTTTAAATTATCTTAAAAAATAAATTTAAATATACATACTATCTCTAACACACACTTATTTATCTTTATTTTTCTCTCTCTATTTCCATAAAATATAACAAAACACTCAAAAAACGAATACAAACATTATGTTAGTGTTTTACTTTTATTAATATAATAAAATGAAAAAAAAAAAAAGGGGAGAGAGATAGTGAAAGGGTGGGCACATGGTGGCATGTGAGGGTGACCCACAGCGTGAGAGATGACATGCACCCCGGTTTTCCCGGACTAAGGTCTCTCTGTCGGCTATGCCTTCTGCTCGACATCTTCGTTCTCTTCGATGCACCTTCCTCCACCTACACTACTCCAATACTTTAATCCCCATTCTCTCTCCCTCTCTCTCTCTCTATATATATATATATATGTATATTGTATTAATCAATAAATACACTATGCTGTTCGGATTGATGAATTCAGCAGCCACTGCAATAATATGTAGTATTCGTGATAATTAATTATCAAAATTATGATTTTGAAATTGTCTGCAAAATATATATAACGAGTGATAATAATTTTGATTTTATTACGATATGATTATTAGTAACAAAAAGTTATACATAAAATTATCGTGATTTTATTGTATTTTTAGTCATGTAATTATAGTCATTTTCATTTTAATTCTGCACCTTGTTATGAATGTAAAATGATTTTTCACCTTTTTAAATTTCATGATTTTAGGTCTAAATTAGAGAAAATTCTCAAATTTAGCCGAAAAATGATGTCATAATTCCGGCTAGTTATCTCCCAAAATTGCGAAATCAGAAAAGGTGAAGAACTATTTTACAACTCTAACAAATTACAGGATTAATTAATTGTAAGATTCAAACTATAATTAATCACACATTTTTTGTGACAATTATTATGCATATGTACGTAACTAATTGTTTTAATACTAACATTCTTTTCATAGTTTTTTCCCATTATTTTTTGTTAATGATTTTTTACAAATCAATTATGACTATCAAAACAATCAAAAGGTTATTACTTAAAATGCAATATTTGTCATTACACATATAATTAGTAATAATATTAAAAAGTTTCGATTAATACGCTCAATTTTCTCTATATCAAATACGATGTTCAAAAAATAATGGTTAATGGTAATTAATTAACCCTCTTTATTCCAATCTATTTTTTTATTAAAAGAATAAAGAAATAAATAAAACGAAAGAGTAGGGTGAAATTTGATGCACATGAATGTGTTGGCTGTCTTCTAGTTTTAGAAAATTTCATACACACAAATAATACGTACCACGACAGCTATACTATGTTACATACACACATTAATATATACGATCAATTATCTCTCTCTCTCTCTCCAAAATTTTAAATTTCAATGCATATATGTCTCTGTCTCTGTCTCTGTGTCTGTCTCTCTCCTAGTGTGTGTGGTGTGTGAAAGAGAAAGGGACAGTAGTCGACAAAGAGAGGTCATTTGATGTGGGTTTGCACGTTAAAGCATGATCATAAAGCAGCTATACAAACCCTTGATTGATTAATGGAAGTTAGTGGGTGATATTGTTTTAGTTAGCTGGCAAACACTTATTCTTTTAGGTAATCTTGTTAAATAATTATATATACAGCACACACACATGTAATTATTCATATTCTACATTTACTTTCAGTTTCCTTCCCTCTTTCGGATTAAAGATAATGCATATTGCTGGTTTGATACTCAATTGATGTTTTTTTGTGCGAGATTTTATCCGTTCTAATTTTGTATGAATTTAGAATTTTGTTTTCAAATAATGTCTCGTTAAGGCACTATAAGAAAACAAGGCATATACTATAAATAATATTGCAACGATACTAATTCCGTAGCTAATGAGATAGACTAACAATGAATATTCCGCAGCAGTATTATTTGTTACTATAGAAGCTCTATTTCTATAGTAACGACACTGCTACAGAATTTTGGTGGAAAAGTTTGCTACATAATTTTTGTATCTATGGCGTTGAAAATTAACTGCTACAAAATTTTTATTTTTATTGCAATAATATTGGCTACAAATTTTCTGTTACTATGTGTTGATACCCCATCCCACATGAATTATGAACTAATAAGATAAACAATATATAAGCATTGGGCAAAGAACTCAAGTTCATCAATTGAATGCTTTTCCATGAGTTGTTAATAATTGAATTTCATAATGCACTTGAATGGGTTTGGAGGCGATTTTCGAGTCCAACAGGCTTGCGGGTATGGGGCTCAGCAAGGTTGGGAACTAAGTGCAATAAGAGACCAAGTGCTACGTGCATGGGAGTGAGTCCAAGACATGACACTATGAATATAGCAATAGAAATTTCATAGTTAAAATTATAAAAAATATTAGATATTTGCATCAAATATTTCATCATTATTGCAATAAAATTAGCTACAAAACTACCGCTAGACTATATACCTATAGAAATAGCTATAGGAATCCGTAGCCATGAGATAGATGGGGAAATTAAAATAGCTGTAGCAAAATTAGCTATAAGTTTCAAAAATAGCTAATATGAATGTGTTATTACGCATTTGGTTATTATACGCATCGTACTTAGTTTATTTATGAATTATTCCATTTTTAATTACATGAAGATGTGGAAATAAAGGAAAACTTTACTAGAACTCTTTGAAATAACTTTTTTATGTTTAAAAAATCTATCAGAATTAATACCTTTTAATTTAAAGAAACCTCATTTGATCAACAATTCATTCTTAAAAAATATATTTGACTTTTGCTCTATTAATTTTCACCACAAAAAGACTGTTTAATATATAGTTACGAATATTTTTTATGGCCAAACATAACAGATATTAACGCGGGATTTTTCGATGGACAACCTTCAGATTTCAGATGAATAAGATCGGGTGCCCTGACGTTGTTGCCGAATCCATCGGAAAGCACTCACGAAAATGTAGCAATGGGAGGACTGTCAAAACATTCGTTGGAATTTTGGGGAGGGGAAAGGGGGGAATGTCCATTGGAAATATGTTGCGAAATGCAATTCGACCAAAACTTCCGACAGTTTTTATGATAGGAAGTTATTGAAAAATTCCAACGGGTTTTGCTATATTTTCTTTTTCAGTAGTTATCACTTATGGCTCGTTTATTTTCATGGTTTGCATAAATGATTGACTAGACTCGAAGAGATTTGTTGTAGGATTTGATAAATTAATAAAAAAATTATAAGTTGTTTACTTGATTAGATTAAGTGATGGATGAAAAAGTTTTAATAGTAAGAAAAGATCCGCTTCTGCCTGGATTTCTCAATCAGACCATGTGGTCTGATTTCATATCAAGTCCAATCAAGGCTTGTAGGATTCGAACTGAGCCGATATCATGAAAAGGAAATAGTTTACACTATTGGATAAAAAGGCACAATCCAGACTTATATCTAAATGTAAACAGACCCCTAACGTATGTGATAAACAATTCAAAAGTGCGATGGATTGCTGATGGTTTAATCATGGTCGTAATCACGAACACAATTAGAGGCGGACTTTCCAATGAATATGCAACCATCAGAAAAACAACGCTCTATTTATTAAGTTTGGATTTTTTTTCCTTTCCAAATCTGTCAGGATACATGTATGCATTTGGTTGAATCCTTTAGATCATAATACTGGGGGGTTAGGTCACTCATAGGATTGCGATTATGAAATCAATCTCAATGGTTTGATTTGAAATGTTCCAAGTCGATGAATTGGTCAAGACGGGGCATTGACCATGATTCCTTAGATACTTGCACTAAATGATGTGTTCATATGATGATTGCCACGTTTTATTAACAATGACGTATGATGTCTGCGCAATTCAGTAGGTGTTTGATAAGGAGTTATCAAATTCATTAAATTAACTTGCAGGAGTTGTCATATGAAAGTCAATAAGCCATAATTAGTATGACTAGATATTCTTGATAACTGCGATAGTATAGGATTCCTTTGACTTGCAAAGTTGTAGTAGCCTTGTGTAAACGACGGTTATATCTTAGTTTTGGCTGACGCTCTGTGTAATACATGGACGCAAAAAAATCCTATACCAATGTAGTCAGAACGTATATGAAGGTTGGTGTATACCAAGAAAGGATCCATCACTAATGATGGTGACCTATGTTTTTAAGGTTGTGCTCTCTCCAAAGTCTGTGGCCACGGCTGTCGAGCAAATAAAAAAAGGGGTTTCCTATATTGATTAAGGAGATACACAAACAAAATAGATACATAGACCACAGCTTGGTGGCGATGCATGGTGAGGGGTACCCTCCAATTAAGGAGTTAACTTAGGGTGATTAATATAATATGATTTAATTAGTTTGAGCAAATTAACTACATATTAAATTGTATATAATAGAAGCCCAAGTCTTGCTAACTAGCGAACGTAAAGGGTCACACATTCATGATGGAATTTTTGGTAATAATTAAATGGATTAATTATAAGAAGATGACAATTGATTTAATGCGTTAAATTATTTGTGATGTGGGTAAAACCCTATTCTCTCGTAAAAAGACAACTTTGCCCCTGATGGGGCCCAAAATCGCAAGTTTGCCAGCATGACCCGCGCCTCGTTTACCGGATCGGGTCGCGACCCGACCCGACGACCTGAGACACGTGGCACGCGCATAGCGGATCAATGGACCCCCAGGTTCTCTATAAATACCTCCCAGTCAGTGTATTAAAGGTACGTCGTCTTGACCGCATTTTACCTTTAGGTCGCTTCAGCTCGCTGTTTTTCTAAGCGACCCCATATTTCGACCTCAGAACCAAACACTGACTTAAGCATCGGAGGGCCGTAGCTGGGTGCCACCCCAGCAAGCCTAACGATCTGCTTCTTTTCTCAAGGCCCAATCACTAGTCTGGGGGAGGAGCGACCTCGAACCGCTTGGGAGGTAGAACCAAGGAGGTCGCGTAGATTTCGACCCGGATCAGTTGGCGCCGTCTGTGGGAACTGAGGAAAGCCTCTTTTAGATTCGGTTTGAGGAAGAATTCGCCATGTCAGAATCATCAAGGTGCGAACAAGAGGGAAGGCGACACCTAACCGATGAAGAGGAGCAGCGGATGATCGGGAGAGCGAGTAAGAATGTCATGGATGAGCACTGCCCATCTGTTTGGGAACCGTCGGGGGGAAGACAGACGGAAGAATGGAGGAAAATGATCTTGGGTGGTCAAGTAGAAGGAACTGTTCGCATGAAGAAGAATAAGAAAGTAATGCCAGGAACCTGTTGGGTGAAAGAGAGATCAGCTACCGCATCTAGCAACAATAAGGCAGGACAGCCGGCGATCTCCAGAGCTGAAGTGGAAGGCGTAAGAAGGCAGATAGAGAAATTGAAGCAATAGCTAGACGACCTGAAAAAACGAAGCGACCTGAAGAAGCGAGGCGACCTGGCTAGGCGAAATATGAACTCGCCCTTCACCAACGAAATTCTATCCGAAGTTGTTGGCCCAAATTTTAGACTACCCGATCTACCTAGATACGATGGGACGAAGGATCCACGCGAGCATATCACTACGTTCGGAATGGTAATGAATCTATATAGGTAAACGGATTCTATTAACGCAAAGCTGTTTGTGACTACTTTGACAGGGAAGGCACAAGAATGGTTCACCAGCTTGCCTAATGGGATCATTGGATCGTATGAGCAATTGATACATAGGTTCGCATACCACTTCGCCAGCAAACAAAAGTAAAAAAGATCAGCGACCCACTTATTCGCGATCCGGCAAGGAAAAGAGGAATCTCTTAAAGACTTTATAGGGAGGTTCAATAACGAGACATTGGAGGTGCAGGATCTGCGGGTCGATATGATGATGAGCATATTAGTACATGGTTTAAAGAAGGGACCGTTCGCATCAGCGTTAGCTAGAGATCCTCCTGAGATGTAGAACAGTTGATGCTTTTGGCACACAAGTATATCAACGAGGAGGAGATGAATGCAATCAAGGACAGAGAATGGGAGGGATATCGAGATCGAAGTCGAGATAGGCGGAGGTAACATGAGGGGATACCTTTTCCGCCAAAGTACCACTAGTACACGACGATGGTCACCTCCAGAGGGCCAGCGTGATGATGGTTGAAGATAGCAGTCCGCCACAGTGGCCTAATAGCGCTAGGACACCCAGAAGAAGGGGGTATATTCGTATCTCAGTTTCCATAACGGATGATTATCTTTTTGCAGAAATGATGCTGTAGTGTTTTTATTACCAATCATGTACGTAATTACGATATTTGGTAGTATTAGCATGTATGAATGTTCGCATGAAATGAATAGCTCTTCGGTGGTACCTTATTCTACGATGCAATACCATGCCACCCTCAACAACGCGACCTGGAAAAGACGCGACCTCTTGTGTCTGCGAAAGACCCTCAACTTCACGACCTGGAAAAGGCGCGATCCCTTGTGTCTGTAAAAGACCATCAACAACGCGACCTGCAAAAGGCGCGATCCCTTGCGTCTGCAAAAGACCGTCAACAAGCGATCCCTTGTGTCTGCAAAAGACCATCAACAACGCGACCTGCAAAAGGCGCGATCCCTTGTGTCTACCAAAGACCGTCAACAAGCGATCCCTTGTGTCTGCAAAAGACCATCAACAACGCGACCTGCAAAAGGCGCGATCCCTTGTGTCTACCAAAGACCGTCAACTACGCGACCCGCAGAAGGCGCGACCCCTCGTCTATAAAGGACCAACTACGAGGTCGGGAAAGGGGGCAACCCGTCAGGACAACATGAGGTGCAAAATTGTCTGATGACCATTGGTTACGCGATCTAAAAGGATGCATCCTCCATGTCACCCGAAACCAGTCAATGCGATCAGGGAAAGAGTGCTCGAAAATCTCTCCAATTCTCCCTATATTTGAGATCGGATTAATGATTATCTTACTTATCTAATGGGAATTCTTGGAATACGAAGATGAAAGGGGAATCTCTTATAAAGAAGGAAGTTCATTGAGAAGAAAGATAATTTACAGATTCGACTCTGAAGTAAGCGCAGTGATCTACGTAAACGATTACAAATTGAAAATACAAAGAGCCTACTTATCTACTGCATCTTCGCCCATATTCTCAAGTTCCTCCACCAAAACCCCAAATTCATCATCATGTTTCAAAGGGGGTTCTTCAGGGAACGCCGCGAGATTGCCATCCAAGGTCGGGTCGATCCAGTTCGTGTCGAACCCATCTACGAACCCTCTCAGCTTCTTTATTTGGGAAGTGCAGCGATCAAAACCTTTAACAAGATAGTCAGCAGACTTAGCTTCTACAGCGGTCGTGAAGGCGGTAGACTTCATGAAATCTCGAGCTCCCTGCAACCGTGTGTCCGCCAAGGTCTTCTTATAGTCATCAGAACTCAAGTACTGATCGCGACCTTGATTCCGGGCAACTTCGAGCTGGTGTTGATACTCTTCTAAGAAGAGTTATTCTTCTCGACCGGCCACCCGATCCGCTGAAAATCCTTCAGCCTTAGCCGATTCCATCGAAGATGCGAACTTCTGCCTGAGCTCTCTTAATTGAACCTCAAGCTCGGACTTCTGAGCCTCGAGCTCGACCTTCTCTTTCTCGCAGGTCGCTAACTTCGAGCTCTTTTCCTCGAGTAGCTTGTCAGCGACCATCTTCTCATGTCGCCAGTAGTTGCACTTCAAGGACAAATGATTTCCGAAAGCTGAGACCTACATATAGCAGCTGAGAATTAGTAAGGCAAAAGCAAAAGAAGTTGATGAAGTTGGTAGAACACTACCTGTGAGAGGGAGTGAGCGAAGTTCTGCTCGACCCGAATAAGCGACATGGGAGCGAGGAGAGCTTGATCGCGAGGCAGGATGGTGGATTTATACAACTCCTAGGAGTCTTGGCCAACATGGGTCTTCAGCACAGAACTTTGGCCCGAGATGGCCCAGTTCGGTATCAGTTTCTCACCCTCCATGGCAGCAGGGCTATATGAAGGCGATTGGAGGTCCACCTGGGTCTCTCTCCACCAAGCAGTCAACTCGTCAACTACCTTCAGATTCTCGCTCTCCGCTGAAGAATTTGCCTTGGATTTCTTTTGAGAGGGGGGACTAGGTCGCAGGGAATTACGCTTCCTCTTGGACGACTCCGAAGCGACCTGTTTCCCCTTAGACTTCTTCCGTATGAGCGGTTCAGGATCACTTTGTTCTTCGCAGTCTATCGGCAAATGCTCAAGAACGGGATCGTTATTCTCACTAGCGACCTCGATGGGAGTCGCGCCAGATGGACTCAGGGAGAGAGCTCCATGCGACCTCGACGCGTTTTCTGGAGCAGATGGAGTACGCTGGGAGTCTGGTTCCGAAGGAGGAACTGTTTGCTTAGCCCTTTTGGCGCGAACCATTCTTGCAATGCGGGCATCCATCACAATAGAATCTGCAAAGATAAAATCCAGTCACCACTAAATACCATAAATTGTGAACAGAGGGAGGAAAGAGATGGATCACCTAAAGAACCCCGGGTTTGAATAGGTGTCGGGCTGAGACCTGCAAGCTTCAAGGTATGCTCCGACAAAAGCAATTTGGCTCCATATTGATACCGGGTGAGAGTACCGATCAGATCGTCATCTAATCCTACACCGCGGACTTTGGGTTCGGGTTTAGTAGTTCGCCAGTCACAAGGGAATGGCCAGACTTGGTTAGAGGGAGGTCGAAGGAAGAAAAATTTATCTTTCCAAGAGCCCACATTGGACTTTAACTGGGTAACAAAAGCGCAGTTCGGTTTAGCAGTGAGATAGAAGAAGCCCTGGTCGCCTGATCTCCTCGAGGTCGTAAACTTGTAAAGCGACCAGAAGCTGTCGAAATCGGGTTCAAGCTCGAAGTATTCCATTATGATGATGAAAGCTAAAATATGACGAATGGAATTGGGAGCTAGCTGCATGGGACATATCTCTAGCCTAGATAAACTTCTAGCGACGGTGCGAGGAAGGGGAAAACGCAAGCCTGCGGCTAAGTGTACAATAGAAATCGGACAACTATCGGGTGGAGGTCGATTCATGCGATCTGAGGGAGAAGGAAGAATAATTTCGAAATCTAAAGGAATATAATACTTTTCTCTAATCGCATTAGCTGTCCAGTATAAAGTACTTTCAATGGCTAGCCAAGGTTCGTCAGTCGGTTCGCCCTCACTATGTTCTGGGGTCGTCAGCGGGATCGTTATTTCCGGGTCGCTTCTACCTGCGCTAGAAGATTCTATCTGTTTTCTATGAGCTATGGGCATTTGTGAGGTCGCAGATGAGCTGCCGGGACTACCTGATGAACTATCAGATGAGCTACCAGAAATACTCGATGAACTACCAGAGCTACTCGATGAACTACCAGATGAGCTACTAGAACTACTAGGCTTGGAAGACATAATATTAAAAGGAGGTCGCTCGGAAGTACCTGGCTAGAAGGCAGGTCGCAGCTGGAAGAGGCAGGTCGCGCGAGGAACGATTGAGATTGATAGTGAAGAGCAAAGCTGCAGTCGAACCCCCCTATATTTATAGAGGTAAATTTATGGAGATTCGTGTCGAAGACAACGGTCGGATATCGAGATGGCGGTGATGATCTAAAGGACGAGATCGATGGACCATTCGACTTTCCTCAGCGTGCTACTCACACTAAGAAAAGTAGGGGAGTAATGATGTGGGTAAAACCCTATTCTCTCATAAAAAGACAACTTTGCCCCTGATGGGGCCCAAAATCGCAAGTTTGTCAGCATGACCCGCGCCTCGTTTACCGGGTCGGGTCGCGACCCGACCTGACGACCTGAGACACGTGGCACGCGCATAGCGGATCAATGGACCCCCAGGTTCTCTATAAATACCTCCCAGTCAGTGCATTAAAGGTACGTCGTCTTGACCGTATTTTACCTTCAGGTCGCTTCAGCTCGCTGTTTTTCTAAGCGACCCCATATTTCGACCTCAGAACCAAACACTGACTTAAGCATCAGAGGGCCTTAGCTGGGGGCTACCCCAGCAAGCCTAACGATCTGCTTCTTTTCTCAGGCCCAATCACTAGTTTGGGGGAGGAGCGACCTCGAACCGCTTGGGAGGTAGAACCAAGGAGGTCGCGTAGATTTCGACCCGGATCAATTTGATTTATGCGAGAAGAAGCGTCGTTAAACTTTTCTTTATAAGATGAATAAGTCAAGTTGTATTAATCTTTATAAGATAAAGAAACCAAAGTTAAACTTCTCTTCGTAAGACGAAGAAACCAAGTTGTATTTCTCTTCATAAAATGTAAAAATGAAGTTGAACTTCTCTTCATAAGATGAAGAAGCGAAAATCAACTTCTCTTAATGAGATGAAGAAGCAAGTTAACTTTCTCTTCATAAGATGAAGAAGCCAAGTTGTATTTTTCTTTATAAGATGAAGAAACAAAGTTGAATTTCTCATCATGAGATAAACAAGATGAAGAAGCCAAGTAGTTTTTTTCTTCATGAGATGAAAAAGCAAACTTGTATTTTGCTGCATATGATGAAGAAGCAGAACAAGCAAAGTTGAAGTCTCTTCATAACATGAAAAAGCAAAGTTGAAGTCTCTTCATAAGATCAAGAACCCAAATTATCTTTCTCTTTGCAAGAAGAAGAAACGAACTTGTCTTCCTCTAATCATATTTGTCCTTTTGCAAGAAGAAATATCAAATTTATCTTTCTCTTTGCAAGAAGAAATATCAAATTTATCTTTCTCTTTGCAAGAAGTAATATCAAATTTTCTTCCTATTTGCAAGAAGAAGAAGAAAAGTTGAACTCTATCTTGAAGGAAAGTTTATAAATAGAGGGTCTTGTCTGTAATGCAACATAGGATTCTTCTCTTGCTCTCATCCCTTTCGGAAAGAGAAATGAGTTTTCTTGTCTTGTCCGAAGATCAATCATTCACTACAAAAAAAAAAAAAAAACAAAAAAAAAATAGGATTTGGGGTGGGTTTAGGAACGGGTTCTTTTTTTTCTTCGGAACGGTTTGCAAGTGACCGAATAAATTTGGATCGATTTTTGGAACGACTGACTATCTGCCCTTTTAAATGGCGTTATAAATATTTAGGAATGGTTAATACAGTTTAAGAACATGCATTTAGAATTATTTTAGTAATGGTATTAGGAATGCTCATTTATTTGTAATATTTTCTTTACAATTACTAAAACAATCCCTAATTTTTAATTTTATAACTTATTTATTATTTTATAATTTATTTATATTTTATAATTTATTCATATATTTAATAAATTTTAGTAAATAAATAAATTTATATATTTTAATAAATTTTAATATATAATTATATTAATTTAATAAAATTTCAATTTATTATATCTATGAATAAATTAAATAATTAAATATGAAATAATGTAATGTAAAAAACATTATGAAACATGAAAATTAAGGAAAAATATTATATTAATACAAAAAATTATCTAATTACAAAATTAAAAAAAATTAAAACCTAATATAAAAACGACGACCATATTGTCCTGGTTCGAGGTTAGGGGATCTGTCGGAGGCGGTGCTACGGTCAAGGAGGAAGCCCGCATCTCTCTCATCATGACACCATGTCAGCCATCATCGCCTTGAGGCGGCCGATATGATCCTCCATGGCCGGGTTTGGTTGTGGCGGTAGCGATGGTGATGTGAAGGTCCGGCTGAAAACGTGGGCCTCAGAATCAAGGCCAAATACTCGGCCCTTGTTCTTGCCCCCGACTGCAGCCAACCACATCTGCCGCTCCATCGTCGCCACCAAAGCCTCTAATTCGACCAGGGCATCATGGTCCTCGGCCGTGGGTTGAGGCTGACGATCCTCCATCAGCTTTTAGAACGTTTCCTACAAAACAAATAAAATTATTAGTAGTTTTAACCAAAAATTATTTTTTTAAAAAAAAATAATATTAATAAGCAACTTACCGCCACATTAGTCACCTCAGCCCGTTCCAGCCGTCATCCTCCTTTTTCTTGTATCATTTTTCAAATAACTCCATCTACTTGGGCGGTCGACCGAACTCTGCTTCCTGTAGAAGAATAAAACAGTTAGTATCTTATTTATAAAATAATGATAAACCTTAAACAAAAAGTGATTTACTTACCAACTTACACTTTTGTATGCCAACAGAGGAAGATTCCCCGCAGTACACCATCGAGGACGCTGTGAAGTTCACCGCCCAATTCGCTTATTCTTCGAGGACTCCAACTGGAAGTCCTCGCTGGCCAGTATGCTTGGAGTTGGAGCAAGACCTCATTGGCCAGTTAAAGTAGCTTGACTAGGCTCGATCGGGCAATGGAAAATATCTTGGGGATGTACTTTCCCGCCAACATGTGGAAGACCTCGAACATGAACTCATTGTCATAGAGCCACCAGTAGGTCATCTACAATAATAAAATTAAATAAATCATTAGTAAAATTCATTAAATGACTTAGATTATTAGATAATATCAAATTAATTTAAAGTACATTACCTTCATGCTCTCGAACCAGAAATGTTGGTGCTCTGGCGGCACCTGCCTCAGATATGGCCACGAGTGGGGAAAGTGTCCCCGCACTACCACATTGATGCGCTCGTGGAAGGGATGGTCAGACCTAAAAGGACATACTAATTAGATATTTTTAAGATAAAATAATTTTGAAAAAATTTAATAAACAAATTTACCTTGTGTTTTCGAGGTCGATGTACTGGCGCGGTGATGATGAGGGGATTATTGATGGTGGTGGTGGTGGTGGTGGTGGAGCAGCTGTTGGTGCAGCTCCAGATGGTCCATCATCATTTGGAGTCTGCCGGAGTGGGTGATAGTGCGGTCATATCAGGTGGTGGGGATGGTCAAAATACTGCTTCCCCAACCTAAGAAGCATCAAATGGCGCTGCTGGAAGTGGTGGGTCACGATCACATCCTCGACCACATGGTATAGGAGCATACCACTAGACATGATCTAAATAAATTATTGAGAAGTATTAGGCTAAATTTTGTGATTATTGACATTAATATGTAAATAAAAAAAAATTAAACAATTCTTATACATCAAAAATATTATAATGAGGTTATGATTATTGTACTCATTAATTATTTTAAAAATATATAATTCTCTTGTGCGTATACAAACGGGCCAACCATTGTTTTAAGCTTCTTTAGCCTATTACGTGAACTTTTTCTTAAAATACTACTTAAATTTATCCATTTTTTTTTTATCAACATTGTCTTTTGTTGACAATGAAGATGGATAAAACTAACTATATCTACTGACAAAATTCACTTGAGTGGGCTAAATAAACTTAAAGTCATGCATGATCTGTTTGTACGTTGTTACAACGGAACTACATATTTTTAAATAATTATTAATTATTGAAAATATTATCCTCAATTTGTGGCCATTGTAATGATTATGTAATTGTATTTTTAATTTAAAATATTATTATGATATTGTTATTATTGACATTAATATGTAAATAATGCTATTATTGAGAATATCAGCCTAATTTTATTATTATTGACATTATCATGTAAAAATATTATTATTAAAAATATTGGTCTATTTTTTATTATTGACATTATTATTTAAATAATATTATTATTTGAATTATATATTGGTCTAATTTTACAATTATTGACATTATAATAATGTTATTATTGGGAATATTGGTCTAGTTTTGTGATTATTGAAATTATTATGTAAATATTATTATTATTGGCAATATTGGTCTAAAATTTGTGATTATTTACATTATTATATAAAAAATATTATTACTGAGAAAATTGATCTAATTTTGTGATTATTGACATTATTATGTAAATAATATTATTATTAAGAAGATTAGCCTAATGTCATTTAAATAATAATATTACATCAATTAGCCTAATTATACAATAAATTGCACATCAATACAATAAGTTTCACAACAAAAATAGCAATATGATACAACACACAAGAATTGCATAAATTACGTAATTATACAATAAATTACATAAATAATTACACTATAAAATAAATTACACAATAATTACATAAAATACACAACTATACAATTGATTTTCAAAAATTAAACAAATTACACAAAAAATTATAGAAAAATATTATAATTTCAGAAAAGAATATATTATAATTACAGAAAAATACTTTTTTATTTATGTAAAATATATTTTAATTTTAGTGTAATATATATATTTTTATAATTTGCAAAAATTACATAAAATAAATCTTTTTACAGAAATTTTTTAAAAATCACAAAAAATTTACAGAAACTTTTTAAAAAAAATAGAGAATTATGAAAAATTATAAAAATTACAGAAAATTATTAATTGTTTTAAATTTCTAAATATTTTTAAAATTACCAAAAATTATTAAAATTTTAAAAAATTATAGAAAATTATTATAAATATTTATAAAAATTAGAAAAAAAAATTCTCAAAAATCTCAGAAAAGTTTTAAGAATGTAATTTTCGAAAATTTTTAAAATCACAGAAATGTATTAAAAAATTTTAGAAGATAAAAAATTTCAAAAATTTACAAAAGATATGAAAAAAATTCTAAAAATTACAAAAAAGAAAAATAGAAATATTTTCAATTATATTTCTGAAAATACGTTCAATAATATATTTTAGAAATAAATTCTGAAAATATTTTCAAAAATATTTGTGAAAATGGAGGGAAAAACGAAGAAAAATGGGGGAGGAAAAAAAAAGGGCCACTAACCTCTAGTCGGGATGGGGAACGAACGACGGCGGCTGAAGGCGGTGGACGACGGGGGAGTGACAACCGGGCGGGAGGGAAAGATAGAAAGGACGCGAGAGTGAGGGAGAGAAAGGGAGAAGGGAAAGAAAAAAATCTTGCATATATACTGAAAGTTTCAACGGGTTTTGGAACGGGCCTTTTTTTAAAAAAATATTCCAAAGGTTGTTCCTAATAACCAAAACGACGTTGTTTCAGTTGATGAGCATTGGTCAAGTGTTCTTGGTTTATTTAGGCATGTTCCTATTTTTTAACAAAATTGTTCCTAATTTTGTGCCAAAATTATTTTTTCTTAAAAATCATAAAAATAAAAAATATAGAAAAACCCGTCTCAAACATGTTAATAATCACAGAAAAGTAGAAATAAATTAATTAAGGCTATTGAAAATATATAATGCTTTGAATTAAATTAATACATGTTTAGAAGATCAAGTATATTTGTATATATAAAATTGTCAGTCTTACATAAATGTAAGTTGTATCTTATACTGTTATATTGGATCGCTTGATCAGACCGTTAAAATTTTAATCAGATCATTGGATATGATTAAATTGACAAAATACTACATTCAATGAAGTTTTGAACATTTTTGTTATACTGATACTAAGATATCCTGTTTGATACACAATCGATGAGGTTAAAAATGATTCAATTATCCATCAGACCATGTGATTTTAGATCAAACCGCTAGATATGTTACATATGTAAAGTATTATTATTCGTTTAAGTTTGGAATTAATCAAGTTTTTTTGAATGTTGAGATATTGTAACCGGAAAGTAAATGAGGAACTTCGGACATATTTAGGAACAGCTCTGGAACTCCTTTAGGAACGATTTTTCTAAAATCATCTTAGGAACAGATAGTTTATACATTTAGACACGATTTTTTTTTTAAATTCATCTTAGAAATGGTCAAATATTTAAAAATCGTTATTAAGTTTGGTTTTTCCTTCACTTTTCATTTGGCGCGAAATTAAATTTTTTGAAACTAATTTTGGAATGATTAAAATAAATTGATCGTTCCTATATTTTGATTTTTCCTCTTTTCTTTTCTGTAGGATACTATAATGTATTTAGGAATGATTTTCTTTTTTAAAATCCATTTTAAGTAGGAAAGGATTTGGAATGGGTACTGTCACATATTTAGCTGTTAAAAAATAACCGTTAATTTATATTTTTAAAATAGTTATTGGGACGACTTTAGGAATGATTTTTTTTACAGTTGAATTATAGTCATTCTACTTTATTTGGAAGGGTCTTAGTAATACACTATTAATAAACAAAAAAATCATTCCAAAGTGTATCAGATTTTGGAACGGTATTTGAAACACATTCCGTCTTAAGTAAAACTCATAATTAAGAACGATTTTTTGCATAATTGATTACGCTTGTACTCAAACCCTTCCAAATTGTACCTCAATTTGGTATACATTTACTAACTGTCATCTTTTGGACATCCATTGTCACACATATAAGAACGGTCATTCCAAGGCCATCCCTAATTCTAATAATGTGTTCCAAATAGAGTTTCAACTATTTATCATTACTATTTTGGAACGACCTTTGCAACGAATTTTGTAACTATTTGTTTGGATCACATATTTGTCGTTCCAAAATTATAACCCAAAAAATATGGGGATCATGACGTCATGTATCAAGTTTCGTTCCTTATGTGTTCCAAAACCCATTTCAATATGAAACGGATTTTGGAACGGTTTCCTTATCCGTGCCAAATCCCGCCTTTTTTTTTAGTGATTGATCTATGATAATCCTCTAACACCCACTAGCATAGAGTTAAAGGGGGTTTCGTGATAGGCGGTGTGGACTATTTTCAGATGGGAGATATATGTGTTCCTATTACGAATGATGACCGAAATGATTTCACCTTAACAGAGGTCTAGTAGTTGTTTTCCACTGATTGCATGAATGTGGATCTTTTGTTAAAACGTTCACATCATCTACATCAACTGACATGCACCAAAGTTTGCTATCCCTAACATTAAATTGACTCCTTTATGCATGAGATCCACGTTGTAGTAGCAATGAGTTGTTTAACTTTGAAGTATTTTGAAGAACAAATATTAGTTGAGATAATTTTAATTTTCCACTAATGAAAAGATTACAAATCTCAAACTTCAAAAATTAATCTAAAATGTTTTACTATAAAAAATTGAATCCAATTAAAAGAAACTAATTTTAGATGGAATATTAAAAAATAAAAAAACTCATAACAAAAAAATCTAGGATAATTTCACCCAAAATAAGCTAATACCTGAGTTTTTGAATTATTCTTTAACTTGATTTGACTTATTGTTTAACTTATTTTCTGACTTGATTTGTCGTTTGACTTGACTTCTTATGTGTTGACCAATTTATCATGTTCTTGTCTGGCTTGACGTATTGTGTGAGATTGCTGAAAAATACCTGTATTTATAATTTTAGAGTAACTCCTGTAATAATTGCTTGATAAGGTGGTGTAAACCCCATTATTTATTGAAATTAATTTCTTAACCATATGATGTGATTTAAAATTATCAAATAGTCGGTAAGTCTTTCTTTCTTCTTCTTTTTTTGCTTGGAGGTCACTTCTATTGAGCTTGGAAACTATGAAACTTTTGGTGGATCATTTCCTAATGGCCTGCATTTATGTCTCAGTTCAATTAGTTAATAAAAGTAAATAAATATTTTTATACTTCATTGGGGATTCATCCATATCAGAAATTTATGAAGCCCATATTTGATATGACTTTATTTGGACCCAATTATTAGCTATTTTGCTTAGACTTCATCTCTGAAAAGGAAATTGTACACCATCCTCCGAAGAATTGAGTCATGTCTCGTTCTAGATTATACAGTGTGTAAATTTAGGATCTACTACCAAATTTTCTAACATTGTTGTTCTTTATCCTAGGAATACAAACACAAGGAGTAAAATTCATTTGGTCCCTCACTTTTGGATTCAACTTTAAATTAATCCATGTCTTTTCAACATATTTTATAGGAAGAGGATTCATTTGGCCCATTAAGTTTGCCCACTATTGATTTCAATTCATTAAATTTGTGTATTTTAAATTTAGTCTAATAACTTTAGAAATTGCTTAAATAGAGTCCACAGATGGTATTTCGGACAGTTTTACCCTCCACAGCTTGGAAAAGAGCATTTTAGTCCATTTGTACTCAATTTTCAATTTTTCACCCATGTTCGTCCAGAATGGTATTAGAGTCTAAGTTTATTGAAAAAATATTTATTTATAAATTTTTTTCTACAAACGGAGGAGACTCTTTAAGAGAATGGAACCAAATGAAAGTTCGAGTTACAACAAGAAATACTTTTAGATTCTAAAAGATCGAAGTTGGAATTCTCTTTAAGAAAATTCCAAGAAATGGAAAGCTTATCTCCAAATACTAAATGATGGTTTGAGTGACAACAATGAGTATTTTCAGATATTGGAAAGACAAAGAAAGAATTTCGTCTTAGGAATTCTAGATAAAGGCACAACAAAGTGGGATCCTGAACCTCTTACCAATTAGGAATGAGAAGAATGATGGAGAATTCACCAGATCCAGAAGGTGCTATCAAGAAATGCGGTAAAAAGCCTACAAGCAACCAAAATCCATGGTAGAGTACCAGCAAGGAGAACCAGACTGGGTAAATTCCTTTATCAATACAGCTCTTTAAATTATGATTAAAGGAACTGAATGGAAAGAACTGGAGCCGGACACCTCCAAGATCTCACAAGATCTGAGAGAAATTTAAAAGACAGTTCAAGACTATGAACATAGGTTAATCCATATATCTATAAAAATAGAAACTTTAAACCAAAAGATGGATGAGATCCTTAACATCCTTCCAGATCTACACAAGGATTTTACAGATCTGAAGATAGAAGTCGCAGATGTAAAGAGAAATTAAAGAAAAAACCCTAAGACATCCAGATCCAGACAAGAACAGATCAGGGACGCCCTTAGAACAGTATCTCTTGTACATCAGAAGGGAAAGGCAGCGGACCTTCCAAAGCCCTTCACAAGAGATGATCTGATCATTGAAGCCATCGAATCCATAAAGTAATGGAGGTAATGAGGGCAGATCTATCAGCTCAACAAGAATTGGCTGAATCATTTTCCCAACTTGGGATTATGGATTTAGTCAACGTTCAAACCAATGAAATCACTCTAACACTACCATTGCCGGAGGGAAACACAGGTTCCAATGATCCTCCATAGGATCATCCAATGAGGAAAGTATAGATTTCCACACCAACGCGATACCAACGTTTGTGGGAACCATACTTAGAGAAAATTCAGGAAGAACGCTTCTGAAAATACACCTTTGGCAAGGACCATGCTCCAGCCTTTGCATCCATATGGTGCCGTACTCAACCTGGATGTTATTGACTTCCATAACATCAAGAAGTTGATAATATCCCAGAAGACACCAAAGCCAGTATCCTTCCCAGAGATTCACAAGGCGCAATAGCAGATCGGGTAGGAAGGTTTATCAAGATACACTTCATCGGAGATGGATATTTCGAAAGAAATAGAGTGAAAAAGGCTAGAGAGTATGCACAAGCTCTTTTCGGCCTTGAATTAAGGAGTATTTGCGCAGTGGATGAATACATCTATTGGTTTCACAAGTATTTCTTCCAGAGTGGAGTAGCAACAGAAGTAGCAGCTCCAATGTTCTTTGCGAAAATATGTAGTCCATGAATGATAATGTTGATCTAGTAATACAAAATACCCGAAAGACAGTTGGATTCAGTCCCAAGGAGGATGTCTTTTCTTAAAGACAAGCTCAAGAATTAGTGTTATCAAACATCCATCCAAAAGAACATGAAAAGGTTGAGATGTAAGATCAAAAGAACTCCTTTCTGTTGTGATAACAACGATTTTCCTACAATTATAGGAGAATCTAGCGAGCCAAAGAAGTGGAAGAACCAGAACAGTGACTCCTACCTTAAGAGCTCCAGGGTAACCTCTTTCAGGCGAAGATCATTGTGGTCCAAATCAAAGGCCAGATCATATAAATCTAGACAAAAAAAAACAGACCAACAAGAGCTTCATCCTAAGGATCTAGACGAACAGATGCAAAATCCACAAGAAGAACCCCTACAAGGAGAACTTTCAAACAAGCCCATACCCAAGACAATGAAAGTTTCAAAGACTGCAACTGCTGGACATGCGGAGCAAAAGGACATATATCTCCAGACTACTAGAAACGTGGCGAATCAAGAAAATTTGAAGCCACGGATGACATCCTAGATTAAAATATAACATAAATTATATGTGTCATATTAAAAAAATATTTTAGAAAAATATTAGAATTTATTAAATTTTTTATTAAGCTTGTTTTCGTATAAAGATTAAATGTATAAATAAAAGTACCATATATTTATTATTATCTAAAATAAAATGTATGATATTGATTAATAATTATAATATATATAGCCAATTTTGAGTATAAAATTGATAAAGTATTGAATATGGAATTAAACGTATACAAATTTTAAAAATAAAAATATATATAAAAAATTAAAAAAAATAGAAAAAACTCACGAG
This sequence comes from Sesamum indicum, assembly GCF_026168435.1. Lineage (NCBI taxonomy): Eukaryota > Viridiplantae > Streptophyta > Magnoliopsida > Lamiales > Pedaliaceae > Sesamum > Sesamum indicum. Next base: position 14,423,146 of record NC_142661.1, read on the forward strand.
CATGAAACAAAGGACATTGAGCTCAAACTCGAGCTTCGCGAGCCGGCTCAACTCGTCTACCATTCCTACTCCTCCGTCTAACGGATGGCATGCCACATCATGTGCTCTTGCAATTGTTGTCGAAGCATACAACCTCTGCAGTTGGGGAGTAAGAGGCAGGTACCTAAGAACGGCATACGAGAATTCTTGTTGCAGGGGTCTCACTCCCTAATCGACTTGTACCTAGCGTCTCCAAAATATTTACAATACTCGAGATCAATGTCATCCTTCCAATACAACATGCAATCATTTTTACATGCATCAATATTCTCAATAGTAAATCTAAATCCCTTATCAACTTCTTCATATTGTAGTAAACGGTGTGCTGGTTGTGATCAGAGAGCAATTTATTATTAGCCCACTGCGATACCTGATCATAGCATCTCTCAAAAATGCAATCCAACAACCATCGGCAACTGAGATTGGGTACAACTACTCTACAATAGTTGGTCGCCATTGTGCACTACACTGAAAAATAGTCTGACAATCCTAATACATAAACTTAGGGCCCCCTACCATACCACAAACTAGGACTGACATCAGTAGGTTAGGATCTCGTACCATCATCAGGCACACCTTCATGGTAAGACAAAAAAAAAAAAAAGAAAAAAACCTTTTCAAGAAAAAAAAAAAAGTCCTCTACGCTGAATCCATCTACTGCTCATCACCCTAATGCATACTACCCTCCTCTTGAGCAGTTGGGGTTTGCTCCTCATATACTAGAGGGGTTGTTACTCCATCAAAGTACTCCTATACTATCTCCTCGCCATGCCCTATAATATTCAGGCATAAGCCGTTGCATATATAAGTCCAAATTGACCTCGTCAGATGTTTTGAACCTTTTATTTTTGTAATTTCGACACGGGCACCTAATCTTGCATTCGTCCATATCCACGACGACACTTCACCATTTTATGAAAATCTTAACAACGTTCTCAAAATGCAATGTAAGACCTACCTTCCCTAGGAGGTTCCTCTTATACATTCATTTCCTCAATTCTCTGAACATGATGATCACTATATACACATATGCAATTATATGTCAACCTAAAAATTATTTCTTTCAACTAATAATACTTAACATTCAAATATATAAATAAGAAAACGATAATAATTAAACTGCATTTTAATTACCAAAAAGGATTCAAGTTGTTACCTGGTCGTCAACCAACTAAAGAGATCAACAGTACACGATAAAATGACGCAAATGTAGTTGATCCAGTGTATATGCTCGAAAACCAGAGAGAGATTGAGAGTAAGAGTGTGCATGGTTAATCAATTCTAGAAGAAATGAAACGAAAACAACATGCAACACATATATATACACATAAGATTATTTAAATCGGTTGTTGGGGTGACAAAAATAGTCGTTAAAATATAGTCGTTAGACTAAGTCATTTCTAGAATGGTCTTTGTAACTAAAAATTGCTTTCATAGAGAAGTCATACCAATAGGAACGGCATTTGGATCGGCCAGAGAGCATTACCAATTTCCAACTATCTTTTATACGAGTGCTGGAACAGATGCTTTCATATTTGGCTTGGTCGTTACATTCTTGTTCAAGTACTTCATTTAGTTTTATAAAATTAAAGGGTAAATATCACTTTTGGTCGCTCAATTGTGCCACTTATCCATATTTGGTCCTAATGTTCCTCCTTATCAGACTTAATCCCTCAAATTTAAAAACTTTATCAACTTTGGTCCTTCCATTAAATATCCGTTAATTTTAACGAATTTGTTAAATAAGCTCAGGTTGTTCCAAAATGGTCATTACGAGTCCCGTATTTTTTTGTAATGGTAAAACAAATCATTTTTTGGTCTTTTTTTTTTGTTACTTCCTATATATATGGGATAAAGTTAACAACAATGATTCATCTATTTTTTAAAAATTTCTCTTTCAAGTACTTCATTAAGTGTTGTAGTATTAAAGAGTAAATATCACTTTTGGTCCCTTAACTACATCATTTATCCAAATTTAGTTCCTAATGTTTCCTTCTCATCAAATTTAGTTTTTCAAATTTAAAAATTTCATCAACTTTGGTCATTCCATTATTTATTCATTAGTTTTAAAGAATTTACTAAAAAAAAAAAAAGTAAATGGACTCACAAAATTTTGAACACACGGGCTTGCTTTAGGAAGTTAGTGCCCTTAACAGTTCACCAAGTTTATTTTTTAAATATTTTACAATAAGAAATTTTACTTATAGCATCAGTAAAATAAAAAAAAAATGTTAAAAAATATCTAGAGATAAATCAAAATCAATCGTTCTAATAACCATATCAAATTCAAAAATGACATTTACCTTAAAATTAAACATAGAAGAGAAAAAGTTTTGTGAATGCAATGTAAAAAAGATTTGAGATGACAAATTCAAAAAAGTTATTTTATTATTGTCCAGAGCATGAGTTCTCTCACCGATATATTCTATATAATGAAAATGAAAAAAATGTCAATTTTTTTATTGGTGCATTCCATATATATAATACAATCGCAGTGTTTACGAAAACTTCTATTTTTATAAAAGTGATTTTTGTAGAAAAAGTTGAAAGTTGTAGTAGAATCAAAAGTGGTTAATGTTTGTAAAAATAGTAAAAACAGACAAAAGCTAAATTTGATAGTATTTGGAGAAAAATCACTTCTAAAACAGACTCAATTGATTAAAGATTTCATTTGTTGTTTGTCAATAATAATTATTTTTTTATAAAAAATTTATTTTGTTTAGTATACATCATATTTAATTTTTTTGAAATATTAATAGAAAAAGTGAATGTTTAATTTAATAATGCTTCCACTGAGTATTATAATTATTGATTCATACACAATAATTAAACTTGCATGAATGCAAAATAAAAAAAAAAATTATTTCATTAATTAATCATTGCCAATTAATTTATATTTTTTAATGATAAAAGAATAGTATAATTAGATAATATAGCAAGTACAATATTTAATGTGTGAAGTGTAAATTTAATTATTATTAAATTATTCAAATTATTTAAAATTTCAATATCAACTTAAAAATAAAATTTTAAAATAAATTAAAAAGATAAAATTAAATCAAGATTATTATAATGACGTAAAGTAGTAACGTTGAATTTATTTACAGAAAAGCTAAAGCAACTAAAAGCACCTCCAACGTGCTTCTAACTTTTGACCTAAAAGCGCTTTTTTACAGCAATTCTAAAAGTAGAAATTCACATTCCAAACACCTCAAAAATACTTTTTAAAAGTTAGAAACTGAAAAACGCTTTCACGGAACTCATGCAAACACTCCCAATATTCTAATAATTAGACATAACCCGAAAATTTGTAGGATGTGAATGGATCCTAATGTCAAAATATCAAGTTTATAAGGGTGTGGTTTCTGAGCCAAGGGGTGGTGGGTTGGATTCAGATCATAAACCCACCCTTGACAATATATCTGTAATTTGGGTTGGTGGAGTTAGAAACTCAAACACCTATGTAATTTAATGGCATTGGGAAAAGAAGTAGATCTACCACTCACCACTTGCTTACCAGATCTCCTACCCACCCATTTTCTCTCATTAATTCTTATGCTAACCAAGTACAAATATTAACTATTAATAAATATTACATTTCATTATAGAATTAAATTAAATAAAAGTCTTGAGATGGGCATATAAAATTTCATTTTCTTGCAAAAGAATACAAGTTATTTGGCTGAAATTATTTAAAAGATTTTATAAGCGATCAAATTTTATTTTTTAATTTTTTTTAAGTTGTTTGAATAAAATAAAATAAAATAGTAGAGTTTAGCTGATGTTCGTAATTATGAATTTTGTGATTAAATCATTTGAAAGAGTTTGTTATGATTTTAAAATAAGTTAGAAACTTCTTAATATTCTCCTGAAAAAAGTTTATAAGCTCTAATATTTTATATCTTGATCTTACGTAAGATCGTCTAGACGTCCTCATAGACGGGCAACGTGTGAAAAATAATTCCAATGAATGAGAAGAAAAAATAAAAGAAAGAGGCTATTGAATTAATGCAAAGTACAAGGAGTTATTAGGTGGCAATATTGAAGTTGACTTATGATTAAGTGTAATAAATAAATTATTTTAAAATCATTGATTGATTATTATTATTATTATTATTCTTTTTTGAACCCAAGAAAAGAAGCAAACCAAAACGGAACCCCCATCACTAAAATAGGCCTTGGACCAATTCTTTTGAATTTATGAACATGGGATTTAGATCTCTTTCGTTTCTTTAAGTTTTGATGTAAGAAAAAAAACAAATAAATGTTGTCCACATCATATGGGCTAAAAAATTTTAAAAAAATAAAAATAAAAAAAATATTTCCCCAAAAAAGAATGATTCCAAGTTCAAAACTGCCCAAAATTTGTAGGCCCCCACAACAAGAAAACCACTAAGGGGTGTTTGAATTTTTGCCCTATGAAGGAGTGGGCTACACACACTAAAGGTGGGCTGTGTGGTCACATATTAAAAACCAAGAAAAGAATGAAGTTATGTGAGTGAGCAACTATGATGACTTTTGTGTGTGTTGTGTGTGAAGGGAGCGGGAGGGGGAGGACCAAGAACACACACTAATACACCTTAGAGCTCACACACTAAACCACCAAGAAAGTAGATGGACCTCAAAGTCCATATCCAATTCACTTTAATGTTTCTATCTCCCTACCCCAACAAATAATAAACCTTATCACAACTTACCATCAAACGAACCCCCAAAAAATTAGGTCCAATTGCAAGCCCAATTCTCCCTTTCTCTCTCCTCTCTCTTTCTCTCTCCTCGAAACCCTAGATCTGGGAGCTGGGAAACGCCGGAAATCCCCTCCTCCGCCTTGGATTCGGCCCAAGAACGGATCTTTTTCATCTGGGTTTCCCTCGAAACTCTTGTTTTTGCTGGTATGGGAAGTTTGAGATTGGTTTTGAGCGTTTTCGGGAGTTTTTGCCGTGTTTGGTTTTTCTATTCTTGGTTATACCCTTTGTTTCGTGATAATTGTGTTGAGTCAGATTTTATGTTGTTAGTTTGTGGATTTGGTGGGTTTTTCTTGTTATTTTTCATGCTTAATGTTGTCTGGAAATCGACTTTAATTCTTACGCAGTTGTGCTTATGTTAAACTGGGTTTTTGAGTCGGATCTCAAGTTTCTCCTTGAGGAAGTTTGTTTCTTTCGACGTTTGAATTGTTCTGCGTGCTGGTTTTGGTGCCTATTTCTTTCTTAACTTAAAAGTCCAAGATCTGCTAGAAATTTGACTTCCTGTGTAGCTTGTATTCTGTTTTGTTGAATAGAGTTTGCTTGATGGTCTCTGTTCATGAATCATCTCTCAGTTCAAATTTCTGGGAGTCTCTGCTTTTGAAATGGGCTTTTGCTTGGATAGAAGCCCATGTTGATGAAGTTGTAGATCTGTTTTACCTTGTGTTGTTGGTGCTGAGTTGTTTTTGGAGGTGAAATCTGTCTATTGGGCCCTTTAAGTTATGTGTTAATCAATAAATATGTGATTGTACAGTGAGGTTATTTTTGTAAATTTGCTACTGTGATATTGATCTATCGCTGGTCACTTTATATACTAGTCCTAGTTTGTACATGAGGCCGGAAGTAAAAGCTTATTGCTGGGGTTAGGTGTGTAGGACCCGGGCCCATGCGGGCCTCTGATGGTTAAATTAGAACATATACACTTTGATTTATAACCATGACTTATGGCTCAATTTGAATTCCCAACAGTGGATAGAGATGGTAACAACTTGGGTTTGCCAAGACTTGAGACTCAGACCTCAAGCCTCAACACTAAAACCCAAATCTGGTTGGTCCAACCCATTATTTGCTGAAAATTTGATCCATGTACACTTAATTTGTCTATTACATTGTCCATAAATGTGGAATGAGAAGGAATGACTGGTTTCCAGAATAGCAACTCCTTTGTTTTAGGTAAACGTGGAGGCCTTCTGAAAATTTCATGCATGCATAAAAATATAAGTTATTGTATAACCACAAATTCTCGGGTGGGTTTCTTATGTTAACTTCTTTTGTCAAATTCAGTTTATGTCTTGATAATTGTAAACCATTTAACCATCGAGTTTGGGAAGAAAGTTTTAGAAACTTTAACCGAAGAGTTCACAATAAGACTGGTCTTATAATGTATTTGTTCATTGGTGTGTTATCTTGTTGATTTGTATGATCTTTTTTTCCTGATTATAATGTCTGAAAGGCTAATGTTGATTAATTCATGGAGATTAATCTGTTATGCCTCTCCAATGCTATTTTTCTAAGCATTCTCATATTGATGTTGAGTCTACAGTTTTTCAACTACAGTAGGTGCTTATTGATGAAAATTTGTTTTTGGCCATCTGTTGATGCAGCTGTTTTGTTGGAGAAGTGATGTTTGAATAGAATACTCCTGTTTTGCACTAACAGTGCTGTGTTGATTCATGTTAAAATAATGTTTTGACAACGATTCTTCTTTGCTAAAAGGATTCTCGTTTCATATAGGAAAAAGTCAAATGTGTGATGGGTAACCTTTGTGTCAATGTTCTGAGTTCTCTCTGCACGACACTCGGTTTCCAAGTGTTTCCTACTCATCTAATGTATGCAACCTTGGCCCCTCAGCCTTTTGTAATTTTCATCGTTTGCTTACTTGATGTCATTTGTCCCTGATTTGCATTTGGTGTTGATTGCAATCATACTCATGCTAGCGTGCAGTATGAGTTTAATTCACCGCTATATGGTTTAAGATTGATTATTGAGCTTTAAGTTGTTTTGGGACTTTATGTCGTGATGTGTTTTTCAATTTTGCAGAAAGTTCGATCATCTAGCGTTCTCTCAAGATGGAGGTGGAAAACTCAAACCAAATCATGAATAATGAGCTTATACCCATGGAGGAGACACAACCTCTCGATTCAGAGATGCAACTTGACATTTTAGAGCCTCAGCCGAACCATATAGAGCTACCACCAAATAATGCAGAACAACAACCAACCAAGCGTAGGAAAAAGAAGTCAATTGTCTGGGAACATTTCACTATTGAAACAGTTGGTGCTGGATGTAGGAGGGCATGCTGTAAACAATGCAAACAGTCATTTGCCTACAGCACAGGGTCTAAGGTAGCTGGAACAAGTCATCTCAAGCGTCACATTGCAAAGGGGACGTGCCCAGTGGTACTGCGTAATCAGGAGAAAAATCAATTGAGCCCATATAGCGCACCTTCCAAAATGAGTTCATTTTCTGATACACCAAAACGGCGTTATCGGACAGCCAGTGTCCCTTTAATTTCCTTTGATGCGGACCGTTGCCGGCATGAGATTGCTAGGATGATTATTATGCATGACTATCCACTTCACATGGTTGAACACCCCGGTTTTGTGGCGTTTGTTCAGAATTTACAGCCTCGATTTGATATGGTGAGCTTCAATACTGTGCAGGGGGACTGCGTGGCAACTTATCTAAGGGAAAAACAGAGCATCCAGAAGGTGATTGAGGGGATGCCTGGGCGTGTCTGCCTTACTCTGGATTTATGGTCATCTTCTCGAACTATTGGCTACATGTTTGTAAGCGGGCAGTTCATTGATAGTGACTGGAAAATGCACCGAAAACTTCTCAATGTGATCATGGAACCTTATCCAGAGTCAGATACTGCCTTCAGCCACTCTGTTGCTGCATGCTTGTCTGATTGGAGTATGGATGGCAAGTTATTTTCCGTTACTATCAATCAACCGCTTACTGATGCGTCAGTTGATAATCTGAGAGCTTTGCTCTCTGTTAAGAACCCATTGGTGCTTGATGGCCAGTTGTTGGTTGGAAATTGCCTTGCTCGTTCGTTAAGCAGCATCGTCCAAGATGCGTTGGCTTCTGTGGAGGGCATTGTTAAGAAGGTAAGAGACAGTGTAAAGTATGTCAAAACATCAGAATCGCGCGAGGAAAAGTTTATTGAGCTCAAACAACAACTTCAAGTACCTAGCTCTAAGAATCTTGCTATCGATGACCAAACTCAGTGGAACACAACTTACGAAATGTTGTTGGCTGCATCAGAATTAAAGGAAGTCTTCTCTTGTTTGGATACTTCAGACCCCGACTACAAGGACGCCCCGTCAGTAGAAGATTGGAAGCAAATAGAGACCCTCTGCACTTACTTGAAACCCCTCTTCGACACAGCAAATCTTCTAACAACAGCAGCTACTCCAACAACAAACACATTCTTCCACGAAGCATGGAAGATTCAGTTGGAATTGGCACGTGCAGCTGCCAGCGAAGATCCATTTGTCAGCAGCTTGACAAAGTTTATGCAAGAGAAATTTGACAAATACTGGAAGAGTTGCTGCTTTATCCTAGCAATCGCGGTAGTCATGGATCCCCGTTTCAAAATGAAACTTGTCGAGTTCAGTTTCTCAAAAATATACGGCGAAGAGGCTGCCTCGTATGTGAAGGTTGTTGACGACGGGATCCATGAGCTATTCCTCGAATACGTTGCGCTTCCTCTGCCTCTAACTCCTGCCTATGCTGAAGAAGCAAACGGAGCATCCATCAAGCCTGAGGATCCACAAGGAATGGGAATCTCAAGCAATGGTCTTGGCCTTACAGACTTTGACGTCTACATCATGGAAACTACAAGCCAGCTTGCCAAGTCTGAGTTGGATCAGTATCTGGAAGAGTCCCTTTTGCCCCGTGTACATGAATTCGACGTGATAGGATGGTGGAAACTAAACCGGATAAAGTACCCAACTCTATCAAAGATGGCCCGTGACATCTTGTCGATTCCAGTATGCACTGTCCCGGCTACCTCAGTGTTCGACACAGTACGGAAGGAGATGGATAGTTACAGGTGCTCGTTACGACCAGAGACAGTAGAGGCCCTCATATGTGCAAAGGATTGGCTTCAGTCAGAGAATGTAGAAACCGCGCTACCGGTTGTGAAAATGGAAGCCCCAATTTAGTGTTTGCTTCTACATCCAAATTTGTTAGAAAGTGTTTAGGTAGAGAGAGAGAGAGAGATGTTATTATTTTGTTCTAGAAACTGTGTTTGCATGATTCCATCTTTGAACCTCTTATTGTACAATACTCTCAGAAACTTGTCTAGATTAAATTCTCAAGTAGCTCATATATCCTTGTATTTGATTTGACCCTTCCTCCTTTGGTATAGCTCTTTTCTCCCTATTTCACTGCTCATTTTTCTCGTTTCAGGTACACTTTCTGCCTTCAAAATGCTGTATTTTGATGTGGTTTTCAACGTTCACTTTTCTTCAGTTTTAATGGTTATATTTGTCTCTTGTTCTCCTGATTATCAACATTCGCTGTATATATAACATATAAAACAAAATACATCTACATCTTTGTCATTTAGTCTAATTATAAATACATTTTTAGGTCCCAAGTTATAAATACTTATTACATCATATTTTTAAAATTTATCATAATTATAATTATTTTTTTATTTTTTAAAAAATTATAAATATCGTCCTCATATTAGTGATTGTTTTAACAAATTTTTTCTCGTGATAGTACATTATAGGAGGGTATTTTGTAGATAGTGGTTAATTTCAGGAGTGTTCAAAAAATTTTAAACAAAGAAAAGGTATTTGTAAGAAGAAAAGAAATAAAGAGTTGAAGTTTGAGCATCTGAAGAAACAACTTAATGTTCACAACTTTACCAATAAGTTACAGTAGTAGAGAACAGTTTACAACTTTTATCTTAAATTAATTTAATTTAAGCAGTTTAAACGCAAGAATTTATAGCTTTCTTATCAACTTTGAGTTATAAATTGATAAATGTTTATTTTAAGTAATTGTGAACATCCGACAATCCATAGGGCAACATACCACAGAGCGGTTTGAAGCTAGGGTTTTGTTTCCAACATTTTTGGACTTTTGCGCGTTTACATTTCCTTCTGTTTTTTGTTGCAGAATTATAATATTTAACTCTTTGTAGCTTTTAAAACATTACAGTTGGGTTAGAAAAGGCATTTTGTTTGTAAAAATAGTTAAATCACCATAAAAAATTTATAAAAGACGAGTTTAATAACGCGATCCAATCGGCTAAACCAGTGACCTTGTGCTAGGTTGTCCAACTCTATAAGATTGTTTTTCAATTAAAAGATTTCAAATCCACTATAACAAATCTTTTTATCTTGTTCGGCTAATCACACTTCACGAAGGATCTCAAATCCTTGAAATCATATTTTGAATTATATTTTAGTTCAATGAATTGCAAAGCTATTTAATATTAAGTCATATGAAATTATTTTAAAAATATTTTATTCAAATTCAAAATTAAGGTATATTACGTTGACACCTCTTGAATTTAGGTCAAAATTCACAATCACTCTATTCTATTTGCAGAATTGCAAGTACATCCCTTAAAATTGTAGTTCTAACTACAATTTTATTCAGAGGCAAAAGTTTACACAAATACCCCAAAATACATTACACTAATACCTCTGTGAGAGAGTGTGCCTGTAACTTTGCAAAGGGAATGACGTGTTTGTGTATTTAGACCTCAGCTCAAGGGTATCAATGTAATTTAACTTTCAAATTATTTCATCTAAATCTACCTTAAAATTCGATATTTTAAATCTAAGGTATGAAATTATATGTTATTTAAAGACTACCATTTCAAGTGGACCTAATTTAAATAATCTAAGGCTTACATTTGAACAGAAGAATTTGAATTTGAAAGAAGCATTTAAGAAAAATATTTCAAATAATTACATATCAAAAGAATTTAAAAAGTTCATCCATATTTTGTAAAGCATAGTTTAAAATCAAAGTTGAATTTTTTTCTTAAATGAATTATCAAAATAAATCGAGAGGATTTATATATTAGAAATTTGAAATTCTCTGCTCCAAATTCATCCATCCAAACGTAACATAATGAATTAGCACAAGTAACAAAAATTAAAGGAAAAATTCCAAGCTCTTCCTGTGATATAGGAAATGGCAAAAAAATAAATCATGTTAAATATATATATATATATATATATATATATGAATGAACTCATTTTATTTTTTAAAATAGTGTTACAAAAAAAATAATTATATTTATCCCTCTTGACTTATAATCTGTCTACACAAACCATCCATGTACTTTGGATAATTACACATACGACCACAAAAAAATATTAATATTATTTACACAAATCATCTTTATTTTATACACCTCCCAAAAACGTAAAATTCATTATACAAGCTACTTCTATTTTTTTTTTTTATTATCATGGATTGTTTTTTGTAATTACGCAATCACCATATCTCACTTGATTTCATCTGGGTTCAGAATTAGAGTGAATATATTCTAACTAGGGGTCATTAAATTTTTTTTTAAATCGTTTGAATCATTTGAATCAAATGAAACCGAATCACTTTTTATGATTTATTTTTTATAGAGTGATTCTAAATTTAGAATAAAATAACACTGCATTTATTGATTTGATATTGCAGGCTAAATTATTTTTATTATTAAACTACCCTTATAATAAAAGATATACCTCTTCACATGAATTAACGCATAAAAATGTATGAGGATAATTTAATTATAAAAAAATTTATCTAATAAGTAATAAGCAATAGTAGCTTTTGGAATATTTTCAGGCTCATTTCCCTTTGCGTTGCAAATGTGGAGAAGAGAGCCGCTGTTTTGGTAAAACCTGAAAAAACACAAGCTGATGCTTTATTCCCCAAATCAGCCTCCCCTGCTCCCACTGGGATGGGTTTTTATTTCTTGAAAACTCCAATTCACACACCCATCAGACTTTGATTATTATTTTCACCTTCTTTTTCTGAAGTTTAGTAGAGTGGTGGATTGAAGACAACAAAACATTCTCAACCTCAATGATGGAGGTTATAAGGAATGGTTAGCCTACATATCTCTGCGATGTCACTGCAATTATTGTGTGTTTGTCGATTCTGAGGATGGTGAGAGCGCTGGACGGAGGATTAACGACACCGATGCGCAGCGGTCAGCGGTGACAGAGCAGCGGCGGAGCGGTGGCGTAGCGAGAAGATCTGGTGAAGGGAGGTGGCGTCGCGACGGAGCGAAGGCAAATCGCGCGGCGAGACGGCGAAGTTTGTCAACTTGGAGCGTGGGCACGGCGGGAATCGTTATATGATCCTAAATACCAACTGGAATCTGAATTTTGTTGGTTTGTTTTAAAAATACTGAATTAAGTAAAAGCAACCAACTCTGACTGCAAAATGAACTGATAAACAACGGGGTGCCCGGACCATTTTAGTTTTCAATGGAAACTTCTTGTGCCTGACTCAAGAAAAAGAAATTAACTTCTGGATGTTACTTTGTTAGCCTGACAGAAGAAGAATTTGATATCTTATCAAGAAACGAGAACTGTGAGAAGGTGATGGACCTGAAGCCGTTCAAGCTAGACATTGATGAGCTCATAAATGAGTTTGCTGAGGTATTAGCAACAAACAAAAGTGTGATCATAGTTTCTGATGTTGATGCTAGTCACTGCTTACTAATTCATGTTTACTGCTTTTCTGGTTTGTAGTGTGAGTTAACTACTTTTGCTGAATTCAAAAGAGTGTGGCTTTCAAGAAAGTTCTCATTCATATTTGAGGCTAGCCCTTCCACTAACCGAAGTTTCTTTATGCAGTCATTGTATGCACATTCCATTGGTAAGTTACTAAGTAGCTTGTCCATTATTGATTATTTATATATTTAATAAGTTGACTGAATATGATATCTTGAAGCTTGTTGAATTGGTTGGCATTTTGTCTTTCTCCTTGTTCCCAACAGGGAAGTGTTTCTTTGTGGTGTCTTCTTTTCTCTTCTTTCCCCTTTTTGTTTTTTTTTTTTTAACTTTTTGTGTGTGTTGGGGGGAGCTCTTTTCCATGCCAAATTAGCTAATAGCGGAGGACGAAGATTGGGCTGAATAGAGGTTGGTTTCCAACAACTGGGGCACCCTGCCAACTAACAGAAAAAGGGCTTGCCCGCTCTAAAGGAAAGGTTTTACCCAAGCAAGAGTTTGCTATGTAGTTGGAAGGGGGCTCGTGGCTAAGCTTGCCTCAACTACCTTTTCTTTTGCTTTGGTGGGAATGAAGGCTGGGCTTTTGACAAACTCACACCATCCATTTCAAATGGGATTTGTCCCGTGGACACATGAGCAACCGAACCCGTAGGATTTCCTTTTCCTCTTCCCATTCTGACTTCTGTAGGTTTTCTGGTAATAGGGATATCCGCAAGAACTCTTACCCATATCTTACCATTTCTTTGGAATTGTCGGCTCATAGCACGATTTGGGGGGGGGGGGGGGGGGACGGACGTTGGAGTGGGGAGAATGGTTATCATTTTCATATATTTTGTTGTAAAAGGTTATGCCATTCTTAGTTTTACATAAATCACCTCTGTTTTAGGTGCACTATGGTGTCTTAGACCAAACACTGAACAATGACAATCTGCAAGTTGGGTTGCTGATTTTCTGAATGCCATTTCATTTCTGAAAGGTGCAGTTTCTGTATTAAAGTTTTTTGTTTTATAAACAGAACTCAAAAGAGTAATTTAAGGTATATGAACCAATTCAAATGAAATTTCAGAATTCGTAATTACTGTACATCTGTACTTTTGATCTATATACATTAACTCGTGTGTTTTTTATGTTTTCACCTTCAATATAGGAAGAAAGGGAGATGTAGTGTAAAGTTTAAACTTTTGGATGAATTAGGTGAATTAAGGTAGTTTGCCTTGGCAAAACCTGTATGGATCCATGACAAAGACATTTTCCGGAGTTAAGGATGACATTCCCCCACCAACAGTCCATTGGCTGGCCATATGCCTCCTTATATAATTAATGTTCTTTTTGCTCTTCTCCTTTATCCACATATTGTCTTTTCTACATTCTCTCTTAAGCATTTCTTTGCATTAACTTCTGTTTAAAATTTAATCAGGTCAGTCATTGATTCCATTCTTTCGTTCGGTTAAGATGTAATCCATAATTTGATGTATGATTTGCTATTCATTGATGGGAAATCCTTTGTTTGCAGTCTCATTACTCCTAGCATTAACTTATAAGTGGTAATGTTGTGGTTGTAGGTTACATGGTTTCATCTGGTTCTTTCTCAAACAAACTGGGTGGGCTGTATTGCTTGTACTGCCTGTATGAGACTCAGCCATTCAAGCCGCCTTACAGAATATATTTGTCTCTTGGTGTGTATTCAACTTCTTTCAATCGACTCATGCTTCTGTGATCTCTAATTTGATGGGGGAGTCTACTACATCTAGTTATTTGTATCTGAGTATCTGCTTCCACATGGTAGCTGCCACTGCTTATATTTTTCTCAGTTTTGTTCTTGTTTTTCTTTCTCATAAGAGTATCTATTACTGAACTTCTAGTTACTTAGCAACAGCCCAACACAGTAATCAGGTGTTGTGTCCTTCAATATTCTAGTCCAATATTTTCTCTGTTGTCTTTTCTTATCTCTCTTCTTCTTCCTAATATCTTTATGTTCTTGAGGAGATACAATCTTTTCCATAACGAAGATCTCTGATTACATTCATTAAGCAGTCATAAGATTTTCTGAAGCTGTCAATTTGTATGGGAGTTTACTGCTTTGCAACCAACTGTTCGTCAATCTTTTGCAAGTAATGATTGCACATATTATATGTCTGCTTAGAGAGGCTAGGTCCCTCTATGCTTGCAGATCATTATCACTTAGCTATTTACGACATCCACACCTTAAAATTGAACTCTTAGAAAGTTCATATATAGAAAGATTTTGAGTCGGTTGAATTAATGTCCTCGGTGTTGGCATATGTAAAGAATCAATGAAGTCTCTTAACATCCATTAACTGATCGGAAGGACCAGGTTATGAAATACAATCTGAAAAAATTAGCATCTTATTATGGAAACCATTACGTTACAAAATTGAGTGATCATCAATCTTGTCTCTATAATATCGTTATTTTCCAAATAAAAGCTTCTCATAATATCTTCAATAGGGAAAAACTGAAAGAACAAAAATAAAACCAAAATCGTCCATTAGTTACTAGGTCTGTGTACGATTGCAACTAGACTGGAAGCAGAGTTGGATTTTAACTTTTTTTCTATTGTAGGAGAGTTGAGACAGCTTAAGAACCTTGCAATTGAGTCAAAGGCAAAGGGCCTGAAAGTGGTTTCTGCTTTACTGAAGAGTATGCTAGAGAGGAACATGTTTCTTTTTGGTTTCGTGGGTGCAAATGAGGGCTCTCCAACCGAGAGAGTAAATGAACTTACAGACATACAGAATGCTCGTGTCCAAGCAGCATATAAGAAGTAAGTCCAGAGCTTCAGATTTATCTCATGTTTCAATTATTTCCTAATTTGTTACCTTCTGCAATTTTTCTAGCAGCACTTTCTTCGCCGTATCTCAAGGTGCTATTTTGACTCAACAGGTTATTTGCAAATTCTCGGCTGGAGCACTTTATCCACATGGACTTGGTGAGTTTTGTGAAAACCTTGCTTTGTAACTTATCAGGTTTTGAACTGAGCTATGTGCTCTTGACATCCCTAATGGGCAAAACCTAGAGATTCTGGCAGAAGCAGCAAGTGATTTAGTTACTTCTGGTATTGTTCCAGCTGAATCAGCAAGTCTTTGTTCTTGAAGTTGGTTGAGCAAGACCAAATAATGATGAAAAATATAATTATTTAGAAATAATATAAGCAAACCTGACATGGTGCATTGATATGTCTTGTGATGTTAGCTAATTTTTTGCTTTTTCATGTTTGCTGGTAGCTTGGTTGGTTGTCAGCAAACAACTTATCCTAAGCTTCTGATCCAACCATGAAATCCTTGAATAATCATTGTTGTGCAGTCAAACAACAATATGTTGTCCAAAGAATATAATGAATTTGTCGAAAATGCTTTTTCATCATTGATCATGGCTTGTTAACAGTATACATTTTTGTGTAACAGTTTCATGGAAAAAGATATGTGAATTTTGGCAGAAACCATCATCTACATTTTAAATCTTTCGGATCAGGGTTTTGTTTGGGGTTTGGGGGTGGACTAAGTGCTTGGTAACAGTTGTAGTTGGGTAGTTGTATGAAATGTTATCGAGGATCAGGTTAGTTATTGTTTGTACATCAGGTGAGTGGTTATATCTATGTTCAGTGGCAGCCTTTAATTTTTAAATGTTATCTATGTCGCAATGTTTTGTTTTCTTAAATCTGTCAGAAACAGTGCTACAGATGTAGCTGTCTGCCAGTGGGGCATCTTCTTCAGGCATCCAATTCATATTAAAAGTCAATCTTTTTTGTTTTTCTCTTTTTGTAAGGGCATGGAGCTGGAAGTTGATATGCTCAAAAGAAGATCATCAGATTATGCACTGGCCAAAGAGCTGGCAATCAAAGGTATTGAAGTCTGATTTGCAACTCATTTGGTGCCATTTTATTGCATTGCATGTCAATGATCTCTTGCATTCACAAATCATTTCTCTGTGCTACCACCTGGATCTTTTTTGTTCATAGAACGTGTAGATGCAAAGTTTCTATTATATTTGAACTGTACTCCTCCATGAACTCAACCTTCAACAGTTATGTTCGTTCACTTGAGAAACTTTACTTACAGATATATGAGTCATAGTATGAGAGTAGGTTTCTGGAATGAACCCGAAATTTATTAGTGAAGTTTATTCCTAAATATTTTTGTATAGTCAAGCATTAGCCCCAATCTCAGGCGTAGGCATGACGTAGAGTCTATGCATTTCCTAGTGTGTTTGTCATTGCATGTTTTGAAAAGATAACCTTTTCCTTTCATTTGCCATATCTTGTATGTGCAATTCCCTGGTTTTTTCAATGTCTGTCCTGGCCACTTGTTCACCTTGTTATCTTTTATCACTTTCATCGAATCGCAAGTGTTGTTTTTACAGACAGCAACTTGTCAAATTAACTAAATTCATGTTCCCCAAGTTCCATTCTTTGTTTTGCTCCTTTTGCACTGAACTTTGATCGTCGTACTTGGTTAAATTGTTTACTGATATAATTTCTGTTTTTCTTGTTATTTAAAGAGGCTAGCCAAGTGATAGACGTCCAGAATGTAAAGCACATAACAGAAAATAAGAGATTGATTGGAGAGATGGTCGAGAAGACTGCTGCAGATTGGAATTCCCAGAAAGAATTGTTCTATGAACAAACAGGTTTTGGTCATCTCTCTGTTGCAGCACCTCCACAGCAACAGAGTTCAAATGAGAATTTGAAGCGAAAGGAACCCTGCGAAAATCTTGAAAGGCAACAAGACAATGATAATTTTGGTAAAGAACTGGAAGAAGTTTTGCTATTTCAACCGTTGGAATGTGATGATGAAGAAGCTGAACATTCCGATCCTTCAGAAGAGGAGACGTAGTTCAAACACTGGAGATTTCTATTAGGACTAGGTTGGAGTAAAACTTTTTTGTATGATAGAGACACTTTCCATTTCCTTAGGATCGGCTCAAGCCTACGGGAAATTGGCCTTTGTGGGACAAGTTGTAGATTTCTACACTTGCTGAAGACTCACTTAAGTGTGGATGTTGTCCCACTTCTTTACGTTCAAACTCAAGTATGAATTCATCTCTTAGCTCTCTAATTGCAAGTTGCATTTACAACTGGGGATGGCGGGACTACAGCTCCCATGTCAAGAAAAGCAAGCAAGCATCATTATTGTAATTGTTCCATGCTGTAGTGAATTTTCATCTTTTTCCCTTTTGGAATGGACCAAAATAAACTTTCCTAGTATTATTTTTATTTTTGTAATTCACTGTAGACTGGAGAAGGATTCTGTAATATTATTTGTTATTGGCATTTACTCCATTTTTCATCCCTTTGAACGAATACAGTTGCTCTGCTTTGCAGTGTCTTGTGATACATCAGGGGCTAGTTTTATCTACTATAATTACCATAATTAAAATCGAATGAATAGCCAAATCCACTTGTTAAGTACAGAAAGTCATATGTACACAGCTATCAAGTGCTACTCTTCATTAAGGACTTAGCCTTTTCTCTAATGAATCTGTTCCAGACCTGAACAAGTCAAAAACTTTTCTTCTGGGACAACAGTTTCTAAATAACTTTATGTACTTGAAAGGATGAGTTTTGTGCTGAATGGAGGATGCAACCCAATTCTGATCTTGCACCATGTCAGATTGTCGTGTCGGTGCTGGACATGAAAAATGCAATAAACCACCTAAAAATTCTGGCATGTATTCTCATAACTCGAAGATTAGCTTTGCTGAGAAATAGTAGAAACTGTGTTTATTGATTGCATATTACTGTAATACCATCAGCTTAACTCAAACAACAACAGCTCTCACTAGATGGGTGAAAATTACATAATTCCACAAATGCAGCCATTTGATATTATTCTAGTTGTATGGGTTTCTTCCTAGCAGGAAGATGAATTGAGGGTACAATCAAATTGGGGTTCCTAAGCAGATATGGGATGAAATATCCTAACTTTCCAAGCCCAGTACAGAGGCTCATCGTGAATCTCAGGGGAACCTCTCTGCTCCTCTCCCCAAACTTTACATAGCTCAATAGTTCCTCATCATGCTCAAAATCTAGCAATGAAGTAATGATAACTTCATAATTCAATCACGACGTTGTGGACTTTCTGATCCTCCCGGGGCATCTCGAGCAAGTTGAAGGTTACCAGGCCAGAGGCCAAGTCGTATTCGAAGTCGACCACTGCAGATCCCACTGTGCATTTTCTAGGCTTAGCCGATGAGTAAGCACCGAAACGGCCACAGCCCTTTACTTCCATGGAAATGACTGCCACAACCTCCGAGCTCAAGTTCTCGACTCTCTCTCCAGCAACACCGTTTCCTTCTGATGATTGTGCAGCAGCCTTCACTTCATATTTGAGCCCTTCTATTGCTCCACCAGCATTGAACATGTCAATGAGCCCAAATGGTGCAAAGCGGAACCCAGGTGCCAGTACTTTGATCGGTGTGACGGTGAAGATCTCATGCTCTAGGACCTTGAGGGAGACTGGCAAGGCTACATTATACGGCAGGGTGATAATGTCGCCACTCCTGTGAGAGTAGAGAGCGACATTTCCATCCCAGTTGGAGTCGAGCGCAACGTCTGAAATGAGATGAACGTCGCGGCCCCTGACATAGCCGGTGATTGATTCGGATTTGGTTTGGTGGAAAGTGTTCTTCCTCTCAACACTGTTCCATGCTGCACCTTGACAGTTGTATACTCCAAGAACTCCAGTGTACTTGTTCATGTTCCATATCTTCAACAAGCTGAAACACAACAAGAATTGCTCAGAAAACAAATCCAATTATAATTGTATTTTCAGCTTCAAACCCCCAACTATAGTTAACTCATTATAAGCTCACATGATCTGGAGATAATTATGTTTTTTGACAGAATAGAAACTTCGTTTTGACTTCGCTGGTAAACTTATTTTCAACTACCAACTAAACTATAAGGATCAAATTGATTGTCATGATATAACAGCCACCAATATGGAATTGGAAGCACTTGGCAAAATAACAAAAGTACTAAGGAAAAGTATCAATTCTCACCTAACACCGTCACGGGCGGGGTCAGAAAATAGGCAATCCTTGGTGGGTCGGCCAGGCAAGCGAGCTCGGAGAATGGAACCATCAGGGAGAACAAGCTTCCTCAGAAGATCAAAGTTGTGCTTTCCGGGCGCATCACTATTGCATATAGACTCTCAATTATTACTTCTTGTTATTAATAAATCTACATATATATATATATATAATATATGATACATCGAGCATTGATCAAGATTGTGGGATTCCTTACCTAACATAGACAGGTCCACCGCTGAGAGCCCTGGCTGATCCGTGGTACTCTGCCGCCGGATGTAGAGAATGGAACATGTCCCAGTCAGGCAGCATTACTTCTCCCAAGAACACACTGTTATATGCAACTGCAGCTATGTGGATGGTATGCGAAACAGGATCCCGCGGGTAGAAATCATCGGATGCTCTGACGATAGCAGTTTGTTTTGAGCTGTTTCATTCAGGAATCATCAGAACAGAAACACATCAGAGACTGAAATCGCACAACAAATGATGATGTTGATGGTAATAGACTAAAACTAAGTCCAAGAAATCGTGAGTAACAAGAAAAGATTGTCAAAGCTTACCAGTAGAGTGACTCAAGGTTGTGGCTCATGCAGGCGATGCAGCCATTGTCAGGAAAATTCCTAGCAACGGAAGCATCCAGTGCTTGATGATACTGCCTGGTTATCTCAACCCTGCCTCCAAGACCAGCCCCAAGAGTCTCCAATATACACTGCACGTCCACTTTCACACCATCTATCCCCGCAGAAGCCAAATAGCTGTGCAACTCATTGTAAAACTTGTAAACATTCTTGGGATTCACCAAACCCAACCCCTGCAAAGCAATTGCATCAGTTTTCCACCCTGGCTCATTCTCCAGAACCCCCTTGGACAACTTTGGATACTGCATAGCTGATCCATACTCCTCCATCTCCTTCACCCCGGGCCTCACCCCACCCCAATAGCCCGTAATCGCGTGCCACACATAAACATACTTCAATCCGTGTTTCTCTTTTGCGATGTTGACAATATTCTTGATCCCCGTAGAAGGGTCCTCCTTCTTTTGGAACTTGGCGTTTTCTTTAATTCCGGTCAGCCTCAGAATCTGTGGCTGCCCAGGCTGTTGTTCTGGTTGTGGTTCTTGTGGCGCTTCTTGTCGATTTTCATCAGATCCCACAGACTGCCAACCATCGTCAATGATGACGAACTTCGGCGGCGTCCCGCCAGCCTCAAGACTCGCAAGGCCAGCTTCCACCCCCTCTTGAGTCACCTCCTGGTAGAAAGCATCCCATGTGCACCACCCAAAGTAATCGACAATCCCAGGCAACTTCTTCTCATGCCTCAATCTAAAGGTTCCAAGTCGCAATTTTACGGCTTTAATGGCTTCGTATATCGTGCCAAATGGATCCGTTCCTGCACTAATATAAACAGCATGAGTGAAAGTCGATCCAACAGTCTCAGTATCACCACTTTCCAGGCACAATTCTAACTCATCCGCTTCATTCCCCTGGAGACAAGCTTTAAAGGGCCCTTCAATCAAAGGCAGAAACACAGTGTAGACAACCTTATTCTCCTCATCACCATCTACATCAGATTCCAAATGCGACCCCTCTTTGGTTTCCACCAGCAAGAACTGCGTCTCCAGTGGGATATCACGACCCTTGTCCCCCATCTTCTGTGCCATCCACCACAACTTGAACCTGAAACACGCCAGGAACCGCACATCACGCAGTGTTCCTAGCGAAACCACGTGACTGCTGCTGTCTTTGTCGAACGCCGCACCCAAGAACACACCCTCAACAGGCCCCGCTTCAGCGCCGGAGGTGGCGATCACATTTTCCGGCACGTTGGTGAGGATTGTCCTGTCCTTCACCACAAGCTTCCTCTCCGCAATCCGAACAGCTGGTTTGATCGTCATGGCTGATTGCTTGCTGTTATTAGCTTCCTTACGCTCTACCTCACTACCCTGCAACAAAAAAACAAAACATTAGCACAAACCACTCCGAAGATTTGCTTAAACTTCCAAGACAGAAAAGCAAAAGGAACAAATTTCTTCCAAAGTTCTGCCATTTCAATAACCAATTTCCCAAACAGAACAAGAGATCTGCCCAACTCCCACAAACCAAACCAAAGCCCAGATGAAATCTCACAACCCCAGAAAACAAAGATTAAAAATTTCACCAAGAAACACAGAGAAAGACAACGTACCCTGTAAGCGAGAACGCGATTAGGTGAAGAAAACGAGAGCTGAGAAGAAGAAACACGCCTCGGGGATAATAGATTTCTGTTCTTCAAAGGAAGAAAGAATGCGAGACGAGAAGTGAATGCAGGAGATGTGTTGAGGGAGGGGGTATTTATAGTGGTGGGAGGTGATTTGGCACTGTGAATTGAGATTGAGAGAGAAGATACCATGGTCGATGATGATGATGCTGAGTTGCAAACCTTCTCTCTCCCGCGGTTTCTTGTTCGGGATTGGACGAACAGGCCAACGCATCCAACGGTGGAAAAGAGGGCTGTTCCTTGATTTAGTCGACATCCCAACGGTCGATAAGATCGCCACGTCGGATCCACGCCATGACAGCCCACATTTCTAACTACCTACTTCTTGTTATTTTTTATTTTATAACAATCTCAAAATTAGTCATTTTGCGTCACGAAATTGACTAAGAAAATTAATTTTTTAAAAAAAAAAATCAATATACCACCGAATAATTCTGTTCCAAAATTAGCAAGATTCTGAAATATTGATTTAAAAATATGTCAACATTTATTTAAAAAAAAGTTTTCTAAATTTATTATTACATCACTTAATGCAATTTGTGAACTCATAATAATGCATTTCTGATTTTTTAGATATATTTGACTATTAAAAGAGGTTATTTTGCCGTCATGATTCAATTTATTTAATGGGTAAATTACAATGATCTCTCTTGAAATTTAATATATTTACAAATATTTATTTATTATTTGAAAAATTACAAATATCATTTTGATTTATAAAAAAAATATTAAACGGGGTGGATGAAAAGATTTGAAAAAATTATGAAAAGTCATTCACTTAGTCAATAAATAAATAAATAAAATTATAATTCTTATTCTACAGGGGCATTTTGGTCAGTTCACTACAAAAAAATGAATGAAAACCGAACAGAGTCTAACAGAATGGGATAATTATTAGATGACCAGTAAAATCAAAAAAGTATTGGCAATTTTTTAAATAATAATGGAGTATTCGTAATTATACCAAACCTTATAGAGAGGTCGTTACAATTTATCTTTTATTTAATAGATCTTATAAGTTTTTGCGTCTAATAAAATATTTTTAGAGTTTAGAATATGTTAAATTTTACTTTAAGAATAAGTTTTTGCAATATTTGTATAAAATAAAATGTCAATAACGACAATTTCGTATGTTTAAAGAAAATTTGTTAAAAATTTTCAAAAATAAGTTAGACCCTTCTTATTTTTTTCGATAAAAACAGCTTATTAACTACGGACATCTTATTTTGAAAACTTATAAGCTAAGAATCAATCGTACGTTTCACAATGTTTAATAAATTTTAAATATTTTATAAAATATTTTAATTAAAAAATAATATTTGGCATTGGGAAGTATGCTACAGGTTGCCAGTCTCCAATTTACTATAAACATTTAAATTATTTAAATGATGCTCTTCTTAGTGATTGTAGATTTTGGCGCATGTAACTTTTATTAAAAAGATAATGTTACTCTAACATTGTAATATTTAGACAATAAAAAAAAATTAATAAAGAAGTACTATTAGTTTATAATTTCAAGGTAATTAAGACATTAATAATTTTACATATTATATTAATATATTAATGTCTTACTAATACTAGCTTGTTTGAAACTAATGTTGTTGATTAATAAATTTAATTATTTTCACAAATACATTAATTTTTTTTAATGATTTCTAGGGGTGTTTGTGCAAGTTTATTTTAAGCGTTTATCGGCTTTTTGCTGAGAAAAAAAAAATGATAAGTTAAATATTAGTAAAAGTCGTGAGTTTTTGAAAATTAAAAGAGGGAAAAAAAGTTGAAGTTTGAGTGTTTCAAAAAACAGCTAAATTTGTACAATTTTATCAGTAAGTTGCAGAAGTTAGTAAGGAGTTGCTTATAACTTTCGATTTAGATCAGCTTAATTAAGCATTTAAAAGCAGAAATTGTAGAAAAAATCACTCTTTCCAGTACATTTTCAACCGTAAGTTGATAAGTATTTATTTTCGACATCTCCCAGTTTTTTTTATTTTCCACTTATATTAACTGCTTAAGTTAAGCTGATTTAGCTCAAAATGTATAAGTGACTTCCTAACTACTTCTACAGCTTACTGATGAAATTGTAATTGTTAAGTTATTTTTTTCACGCATCTTCAATTTTTTTCTTTTTTCACTTTTCACTGTTCGCTTTTGTTTCCAACCACTGTAACTAAATTTATAACCGTCTTTATAATTTATTGAGATAATTACGTTTACATCCTTGATTTATAGTTTATTTATACGAGTTATCCTTAATTTTGCATAGTTACATGAACCATCACTGATAGCCAAAAAAGAGGTAATTTGTATAATGATGTTGATGTTTATAGGGGGTAAATGTGTAATTTTTTCAACTACAGAGGTAATTTGTGTAAATAGATTATACATTAGGGGTATAAGTAAAATTATTTTTAATTTTATTTTTACCACAAAAATAAAAGTTATTGCAAACAGTGAAGGTTGAAAGTGTTAAGATTAATGAAATTATCACTCAATTAATTAAGATGTTACGTAACTCAAAAGGGGAGTGAAAGAGGGTTCCAAGTGTAGGATTTCTGGTCCAGAGAAATCTAAAATGACTGGACGTATCAGGAATTTTCTATGCAATCAAAGGCGGTGAGACCAACCTAGGACACGTGTTCCTCGGACAGTGGTGCTTTTTACTGTTTTCGTACAGACGTGTGACTGTCCTGATTACAATTATTAATCTGCTGATGTGTGTCCACGTAGACTCTGACCGGGATGCCGCCGCGATGGCTACACGTGGACCCGAGGGAGATCGAGGCCGTCCACGGATGGTACGTGATGAATGGGAATTGATGGGGACCGTTTGATTAATAAAAAAGGTCAATCATGGATGACAAACAATTATTAGATAATATACCCCAAGTTGAGGTGTCTAATATAGGGTGGCGATCAACAATTTGTTAATGGACAACTGGAAAACTTCACCGCCGTCTGATTATTTTACAATTTTCCATCTCACAAAATATCTTGATTTAAAAAAAAAACAAAAAAACGTGATTGAAATTGATTTTTAGAGAGTGTTTGCAATTATCTAAAAATATAAAACTCTCTGATTTTTTTTTTTGTATCTTTAGAAAATAGTTTTGAGCGTTCGAAAAAATAATTTATTTTTATAAATTTTAAAAGAAAATTTTTTATGTCAGAAGTTAGAAGCACTTAAAAAGATATTTTTAGGTGTTTTTAGTTATTTTTAATTTTTTTTATAAAAAAAAATATCATATTTTTTTATTATTTTAACTTTATTATATTAATAATATTTATTATATGGGATTTAAAAAGATCGCAGATTAATAAAAATTATTTTTTTTTAAATACTCTCAATTTTATTGCTCTCTATCATTTTTTTAAAAAAATCCCACATAGGCATCCGTACTCGTACACACCCAAAGTTTAAACCTAAAGTTTTAAAAAGAAACCTCGAAATTACCTGGGAGACATTGTTTACTATTTTTTATTTTGTTACAAATTATAACGATCATAATAGTTCGAGGTTTGATAATTTCACACTCCCGTCACATTTAAAATTATAAAAATCAATACTTAGAAATCAAGTTATGTTGTAATGTCTTGAGAATTTGCATTATTATTATTTTTTTTTAACTCTATATTTTGCTTCTTTGTTTTTTTAATATAATTGTAACATAAAAACAAATGGATGATGGCGTGGAATGACCCTTGGAAGGGGTGAAGAAGCGTGGTTTTAAGAAAAGTGGGTGATATTAATATATATATTATAGTTTGGTTAAAGAAGCGCATTAGTAACCACAATGATTGAGAGAGTAGACGTGCAACATTTTACCTTTTCCATCAAATCGTTGGTTAGTCAAAACCAACCAACTACTCTGGAAATTTTTATCCTATGCTTTTGTCTCACACATTTGTAATGCAACACACACACACACACATACATATATATATATATATATACACACACTCATCTTTCATTTTTTTTATATGGGAAAAAAATGATTCAATGATTCAAAAATATAAATAAATAAGTTTTCTATTTTAAATAAAATTATAATTGATTTAGGTGAACATCGCACATTAATTACAGACGATGAGTTTGAGTGGCTTATATGCCCCAAAGTCTCTTCTCCCCCACAGGACGCATTTTTCAAAGAAAAATTGTGCAGTCTCAGTTAGAATGAACAATACATCTTCTTGAGGGACACTAATAGCATTTGGCGGCGTGTGTGGAAATGAGTCTGCGTGCACGTCCCAAGCCCGTCTTCTGGGAGATTGGTGATGTAGGCAAAAACATCTCATAATAGTTGCAAAATGAGAAGTTAAATGAGAAGTTTGAGTGGTTTATAAACCACAAGGCCTTCTCTCTTTTGAGAGATGTCCTATCAGGACAAAATCATAAGAGCTCATATGAAGTTAGAATGGACAATACCCCACACAATAGGAATATTAATTAAGTCATGAGCCCATTACTTTGTATTTTTTTTTTTAAAAAAAAATTAAATCGAGTCAAGTAAAAAGCATTGGGACAAAACGAGTATTATTTTATAAAAAGGTCAAAAATTATTTGTATTATGCCATTATTTGTACCAATGGCATGTGAAATAATTGATAAGCATATAATTAAAATAATTAAAATTTAAGCACTTTTATTATGATAATTTCAACCGACAACCGTAAAAATTTAAGCACTTTAGCTATACTTTTTGGTTGTCCCAAATAAGAAAAAAAAATTAAAAAAAAATACAATCGTATACGTACGCTATATATAATGTAGTGTATATATATATACATATATAATTTTTTACTATTAATAATTAATTATAAATAATAAAAGGAAATAAAGGAGGAATTGGAATTGGTGGGAGGGTCCATGGGAATGATGGTGAGGACTTGGATTTTTAATTATGAAGAGACAGACACATGTGGTGAGCTGGACAAAATATTAATAATACCGAATTATTACATCATAGCATATGGTTCCACATGAATACATCCCTTCTTCCTTCATTACCTCTGGACCCCACCCACCAACCTTTTTCATTTCACCTCATTCATTATTTCTCTATCTTATACCTATATATATTATTAATATTTGTATATGTATTATTATGTTATAATAATTTTAATTCATGTACTATATAATATTCTAAAATTTACTGTCTCTAAAAAACTAATGGTATATCAAAAATTGAGTATTCCCTATATTATTAATGAGTGTCGTTTTAACACCACGAAATGTCCATACTGATAATTACGGTCAAATAAATTAATAAAAAGTTTGAAATTTTGACCATAACCGATAAACTTTTGACATTGTTTTAGCTACATCCAAAATATGTGTAGTGATTTTTAATTATGACTAATATTTTGATCACGCATGTTAAAACAAAACAAAAAATTATCGTTATACGTTTGTTAATTGCTATTCATCTTAGAATTTCTTTGAAAATCATTTTGTTCTTGTTGCGGGCTGAAACTCGGGACGCATTTTGAGTTGTTCTTTTATTTGGTACTAGTAAGTGCGGCACACTTTATATATGAAAAATTAAGTAATAATATTAAAATTATCAATAATTATACATAATAAGTGACAAAAGTTTTATTTTGTCTCCATATATGTTCATAGTCTTAATAGTGACAATTATCATGTAAAAGTTATTCCTAAAATACCTAGCAATTAAAATATTATATAGAAAATTATTAGAATAGATAATTAGTGACGCCTCTGTAGCGACAATTTTGAGATTACCCACTCAATATCTTATTTATTAATATTATATTTTCTTATAGTAAATCCACATTAAAATGTATCTAAATGCAATATATTCATCGACGTGCAGCCGATAGGAACTGAACTTACGAATTTGTCAATTATGACATGGGCGTTTTAACTATTCAGCTATAGATGCTTAATAGGGATCCTCATACATAGTGAATAATCGAATTTCAATTGAAATAAAATCTTTAGGATAAATGAACACAATTTAGGAGGAACCAATGAGAGGACATCAATCCAAATTCTGAATTTTTTCAAATTGAGAGAGAACAAGAATTCTCACTATTTCTTAAATTGATGGCCCTAATTCCGTACAGTGGGGTCTTTTATTTACACCAAGAACATTTTCTAAATATGCATATTCGTGTAAACAAGATCACTATAAGAAATATAACACCTAATAATGCTATTGTTATGACTAATAATAAATAATTATAGCAAATAGTTATTGACCATAAATCATAGCCACACAACAGTTGTTGGTCGTGATTTTTACGAGAGTGGCTAAATTATTTGCCATGGAAAATTTTTTATCCATAACTTCGTTGTAGCAAATAATTTTTCATGATGAAAAAACTAAATATTTTGCATTTTTTTATTTTACTGTGGTTAATAATAATTATTTACTGTGATTTTTAAATATAACTATTAATATTGTAGCCATTAGTAATTTTTATCTAGTGAATCGTCGCATATCAATTGAGACAAAGAGCTTGAGCGATTTATGAGCCCCAAGACCCCCTCTCCTAATGGGGCGCATTTTTAAGACAAAATCGTAAAACCATACGAAGTTAGAGCGGACAATATCCCTCTAAATGAAGCGTCGATCAACTCACAAACTGCATCATATATTACATCAATCAAACCCCACGATCATTATGTTTCTTTTTTTCAACCCACACAAAATTACTGTAATAGAAAGTCGGTCTTTAGCAGCAATGAACATATAAAAATTCTCCAAACATCGTAAATCTCATAATTTTAAATAATTACCTTCTTGTTATATTTTTTGCACGCGTTCACGATCAGATTAAAACAATTCCCGACAAATATTTGAAATATAGAGTATAATTTTTTTTATCAACTATATAAATAGTTGGATAAAATTATATAAAAATTAAAAATAAGTATAAGAAATTCAAAAATAGATGGTACGAGAAAATCAAAGTGGTAGAATTTTCAAAGATATCTCAAAAATCCAAAGCCGCCTAGGAATTGGGGGAGATTGAGTGATGTCTCCTTTACACTTTATCCCCAGTCAAAAGGGTTGTAGCACGCATGGAAACTTTCAAAAAGCGTGTGTGTCAATGAAAGTTATGTGAAACTAATTTAGTTAACATCTTTACATGCGCCAGCTATCCCTCTTTAAATCGCTAATCCTATCACGCGTAAAACGTGTTTTTGATCGCACAACGTCTCCAACTGGGATTGTATTGGTACCGTGTATTGTGAGTGTTGGAATTTGATGGAGTTTGTGAACCCATCACTCAAATTAATATTTGCATTTGAGATAAAGCTGAAATCTCTCGATTTGCTGTTGGATAAAAATTCTTGTTGAATAAATTATAGGGATAATTATATACATTTATCGAAAAAAAAAATCGGGATAATCGTATTTTTTTTTAGTGTGTAATTATACGTAGAACCCATGTGATTCAAGAAATTATATTTAGTATCCATGAGATTTGTTTCCGTTTAACAAATAAATTCCCGTCAAAATCACTACATTTAATGATAACAAAAAAATTAATGAAATTTGATATTTACCGTTGATTAACTTAAAACCAACTTATTTATTAGTTAGTCAATTCCACTAATGAAGGGATTTATTTATTAGACAGAAGCAAATCTCAATAGTGTATGATGAATTTCACAAACACAAAGAGTTTATGTGTAATTACACCAAATTTAAGAAAAAATGTGTGTAATTATCTCAATTTATATTTGATAGAGTTTGAGATTTTTCAAATTCATGTTGGGATGACGACTCATTTAGGATAAATCGGGTTGTTTGATTTTTTTTTAAAAAGGTCAATTTCTAATTTTACACTATTTCAACATTTTGGAAGCTCGTTTAATTAGCTCAATCATATTGAAAAGTCCAATTTTCACTGGAAATTTTCAATTTAGGGTTATTGAAAACACACTTTTCAAAAATCTGCTTCTTAGATCTCATCATTACCTATGTCTTTAGCTATATATAGGACATGACGTTACATGTTGTCACGTCCATTTGACTGTTTAAAAATAAACTAATATTATACTCTATATTCAAAATATAATATTTACAAAATGTGTTGTATAATAAATAAAATCCAAACAAATTTTTATTTCTTATACCTATAAATTTAGATTTAGAAACGTATAGCACACGCTACAAAAAAATTATTATTGGTTACAATTTTAATAGTTATGAACTAAAATTATGGTAAATATTTTTATTGATTACGATTAAATAAAACTGATGCAAAAAATACATTATGTTTGGTTTTGTTTTTAACTTGTTTTTGGGGATTTTGTGGAGATAGAGAGAGAAAAACAAAGACAAATAAAAATAAGTTAGAGATAGTGTGTATGTTTGGGTTTGTTTTTGGAGATAATATAAAATAAGTATGTTATGTTTGATGTTGGGTAGTGGGGAGACAAAAAATACTGTTCATTGTCAAATCATGTCTCTTTTATATATATTTATATATATGTATAAAAATATATATAATTTATTTAGTTGTGAGTGGATTAAAATAAATATTTTTTCCTAATTATATATGTATGGAAATGAAAAAAAATAATTTATGTAAATACACTTTTAAAAATAATTAAATGCACTCTAATAATGGATTAACAATATTTTTTGTTAGTTGTTCTATTCGAGGTGATAAATTTAAATACATTATTCAAATAATGTAATATATGAATTAACCGCGTACAATAATTATATTATTTTATATTTTTTAAAATTTTTAATTATTCCAATAATGTAGAAAATATTACGTATAAAATATTAAGTGATTAAAATAAAATATATTTGTATTTAAAAATCAAATACTTAGAAACAAGACAAAATACTTAGAAACAAGACAAAAACATGGCAAAACAAGCAATGACAAACATTGCTTCTGTTTTGGGCCATCTCTGAGATGGCCCAAAACCGAAAACAAACATAAGATTCTCCACCAAGAAAAAGTTATTTGTCATGATTAAAAATTATGGTAAAAATATTTGTCATGATAAATATTTTAGCCACCCTTACACATACCACGGCTAACAACCCGTTGCATGACCGTTGTCAATAACTATTAGATACGGCTATTTTGTCGTTAATATGACAATTATCCATGGTTAAATATTGCATTTTTTGTAATGACAAATGTATTTTTATTTATCGCATAAAATTAATAAAGCATTTTTATCTTATTAAAAATACTGAAAATTAAAAATAAAAATAAAACCAAATGGGCCATACCCCAAATACATTTTAGGATAAGAACTGTTTTAGGATATGATTGAGTATACGTATACTTGTAATAATTTGTTTTTCGTACGAAAGAAAGAAAGAATATTGTAATAAGTTGATAAGAGAGCATAATTTCTGTTGTGTTGAAAATCGCTATTAAGATGTTAACCACATCTTGGAGTCAACGAATATTTAATTAAGAATAAAGTATTGTGGTGGAAGAAAATTTTGGAATAGTTGAGCAAATGGAATTGAGTTTCTTGTTAATAATATATATTACGTGACAATAATTTTAATGTTGTAATAATATTATTATTAAATTGTCGTTACGTACACATATACATTTATAGTATCAAATTAGTGACAATATATTATAGCGGCACAATGGAAGAAATTTTATTATTGCCTACAGTTTTATTGGCTACGAGCTAAAGTCGTGGCGATTAATTATTATTAATTATGGTTAAAATAAAAATTGATGCAAAAATTTAATTTATCCACCATAAAAACTATTTTTGTCATGGTTATGAGACATAATAAATATTTTTGCCATGACAAATATTTTAGTACACTAACAAAAACTACGGCAAATAACCGTTGTGCGGCGGCGGTCTGTAATTATTTATGACAAGTGACCATGATTAAATGTTATATTTCTTCTTATGTAAGTCATTAATTAATTGATTTTCATAAATTTATGACCAATTTTTTGTCGCTAATTCTTGCTAACGATAAGTTATACAAAATCATTATCACTATTAAATTATAATTCACTGTTTTAAAATAAAAAATTTTATCATTAAATATATCTACAAATACTGAAAATTTTAAATTATCACTTGATTTTTTTTATTGTTAATCTTCTCTCTCTTTCTTTCCCTCTTTTTTTTTTTTTTTTTGGCTGAATGAATCGTTGATCAAAACTAATAGAATGAATTAAATTTGAATGTGGATAAATAAAATCTTATTAATAAAGTCAATTGGTTAATTAGATTGATGGTTATTTTATAGAAGAAATAAACACATTAAGGGCATTTGTGTCCATAATATTTTAAAATCAAGACCGTCACTGGAGATTCCCATTAAAAAAAATAGATTATTTTCTATATTAAGAATGACTATAGTTTAAAAATTATGACAAATCAAATTATCTACCACAATCATACAAAACCTACACAAAAACTTGAATTTTGACTTTGGTTAATCGATATTAAGTGTGATCAAAATATTTGCCATAATTTTTAGCCGCGACTAATATTTTGACAAGGTCTACAAAAATAACAGCCAACAATCGTTGCACATTTATGATTAATTAGAGTTTATCGTGATTTTTTTTATAATTATAATAATTAACTATAATATAAAGTTACATTTCCTTTAGTGCCCCTTAATTGATAGTATAAATGAGTTACATATAACAAACCATTCTCATGAGGGTTTAATTGCATCAGGTCCATTGGATCTGGTGAGCATTCTGAAATTCAGATAAAGTTTTGATCGAATGATAAGATTGAAGTCTCTACCATTATAAGATTATGAATTAGAGTTTTACAAACGTAGATAATGGGATATATTAATTAGTCATGCAAAAGAATTAAAATACTCCCCTCCCATCACTACCCCTTGAGTGCTGGCACCCTAATGCGCTTGGCAAGATTGGTTTTAGGATTGGCAACCCTATTGCCATGGATTCCCTTACGATGAAAATGGAAAGGGTATCGTATGCCAGAATACTGGTAGAAGTTGATGCTTCAAAAAAGCTTGTCGACCAAGTGGAGTTCGTTATGCCAAACGGCATAACCCGGAAACAACCGGTCGCCTACGAGTTCACCACCTCATCAAGCATAACCAGCTTTGCCTCTTGGGCATTTTGGAGACAAAGCTTGCAACATCTAAGATTCAGACATTTCTTAGCCGATCATTTTCGGGATGGTGCCAAGCCAACAACTTTGACACCATTGCCGGTGGACGGATTCTTGTGATTTGGAACCCGGCAGTTATCAACCTTCAACCGGAGGATATCTCACGCAAGTTATCCACTGCCGTGCCACGAATAAGTCTTCTATATCTCGTTTTCTTATGGTCTATATTCTGTTGTCAATAGAAGGAGTATGTGGGAGAAGCTTACAGAATTGGGACAGACGATGAGCATTCCATGGCTCATTATGGGCGATTTCAACTATGTGAAATCTCCCGAGGAGAAGCAACTTGGAGTGGTCCCGACTTGGTACGAACTCAAGGATTTCGTGGACTGCTATGCAGCACTTGGACTGCTTGACGTCCACATAATGGCTGCTATTTCACATGGTATTCCAACAATGAAAGCAACCCTATGTGGTGCAAACTTGACCCGATCCTTTACAACAACGAATGGCTTGAGGCCGGTTTACACTACAGCGCCCACTTCAACCCACCGGGATGCCTATCCGACCACTCCCCGGTTATTGTCACTATCTTTGATCATTCTCCCATTAAGCCAAAACTATTCCATTTTTTCAATATGTGGGCAGAACATCTGGACTTCTTAACTACTATGGAGCAACGATGGAACATGAATGTGGAGGGAACGCCACAATTCAATCTTTGCAAAAGACTGAAAGCACTTAAAGGTGTACTGAAAGCTTTCAACGAACAACACTACAGCCACATTTCCACCAGGGCCAAAGAGGCTGACCTTGCACTGCAAGATGCTCAGAACCAGCTTGAAAGGAACCCGGGAAATGTAACGCTTCGGGAATCTTTGGGAGACCTTAGGAAGAATGCCATTTTTCTTGCCGAGGCTGAACGACACTTCTTCTACCAGAAAGCCAAGATCCATTACCTCAAAGACGGAGACAGAAACACCAAATTTTTTCATGATATGGTGAAAAGGAATGCTGCTAGAAACTCCATCACGGCAGTCACTAGAGCAGACGGGACCATTATTACTGCTGCCGATGAAATTGCCCAAGAGTTCGTTGATTACTACACATCACTCTTGGGCGACGAATCTCACACCATCCCAGTCGATGACGGAGTGTTCGATTGCAGCCCTAAACTCTCCTCCGAGATTACTGATGAACTTTGTCGAGAGGTCACAGCACTGGAGGTCAAAAACAGAATCTTCAATATCAACGACAACAAGGCACCCGGCCCCGATGGATATTCCTCATACTTCTTCAAGAAAGCATGGAATGTGGTGGGTGATCATGTATGCAGCGCCGTTCTGGATTTATTTAGGAGTGGACGGATGCTACGACAACTTAACCATACGGTCATTGCTCTCGTGCCCAAATCAGAGCATTCCTCTTCCATTGCTGACTACCGACCGATTTCGTGCTGCAACGTCATCTACAAAGCCATCGAAAATTCTCTCGGACAGGCTTGCACCCGCATTGGAGCACCTAATTGACCGTTGCCAATCTACGTTTATTGGAGGGCGCAACATTACCGACAATATTTTCTTGGCGCAAGAAATGGTGCGGTAGTACTCGAGGAAACGGATTTCACCTCGTTGTACAATCAATATCGACCTTCGCAAGGCATATGACTCGGTCTCGTGGTCATTTCTCTCCCGAGTACTTCACGGGTATGATTTTTCCCTGATGTTTATAGCTTGGATTATGGAGTGCGTCTGCACCTCATCCTTTTCAGTGTCTTTAAATGGTTCCCTCCACGGGTTCTTTCCGATTGACCCGACCCGACAATGGTGAACGAGAACAATTAATCATTCTGTACTTGAGAGTTCGAGATGACGTCATGTGGATCTGTACTCATACGAACATCTAGCGTTATAAATACCTACAACTATTTTGAGCTATGGTATGTCATTTATTAATTTCGCACCAAATTTATAAACTTTCACTCTGATCTGATGGACTAACTTGAGCATTAAATTTTTTTTCCTAGGAACTACCCAACTAGTCTAACGATTTCTTTCTTTCTCAAGTTCCCAAATACCCGATCTGGACTGTCCTCGGACATGTCTACATCTAATCCCAATCTTTAGGTGTATTCAAGATTCATAATGTTATTT
Source organism: Sesamum indicum (assembly GCF_026168435.1). Classification (NCBI taxonomy): domain Eukaryota; kingdom Viridiplantae; phylum Streptophyta; class Magnoliopsida; order Lamiales; family Pedaliaceae; genus Sesamum; species Sesamum indicum. Next base: position 14,458,187 of record NC_142661.1, read on the forward strand.
TGTTTGTGTAATCTTTTTTAGTGTATTTTTAAATAATTTATAATTGTTGGTGTATTTTAAATAACTTTTGATATTTGAACGTATTAAATAATGTTTGGACTCACATGATCACCATCTCATCAATCTTTAATTTACGATTTACTTGAAATCGTACAACTACAAAAATATATAAATACTAGTCTCCATACCCTACGTACAAATTTGGCTACCTACTCTTTTCATACCACCTTACATATTTCTAAATAATATACGACATTAATAACTTAGACACCAAAGACTTATAACCGACACTTTTTCCAGCATATATCATTTTTTATTATGCAGGTCACGTACCTAAAGAAATCAAAAGTTACCCAAATCTATATCGAAGCTTTCTATATGGATTTGACGCAAAAAAATCTATCCATAAATTACACATCATAACCTAAATTTGACAACTTTATTTAGGCATAATTTGCATGTACCACACAACTTAAATAGCTAAGGAGGGCCTCATAATTTTATGTAAAAGTCATATGTATAATGATTCATTTAAGGATATATAATCATAAACAAGTGGTGAGAAATTGTGTGGGACTAAAATGAGATAGTGATAGCTGAATCTGTGTGATGAATTGATGGTTCATTGCTATATATATGTCATTATTTACATAGAAAAATTTGAGCTCACATCCACTCAATAAAAGTCATAGCTGAATCATTGATCTGTGATATATCACATTCATATGGAACTAAATCACATGACAATTTGTGTGATGGCAAAAGCCTAATAATATGGATCCAATCAATCTTATTTTCTCATTTCAATGTAATAATTTGGATCCTATCCATCTTACTAATCCATTATCTTTCATCTTTCAATTCACTATCTCTACATATTATAGAAGTAATTATACTTAAACTTTTCCGAAAATATAAATTTATATTTTTCTTCAAAATTTTTTTGAAATACATTTTGCAGCCATTTCGAGAATTTTTCGTTTATAATTATATTCTTTTCATTAGGGTTTTGGACAAAAATGCCGACGTCAACGAAAAAATTATATAAACTTTCAATTTTGCTCCTTATTCGGCACTCCATATAATTTATTGCAACGATACCATATTCAGATTCTGTACTTGTAAGTGGATAATATAATATAATATAATATAATATATATATATAATCAAAATGGTGTGATTATAATAAAAAGTAATCATATTATAAATAATTTATACATAATGTTGAATAATGCGTAAAATATTAGAAGTTTATGTATCTTTTTTTATGAGGTTAGTATTTTCTATCCAGATCCTAACAGAAAGAGTACGGTTGTAAATGGAGAATTCTTGGAGGGATGCAAATATAATTTCAAACATTTTGGGGGGAAAACGTAATTCATATTTTTGCCGAGGATGTAAGTGTAATTAACCCTATATTATGCATCACTATCTATAAATTAAAATCATGGTAAATAATTATTATTGATCATGATTTAATTAAAAATAATGCAAAAATTTAGATTGTTCATAATGAAAATTATAAATAATTAGTGATGCATCTATATTGATAAATTAATAAAAATAAAATATAATAACATAAATTATTTATTGTCACTAGATCATTATTATATATGTGTTTAATTGTCTATGGTGACAACTTTACGCACTATATTTTATTACTAATTGTTACTAATATATACCAAACTAATTTTACAAAATAAAAATCACTATTGAAATTATAAAATTTATTATTGAGATAAAATAAATATTATTTTCACTAAATATATATAATTAGTAACAATGTTAAAATTGTCATTCACTTTTTCACTCATCAAATTTCTTTTTCTTTTTTCTAGTGTTATGATGAATTTAATATTTTATTCAATAAATTAACTAATTAAATTAACTAAACTATTAATTAAAATATTCAAGAAACATTAATTTTATCACTTAAATAACGCAATATTTTTACTATTATGGCCGTCAGAATATTCCCAATTTCAAATTGGTATGTTCCATTGGACAACTTTAGTCTAGATTAGGTTCAGTTAAATTTAAATTAATTATATAATAAAAAAATATTATATATTTATTACGTGATTGATATATAATTTAAAAAAATAATTAATTATATTAAAAAAATATTTTATTTGTTATGTAATTGATTTTGTCTGACCGACCAAATTTGATTTGAATAAAAAAAATTCATGTCTTGTTTTTTTTTTTTATATATCTTTTGGCTAATTATATTATATTAGGAAGTTGAACCCATAAAATTAAAATACCCTCGTAAATTGAAAAAATATATATTTCATGAAAATATATATCGTCTTTAATGAGAAAGTTTAATGTATATATATGTCATTAATTAATAGAATGTTGGATTAAACTATTTAAGCAAATTCTTATAATTAAGTCCATACACATATTTTTTTTTGAAATAATTTTAAAATTTATAAGATATTAAATTTTATAAATAATTTTCAACTACTATGATAAAATAAAATCATAAAGCCTAATTATAATATATTAGTAATAATAATTTTTTAATTAACATGATACTATTGAAGGAGTATGCTAAAATAAATTAGGAGCTTTTTATTTTCTTTTTTAAGAAAAGCTTATAAACCCGATATTTTATTTTCAAAGTTTATAAATATAACTTTTTGAAAAATTTTACCGACGTTATGACCTTTCAAATATTTTATAAAGTTGATAAACTCACGCAAATACTTATTAATTTTGATTTCGGATATGATCTTATTAGCAAACTACACATTTAAATTTCTTAAGTTATTAAATTTCATAAATTTAAATAATAAAATCACGAGAATTTTAGTATCAATTTTTTAATAAATATATAAATATCAATAATGAATGTATAAAAAAATAAAACACAAAAATACGAAAGAATAAAAACTATTATTAATATATTTTTTAATGAAAAATTCTTAAGAGAGTACTAAAATTCAGTTACAAACACCGTCTGCTGTCAGAATTTGATGGACAGGTATGGAATCTTATCCGGAATCTACGGCAGCTGACGATCAGCCAAAGGACACGTGTGTGGTAACCCGACACTGGAGCAGAAATATCTACTGTGCGGATCTCCACACATGATCTGCTTTTGTCGGATTTCTTGGACATGTGCGGGTGCTTAGGATATTGTACTTTTTGTTTTCAGTTTTGGACTTTTCCTCCCCACCACAGGTTTACGCGGATGTACCATCACTGTATATTTAGGGATGCGCACACGCTGCAACTTATCCACTCGCGAGTAAAGGGCGCGTGAGAGTCAGAAGTGTATTGTAATCTATGCATCTATGGAGGTTAGTTTATTGTTGAAATAAATTATAAATAGTACCATTGATTTATATATATATTTTAAATTATTTAAACTAATTAATTTATATTAAAATTATGAATATTAAAGTTGTTCTTAATTAATAATTTAATTTATATTTTATTTTTATTTTTAAACACTGGTCCATTTTCAGAACTGTTTAACTTACAATTTTTATTACAGGATATTTTCTTTATGAAGTAGAAGTTATTGTTATCGCCTCCTATTTTTGTTTCTAGTTTTTAGCTAGGATGATTACACCATCCTCTCTTAAGGTTTAGTATAACTACACATAGATCTGTTGTGATTTGAGAAATTACGTGTAGTATGGTTGATGTTTGTTTTCGTCTGACAGATAAATTGCATCATTAATTAAAACTTATTAAATTTACTGATATTGGTTATAAAATCAAACGAATTTATATTTGCACTCCAATAATCAGAAAAAAATTATTTGATTGACAATAAATCAATCAGAGGTAAATATTGATTTTTTTCATTTTTTTTGTTAATATCAACAAATACAGTGAATTTTAACTAACAAATGACTTATTTATTGGACAAATATAAACGTTAGGTGTATTAGATATAATTTTTCAAAACTACAGAAAATTTACATGTAGTTACATCAAATTTTAAAAGAGGACGGTATAATATCTCTTTTAATTATTTCAAAAATAATTGAAAACATTACAAAAATTGTTTGAGTTTTTCGAAAAATACACAGTTGAATGGGTTTTACTTTATTTTCCTTTTTTTTCTCACTGACACAATATAAATTCAAGAAGACTAGAAATTTTCTCTTTTAGTCATATAATTTACTTTAAGGGGTGTATTTATAATTTTTTGCCTCAAATAGTTTCGTTGTAAATTATAATTACAAACCTTGAAAAGTATAAATATAATTTTGCCAAAAAAAAAAGACAGATATTTCTGTGATCGAATTTAAGGGTAAATTATAATGAGTTTTCATAAAATTTGTCATAATAAAAAATACCACATCGTTATTTATAATATTACTAATATCTTCTCAGGATTAATAGTCGTCAAACACATTTCTCCTTACAAGGGCTGTCACAAGAAAATATTTATTAGATAATCATTCATTTCAGAGATTATTAATAATTATATAAATAATAAAAAAGTATTTGTAGTAATACAGATTTTAAAAAAATCCATTAAAATTTAATTTTAGAAAGTGCCCAAGTAATTTACCCAAAATAAAATCGAAGAAAGCCATTGCTCTTGTGTTGGTTTTAGTTGCATCACGAGATGACTTACTCGTGTGGAAATTAAGTATTGGGATAATTACACTTCTTTCCTTTGAAGTTTAATATAATTACATGTAACTGTTCTATAGTTTGAAAAATTATATTTAGCATTTTTGTGGTTTACTTCCGTCTAATAAATAAGCTCACCCATTAGTCAAAATTCACTGAATTTGCTGATATTAACAAAAAAACTTAGAAAAAAAATCTATATTTACCTTTGATTGATTTATTACTAATTTATTGCAAGTCAAACAAATATTTTTATGATCAAATTACCCTCATACGTTTTCATGCGTTAATGCATGAGAAAAGGTATATCTTCACCGTTGTAAGAGTAGTTTAGTCGAAAAAAAATTATTTGACCTGCAATAAGTCAGTAATAAGTCAATCGAGAATAAATATCAATTTTCTTTTAGTCGTTAATATTAGTAAATTTAATGATTTTTTTACTAATAGATGAACTTATTTGATAGATGGAAACAAATATCAAAAGTGTTAAATATAATTTCATAAACCACAAAAAATCTACGTATAATTATATGGAATCTCAAGGAAGGGAGTGTAATTATCCCTTAAATATTTGTACCTTATTTTTAGGGCTTTATTGTACGCAATCCACTCAAATAAATATTTTCAATGGAATGTGGTTAACAATAATATTATAATATTATATAAAAAAATTTATAATTTGAAATTTATATTTAATATTTTATTAATATAATAGTGATTTTAAGTAAGGGATGGCACAAAAAAATTATCCTCAAAACAATAACATTTCTACTTCTAATTTTGGTCTAGTGAGAGATTTTTTTTTAGTAGAGGATGTAAGTCAAATCATAAATAGTCACTTGCATTAAAATATAATATCTTTTGAGTATTTATAATGAAGGTTGGATTTTTAGAGTGTAGAAGGTATATATTTTTATGGTGTATTTAAGGCATAAAAATTACTTTTTTACCTTTAATAATAATTTGGTATCACAAATATATCCATCATATAACTCTTCACTTTCAGACGAATTACTGATCTTATCGAGTAAGTAGTTCGAGAGTAAGAAAAAATAGCCACCATAAACCTCATTAATATGTAGCAAGGGGTGGGTGAGTGGGAGCTTCTTAAGTGCGATCTCTTCCCACCCCCAATACATTCACATCCTCACATTAAGTAAACAAGGCATGGCTTCCAAAGGTTAGCTCACTTCACTCTTTCTTCCTTACATTTCTTGTTTCATTTTCTTCAAAATTTAGGAGAGCAGTAAGGGGTTAGTAGGTGAGAGAGGTTGTGATGCAAGTAGCTAAAGGTGAGAGCTGGCTTGTGAAAGTTATCTCGCTAGCTCGAGGCTAGTACGGTCGGTTTCCCAGCTCCAGCTGGTGCCCGCTTCAGGGCCCTGTTATCTCCATTCGACTCAGTGTTTCGTCAATAGGACATCCTTAATTTTTTTTTTTTTTGGGGGGGGGGAGGGGTAATTTGCCGGATTATAATGCGGCAATTACGGATTTTCCTTAGTGCGCTTCTTTTGATTCAGGTGACTATATAGCATAATCGAACGACTTTGACTTGGGTGAATTAGGAGGCGATGAGTCTCATTTCAATGATGGACATGTGGAGGAGGAAGTATCTGGTAGTCAGGATGAGGAGGCCGTATGTGAGGATGAATAGGAGGAGATGGACGTTTTTTAGGTGATAGAGGTTAAGCGCAGTCATGGCCTTAGGTGTAGGTGGGGAAATCGTCAACGGGAGGGGGTTTCACGAGTCCATGTTGTGGAAATTGAGAGTGAGATGCTCACTTAGTCGTGAAGTGCTCTTAATTATTCATAGGAAGATCAGTTGCTCTCAACCCATAAGTTTGTTCTTCCTTCTCTGGGGCAAAGGATTAGAGAGACCGCTGAGGGGTAATTCACCGTTTATGCTACTTATTATGATAGCGGATTTTCTATCCCTCTCCACCGCTTACTAGTAGAGGTGATTCAAAATTATGGCCTTTGCATTAGTCAGTTTAAACTAAACTCTTTCATTTGTTTTGAGAGGTTCCAACATAGATTTTGAGAGAAGGGGCTCTCCGTTACTTTAGCTAGTTTTCACAAGTTGTGGCATGTGCGTTGATATCCGAGTACCCCTCAAATAATGAGGTGTCAAGGGCAGCCCGCACTCCAAGCACCCTTGACACACATTCGACCAGGCAACCCTCAATCAAGCTAACCGACAACCTTCGCCCATAGACGCTGGACTACAACATTCTTAGAGTTTTAGGTATAGGTCCTTTGCCTTGTAGACTTGTAAATACTTATATTTACTCATGAGGGACTTGTGCGTCCTACGCTGTGATTTTTAACCTTTTCAATATCTAGTGCTGTAAATAGAAAGAATTTTTTTTAAGACTATTATAGGAGGAATGAGTATTTGAAGCTTGGTGTAGTCTGCGTGCTAGTGACCCCTTCAAGGCGATCCCTTTGTACTAGCATCATGTATAATGTTTATTGCTTTCCACTATCAATAAAATCCACATTTTGAAATTACACTCAATTTATTGCTTTTGTACTGCACCCTGCTTGCTTGTATTGCTGCTGTTGATGTCGTGCTGCTATTCTTGTCACCTCCCTTTGTGAGTGTCGCTAGGAATTTTGTTGTTATTGCTGTCAAGTAGAAGCAGTCGTTTACTACGGACTACTAGCCACAGTGTGATATTTTCCTCATATTACGAAAGGCGCCTCGTGACAGCTGTTATCAGAGCCTCAATACCTGACCATGGGGCCTAGGTGGGTTGCTGTGACCCATACAAATTCTGTTAGAATGTCGGGCCAAGATGCTAAGAACTCGGGACTAGCGATGTCGCCTAGTGAGCGAGCCCAAACCAGGAGGATGAAAACTCCAAGTTAATTGAAATGGTGATAAAATTTGGAGGAGAATGTCTCTTTCCTAGAATAAGAGATTACGGTGTTAAATTCCAAATTGGAGAAATATCGACAGGTGGTCCAAGAAATGACCGATGCCCTTGGAGGCTGTGGCATTGCTGATATATGGTGTAAGATGGAGCAGATGTCTACTCATATTGGTTAGCCCCAACGTGCGATGAGCAGCCCCTGTTGTTGTTCATGATCTTGGTGTTAGGCTTCGAATTCCTAAGTCCACCTACGATAGTGCTCGTGATGCGAAGGAGGTCGAGAGTTTCCTTTTTGATATAGAACAATACTTCTTTGCTACAAACGTAAAAGACAAGACGAGAAAGGTGAAGACTATAACGATGTACTTGACAGGTGATGCCAAACTATGGTGGCACACAAAATATGCTAAAATTTAGGACCAGGTGCTATGGATACTTAGGACCTTCTCTGTGAAGTGATTCGAGAGCAGTTTTTTGGGAGAACATGGAGTATAATGCCAGGCGGCTATTGCCGAAGTTGGAACACATAACCTCTGTGGGAGATTATGTGAACTCCTTCCCAGTGCTGATGTTGGATATTCGAGATATGTTGGAGAAGGATAAGCTATTCACTTTCGTGGAGGACCTAAAACCATAGGTGCATCTTAAGCTACGTCAATGGGTCACTAATTTGGTATTGACTATGGCAGCAGCCAAACGCTTGACATATTTCGACCTTGAGATTCAGAGGAAAAGGCAGAAGACGTCTAACCCTGCACAGAACAAGTCGGGAGATCGAAAGCCCCCACGCACGAAGTAGTTCGTAGGGTCGTTCAAATAGGAGCAAATCACAAGAGAACAAGCAGGGGGAGCCACAAAAGAGCAACGGATGTTTCATGTGGGATGACTTGCATCGATATTGGGACTGCCTGAAGAAACAATTGACGGACGCGCTGCCGACCTTTATTGACAAGGCTTCACCCGTAAAGCTAGTGGAGCCCTGAGCATTTGCGAGTTGTGAGAATGAATCTGAAGAGGACGAGGACGACTTGAGTATCATATGTCAACGGTGCAACACATTGTCCCATTCGGTGGCGGGGAAGACTATCGCGAATCTAACTGGGAGCAATTTTGAGGAGAAAACACAGCCCCAGACTTCTAGGAAGAAGGGTTAATGTTCGTTGATGTGAAGATTCATGGCAAGTCAATTCGTGGCATGATTGATACTGGAGCTACCCACAACTACCTTGCAAGTGCCGAAGTGAAGAGACTGGGGCATTTTATGGTGCATCGGTGTTGTTCTAGATGAAGGTGGACGGTTCCCTATGTATGTGTTATGACTATCAAACGTTAAACGAAATCACTGTGAAGAACAAATACCCCATGCCATTATGGCGGACTACTTAGACCGTCTAGGTCGGGCAAAATATTTTACGAAAATAGAATTAAGTTTGGGCGATTGGCAAGTCCGAATCTAGGAAGGGATGAGGTAAAGACGACAGTTATCACGAGGTATGAAGTTTTTGAGTGTCTTGTCATGCCTTTCGACCTGACGAACGCTCCAGTAATCTTCCGCACTCTCATGAACTAGGTACTCCACGATTTTCTTGACGAGTTTGTGGTGGTGTACTTGGACGATATTATTATCTATACTGGAACCTCGACCAATTATGTAGAGCATCGGCGGCAAGTACTAGCGAGACTTCTCGAGCACGAGTTATATAGAAAGGTGTCAAAATGCTCGTATACTCAGGAGACTATCAGTTTCTTGGGGCACATTTTGGAGAGATGACGGATTTAGATAAACCCCAAGAAAGTTCAGGAGATCAAGGAGTGCCAGCCATCGAGCGATGTACATGAGTTGCGACCATTTCTCAGTTTGGCGAATTATTTTAGGCGTTTTGTGAAGGGTTATTCCGAGATAGCTCAGCCCACGACAAACTTACTGAATAATATAGAGACTTGGAATTGGACATCCCAATGTCAAGTAGCCTTTGACAACTTGAAGGAAGCAGTGGTAACAGATCCTGTGTTAACCTTACCAAATTTGTCGAAATCTTTCATGGTAGAGACTGATGCTTCAGACTTTGCATTAAGAGGGGTCTTAATGCAAAACAACCACCCAGTTGCCTTTGAGTGCAGGAAGCTAAAAGATATGGAGTGGCGTTATTCAGTGCACAAGGAGTTACCAGCAGTAGTTCATTGCCTTAAACTATGGCGGCATTATTTATTGGACTCTCCCTTCGTGGTTAAGATATAGAATACTGTTGTGAGCCATTTCATGACTCAACGAAATTGACTAGTAGGAGAGCACACTGACATGAATTGCTGCCGAAATTTCATTTTGTGCTAAAGTACCGACTCGCTCTAGCAATCATGTAGCAGACACCTTGAGCTGTCGGGCAGATTTGGCTACTTTGGGGTAGATAGCAACACTCTCCTCTAGCCCGGTTGTCACCTTTGTGAACGATCAGGCAATATATGAGCTATTACCAAAAGATCCAGCAACGTAGAACCTGGTCCACTTCGTCGAGCAGGGCAATGCTCAATAGTTTTTGTTAGAAGATGAATTCTTTATAATCAAGGAAAACCGCTTATATGTACCCAAAAATGTGGGAACCTAAGGAAATCACTAATTTCAGAATGCCATGACTTTGGGCGGGACATCCAGAAGAAGAACGTACCTATGTGTTGGTGTAGAGGGCCTACTATCGCCGACAGACGTGGGATGATATAGAGATATATGTCCGCACTTACTTGATTTTCCAGCAGGATAAAACAAACTACCAGACAAAAGCTGGTTTTCTGCAACCACTTTCGATCCCAAATCATGGGAAAACGTATCCATGGACTATATTTTAGGATTTCCTAAGGTGAGAGACTTAGACTCCATCATCGTTTTGGTAGACCGACTATCAAAATATGCCACATTTATTGTAGCCCCGAAGCATGTTACAGGGAAAGGAACAATTTATCTCTTCTTCAAGCATGTTATCAAATATTAGGGCATGCCGAAAGATATTATTAGTGATCAGGATTTCCATTTCACTGGCGCCTTCTGGATGAGTTGTTCAAACTCCTCGTATCCAAACCTAGTACGAGCTCGAGCTATCACTCGTAATATGACGGCCAAATGGAGCATTTCAATTCCATATTGGAGGAAAACCTCCGACGCTTTGTGCGTGGTACTCAAAAGGATAGGGTGAAGCTCCTGGACGTCGCCCAACTGTGTTTTAATGCCTAAAAGAGCTCTTCTACCAACAAGAGCGCTTTTGAAATTGTCACTAGACACCAAGCACTCCTCCCTTACAACCTCAACTCGTCATAGAATGTGAGCTCCCCTTTCGATCGAAGTTTCTTTCAGGAGTGGAAGTAAAATGTTGACATCGCCAGAAATTGCCTAGAGAAAGTACAGAATAGGATGAAAAAGTTTGCAGATCAAAACCATCGCTTCATTGAGTTTAATGCATGATATTTTGTGATGGTGAAGGTCCAAGACCTAATATTATCGAAAGCATCAAAGGGGAGAGATCATCGGTTGATGCAGAAATATGTCAACCCTTACCTATCATCAACCGTGTTGGAATATTAACCTGCAACGTAGAGTTGCTTTCCTGGTGGAAGATCCAGTATGTCCTTCATGTAAAACAACTAAAGAAATATATTCGGCAAATGAGGAGGACGATGCCCGTAATCATCCCAGCTACCCAGAACTTGAATTGACAAAGACGAAGAAGAGGTGGCTGAAACGATCCTGAAACACTAAGTTACGAGTACTGCAAAGCATAGTCACACAGAGTATTTGGTGAAATGGAGGGGGCAAGGAGAACACTTGGGAGTGGGTGGCGGACCTTAAGGCGTTCCAACCTCTTGTTGAAGCCTACCATGTTTTTCTTGTGCCTAGGATGCCTCTGTCTGTGGGGGAGAATGTCAAGGGCTGTTTATACTCCAGACACCCTTGACGCATATTCGGCCATACAACTGCTCAATTAGGCCGACCGTCAACCTCTGCCGACACACACTAGATTCCATAGTCTTAGAGTTTTAGGCGTAGGTTTTTTATCTTGTACACTTATAAATACTTATGTTTATTCATTGAGGAACTTTATGCCTCCTATGGTGCGATTTTCAACCTTTTTAGTATCTAGTGCTGTAAATAGAAAAAGTCTTTTCAAGACTATTATAGGGGGGAATGAGTCTTCAAAGCTTGGTGTAGTATATGTGCTAATGTCCCCTTCAAGGTGATCCCTGTGTGCTAGTATCGTTGTATAATGTTTATTACTTTTCGCTACTAATGAAATCACATTCTAAAATTGTCCTCAATTTACTACTTTTGTACTGCACCTTCCTTACTTGTCTTGTTGTTGTTGGATTTCGTGTTGCTATTCTTGTTGGCTTCTTATGCAAGTGTCGACAAGAGTTCTATTGTTGTGTTGTTGTGTGAAATTAGTCATTTACTGCGGACTACGAGTCACATGATGCTCCTTTTTCCGCATTGCGGAAGACGCCCCGTGAGATTAGGGGAGGTATTTTTATTTGTACCCCTGCCATATAGAATTTTGGATGGATTCACTTCTTCTCGAGGTCTTTGGAAACATAAGTTTTTCTATGTTAGAGATGACGGTTAGAGGTTAGCCTCGAAGTGAAGCTATCCTTTCCATGTTGGATAAACGACTCTCCCCGACATGGGGGGGGGGGGGGAGGGGGGTACACCTGACTACCAGATTGGCCTAAGGGCCTTGTTTCTTGTTGAGCCAACAGTCCTCAATTGGGGCCCAATCTTCTCTGGTCCTACAAGCTAGTGGTGAGCTGGAGGCTATTCCACCTTATACTTCGTGCATAAAGAGGCCTTTTGCTGGGTCTCTATGTAGGTTACGTCTTCTCCTGGGCCAAGGACATTTTTTGTGCATCAAATAGATTCCAAAAATTAAGGGTTTACTGGATACTTTAATGAAAATTGTAATGTGATCTGAGTCTGAATTTAGTTTTTGTTTGATAGTTCTTCTTAATTTAGATTTAGATCCAAATTTCCAAAATAATCGTATAACCACAAGCTCGATAAAAGGAATATTGTAAAGGTTTTGATTTTAACAGTTTGATCTTTAGTAAGTTAAAGAATAGACTCAAAAAAGTAAATAAAAAAAGGAAAATTTGTACCTATCATCTATAGGGTGTTTACAAGTAAAATCAAATTATACAATTTTACGTGAACCTTTGGTACAATTTCGATCGGATGTGTATAGTGACTTTAACATACTAGTGCTTAAATTGGGTCAAATCCATATCCTAACAATCAAAACATAAAATACGCAAATTCAGGGCCTTTTTATACTATTGGAATTATGTATAGGGACTTTTCAGTCCTTTCAAGGAGTTTAAGTGTTGCCCCCACACATCACTATGTAGGACAAACTAAACCATGTTTGGTGATACTAAAATTAGATGAAAAATTCATGTGACTAGATTTAAAATTCAAAAGTAAAATTACATATGGACTCAATCGAGCTCTTGAATTAGGCATAAACATTAAAGTTTAATCATAAAAATGGATTCCTTATCTCATAGCTCTTCATTTGGTATGTATTAATTAGGCATTAATCATCAAACTTTTTATAAAGATGTCCCAATCTTTCCTTTACTATAACTTTACTTCTCCACTAACTATTAATTAGGTATTTCTTTGTTCATAAGTCGAAAATAAATGTCAATCTGCCTAATTTAATTGGTAAAATGAGGCTCAATAATTATAAAATTAAGGGTTTGATTATATAGTTACATTAATAAAGAATTGGAATTTTGGTTGATGATGATTGAAATTTAGGTAAATTATAATAATATCCTTAAGGTTAGATCTAAATATACAAATACCTTCTATCTTTTACAAAATTACAAACACACTCCTTAATACTGTAGGTATAATTTATAACTCTTTACACCCACATCCAAAATCGAATTCACGGAAACATACTGCACTAGCATCTCTTAAGGGATGTATTTATAATTTTATAAAAAAATGAGATGTTTGTGTATTTAAGCCTAATCGTAGAAAGTATTAATATAAATTATCCTTTAAATTATGTTGGAATGGTAATTGATTGTGTCAAAAAAGAAGACAAAGACAGTAAGGGAGGCAGGCCAACATAGCTTTTGACAAAATCTGAAAGTAACCAACTAAATTATTATGATGACAAGGTGATGTGGATTAGTGGTAAACTAATCTGCATTATCTATTGTAAAACAACACTATATCTTACATTTTATTTAATCTGTATGCATATATTGTAAATATATAAACAACATAAATTTTATGGACGTCTTGTATGTATTAATAAATGATTAAATCACAACGAGCTCTTTTAGAATTTGATGTAATACGGGTAACTCGTTATTGTTTAAAAAATTATAAATATTCTTTAATTTTTGATAAATTTATATTTGATGGAGGTTGGGAATTAACATTAGGTGCTGCTATTTTTTCAGAAAATTAAAAAATTATAAAAAAATTGGACGAAGTGAATGGAAAAAATTAAAAAAAATGTATAAGAATTATCCACTTAGTGCATAAAAAATTTTAAAAAATAAGTAAAATTATAATCTGTAGTCCACATAAGCATTTTGGTTAGTTCACCACACAAAATAGATGACAACTTGATGGACATTAATGGATTTGGCTCATTGTTGAATGATAAAATAAATTAAAGGGTATTTGTAATTTTTCAAAGGAATGATTACACTCTCCTCCCCTGAGATTTGTGTAATTACACGTAGGCTCATTGTGGTTTGGAAATTACATCTAGCACTCATGAGGTTTGCTTTCGTCTAACAAATAAGTCCTTATGTTCATCAAAATTCATTGAATTTGCTAATATTAACAAAAAAAATCAGAAAAAATCTATATTAACCCCTGATTGACTTATTACTGACTTATTGCAGGTCAAATAAATCTTTTTATGATCAAATTACCATCATACGTCTTCACTCATTAATGCATATGCAGAGATATATCTTCACCATTACAAGGGTAGTTTTTTTCAAAAAATGTTTCATCTGCAATAAGTCTGTAATTAGTCAATCATGGATAAATATCATTTTCCATTCATTTTTTTTTTAATATTAGCAAAGTTAGTGAATTTTGACTAACCGATGGACTTATTTCTTAAATGAAAACAAACTTCAGGGGTGTTAGGTGTAATTTTCCAAATCATATGGGGTCTACGTATAATTACACCAAGTCTCAGGGCAGTATAATTATCCCTTTTTCAAATAATGAGAAAGTATTTATAATTAAATCTCAGTAAAGCTAATTATGATTTATCCTTGAAATTAATTAGTATTTCTTGCTAAGGTACTGGAGAATTATACTTTTTTTTAAATTATTAACTAAAATCAAACTTTATAATATAAAAATGAATAACCTAAGATTTAATAATACATAACAATCAGTAATAAAAAGTATTATTAGATACAACAATAAATTACTAAACTAATTTACCTAAAAAATCTATAAAATCTTTCAGATAAAAATAAATAATTATACACCTCTTTGAATTTAAATTAAAAATAGAATACGATGTATCAAAAAATATTTGATGAGTCATTGGATAAAGATAAATAATCATACACTTATTTAAATAAATTAACAATATAGTTTCTTATGAAGCAAATTAAAATGCAAAGAATCTATACAAATACGCGCGTACAAATACTTACTTAAGTGGCCTTAATATTTGTTTTATTATAATATAAATATAAATTTTCAATATAATTATTTTTCAGTATATATATATTAAAAAAAACAAGTCAACAATCAGTTATGCTACAAAATGGTCATCATCATCATGAAAATTTGTAAATAAATCAGCAGAATGCTTTAATTTAACGGGTTAAATTCATTTTGACCCCCTGTGATATATGAAAATATTAAAAAATTTCTTATGAAATTTTTAATATAAAAAATTATCCCTATATTATGAATAAATAATCACACCGCTCCCTAATCAATTTGGACCTACTTTCTAAAAACAATGAGTAAAATACCCCTTCTAGTCGACAGATCAAACTAAATATATTAATATATAATTATTTTAATTTATAATATATATAGTATATAACTATTAAAATATATTTATAATATATATAATTATAACTTATAAAAAATTTAAAATAAAAATTATAACCCCCGCCTCCACCACCCCTTCCCCCCCCCCCCCCCCAATCTTCTTCCCCGGCCAACCCACCCCCCGCCTCCCCCTTCCCTTTCCCTCGCCCCACCGCCCGTCTGGGCAATGCTGGTCGCCCTTGCTGGAGATGGGCGACGGCCGTCGCCCATGGGTGAGGAGGGCGCGTGCGCACCCTCCTCTACGCCGCCGCCGTTGTGTTTTTTTTTTTAAATATATAATTTTTAATTAATTTAATTAAAATTATATTTTATTATATAAATAATTATTATATAAAATAATATTTTATTATTAATATATATAATATTATATATATTAGATGTGACAGAAGGGTAAAAATATAAAAAAAAAAATGTATTTTTATAGCAAATTCGCAGTTAAAAGTGTATGTGGCTCAATTTCTGTACCGAGGGATTTTTTTAAACTTTATTTATATCACAGGGGGTATTGTTACTTTAATTTTCATAGGAGTTTCTTTTAAACATTTCTATTATCATAAGAGGGGTCTCTGAATTTTTTCCTTAATTTAACTATTGACAACAAAATTTTAGGATATATTATCATTTAAAAATCCAAATAACTTGATTATATATTCTGTCCTGAACTAAAATTCATATTAAATTTGAGCCTGATAAGAAATACAACATTCTTCTTTTTATTTTCATTGGCTAATTGGCTCAAGACAAATTTAAATATGGTCGATTAAGGAATGATCCACAAAAAGTATAACAGATATCCTATTAGTTTTAATTCTTGTCTAACAATAAGGCATTTTGTTAACATCAATTAAGTTTTTATGTAATTTTTATGATGAATTGATTAAAATGTCTTTTTAAATTGTAAATTATTATTTTAAATTATTTGATGGATGAAGTGGACAATTCTTTTACCAGTATTCAAAATTTTCCATCCACTTCTACATAATTTTCTTTATAGTTTTCATTTTTTTAAAATAAGAATAAAAAACAAACACAACAAGGACAAAATTGCCAATTATTCGACCTTCATTCAAAGACTATATAATTTTATCAAATATTAATGGATATTAGTAATTTCTTAAATAATTAATAAGGAGGTATCTGTAATTATGTCTCAAGTGAACTTGTTGTAATTAACCCTATTTTTAATGATGAACTGATTATATATATATTTTTGAAGTCATGTACTTTTATTAATACTTAAAACTTGTTCATTTAATTAAGGGTTAATTACATTTAGGCCCCTTCTGAAAATATAAAACTACACTTTTCCCAAAAGAGTTTTAAATTACGCTTACACCATTTTCAAAAATGCTCTATTTATATTGTACCAATTTTCGTTAGGGTTTGGACAAAAGAAACTGACTTTAGTACAATTTCTTTTTTTTTAATTCTCCCCCTTGTTTAACATTCCCATATATTTTGTGCTTAAAGGATAAATGTAACATATATATGTGTGTTGTAAGGTATACATTATTATATTTTTCCTCTTATAAGTACAAATTATTAAATAAGAATGTTAAATAAGGGGAAAACCTAGAAATTTATATTATTATTTTACCAACATCAGTATTTTTTGTCCAAACCCTAACGAAAATGAGTTGAGTGCAAAGAGAATTTTTTTTAGGGGATGTAAGTATAATTTTAGAACTTCTTTTGGGGAAAGTGTTGTTTCATATTTTCACAGGGGATTTAAATGTAATTAATCCTTAATCAAAAGATAACTATAGGGTTAATTACAATGGCCTCCCCTGAGATTTGGCATACTTACAAATACCCCCTCGTTGTACCCCCTGATTTTAACGAATGTCTAATAATTAACCCAATCCATTAGGTTTTTATTTATTTTTTGTGGTAAACTAACCAAAATGCCATTTGGGATTAAAAATTATAATTTTATTTATTTTTTCAAAATTTTTTAATTTTTCTATGGACTAAGTAATTTTTTTTACAATTTTTAAAATTTTCCATCCACCACGTTTATTTTTTTAATAATGTTTTAATTTTTTTAAAAAATAAAAAAATATTGTAAGGGCAAAGTTGACAATTTCATACCTCCATCCAAGGATTACTAAATTAATTAAATATTAGGGAGGTATTTATAATTTTCAAACAATAAGGGGGTATGTGTAATTATGTCAAACATCGGGGGAGGTCATTTTAATTTACCCGATAATTATATTTACACTCCATGATCTATGATTTATTTATACAAATCATTCTTGTCTTTTGCATAATTACAAAAATCATCCCTGACAGTAAAAAAGAAGGTGTAGTTTATGTAATGATATTGGATTTTTTAGAGGTGTATGTATAATTTTCTAAAAATCAGGGGTGTTTTGTGTAAAATTATATCGACGTTTCAAGTGAACATATATATAAATTTTTAAAAAGTAGGGATAATTTATATAAATAAATCATAAGTCAAAAGATGTAAGTGTAAGTATCTCTTTTAATAATCTTAATGTTGTTTATTATTCTTTATTGTATGGCATCAAATATTGCATATTTTGATTATGTATAAAAATCTATACCATATATTAAGAAAGAGCACATTTTTGCATCTCTCCCTTTTTTGGTATTTTTTTATGTTTAATTTATCTTTCTAAATTTCCATCTGACTTCCCACCCCATTTTTATTTGATAGTTATTTTCTTATTTTTTTTTAATTTCCTTTCATTTTTTTTTGTCACCATTTCTTAAAAATTATAATTAATTTATTATTTTATATATACTTTATTAAATAATAAATATTTTTTTAAATAGTATTTATAAAAGTCGGATACATGTAGAATAGATCGCTAATTACTAATGCATATTACAGTCATATCGATATCTGGACCCACCAGGACCTAAGAGGTAGGTTTTCACTACTTTTGAGTACCTTTAAGATTCCGAGACATAACTTCATACTGTGGCTCGCCATCTTGAAGAAACTTTCCACGGTTGATAAACCATGTTTCTCTTACCTGGATACATGTGTCTTATGTATTGATAGAGAGGCTGAAACCCACAATCATTTATTTTTCAGATGTAGTTACTCTCGCAGGAGCTTACAAGCTATTAGACGATTTGTACGATTTGCCTGGCCTATCGCACTTGGCCACTCGATCTTGCTTGCGCAACAGTAAATGGAGGGGAAAACATGTCATTAACATGGCATATTGGGCACTATTGGCTTCTTTTGTGTATCATATCTGGTGAGAGCGCAACTTAAGGCGATTTGAGCATTTCAAGCGCACAACCAACACAGTTGCCTTGATTATTTTGGAGGATGTTCGTCAGAGGATTCTTAGTGTTGATTTATCTCATTCTGTTAGCTCAGGCGCACTATACAGATTATGGCGTATCCCTTGGCCTGTCGAGGGAGAAATCATACATCGATGACTATTGTATTGTACGTCTGTACTTTTACTTAATAAAATTTATATTTACCTAAAAAAAATCATATCAACATCGCATCGTATCTAAATTTTTTGTGTCGGAGTTTGCGATCCTATCCATAACCGAAAGGTCATAGTCAATCCACGTTAAACATGGTGGCACTTTGTAATTTGTTCGGTTGTTCCTGTACGGCTATTTATAGCCATTTGAAGTCAAGTTCTCCTCTTCAACGGTCTACCAAGGAGAAAATATGACGACTAAGAGTTGATTTGTGCAACGAACGAAAATACATGGCAATTTCGAAATTATTTAGTTTCATTCGAAATAATTTTGTTTTATTCTTAATATTTCTATGAAATCTTTGCATTTTCTAGAAAAAAAAAATATTTGTTTCTAATTTACTAACAAAATATGTATTCCATATTTTCAGTTAAAAATATAAATTATTGATGTCACGGATGAATAATTTATTTAATGATAACGGATCTAATATTACGATAAATTTAGTAATGTTATATGTAAACAAGACATTTTATAACACATATATAGTTAAAAATTTAAATACTGTATTATTATTTAGTTTTAATAGCAACTACATCAAATAACAACTCTAAAAATATAATCATATAACATAAAAATAAATTATTTTGAATTTCATAAACAATACAAAATTAAAATAGATGTGTTTGAACTATAAAAAAAATAAACTTTTAAATGTTATTTTTATGATTATTTTTATATATTGCTTTAATTTTTCTATAATGTTTTCGGAACGTTTTCATTTTTTTTTTAATATTTACTAACTCAAAATATGTGTTAGAAACGAAACTTTAATCCATGAGAGCTGCAGAAGAAACTAAACTTGGCGAAGCAAGAAATAAGGTCATCGATGATGGTAGATTGAAAGATTTGAAAGTGAAAAAAGTATCTCTTTCAGGTTATCGATAGATCATTGGGGACTTCTGGAAGCAAACACTCACAAGCGACGATCGCTGCCCACACCCCTCCCCTCTTTTAATATTATTAGTCATAGCGAGTTGTGTCACGTTGTTCCTGTGTGCATATGATAAATAATATAGTATATTTAAAAAGATATTATAAATAAAAATAGTATATATAAACCAACACATTATATTTTTTTAAAAAAAAATAAAAGAATGAAAGAGATAAAGAAAAAACGACTATAGAGTATTGTCGGCACAATTAAAAAATTATGTAATAGTGTTAAATCTTGTTTACTAACTTTTTGCAAGTTATATATGTTATGATATTAAATATATTGTCAGCCTTCAATAATTATTTTTCTCAAAATATTGCACTGAACTTTTTATTTATGGAGATCTTGATTCAATTTTGCAATGAACACTGAAATCAATCATTTGCTAGTTACTAGAAGCTAGAGGTCAAAAAATATTTATTTAGAAAATATTATATTTATATAATTTCAAAAAAATATTAAAGAAAATGCATGTATAATCATAATTATAGTAATATCTTTCATCAATTGCATGATATTATTGAAAATAAAATATGATTGATTATAAAAGATTAAAATAATAAAATCAATTTGGGACCCATTAGGACCCATGTTGAACATATCATAAAATTAAATTAAGGATAAGTTACAATAATCTTTTTTAAAATTTTATATAATTACAAATATGCTGTTGTTGTTTAAAACTTTATAAAAACCCTCTAGTTTTAACGGTCGTTTAACAATTAGCCAAATTCATTAGTTTTCATCCATTTTTGTGTGGTGAACTGATCAAAATGCCATTGTTGACTGTAAATTCAATTTTATTTATCTTTAAGTTTTTTTAATTTTTTTATGGACTAAAGAATAACTTTCTTTTTTTACAATTTTATAAAGTTTTTCATCCACTTCGTCCGACTTTTTTACATTTTTTTATGATTTTTTTTTAAAAAAATACAATAAGAAAAAAATTGACAATCTCATACCTCCATTTAAAAATTGCATAATTTCATTTAACATTAAGATGATATCGATAACTTTTTAAATAATAAAAATATATTTATAATTATATCAAATTTTAAGAGGAATCATCGCCATTTAACTTGAATTAAAGTATACACAATCTACAATGGAACCAAATTAAAAGTCACCAATCTCCAAATATGGGCAGGTGAACCAGAAGAGGATTCCATCCAGGGCAAAGTCATAGAGGGCATTTTTCTAGATTTTATTAAAATATCATATAATTTCGTAAATTTTATAAAATATTTTAAGAATTTATATAATATTAAATATTATTTTAAGAATAAAATTTTAAAGTATTTAAAAAAAGTAAAATAATAAAATTTCTAAAATATTAGTGGTAGTAATTTTATAACTATCATGATTAAAATTGGGGGATTCTGTTAAAATTTTAAATATACCAAACATCTTAATTTTTGATCTTATAAACGTTGAAGTACCTTTCCAATCTCTTATAACAAGTATTTTAAAAAATGGATAAATTACACTTTTGGTTTCTGTACTTTGATCAAAATTGATTTTGGTCCCTAAACTTTTCGAGACACGAATTTGGTTCCTAATCTTTACACATTATTTTGATTTTGGTCCGATCATTAAAATCAGGATTCAAGATGTTAAGAATGAGGGAACCAGATGGACCAGAATCGTAACAATGGGTAAAAATTATGATCAAAATCGTGCCTTAATCATAAAGATTGTAGTAATTTATAAAGATTAATTAGGGATCAAAACAGTGTCTCGGACAATTTAGGGACCATAATCAATTTTGACCCAAAGTATAGGGACTACAAGTATAATGTACCCTAAAAAAACACTAGTAGAAAGCACAGTTATTTACTATGGTCAAAAAAAAAAAAAAAAAAAAACAATCATGGCAAATACAAATTGACCACGATTCGAAAAGGGCTATTAGCCGTTGTTTGTGTAAATGGGCCAAAACATTAACCATGGTTAAAACCACAGTGAATATCTTGACCCATAGCTAAAAATCATTGCAAATATTAATTAATCATGGTAAAAATTTAAGTTTTCGCATTAATTTTACTTGATTATTATTAATAGTATTAATTTACCATGATTTATAAACCGTGATTATTTATAATGCAATAGAAAATGAAATATTTTTTTTTATATAGTGAAACTTATAAGCTCATAAAAAAGCCCTCTTATTGAAATGGACAGAACTTTTCACACATAAGCTAATTATCTTGTTAGTGACCAATTATCAATAAAAAGAAACCGAAAAATTTGGGTTAGGTCCCAACCAACTTTTGCATCATAGGCTTGGAGTAGCTCCACTACAAAAAAGAAATAGGAGGTCATTCCACTATATTTATAATAATAATAATAATAATTATTATTATTATTATACTTATAGTTTAATTAATTATATCCAAAGTAGATCACATTAATTAGATTATTATTATAATTTGATTAATTATTTTCTTGGGATTGTGTATGATTGACTTTGATTCCACTATACTCCATTTCATATAATTATTTTTTTTTATTACATTATATACTAGTTAGTATCCCGTGTCGAGGTACGGATCAATTATGTTTTAAAAAAAATAATAAATAATTCAAATTCTATAATATGAAAATGAGTAATTGAAAAATAATCTAAAACTTCATATGATCAATAAAAATTATTATAGATATAAAAATAAATGTGATATGGGCTAAATAAGTAAAAGCCCAGCCCAACAACATAATAACATGTGAATAAAAGGCTTGGGCTTAACGAGAAATGGACAAAGGCCCATGGAAGCCCATCAGCAACCATAAGGTCCGGATGATCGACTCGTGGCAGGATTCGAGCGGTCCAAGTGTGTGCGTACGATCATTATTTATTTAAAGTAAGCAATTTTATAAACATTCGATCTTTTATTATTTTACTAGACTTCCATATTAGACCCGTTAGCTGAATTGCGCGTTTGAGTGTCCCAATTGGAATGAGCCCAGATCCATACCTTATTGTTTTAGGTTATTTCAGAACCTCAAAATATTAGAGGAAGATTGACCATGACCTCGATTCCATGACCACGATCAAAACGTGACCTACTTGATTACTATGTAACCTCAAATGATGCAATTGATAATTACTTTCCATTTGTTAGTATATTGAAAGACCAAAATGTCCACCATTTGAAAATAAAAAGACTAAACTACCCTGAAAATAATCTCACTCAACACACTATTATTGGATTTCTCACCTTGAACACACATTGAAATGACCAAAAACTCCATGTCTACCTAGTTAATGACTTGATTAATTAATTTGGTAATGATCATCTCTCTATGATACTGTAAGTGTTTCTGAGAGGTTGTTTGGCTAAGTGCCCAAGTTTATTTAGAAAAAAGATACCATACATCTTATAAAATACTTTTAAAATTTATAATATGTTAAATTTTATTCTAAAAATAAATAAAATTCTAAAGTATTTGTATAAAATAATTTTAAAATATAGGCATCAACGAAATTTATAAATAATTTAAAATAATTTATCGAAATTTTAAAAATACGTCCCAAATTCCTGTAGCTCCTAACATATTTTGTGCTTATAAGCTCATCTTTTAAGCATTTTATAAGCTTGTGAATATTTTAAAAGCTATTTGAAAGAACTTATCAATTCACTCAAATAATTTAATATTTTTAAGTATTTTTACTATTTTTACAGTAATCGAATCAAGTTCGCAAGTAAATCGAACCAAAAAAAATGTTCAAGTTCGATTTTTTATGTTTAACAGATCAAGTTCAGATGAATTATTAATCATCACTACGAATAAGGACACAGGAAAAAAAAATAAGATTAACGACACATAGGAAAAAAATTATTATTATTATTATGGTCTTTAAGTTGTTATTGTAGATATAGCATTAATAATTTATAATGATGCCTTTATGCATAATGACAAGATTAAAATTATTTTCATTTAATATACATTTTTAGTGATGATTTTAAATTTGCCACCTCATATTTTGTCACTAACACTATATTGTTGTAGTTACATAAATTTTAATCAGACAAGCAATTCTTTACAAAATTACAAGTACACCTTTAATGTTGCAATGCTAATTTATATCGGCCTATCTTGAGTGACAAAAACTCACACAAATACGTTCTGAGTTAAATTATATTGATGCCCTTTTTGAAGATCGACCATAATTACGTTAATTTTGATCAAATACTAATTTTTTTTATAATTTTATATTTTTTACTTATAAAAAAATCTTACTGGTTATGAACACTATCAATTTTAAATATATTTCTTGATTTATTTATTTTTGGTGATTAAAATGAGATGATATTCAGACAATTTTGTTTAATTAATATCACTAGAAAATTAACATAATGTTATATAATTCTTGTTATGATTTTTCTTAGGATTAAATGTAAATTACTCCTTGTGTTATACGATATGAGCAAATTACCCTCATGTGCGAAAAAAATAGCAAATTGTCCCCTTATATTTTTCATAATAAAGTAAATAAGCCCCTCATGCAATTTTCGTACCATTCACACGTTATTTTTAAATATTTTATTTTTAATTATAAAATTTACATCCTTATTAATAGCCATTGGATCTGTTTGAATCTATGGCGGCCGATTGGTGGGGGCGAAGGTGGGGGTCAGGCGGCGGGGATGATGGATTGGGGTGGGGAGGGGGGCAATCAAGGGGGAA
This sequence comes from Sesamum indicum, assembly GCF_026168435.1. Classification (NCBI taxonomy): domain Eukaryota; kingdom Viridiplantae; phylum Streptophyta; class Magnoliopsida; order Lamiales; family Pedaliaceae; genus Sesamum; species Sesamum indicum. The sequence goes on from NC_142661.1 coordinate 14,482,866, forward strand.
ATTGGGGGGAGGGAGGAAGCAGTGACGAGGAGGAAGGGGAAGGTTGGGGGCGGGCTGGGGCGGCCTATTGGTGGGGGTTCGAGCAGTGGTGGGATGGTGGATTGGAGGGGGGGGGGGGCGACGGGCAAGGGAAAAATTGTGGGGTGGGAGGGGGGGGGGGTGAAGCAGTGACGAGGAGAGGGGGAAGGTGGGGGCGTGGGGTGGACTGGGGCGACGGGGATGGTGGATTGGGAGGGGGTTGCGACGGGGAAGAAATGGTGGGGGAGGGGGTTTGTTTGTTTTTTTTTAATAAAAATATATATTATAAATATTATATAAAATATTATTATTATATAATATTTAAATATAAAATAATATTTTATTTTTAAATATCAATTAAAATCACACTTAAAGCACGTGTATGTTACTTTCTTGGCCAGGAGGATAAATTACTTTATTCTTAAAAACATAAGGAGATAGTTAGATATTTTTTTTAACAAAGGAAAGTATTTTGCACATTTCATATATAACAGATGATGGCATGCATTTTTCCCATTTTTCTTATCACCAATTCCTAATAACTCACTAAGAGTAAATTTCTACTCTTGCTTTGTATTTTATTTTTGTAAATAAGTAAGACTAATTTAGATTTATGTATTTGAATATAGTTTTTATGAAAAATAAATTATATAATATAAATAATACATTTAAGTAACTTTTTATTTTTTATATTTTTATATAAGATTGGATATGTGTAAAACTTAATCTATATATTTAATAGAATTTCATAATTATTTGAAAGTAATCATCATACTTATTTGAAAGTAATCATCACTAAAGTAAAAATTCAAAACTACTATGCTTTGCCTATTAAAAGTTAAAGTTTTATTTTAGGATAAATTACAACAATTTTTTTATAAAATTTGACATAATTATGAATACTATTTCATTATTTGAAAAACTACAAATACTCCCCTGATGTTTAATAAAATTGTGTAATCCTTGCATTGAGATATAAAATTATCGACTTTGCCCTCACTGTATTTTTTTATTTTTTAAATTTATAAAAAAATCAAACAGGACGGACAAAAAAGCGTTAAAAATTATAAAAATAATAACCACTCAATTCATTAAAAGAATCAGAAAATTTTAAAAGATAAATAAACTTATAATTCTTAATTTACAAGAGTACTTTTGCCAGTTCACCATAAAAATGGATGGAAACCTAACAGATTGGGCTAATTGTTAGACAATCATTAAATTTAGGGAGGGTATTGGTAAATTCAAACAAGAAAATATTCGTAATTATGCCAAATTTTAGAAAAGATTGTTGTAATTTACGCTTTATTATATATAAAAGATCTTTTTATAACAAAATATATTTATAAAAAAAATTATTTAACTTAGAATATATAAATATTCATGATGTATAGCACGTATTCTACTATAGTATTTATAATTTTGTAAAATCATAAAGACGGACTATGCATTGAGACCGGATATATTACTTTTTCAAGAGAAGAGGACTCCTTTTTATTCTCTTTAGGAACGAAAAAAATGTTTTGATGTTTTCCATCTCCAAGTCCTCATCATTTTGGTAGAAGAAGGCATTTGAAATTTTCATTCTGCTATTGAAATGATTCTCTCTCGTCCTAAACCCATTTCCCAACCTCGCCCTCCAACGGTGAATCAAAGTTAAGGTAAAAAATGAATCCTATTTTACGGTTTACCACAATTTTTTGTAAATGGGCGATGTCCTCTTTTTCATGTTGGGGGTTTCCTGTAACATGTATGCTTATACTTCATACTTTTATTCATTTTATTGGGAAAAAGAATTATATTGTTGGTTTTGATATGTTTTGTGTGTACTATCTATTGGGTTTTCAGTTTTTTGCTTTTGATTGGGATTTCATGTGTTTGCATGGGGCGCATGAATGTATTGGTTTATATTTTTGGTGTTTGTTTGATTGTTAGATTTGCAGATTGTGCTGTAATTACTTTTGATTTTGTATGTTTCCTTTTTGATCAGCTGATGATCTTCGATTTTGTACTTTTGGGGTTCTGCGTAGTTGCATTTCTTTTGTCCTTTATTGTTGTTGAACGATATTGAGGTACTCATTTTTGTTGTGGATGCCCCACCTGAGCTTTATTTGTACTAAATATGGGAGTTCTCAAGGTTGATGAATACTAAGCGTAAGGCTATAAAGTTTGAAATGTGTGCATGTCTTTCTCATAAAATAACTAAAATTTGTTAGGAATTGCAAGTCATGCTGACATTTCAAGAGTTTTGACTAATAGATTCATAGCCTTGAATTGTTTGTCTTTCTAGAGATGGGTTTTACTACTGCTTTTTTTTTTTTCTTTTAAAAAAAAGGAAAAAGAAAATTGAGTAAGGATAAGAAACAAGTTTTCTAGACTCAGATTCCGAAGAAAGTTGCATCTAATATTCATGCAACCCTTGTGTCAATCCATCTGTATTTTTCACCTTGAAAATTGTCTAAAATATGGCAATAAATAAAGTCCTATGTACGATTTACTCAAATATTCCACAATTTCGCCTCTATGTTTGAGTTTACTTATTATTCCGTCAGTGATTGATTACTTTGGTAAATTTTTCAGTTCAACTCATTATATAATGAAACAAACTCCTCTGTGTATGAAGTCATCTAGGTCCCCAAGAGTGGCAAGACTGAAACTGAAATTACTTTATCTATTTTCAAGATGGCACGTGTGATCTTCCAAAGCATATTTGGACGTTTTTGTTTTAAAGTTAAGCTTGATAAGTCCTCACTCTTCATATTAGGAAGGCGCTACTCGACTATGAGACCAGCATTTATCTCTGTTTGTAGTTGTTTGTGGTAGGCAATCCGTTGTTGCATGGTTATCAGACTTAATGGCGAGAGGGGTATGAAATAAGGGAGAAGAAGAATTTTAAGAAGGTATAAAATTCTAGTTTCCACTTTGCTGTTTGTTTTTTCGATTCCACTCAGGCTATTCCTTGTTCGACAATGAATACTCCAGAGGATTGAGGAAGCAAAACTAAGTTAAATTAATTGTTGAACTCAAATTAACATTAGATTTTTTTATACCATTCATTTACTTTTTGATGCCTCTTAATGATAAGCAATATCTTTAAGAAAAAAAGTAGGAAAGTAGATATGCTTTTACATTGGCTAACTTTTATTGAAGTCAAGATAAGAGAGGAATGGAGTATCAGACAGATTCAATAATCTAAAGAAAGCAAGTTGCTCATGGATCCCTAAACCGTAGATGAAATAAATAAGAAAATCCAAAATGAAAAATAAAATTCGATTCATTTAACTGGAACTATGATGAACTGTGTCATCTATTGATCCATAAATATGAAAACTATGAGCGAATGTGAGATTTGTCAAGTATGATGAACAAAGGTTTGTCGCATATTGATGCTGATTTTTGTACTTGTAAGGAGAGAAATGCAAATATGGTTGATGCTACAGACGTTGATAAGGATAAAGGTGGAATTGAATTGGATTCAGAGGGTAGAATGAGAAATCAGAGGTGTGACTATAGATCGGGCAATAAAAAGACATATGGAAACGATTTAGATCCTGTCCAATCCAATGACATGATAAACCTGTTTATTTTCGTGCTTTTCATCCAGGTTCAGAAAAGACAGCTTTTGGGGCTGGTGAGAATGGAAAAGGACGAAGAGGGAAGTGGAAAAATTGCCTAATAAAAAATTGAGATGATCCAAATGGGAATAAAGTTAGTCATTAGATTAATTGAAATGGTATAAAAGTTGGAGGACACAGTTGGGACCAGTTTTGCTCGATGGGATTATGGATTTCATATTCTGCACTTCTTTATTCATTCATTTGTACAGCTTTTTACGAAGCTTATTAACATTTAATGTTCTGAGCTAATTTCTAATTTTCCTACAGCGTCCTTCCTTCCACATTGGAATGTATATCTTGCTTTAATAACCTTAATAACAATTTATTCATGTCAAGAATTTTAAATTTTTTCCAGATTTGTGTCCGAGTGTCATGATGTTAATCTTATCATTAGTTGGCATCAGCTCTTTTAAATTGAATGATGAAAATACGTCATACAATATCAGGTTGGTGATGAACTACGAAGTCAACAAAGAGAGGGCATATAGTTAGCATGTAAACCATGTTGAATAAATCATGTTTTGCCAATAATTAACTATCAACTGTGGTTTATACCTCAATATTTCATATAGAGAAGGCTTTTTCTAGTCAAGTTCAGATTGTACTTGAGTTAATGCTGGTATCACTAGTTATTTCAATGTTTTAATTACCTTAGTTGTTACCTTGTTTCATCTTTGTGTTAAATTTGATTCTGAATGTTTAAAATTATGTCTATATTTACTTACAAAAGGACAATATGAAGGAAAAAGTTATTCTAATGTATTTGTGTGGGAGAAATTTAGACTTGCATTCTTATTTTACACATTATTGAAGAATAAGAATCACACTTAAATTTTTTCTTTAAATTTCTTGGCCTGTTAAAAAGAAACATGTGAGAAATATTGGTTTTCACTAGTTTAATTTTTTCATTTACCAACCTTCGTTGGATTGTACTTATGAATGTTGTAGGCAAAAGTATTAAGCAAGTGATTACAAATAGCCACACAGCAATGTGAGAATTCCAGCTTGTCTAATCAGATCTTATCTTATAAAATACCAATACAGGAGTAGTCTAACCTTGGCAATGGGGGCGCTTAGGTGGGGGATCATTTGAAAAGACTACGTCTTGCGGTGAGGGAAAGGGGAATCATCAATTTATTAATTCCAACCTACGGAAAACTAAGGTGATTCCAACTATCTCCTCGCTAATAATATTTTTTTTCTTGGTACTTCCTTCTCTTCTAGTTTGAAATAGTTGTCTTCAAATGGATTTGGTCTACGAGTTGGCCTTACGAGACAAGGGCTACGTTTTGCTCATCTGCCTTCTGGCACTTGGTCTTCCAAGATGAATACTGGACTTCCTTACTTTACGAGGACACCATCGCTAGATTTAAGTGCTCCTCCCTGGTCAGGGTGCTTGACTGCAAGACCCACCCGTCAAGCAGGGATAAAAGTCGGCCTTAGTGATCCAACAACGCCGAGTGGAAGGGCCATCGCTAAAATGTACTTCTGTTGTAGCCATTGACAGTTAAAGCAACCTGGAGCAATTGGAAATGATTTTGGTTACACATAGTCTTGCAATAATGAAAAAGCTTCCAATCTTCTCAAATTTGCTTGAATAATTTTTGTTGTGTCATCATGCACAGGTGGAGCTCATTTGCCAGTTTTTCATCTGGTTGAATATTTTTTTATGTGCAATCCAATTAGTTCAAGCTGGCACGAGTACTTTTCAAGCCAAGCTCAAGCTTAAATTTTTTTGTTTGATGGCTCATGCAATTTTGCATTGTTTTAATGTTTTACGACATAACTATAACATTGCAAATCAAAACAACCAAGTAGTGGTCTAACCACTTTTCTGGCCTGACATTGTTTGCCTATATGAAGGTGACAAGTGCCAAGTGTTTGTTTGCTTTCTAAACTTCTCTGTTTTCTTTTCTCTTATCTCATATTTCTCTATGCTCTCTTCTCTTGCACATTATCTCTCTGGTTATTTGGTCGTATTTTCGTTTGTTTGACCTTCTATTACCTCATTGTTTCTTCTTTTCATCAAATTTCATTATTTTCCCCCTTATTTGGCACGTATAGGGTGTGCCTTACTAAATAGTATGCATATTTTTGAAGGTTAAATACATGTAAATCTAATAATGAGGTTTGGTTTGCACGAAAATCTTATTTTGGCATGTAAATCTTTCATTCAACTAATTGGCACTTTCCACTTTGGTTGTTTTACTAATTTTTTTAGCTTTAGAAACATAGCTAGAGGGTAATAAGTTTGAACTGATCGGAGCATGATATTTCATGTGCATTGATCACGTTAAAAAACTTTGATGCAATTTCCCTTTCTAACTTGACATATAATATGTAGGTAATGTGAAGCTGGCATGTAATGTGCAGAAATGGCTGAAGAATCTAAGAATGATGCCGCGGAGTCTATGAAATCTACAAATACTGAGATTAAGAGGACTAAGAAGAAGAAGGGAGTGCTGTCAGGATTATGGGGTGCATTATTTGGAGCACATGGGGACGATTTTGAGAAGAGGTTGCGACATATATCTAAAGAAGAGGCTGCTATTATGGCTAGAATTACAAGGCGTTCTCATAATCATCGGAGAAGGACTAGGCATCTGATTACTTTTTCTGTTATCTTTGAGGTACACTACTTTCATCAACATTTTCACTGATTAAAATAGAAAGTTGATACATTAATCTTATTATCTGGTTATCACTAGTTTGAAGACTGTCTCGAAATTGTTGCATTCCCTAACTAAGTTGATGGGCCAAATAATTTTGCTGCCAAGCACAATTTTGATGGCGATTGTTGACTAAAACCGTATTGATAGCAGTCAGCAAGTAAAATTCTATATTCTTTTCTCTTTGCTGAAGTGTAATTGTGTAATCTATGTTTTTTAAATATCTCCTTGCTGATAAGATTTATTTTGCCATCTAGTCCCTTCTGTGGTTTGTGGCCATTTATATAAACTTATTGTTTGGAAATCATAGAGAGTTGAGCCTACTTTTATGATAACTTTTTCCTAATTGAAAAGGTCTACGTAACATTTTTTCACTCTGTTGATTGCAAAACTATGATTATGCCTGGGGGTGGACCAGGATTGTGAGCATCCTAATCCAGATGGGCATGTTGCTAGAACGAGCTGTGAACAATCAGTCATTATCATATGAGAGTATAATTTGTAGTACCACCATTATTCTTGTTACCATTATTGATGATTTTTTGGTAAATATGATATAAAGAATGTACAACATTATTAATTGCTAATCCCCATCCTTAATTGCTTATTCGGTCTGTTTATTTTATGGACACAAATGGAATTTATATGTCATAAGTTTTCTTCTAATTAACTAAGGGCAAAAGATAGAGATCTTGAAATTTCAGGGAACGCTCTTTTTTTTGTTGATTGTGTCTACATACTGCGGCCTCTTTCTATGATCTTGGGTTGTTGTAGTTCTTTTATTTCTTGTTTGGATTGTTAACTTACTAGGTTGCATCTGCCTATTTTAACACTCAGGTTCATTATAGAGAAACCCGTCTTTATGGCATTCCTCTCATTACTTCTAATCAAAATCAGTCTTTATCTATTTTATAACCTAGGAAAACTAGATTAGAGAACAATAGTTTTCATCAGTATGTGAAGATCTCCAAGTTAATCCCACTAGGTTGCTCCTGAATCTTGCATGTGATTGTGCAAGTAGGACATAGAATATATGTGTGTGTCTGTGTTTATATGTATGTGTATGTGCAGAGGGAGGTGCTCGTTCTTGACATTTTGGTGGCCCTAGGGCGAGTAAGAAAAAAAGATGCACCCTAATGAAGCATATATAAAATAGTTGATCCATGACGATAACTTTCTTTATTATAATTTTAGCTGAGCAATGCCTTAACAGATAATATGCCATATGCCAAAAAAAAAAAAAAAAGGAGGACAAGAAAGTAACAATATGATAGTGACTAAATAATATTACTAGTTTGACTTACAGACTTTTGATGTAAGAAGCAACATGTAGCCTTAAGTCAAGTAGAAATAGCACCATCCAAGTAAAAGCTCCAGCACCCAAATAGAATTGTGGTGGAGAAAAAAATCAAACCTCAGAACGCTATATGATGAATGTATATTACTTGAAAAAAGACAAGGTAAAAAAATTACAATTCATTTCTAACAAGAACCTCAAGTAAAAACAATACAGTCAGTATATAATAATTCTTATATAGTTTTTCCTATTCTTATTAAAATAGGCAATCACTTTGTTCATTCCCAATTGATCTAATATGTAGCACCCTCCGGCACTACAATTATAAATTAAATTATTTCAAAAATCTTATTTTTCTTTTCAATAAATATAATATTTTCAAATACAACTTTGTAATTAATTAACCAACTCTAATTTAAATAGTCAAACTCATAAAATAAATTACTTAACCAACTCTAATTTAAATAGTCAAACTCATAAAATATTCCAGTTAATCAGTACATCGATCAATATAAATTACAATTAGTAAATGGAATAATCAAATAATATAATTATATAAATTAATAATAATTAAAATCTAAAAAGTTCCTTATCTGAGTTCGGAACTTTGGTGTGAATGTGTGTGTTTGTAAGGTGTGAGTGTGTGTTTTAAAGTTTGTGTGTATGTGTTTGATTTTGTTTTAATTTGTCTGTGTAATCCTTGGACATAGAGAGATTATTTTACTTGTATGTAGGAGCAGAATATATATGGCTTTGTAGGATTGCTCCAATACACTCCTATATATATATAATGTGTATATACATACTAATATTATTATTATTATTATTATTATTATTATTATTATTATTAGTTGGGCTGAATGGGTGGAGGGCCCCCCTGAGGTTTGGGCCCTAGGCCGTCGCCCTAGGCGGCCCACCCTCAGGAACGGCCCTAGGAGGAAGGTATATATTATTTATGTATATGAGAAAGAGAGGTAGGGAGAGGGAACTTTTAGACTGATACTTCATATTGAAATATTCATTTCCTCGGATAGATGAATGGATAATCCCCATGTTTGTGTTGAAACTATATGGTTCCCTGGTATTCTTTCCGTGTTCCTTCTTTTACTTAATATTGATTCTCACTGAACATTGTGGCTGAGAATGAAGGTTTTTTACTTTTTTCTTCTACAGGTAATTGCAGTCGGTTATGCTATCATAACCACAAGATCTATAGACTTGAACTGGAAGATGAGGGCATCACGAGTCTCACCTATGTTTCTTTTTCCAGCATTATCTTACATTACTTATTCAGTGCTTAGAAGCTTCTCAAGGATGTGTAAGTATTGTACTCTTTCTACAAAGAGGACATTCAAAATTATTATGTTCTATGTCTGTTCATTTATTCATACTTTGGTGATGATATGACTACACCTTAATTTTTGTTTTTTTATGTTTTGCAATACTTATCCAAATATAAAGCTTGTTATTAGAAAGTGTATAAGGTATTCAATGTGGTGATGACAATGTATTACATGTATTGTGTATACATTTATATTTTGTACAAGTTGTCACATATATATATATATATATATATATATATATATATGGTATTCTATTTTATTATTTTTCTGTAATAATAATTATTGTAGATTGTTGCAGAAAGAATTCAACTATCTTCATTAGTTAAAGATTATGAGTAAATTGAGTAAGAAGTTAGAATTGTCTTCACAAGTTTTTCAGAGTCTGAATAATGTTTGAATAGATGGTTATTTGACGTCCAACTTTCTATATGTACAATTGTGGACTTGGGGGAAGATAATAGTTATTGCCATATTGAAATGGAGGGAGATACAGGCCAAAGTGTGCTGATGCATAACCATTTCTTTCTCATTCATTTTGTTTTCTTACCTTGCGCTACTTGATTTTAATTTTTCTTGCCCCACTAATTACGATATTCAACATCATATTTTAACCCAATAGGTTAATTGCTCTTTTTTTTTCTTTATTTGATTCGTCTCGTTTATCTTGGATGATATAGTTAAGCCATTAATTTTTCATGAAAAATGTGCAACCTTGACTAGATATACCTCCATTGACAGTTTCACATAATGCCAAATTTTATTTACAGGTGACCAGAAGGACCACAAGACTTTGGAAAAGCTTCAGGCTGAGAGGCAAACCAAAATAAATGAACTAAAGGAGAAGACAAATTACTACACTACTCAACAGCTAATACAGGTAATGGGTGAGAGCTAGCTATTTCTAGTGCTTGTATTGATTAAATTAAGCTATTTACAACAAGTTCAATTACTCCCTATGAGATTATGCATCTTTCGTGCTCTTTCTTTTCATACTTGAGGAAGCTAGAAAAGAAAACCGGTAGTTAAAAGATGCATGATTGAAATAAGTATCTATGGAGGTGGTATTATTATGTGGTTTTGGTGGAAAAGGTCCAAGTACATGGACCAAAATGGGTTGGGTTTGAGTTGGGACTGGAGAACTCCAATGCCCCCCAAAAAAAGAAACAAGGTTCGTTTTGTTTGATCAAAGCATTTAATTTAGAAAACATAATAATCATCTTATGCACACCTTTTAGACTACTTTCATAATTATAACATTTACATAAATCTGATCTGTATGTGATTTTATATCTTAAAAAAATTTACTTTCTCCCTCATTCTGATTGTTGGTGGATATTTTTTGTATTTTCTCATGTTCTTGTACTCTTTAGCTTCTTAGCAGTATTTTAAATTATTTTGTGTGTTAATCTTAAATTTCGACTCTTTTGGAGTGCTTGATTTATTTTGTATTCTGTAATATGATTTTTCACTTCTATATTTTGTTTTGTACTTTGTATGCTTATAAATCATCTTTCATGGTTTTCTTTTTATTACATGCCCCTTTTTGTCATTTTTGGTCATTTAAAAGCATAATCATTTTTATTTCTTCTTATGAGCATTTAGCTCTGGTTTTCAGTAATTTTACATGCCCGTGTTCAATTGTCTTTTATGAATATTAATAATTTATCATGCTTATTTGTATTCTTTCCCATTTAAGGTTTACTTTAGTCAGTTTGTTTAATTGATATAAGTAGAAATGCAGAGTTGCGGTAGAAATTATATAAGTAAAAAGAGAGGTACATGATTAATTTACATAATCCAAATCCAATAAAAATCTAGTTGGGTAGCGTCTGACCCATTGTTCTTAGCCCATCAGGCTATTCATTTTGTAGCTAGCTTTCATGTATTAGATTTTTATATGGAGCCTTCAGTGCAGAGGTATGATCCTGATCCAGCAGCCAAGGCAGCAGCTGCCACGGTGCTCGCTTCCAAGTTGGGTGCAGATTCTGGTCTGAAACTATATGTGGCGGATGATTCTAACCTTAGTGATCCTACTGGAAAGAGCAATGATGTACAAGTTGCAAGAACTACTGGACTACGCCAAAGAAGGGCGTCTCACTCAAAGACCAATAGCATCGAAAGTGGATCAATTCTTTATGCTGAAGAAGAAATGCTTAACAATGTTGGAGATGAGGATGGCGGCGTGTCTCAACAACACCCATTGGTTATGAACCATCACCCTCAAACGGGTTTGAGCTCAAACAACGGAGGATGGATTGCTCGACTTGCCGCATTGCTTGTGGGAGAGGATCCAACCCAATCATATGCACTTATATGCAGAAACTGCCATATGCACAACGGGCTTGCAAGGAAGGAGGACTTTCCGTACATCACTTACTACTGTCCGCATTGCAATGCTTTGAATGGGCCAAAGCAACCAGAGGATCGCCTTTCTGCTTCCAATTCCCCGACTATGACCTCCTTGGCAACTCTGGAGGGTGCAGAAGGTGTACTTGTAAATAAGGTATGTAGTCCAGGTGGTATGACTGGGGATAATAAGGTTTCTGTGAGCGGTAGTCATGTAGCTACTACTGTGGGATAAAGTTGAATTTGTATTTATCGGTGGATCAATCGATTTATAGGAGAGTTTGTATGCGTGTAGGCATTGATCCTTCCTCATCAAAATACCGAACACAAAATGGTTGTTAGAATTTGTGATTGCAGAAACGAGTGAGGTTCCCCTTTGCAGTTTGTGCAACACAAAGTGTTGTGATCATTACTTGGACGGAAGGTTATGTAGAGACTTTGTTTGTATTTATTTTTTCAAATTAACTTTGATCGATTTTGGATGGCCAATTCGGAAAAATAATGTAACTTCGAATATGAAAGTGAGGAATTAATTTGAATCTTTGGTTTTGAAATTTTTAGGTGGTAGAAAATAGGTAAAGTTGAAGAAAGATATATTTGGCTTTGGGAAAAACGCAATTTACCTTCAAAGAAATGTGCAAATACCCCCTTGTAAAAAGAAAATAGCAAATTTACTTATATTTTTGTAAACAGAGCAAATACCTCCTCATGCCCAACAGTGCATTACATGCGCCTCTCTCTGGATATGATATTTAATCAATAAAATATTATTTCATATATTAAATATGTTAATATATAAATGTATTATTTATAAAAATAATATATATATATATATATTGTAGAGTGGATATCAGACAATCCTAATCAACTATTACAAGAGATTGGAGTACAAAACTCCTTAATAATTACAACTCGAATATTACAGAAATAATATTAACAGTGAGAACAGAAATTAACGAAATAAAGAACAAATCAAAAACAGATAGAGATAACAGGCTCAGATCAACCAGATCCAACAGTAAGGGGTAACCGGTCACAAGAGTCCCGTACCCAAGAGAAACCGACCCACGGTAACGCCAAGGAACCTCTCAAAAACCCGACCACAAACCCCAATCACTCGAATTTCTCTATCTCTCAGTCACAAAGACCTTCAAGCTTCACTGTTCTCACGAAAGGAAAAGCACACAACCCTTTTTCAAAGATTTCTGTTCGGTGTCGAAGAAAAGAGACATCATCTCTTATTTATAGGGTCAAGTGAAATAGTGAAGAAGGAAGGTCTTGGTCACCTTCCAAAAACCATCACGTTGGTTAAGGAAGGGAGCCATGAATCCCGGCAAGAAGAAGGCAACAGAATCTCAGAAGAAGAAAAGGGGAGAAAGAAGACGTCTGTCGGTGCAAGTGAGAGGGGAGAGAATAAGAGTGAAGTAGGGTTCAACAAAAGATATAAGTAGTGGAGTCGTGGGTCGGGTTTACCGGGTCGGGTTCTTGGGCTGCCGAAGTGGGCCGGTTCTTGGATAATTACTTGGGCCACCAAAAAATTACTAACACACTCCACCTTGGACCAAGTCTTATTCCAAGAACGAGGTCAGGAGTTGTTGGATCGGTTTTGTCATCATTGCCTTAGGGGCCCACCCCTTTGTACCTGCAAGAATAGTAAAGCAGAATCAGTCTGGAGCTAAATTTAAAATTTTTAAACAATTAGCAAATTTTTCAGCAGGAAGACTTTTTGTACCCATATCAGCTGGGTTTTCTTCAGATCTTACCTTTTCCAATTTGATGATCTCCTTACTCACAATGTCACGAATAAAATGGAATCTAACGTCAATGTGTTTGGTCCTATCATGAAAAACTGGATTTTTGCAAAGTTGAATAGAAGATTGACTATCGGAAAAAACAGTAAGTCGATTTTTAAGAAAACCAATTTCTTTTACAAGGCCCTCGAGCCAAATAGCTTCTTTGAAAGCTTTGGTAGTAGCAATGTATTCGGCTTCAGTTGTAGATAGTGCAACAATGTGTTGTAGTTGGGACTTCCAACTAATGCATGATCCACACAAAGTAAAAATGTATGAAGTTGTGGATTTTCTACTATCCTTCTCATTAGCATAATTTGAATCCACATAACCAATAAGATCAACAGAATCAGAAAATTTGGAGAATTTTATACCTATATTATCGGTACCACGTAGGTACCTTAGGAGGTCCCGGATTGGACATGTACCTACTTAAACAACTTATAGCATAAGCAATATCGGGTCTAGTACATACCATAAGAAACATTATAGACCCGATCACATTGGAATAAGGAACCTTACTCATTTTGTCCTTTTTGGAAGTGGTTTTAGGACATTGATCTTTGGATAATTGAAAATGGGCAGCTAAGGGAACCGACGTGGGTTTTGAATTTTCCATAGAAAATCTTTTCAAAACAGAATGAATGTAGGATTTTTGATTCAAAAGGATGGAAAAACGTATTCTGTTTCTGTGAATATCCATGCCAAGAATTTTCTTTGCGTCACCAAGATTTTTCATTTCAAAGTTTTTGGAAAGGTCTTTTTGCAAAGATTCAATGAGATTTATGCTAGGACTAGTAATGAGCATGTCATCAACATATAACACAAGAAAAATAGGTACTTCATTCAAAAACTTGAAATAAAGGCAATGGTCATAATCACTCCTTTTAAACTTTAGTGAAAGCATGAACATATCAAACTTTTTATTCCATTGTCTTGGTGATTGTTTTAAACCGTATAAGGATTTCTTTAACAAGCAAACATGATTGGGTTTGTTTTTCTCAATAAAACCAACAGGTTGTCGCATGTATGTGCATTCATCAAGATCACCATGTAAGAAAGCAGTTTTAACATCCATTTGTTTCAGTTCCCAATCAAAATGAGCAGTAAGAGCAAGGATAACACGAACAGTAGTGTATTTCACAACAGGCGAAAATATTTCATTGTAATCTATCCCTTCCTTTTGAGTGAACCCCTTGGCTACTGGTCTAGCTTTATATTTTAAAGGATTTTCTTGTTTGATTTTAAAGATCCATTTGCAATCCACTAAGGAACAGTTTTTAGGTTTAGGTACTAAGTCCCAAGTATGGTTGTCTTTAAGAGACTTCATTTCCTCATTCATGGCACTAAGCCATTCTTTTGACTTAAGGGCTTCGTCTACATTCGAGGGTTCTAGGTTTTCGATATTCATAGCTACTTGGAAATCATTTAGTCTAGTAGGGATATTCCGTTCTCTCCTATTCCTATCACGTGCTAGTTGATAGTTTTCTAAGGAATTTCTTAAGGGATCTTCTTCTAATTCTAAGTTTTGTTCATCATCAATCGTCTCAACTACATTTTCTCCCCCTTCTTGGTTATCCTCCACCTTATTAAAGGTCAAGTTTTCCGGTTCTATTTCAGTTTTTAGAAGACAAGGCATCTCATTTTCGTTGAACGTCACATCTCTACTAATGATGACCTTAAACCTGGTTGGCTTCTAACCCACAGCCTATACCCTTTGACCCCATCAGGATAACTAATAAAAACACATTTGAAGGAACGAGGTTCAAGTTTATCAGTAGTTTGATGAACAAATGCAGAACAACCAAAAGTGCGTAATAAAGAGATATCAGGTTTCTTACCACTCCAAATAGTTTCAGGAGACTTTCCAAGTAAAGGCACAGATGGAGACAAATTAATCAAATACGCAGTAGTTAACACGGCTTCTCCCCAGAAAGATTTTTGTAAGCCTGAACTAATCAGCAAGCATCTTACTTTTTCAAGTAAAGTTCGATTCATTCGCTCAGCAATATCATTTTGCTGTGGTGTGTAGGGATTTGTTTTGTGCCTCTTAATACCGAATTTATCACAAAGATCATCAAAGTTTTTATTGCAAAACTCAAGGCCATTGTCAGTGCGTAAAGATTTAAGCCTTTTTCCAGTTTGATTTTCAACGAGGGTTTTCCACTTTTCAAACTTTTCAAAAACCTCAGATTTGTGTTTAAGCAAGAAAACAAACACTTTTCTAGAGTAGTTATCAACAATGGACAGAAAATATCGATTCCCACCATGGGTAGGTTCTTTAAAAGGACCCCATACATCAGCATGAACGTAGTCAAGAATGCAAGATGACATAGAAGGGTTTGGGGAAGGTGTGGCAGGAAAATGTACACGATGTTGTTTTCCCATAACACAATCATCACAAAAATGACAGTTTATCAACTTTATCACATACGATGTCTTCTTTGCTTAGAAAATCAAGTCCTTTTTGGCTGATATGCCCAAAACGTTTATGCCAAAGAAAGGTTTTGTCATGCATGTTCACAGAAGCAGCCAAGGAATCATAGGTCACAGAACATAAATATAAATTGCGTCTTTTTTCAGCCTTAAAAACGACAAGGGAGCCTTTCATGATTTTCATAATGCCCTTTCCCCATCTACCCTCTAACCCCTCATCTTCTAATGCAGCACAAGAAATGAGGTTATGACTAAGTTCAGGGGCATATCTAACATGCTTGAGAGTCATTCTATAACCATTATCGAACATCAAAGAAATGTCACCAATACCTTTAATCTCACAACATTTTTCATTTGCCATAGACACAGAACCAAAATCACCAAGTTTGAGATTTGAGAAAATGTTATCAAAAGGGCTAATATGGAATGTACAACCAGAATCAACAAGCCATTCATGCATACTTATGGGAAGCACAGAGTTCACATCAGAAACAACAAAAACTTCTCCAGATTCATCAGCAACATTGTTCACTCGTTCTTTCTCTTCTCCATTGTTATCTCTATTATCACGTCTAGGTTTTCTACAGTCCTTGATATAGTGACCTTTTATGCCGCAGTTATAACATCTTCTCTCTCTGATTTTATCATCCTTATGTGAATAATCTCTATTTCTAGATTTACTCCTATTGTTGTTTTTATTCCGACTTTTACTCCTGCTGTTGTATCTGTTACTAGAATTCCTAAATTTAGACCTTCCTCTTACGGATTCACTTCATGATGATTATTACTAGGTCTATTTGTTTTAAGATCAATCTCTTTGCTTTTTAAGCCATTAACAACAATGTCAAGACTCACACTATCTCTATCATATTTAATCGCAGCTTTCACATCAGAATATGTATCAGGTATAGCATTTAAAAGCACAATAGGAGAATACTCATCTATATTCTTATCACTAGTCAGCTTGATATCTTGAACTAATTTAGTGAAATCATCAAGGTTTTCATCAATGGTTCTGGATAAATCGAGTTTGTATTTAAAAAAACTTTTCAAGCAAAAACAGTTTACTAGGCAGCGAATTATCAGTGTAAAGCTCCTCAAGTTTTTCCCACAAATCTCTTGCTGTGTTTTGTTTACCAACTTTTCTTAAAACATTGTCAGACAAATTTAGAATTATAGAAGAATACGCATATTCGTCATTCTCTAAAATTTTTTCTTCAGAAATAGAATCAGAGTACCTGCCATCAATGGCCTTAAAAACCTAAAATACCTTTCATTTTTTGCTGCCATATTGAAAAATCACCCTTGTCACCGAAAGGTTGCAAATTGTATCCGGCCATTTTAAAGAAAACCTTTTTCAAAAAAACAGTTTTAAGAAAAACTTTCAGAAAAACGTGTTGCAGCGGATTTGAGTACAGAAAACACAGCAAAGTTCCCAATAGTTCCCAACAGTTATGTATGTCACAGATTTCACCAATTATGAGCACACAGAGATATAAAAAAAAATTTGCTCACAAATCACAATTCAAAGTATAGTCTCAAAATATCACTAAGCAAGAATTTACAGAGAGTCAAGCACAAAGCAGGGGTAATAACATATGCTTAAGATTTCATAAGAAGTCGTAATTAATCAGTTCACCAAGCACAAAGCAGTATTTCAAAATCGAGATACCCAAAATTTTAAGAGATTAAGCACAAAGCAGAAATAACAGATATTCCCAATATCTCACAAGACAGTGTACGAATAATAACCAAGATAACCGAGATAGTGAATATTAAGAACGAGAACAAGATTGAGGCCTCTCCAGCCTAACACCCAGTCCAGATACCTGACGACCTCAAGGGTCCGGCCAGGAGGGTAATCAGGGGGAATAAGCACCTCAATAAACAATATTAGAGATAATGTAACTGAAATAAAAATGCGGAAATTTAAAGGGGGTTTCAGCGAGTTACCACCACCGGAGCGTCCACGGATCGAAAGTGTGGCTCTGATACCACTGTAGAGTAGATATCAGACAATCCTAATCAACTATTACAAGAGATTGGAGTACGAAACTCCTTAATAATTACAACCCGAATATTACAGAAATAATATTAACAGTGAGAACAGAAATTAACGAAATAAAGAACAAATCAAAAACAGATAGAGATAACAGGCTCAGATCAACCAGATCCAACAGTAAGGGGTAACCGGTCACAAGAGTCCCGTACCCAAGAGAAATCGACCCACGGTAACGCCAAGGAACCTCTCAAAAACCCGACCACATACCCCAATCACTCGGATTTCTCTATCTCTCAGTCAGAAAGACCTTCAAGTTTCATTGTTCTCACGAAAGGAAAAGGACACAACCCTTTTTCAAAGATTTCTGTTCGGTGTCGAAGAAAAGAGACAACATCTCTTATTTATAGGGTCGAGTGAAATAGTGAAGAATGAAGGTCTTGGTCACCTTCCAAAAACCATCACGTTGGTTAAGGAAGGGAGCCATGGATCCCGGCAAGAAGAAGGCAACAGAATCTCAGAAGAAGAAAAGGGGAGAAAGAAGACGTCTGTCGGCGCAAGTGAGAGGGGAGAGAATAAGAGTGAAGTAGGGTTCAGCAAAAGATATAAGTAGTGGAGTCGTGGGTCAGGTTTACCGGGTCGGGTTCTTGGGCTGCCGAAGTGGGCCGGTTCTTGGATAATTACTTGGGCCACCAAAAAATTACTAACATATATATATTTATATACGTATCCTCCTCATTGTCAATCGTTGTTCGTTGGCGCTCCCCTTGTGCCTCGTTGCCCCCATCTCCCTCCCAAACGCTGCCATCGACACCCTCCCCTCCCCACGTCTTCCCTGCACTGACCCCTTTCCCTAGCTCCTTGCCCGCCGACCCCTATCCCTAGCCCCTCGCACCTCGGCTACTCGTGCCCAACCTCTTGTTCTCCCCAGCCCCACTGCCCAGATTTGCTCCCCTCCCCAACACCCCCCCCCCCCATGCTCCTCTCCTCCTCGTCGACACCACCTCCCCTTCTCTCTCTCTTTCTCTCTCTATATATATATATTTTTTTTATAGATATATATATATCTTATTTATAAGTATATATATATATTTAGATTTAACTCTATATATTATTTGTAGTCGTAATTATTATTTAGTTAAATCTAACCATTGATTTGAATTAAGATAAAATCTACTCCATTGGTCTATTAGTTAAATTTGGATTTTAGATTGAAATCAAGATCTAACGATTTTTAAATAAAGGTATAAATATTTTTTTAAATTTTAAATTTAAAAAAAAAAAAGACGCGTGTAATTCAAGAAATGCGCTAGGTGTTTATTTGTTCAATTTCTAAAAACACATGGGGGAGAATTGTTGCTTTATTTTTCATAGGGTCTTTTTTGTTTACTTCCCTTAGATAAGGGTGTAAATTGCATCCGTCGCATTTGGCATCATCATCGCCACCCCCACCTACACAGCCACCGCCAACACAAAACCCGACCATGGAGGACCGCATCGATTGCCGCGAGATCATGATGGCCATGATGAGGGAGATGCAGGCCTCCTCCTCGACCGCAACACCGCCTCCGACAGATCCCCCAACCTTGAATCAGGACGATATGGACGCTACTGATAAGGAAGAGTTAGATTAAGTTTTACATTTTTTTTATATTTTTTTTTCATTCATGTTTCATAATGTTTATTACATTCCATTATTTTATATTTATTCAATTAATTATATTTATAAATATAATTAATTAAAAATTAATTAAATTAGTTTAATTATATATAAATTTATTAAATATATTAATAAATTATAAAATTATAAATAAATTGTAAAAATTCAAAAACTAGGAATGGTTTTATTAATGATAAAGAAAATATTACAAATTTAAATAAATAACCATTTCAAATACCATTACTAAAATAGTTCTAAACATGTGTTTCTAAACTGCATTGACCGCTCTAAATACCATTGCTACAACCATTTCAAACCAGTGTTCGTAATTAGTAGCTAATCATTCCAAATACTATTACTATTCAACTTCTCATACGTGTTTCAAACTAAGAAAGACCGTTCCTAATATCATTACTAAAACAGGTGTACAAACGTGTTCCTAATTATGTCTACCCATTTCTAAATTCGTTGCACAAAACAGTTCCAAAAATCGTTCCTATATTTATCACCAGTACAAATAAAAATAATTTCAAAATTCAGGTACAAGTAGTGCAAATATCGTTTCAAAAGTTCCCCATCAAAATTAATGTAGCCGTTCCAAAATCTGTAAAAATCGTTCCAACTCAAAAATTCAATATTGGAACGATTTTCAATGAGTGTTATAGTACTCGTCCCAAATAAGAACGATTTTGCCTGATCCGTTCCTATATTTTTGTAACGCCATCTATAAGGACGGATTTCAAACCGTTCCAAAATTCGCTCTAAATAAGTTAAGTGTCATAAAATCTGTTCTAAAGATAAAAAATATCATTCCAAAATCCGCCCCAAATCCCACATTTTTTTGTAGTATAATGATGGTTGAATAATTTTAATTATTTTTATTATTAATTTATTATATATATAATGGAGTCAATCACTATTTTTGTACTTCCCTTTAAAAAATTTGTCTTTCATTTATTTATTTTTGTATATAATGAGATCAATCACTTTACAAATTAAATAACTTATGCCTATTTCTTTTATTAATATTAAGAATTATACAAAATATTGTGCAAGTATTTTGACAATTTAATGTATATATTTTCTATACTTTTACTAATTATATTACTACTAAACTAATTAGTACTTTATAGTTATAAAAATAAATTAAAATAATGTAAAACATATTTTAATATTTTTTATAATTAATATAATAATATTTAATATTATTTATTTATAATAATATAATTTTATTAAATTTATTAAAATTTCAAACTGTTATTCGAGCTCAAACTCAAGTTGGAGCCATAAAAAAAAATTTGAATTTGAACTAAAAAAATAGTCGAGCTCGACTTGTTTATAATTCTAGATTATTGTACCGACAAGTTGACAGTGCATTGTCGCATCTGAATGTGATCAAAATCTGTTTTAGTGGTGATGAGATATCAAAAGTTGAGAACTGACCCGTGGCCTGCAGGATTCCCTATGCATATATCATCGTGTCATGTCGTGGTTGGAATTGCATGGCTATATCCAAAATCCGTTAAAGATGGCGAAAGGGTGAGATAATTATTTTTTTATTATTAAAAAAAATATAAAAATATAATTTATATAAAATATATAATATTTTTATGTCAAGTCATGGATGTGATCCACAACTCGACTCAAAAAATATTTTTTTTTTAAAAAAAATCGAGTCATAGATGTCATTCACGATTCAGTTTTAAATTGTTTGTTTTTTCATTTTTTTTATTTTTTATAAATTAATTTTTAACTGTATAATAAAATTGCTCTCCATCTTA
Source organism: Sesamum indicum (assembly GCF_026168435.1). Classification (NCBI taxonomy): domain Eukaryota; kingdom Viridiplantae; phylum Streptophyta; class Magnoliopsida; order Lamiales; family Pedaliaceae; genus Sesamum; species Sesamum indicum. Next base: position 14,503,822 of record NC_142661.1, read on the forward strand.
ATTTAGGAACAACAGGAGTAGACCCGCAAGAATGAATGGACGTACTTCAAAACCGTGGAACTATCTATTCACATTACCGTGAGATCGAAAATAGAATCAAGGGTACCTGTATTTTTCTGAATTTATTGTATTCCTCAAATGGGTTTCAAGAATATTTGGATTGGGATGTTCCTTCGTGGTACATCTCTTGTTCTCTCTTCAATCACAAAAGGACAGAAAGCAACTTGAAGAGAGATCGAGAGATGTACCATGAAGAAATATCTCAATCTCAATATTTTTGAAACCTATTTGAGAATACCATAAAGTAAAATTCTTGATTCCATTTTTGATCCCGAGGTAAGGTGAATGAATAGTTCTACGGTTTGACGTACGAGAAGTGTGAATGTGAGAAATGTGAAGGTGTGAAAAGTGTGAGGTGATATTTATAAGTGAAAAGATATGAATAGTATATTAATTATATTTTTTATTTCATTTTATTTTTTATAGTTTAAATATTAATTATATTCAATTAATTTTTAACAACATAATAGAATTGAAAAAGATCATAATGCTAAAATTGTATGATTATAATTACAACTAATTTGTTAAAAAATATCACAATAAAAATACAAATATAAAAAATGTTCGCTCTTTCCACAATTGTGTCTATGGCGTTGACGCCGAGGTCTTCTTACATATGGTTAGATGCCTATTGAGGCGATGAGGATACCTCGTTCATCAACTTATGCTCAGTTTCTATAGAAAATATTATCAAAAAATTGGTGTTGCTAGTAATGAATACTTACTAAAAGCATCTGCAAACCATTCGTGCCAATATTTCGATTGTATTGAAGAAACTCTCATACAAATCAAAGATAAGGACACTTTGTCATTTTTCTTGGACCCTGCGGGTGGATTTCCAATCATAAAAATTTATATTGAATCACAAGACCAACCCGAGGGTACTCCACATATGAGCCAACAGTGTGAAAATGCTAATGAAGATATGAGCCAACAGTGGGGAGAAGCTAATCCACAAATGCTAATGAAGATATGAGTCAATTACATGGAGCCTGCCCAATCACGTACTCACGTATCTGAAAATTTTATACCCCATGAGACTGAGGCAGAAGACCTTGATGCAAATTTTATACCTCATGAGGCTGATGCAGATGACCTTTTTACGGACACTTTTGCTTATAATTTAGATGGTGCCTTCGAACTAAGATGAAGTAGAATATCCAATTCCACCCCAGGATGGACCAAACGATGTTGACATAAATATTATAGTTGAAGCATTTGCACTAGGTACGTCATAGTCCTCCACACAGGCTATGCCAAACAGGACTACTCAGCAAGCATTGTATAGTTCTATTCCATTTTTTAAACAAATATTTTTGGAGGTACCTGCAGATCTCATTGATGTACCAACCATGAAGTATGCAAAATTTTATGATAGAATGAAGGCAAACTTGATGCGGGAATGATTTTAAAAAATAAAAAATATTTAAGAGAGGCGGTGAAAAATCACTCGATAAGATGTGTATGTCGCGAGTATTTTGTAACTGAGAGTTCGACGGCCAAGTGGGAAGTGGTATGTAAGCAGCGCACCCCAAGTATATATATATATATATATTTATATATGTGTTATCTTGTAAGCATACATCATTAGTCGATTGATTAATATTTTTTTGTTTTTTAGATATGTGGTGTAGATGGGAGTTACGAAGGATTTTAAAACAAAAGATTGAACGTTGGACAATAACCAAATATGGAGGGGACCATACAGGTATTTTTAATGATATGTCCATTGAACATGGTAATCTAGATAGAGTTTATATTGCTTCTTTGCTTTTAAGATAGGTGAAATGCAGCACCGTGTATGGAATGAAGCATGCCATTCAAATTATGAAAGACCATTTAAGGTACGACATAGCATATCAAAAGGCATGGTACAGTTTAAAGATGATACGTGAAATTGTTACGGCACATGGGAGAGCTATTTATACACAAAGTATAAGCACAAAATATTGATTGTTGTTGCCATGGATGAAAATCAATAGGTACTCACTCTTGCTTTTGCAATTGTCAATGAAGAATCCTATTCATTTTGGAAGTGGTCTCTTACATAATTGAGTAAACATGTTATACGAGGGCGACATGAGATGTGCCTTATTTCTGACCGTCACCCCGGTATCATTAAATCAGCAGGTGAAAGTTTGAATTTTGTGCCACCTCACGGGGTGCACCGATATTGCTTGAGGCATGTGTGTTCTAATTTAAACAGTCGTTACAAAAATATTATATTGAGGCATCAATGGTGAAGGATTATTATGATTAATGACTTACAAAAATACATATTCTAAGTAATTTGAATCTGTGCATTCCAAAGATTATTGGAATGTCCTGGAATTTGATTTGATCCACGACACTACTATTCGTATCTGTACACGCTCTGGTCGAAACCAAACATCACATGGTCACAACGAGATAGATTGGCCGCAAACACGTGAAAGACAACAAAACCAACAAAGAGATTCTTCTACACAATCAAATGTGCCGGTGTGAGGGTCTTAACAATAATTAGTTTTTTTACATTTGTATAAAAAAATTGTATACTATTCTCTTTTCATAAATTAATTGTATTTTTTTAGAATTGTATAAAAAAAATATACACTATTAAATTTGTATTGTTCATTGTATGTTATAAATAATACAATTTTAACATAATAATTTTTTTAATTTTATTATATTATTAAAATTAATTGAATATAATTAATTTATAAAATACAAAACAAAACAAAATAATTTAAAACCTATCCACGACTCGATTTTTTTTTTAAAAAGAAAAAATATTTTTTGATCCACGACTTCGACATAAAAAATTATATATTTTATAATTTTTTTAATAATAACAAAATAATTAATCCGAAAAAAGGCATTTAGCCTTTGATAAAGCGACATTTCGATAACACAACATTAAAGTTGTCACGTGTCATGGTCATACCAAAGTGCGACATTAAGTGGCATCATTGTTAAATCATTATTTGTTATTTCTTCTCACATTTCGATATACCTAATCTAGTACTTACCAAAATTCATGTCACAGTTCTTAATACCTTTTACATATGGTGGCTAATATAAAAATATCCCTATTTGACTACTTTCCACTTGTTTTATGTTAGGGTGAGTTACGATAAATATTTCTTAAATTAGATATAATTATAAATATTATAAAATTATTAAATTTTTTTTATATTTAATAAAATTATATAACTTTTGAATAAATATACGAAATTGTCAATTCTATTATTTCTATATTTTTTTTAAAAAATAAAAATTTATAAAAATAAACTGGATGAATTGGATGGAAAGTTTTAAAAAATTAAGAAAACTATCCACTTAGTTCGTTAAAATCAAAGGGTATTATGAATTTTTACTGCAAAGATATTTTGATCAGTTTACAATAAAAAATAAATAAAAACCTAACCAAAACTAACGAATTAGGTTAATTGTTGGATGTCTGTTAAAATTAAGAAATATTGATAATTTTTTATACAACGAGAAAATATTTTTAATCATGTCAAATTTTAGCAAAGTTCATTACAAGTCATCTTTCTTCTATTATTTTTATAGATTTAGAAAGCTACCATCAAATGCTAATCTTTTTGAAGGAGTTAATTACATTTCATTAAAAAAAGTTTATTGCCTCCGGAAGCTCTAAAAAAAAAAAAAATCACAACATTATGAACTGTGTTAATTTTTTGGTATAAATGGATGTTGTTGACCAATGGCAACAAAATTAATACGACAACTTAAATTATGACATAATTAATGAAAAAAATGCAAACGCCATCCCTATAATATGTAATAAGTGCATAATACCCTCTATGTGGGAAAAAAAATAAAATATTTTTATTTTTTTAAAAAAATAAAGCAAAATATTTCTTTATATAGGATGGTGTGATATATTAATTAAATCAAATATAACAATATTTATTAATAAGTATACGAATAAAATTTTATGATTTAAACTAAAAAAGTTGAATAAGTGTGATATACTGCATGAAATCACGTTTGAGGCTTAATTTGCTTTATTCTTAAAAAAACATAGAAAAGAATTGCTATTTTTTTTCGTATGGGGTAATTATCATTTACAATATTTTTGGGGATTAAGTTGTATTTAACTATAACACATTCTATTATAAATTACTACGACTTGAAATTATAGTAAATCAATATTATTAACCACAATTAAATAAAACTAAAATAAAAATTTAAATTTTTGTCATAATTAATCATCATTCGCCAAAACATTTGCTATGGTCAAAACCACGGCAAATATTTTGACTACATTTGTAGAAACAACTGTCAATAATTATTGCGAAGCCGTAATTAATTTTTGCTATAATAATTAATCGTAGGCAAAAATCATATTTTTTTTCTAATGAATCCCACAATTAATAGACATTCTACCATGATTTCGACATGGTTAAAACATTTGCAGTACGTAAAAGCTATCATGAGCCTATGGCTAATTCATTGGTCTTGCCTGCAAAACAAACGGTACGAAGAATAAACAAAATAGAGCAAAATAATAATAATAATTAAAGCAACAATCTTGGGATATATATTGCTTGAGTTCTTGTCTACCACAAATGGTACATTAATATATGAAACAATTTCACACACAATCAAATGGTATCGAACAATCGCACAAGTCAAATTGGTCCAGTAATCAAAGATAGATGGGAGAGATGAGACTCAAAGCTCGACGACGTACGACATCCTCTCATGTCGATTTGGATCCATCGATCTACCTACAAACCTGCATAATCAATGCAAGATTTCATAATTTAAACTATCATTAATTACCCAAATTTCAATCCCTAATCAAGAAAAGTTCCCCGCTACAAGTTAAGTCGGATATTAATTAGTGATAATTAAGCTTGATAATATATATTAAAGTAAAAAATATTTTGCCATACGAAAATATGACCGTTTTTATATTTTATCATTTAATGTATTTTTTTTTTATTTTAATTTACCACACTGACTTGCACGAGTTTGTGAATTACCACATAGAAAATATTACATAGACATATCGTCGAACGTGGCCAATTTTCGATGGAGAATTTCATAAAATAGTGATATATGAAGTGGTAATTTACGAATCACGTAGTTAGTATGATAAATTAAAATAAAATAATAAATAAATAGTTAAATGACAAGATATACAAACACCCATAATTTGAAAGACAAAATTATTTATCAAGTGGTTAAAGTGTGTGTATTATTTTTGAAATTTGTGTTATATTAATTCCATTTGATGAATACACGTCAATTTTGTGTGGAGCCCGCATTTAAAAAAATAAAATATTTTATATATATACTTGAGCACATATATAAAAAATGAAACACCAAAACAAAATAGAAGATTCTGTACATATATAGAAAGCCATTAACTCCCATTACAAGAAACTTAACTAGCTTGACTAATCATCATAAGCAAGATTCTCCACACTTTTATGTATAATCAAGTGGCAATTTTGAAATTATTGTTAAAAATATATACATTAACTATAATTTTAATTTTATCGCAATATCATTATATATATTATTTAGAAACAAATGTATAATGTATAAAATTGCCACGGTGATAGATCATTAGTGATAATTATTTATTATTACTAGACCGATATTATATATATCACTAATTTGTGACAATTTTACACATTTTTTGCCATTAATTTGGCTACTAGCAACTTTTATCAAATAATTATTACTATTAAACTTATAAAACTCACTATTATATGACAAATAATTTTTTTTAAAGGGGTGCAACACGAGAACTTCTTAGGAGTCATCCATCCTAATTAATATTATTTTCGCCTAAGCATACTTAACTCCAAAATTTTATTGAGATTCGATGCATTTTTCTTGTGACTTAATATATATAGATGTAATTAGTGATAATATTATAGTTAATAACTCCCTCCAAATTATTAATTAATTAAGCAAACAAATGAGGTACATATATAAAATTAACTAACATAAATAATTAAAGTATATACTCAACTTGAATCTAGAGAGAGCAAGTGTAGCCAGGAGGAGGTGTCTTCCCACATGTGACAAGCAGCTGGAGAGCGAGAGGGACATAGATATTCAGATTAAGAGCTTTAATTTTAAGAGTTGTACACAAGCAAGCTGCAGCCTCAAGCTCCACAAGCCCCGAAAGCATGGGGCAGCACTCATTCACAGCCGGGTCCCCCAGCCCAATGTGCACCAGCCCACCAAGCAGATCCACACATGCACCCAGCTTCAACGTGTCGATGGGGCACGTCGCCTTACCCGGCGGAGGCGTGCATGGCTTTCCGGTTGGCGGGTTGACCACCGGAGGCACTGTCACAGGCGGCAAAGGCACTTTAGGCACTGTTACCGGCGGGATGGGCACTTTAGGCACTGTTACTGGGGGGATGGGCACTTTGGGCACTGTTACGGGTGGGAGGGGCAGTTTGGGGACGGGAACGACGGGAGGGAGGGTGATGGGTGGGCGGACGATGGGGGGGAGGGTGATGGGGGACTTGGGCTTCTTCTTGGGGTGGGGTTTGGAGCAGTAGCCACATTGAGGTTCGACGGTGGTTGGAGTGGCGGCGGAGGCGACGGAGAGGATGGAAATGAGGAGAAGGGCTGCAATCTTGGAGGGCTCCATGTCTGCTTGGGGGATTGGTACAGAGGAATGGGAGAGGTGAGTGAGGTGTTATATAGAGATAGTGAGAGTGGTGGAAGAGTACAAAGAACCCTAGAAAACCAAATCACGTGAACTGAAGAGAAGCGCCAAAATTTGCTAGTTGTCAAGTACCATGCAAGTTCATCAAGCTTTTAGGATTTTTACGTATATATATATATATATGTATATATATACATATACATATATTAGTTTGGAGTTTCTAAACTTGATGTCATATGCTATCACTAATGTGAAAGTGGGATGTTATATATATATAGGCCAAAATATATTTTTAGTCTCATAAAATAGGGGTAAAATTTTTTTTGGATATCTAAATTATGGAAGGTGAAGTTTTTAATTCCATAAAACTCAAAATCACGTTTTTTAGTCAAAAAAATGTGATTTTGTGCATTTTTAGTCCCAAAATTACAACGCTTTTTTAATCCCAAGCAAACACCTTTTTAATCCCAAACCACAACGTACGTGATTTTTTGGAACTAAAATTATATGATTATGAGTTTATAGGACTAAAAGCGACACTTGCCATAGTTGTGGTAACAAAATAAATTTTACGCTTGTTTTATGGGATATGTTGCCCTATATATATGGAAAATTCTAGTTGGGACTTGGCTCGGCAGAACCTGAATCAAATAACAAGTACAATATATTTGCCGTGTGATTGGTGTACAGTTCAAGGAAAGTGACCAATTATATAATAAGTGTGATACATTTATTTTGTAAATGATTTGATTCGATCAAATTTAATTCAGACAAGACTTATATATATATGTATATATATATTCTTAATTGGTCATTGAAGAGGTGTATATATGATCAAATGAGAAAGAATTTTGCCAATATAATTCTTGGACAATCCATATAGTATTAATAAAGATCGAGGAGGAATTTTTTTTTTTTTGTGTGTGTGTGTGTGATTTTGTATTGTTTTATTAAAGTATTCTTTTCAATGTACATATAGCGTATACAAGTAAAAACTGCAGTTTGGGTGTCATTTTTTATTTTGAATTTGTATGAGGACTATATCTATACAATATAAAACGAAAAGATCTTTTTCTCTCACAAATAATAGATATGACATTACAATACAAATTTTATTATTATGTCAATAATATCTCTAGGTTGATTTTTTTTTCTTTGTTGCTTTTTTCTTTTTTATTTTCTTTTTTAAAAATATGATTTATTGATTTATATATAACTTTTCTTATTTATAATATATTTTAAAACGTAAAATATTATTTATTATCTGCAAGTAGGAACAGAGTGCCACGGTGGTTAATAATTTTTAAAAAAAAGTACAGTTCAACCAAATATTGTTGGAAGAATATTAAATTCACCAGAAATTAGCGCCGGCTTCACAAGTAACTTTGTTAGTTTAGGAATTTTTATTTTCCGCTGATAGTTTTGTTGATGTAACATTTTTGTCCTAGTGACATTTGGATTAAATATGCTAATTCATGTTATTTCTAGTTATGATCAATTGCAAATTTGAAATTCAAGAGGATTGAAAGTGCCGACATCTCCTTAGAGATATAGGATCAAAATTGTATTTTTCGCTTACTTTTTTCACAATAGAATTAGGACAAAAATACCACATCAACAACATTGGTCCAAAAATTAAAAATCCGCAAAGTAAAAGAAAACGTGCCAAACATGTACTAATTCAGGACAACTTTAGCATTTTCCAACTAAGCTGAAGTAGTGTTTTTTGTTTATCTTATAATTATAATCCTTAATTGTAAATGTAAAATCAAAGAGAATTAAAAATTTCTTTTTGTTATAATTACACAACAAAAAATGCACTTTTCCCAAGTATATAATTAGCCACTTAAAATTAATCCACGAAAGGAAATTATGATCAATACATGTTTTGATTTGGTAACTGCAGTTTGATATCCTACAATGATCGTAATATATTTTTTTTCTTATATTCAGCATTTAATTCAAGAAATGTCATAACTAAAATTTTAAAAATATAGCGAGTTTAATTAATTAATAGGTTTTCCTTCTTGACAAATATCTAGTTGTAGTCATGGGTAAAAATATTATTTTTTATATTTAGTTTACACGCACATCACATGCATATGTCTGATTGCTAGCTACGCTAAAAAAAATTAATATTTAATTATGATTAATTGTCATGATTTAAAATAAATTATCATAATAAATAATTGTTGGATATGGTCATGCAACAGTTATTGACTGTGATTTTTATCAGTGTGGTTAAAATATTTGACATGGCTAAAACCTATGCAAAAATATTTGTCATGTCTAAAAATTATGGCAAAAATATTTTTCATGGTGGATAAGTTAAGTTTGCATTAGTTTTATTTAACTATGATTAATAATAGTTATTTACCATAATTGATGTGCATAAAAATAAACTGGCCCAAAGCCCAAGCGATCCAAAAATAAGAAAAAACGAGAGGCCTGTAATATTGGAGGCCTAAGGGGACTTGTCATGCCTCCTTGAAGGGTGTCTCACAAAATAGATTGGTAAATGGAGGAGGCCCAAGACATTCTTCTACTCGAACCATGATCAAAACCAACAAAACATTCAGCCCAAAAGACTAACACACGTGGCAGCTCACTCTACTACATGACCTCTCATCAACCCATGTGTTAGCAACCACCTTGGACTACATTAGCCATAGGAGGACCCCCCTAGCGGCTGGGACTTCTCACATGTGAGGGCTCTCCTAAGATAAAGTAAGGAAAGACTCCCTTGCAACTAGGATTCCTTAACGATTGGGACTCCTTGTAGATGAGGGAGGTCCACCCAAAGCGCTCGACTCCTTGGTAACTTGGATTCCCTAGCGGTTAGGAGTTCTCGCTGATGAATGTTCCCCCCAATTTGGAGATAAGGATTCGAAAGCACTTCTAATAAAAGATAAAAACAAATTATGGCTTATCCAAACGACCTTCATCCACTTTTCCCGCAAATGTAGGAAACGTGCATAACCCTATCGGAAGAGTGCATCCTCTATAAATACAGTTTTACTCTTCCATACTAAAGGCACCTCCTAAGACCTTCCTGAAAGCATTCTCACTCTCTGGACGTTCCCCTCACGTCCCTCACACTTCTCTTACTATCTAAATCATCTCTCACACTCTTTAAACATTCTCTAAGCACTCTACAAGCACATTATCATGTGTTCTTGCACTTTTTACTGTCATTATTCACCACATCTTGATTTCAATTATATTTATCTACTTACTAACTTTATTCCTTCTCAATTCCAATACTAACTTGCGCGTCAGAGTGCTAATGCCTTTTTGCAGACCTTTAGGATTTGCATTTGTTTCGATCCAGCTTTAAACAATTGTTCATATCTATTGGACTTGTGCATTTTTTGAACACATCATTGGCGCTGTATGTGGAAAAACAGATCTAAGACTTGAGAATAATGGAAGGAGTCATCACCTCCTTGTAGGACTCTACCGAAAGGATGGTTCCCTCATGGTAGAGGACCTCCTACGACTAATTACTACCTTAGTTCAAGGCCCAGCTTCAACAGCTCCATCATCATCGTTATTTCATTCTAGTGTTCTCACTACTTCAGTTTTTAATGTGTAGGACGCCCCCTTGGAAGAGCAGGCAGGCATCCTCCTCAGAAAATAAGTCCTGCACCCCAGGCTGGAATCCTCATCAGAATAAAGTCCTGCCCCCAGGCAGGCATCCTTCACGGAATAAGCTATGCCCCTAGGAAGGCATCCCCTTCACCGAATAAATTTTCATACACAAGATTCCCTTATGGAGTATCTTTAATATTTTAATTTAATAATGCTGGAGGATTTATTTTACCACCTTCGATATGTTAACATGTGTCCCTAGGGATTTTACGAGGAAGGCATCCCTCTCATTAAAATTTCTGTCTTCTACACAACTACAAAGGCCTTCTTTAGGGAACATGCAAGCTCTGTCCCGTGCAGGCACTTGAGCTAGCCTTTCTTTCAGTGGATACCTTATTCTTCCTCTTGTGAGGTTCTTATATCTTGCTCGAAAAAACCCCCCTCCCCTCTCAAATAAGCCCTCCTCCAAGGAGGGACAATAATTTTGCTCCATGCAAGATCTATTCGTAATAAATACATGTTTTTGTTATTTAACATTCTCTTATAGAATATTAAAGCTTTATACCGAAATAAGCACAAAAAGAACCCGTCAAGCTCTCCTTTGTGGAGGACCTTCATAAAAAATCCTGCTCCATACAGGAACGAAGTAAGCTCTCTTTTTATTATAGGCATGCTTATGCTACTAACATTCTTTAACAGGAAGTCAAGAAAAAAGAAGAGAAAAGAAAAGTTCATTCTTCGGACCTTACCTCTGAAGCCTTCTACTCTAAATAAGTATCGAAATCTCCACTTATTAGAGCGGGAGTAGGCCGAGTGAACTAGCTTGGACTCCCTAGCGGTTAGGAGTTCTTGCTGATGAAAGGGTTCCCAATTCGTAGATAAGGATTAAAAAGCACGTTTAATAGAAGATAAAAATAAATTATGGCTTATCCTAACGGACTTCATCCACTTTTTTCCACAAATGGAGAAAACGTGCATAGTCCTAAGAGGGCACCCCCTATAAATACGTATTTCTCTTCCACACTGAAAGCACTTCTTGAGACATTCCTAACACATTTCTCACCCTCTGGATGTCCCCCTCACGTCCCTCATACTTCTCTTACTTTCTAAATCATCTCTCTCTCTTTAAACATTCTTTAAGCACTCTACAAGCATATTATCACGTGTTCTTGTAACTTTTACCGAATTTAATCACCATATCTCAATTTTAATTATATTTATTTATTTTTTGGCTTTATTCCATTTCAAATCCAATACTAACTTGAGCGTAGCTGTGCTAACGCATTTTTTATAGGTCCCTCCTTCAGTATTTGCATTCTTTTCAGCTCAAGCCTCGAACAATTGTCTATATCCATTAGACCCTTCCAGTTTTTGAACGCATGAATCTTTAAAAATGTAGGCAATAATCATTTTTTTTCTAGTGGCATAGTATGATAAAAAATTGCCCTCTGTCAAAATCTAAAGTTATTTTTGATGGATTTGAAATTCCAATTATTCTATAGTGAATATTTCGAATTTATTTGATTGAATTACCTATTATTTTTTTTAAAATTCTTAAATTCTCATTTAAATTATATTTTGAGATATATTGATAAATTTAAAATTTATATATATAATTGAAATTTAATTTTTTTAACTTTCATCCCTCAAATTAAAATATTTTCCTCCAAACGTAGCATAATTAGGTATTAATCTTAATCAAAAAGTTAATATTCAACCTCCAAATTGAGGAATTGGATGAATAAATTATCAATTCTCATTTATTTAGGAACATATTATATATATATATATATATATATATATCTATAACGCTCGTTTTGTCCAATGTAAGCAGTGATTTGATTTGAGTTGTCTCCTATTTCTTATGTATGACAGCAACTTTACAGTAGGTTCAAAGTATCAATAATTGAGTAGCAATGGCTAGAGACTGTGCTAAAATTCTGTATCTCTGAGAATGACTGTTCACATGAAAACCCTACAATCTCATGTTTGGTTTGTATCGGGTAACCATTGAAAATACAAACATACCCTTTTATTTGCAAGAATAATACACATGGTCCTTGTTTCACATGGATGTACAAACTAGGAATTTACTGTTGAAAATGCAAATACAAATGCAAAAAAGAGCGGAAGCAATTGAAAGAAATGTGCAAAAAGTCATAGCTTGTAAGCTGGAAGTTTTCTTGTGTGTATTTCTCATCATGTGCGAAAATATAGAAAATAGTCCTTTAAATAATACAAAGCCCCAGAAACAAATATCTACTAACTGTCTAACTAGCTAACCACCTCATTTGTCCAACTGGCGCCACATTATAATAGACTGTTGATTAGGCACTAAGAAAGAAAAAAAGTATTTACAGAATACATGACTCCTTGCTAGCTTTTTCCCTGTAATGTATCATGCTTTGTTTTCACCATCGTTTCTGCTTGAGCTGCTGCATTTTCCACAGAACCCCCCCCCCCCCCCAAGTGGAGCGAGGAGTGCTACGAACGAAACCCAACTTGGACATCATAGAAAGGAAGAACCATGCAACAGCTTATTAAAAAATCAACAAGTTGGGCCTTGCTTGGAACAAAGGAAGGAATAAGGAAGCCATCTTTATACATATTACGAACAAGATGGAACTCAATCTTCAAATGTTTAGTACGTTTGTGAAACACAGGATTCCCAGCAATGTGAATCGCAGCCTGATTGTCACAATAAAGGGAAATAGGTTGCACCGAGACTCCCAAATCAGTTTAGATATATGAAATCCACTTAAGTTCACAAGCAGTAGAACCTAAACTCTGGTATTCTTCCTCAACAGATGAACGAGAGATGGCAGATTGATTTTTTGTTTTCCATGAAATTAATGAACTCCCCAGAAATATGCAGAAACCCATGAGAGACTTGCGAGAATCAGAGCAAGTCGTCCAATCTGCGTCACTATAACCATGAAGCTTGAGATCATTATTAACCTGAAAGAACAAACCTTAAGTAGAACAACCCATGTTGAAAAGGGCGTTGCACAAATTGGCTCAATTATTGTGCTCCATGAGATATGTCCAGTCATGTGAACCCCAGATATAATAGATGACCCACTAAAAGTCTGTATGATTCAGGGTCTGGGAGCAAAGCACTACCATCAGCAGTTAATTTGACTCCCGCAGGAAATGGCGTGTAAGCAGCCTTAGCATCAGACATGCCAGTATCATGAATAATATCATGAATGAATTTCGACTGCGTGATCAACGTCTCCTGTGTGGATCTTGCAATTTCTAAACTAAGGAAGAACTTGGCATAGCCCAAGATCCTTGATAGTGAATAGCTCATCAAAATACCGTTTAACTTCGACAATAGATGATTCACAAAGCCCCATGAGTAGAACATCATCACCAAAAGGATCAACATCCCAGAAATAACGTGCTTAATAAATAGACAATAACCAAACTGAGTAAGCTTAGAGGTGAATTCAAAATTCCATTGTCGCGAGGTTTGCTTCAAGCCATAGAAAGAGCGTTTTAATTTGCAGATCTGTCCTGGTGCAACAGATATCCTTCAGGTGGAGTCATGTATATGTCTTCATCTAAAAATCATGTAGAAATGCATTGTTTATATCCAACTGATGAATCGGCCAGTTCTTGGCAGATGCCATAGACAACAAAGTTCTTACAATTACTGTTTTCTCCAATGAGGAAAAGCTTTCAACATAGTCTACTCATTCAATTTGACTGTACCCTTTCGTCACAAGTCTAGCCTTATACCTCTCCACTATAGCATCAGACTTCATTTTTGTCTTATAAACCCACTTACAACCGATGGGTCTCTTACCAGGAGTTAGTGAACTGAGCTCCCATGTTTTATTGCACTCTAGTTCTTGCAGCTCCTCCTGTATAGCATGCACCCATTTTGCACTATGTTGTGCCTGTTTGTCAGAGTGTGGTTCCTGCAAATTAGACAAACCAGCTACAAAAGTAGTGGGTGCTGGAGTAAAAGAAGAAATAGGAATGGAAGAAGTGTCAGTCATGATGTGGTAATAAAATCATTTAACCAGGTGGGTTTATGAGGTATTCTAGTTGATATTCGTACAGGGATGGAAGGTGATTCATTAGGAGGAATAGTGGCAGGACCAGGAAATGGAGGTATTGGACTAGATGATGAAGAAATAAAAGGGATAGTAGGATGTGTAGAGGATGTTTCAGAATCAACTATAGGAATAGGAAGTGTGGGAGTAATAGACTCTGGAGTACAATCTTTAAAAGGATAGATATTTTCTTAAATATGACGTTTCTAGATATTCGAACAACCTTATTTTGAATGTCAAAGACTTTATACCCTTTATGGCTTGGAGCATAACCAATAAAGACAAATTGAAATGCTCTTGGATCAAAATTTGGATATTTAGGGAAGGAAATTTGATGCTAAACAGAGACAACCATAAGACTTTAGATGATCGTAGCTACCATAAGACTTTAGATGATCGTAGCTAGGAGGAGTGTAATAGAGTAACTCATATGGAGATTTCCAATTGAGTGTGGGGGTAGGCAATCTGTTGATTATATAGGTGGTTGTCAAGAGAGAATTAGCCCAGAAACACCTTGGCAAGTGAGATTGGAACATTAGAGCTCGAGCTATATCCAATTGATGTTTGTGTTTTCTTTCCACTACCGTTTTATTGTGGTGTATGCGTACATGATTTTTTATGAATGATGCCATGAAATTGAAAGAAATTTTGACAGGAAGTACTAAGGAATTCAAATTCGTTACCATTTCTTACAAATTTGATGGTGGCATTAAACTATACAGAAACTTGTTTGGAAAAAGAAATTAGTGTGTTTAATGTTTGAGACTTATGTTGCATAAGCAAGGTCCAAGTGGCTCTTGTATGATCATCTACAATGGTAAGCACATAGTGACATTTGGAGAGTGATGATTGCTTATAGGGTCCCCAAATGTCCTGGTAGGAGATGAAAAGGAGAACAAGAAGTAGAAGAACTTAAAGGAAAAGGAATTTGTTGTTGCTTAGCCAATGGACATATGGTGCAAACAGATGTGTTATTGTTTGAGACATTTCTGAGAATAGGGATGTGTCTAAGTACATGATGTGAAGCATGTTCCAGCCATTTATGCCATATATCAGTATTAGTCTTGATAGAAGAACGACATAAAGTTTCAGAAATGGAATTGATTGAATTGGAATACAACGAGTATGAAGGAACATATTTCCTATCTATAACATTGAGATTTCCTAGCTGTTTTCCTATAACCAATACCTCTCTAGTCTTCTGATCCTACAATAGGGAAAAGGAGTTAGCAAATGTGAAAGAAAGAGGCATATCTTTACACAACTAACTGACAGAGAGCAAATTAAATCTGAAGCTAGGAACAAGAAAAACATTGAAAAGAGAAAGTTAATCTAACATTGTTACATTGCCAATGGAAACTGCATTAGTTTGGTGACCGTTAGGAAGATGTATGGCAACGTTTTGGTGAAGATCAGTGAGTGTATCAAAGGAATTACCAACAACACACATATGCCTAGTAGCTCTTGTATCTACAATCCAAGAATCACAACCTAAAAAATCAAAGCTAGAGGAATTGTGTGTTGTACTTGCAAAGTTATCTCCTACAGCAAAGTTGACATAGATTGGATCCAGATTTATGTTGTTGTTCCTCATCCTCATAACCTCTGTTTTCACAAGTTCATTGAGATCATTTTTGTTTATAATTCCTGCTTGATTTCCAGCATCAGTTTTCTGCACATAAGCTGCTGCGTGTCTGAACTTTCATTGCCAAACCTTTTCCTTTGGTCATTAGTTCCTTTTAAACCAATTCGGACATCCATGAATTTTAAAGCAGTGTCTTTTGTGTGACCTTGTTTGTGACAATGATCACAACGAAGTAATTTCTTATCAACTCTTTTTTTTTTAATGAAATTCTGACCATTATCATGCCTCACTTGCATAGTTGAGTTGATCACATTTCCTGGGTAATCCAATTGCACTTGTCTTTGTCTTTCAACGATTCTAAAAATAGAGAAAGCTTTGTTCACATCAAGTAGAGGATTCATAACCAATATTTGGTTATGAATATGATCAAATGACTCGCCAAGTCTCATAAGAAACTGCATGAAATAGTGAGAACCACTCAAGTTAATCATTGGTTTAGTGACACCACACACGCACACTTGTGGCAGCTCTAGACAAATTAATGCATTCCACAACTGTTTTAGTCGTGTAAAATATGCAACAACACTGAGATTCGCTTACGTGACTGATGCAATTTCTCTTTAGAGTTGATACACTAATGGACCATTGCAGTGTCCATACCTCGACTCTAAATCGATCCAAAGACTTCTCAAAGATTCTATGTAAATGTAAATTTGAACAATAGCCTTCGATATTGCGCTTAGTATCCATGAGGCTACCATATAATCCGCCTTATTCCAAGCTCATATCCCTCAGTTCCCATCATAGGCCTGACACATTCTCCAGTGATGAAACCAAGCTTGCTTTTGGTTCCAAGCGATCTATGGACTGCTTTGCTCCAAGAGAGTCAATTAGTGCCATTCAGAGGCACAGAAACGAGCATCATTCCAGGATTATCAGAGACTTTTAGTTTGAAAACCTCAAATTCATGTTGAGGTCTTTGATTCATGGTCGAAGTTGTGGCTGCTGTTGATTCTGCCATTCGATCCACCAAATTTTGACAGAAAACATAAATAAAATAAAAGTTTTAGCCTTATGAATCAGAGACCATCAGGATGATGGCTCTGATACCATGATGAAAATGTAAAACTGTTGGGTGGAGAACCCATAACATTATTGCAGAAATAATACACAAAAATATACAAGATATTAACATCAATATAAAGCAGCGGAAATAATCAATGAAACGAAAGCTCAAAGAGCCAGATCCATTTCTTAGGCTTTACTCATGATCACTAAGATCGGAAGCCTTAAGATAAAACCCACGGTTGCACACGATTTTGGCACAAAGCCCTTGCCACAAAAGCTATAACCCTCGATCACATAGATCTTCTTAGCACACGGTCACTGAGACCTTCAATCTCTCTATTTCACAAAGATTTGCACTGAGCTTATCGGAATAGTTCACTCTTATAAGATAGGAGAAGGAGTCTCCTATTTATAGGGCCGAGAGAAGAGATGGAGATGGAAGATAGGGCTCATCTTCCATAAACCATCAACTTGGTTTTGGAAGGAGAATCGTTGCAAGAGGAAAGTGAATCACAGAGAGGGAATAGAGAGATATGAGATATGAGAGAATATTAGGGTTAGGTAGAAATAAGTAACCAATCCGGGTCGGGTCGGGTCGTGGGCTTGCGCCAAACCGTAGCCATCCAGGTGGGTGTATCGAGCCTCCCTATTTTCGGTCCTGGGCCATAAATTTTCCAACATATTCCCCCTTGGACCAGGACCCAAAAAGAGCCAAGGCCCAAAGGGAGAAATTAAACGGATCTGGCAAACATCATAGTCGATTTTTCCTGCAAAATAAAGAGTGTTAGTAACAAAATTTAACTTATGGTATTTTAAGCACAAAGCATAGCACACAACATAATTAACTTTTGCACAAAGCAAGCACCAAGCAGATAGCGACGCTATAAACTCCTAGCCACCGAGGCTAAATCAAACAGCCACTAAAGCTTAATCAGCCACTCAAACAAATTCACGCCATCAAGGCACACAAAGAACTTAAGGAGCTACTTAGGCGGCCACTAAGGCACAATCACACAGCTACATAGGCTATAAATTACAACCACAAAGGTTTATCGAGCTACTTAGGCTTATTCATAAAATCACTAAGGTTCATTCATACAGCCACTAAGGCTCAATTAAATATCCACACGGGCTCATTTTAAAATTAGCCACTTAGGCTCAAGATACAAAATCTAAACAATATCCACAAAGGAACATTAGTAAATGCACTAAGCAATAATATCACTCACAATATAAGTGTATATAGCGATTATTGGCACAAAGCTTAAAAATATATCCTTCAAAAATAATGCACATAGCATACACGAAGAGAAAACCAAGGATTCCCAATACAACAATTTCAGCAGCAATTTCGCGAAAAATAAAAATGGTTAGATGTTACCGTGAGTCTTCAAGATCATAGCAACTGTGGCTCTGATATCACTGTAAGGTAAGAATCCCCAGTGATATCTCTTCAACAAGAATGGCCTAGCCAACTATTACACGATTAAGTGGAGTACTCAACTCCTTATACAAACCAAAAAAACAATAAATATAATGTAAATACAAAAAAGAAGAACAAATCTGAATATTAAAAAAAGGCGGCTCAGATCATTTCCAGATCCACCGTAGTAACTCCGATTCTCGTCAGTTCACCAAGATTGCTCAGAATGGTTTGGCCAAAACCCACGGTTACTCCACTGAAAATCCTTTCCCACAAATCACAGAGATCTAGTCTCAAACCGGTCACAGAGACCCTCACGAAGCAGTTCACAAAGAACGATTTTGTAAGAATGAAGAAGATGATGTGTATCGTATGTTCTTTGGACTGAGAGGTGGACCACCATTTATAGGTATGAGAAAAATCGTATAAAAGGAATCTTAGGTGGCTTTCCTTTAGCCATTGGTTTGGCTAAGGAAAGCCACCACCATTGTAGGTGGTGAAGATAGAAAGAGAGATCCATGCCTTAGAATAGAAAAGAGAGAGAGGAAGAAGAGAGTTGCAGATGTCGGCGCAAGAGAAATGAGAGACTCACAATTAGGGCAACAGATTATAAGAGAGGAGAGAGACGGGTCGGGTTACCGGGTCACGGGTCGGTAGGATAAGTGGGTATCCAATAATTGGTTTTGGGCCTCCATCTGAAAAAGGGCCTTCCAAACATAGGTCATTGGGGAACCGAAAATAGGGAGGTCCAATACACCCACCTGGATGGCTACGGTTTGGCTCAAGCCCACGACCCACAAACCAACCTACGACCCGACCCGACCCCGATTGGTTACTTATTTCTACTTAACCCTAATATTCTCTCATATCTCATATCTCTCTATTCCCTCTCTGTGATTCACTTTCTTCTTGCAACGATTCTCCTTCCAAAATCTGCAATCTTTCTCTCCTCACTTCTCTTTCCATCTTAATGGATCCTCTGTGATTTCCTACCCAATATTCCATCTAAGATGGGGTGGCTTTCCCTAGCAAATCAATGGTTTTTTGGAAAGCCACCCACACTTCCATCTATACGGTGTTGTTCGCGCTTATAAAAGGGGGTTTCACCTCCTCGGCTAAAAATACACTGAAAATCGAAAACCCCTTTGTTCTTCCAGAGTATCTTTGTGCGTATTGAGTGATATTCAGCTTTGTAACCGATAAGAAAGAAAATATCTGTGATTCTTCCTTGTGGTTTGGTTTTCAGTGGAGTAACCGTGGTTGTGGACACTCTTGGTGATTATAGTCTCTTTGACTTGAAGTCCAACGTTTCAGTAACGAGATCTGCCAACGATCTGAGCCGACTTTAAAATCTCATATTTGTTCTTTAATTTTTGTATCTTTATTATATTCATTATTTCATTATTGATTTGTATTAAAGAGTTTCGCACTCCAATCGTTTGTAATAGTCGATTAGGATTGTGAGGTTGCCACCCAACAAAAACAAATGCAAAGATTACTGGAAGCAAATGGAAGAAATGTGCAGAAAGCCATAGCGTGTAAACTGGAAGTTTTTCTGTGTGTATTTCTCATCATGTGCAAAAATATAGAGAAGAGTCCTTTAAATAATACAAAGCTCTAGAAACCAATATCTGTAACTGTCTAACCAGCTAACCACCTCATTTGTCTAACTGACGACTGACTAAGCACTAAGAAAGAAAAAAACTATTTACAGAAAACATGTCTCCTTGCTAGCTTTTCCCTTGTAATGTATCATGCTTTGTTTTCACCATTGTTTTGCTTGAGCTGCTGCATTTTCCACATTTAGGTGGTTCAAAGGCTCCAAGACCATTTTTTTCCTTGCGAGATGCATTTTTAAGATAAAATCGTATAACTTTGATCAGAATGGACAATATTCATAACTCGTTAAGGGATTTACGATCGTGATGCATGCTCGCGCCAGATCAAACCCTATGATAAACTTTGTTCTATTAAAATATATTAATCTTAACCTTTTAGTGGGTACCAAATTAATTAGTATATATCAATCTATAAAATATGTATAGTTTTTTCAGTAACTCCTAATGGGCAAAATGCTTTTTAGTCCCATAAAATATATAATAATAGAATTTTTTTGGGTGCCAGAACTTATGGCAGGTTGCTTTTAATTAGTTTTATAAAATTCAAAATTACGCCTTTTTAATCCTATTGTTTGGAAGGTGTAAAGAGCGGGTTCCTCCGAATCACTTTGTATGCGAATAAGACGTCCATCACCATGAATTTTATTAAGGCAAGTTTTTCTGACAGGTTCCATTCCTAGGGAGAGGGGAAGCGCCACCATACCCCGAGGACGGACTACCTCTCCTGTGAAGTCGTACAGTGAAGTATCCACTGACTCCAAGGAGACATCTCCCTATTACATCTGACTCGTATGCGTTCCTGAATAGAATATCAGTCGAGTTGTCGGAGCCAATGAAAGTTTGACTTACTTCATAATTAGCCAGGGTGGCCATGATAACTAGGGTATCGTTGTGAGGTAGGGTCAGGCCAATTTTCTTGGTAGGCCAGAACAGGATGATGGATGCATCCACGATTGCTTCCACGTTCAGAATTTGGTTTGGGATGACTTTCTCCACTTCCCGTATCTGAGCCTTCCTTGCTCTATGGAAGTCTCGTTCCATAGGTTCTGCTGCAATCATGTGGATAACCCCTTTTCGAGGGGGATTAGGATCCCCAAGGCGTCTAGTAGCTGAGGGCTTGTATCTTTCTTTCTTGGGGGATTCGGACTGAGCTCCTCTGGAGCTTTCTTCTTAGCATGCTTCCGCTTCTCGTAGGGACCCATACCCTGGGTCTTTTCTCAGAATACAAACTTCTATAAGTGTTTATTTTGAATGTGCCGTCTTATTTCATTCTTCAAATGCCAATATTCCTTCGTGGTATGCCTGGTGGAAACAACAATACTTATCTGACTTTGGTCGAGTAGGTATTTCTTTAGTTGTTCTGGGCTAGGCTAGCAATCATTTAGCATTGACTGTCATCATGGGAGTGTATGCAGGGTACATCCTCTAGAGCGATTGCTTCTTATCTTGGAACTCTGATCTTGGATTTTTCAAAGATCCCTCCTTAACGGAATCTATCCTCTTTTCTCCCTATTCTTTTCTCTTGGAAGCATGTTCTCCATTTTGACATACATTTTTGCTTGGGACAAGAGGCCATCGAATCCTGGGGTCAGCTTCTTAGCTAGGGATTTGAAGAAGTCTCCATCCAACACTTCTCGAGAGAAGACATTGGTCTTAACTTCCTAGGTAGTTGAAGGTACCTATAGTGCGGTCGTATTAAGCAGTAGAGGTAATCCCTCAAAGACTTCGTCGCTATCTGGTGAACAGCGAAGAGGTTGAGTTATGTATTGCGATACTTTTTGTTGCTAGCAAATTGATATAAGAACATGGACTGAAACTCCTGTCAGCTCCCAATTAATCCTGTCGATAATTGGTTGATCCAATTGCTGGGCTACCCTAGGAAAGGTAGTAACGGATACTCATTTTTTATCTCGTCCGTTTAACAATGTAAGAGGGCTTCATTCTAGAATAGGGATAGATGCTCCTGGAGATATGTGGTGCCATCATATTCCGTAATAGCTGGAGTTGGACAATTCAAAGGGAACTCGTCTATCATAACCCCCTCATTGAAAGAAATGCCACCTTTCTCCTCCACTAGGACTCCCATCACATGATGTTGGACATCCTAAAGTTTCTTCTTTAGGCATTCCAATCAAGCTATCCACTGAGGGAAAACCTCCTCCAACGGCTTCGAGGTTGGCCCTACACCCCAAGGGAGCCAATGGCAACCTTCACCTAGTGCCTCGCGACTATAGGAGCCACCACAAACACTTGAGTCATAATCATCAATTATGCTTGTACTGCTGAAGTGATCATCTGCTCATAGTCTCCAATAGCCCATGAGACAAAGTTCTTGAGGAGGTGTCAGACGAGGTGCTGTTACACAGGGGATTTGCCAGGGGTTCGGTAGGCTTGGAAGGTTCTGTTGTTGTCGGTCTAGAGCGGGTCAGGGGTGTCCCTGACACCACCTAAAGAGTTTGGGCATCACTGGAGGCATTCATAGTCTTTTGCTTGTTTAGATTGTTGTTTAGGGTCTTTATTGATTCTCACGTCTTAGTATTATGTTCCCACATAAGGTGACATTTGATGCGAGCAAAAATCGCTCAATATTGAAGTCTTGGGCCGAACCCTTTAATTGCAAGCCTAAGATAGGGGACCTGCAAAAAAGATGTTAGCACTCCAACGATCAAGTCGATAAATAGTTGTGGAGAGATAAACTCAAGGAAAAATATAATAGCAATGAGAAGCCAAAGGGATGAGAGAGTAATACTGTTGATAAAAGTGCTCGAAATAGTGAATTTGAATGTGTGCTTAGCAAGACGATGTCGCCCTTAACCAAAGGGGGAAGGCTGGCTTTTATAACTTTAGTTCCCCCTTGAATGATGAGACGTGTCCCCTTAAGACTCGATTTGGTAGTTACTGCAAATAAATCCCCTCAAATCTGGAGATATTTAGTGGGATCTTCAAGGAGTCCAGCCGTTCGAGGAGACCTCTGTTAGTTAAAGCCTCTTAGAAGATAAGATCCATATTTCTTAAAGTTTTGTTGGGATGTTAGACCTTTGATGTCTTCAACCTTGGGTGGCGATTACCTGTCCATCCTCTTTGTGCTGGACGAGTAGCCTTCTGCCACATGTATGGGTGGTACATTTGGTAGGAAAACTGACTTAAGGGGCTTGTGTTTTCAGGGGCCAACGAGCCTCAATCAGGGCTCAATCTTCTCGGGTCCTATAAAATGGCGATAGACTGGAGGCTACTTTCTCTTGGATTTCGTGCGCACATGGGCCTTCCGCTGGGGCGGCATGTAGAATTGGCCCTTACTTGGTGAATTTTTCAGGTATCATAATCCTAACATAATTTTTTAGTATCAAATTACCCATTATGTCCCCTAAATAATTATTCAATTTCTTCAAGTGACCTTGAAAATAATGTTATTTTTTTGGAATTGAGCTACAAAATCCATTTATGTATTTAATTATGAAATTATGTATCCAAACTCGAGAATCACCTTTTTTTTTTTTTTTCTCAAATCAATTAGTATTTCATAATCAATTCTCTCACTATTATTTTCTTAATATTAATTATGCAACTGCGGAATCAACTAAACTGAACCTAATTAATTGGAATTTGGATTCTGCTAGAGAAACATAAACAAACATATTTATACTTCTATACTAATTAATAAATAAAGAAAGCAATTTTTCACTCACAACTTCACCATTTGTAACATGGCAATATCAATTCTCAGCAATCAATTATATCTTTAAATATTTACATCAATATAATCATTTATTTATTTTAAATGGTCCCCTTTATATTTTAACCGTCAATATACTTTTATGTTTATCGTACACTTTCACCCATATATGTCATTTGCTTTACTTTTAATTATATATTAATTTTTTAAAAAAAATTATGTCATATTTATTTGATTATACACGCAGAAATAGCTGTGCCATGGCTAGTATGTAAATAATTCATTGATGATGTGCTTCTACATGTGAGACTCTTTCATTTACACGTTCTCTTTCTTATAGGGGCTTCAGAGTTCAGAGAGCTACAGATCTCCAGAACATGGATGTTGTCAGTTGATTATTTGTTACATTCCATCACAGAATAATTGTCAGTATTTAATTAGAATAATTATAATTAATTCTTCCAAGAAAGAAACTAACAAACCCAAAATTCCATCTAATAAATAAATAAATAAAATTTCCACATGCCATGACATATGATTACTGTGAGATTGGGAGATAATCTCTGCAAAGTAACGACAGTTAACTATATCCTTAAATCGAATCATAGTAATTCTCTACACATGTTCGAACAGTGTATTAATTAACCAACGAAAATTCAGAAATCAGAACTATATATATTTTAAACGATCACCTCGTTTAAGAAGTTAAACTGTACGAGAATCATTTAATATTTTATATTTTAACGCGATTCACTCACGTTCAAATCTTTTTTTTTTTTTTTTTGTTAATAAATGGGAGACAATGAAATTTGAACTGAAGACGTCTTGTTTCGTTGGGCATTGCTACCATTAGACAACGACTTCAATTTAAGTTTAAACTGTTAGAGACGAGGAGAATTAGTTTATATCTAATATCTGAATATAGGGGCTAAAAAACTCACACTACAAGAAATTATGTCAATAGTTAGGAAAATTAGAAATGAGAGTATATTTGCTAATAATTAGCAATGAATTCAGCAAGGTATAAGAATTTGAACTTTTTATGATTTCAAAATTAACATTAATTAGAAACGAGATATTTTCTTGCTATAATTATAAAGGAATTCAAACATTGCCGAACTTCACAAATTGTCTTGGCAAAAAATTTAAAAATTTCCCTCCAAAATTTACTAATAATTTAATTTTATTCGATTTTGCCATATCAAATAATACCAACGCAATAAGGGTCTTCGATGGGTTCTGCTGTCAAATCGTGCAAAATTAATAATTAAGTTACGAGTTCAAATTTTCCACCGTAATATATACTAAAAAAAATATATATTATTCCTTACATTGTATATCACTTCAATTAAAAAATTATAGTACATCAATTCAATCTAACAATATCAAATAAAATTAATGTAAAAAATTTAAATTTTAACCACAATATTTAATGACAGTTTCCATAGGTTTAGCTATGGCAAAAAATAGTAGCCATTCTATATTTGACATATGGCTGGTCTCACTTGTCTAAACAACGGCTAACAGCAATTGCATGCATATTTGTAGTTAATGCAATTCGCCTTGATGTTTTAGTTTTGACCACGCACATTACAAGAAAATGAATTATTCCCTACATTATAAATTACTACGAACCAGAAATTATAATAAATAAATACTACCTACCGCCTATAAACAGAGTCGATTCAAAACCATAAGTTAAAATTTGTGATGATTTTAGCTACATCAACTATGATTTTTAATTACACCAAATGTTACGACCACGTCTGCAGAAACAATAGCTACTAGCCATTGCCCAGTCGTAACTTATCAGTATTCACCACAATTTTTTACTTTTAATTATGCTGATCGTTAATTATGATAAAAACTCGTATTTCTTGGGTAATTAACGGCCGTGAACAAAGTTGAAGTTACTTGGAGTAACTTGTAGGATAAAAATACAGTTGTGTGGACAAATCTGATGAACCCTAACAGTTCCTCAGATTTAATTTTATCTGCGTCGTATGTTGCCCTTACTGTTGTTTTTTCTTCTGGTGTCATATCTTGTCCTTACAATTGTACTATTACAGAATCTATTATTTTGTGTGTACGTACGTAAGTGATATATGAAGTGGAGTGTCCATGCAACTTTACTACTTAGCTGTTCTTTTTTCTCCAATTTCTTCATTCGTAGCCTGCCCCCCCACTCACCCCATGGAAGGGACGTTTCAGTCACCAGTTTTGAGCATACACCACAACACCATATAAGAATTATTGCATCCCATCATGTCTTTTTCAGGACCAAAAAATTTTGTTTTGTTGGGTCGTTTGGTAAGAACCAACTACTTATGATTGTGGGTTCGAATTTAGTTAGGGTTTAAGGGTAGAGGTTTATTTCAGGGAAAAGCTTTAAAATGCTTAGGTAAGTAGGGAAATTGATTGCCTAGGTTGCAAGGAAGGAACGCGTGAAAACAACATCGAGAAAATCTTGATTATACTTTTTTAATAGGGAAAAGTATTATTTTTAGTCCGTTAAGTATGCCTAATTTTAATTTTAGTTCGATAATTATATTCATTTTTGTTTAGGTCCAGTAACTTACGAAATTGCTTATTTTTAGTTCTCTGACAGATTTTCGGACAATTTACCCCTGTGCAACTTTTAAAAGGCAATTTTAATCCATATGCACTTATAGGGGTAAAATTGTCCGAAAATCTGCCAGAGGACTAAAAGTAAGCAATTTCGTAAGTTACTAGACCTAAACAAAAATGGACATAGTTATCAGACTAAAATTAAAATTAGACATACTTAGCGGACTAAAATAATACTTTTTCCTTTTTAATATTTAAATCAGTAAGGTTGTGGAAATAATTGCAACAGCAAATTAAACTAATAATACTTGGGGATTGAAGACTTGGTTTTTGTACCTATCAATACAGAAATAATAGTTAGGTGAACTTGAGTCTCTATATACTAAAGTTTAAATTAAATTTGATGTGAGTTCGGTATAACCCGAATAACATTAACATGAATCTTTGGTCATTTTTGACATTAGAAAGAAGTTCGAGAGCATTTGTATCATTTTAAGATATAACAATGCAACGGCTCATATTAGATTCGGTACACCATTTACTAACAAGAGAACTGTTCTGGTGGATTATTTTCAAGTATCTATGATTTCGGACATAGGTCTGTGTAGCGGTAACCAGAGTGGAAATCTACTGAGTCGGTTAAAAAGAAAATCATGTCTTCCAATGGACATATTAAAAAAATTCCAAATTATTACCGAAAATAAGGAAAAAGAAATAAGGAGAATTTTCATTTAGAAAAACAAAAAAAGGAAAATCATGGTGGACATGGGATTTGGATCACATGAAAGAGGACCACTTAAACCCATTTGGGGGCTTGTGGTTCTTGTTATAGGTGTAACTAGCTAGCCAGTGTTGCATGTGCCACTGTCGACTATTTACAGGTTATAGTTTTTTTTTTTTTTTTTTGATAATGTAAATTTCATTAAAATAAAAAAAAAATATACAACCATTTACAACAGATCATGAGACTGGTTACAATTAAGAGCTCACCTCCTGTTCAGTGACGAAATTTTACAGATATAATTTTAGAGTGACGAAATTTTACATATATAATTTTAGAGATGCATAACAGTAATACCCAGTCAGCGAATAATGCTACGGAGGATAAAAATATTAGGCCTAATTTCAAAAAATGTCGAGATAATTTATCCTGTTAAATTTTACCGGTAAATATGTAGTTAAAAATAAAGTAATTCATGATGCATACTTAAATTTATGTTATTTGAGATTATAGAACGAGATCCAAAAACCAAATTAAAAAATTGTAAAATGGGACAGAATTAGTATAATAGTGATGAATTATAGTTAATATACACTTTATATTTGTTTAAAGATGAACTAATAATTACAATGATTTTTAAATTAATATTATTAACCACAGTTAATAAAATCATTGTAAAAAATTAATTTTTCATAATTATTAATAAATATTTGTTATAATTTTTAACTATGTTGAAAATATATGTCATGATCATAATTATGATTAATATTTTTAACTTGATTTGCAAAAACAACTATTAATAAACTTTACGAAATAGTAAAATTGTATTCATCTTAATTTTTTCTTTAAACCATAGTAATAATTTAAAATAAAAAAGAATATTGCGAGGTATGAATCAAGAATACCCCTCTCTATTACTATTTTGTCAAAAGTTTTAGTAAAATATTATTTTGGAGAAAATAATATTTTACGTTTCATAATTTAGAGTATTTGTGCTTTTGTACTTATTCGTTATGATTTAAATTTTTGGTACTGTAAATTCTAAAAAGTAGTACTTTCGTCACATGGCAACTTTTTGTTAAATATTTTAATGAAAAACGCTACCTTCTTAGCACGTGATTGTTAGAGCCTTTATACTTTTGATCTCATTGATTATGGAATTCTCAAGTTTGGTACCATAACTTTAAAACGTAGTATTTTTGAGCCCATGCACTTAACGATCACGCGGCTTTTTACATTAAATATCTAATTACTACAAAAAGATGATTCAATAGTTACGAAAAAAATCAGATTCGAGCTAATTATAGCAAGTAGAATTCTGGTTGCTAATCCACATATTTGATACAAGAAATTTACTTGCAAATGAATTTAGCAACGAACATTCACATGCTAACGAATTTAACAAGAAATTATTTAAAACAAATATTAAATAATTTAAACCACCTCACTGATTTAAGCATCCGAAAGCTATAATTCAGGTCTTAACGATATTGTACTTTGCGACCTCTATCTTTCGAACCTAATTGAGGATTATTGAGAATTGATTTATAGTCATATTGTGAACGTGCGCATAAAATATGAATGTAAGATCGTTACATATTATAAAATTTACGCTGAATTTAAATGTAATGTTGCGCCAGATTTCACACTTCAACAAAAGTTTGGTTAGAGTTAAGATTCATATCAGTTCAAATTTGATTTCAAGACATTTTTATTCTTACAATTATAATTAAATTTTAAATTTTATTCTTACAATTTGGACAAAAATTTAATTCAACTTATAAAACAATTTAATATAAAAAGTACGAAAAAAATACAATTTACCCCTGTGATATGAGAATGAGCAAAAAACCTCATGTGAAAACTAGAATAGCAAATTATTCTCTGTCTTTTGAAAAATGAAGCAAGTTATCCTCTATCTAAGTCATTGATAGGGAGGTATTTTGCGTCATTTTTTGGAACATAAAAGATAATTTGTTAATTCTTCTTTTTACAAAGAGAGGGTATTTACTGATTTCTCGTCACAGGAATAAATTGCATTTAACCCTAAAATATATGCATAATTTATTATTTGTATTCAACTTTTTCACACATATATCCATAAGACCCATACATTGCATTGTACTGTGTGCTTGGGGTTGTGGTGGTTTGATGGTGGGGGATGGCATGAAGCTGGAATGTTTTGTCATGTTGTGAAATCCGTGATTCGCTTTTTTTTTTTCTCAACAGTCCCTAAAATTAGATTAAATTATACAAATATCCCAAATCATTTGTAAAATTTTATATATACCTTTAGTTTGATGGGGGTGCTAGTGTAATTTATTTATTTCAAGGGATGTACTCATAGAATGTTACAAGAGTGAAAGGTATTTGTGCAAATAAACTAAACTTTAAGGGGGCGTTGTTGTAATTTCCCCTCACTTCACATGACTATGGAATTGATAACTGATAATTACTCTTCAGAAAAGATTTAAAATTAAAATTAATCTGAAATTTACTTTTGGGTGAAGGGATAGTCTTATTGGTTCTATGTAATTATTAAAAATGCAGATGGAGAGATATTTTATTATTATTTTTTTTTGCATAAATATTTCAGTTTTGCAATTTTTAGGAATTTGGTCATCTTTATCCTTATCTTATTAAGATTGCAAAATAGTCCTTTAACTTTTTGATATTTCACAATTTTGATCATTTTGGTGTCAAATTTTATAAAATATTATACAAACACAATCTATGGTACATTATATGAACACCTCATCGAAAAGTGTACTTATAATTTCACATACAAAAAAAAAAATTATTTTAGTGCCGAACATTTGATTTTAATTAAATTTTAAATAGTTCCTGACTTTTTAACTCATTTTAAATTAGTCTCTCCAGAGGTAATTTTTTCATATTACAAAACTTTTGTTTTACAGAAAATTATTTTAGTGCTTCACTTTCTATGTATTATTGAAAATTTGGAGCCTCATACATAAACTTAGGAAATAATAATTATTTTTAATTTAAAGAATTTATAATTGGGCAATTATTCAAATGTTTTTACACATCTAATTTTAAATTAAATACTAATTATTGTTTTAAAAAGTATATATGTCAATTGAATAAATAAAAAATATTAAAAAAATTAGAAGTAAATTAGAATATTATTGAAAAAAAGAGCTGGAGAAGAAAAAGAGAAACAAAAGTGGAGAGGAAAGAAAAACTTAAATTAATAAAATAATTTTAAAAATAAAAATGGCTAACAAAATTTTTTTGAAGATAATAAAAATGGTGGTCTTCAATTATATAAAAGTATAGATAATAATTCGATTAATGACATATAAACATAATTGTCGTGAACTTATTGAACTTCTTGAATTTTTCAAATAAAAGAACATCTGAATGAGTTTTATATACCCTACCGTTAAGTTTTGGACGAATTCCCCTCTTTGGTCCTCAAATTGAAAAAAAAAAAAACTACATATGGAACTAAATGTGCGAATTGGCCTGAGTGTGGGACTAAAATTGAAAACAGGTCCACTTATGGAACCAAAAATGTAATTTACCCCCCCTATTCTTCAATATTTTATCTAATATATTTATTTTCTTGATTATGTTCTAATTGTAGAAGTTTTTTTATTTAAATATTTTTGCTCTGTTTTTTATTCAAACTTTTCCTCTCCAACTTATTTATTCAAATACTTTTGTATTTGGTAAATTCAATATGTTCATTAAATTAACAAAAAATCTGCTACTATATCAAGTTAGTATCTGAATAACTGACCAATAATCAATTATTCTAATTAAAACGATTATATTTTTCAAAGTCTGAACATAGACGAATAAAATTGTAATTAAAAATCAAAAGTGAATGAAAAATAAGTTTATGTAAAAAATAAAAGAACAGTTTCATAAGGGTAATATAGAGAAGTCATCCATTACAGGGATTAATTCGAACTCAGTCGAAAAAACTTTTTAAAGTTAAAATCAAAAGTCGTTAGACTGAAATAAATTTTACCCAAAATAAAGGGTTTTTGTTTAATTAAATTTAAAATTTTATGGAATATTGAGGTAATTTATTTATTTAAGAAATGATTCCCATTGCCCTAAAATTTAAACCACATTAAATTGGTGGTGCATTTTTGCCCAAATTATAGTGAGTCATTGTCATATTTTATTCCAGTAAGTACATTTATACAGTCATGAGCCACACAAGACAAATTTATGTACCTGGTAAAAGATTTTCTTCATGTCCTCATGTAACTGATTTCAAGGGTAAATTGTACTGATTGACCTAAGACAATTAGTGTAAACGATTTATTCTTGTTCTCGACTTGAATATATTTCAAGGAGATTTTAAACCCAACGAGAAAAGAGAGAAATTTCGTGATTTTGGCTGCTCTGAGAGAGAGAGTGCCAAAAACCCTAAATAAGGAGAGAGTTGTGAGATAGCGTCTTGTGTGCTGAAAAGATCTACTCTATTAAGCTTTCGCACCGTTAATCTCCACAAAACATGCACTACTTGTACATAATCAGCATATTTGGCCGAGTGGGACTCTTTTCTTTTTCCGAAAAGGTGCCTTAGACTTGGTCTCATCCAAATCCGGCTAGGATTTGAATAATTGGACCTGACGTATTTTAATTTGTCCAACAAATTAAATCAAGTCCAGTAATAATCTATTAGGTTTATTATTGAATTGAATTGAATAAAATACCAAATAGGAAACACAGGTGAATGTTTAATATAATTAAATATATACAGGCCCAAATATGCTCAATTAATAAATTTAATTTATTAATCAAGCCCAAATAATTAATTAGTCTAACTAATCAATTTAAGTTCATCTCCACTATTTAATTAATCCAATTCGTTAATTAGACAAGTCCATCTACTAATTAATTAATTCAACTAATTAATTATTTAAGACTCTTTTAAATTAATCCAATTGATTTAAAAGACTAAGCACAAATTTAATTAATTCAATCAATTAAATTTTCAGGTCATACATCCAATGGACTATCCCAATTAAATTTATTTGTTTCTTTCAAAACTTATTTCAGATTAATTCTATCACTTCCATAATAATTTGCGTGTGACTCTTTAGGTTCACTCTCAACGAGACTTAGGCTTGTGACCAACATTATTAATTAAATTAAATTTAATTAATTATTTTTTATAATCCCATAATCAGAAATGTCTGTTTCCATGGGTGGTTGTCTAGCAACGGTTCATAGCACTAGAGACTAGGTGAATATTGGTCAGAACATTTAGGCATGAGTTCCATATGAGTACGGTCCTACTGTCAACTATCTTCCGACCTTAGTCTAGGGCATAAAATTGGGTGTCGATTCCCATCCTTGATGAGGCAACTATGCTTCATACTCGAAACATATTTACTCTATTCATCTGATCTAGGGAATTTATCCCTACTCGATCAATCGCTTTGGTCAATGGCCTTGAGAGTTTAAACACTCATAGAGTGCATAGGATACTGTCAAATACGAATAGGGGAGATTCTATCTTGAAATTCACCGTCCTTGCTACATACTCTGACCGCACTAAACAAGACTTACAATGATCACATCTTACGACATAGTCACGACTCGCTAGATCTAATATAAGTCTTTGTTTGCACGTGATTGCCATGATTATTCAAGTCCTAGAACTA
This sequence comes from Sesamum indicum, assembly GCF_026168435.1. Lineage (NCBI taxonomy): Eukaryota > Viridiplantae > Streptophyta > Magnoliopsida > Lamiales > Pedaliaceae > Sesamum > Sesamum indicum. The sequence continues at coordinate 14,536,494 of NC_142661.1, forward strand.
ATCTCGTACTATTGGAATCGGGAATTTCAAACATATCGAACAAACCTTCAGGGCTTTCATATGATGATTTTCGCGAATCAATTCAGTTAGTCGACTACCTAGCCAATCATTAAAATTACATAAATGACCTACGTCTCCGCCAATGAAAGACGACATTGTAATACTTAAGGCATGATTGATATATAGAAATAGAATCAAGTGCGGACAGAATACATTTAGAAATGGCATAAAGAAAGGAAAGGAATAGCATGTGAATAGCATTCCTATGATTGGTATACATAATAAATTAACAGGTAATAGAATTGTCACTCCTTAGTCCATTGTTGATTCCATTAACATAATTGATAATTAAAAAATAATAATTAGTAATGAAATAAAATTATTCTTAAGAAAATTTTGCTCTTAAAAAAATATATTTATTCATATTTTATTGAATATGTTGAATTCAATTATATAACAATAGTATTTTCAAATTACTCACAGAAGGTTATAAGCAATTTAGAAAACATCTCATATATTATCGAAAAACTATATATAAATTACTTATTTATGTAATAAATATTTTATTCACTCGTTGAATTTATAGATAACATTTTTATGCCAATTAAAAGAAATTATTCAAAATCCTTAACTTGTAACGTTTCAAATCGATCCTCAAAAGTTTGTCTCCTAACTTTCAACCTATGCATAGCCCAAACTCAAGAGTTTAACATCTGTGTTGTAACATTGAAATGCCGTTAAATGCAAATATTAAACAATAAATACTTGAATCAATACTGAATACTTACTCTTTTTTTTTTCATCTTAATAATATTATTTTAATAGAAATTAATTAATAGTTACCAGAATTACCAATTTACAGGATGACTTGCGTTGTTTCCTATTACAAAAAATTGAGTATGGGTACCTCAAATTATTACTAATTCTATTATTTTATATATCTACTTAGGGCCACGGAATTGACTATGAACATTGCACTAGCCTTCAAATATTTTTCAACCACCGACTCTACTCAAAAATTAAAAAGTGCAGAGAGGTGATGGTCTGGCCGACAGACCAAGTGCATTGTATTGGACCTGCATTTATTCATATTATTATCTACACTGCTATAAAAACAAAAAGCCTCCCATACTCACAAACGATCGTTAATGATATCGCAGAATTAAATTTTTGAAAAGTCAAAAACGCCCTTCAACTAATAAAATAACTGATTTATTTAATTTTTTAAATTTTATATTAACTAATAAATTAATTTTTTTCATTATTTTTTTCTTTTTTAAATGTAATATATTATTTTAATTTTATTTTTATTTATAGTATATTTTAAAATATAAAATAATTATTTATTATATGCATGCAAAACAGCGCGCCACTACCGCCTAATTATCTAAAAAGACAGGGAAGAAACATCACATCCTCACCTCTCAACCACTGCATTCAAACTTATTAAACAATAATGTCTAACAACTGATGATTCTTTCCGGTGGGGTTCAAATGCTTCGTCATACCCCAACAACATATTCATCATTTCAAATTCCCTGTTTCAATAATATTATAATATGGATAATTTTTACGAGAATTTTTTTTGAAATTTATCATAATTATACAAATATTCTTTCATCATTTAAAAAATTAAAAATATTCTCAAAATTACAAATACCCCATTTCTTCTGACGACCCATTGTAGGAAGTATCTATAATTTTAAAAAGGTATTTATAATTTTCTAAATAACGAAAGAATATTTATATAATTATGATAAATTTCAGGGATGTACTTGTAATTTTCTCTAATCATAAACCCACAAAATTCATGTTATAATTAATATGAAACAAAATATGTTTACAATTAAATTTTTTAATTATAGTTGGAGAATCATATCATTATTATCGAATATTATATTTTATTTTAGTTATTAAATAGGTATTAAAATTAAAGTACAAAAACTACTTCTCAACGGCTTTTATTTATTTTAACACGTGAACCTCAACGGATCTTTTACATTTAAAATTAAATTACTTGTAACAGCTTAAATTATTTTTTTTTATGATTAAATTATCTTTATACGTTTTTACATGTTAATGCATGTAAATACTATTTAGAGATGTAACTAATATTTGACCAGTTATAAATACAATTTCGAGAGTGTAATTATCCCTAAATTTCAATATTCACGAGGTTAATTTTATTATTATGTTATAATTATAATTGATGCGAATAAAATCATGTTTACAATTAAAAAAAGAAAATTTGCAAAACATGTTTGAAGTACATATTGAGTTCATTATGTATTTTTCAAATTTTTACGGGTTTTTAAAATTTAAAAGAGTGCGTTGCAACTTAAATGTTATGATTAAAGTAGTTGTCTTAATATTTGTCTACCAATTTCAATTGTCAAAAAAGATTAGTACAATGAATATCTTAATATTTAAAATATTGATTAATTTAAATAATAATTAAATAGTCAATATAAAATAGTATATAGTTTTAAGTCAAAAATATATACTCGTGCAACGTAAAAATGATTAACTAGCTCACATGAAAATCGAACCAATGCTTACATGCTTCCTATTCTAAATTGTGATTAAAGTTCGCACAAGACGATCCTAATAAACTCGATTCTTCGATTTTTAATAGCTAATGAAAGTTTAATTCAGTTGGCGAAATTGAGGCTCCGTAACTTTAGAGATCATGGATTCGAACCTCGCTATATGCATGGGATGTTGTTCTACTGCATAGTAGGTATTGTTGAGATTTCATTTATCTGATATTATTAATTAAGTATGATTCTTGTTTGACAAGAATAATTGTAACCGAGTTGTTTCAATTAATAATAATTCATTACTTCAAATAAAATACATCGAAAAAAAAAGTGGATCTTGTGCCTTATTCTCTTTTCATATTTTCTGCACGAATTCACTGCTGGATTACAGATAATGCCATCATTCTTTCACTATACGGTACCATCATCGTCATGGACCTGTTCAGACAATGCTTGATACGGAGTTCTGCAGTTATGGTTCATACTCGGAAACATATGATCAAGCTACTGAAAATAAGGGGCGTTCATCAAAATACCATCAATTCAAGATCAGAACTCAGCACTGACAAAGTTTCTTTTATTACAAAGGTAGAGGGGGGTAGTTTGCAGAGTACAATCAAGAGTCGGGAGAAGCTGCATAAACAGGACTGAGAAATCCTATCAAAAAACCGGGACCGGGCGACAAAAGACTGCCTGTCGTGACTATAACAACGAGGAAGCTGCCATGGCCAAGTCCCAAGTGACAGACTACCACACTCTTTAGTACAACTACTGCCAATAGACACACAAGTTTAAGGAACAGGCACATTTAAGGAAGTTTCAAGACCACTGCTACACAGACAGACATTGCCATTAGGATACAGACAGACATATAGGAAACATAGAAAAGAAACTTAGACGAAAGCTTTATTCAGAATTTGCGACACTAACAGTAACAGACCATGACACTGCAAGTGGCTTGAACTATGGAAGCACAGTTTGATTGGATTGGAGCACCAGAAGGGGAAACTCACGAGCCCAGTAACTGTATTTCTCCAAGAAACCAAAGGCGGTCAAAGAGGCAGCCTCCTGATTGAGAGACTAAAAAGGTTGCAACAGGCTTGTCAAATACAATGTAGCCTGCAAAAAAGTTCGCCTTAGTCTCCATGGAAAACAACCGGAGTCAAGTGAGCTATCCAAACACCCTGGTGCGTCGGGCAAAAAACTACTAAGAGTACGGCCGGCTATGGTTTATATGGACTATAGGAGCTAATAGCATTTGCATACTGCAGATCCGTTGCGCTACCTACTTTCGGAATATCCCACTTGATCGACTTAAGAAAGGATATCACATCTCCACAAGTTCTCGGTGAGCAACTCGATTGAGTTGCTGCTAATAGAGTTGCAGTGCTGGAGATTCAACCCGACGAGTGTCCTTCCTAGTTGCTCAAGAGCGGGTCTGCACTTGTTTGATATCATTGAGCAGCCTGAGAAGGAAAGAATCTGCAAATTGTGTTGTGATCCATGGGACAAAGCAACAACACCGGTGTCGGTGATGGAACACTTTGAAACATCAAGATCATTGAGCAATGGGCAGCTTTCCGCAAGTGCCGCCAAACTTGCATCAGTGATCTTTTGGCAACCGTCGAGATTTAATAGTTCAAGTGTTTCGCCGTGCAACCTTGCCAGAGCCAGTACCACTTCATCAGTCAAATTTGAGCAGTCACTAAGATTAACCTTAGCAAGTCCTGTCTCACAGGATTCCAGAAGTGGGAGAAGGCCAGCATCTGTGATTCCACAAAGCCCACTGAGATCTAAGTGATGGAGCTGGGGACACAGCTTCCCAACCATAGCCAAGCTAGTACTACCAAATCCAGGACAGCTTCGAATGGACAAGCAGCGAAGGGACTCACAAGGAGAAAGCATAGGAAATTCTGTAGACAGATCTTTAATTCCCATGCATTTAACCAAGGAAACAGACTTCAATTTAGAAATACAGCTGGAAAGAGCAGTTAAAATCCCTAGTTGGGTGATCCTGTTGACCTCCTCCAACTGCAAGCTCTCAAGAGAGCCAGCGGCTTTGGCAAAAGCTACAAGCCCGTTGTCAGATACAAAGCAGCATTTGCGAAGGCACATGTGTTTAAGGTTAGGACAGCCCCTTCCCACCGCTTCAAGGCTCAAATCAGTTACTCCCTTACAAGAAGTGATAGTCAAAGACGACAGAGTTTGCAGACCTTTTGCATTTCCCATCACCCAAAAGCCCTTTTGGCTCACATTTTGAAGCCCACAGAGGACAAGATTAGTAATGGACATCCCGTAGTGTCCTATCACAGCAACCGAGTAATCGGTGATGTTCAGAGCTTGAAGTTTCAACTTAGTCAGGACAGTGGAAGCTGATGACAAGAGACTAGCAATACCCTGATCTCCAACAAGTGCGCAATCTTTGATGGTAATTGATTGTAGCTTGGGACAGAATTTTGCAATTGCTTGTAGACTCTCATTGCCAATATTTGGACACGATTCAATTGTTAACGAGGTCAAATTTGGGCAGCTCTCTGCAATTGCCGCTAAACCACTGTTTGAGATCGAAGGACATTGGCAAAGGTCCAGCTTCTCCAGAGAATGGCATTCTCTTGCTATTTCAAAGATACCTTCATCACCAATAGACGGCACATTCCACAATGAAAGAACCCTGAGGGAAGGGCAACCACGAGCAATTGCCGACAAACCAAAGTTAGAAATGCCCCTCAGAGCGTTGCTTCCTCGGATTGAAAGTTTTCCAAGTCCTCCACGGCTGGATGTACCAACTGCAATAGCTGCAAGCCTCACATCTGTTGCTTTTTTGCCTTCCACACATCTCGTGAGGTATCCATCACACTCAATATCCTCTGTATTATTCACAGCTTTTTCTATGCTGATCGTCTTCGGTTGCCCCTGAGGGATCTTGCTCCGGTTAAACTCTGAACTGCGGACACTACTCAAGACTGTCAGCCAGCGCTTGGAAACACAAGCAGAGGCACTCCTCTCTCGACCACCGGGCAAGCGTCTGAAGATCTCAAATAGGCATTCATCCGGGAGTACGTCAATGGATGGTCTTTTATCCTCGAATAAATTCCTACTGACAATATAAGGGCCACTAATGCGAGAGCGCTTTCTGGGGGGGCAGTAGATCTCCACGTGGGAGCTAATCGAGAATACGACGCCCGAATCTCCGGAACATAACGAACCACCCTCTGAATAGAAATCATCATCACCTGATTCGCCAAGAAATAAAGTCGCTAAGATCAAATGTGGAAAGAAATCATAACAACTCAACCAATTCTAATCAAAATTAAATTTCTTTATGCTCCAAGAAGGCATGTAAACCATATTCATCAAAGGAGATACTCATTTTCTATTAGTCTTAATTCGCACAAGCTAAAATTAAGCCTTATCCTAGGGTTATTGCTACAAAAAATTAACTATGTTTCACAAACAAAGATAAAGTTAGCTACAAATGAAGTATTCATCACATAATTGAGACAAAACTAATGCGTTCATCTAATGATCCAGACAAGCAGTTCCAAGTACTGAAGGCAAATCCATATAGTTTAACTCAATTTGCATATTTATGGCTGCATAATCTAATCAGCTAAGGAATTATAGTCACTCTAAACATAATCCACAGCTAACCTAGCAGGAAAGAATCTCATAAATGAAGAATTCACAAGAAATGAATGGGTTCCCATTCACTAACCAAAACGAGATCTTATTCACAAGAAATAGTATGTGTTCATCATCTCAATAAGGCATCAAATCACAAACTAATAAAGTATAGCTCACATATGAACAGTAACAAATCAAGAAACCTAAAAACTCCACTCTTCAAACCATACAACAATCAAGAAACCAAAACAGATAAAATCCCAAAGAGGAATAAAAAACCCACCACAAATACGGCATCAGAAACTCACCTCTGATATTAACAAGAGCAGGCATGGCTGTTTCTCACAAGAAAACCCCCTAAAGAGAGCAAAAAGAATGAAGCTTTTCAACAAAATCAACACAGCCCAGATCAAGAATTCAGCCAATATTTGCATTTACATGAACAAGATCAACCAAAAAGATTTTCTTGAACCACAAACCCCAACACTGAGGGGAAAAAAGGAGAGAGAAAAAGAAAGAAGGGGTGAAGAAAATGTAGCTGTTTTCTCTTTGCTTTTCCACAACAGTTATACAATGTATTCAGCAATATATATATATATATATATATATCTATACATATATGGGCCCCTCAAAATGCAACATGCATGAATTTATATATTTTATGTATGTAAACCATACAGTACCAACCTTTGGTGAGGTGTCAAAAGTCTTTGGATACATGATGAGGGCCGAACCGAACCAACCTCCATTTCCCAATTCTTACATCGTTCAATGAATCATGCCCTGAAACCGGCTTAGTCGGTTGCAGCTCTTTATCATGCCACTTGTGCTCAAATTCTCACTCATTGTATTTGAAACCAGTAGCCGTGTCCTTTTACCCGGCAAACATTGAATCCGGTTCATTCTGCGCTAGCGGTATTTAGTATTATTTTGGTATTTGAGCCAAGAACTTTCTGGCCTTGTTGAATTTTGAGAAAAATTTCAAAATTGAGGGACTTCAATTTTTATTTTTTTGTATAATTGTGAAAAGTCATGTTTTCATTTTTAAATGAATGGGTAATTTTAATTTTAAGCAAAGTATTGCATAAAATGATAATTATTAATTTTCAATTACTATTTTCAGTGATGTGAAAGAATTACGTCTCAAAAATATACTTTCGAATTTTATAGGGTATAAACAGGGTCGTTTACATATTACATCACCATTTAGTTTACTTACTGAGTGGTCATGTGCATTGTAGTTTATTGCATTTTTTTTGTACCATATTGTAAAACTCTTTACTTAGTTGGTAGCATGTTTTTTAATTGACCAAATATAATACCAAATAAAGGAAATTGTTTGTGTAATTGATATCTTCAAGCTTTTAACAAAATGTGCATGTAACCATCAAACCTACTGTTTTTGTGCCCAAATATCACTTGAGTTGCAGGGGTTGGAACTAGAATTAGGTTAAGAGATGAAACTAGGTCACTGCTAGAAAGAAAAATTACCCCAAATTTTAATCAATTTTGGATGTTTCTTGTATAGTTGTATATGGATAAATGAATAATGGATGAATTTGATTTTAAATTGTCTTGCTTAGAGTTAGGGTTCATAGATGGAAAATTGTTTTGGGAGTGAATGGGATAATCTTTTCTTCTCTTTTTCTAGTCGTAATTCTGTTTCACCCTTCAATTTAATCCCGACTCCAACAAATGTGGCTCACATGATATTTGGACATCAAAATAGCAGGTTTGATGGTCATGTATAGTGAATGTGACCGTTCAGTTAAAAATTTAACAAAGGCATCCACCATGCAAAGGGATGCATTAACGTTTATATGGTATCATTTTTTGCCAATTAAGAAGAATGCTGCCAACATGCGAACAGCCCTTTAATATGGTACCAAAAATTGCAATTAACTGTTTCAGATTTGTGCATAGCCATTACATTAAAAAGCAAATAATGGTATGTAATATGTACATGATCCCATTTATATGATATCAAACTTGATCATTTCAAAAATACATGGTACTAAATTAAAAATTACCTATATTTTGGTACTGAAAATGCAATTTTCTTTTCTTTCACCCTATATATGTGAAATTTATATTTCATAAATAGTTATGATTTGAATCTTGCTGACAAATATATCAATATAATAATTTATATCCTAAAGAGATAATGTAATTATCACTCTTACAAAAAATAAAAAATACAAAAAACACTACAATTTAATGCACATCTCTAAAATGGCGTGACGAGAACAATTTTGTCGCCTGTGATGAGAATAATTTTACCAAGAGATATACATGCATTCACACATACATACTTTTCATTTAATGCTATACGCATTTGTTTTATTGCCGATATGAATTGAAAAGCATATACATTTGTTTTTTTTAAATGTAATACATATATATATATATATATAATAAATAAATATTATCTAGCTATAATAATAAATTTGGGTTTGTATTTATCCATATAATATGTGAAATGAGTAAATACCCTATAAAAAAAGAATTAATAAATTACCCCCTATGTTTAAAAAAATGAGCAAATTACCCCCTATCTAAACCACAGATAATTTACTTTCTTTTCTAAAATACGGGGAGTAATTTACTGTTTCATTTTGTACGAAGAATTTTTTTAGTTCATTTTTCATATGATAGTGGGATAAATTGCATATTTCCCAAATAAATTTGGTAAGTGAGTTGGTAGTTTAGACGCCAAGATTTGAAAACGTAATGGTCATATTTGTTGGTGTTTTAATTATTTAGTTGGTGTTTGAACTAGATTAATTTCATTTCTAACGTGGAATTACGAGGATAATTGTAGTGAAAATATGAAAAATAATTAAATAGAAAATAATAATGGAATTTTGCATGGTTGTTGGCGTGCCCCTGGATGTGAGCCAAGGACAAGTTGGTGCGTCAGTACATCGCATGTGTCCCAGGTATCGAAAAGCGCTCAATCAACTTGCGCTTCTCCTGTTCTTTCACTTTTTTCTATCAACAACTGTTACCAGCTTGTCTTTAAGAATTTATGGATATATATAATGCGCTTATTGTAATTAAATTCAAGTGGGACTGTGAGAATGTATGTTGCTTTTTAATATCTATTTGCAATATATAATTATGTAAAGAGACCGACCATTCATTATAAAGTTTTTGATTACTTCCAGATGGTATGAATCCTTAACTTACACAGTTTTGCGCCACTGGGGTTTATTAATTGCATTTTACCCCCTCTAAAATTGTTAATTGCTACAAAAACCCTAAACAAAAGAAGGACAATGTGACCCTCTATTTACCGGGTTGGATTTTTTGTTTCAAATTATGGTTCATCTTTTATTTCACGTAACATATACTTGTTAATATTATTTATATATTTACGGGATAATTTTATATACATGGTATGGATATATTAAATTGAATAGAATATACAATATTTATACAGATATAAAAAAAAAATTTGTCCACACTCACAAATGTCGGTTATTGACACCGCCACTAATTTTTTGTAAGGTATAAAATAATCCTTTATGACAAAATAACTAACTACATTACACTACAAGAAATTAAATAGTTCAATAGCTATGAAAAAATTTGATGTTGAAGTTAGCATCAAGCTAATTAGCAAGTAAAATTTTCGTTGCTAATCTATACTATTTAATATATATTGTAAACAATTCGTTGCTAAACTCGTTAACAAGTAAACTTTCATTGCTAAATATTAGCAAGTAAATTTTTGAATTAAATAAAATGATTTAACAATGAGAATTTTACTAGCTAATTACCTCGACACTAATTTTTTTCGTTACTATCAAGCTATTTTCTTGTGGTGTTAATTGATAATCTTTTTTTTTTATTAATATAATATGATGGTTTATATATTTTACTCTTATTTATAATATATTTTAAAATATGAAAAATTATTTATTATATGCATATCGGAACAGTGCTCTGCATAGGCTAGAAGTTTAAAATAGAAAAATCAATTCCTAAACTTATGAGGCGCAGGATTTTTCTAAAAGTTGATAGGATCACGTTGTCTTATTTTTTTTAGAGGGATTTTTGCTTTCAGAGGAGGGTTTCTTCCATTTAATATACTGCCATCAGTATTGTGATTTTGTTTTTCTAATTGTAAATTGGTATTATATTTAAAATTACAATGCACATATATAAACAGATATTGAAATATTCATATAATTCATATTTGTAAGAAACATTTAACTTTTTGCAGGTATTAATAGGTACATGTTAAGTATAATACAAGAAATAATATTAATTTAAAATAAAAAATTTGACATGTGAGGCTGTGAGCATTATATAGGTTATGGCATATTGCTTGGAGAGAAACACAGAACTCAGTAGGCAATTCTTTGGGGCTGGCTTTTATTTTCCAGGTGTGTATATTTCTTTTATATTTTAATGAAATTTACCATTTTAAAAAAGTAAATAAATAAATAAATAAAATTGACATGTGGGTTAACTTGCTAACTCAAAACCTTCATAGGATGGTCATACGAACATTGTGTATCATTCTAACACCCTAATCATTCACATTAACACGAAATGTATGTGCCTGAAAACGATGTGAAATGATGAAAAAAGCTAGTCGAAAACAACTAGCTTACGTCCAATAGGGGTTAATCGATATGTTTTTTATCTTGGATCTAGTACAAAATATTGGTATAGATGACTAAATAGTTAATTAAATTGGTAATTTTAGGAACTATTCTAAAATATTTACTAAAGTAATATTGTTTTGATAAATATGATAAGTATTTATTCTTGGTATATGTATCTATTGTGCTTATGCTAATTACATTACACAATCCTTTAACTTCACAAGAGATATTCACAGATCAATTTGATAACCCAGGTAGGTGGGTTGCGCATTGGATGGCGGCTGTGGAGCCCAACTTCTGAGGGATGGTTTAAAATATTCCGAGTCGAGGACCTCGAGATAGGACATCGAGTGTTCTACGGAGACTTGCACGAAGCACCGTATTCATTAGATACGTATCATGTTTCATCAGTGAAAACATTGAGTATATTTATGATCTTAGTGGGTTGGTTGACTAGGTGTCGAACTGACTGAAGTGACTTGCGATGAATCATCATATAGAAGCCTTGGAAGATTGGTCTATATGACTGAAATTCTTCGACTCTGATAGTATGAGAGTAGTTCTCAAACTTCAGGAACCATGACAATTGTGTGTACAGGAACTGTATCTTGAATTTGGTTAGAGGTGGCCATGTTACTAACATGTTCATCATAACTTTTTCAAGTACAGTCTTAATCTACAGTTAAGAAGGTGGGTTTCAAGAAAATGATTCGTCCCCTATCAATATGTGATAGCTATATCTCCTATGTACTCTTTTTAGACAAGATGCAAGCAGTGCATCTCTAGAGATGTCCAACTAAGTGAATGCAGTTGTTTGACCACAACTAAGGAATGAGGTTATTCCTAAAAGCATTCATGAATATGATCTGGACACATAGCCCATAGTTTCAACCCAAAAGATAAGTACAAAGCCGGTAGCTTGTTGTTAGTAACAGACCTTGACACAATCATGGGTTCAAATTCAAGGTTTAGTTCCATTTGACCCGGTGACAACTAACGTTAGATAACTTAAATAGTGGTTCAAATTGAGAGGTACCATTGTTGAAAGTAAGTTATGAAAGGTTAAGTTCAAATCTATGAATTTGTGGAAGATTGTTGTAGTTGCCATGTTAATGCTGCTAATTTGTGACAAAAAATAGTCTAAAAATATAGATGTTAATACATAGGTGAATCCATAAATTAGTTTGAGTGGAAAAAGAGGTAGTGGTGTTGTCCCATAGAGGAATATGAATATGATAGGAAGAGCTTTGGACCTTGATGTGGGTTGAGTGGTTTCACACACATTCTTGTCCAACATTGATAGTTTATTAGTTAAATAAATTTTTTATATTAAGTTTAAGATTCAAAAGATGTTTAAAGTGTTATGGAGACTAGAGTAATCATGGGGTTGCCCTACACGCGCACTACAACCGCCTGCCCATCCCGATTCAGCTCGACTGCAGCCACAGGCGCGGGCGTTAGGACAAATATCTCAGTATATATCCTTTTGCAACAAAAATATATGAATTATCTGGATGAAATAGAAATTGGTTTTTAAAATTTATTTCAGTCATTCAAAACAGTTTTAATTTTTTAATCTGATTTTTATTTCAAACCTAAAACCTGTTGTTTTATGGCCATAGTGATTGGTCGAATAGAAATGATTTCTTGTGTCGAGTAATGAAGCCAACACTTTCTCGAGCACTGAGTATAGGTGTGGTTTAGGATAGGAATCGACACCAAATTCTCCGCCTCCCTCTGTCCCTGTCGCCGCCTTGTTCTTCATATATATATATATATATAATACCTTTATATTATATATAATATTTTAATTGTATTTGTAAAAATATATATTACTTATATATAACTTAAATTTTAATTTATTTATTTAAAAATTTAAAATCATTGATTTGAAGTGAGAAATCAGCACTGTTGATCAACTAATTGAATTTCAATTTTAAATTTAAATTAAATTCGATGATTTTTAAATAAGGCTATAAATATAATTTATAATTAAAATTAAAAAAATATAAGAAGAGGCGTGTGAAACATACGAACTCGAGTGACGGAGCTTTTTGCTCCATTTTGTAAAACAGGGGGAGGGGGTAATTGCTATTTTTTTCACAGGGGGTTCTTCTGCTCATTTTGGTTAACACAAGGGGGAGAGCGTGGGTAAATTGCATTTAACCCATAATTTTTCTTTCGCCCCATCAAACAAAGGGCAAAAATACAATTTACCCTCAGTTTTAAAGTAAATGTGTAATTTACCTCCTATGAAAAATAAAGCAGTAATTTACCCTCACCTGTTATCAGAAATAGAGCAAAATACCCCCTAAACCTAGCGGTGCAATACAAGCGCCCCACCCCCATGTGCATCTACACATAATTTTTAACCAATAAAAATATTATATTATATATATATTTAATTTAATATATCAATATATTTATATTTACAAAAATAATATTTAATATATTAAATGTTATTTGTTAATTATAAAAATAATATATATACATATATATTTCTTTCTTCTTCGTCTTCTTATTGCCGGATCGCCCGCCCCCCTGTCTGCCCGCCCTCCCTCTCCCATAAAATATATAATTCTTATTTTCATTTATTTAAATTTAAATCATTGATTTAAAATAAATAAAAATCTACACCATGGGTTTATTAGTTAAATTTGGACTTTAGTGTGATCAAGATCCAATGGTTATTAAATAAGGAAATAAATATTATTTAAATTATAAATTAAAAAATAAAATAAAATAAAAATAAAAAATAAGACGTGTGATTCACGAAATGCCTCACGAAGATATTTTCCTCTATTTTTAATAATACAAGGACATAAATTGCTACTTTATTGTTTACCGGAGGTAAAATGCTGGTTTAATAAATTGCATTTAACTCTCAAACAAAGTCCACGTTGCTTAAAAATATAAAAGGTTGCGTCCTCATTCTGGATTTTTTATACCAGAAGGTTCCAATTTAATGAGTTGAGACTTGAGAATCCCAAAATGATGAAACAAGGGATGAAAAAGAAAGCAAAACTAAAAATTGTCAAATTCTTTGAATACTCTGATAACTTTACTACCAATTTTCTTGAGTTTCTAGCAAGTGGTGGCTGTGTGCAGGTTCATAGACTTTATCAACATGGGGGTGCTGATGTCGTCTGAGTGGGTTGCATATGCAAATCATGCACCTCTCTCTTTAGACTGTCTGAATTAAGTGAATTTGGTTCGTATTTGACTTGCGCGACACCAGTCAATTACTTGCATTTTCTTCTTCCAGAAAACGCCAAGAAATTGCCCTTACTTCTGCATTCACACTCATCATGAACTGACTGAGTGACCCCATTTTCCCAAAAACGAACAATAAAGAATGAGTTGAGTGACGCAACCATTGGCCTTTCGTGTTCTCTGCGTTCGCGATTTGGATATCGGACAATGACTCTTCGCTGATTGATGTGTTTTTGCTAATTTTACTTCTAACCAATATAGAAAATGATGTCACTTTTATGAATTCATTCAGTTTGAAATACAGGAAGTTTCCATTCATTTATATGCATATTAATTAAATTAGCCTCGGATATTGTTGGATGTTGCGTTCTATTGTGATATTAGAAATGAACAAATATAAAAAATAAATAGTAAATTAATTTTTGTAGTTTGAAAAATATAGCAAATTTTTCGATATCTAAACCGTTATTAATAAGGGTCTTTTGCTCGTTTTCTATATTACAGGGGAAGTTATATTTAAAGTTATTAATATTTTTATATATTATTGAACGTTGACATCAACTTTTTTAAATAAATTATCAATTCAAAGTTCAAAAAAGTAGACCAATGATTGGATTCAAGTGAAAGGATCTATATCAAAATTGGGTTTATGTTCAAGATTATATATTAGCCTATACCAAATTCGGAGCCTTATGTATTTTGATGGATCGATCCAAAATAAATACAAATGTTCTCTTATTTTTGAATTGGGTAATTGGATCAAAGCATGTTCACGTACGACACGTTAGAAGAGTGATTCATGTCAAAGCCTATGGTGTTCAAGTCTAATGAAAGTGAATATAAATTATTTAAACTCTTGCTCTTATCTATAAAACGAGGCCGTTAAGACAGAATGAAAACATAGATATATGTAGCAACTCTACAACAAAGTACGCTTCTAGTTCCAGCTCTTGAATCGCAATTTAGTGAATAAAATCAGTGAATAATTTACCTCAGATATTGTAACAATTTTGGTTTAAATTTTACAAAAATTTGACGCGTTCATATTTTTCTAGTCTCGAAAAATTATTTTGGAATTACTGCTAAACTCTCTTAAAAAGTTTTGGGGAGAGAGTCAAAGCGATGCTCCGGAATTTCTATTAATAATTGTAAATTAATGGCTATGTTACTAAGTTCAACCCAATTTAACTAATCTAATAGTAAGATTTAGGGTATTAATGCAGTTGATGAAGCATGGTTTTGTCTTTTTTCTTTTCAAAAATTTAAAGACTAATTCAATATTTCTATTCTTGTAAAGAACAAAAAAGAAATGATGAAAGTTAACAGATCTATATAGGAGTTTTGACACTTGGATCACTTAAAGAATAGCTAAATTGTAGCCTCTCTTGTCAAACTCTACAGCTGACTCGGAAAAAGACAAAAAGATCAATCCAACATTGATTTAGAAGAGAAAGCCAATTTCTTTTCATGAAAAGAAATTAGAGATCAAGATTGTATGGATTTGAGTTGTTATGTAATTACTAGATTATCCCTAAATAGTAAATTGTATCCACAAATAAATAGTTATTGTGGGCGGTAAAATTGATTTTATATACCCCTGCATTTATGACTAACATAGAGTAAATATCCCTTAATTTTACTGTAATGGGGACTTTTGGAAGAACAACCGAAGGGAAGAGATCTAATAGAAGAACTAATGGTTTCTAGTTTGTGAAGTGTATAACGTACTTCAATCACGAGCTTCTTGTTTATTTCCCATCAAGTTTTGGCGCTCTCTGTGGAAAGTTGATCAAAGCATTGAAGACGAATACTCAATCGTGAGCTAGGAATGAGAACGCTGGACATGAAGAACTTGAGGGAGGAGGTGAAACCATGTATATGCTGGTAACCTCCCAGAGAAGTCACCCTCTCACAACCCTTAGGATGAACGAATGGATGCTCAAGATGAGCGGGGTCGTGAAGCCTTGGTATTCCACCCTTGTAGCCACTGATTCAGCTAACTCCCAAGGCACTTCACTAGTTGGTGGAAAATGCCTCTGCTCAAGATGCAGATAGGGTTGTGGCTCAGTATATCACAAAACATGAGTTACCTCTGCTACTCCCTCGCTATCCTCGCAGAGGCCAACGCGCTCCCTTAGCTCCCTAAGACCTCGACCAGAGGCACAGGAGCGCCTAGGAAGGGATGGATTACGAAGAAGAAGTGAACAGTAGGGCAACGCAACCTGAAGACAACCGTTTTCCTTCACCTCCTCCTTGAGGAGGTGTGTACGAGGAAGATAATTTCCCTCTGCCACCTTTCGGAGGGAACATACACAAAGACAATTACTTCCCCTAACCTCTTTTAAAAGTGATGCCTCCAAGAAGGGAAGAAGGTCAAAGAGAGATGGAAGGTCAAGGGCCTCCTCTACCTAGGTTCCCTAGCCCCATGAGAGCAGAGGGGCTCCTAATTCGCCCATTGGCAATCGCACTCCCAAGACACTGTCTGTTCGTGGCTCATATATTAGCGAAAGCCTTCCAATCAGGGGTAAAAAATCCTAAGCCTGAAAGAATGCAATGGAGTAGGTGACCCTCAGGACCACTTGGACCGTTTCCTAGCTAGGGTCGATTTGTTAGACATTCGTGACGCGGCATACTGCAAACTATTCTAAACTACTCTCTCAGGAAAAGCAGAGTCATGATTCAACCAGTTGTTCTAGGAACCATTGAAGTTTTTGAGCAACTTTCACAACATTTTGTAGACCGTTTCATGATCAACAAGTGGTACCCTAAAACCGCGTCATATCTATTCACTTTAGTCGAACGAGAAAGTGAGAGTCTAAGAGAGTATGTTTAATGTTCCTTGAAAGCAGTACTCGAGGTTTCCCACGTGAACCTAGAACTCTTAGCAAACATCATGCAACAAAATCGAAGGAAAGGAAGGTTCAAAGAGCCAATTGCAGGAAAACCCCTAACAACCCAGGAGGAATTATTGTTTAGAGTTGAGAAAAATACACAAGGACTGAAGAATCTGTTGGCCTAAGGTCGATAACTCCATTAAAACGGAGGTCGGGCGAAGGAAGGGGGATGATACACCCCACAGTAGAAGGAAGTGGACGAGGACACAATCACATGGGTCTTACTGATTCAATTCAAAATATCCTATTGAATTCCCCATACAGAAAAATCCCCTCGGTGGAAAGTGACAAGGTTTGGTGCGATGGCTCTTCCTTATGAAAAACAACGTAGAGAGGATGACATCTAATAAGTATTGCCAATTCCACAGAGATCGAGGCCATAACATAGAAAAACTTATCCACAGAACTACCTAAAAGAATTTGTAGACCAGGAGAACATGCTTTTGAAAAAGGACGCACTGCACCTCAAATTGAGATGGGAGAAAGATCAAGAGGAGGACGAGCAATGAAAGTCAACTTCCCTACTGTAGGAGTTATTGGAGTTATTTCGAGAGCCTCCCTAGAGGAGACTCGGTATGAGTTCGCATGTAGCTCCATCGTATCTCCTATGAATCCCCTACTGTCCCATGCGCTCGCGTCCCCACAAGTTTTGATCCTAGCCCTCCTGCTATCCCCTTACCCACCCCCCATTTACAGGATTAGGTCATTATCATCCCTCTTACGTTCTCTATTCTAGCTTCTTCTAACAAGCCTCCCTTAATGGCTGCTGTAAAACAAGAACCCTTATACCGCACCAACACCAGTCTCTTGCCAAACAAACCACATCTCTCAAACATAAACTCATAGTTTCCCTCCTTTGACTAAGAGGAACCAATCCACATTGACAAAAAACCCAACCCCCATGCCTGACCCCTTAGTGATATCACCAATTCATTAATGATCACTGCATTGCAGTCCCACTGGGAGTCATGAATGCCTTATGCTAGAATTTCCAGGATATGGGGAGCTTGGCAAGGTTCGTGGATTAGAGGAGCTAGTTCGCATGACCACTCCTCCTTAGTTTTCTTGGCCAAAACCAAGCGTAACATTGGCCGAATTGAGTATCTAAAAAAAGAAACTGGATTGCTTTAGGATTAGGGTGCCCTTAAAGGGGAAGAGTGGAGGCCTGGCCTTACGGAGGAAGAAATCGGTATCGCTGAGATTCAATCTTTTTCAAATCAGCACATTGATGCAACAATTCAGATTGAGGCCTCAGATAAAAATTGGAGGCTCACGGGTATTTATAGCGAGCTGCAGGTACGAAATCGGGTTCAGACTTGGTCTCTTTATCTAGGTTTTCTTTATAGTCTCACCGCCCATGGCTTTGTATAGGTGATTCCAACGAGATTTTGTGATAGGATGAGGAATAAGGGGGTCTTGATAGGCCGCAGTGACAGATTTAACAGTTCCAGATAACTCTTCAATCAGTTGAGCATCATGATTTGGGGTATGTAGGCTCGGATATGACATGATGTAACAACCAAATTGCCCCGGACATAATTCGAGTCCACCTTGATTGGGTTTGTGGTAATCTTTATTGGTATTAGTTGTTCTTGGACAACTCTGTTTCTCATTTGGATTCAGCATACTTTGACTACTCTCTGATTTTCGACAACTAGCACCCCAGAGCAGAGTGGCCAGCAGTCCATCCTTGGATATTCAAAGCTCGTTGGCTCTAAGAATTTGAGTCCAAATTGGTGGTATAGGAGGGTGATTTGGGTTTGTAGCTGGCCATGCGCTGGAGGGGGTATTGAGGAAGTTGTCTGCTTGTAGAGACAACTTGAAATCATAGAGCCAATCCTTAACACACCCAGACAAGAAGTAGGTTCAACGGCTTAAGGCATGATTACGGGCACTTCGAGGTCGGACTATCTCGGTCGGATCTCGTCAGTAGGAAACTCAGCTTTGGGACCCACTGGATTCTATCCTTTTAGGGTAGGATACGCATTGGCCTCAACGTAGTAAGACTCCCTAGTTAAAGAGAGGGGATATGAACACTTCGTTTTTTCACACGAAAGCAAGCATGCAGAGATGGGGGAATGCAATGCATCGATTGAGGGTCGATGATGGGTCTTGGGTCTAGGATCGGGTTGCCCTCCAAATTTTATTGTCTTTCCGCCTCGTTGTCGCATGCAATATTCATTTTAAAATAGTGTAACACCAGTGAAATGATCAAGAATGCCTTACCTAAAGATTGATTTAAATGGAATTTTAGTCTAAAACAATGATCAAATAACAATCAAAACTTTATGAGGATATTTTTGAAACATCACATATGAAATTTGGCATAACACTATTCAATATTATTACATGCATGTATGAAGAAACAAATCTCAAATCGAATGATAATAATTTTCAATATAGTATAAATATATTTATAATTATATTATATATTAAGGGATATTAATGTAATTTATCCATAAATTTAATGTTTTAGGTGTTGAATGTTGAAGAATAGTTTAATTGTTGATATACATCAAGGCTCAAACAATGCTTAATTAAATTTCCATGTATATCCTTTGAATTCGGATCATCCATTTAGACTTTTTGTCATTTACACTAAACTCTAAATCAACGTATGACAAATTTAAGTTCATTGCACAACTCCAACGTACACACCAACATGTGGCATAAGGCCGAGAAAATTTGATTTTCATGTGCTTATCCATGCACATCACGAGGCCCCCCCCCCCCCCCACCCCCTCTATATATATACTGTATATAAAAATATGAATATTTCATATGTTTGTTTTCATTATGAATACATATTTATATCATTGCTCGACTAATTTTTTTAATAACTATGAAAGAAAATTATTTAAACGTTTTAATTCCTCTAAATTACTTAAACAATGATACTATATCTAACTAAAATAAATAAAATAAATAAGCAAATAATTTTTCTACTTGATTAATTTGTTAGAAAATTAAAAATATTAATTTACTGATAAAATTTAAAATGAATAGTATCGAAATAATATATAAAATATTAATATAAACTGTAAAAATTAAATATATATATATATATGAAACAATATATATAATGAAATCTTAAATAAACATTATATATCAATCTTATTACATTGGAAATGCTTTTGAAAAATTTAAAATGGATGATTTGTAACTAAATGATTTTATTTTAATATTAATTGCAGAAAATTATTTTGAGAATTTATTTATTCGTATTTTTTATTTTTATCATAATATGTTGAATGTAAAATAATACTAATAATTGTAACTTCTAATAAAGTATATAACAGGATATTTTCTTAAGTATTTATTTTTATTGTGAAAAGACATTTGCACCCTTACTGAAATATTCTTTTCAATAATAAATAATTAGTCGTTATAAGAAAACAAATTATATCAAAGAAGAAATTAAATTATTCGGTATTCTAACTTCTCTAAACTTTTTGTAGAATGAATAATATATTCGAACAGACAATTAGGCGACTAATATTATAACATGATTACTTTTCTAGCACCAATTTTAAATATATTTTTTTAAGAAAAATTACTATGATCAACAGTTAAAAAAATATTTCATATTCTTTACTATGATCTCATAGTACTTTATTTACAATGATCAAATTGATACTATTTTTGCTTTTAGATAACACATATTATCATTGCAATTCAAATCTAAATTGCTCGTTAGAATTGTTTTTTCTTCCATGATGGATTGCATGTCATTGTAATGAATTGGTCTAGTTTATGAATGTTTTAAACTACTAACATTAAATGCTGGTACCTCGACGTAATGCAGTTCTAATATCGTATTGATGTATTTTTATATGTCTGAGCTTCTGTTCTTGATTGTTCTTGGCATAATGTAGTTTTTATAAAAATGTTCTTGATAAATACAAAAAAATAATATTGTCTTGATGAATATGGTAAGTATTCATCCTTCGCATAATGTAGTTTTTATGCTTATCGATTATATTAAACGGTATTTTAACGTCACAATAAATGCCACAAATCAATTGGATAATCCATAGAATTGGGTTGTGCATTGAATGGTTATTCGGTGATAAGAAACAAATATATCATACAATGCTTAAAAATTCCCAGAACAATTAGACGTCACAAATTACTATATAATATTACAAATAAAAAATTTTATAATATCAAACATCAATAAAAGTAATTATAGAAATACTTAATATATACATGCATACTCAAAAAGAAAGTAGATGGTTAGTGGAGCTCAAAATGATCGTAGTCGTCGTCGTCATCACTCCTCCTGCAACATTTTTAATTTCAATTAAAATTAAATTTGATAGCATTTTTAATGAATAACTCGATATAATGAAAAAGAGACCAGAAGAAATCTTGGGCCACTCTGTGAGCATCACTCTCGATTTCCCTTCGTAATATCATTATATCCCTTCATAATACCCAAATCTTCTTATCTCCTCTTCCTCAGTTTCTTGATTTCCCAACCACACTTCTTTATAACTTCATTTTCGACATATTAATGCCGATAACAACGGATATTAGGCCATATTCGTATACAAGCAATAGTATCATATATCGATGATAATATCTTATATTATCGATAATACAATACAATTTCGAAAACTATAGGAAACTGGACAATCTTTTCAGATGGCCGATATATCGGCCGATACTATGAGCCATGAGTAGAATGCGCTTGTCATGACACTAACAACTGTGAGCTAGTTAACTTTATTTATTTGTTTGTCTAGTTGAAGCAAAACAGATTCGTCTGAGAGTGAGAAAGACTATTAATTTTGGGTCCTCCCTACAACATCTTTTACCTCTTTTTCTTTAGAACAACAGAAGTTGATCATTTTCATATTGCAAATTATATTAAATTGGCTCCATCATTAGAAGATCCATCACAGTTCTTATCACTTGGATTTGGGATCTTTGTGATTAGTCGAGTATATGTGTCTCTTAGGTGGCTTCAATGATTACTGTTTCCTGTCTTGTCATGATTTTTTGATCATTTACAAGTTTCATTCAGTTTCTTGAAAAAGAGGATGAGATTGAACTTTGAAGGGTAGGTTGAGTTCATCTTTGACAACTTTCACTCCTACTTATGTGTATGACATTTCTCCTTATCAGATAAAATCCTTCTTATATTGCTCATGTGTCCCATTCAAGTTTAATGTAATTTAAACTCTGTGATATTGCACACGAGCAAATTACCTCCCTATATGTTTTAAAATAAAGCAATTTGCCTCCTGATAATATTGCAAATTACCCAATGTATTTTTTAAAATAAAGTTTAGAAAACACAGTGTGAACTGCTACATTATAGAAAAATAAAGGGGAATAAATTACTATTTTTTTTCCATAGACATAATTTGTTCATTTGCAATATCAGATAAGATTGCTTGCATTTTTCCCTATTCCATTCGTTTGTCTGGTTACCGATCTCCAATAATATAACTAAGTTTTATTTGAGATGATAGCCTTGTTATGATCTGTCATGCTAGTTATATATATGCAAGAAAATGTTTTTCACGATGCTAATGCTGTACTACGAAATAATTAAAAACAGGAAAGGCATAAGAATAAGGCAGCATTTGCTGTCTCCATTGCTGCAGACAGAGGCAGCAATGTCTGCAGCATTTGCTGCCTCTGATCAGCAGGATTATGCTGCCTCCGCCTCCATCTGGCAGCAAATTACTACCTCCATTCAGCAAGATGGAGGCAGCATTTTGCTTCCTCGATCTGCTGCAGACAACAACTTGCTGCGTCAGTTCACCGGTTTCAGATTAGAATGGAAAAAAATGCGAGAAATTCTTTGTAATATCGCAAATGATCAAATTACCCTTTCATGAATATAGATGGAGGTAAATTGCTTCATTTTAAAAAGTATAGAGGGCTAAATTGCTGTATTTTTTTATAGAGGGATAACGTTCTCATTTTTAATATCATAAGGGGAGTAAATTGCTATTCACCTGATTAGAATTCGTAGTTAGAATCTGCAGATTTCAGATTCTAACAAAAAACATAAGATGTATTTCATGTGTGCACAACCTTACCGATATGTTTCCATTGTCTTGGTTCAACCACAACAAGAATATAGCCACGAGCAACACCTCACAATTCACTCCTTGTTTCAAAGTGCAAAACACTTTGAACAATCAGACATCATTTATTTCTGTCGTAGTACTGCTATATGTAAATAATTGGTTCTCTTCTCCGTGCAGGTACCGTACACAAAGTGATAGGAAAGTTGCAGTTTTCAGGCTCACCTGACAGAGGAAGCTACAATGCCTTGGGTTTGTTTAACTTTATCTATTTATGTTTTTATAAAAAAAACAAAGTTTGCCGCTGATAATTTTAGCCTTTTAAGAACGCGTTGTTTTCAATAGATGAGATGTCGAATATCAAGGAATTTGATAATGATGAAGATGAAGATAGTTTTGGAAAATTATAAAATGAATGATGATAATGATGATGAAAAAGCACTTGGACAAGATGATGATGGTGATGATTATTGATTAAACACGGCATCTCATTTAATATTTTCTCATAATACTTTTGGTTACGATGTTCCTTATTCAAATATAACTTTTCTATTTAAATAAATACAATTAGTTTAAAAATAAAAAAAAATAAATCAAGTAATATAAGTGTTGGTTGTATTAAACAAAAAATATAATAATGAGATAAATTATTTTTCGACTGACTAAACCGGCTCATCTCTTCTTGTTTTTTTTTTTTTTTTTTTTCCTTCTCTCTTCCTCCTTTGATTATAATTGTAGATGAGAATTCTATAATGTAGTATTATGAGATGGTTGAGCATTGTCAAAACCTTCAACTAAATTAATTTAACTTAGTTAACTCTCAATTTCAAAATATCACATAAACTAATTTAACTAGATTAACACTCAACTTAAAAGTTTTGTGATGCCAAAAATTACCACATCCAGCACAAATAAATGGCTTAGCCCACTCAAAGGCCCAACTGATACGACAACCTGGAACAAGGAGGCCTAAATATGCATAAAGCCTAAGGAGGGATAGCTTAGTGGTGAACTAGACCCCACGAGAAGGGGCCCAATTAAGATGGACTACACCCGAAGCCTGTTGGCCCAAGATACTCGATGCGAATTGGCAGCTGAGTTGGCTACCCTTCCTAGGTGGCAAGTAAACATCTGCATGCATCAACTAGGAAGGCGTCCACGTAGGTCATGATAAAGACAAAAGGGTTAAGGTGCACGGTAGGTTGGGTCAGCCCAAAATCGATATGGACCAGCTTGAAAAAGCTTGGCCCAAGACCAGCCCACTACTGTTCATGGCCGGTCTTGAGGCAGTCTTGGGCGTCTAAGTGGGCCTCAATTGGGAGCATTTTTAAATTCAGGCCCAACCTATGGATTGCCTTGGTTGAGGCCTTAACAAGGCCCAAACCAGGCCCGTGTCAGGCTCGAATGTGTTTTTTTTTTTTTGGTTGATGTTGAGGTCTTCTTATAATTTATTACTTAAATTTATTATTATCTTATAAAATAAATAATAAATTAGATCACAAAAATTTATATATAGAAAAATAATAGTAAGCATATATAATGACTTAAATAATAATTTGACTAACAAGCTTACAATATTAAACTTAGATGATGATTTATTCAAAAAGAATTTAAAATAAATTTCAAAAAATAAAATAAAAATTTTATGCCATGCATTATTAAAAAAACAAAAAGGCCCAATAGGTCTGGTCTAGGACCAGGTGGTCTTGGGCCTAATCAGCCTATTCTTTTATTAGTTCAATTTGGTTCTGAGTTGAGCTAAATTGTGCATCTTGACAAGAGGGTATGTGCCACACCCTAATCGCCCTTGAAATCTCGAGGTGCATCCCTCAGGACTTCTTATCCTTATGGAAGATTTCTCACAACCAGGATTCCGTCGAGGTTGTTGCTAACGATCCCAAACTTTGAGAAGACATATCCCTTAAGCCTCGAGTCACCCGTTTTTTGCTACATCCTTTATAAAGAAGCATTCACACACTCCCTGTTAAAATGTCTATCCCATGAAGAAAGATTGCATGTATTCAAAGAAATTCATAGGGGGTGTTGTGGAGCCCATGTGGGGGCTTCGGTCCTAAGCCAACAAAGTGCTAAGAGCCGGTTACTTTTGCAATATCATGCAACGAAGATGCTAGTTAACTAGTAAACAAATATGAACGGTGTCAAAAACATTCCTCTCATCTACCAGCAGGCAGAACCTCTCACCATCTTGGAGGAGAGTGTATTTTACCCTTCATATGTTTACTTTTTAATTAAATATTTTGTTATGTTTGAATTTTATAGCTTATTAGAGAAAAATTAAACACGATTTTATTTTTAAACATTAAATATAAAAAATTTGAAACAAAAATTATTGTAAAACGAAAGTTATAACTTATTGTAAATTTTTATAATAAAACATTGCAATGAATTTTAGAAAAAAAAACATTCATAAAATTTCAATGAATAATCAATGCGTTGCAATTTTGTAATGACTTATGCTACAATTACTGTTGCAAATGAAATAAGAGTTTGCAACGCAATTGTTGCAATTAAACTTTGCCACGAAATATTATCACAAAGATTGTTGCCCAAGTATTATAAAATTCATTGCAAAAGTTGTTCTAACGCCCGTTCCAAAATTCACTGAAAGTTAAAGTTTCCACAACACAATTTGCAATGGAATTTTGTCACGGACGAAAAATCGTTGCAACGATAATATTACTACCTATAGTCGTGGAAAATATTCCATTGGAAACTGTCCATGGTAAAACAATTTTGCCACGAATTGCATACAAAATTCGTTGCGAACACAATTTTTTTTGTGTAGTGGGTAGGGTGGGGGCTGGACGAGAGGTTTCTTACGTCTGTATAAAATTTAAAGACGATGTGCACCTATGAATGCCTTTCTATCGTATTGGATAAACGTATTATTGGTTACTTCCTTGCAAAAGTTGGCAGACATTTCTCTTTAAATGGCCATTGGAGCTACTGAATCAGTATGCTTACACACGCAACCAATACTTCCCATATCTTTTCTATATAGAAACTACAAAAAAGTTCATATATAAACTCTCTTTATTGCTTACAATTTATTTTGAAAATTTTTTCCATGCAAACTCTTCCACATAAACTAATAGTTTTATAGTATTAAAGTATGTCATATCGAAGATCCTTAAGGTTAAGTCTAATTATACAAATGCCGTTTTTTGATAAAATTACAAGTAGACATTATGAGGTGGCGTTAGCTCACTTTATCTATAATTTTAGGAGTAATTATACATTCCTTAATTTCAGGTCAAGCAAATTTTTTTCGATCAAACTACCCTTATAATGGTGAAAATATATCTCCCCACACTCGTTAACGCGTGGAGACGTATGAGGGTAATTTGATTGCAAAAAATTTATTTGATTTATAGTAAATTAGTAATAAGTGAACCGTGGGTCTATGACTACTAACAAAGGAATTTATTTGTCAAATAGTAACAAACCTCAGGAGTGCTAAATATAATTTTTTAAATTATCTACGTGTAATTATACTAAATTTCAGGAAAGAGAAGTGTAATTATCTCATAATTTTATAAAGGGCAGGGTGCGTCCATGTAATTAAACCTAATATTAGATTTACTAAATAATTTGAAATAATATAATCAAAATTGATTTTTGTGTTTTCACTTTTATTTAAAACCATATCTTCAACCAAAAGGGGGACATTTTATTGGGACGAGAGAGCATTTCATAGTGATGAATATATAGATATATATATATATATATATATATATATATATATATTTGGTCATCCGAAACCAACACTTACATGATTAAAAAGCCCTTTTGCCAAATGTGGTCATCGTAAATTGCTGACTAAGACAGAACATAAACTATAGAAAAAGTATGACGAAAGGAACCTTTTACTTGACCCAAACATTAATTTTACAAAAAAATTGTAAATGACGAAGTAAAGAAAAGCAATTGCACTCTTCAGACAGCAACGAAACTGCTTCCCAACTTCCACATTAAATAAAGAAACCATTTCAATTTTCTTCTCCCCACTCTCATTCCATCAAACAACTCACCTCTCTCTCTCTCTCTCTCTCTCTCTCTCTCACAGAGACAGAATTCAGAGATAATCACATCAGTCTTCATGTCTTCAATTCTGTCATCCCAAGCAATGGTATTGGCCACGGCCATGGCAGTCTCCGGCACAGTAATTCTGTTGGCTTTTCGCCTCCAAAAGTCTCCGTCAACTCCCCATTTCCCTCTCCTTTCTCAGCCTCTCCCACCATCTTGCATCATCTCTTCAGGTACATAACCCCCCCCCCCCCCCCCAACCCCACCCCACCCCGCGTTCTTTCCCATATTTCATTTCATAATTTTTGTCAACGTACACAAACATGATTAATTGTGATTTATCTTTCTAAATAACAAATTTTAGAAAAAGAAGCTCGTTGTCTCCCATATTCGATGGTGCTTTATTTTTTAAAATAAATTAAGAAGGTTATGTCGCCATTTTTTTTTTTAATTTCTTCTTTGTGCCAATTAATATTTTGGCGAAACTGTTTCATTTGACCTACATATATAGATATAGCTAGTTTGCATGATAAAAATTTCAACAAGAAAACAACGTTTATTAAGGGAGTTGGCATGTGAATTTACTCAATATGGATTAAGCATTTATTAAGAAAAAAATACTCTAAAAACAAATTTATTCTTGAATAATTACATTGATAATCCCATTAAAAGATATTTTTTCTACACTGATCATGAGACGGACATGGTAAGTAATTTAATGATAATTATTTAAATAATAGAAATAATTTAAGTAATTTATTGATAATTGATCAATCCCTTTTTAACGTTTATCTTTAGGACAATTTTTTCACTTACAATATCTGTCATCATTTCTAACTATATAAATTTTTAAACCATGCGATCGTTTAATATAATATTAGAATTAGACCAAATATGAGATGTCATAATTTCACATACAAAATTGTTGTAGGATGACATATTAAGATATTAAATAATAAATAATTATTTTTTCGAACAAGTCCAAATTTTTAGATAAGACGAACATTGATTTAAATTAATGGTGGGAATGCATGTGGTGCAGAGGAAGGGAAGAGAAAAGAGAAAAAGAAGAAGAGAGTGCACTTTGCAGAAGATGTGGTGGACCCAATTGGGAACAGTGATGAGTACAGGAAATTGCGCAGTTGCAGTTCCCATGCCATTGCCACCAACAACCCTAATTTCATTAAATATTCAAACACCAAGAAAGGTGGGAAAGTTGAAGAAATGCCAGCCAATAGAGTTGCCCTTTACAATGGAATTCTCAGAGATAGAGTCCTCCACAGGGTCGCCTATTCATGTTGACTACCTACTAATCACATTCACATCTTCCTCTCTTGGAATTGGAATTTTCTTTTTGTAATTTGGTTAATTTTTGTAACAAGAATATTTGGTCCCCTAATTTAACCTAAAAATGTGTACAAAATTCTTCCCCTGTTGAATTATTTTTCTTTTACTTGGTAGGAATTGCATGTAAAGTTATTGTTACTGTAATGGGTATTTGTCTGATCACTGTATTTATTATAACCTGAGTTTATTGATATAATCATAGTATTTTCAGTTTATTCAAGTTAGTATAATAATGTAATTAATATCTTTAATAATATGTATATATATGTGAGTTGGGCAGTGCATGTGCTAGAATTCCTTGCACATGATTTCTTTAACTGTTATTGCTCTTCATAGTTCTAAATGCAGCATGTGGGGCTATTTTAAATTATTTTTCTCTTTTGTTCGAACCCATGTGGTATATATAATAGGAGAATTAATTAATTGACCCATCTTTAATGTAAAATTAATCCATTTGTGGTACACTATAACTTGTGTGTAATTAATAGTTTAATATTATTTAAAATAAAATATTTATTCAAATTTCATTATTTAATAAAATATATAAATAGTAAGTTAATATTAAATCTATAGATGGTCATAAAACAAAATGATGATATAGTATTAGTGAAAAGAAAAGATGTATGAAAATAAAGAAAAAAAGAAATAATTAACTATCAAAAGACAGTGGGAAGTTAGATAAATAAATAAAAAAATTAAAATTAAATATTAAACAAATATAAAATGGCAAATGAAAAATATTAAGACACCAAAAGGCCCATCTCTTTTAATAAAGTCCTGGTATTTGTGGCATACTCAAATGTTTGTGCAATATTAATTTTAAATTTTCTTTATAAAATAGAAAGTAGATGTTGAATTGAGCTCCCCTCAAACCAAAAGAGGTCAAAACTTATCACCAATGGTGGAGGCTGCAGGGCAGCCCCGTCGAGAGCCATGAATATCCTAGTTTGGAACTTATAAGGTTGGGTTGGGGGGGGGGGGGGTGTCGTGGACAGTTTGTAAGCTCGAATAGTATATCTGACAATTTTAGCCCTCGTTGATGTTCTTGAGTTAGACAAAATGTGGGAGGAAAAGTTTCAATTTCTTAAAAATAAAATAGATATGCTGGTGTTCAGGTTGAACCCAGAGGGAGATCGGGGGTTTTGATGCTATTATGGAGGAAGGATTTAGTTATGCAGCTAAAGTCGTATTTGGTTGGCCATATCAATGCAAAGGTGTATGGGAGAACAATAAGTGAATTGGTGGCGTTTCATAGGTTTTTATAGTGAACCCAAAGTGTTGAGTGGAAGTGAACATGGGAGAATTTGATATGGCTCGGCCAAGATTTCGAGCTATTGTGGTTATTGACAGGGGATATTATAACGAATTGCTTTGGCAACATGAAAAGACAAGTGGTAATCGTCCCTGGTGGCAGATTCAGGCATTCTATTCAATTTTACAACACAGAAATTTGGCAGACTTAGGATATGAAGGCCATAGGTATACATGGTGGAATAAACGAGAATCTCCTCATACGGTTCGAGCACAATTAGATTGGGCATGTGCAAATCCCATATGGCAAACGCTCTGCCCAAAGGCAACAGTCACCCATTTACCATTGATCCACTCGAATCACTATCCTCTTCTCATCTCGCTGGACCAGCCATCGCAACATGGTGATGAAAGGAAGAAATTAGTTCGTTTTGAAGCTATGGGGTTGACATTGATTAAGTGTGCGAAAGTCATTAAGGAAGTATGGGGATCGACATCATCACCAAATCTGAGTATTGCAGTGTCGGAAAAAAATAAGTCTTGCTGAGTAGGCCTTCTTCAATTGAATAGAACTTGTTTTGAAAACGTCTGCCGCAACATTCGAATAATAGAGCAGTGGATTGTAGTCATTTAAGTGGGCAGTAGGGGAACGTAGGGGCTTTGGGGGGGGGGGGGGGGAGGGAGAGTTACAATCGCCATTAGGGTGTTAGAAGAGATTCTTTCCAAGGATGAGGTTTTATGGCAACATGGCCTATTAGCTAACGGATGGGACTGCAATACAAAATATTATCATTCTTTTGCCACTACTAGGAAAAAGAGGAACTCCATCAGGAAAATTAAGGACGAAGATGGGATTTGGTGTCATCAAATAGAGGCGATTTGATCTGTGACGCAGAACTACTTCCACCATATCTTTGCAATTGCATAGACTTCAGAAACTATGATTGAGGAAGCTATCAGTATTGTACACCCAAAGGTCACGGCTGAAATAAAAAGATCTCATCCTGCAATTCATTGTAATCGAGGTCCGCAATGCCGTTTTCTAATATGTCTCCCTTCAAATCTCCTGGTCCTGATGGTATGTGGCTATTATTTTCTCAAGAATTCTGGCATACTATCAAGCCTAATGTTGCTAAATGTGTACTCCAAATCTTGAATGATGGTTTGAAGAAATCTACCGTGGAAGCTATGGAAATAACAAGAACAATATCAAGAGAAAAGCTTCTTATCTCAATAATCTGGAAAATTGAAATTGCAGATGCAAAGAAGAAGAAGAAGATCAGCATATAACATACAGAGCATAACTACCGCCTAAATGTTCTAACTAACTCTCAAGGTGAAATAACTAAAAGAAACATAAATACAAAAGGAAGGAAGAAAGCGTTATGCTAAAATGCAATTCTAGCTACATTACTTTCTTCTGGAAGATCTTCAACTGATGTTGGGTTCAATTCTTCTTCATGCCAATTGAGTTGCTGTGATTGGGAAATATTGGGTTGCTGTGACTGGAAAATAGAAAACTTCTTCATCCCCCCCTCAAGATGGACTTGGGGGAAATGACAATAAGCCCATCTTGGACAAAAGGCTAGAGAATTGGAAACCAGACAACGATTTGGTAAGTAAATTAGCAAGTTGTTGGGAATTTGGAATGTTGACGAAGGAGCACAATACCAGCCTTGTACATATCACGTACAAGGTGTCAGTCTGTCTCAAGGTGCTTTTTGCGTTCGTGGAAAAATAGGGTTGGCAACGATGTGAATTGCAGCTTGGTTGTCACAATACAAAATGATTGGTGTGAGGACCTGAACATACACGTCAGATAGTAAATAAGTGATCCATTTCAGCTCACAAACGGTAGAGCCTAAGCTGCAGTATTCTGCTTCTATTGTGGAACGGGCTACAGTCGTCTGTTTCTTAGTTTTCCAAGAAATTAGGGCTTTTCCCAGAAAAATACAAAACTCATAACCTAGTAAGAAACCTTCGAGAATCAATGCAACTCACCCAGTCAGTGTCGTAGTAGGTGGAGATTGTGAATGAATTTGAGGCTTGAAAGAACAATCCACGCTCTGGGCATCCCTTCAAGTAGCCGACCAAATGCAGAGTTGCCTCCATGTGGTGTTTGCAAGGAGCATGAACAAATTGACTAAGTTGTTGAGCTCCAAAGGATATATCAGGGCGTGTGAAGCTAAGATACAAGAGTATACCTACCAGATGTCTATATGGTTCAGGATCAGATAAAAGAATAGAGGAATGAGAGAACATGTTTGAACCAACAGGCAAAAGGAGAGGAAACATGCTTAATAGATAGAAGTCCAGCATCTTTTATTATGTCTCGAATAAACTTGTGTTTTGTAATGGATCTCCCTACATTGGAACGAGCAATTTCTAAACCAACAAAATATTTAGCATGACCAAGATCTTTAATTGTAAAGACAGTATCTAAGAATTTCTTAATCTCAGCAATCTTGTCTTTTGAGGAACAAGTAATCAAAACGTCATCCACATAAACCAGTAATGCAACCAATCTTACATTGTCTGTTGAGTGAATAAACAATGATCATAGGGATATTGAACAAAGCCAAAAGGCAGCAAATGATTCCTCAATTCCAAGTTCCATTGTGTAGATACTTGTTTCAGACCATATAGAGATCTCTTCAATTTACAAATTTGTCCCGATTGAACAAGATATCCATCTGGTGCATGCATATAAATGTCCTCGTCTAAGAAACCATGGAGGAAGGCATTATTGATGTCCATTTGGTGGATAGGCCATCCATAGCTGGAAGCTACAGCCAACAAATCTCAAAAAGTCACTGCTTTGGCAACGGGTGAGAACCTATCCACATAGTCCACTCTCTCAACTTGATTATAACCCTTTCCTACCAATCTTGCTTTGTGTCTGTGAATTCTACCATCGGCCTTCAGTTTGATTTTGAACACCCATTTGCACCCTATTGCTTTCTTACCCTTGGGTTGGGTAAGTCAACAACTTTCCAAGTGTTGTTTCTTTCAAGTACATCAAGTTCTTGTGCCATGGCTGCTTCCCACTCCTTGCACCCCTTTGCCTGTAAGTAGGTACTAGACTCCTGCATGGTAAAAAGTG
This sequence comes from Sesamum indicum, assembly GCF_026168435.1. Lineage (NCBI taxonomy): Eukaryota > Viridiplantae > Streptophyta > Magnoliopsida > Lamiales > Pedaliaceae > Sesamum > Sesamum indicum. The sequence goes on from NC_142661.1 coordinate 14,569,173, forward strand.
CAGCAAGAAAATCCATATGTGAAGATGCAAGTGAAGGACGAAAGATGAGAAATGACAATGGAAATCATTTAACCAAGCTGGAGGTTTGCAGTTTCTTTGAGATCTTCTAGGTGGAGAATAGGAATAAGGGTCTAATCAGGATACAAATAGGGATCAAATATATGTTCAGAGGGTAAGATGAGGGAATAGAGTAGCAAGCTAAAAGAATAGCAGTTGTAGGAGTATTGGTGTTTGGTTGTGTTGTATTAGCATCAAGTATGTCACTAGGAATAAGGATTGGACTGGAAGTAGGAGGAGAATGAGCATGATAAGGAAACACAGTTTCATGGAAGGTGACATCTCTTTATATGAGAATTGTCTTATTGTCTAAATTATATAACTTGTAAGCCTTTGGCCTTGCACATAACCAATGAAGATGCATCTAAAGGCTCTAGGAGCAAATTTAGATTTGTGTGGAGCTATGTTAGAAATAAAACATAAGTAGCCAAAAGTTTTAAGGTTAGCATAAGATGGTGGTTAGTTATGTAAAAGCTCATAAAGGGGCTTCTAATTAAGTGAGGTTGAGGGAAGCTTGTTTATAACATGGGTGGCTGTGAGGATGGATTTACCCTAGAAAAAGTTAGGAAGATGAGATTCAAATATGATGGCTCTAGCAACTTGCAACAAGTATATTTTTTTCTCTCTACAACACTGTTTTGTTGTGGTGTGTAGATGCAACTCCTTTCATGAATCATGCCATTTTTATGAAAGATATCTTGACAAAAATGGCTAAGAAACTCAGAGCCATTATCAGTTCTAATGGCCTTAACCCTTTTATCAAACTATGTCTAGACTTAAGAAAGAAAAGAAAACAAAATATGATTTGTTTCTGATTTAGGAAAGTCTAAGTGACTCGAGTGCAATCATCCACAATAGTAAGAACATAATTGCATTTCAACAGAGAAGATTGTAAGGCCCCCAAATATCTACATGTATTAGATCAAAAGGATTACTGGCATGACATACATTAGAGGGGAAAGGCTTTTTAGATTGTTTTGCCAAAGGACAAACAGAACAAATAGGATTTTTATTGACTGCAGTGATGTGCAGTTTAGGAATCTGTGTTAGTACAAGAGGATTAGGATGTCCTAAATGTTTATGCCCCATTACATAGTTGCTAGAGCTGACAGAAATCTCTTCATCAGAGCAGCAGGATTGCTGAAGAGAAATGGCAGCAGGAAGTGAGTTGTTATTCAAGTGATAAAGTTTCCCTTCTTGCTTGCCTATGGTTAGTGACTCTTTAGTCATCAGGTTCTGCAAAACACATGACGAGGTGAGGAATGTGCAAGCAATTGGATGGGATTTACAAAGGTGTGAGACAAAGATTAAGTTGTGTTTAAACCTAGGAATTAAAAGCACATCTGTGAGAGTGAATGTGGATGATAGATTGATATCTCCAAGGTGAGTGGCATAGGAGACACTATTGTCTGGCAAATGGATCTGTATAGGTTTATGAAGTGTTCTTAGTGAATGAAAAATGCTTGCATCACTACACATGTGATTGGTTGCTCAACTGTCTACTATCCAGTTACTAAGACTCCCACTTGACAAAGTGAACCTTGAGTGGATCTTGTGGCGCTTTAGATTGCATAATTTTCAAAGCCACCAGTAGCTTAGACACAATGTCCTCTCTTTATGCATTCATCCTATCCCCAGAACTCTGTGCTTCAGTTGCAGCAGCATAAGCCCTGTAATTATTCATTCCTCGTTTCTTTTGCTTTACCACTCCGGAATTCCATGTAACATAAAGCATGTCTCCCTATTGTGTCCAGATCGTCCATAATGTTCACAGGCCATCTGTCACTTATCCATGAAATTCATCTTCCTCATAGGCATTTTACTCCTGCATTATATCTGAAATTTGTATTCCTGACATTTATCGCATTGTTTCTGCCAATGTCAGCATATTACAGGTTCACTTCCCTTTCCCTTTCAACACGTAGTACCATTGAATAGACCTTATTTACACTTGGTAAAGGATCCAAGACTAAAATCTGACTCCTAATGCTATCATATGGTTCATTAAACCCCATAAGAAATTGCATTAGCTGGTTTGCTTAGATTTGATCTAACTTTGCTCTGTTGCAATTACAGGTGCATTTTCCACAAGAGCACATTGGTGGCGGTATCAAACAGACTAGTTAATCCCACAATTGTTTTAAGTTTGTGTAATAAGTAGTGACACTATGATTCCCTTGAGTCATCGAACTGATTTCTTGTTGTATTCTATACAATAGAAGTCCATCACATTCTCCATATCTGTCCTCCAATTTCAACCAGAGTGTACGAACAAATGCAACGTACAGAAAGGCATTAACTATGTCCTTCATCATAGTGCCTAATCTCCACGTTCGCACCACAGAGTCAGCAATTCACCATTATTTCATTTCAATAGAACCTTCAGTAGGTTGTACACACGAGCCATTAATAAAACCCAGCTTATCCTTACCTTCAAGTGCTATACGCACTAATCTGCTCCATGACAACCAATTAGTTCCATTGAATGGAAGGAATATCATCACTAAACCATAGTTGTCATTTGATAGATTCTGTGCAGCCACAAATTTAGCTCCGATTCTTGTTTCTCCACTCAAAACATCAGGAAAAATGTTTGAGGTATTCGCCATAGGTATTACATAACCAAGCTATCTCGTTGGATCAAGATATATGTAATCAAAAATTAATTGCAGAACGATATGCAGAGACCATCATGGTGAGGGCTCTGATACCATGAAGAAATCTACCGTGGAAGCCATGGAAATAACAAGAACAATATCAAGAGAAAAACTTTGATCTCAAATAATCTGGAAAACTGAAAATTTCTGATAGAGAGAAGAAGAAGAAGATCAACTTAAATAACATTCAGAACATAAACTACCACCTAACTGTTCTAAGTCTTTCTCAAGCTAAAAATAACTAAAAGAAACGTGAATACAAAAGGAAGAAAGGTTATGCTAAAACGCGACTTTAGCTACATTGCTTTTCTTCTGGAAGATTTTCGACTGATTCTAGGTTCGACTGTTCTTCATAACTGGGTTGTTGTGACTGGAAAATACAGAACTTTTTCATGGCTATTTATTGCATAAGATGATTTCACACAAATTGTTCTTATTTCGAAATGCAAGGAGCCTAAATTAGTAGCACATTTTCATCCGATTAGCCTGTGTAATGTCATCATGCCTATAGTCTCTAAATGTGTTGCAAACCTCATGAAACCTATATTATACTCCATCATTTCCCCTTACAGTCTGCATTTATTCTTGGTTGCCGGATAATGGATAATGTTCTAGTTGCATGAAATTAACCATTTTGTTAAGAACTTATCATGTGGCTCGAATGGTTTCTTTGCTCTGAAAAACTTGACATGAGCAAGCCATACGATATAGGAGAATTGAATTTTTAGAGGAGTGTACTTATTAGATTAGGGATTGGTGAGATCATGTGGTTGGTTACGTCAATTTCAAACTCATTCATGCTTAACCAATCTCACTTTGGTTACTTTTTGCCTTAGCGGGCGATCCTCTAAGGTGATTCTTTATCATCATATCTATTCTTACATGTGGTGGAGAGAGGGCAAGGGCGGTGCTGTGCAGAGAGGGGACGAGTGAGACGGGCTGGTTGACGGCGGCTAGGGATTGAGGGAGACCGGCTGAGCGATGACGTAATACATAATATAATTTAGCACCATAATCTATAAATTTTATTTAATATTTCAATATATATATACATATATGTATATATAAAATAAGCATAATTAAGGACGAATTCAGCATGAATTAATTTTTATTTAGGGTCATTTATGTATTTATTTCTAAAATAATTATATAGGAACTAAACCATAGAACATATTAATAAAGTACTTTATCTAATATTGAAAGTATATAAACACTAGTTTTGTTTATTTTTCACGATTTCATAGAGATAAAATAACAATAAATGAGATTGAGACAACTGAGGTTAGAGGTTGATAAATAGTATAGCCAATATTACCTTAAGTAATTAAATTTAAAATCTATCCATAATAATTGCTACTGAAATATAATTAACATAACTATTATGCCACACAGGATGCAAAATACAATTATTTTGATACTGAAAGTTTATTCCATTGAAAAAAATTAGTATATCAATAAGTTTTAAATATTTAGAAATAAAAAGATATCAATAAAAAAATAAAAAATAGCTTTTATAATTAATATATTATTAAAATACGATAAATCTCTATAAAATTGAGAACAAATATGGATAACAATTAAAAATAAGATTTTAAAAATAACAATATACTAACATATTAGTCATAGACTAAATCTCAATTATATACTAACAAAAGAGAAATATATTTTTCTGCAGAATAAATTTATAAGAACAAATGTTAAGGTTAACAAAAGTATATTAGTAATAAAATTAGTTATCGACAACAAAACCACTATTTTTAATTAAATTTAAATGCGTATGAAAGTTTAGTTATTCGATGAATCTCTTATAATTATTTAATAGTATCAAGTAAATTAATTTAGAACTAAATTACTAATAAATTATTATCAATTTTTTTTAAAATATAATTATATATATTAATATTTGAATTATTCATCAATAAATATATATTTCTACATATACATCACACGTAATACGTTCCAAAGAGACTACACCTATCAGTAACTCAAGTATTTGCTCAGCTACACGGGATGAATACATCAACTTTTGGGTTGACTTTGAGGTATACAACTTGCAGGTTAGAATTCGATTTAAATAAATTATAAGGGACTTTTTCATTATTTAGTAAACAATCTGTGGTATGTGTAATGCATCAGCTGGTTTGGCTCTTCATAGGCCTAAAGGACCTCATCACATGAGAATGTCTATATATGACCTACATCGTATGCACAACTTCTCATTATTATGTTTTTTTTTCCTGTACTTAAACAGCTGAATAGAGACCAAAATTTGGTAGTTGTTCATTCATTGTCTGAAACCACATGGACATCACCCAGTTTTAAATAATGAAACCACATGATGGACATCAGCCAGTTTTAAATTGATATTCACCTAATTAATGTAGCTTTATTTCTTTACAATTTTTCGTATGGAGTATATGAATCAGGGCATGACCTCTGAGCTGCTTGACAATTGTCACCAAGTTGCTGGACAGACCAATGGACAGGAATGAGTTTGCATTTCACAATTTTTGTATGATAATATATTTTATCATTATCTTTCTCCTATGTTGTACTCTCTTATTTCTCATTGTAATCTTAATTTCACAAGATTTTAGACTGACTTTATTCCAAATCAGATGGGATGAGGGTTAATTGTAATGTATCATCCGACACCCTCTAAACAAAAATGAAAAGACAAAGAAATAGAAAAGTCAAAGAACCTCTTCATTAGTTAAGACCAAAAGAAAAAGAAAAAGAAAAAGAAAAAGAAGACGAAAAAACCTTATGTGGGGACCATACATGGCACCCAAGATGCCCCCAAATGGATTTTTATACCTTAAACAAGTTCTAATCCCTGTAAAAAATGTTGGGATTGTATATGCTGATATTAAGATTTTGCAATAATGTACTAATTACAAGCGTAAATAAGTTGATTAATAATTGTCTTTTCAAATTAAAGTTCCTAATAAATTTAGCCTTTATTTGATGAGTATAACCTTAATTTTAGCTGAAAAGAATTATTTTGCCTTTGAAAGAGTTTACAATTGAAAGTTTACCTAGAGGATCCGCGTCTTTTTAATAGGGTGGGGTCGTCATTCGGGTCGGGGACCGCCCTATTACCTGGTACACGTGGCGGAAAGCTATTGGACAATAGAACCCCTCCTATGCTATAAATATTCCATGGTCAGTGCATTTATGGTAAGACATGTATGTTCAACACTCTATTTTAGATTGCTTGAGCTCGCCAGTTTGCTAGCGACCTTGATTCCAATACTGGCTTAAGCATCGGAGGGTCTTAATTGGTGGCCGCCCCAGCGAGCCTAATGATTTGCTTCTCTTTTCTCAGGGCCCTTATATTAATCTGGGAGAGGTAGCGATCTCGAACAACTTAGAGGATTATCCCAACTAAGGAGGTCGCAGGATTTTGACCCGGATCATTTGGCGCCGTCTGTGGAAAATTTGAGGAAAGTATTTTTATTTGGTCTCAAGGTGGTCGAAAGATTTTTCAGATTTTCAAAAAAGAGAATCTACCATGTTAGAACCATCAAGACAAGAACAAGTGGAGCAAGTCCCTCTGTGATAGGAGGAGAGTGTTGCATTTAAGGATTGAAGAATTGCAATGAATGATTGATACAACTAGCAGGAATGTTATGGTGGAGTATCAAAGGAGAATAGTGACGCATGCTGCTAGAGAATCAATGAGGAGAAGCTTGTTCAAAGATAAAGAAAAGATGATATAAGATGACCACACGGGAACGACGAGTCATATAGAGCCAATACCAGAAGCTAGCCAGGAGAGACGGGCGTCAGACACAGCATCTAGTAAGAGTAGGATAAGAAAGGAGCCAACAATATCGAGAGCATAAGTGGAAAATATGGGGAGACACATAGAAAGATTGAGGCAATAGATAGACGACCTGAAGAAGCGAGGCAAGCTGGTGACGCAGAATAGAAACTCACCTTTTGCCGACAAAATTCTAACTGAAGTAGTGGGTCCAACTTTTCGGCTGCCTGATCTACCTAAATATGATGGATCTAAGGGTCCATAGGAACACGTGCTCGCTTTCGAATTGGTGATGAACTTGTATGGACAAACTGATTCGATTAATGCAAAATTATTTGTGACAACTTTGATAGGAAAGACAGAAGAGTGATTCACCAGTTTGCTGAGTGGAACCATCGAATCGTACGGATAATTAATTTAGAAGTTCGTGTTTTATTTTGCTAGTAAAAGGAAAGTGAAGTGATCAACGACCTACCTCTACACTATCCGACAGAAAAGTAACGAATCCCTCAAGAGTTTCATAGGGAGGTTTAATAATGAGACTCTTGAGGTCCACGATCTAAGGATTGACTTGATGACAAGCACATTGATTCATGGGTTGAAGAAGGGACCATTTGTGTCGACCTTAGCAAGGAATCCTCCTAAAGATGTAAAATAGTTAATGCGACTAGCCCGAAAATATATCGACAAGGAGGAAATGAATGCAATCAAGGACGGGGAATGGATTGGAAGTTGTGATAGGCAAAAATGACCTGAGGATGAGAGGTCGTTCCAACTGAAATATCATAGGTATGCACTGTTAGGTACTACTAAAGCCAAAGTCATGATGATGCTTGAAAAGGATGACCTACTGCAATGGCCGAGCAAGACTAGAGATTCCAACAAGTATTGTAGGTTCCACAGAGAAAAAGGTCATAGCACCGAGGATTGTATCAGTTGAGGGATGAGATAGAAAGATTGATCCAACAGGGATATTTCAAGAAAATCATACTGAAGACAAAAGGGGGTAGTGGTAAAAAATGCCCTGGCAAAGCAAGAAGTCGATCACGGAGCAGGTCATGAAGCAGTGAGGAACTCGAGCAAAGAAAGAAGGAAGCGAGGAGGACAATTTGGTAATGCTCCTGCGAAAGGGGTTATTTTATGAAGAAGACGGGAGCTCCAAAGTATAAGTATGTGGGCTTGTGTTTCAATTATTTTTATCTGGAGTATTAATTTTTGCAGGTATCAATGTTTTTGCTAGAGTTAAAGATAAAGAGGATTATATTTTCATTTCTGCAATGTCCTGAGAAAGGTCTTTTGAAGACTGATACAAGCATATATATATAAGGAAACCTGGAAAAAGGGCGATCAGATTCTCTATGTTTGCGAGCTCGTACATCATAAATAGCATTTTGAGTTGCAATTGTATTGCAATAAATGATTAATGACCTGAAAAATTTGCGTCTGAGAAAGATAGACCTGAGAAAGTTGCAATTTGAAGAACTTATTTTGATCTAAAAAGATCATATTTGAAAAAGACCATTCGACCTGGGAAAGGTCGCTATTTGAACAACTTATTTTGATCTGAAAAAGATCGTCTGAAAAAGATGGACCTGAGAAAGATTGCTGTTTGAAGAACTTATTTTGATATGAGAAAGATCGTGTTTGAAAAAGACCTTCAACCTGAGAGAGGTGGCTATTTGAGGAACCTATTTGATCTGAGAAAGATTCATCTCAAAAAGACGAAAAATCTCCAACGATCCAAAAATTGTATGGCGATTGCGACTGAAAAATATGACCTAATTATTTCGATCTGAGAAAGATCGTCAAAAGGAAGATCGCTTCAACATTGATCCGAAATTAATCTATTTATTCTGTGAAGGCACCTGAGTTCACAGTCATAAGAAAACTTTTTGCATTAATAAAGTTCTCATAATATGACAATTGTTTCAAGAACAAGTGAGGTGGAGATAGAGGACCTATTCCCATTACAAAAGATAAGAGGAAAATGGTAGTGCGACTTATACAAAAGGGCCACATTTCAAGTCCGAACATCTATGCAGTGTCTTCATCTTCATCCATCTTTTCAATCTCTTCCACCAAGAACCCGAACTCACCGTTTTTGGGGTTTGGAGGTTCTTCCTCAGGAAAGGCAGAGAGGTTACCATGCAAAGAAAGGTCGAGCCAGTTTGTGTCAATACCCTCCACAAGGCTTTTCAATTTTTGGATTTGGGAGGTACAACGATCGAAACCCTGTATTAGGTAGTCGACAGATTTGATTTCCACATCAATGTGAAATGCAGAGGACTTGAGAATGTCTCTGGCACCTTATATGCAAGTATCCGATAAGAGTCTCTTGTGATCGTTTGATGCCAGATACTTGTTGCGACCCTGAGCACGAAGCTCTAGTTTTTGTTTGTGATCGTCTGAAGCGAGATACTCATCGTGACCATCAATACGACCCTCATTCAATCCCTCTTCTCGATCAGCCATGCAACCTGTAAAGAAGCCTTCAGCCTTAGCCGATTCTTCAGCAGTAGTGATCTCAGATTGGAATCGAAGGGTTTGTTCTCGCATTTGTGCCTCGAGGTCGGCTTTTTCTTTCTCACAGGCTAGCTTCGCCCTTTCCTCCTCATGTAGATTATCAATGGCAAGTTTCTCATGTTGCCAGTAGGTGCATTTCAAAGCAAGATGATGGCCAAAAACAGAAGTCTACATGCCATTGATGGCGGTCGCCCATCGCCTTGGATTTGGGCGACGGCGGTGGCCCATCCACGCCTTTGAAAGGGTAGTTGGTCTCCCACTTATCGCCATCCATGAGGTTTTGGCGGCGATGTATCGCCTCCCCAGAGCTTTGGGCGGCGATACGTCACTCCCTCTGTATATATATATGTGTATATACTTATATGTATAATTTTATATATCTATATATAAAATATTTTTTAAATTTGAACCTTTCATTTTTTTACTAGTAGGATCAAAGGCTGTCATTACAAGGGTATAACGGGCGATTTGATAAAAGTTTTAACAATATTAACCCTAATTAACAAAAGGGGAGAGTGTGCACAATTTTTAAAATCACAAAGGCCTTTTTACCTATTTTTTTAATACAAGGGAGTTTTCAACTAAAATTTTAAAACATTGGGGCTCTTATGCAATTTATCCTTTATTATGACCCATAGCCAATGAAATGAGCAAGAATGTACAAGCTAGAGGAGAGTTCATTGCCAGCTGATACAGAAATGAATTAGAATGGGTGTACCACCTAGGGGTGGCTTATTAGAGCTTGAAGCAAGTGTGCTCTAGCTGACGGCGTCTATTGTAGGCGTTGACCACCTTTTGTTTGTAGTTTTTCATGCATGTCCAAGCATCGTCTTGAACTTTATCTACTAAGTCCAGGTAGGTACACAATAGGATATCATTTCTTTACTGCTCGTAATGTTGAATTCTTTAGGTTGCTAGGGATAACAGCGTCCAAGCTATACACCAAGTTGAAAGGTATCTCTCGAATGGGTGATTTAGGTTGGGTCCTATGGGACCACAATACACTGGGCAAGGCGTCTACTTATTGTCCTCCTACTTATTTCAGTTTTTTTTGTTATTTTTATGCCTTGCACCAGGTTGCGGTTCATAACGTCTACCTGCCCATTAGCTTGGGGTAGGCTACTAAAGTGAACCGTTGCTGGAGGTCTATGTCAGCACACCAAAATCTTGGATTTTTCAACCCTTAAAGTGATGACCATTGTCAGGAATAAGTGTATGAGGTAAGCCATACCTGCAAATTATGTTTTTTTCCAGAAGAATTTGAGCACTTCGCTTTTTGTGATTTTGACAAGGGGTTAAACTTCCACACATTTGCTGAAGTAGTCTACTACTACTAGTAGGAATTTGCATTGTCCTTGCACAGTTGGGAAATGACCCCTTATATCCATTCCCCACTAGGAAAACGAACAGGGTGCTGAAAGGACTTTGAATGGTTCGGCTGTAAGTGGATGAGTTAAGAGTGCTTTTGGCACTACTCACACCTCCTTACGTTATATATTGGATCTTTCTTGAGAATAGGCCAAAAGTATCCTGCTCATAATGTTTTACCTACAAGAGCCACACCACTTGTTTAGTATCCACAAGATCCTTCATGTATCTCATGTAATACGTTTATGCCCTCTTCCTCCAACAATCACTGGAGGTAGGGCTGAGAAAAACTGTATTGGTAAAGTATTCCACCTAGTAAAGCAAATCCAATTGCCCAGTTTCTCAAGCGCGCTGCTTCGTGTTCATTAATAGATTCTAGTGAGAAGACACCAGTCAAATTACAGGAAGTGCGAATTCCTGATAATTCAAGTTAATCCAACACTATGGTAAAAGAAGAAGAGATTAACCTTAGGCCGACGATAAGTGCTTCTAAGGTTAACCGAATCAAAATTTTAGTATACGCATACCGGATCTGGATGCTCGAAGGGTTGAAATCAAGAAAAGTTTGAGAATGGTATGATTTTAGAGCTCATGTTTCAGTCAATACTATCACTAAGATTTTCGAAAATCTCAAAACTTTTAGAATGGATCAGCAGGGAGGTCTATGACTCGTGGAAAAATAATTCCCACGTTAAACGAGGATATAGTTTGGAGCTTACGTTTATTCCATCGCCTCCAAAAATTACAAAAAAAGGGTCATCCAGCATTTTATTTTATTAAATTTCAGAGACCTGACATGTTAGCATTCAACAAAGGGGTTAAATATAATTTACCCCCATGTATTAATGGAAATGAGCAATTTACCCCCCTGTATTATCAGAAACAAAGCAATTTACCCTCTTGACGCGTTTCGTGAGTCACACACGCTTTTTTAATTTAAAATTTAAACAATAATATTTATATCCTTATTTAATAATCGTAACTAATAAATCAACAATGTAGATTTTATCAAATTCAGATCAACGTTTTAAATCTAAATTAATAAAATTTAAATTATATATTATATATAATTAAATTTGAATATATATATATATATATTATGATACAAACTATTTATATATATAGTTATATATATATATAGAGAGAGAGAGAGGCCAGCGAGGGGCGGCACATCTAAGCGTGGGGAAGGCTGATTTGGACCCTAGAAACGGAAGAGGAAGGGGGATGGTGATGGGGGAGGACAAAGGGGGAGGAAGAGGACGGGGGAAGGGTGGTGGGTACCTGATTTGGGCATCGAAAAGGGACGGAGGAAGAGGGTGGCGATGGAGGATGATGAAGACGGAAGCGGCGACGACAGAGGAGAGGGGGAGGGTGGCGACGACGATTGTCCATCAGTAGGAAGAGGAAGAAGAAAGGAAAATATATATATATATATATGTGTGTGCGTGTGTATATTATTTTTATATAACAAATATTTAATATTTAATATTTCATATATTAAATATTAATTTTCTAAATATATATGTATAATTTATTAAATTAAATATATATAAAATAATTTTTATTGGTTAAAAATGATGCTCATATGCACACGGGGCACGTGTAGTGCACCAATGGACCTAAGGAAGTATTTTGCTCTATTTCTGATAACACAAGAGGATAAAATTGTAGTTTTATTTTTCATAAGGGAGTAAATTGCTTATTTCGCTTTACACAGGGGGGTAACTTGTATCTTTCCCTTCAACAAAGTCAAGGCTGCCGTAGAAGAAACTCCCATGGTATCATTCCTTCGTAAGGATGAAATATCTATCAGAAGAGTTTAGGAATATTAGGTCTGTCTCACAAAGATGGACATAGTGAAATATCTGTTTAAAATATTTTGAATAAATTAAATGAATCATTCTTGTTAAACTCCATAATATAAAAAAACACTGAGTTCGTAGAGAGCTTATTCAAAAAGAAAAGAGTGCTCGTTTAGGAAAATAAGCTACCTGCAAAAGAGGCCACAAGGAAGAAGACATGCAACATGATGCATGTTAGACAATGGCATACCCACATATGCCTTTGTTGTGAAAAATAGGAAAAATCCTTCTTCAGGACAAAAATCCAGATAACCCAAAAGAAGCCTAAACCAAAATCATAAATAGATAAAAGAAAGAATTTTTACAAAATGAGGTAAAAATCTTAAGATGTAAAAAATTGAAAGAAAGACTATCGATAGAAGAAGATAAAGGCACCAATGGTCAGAAAAATGAAGGATACCAACTAGCAAGCACATGGCTGATAAGCCATAATAACCATAGCTGAAAAGTAGAGAGCCAAAATATGTGATAAACGCAGTGACGTTATCTAAGAACAAGTTTGAAGTCTGTGTTTGAAGCCGCGAACTATTAAAACAAAGAGGTCAGAAGCGAACGGAGGACAACAGAAAACTTTTCCAACTCTTCAGAAAATAAATCATGTCTTTAGAATTTCAATTGTTTGGATTTTTTTAGTATATGTGGATTTTTCCAATCTGTCAAGTCCTCTTTTCCATAGCAAGTTAAATAGTTGTTCCTTCAATAGAGAAATAAGTATCTAGGTAATATTTTTAGTATTTCTTCAATTATTAAAGGCTTCTGTTCAACATGCTTATCTAAAATTTTATTAAGTTTCTCGTTTGGAGTGTTTTTATGCCTTGAGGTAGTAAACAAACTATGACTGTGTTATCTGTTGTTAAAGAAGCCAAGTACCTGCGAACTATTTGTTGCAGTTGTATGGTTGGAGGAAGTTCATAAAATTGAGACTTGAAATATCCGGGAACAAGGCGGTCAAAACGAGGTAAGATTTATAAAGGGTTAATTTTATTTCGAAAGTATATTGGGCTTTTTAAGCGCATGAGGATGAACTATTAAGCTTTTATCATTTTTTTTTTTTTTTTGGTGAAAGACTATTAAGCTTTTATCATTAAAAGTACAAAAAGGTCATTAATTAGATTGAAGGACCAAATCTATACAAAATTTAAAGATAAGAGATTAAATCTAATACTACCAAAGTAGTTAAAAGACCAAACTGAATTTGGGACAAAGTTATAAGATGAAAATTTTCTCTTTTCCTTTTTGATATAGTATTTTTTTTTTCGTAGGGTGATTAAATATTTATGTAAACATATAGTATTAGGTATATGGTTATGAGATTATATATGTCCATGTATATGTGTAAGAAGATTTCGTATTTCTTTCTCATACTTGAAAAGAGAGGCTTAAAAATATAGCAATTTATTCCCCTATATTTTTTAAAATGAAGCAATTCATTTTAAAAATTATAGGGGGATAAATTATTGTATTTTAAAAAATACAAAAAGGTAAATCACTATTCATTTTTTTATAAGAGGGTAATTTGCTCCTTTGTAATATCACACGGAAGTTGCTTGTATTTTTCCCGACAACAAATATTAGAAACGTTTAATTTTTCAATATGTGCTATTTGTTGTTTTTTTAACTTTTGTTAATTTTTTTTCCTTCGAAAATGAGCGAATATCGGCCAAGTGCTAGGTTCGAAGAGATGCAGGCAGTGTAACATGACGCAGACGCACTAGCTCACGCATAATATGTAACAATTAATGAATAATACCATTTAATTAATAATAAAGTAAGATACATGACATATGCGAATCCGATGCCTCAATATTCCATTTTCATGACCTCACCATACATTTCAGGAGAAATATTTTAGTACCATAGGATTCTTATTAATATATGTCGCTTTTAATAAAATAGTAGATATGTATTACAAGGGAAAAAGTCACAAGTAATGTTGTTTATGCCTAATCCTCATATTATAATTCTTTAGGTTTAAGATAATTTCTTTTGAATCCTCTCCTAGATGGTCCGTTTTAATCATTAATTTCACCGATCAATGAATGAATATTGCTCTAGTCCTTCAAACTAATAGCCAAGAATTCATTTCTCGAACTAGATTCTATTTCTATTAGATTTTTTATCAATTCACTAATTTCGACGAGAGAGCAAGTAACTACATAAGGCTACTTTCCTGTTCTATCTTCTTGGAAATTTTCAAGTACTTATTCTTGCACCGAATCAAAGAATAGGAGGTTGTCTGATGGAACGTCGACCTTTTTAAGAATTTTATCGAGTTGGGTTTTATTTAAACTAGTTGTTTCACATTATCAGGTTCAAACGGTAATTTTAAAATTTTAATATTTTTTAAAGAGAAGTAAGATTCCAGAATAAATTGTTTCTTATAGTGTATAAAACATACATTAATTTCATAGCTTGAGTGAGTTAAGTTGAGGGGAAAAGTATAATTAATTAAGAAAAATAAAAAAGAAAGAAGGAATTATTTCTAAATTAATCCAACCACGCGAATCAAACTTTGACACTTTCTTCCTCCCTTTTCCTTTCAAGTCAAAACACAAACTAGAAAAGCTTATCATTAGCATTTGATCAGCAAATTTAGATGGGTTGATTGGATGGTTGGAAAATAGAGAGCAAAAAGAAAAAGTCATCAAGATAAGGATTAGCACTCGTAACCAATAATTGATAACCTTAATATTCAATTACCTTTGCTGACGCCAATTACTGATTTGATTTTTGTCGAATGTGTGTGTTTTCATCATTGTGGGTGTAAGCATCCATCGAATAATATAGTACTCAAGTGGCAATCATTTATTTAAAAAATGTTCTTACACGCAATTGTTTCTTGTTTGGCCAACAACAATGTTATTTGTGGGTACGTGGCAAATACCCTTTTGTTTTAGGGGACAAGAGAAGAGCAATTTCATTCCCTGTAATATTTTAGCGTCTGTAACTGCTGGAGGGCATCATGTCCACCCTCGCCAGAAGCACGAGCAACTTGAGCTAAATAGTGAGTTACGGCATTACACGACAGTTTGTTCACCACCAAATTGCCCAACATAAACAAAGGGATAAACCAAAATCCATATCATCAAGTTGGGCTGCCACAATCTGCATCTACCCCCTAAAATCTGGCACTTGAAAGATAAGAGAGGCAAAAGTACAGAAGAAAAACTCCAAACCTGTGGAGCGAACGGGCAAAGAACAAACACATGCATTCTATTTTCTATTGAGAAAAATTCAGAGACCCCTGTGATAATAGGAATATTCAAAATACTCTTTATGAAAACTAAAGTATCAAATACTCCCTTGTGATATAAAATAAAGTTCAAAAAACCTCCTCCGTACAAAAATTGGGCCACATGTGCTTTGACTGTGATTTTATTATGAAAGTTCTGTTTTTATATTTTTGCCCTTCTCTCTCATTTAATGTATATAATATTATATATATTTATTAATAATAAAATATTATTTTAATTAAATTAATTAAAAATTAATTTATATATATATAAAAAACAAAGACAGCGGCGGCAGCGAAGAGCTGAACCTCCTCACCCTTGGGCAACAGCGCCCATCATCTGCGAAGGCGACGCTGGGCTATGGGGGAGGGAAGGGGGGTTGGAGGCGAGAGGGGTGGGAGCGAAGCAGGTTGGGGGGGAAGAGGATGCTGCGGAGAAAACGATGGGGGTGGGGGGGGAGGCGAGGGTGGGGGGTTATAATTATTATTTTATTTTTTTTTATAAATTATAAATATAATTTAATAGTTGTAAATTATATATATTATAAATTAAAATAATTATATATTAATAGGCCTAGTTTGACCGGTTGACTAAAAGGGGTATTTTAATCATTGTTTCTAAAAAAATAACCTCAAATTGATTAGGGGGCGGTGTAATTATTTATTCATAAGATAGGGGTGATTTTTTATATTAAAAATTTCATAGGGAGATTTTTTATATTCTGATATATCACAAGGGGTCAAAATGATAATAACCAATTTTCTATAGCACATTGATAGAACGGGCATTCCACTGAGAGGCCTAGGATAAGGTTGTCCCCCGTTGGAAGAGCATTGAGACAAGCCCGCCACACAAACACCTTCACCTTGTTGGGTATCTTAGCTTTCCAAACTCTCCTCCACCATTATTGTTCATGCTTCTGTAGAAACTTGAATAGGGAAGATTTTCAATTGTACGAAAGCGAGATGGTAAGCGCTCCATACCGAAAAGATACTGCTACAGGAATAGTGCCAAATCAGCAAATTTGGTGCACCAATATGACTAAGATGGATGTTGAGAATAAGGTCATTGACCACTGACCAAAACGACTCTTTATTCTTCCTCGAGTCCCATTCATCATAGGTTAGATCAATTAGCTCGAAAACTAGGTGATGGCTCAAAAAGATCATGGCCGCGGCAACCAGGGATCAGCCTAGACCCGGATATGTGTTCCCAAGCCCGCTCACCATCGGCAACTCACACGGAAGAGATCATGGGCTGCCATCACACTTCACCAAATAAAGGAAGGTCAACTGCCTAAAGTAGCCATGAACACGTCACCGGAGGGAAAGTAACAAGCGTGGGGTACCCGGCTAAGTAGGTAGTCTAGATGCCTCATGATGCGCTATAGTTGTTTGGCCAACATAGCAAGGTTGAAAAGGTGGAGGTGCTAGAAAACAAGACCACCCAACAACTTGCTCTCGCACAATAGATTCCATGAGACTCAGTGAGTTTTGTGTGTTCCCAGCTACTCCACCGAAAGTTTTAGATCATACTCTGGATATCCTTCAATAAGGTGATTGGCAACTTGAAGCACCCCATTCCATATGACGGCACCACTTGGAGCACGGCCTTGATTAGTATCTCCTTGCCCGCTTGTCAGAGTAGTTTCTCATTCCAACCCGTTATTTTTTGCCAAATTCGATTCGTAATGGTAGTAAACAAATCATTCTTGGACCGAGCCATTCTAGACGAGAGGCCTAAATATAACTCCATCTTTTATCCCTTCGGATTGTGAGTTCAACTGCAAGATGTTGGCACAAATCATCCCCTGTGTTTTGTTAAAGGTCACCACCGATTTGGAAAAATTTATTTCTTGGCCTGAAGCCCCTCTGTACGTCTCCAAAATCGCACAGATAACCTGGCAATCTTCTGAGGACGTTTGACTAAAGATGAGGTTGTCATCAACGAAGAGGAGGCGAGAGATAGTTGGAGCACCCCGGCAGACTGCTACACTCCGGATAGGACCTTCCTGTTCCGCACACTGTAAAAGAGAGCTAAAGGTTCTATAAATAACATGAAAAGATAAAGCAAGAGAGGGTCCCCTTGACGATGTCCCCTCTCCAGGGCAAGGGAACCAAAATGTTTACCACCTAATATAAAGGAATATGAGATAGTGGAAATACAAAGCATAACAAGGCAAATGAAAGGCGAGGGGAAACCTAACTTCGACATCACCTGTCCCAGAAAGCGCCAGCCAACCCTGTTCACCTCAGGTTTTGGTGTTAAGAAAATGATTAAGCTCGAAATCGAGAAGAACATTGTCAGAGATAAGTCGGCCAGGCACAAAAGCAAATTGGGCGGAGGAAATAATCCTATCTAGAAAAACTTTCAACTAGTTTGCGATAACCTTGGAAGCAATTTTATAGACCACGTTACATAAACTAATCGGTCGAAACTGAGAAAGGAGCTCGGGGTTTTCGCATTTAGTAATAAGTACTAAATTGCATAATACCCCTGCGATTTTAAAATTTAGCTAAAACTTATGTTAAAAAATAGGCAAAAAAACCCCTGTGTTTTTCAAAATATTGTATACTCTCATCTTCCATTAGGTAAACTTTAACGGCGTCAATTTTTTTGCTGAATTATCCGTTATACTTTTCTTTTAACAAATATTGATCTCTATTATTAAAAATAAACAGTCAAGATCTTACGTAATTTAAAATATATAATTTTTATTTGTATATAATTATATATACACTATAATGTATATATCTATATGTAGCTACCCAAACTTGTCGTCGCCCAAATTATCGTCGTTGTCGGCCCTACTTACACCGAGGAGACCTTGCTTACCCGCGTTTCGCCGTCCCCTTCTAGAAGGGGCAGCGGCCAAATTTGGGCGACGTTGCCCCATCGCTAGCATGGCCGGCAACGAAGAAGAAGAAAAAAAATATTTTTAAAAAAAATAATATAATTTAAAATAATTAAAAAATAAAAATTATTTTGATATTTTTAATTAATAATAATTTAATATAGTTAATAATATATAATTATTATAAGTAATTTTTATATTTCATATAAATTTTTAATTTAAAATAATTTTAGTATATTAAATTTATAATGTGTTAAATTTTAAATTTTAAAAACATTATATACTGTTTAGGAGTATTTATATTTAAATTATATGTCATATGAATTCTTCATTTAAAGATAATTTTAGAATATTAAATTTGTATTGTGTTTTTTAAATTAAAAATTATATACTATTTAGTTGTTTTTATATTTAAATCAATATATTTCATAATAAATATAATTTACAGTAATATATTTGAGCTCAATAAATAATTTAAATTAATTCAATTATATATATATATAAATAAATCAATTTAAAACATATTTAGATATTAAAGAAATGGGCAAAATGGACATGTACATACTTAATAAGTAAACTTCAAAAAGGCAAAACTTGAAGCCCATTCGCACAAAAGCCGAGTGTGAGCCACTCTCTCTTTGTTTTTAACGGATATGGGATTTTTTGCCTATTAAACTAACCCATGAGAATTTCACGCTATTTTATCAAAATACGGGAGGGTGTTATGCAATTTACCCTATATCTAATTGGGCAAAATATTATATTTGGTCCCTTAAATTTTCATTTGAAATCACTTTATTCCCTCAAGTCCATTTCTTGACTTTAATATTCATAAACTTTAATTTTTGTCTCAATTTAGTCTCTCTAATCATTTTTCAGTGAAAATATAGCCAGAATTTGACTTTTTGGGGTAAAATGATCAATTTGAGTTTGATTGTATCACTTTAGTCTTTTAAATTTATAAAATTATCAAATTAGTCATTTTTTTACAAAAAATATTATTTTATTATATATTTTTATATGGTGAATAATAATAATTTTATTTTTTATAATGTATAATTTTTTATGATTTTAAACAATTACGAAATTACTTTTTTAAAATTTTTACATTTAAAAACAATAAAAAATTATTAAAATTTTATTTTAAATAATGATAATTTAAGTTTAACCATTATTTATAATAGATAATATAATTTATTTAAGTACATTTTTGTTAAATAATAATTTAATTGGTTAATATATAGTATATAATTTTATAATTGATGAATATTTATATTGATATAGATATTTAAATTTAAAAAATAAACTTTAGTATATCATTTTTAAATTTAAATTATAAAAAATTAAAAATTATATACTTTTATGGTATTTTAATATTTAAACATATATATTTATAAATAAAATTATTTATTTTTTATGAGGGAGAAAAAACAAAAAACAACCTTAAAATAAAAAAAGAAAAGAAGTGTGATTTAGTCAAAATGAGTTCAAAAGGATTTTTTTTTTTTTTCCAAACACGAGCATTTTAGCTTATTATTAACGGGGGTTGTTAGCTTAGAATTTAAAGATTTTGAAATTAAAAATACCAAGTTGATAAAGTGGGGATTTAAAGTGAGAACGGCACTATTAAGTAGGACCAAAAATAAAATTTTGGCATTGTGTTTCTACTCTTCTTTAGAAGTATATTTCTTTAACGTGTTATTATTAATAATATAATTCATCAAACACACAACATGAATAATTGTCCATGTGCAAAAACGCCTAGAATTTACGAGTAGACACAACGGTTCAAGACTATTATTATACATAAGTACAAAATATACCTTATTTTCGTCAGTCTCGTTATTACATGACTTGAGGATTAAGTAGCAATACTATGTAGTGAGGATTGGAGGGTAGAATTCGGCCACGGAGCCAAGAACTCGAGCCTTTGTGTCCGGGAAATTCTCCGTTCCAGGCAGCTCAGTAACTGTTCCATCCGATGAGACTCCAATAGGATAGCTAAGTAGATGTCCCGGCAAATCTCTTTCCAGAACTTCCCGGGTGTAGAGATCCCAGTTTGTTTCAGCTATTTGGTTTACCTTTTGAATGCACTCCAACCTTTCTGGATGACAAAAGCAATTGTCCAACATGCCCATGTGCTCGTACCACAAAGCCATTCGGAAGCCATGAATCTGACCCCTGGCGGGCTGCTTGCACGATAGATGATATGGCTGGTACGCTCCCATCGCAATTTCTGAGTCCCTGGCGCCGTCCATGGACCTTTGGTTGATATTGGCAGATCCTATAATTATGTATTCATCATCAACTGCAAGCAAAAGCAATGTAAAGATTTTCAGCGTGTGAGCAATCTTAAAACCGATGCTTTTGTTTTAGTTCGATATGATGAATAAAGTAGTGAAACGAATTATGTTTATGTACCGATCATCATCTTGGCATGGACATATATCATTCCTCTCCTAGCTTCCTGAGCTCTAGCGTAATCCGTATCAGGATCAGGTTTCTCCGAGGGCTGATATTCTCCACTCCTTTTTACCTCTCTATTACCGAGACAAAAGAATGTCAAATAGTCCTTAGGATTTGCAATTATTCCCTTTGCTTTAAGGGCTTCAACTATGTCTCTGTACATCATCTCCATGGTCCTCTTCTGCCAATCCAGTATAGCCTGGACAGATGCAGTCTCTGGGTAGCCCTCTGGCCACATAGGGATGACAATGTAAACTCTGAACGGCTCTCCTACTTCAATCTTACTCACTATCTTCAGTGAGAGTTCCTTCGGGATTAAGTGTAGAGCTCCAATATCCGCGTCTTTGATGTCCTTTGAGTACCACGAGAAGGAGCTTCCTAAGAAGTATTGATTCTCAATATAGATGAATCTGTTTGCACGACGAATAGCATGGATGTAAGCATCTTGGATGCTACGGTCGATGATGTTATCCTTGCCGCTCACAAGGCCAGATTTTGCTGCTTCTTCGGGTGAATCTGGGAAGCCGAAAGCCGCTCCACCATCAATGGAACGAAACACTTGAACGTTCCACGTTTCATGATCATCCGGGAATGTGACCGGAGATGGTGGAATTATAATTCTTTGAAGTTCTTGAAGTTCCAAAAGCAAGTCCTTGCCGCCTTGTTTCCTCCACCTCTGCTCGAAATTGTAAAGAACATCCCAAGCGGCCGGCCCTTCCAACTTGCAGTGGATATCATGCCAAGGCTCCCTTGGACCACCTTTTTGTATGGTGGCTCCTTTAAAATTTGCCTGATGAAAATCATCATGGTGGGCTGTGTCCAAAGTCCTGAAAAGGGAATGAAATTGAGTGTCATATCTCCCATCACATAGATCAATACCACCTATGAAGCTCACAATTCTTCTCCTCTCTGCATCTCCATTAGGCAGTTCACTATCCACTACCACAATTTTCTGATGATGAGTGAACATCGTGCCGATTTCTATGTTCTGAATGATACTCCGCCCATCGTCAGGATTACGAGGACACAAGACACAATGTACTTCAGTATCACGAAAATAGTTTCCCGTTTCCTCGTCGTGAGTGGCCATCAATCCATCTTGTTTCAACAAACCTACAGAAGTCCTATCATCCCAAACGAGCATCAGAACCCTCACTCCTTCGTTGGCCTTTTTCTTGAGAAGTTCCCCAAGAGTAATATCTCCACCGGGCTTCGGCCTTCTCGTGTCTCTCACTAACGTAATCTCAGTGTACACAGACCAACCAGTTATGTAAATCAAATGCTTTGCATTAGAGATAGCATCAAAGATGTCTTCCCAACAACGGTGTGGCTCGTAGTACTTCCCACCAGAAAGAGGAATCGTCGGGATGAAATTGTCGGGAACATGAGCATCCTGGTAAAGAGTAACTCTGCATCCTTTCCTTTGCGGAAAGAACGTAAAGGGGACGCCAGGAAACTTGGGGCTCTTAAGTCCTCGAGCCCAACAACGTTCACGAGTGACATCGTAGAACTGCAACTTGACATGTATCTTGGAGTGGCCGTGTATCGGCTTATGATCATCATTGAGGATCTCAAGCCATCTATCCACTTCTTCTCCAGCAAGCAGTTCCTCAACAGGTAGATAAGCTCTCCCAATCAGTTCTGCCCCAATGGGATTGTCAACTTTGACAGTGAACACCACTTGAGACGCCATGTGGGCACAGTATATGTGGAAAGACTCGTACCAACGAGGATTTGAGTGTTGGTGAGCTAGCAATCTGGTTCTGCCAACTCTTGCTTTTCCCAAATCAATGGTTGCGTACAGCTTCGAAGCAGTATCTCCAAAACCCAGTACTTCCTCAATGCCCTCTACCACCTGCATGAATTCACAAGAAACGTATCGAGACAATCATCAAGAAAGTTTGAAAAGTTGGAAGTGCCTACCTGAAATGAATTCTACAAGTTCTAAAATTCATACGTTTAATGCTGAAATGAGAACACCACTATTACGAAAATTGCAATTTTAGCCTATTAATTATATGGGTGGGTGGCATTTTTAATTAATTGAAATTGATAATTATTAAGGACTATAAAATTAATAAAGAAAAAAATGAAAGTAACCTACTGTGATATTACAAATGTGCAAATTATCCCCCTTTTCCCTCAAATCTATAGAAAAAAAAATTTTAAAATTTTAATTTACCTTTCTATATTTTTTAAAATATAACACTTTACTCCCTGTATAAAAAATTAACTTCTGAAATTAATTTTGGTTTATAAATGAATTAGTATGAAAACCCCTACTATGTACGGAAATTTATGAATTTTATAATATTTTTAAAATTCTAAATTACATAATGGTATTTTATATTTAATTACTGTCCTACTATAGATAATAGTGTAAACTTATTTCTACAAAACTTAATATTGAATTCTTTACTAAGTTTATTTATGGAACATTTTGAAAATAACAATTGAATATCATCATATTTTACAAGTTGGAGAAATTGAAATCACAATATATGTATTGATGGATATATTAGTGATATTAAATGGTTAGTGAGTGTACATTTGTAACTTCCACACCTGAGGTACACCACAAAAACCTACACTCTACAACACCATAAAATTTTTTATTCAACTATAAATATTAAAAATATAATTTTTATTACAGATCACTATTTATTAATTTGACATATCATATATCCAAAAACTTCTCTCACTAAGCAGAAAAATAAGATCTAATAGTATTATTGTGTCGAGGTAATTTTCTCATTCAATTCCTTAGTCGAAACCACATCCACATCATGTATATTCTTATTCAATTAATAAAAGGATTAAAGGTAATTTTCGTCTCCTAATTTCAGGTCATTCTCGTTTTAGTCCCCTAAGTTACTAGAGTTCCATTTTGGTTCCGTAAAATTGAAAAAATCTCAATTTTTAGTACAAATTTGGTCGGCACTCGCCGAAAAAAGTCACATGTCAGGCATATGACTTTTTAAATTGGGGCTTGCATTGTGATTGGTTGAAAATAAAAGGCTTAAAGGTAATTTTCGTCCCTAACTTCAGGCCATTCTCGTTTTAGTCTCCTAACTTTAGGCCATGTCTTCACCACATCATCTTTTTCAATCAATCACAATGCAAGTCTCAATTTAAAAAGTCACATGCCTGGCATGTGACTTTTTCCGGCGAGTGACTCAACTTTCCGATCAAATTTGTATCAAAATTGAGATTTTTTCAGTTTTACGGGACCAAAATGGAACCCTAGTAACTTAGAGGACTAAAACGAGAATGGCCTGAAGTTGAGGACGAAAATTGCCTTTAAACCTTAATAAAATATATTATGTACAAGATATTATCAGGTCAAGTACACTTTTGGTCCTTATACTTTGGGTCAAAATCAACTTTAGTCCCTAAACCTTTTGGGACATGATTATGGTCCTTAATTTTTACAAATTGCTAAGATTTTGGTCCTTAAACTTTTTAAGACACAATTTTGGTCTCTATCTTTACAAATTATTAAGATTTTGGTCCATCCAGTTCCCTCCTTCTTAACATCTTATAAACCCAATTTTAACGATTGGACCAAACTCATAATAATTTGTAAAAATTAGGAACAAAAACGTGTTTTGAAAAGTTTAATCGAAAGTATAGAGACTAAAAGTGTAATTTACTTGATATTATCCTATTACCTTGATATAATTTCTCCTAAAAAATGTTATTTGTATTACATGATCATTTAATAAAGTTTCTAAAAGTAAGAATGGAAAAGGTATTAGCAACACTTTTTATTTTCTTCAAAAAAAGAATAACAAATCTGACATGAGACATGGCTTGAAGTCATGGAGGGATCAATAATTCGCCATTAAATACGTCCATACAGGCGGAAGGTGAGAGATAGCAAGATAAATAAATAGGTATTATGAAAAATACAAGAGGAAATAAATAAACTTAGAAACAGCTAATATGAGAATATTTTACGTATTGTTAAACTAGTAAGCATAAACTCCGTCTAAAACGTCACAAGAAAACCCAAAACTGCCATCCTTAGGCAACAACGAACAATAATGATAACACAGACTTTATTCATAGCTATAATTCAACTCTACAACCCAAAGGAACACTAATCTATTTTTTATTCAAATACCTCTGATATCTATCATAACTTAAAATTACTTTTTTCTTTTGTTTTTATTGCCTTACTATCTAAGTTAACATGAATAATTCAACAACAATAATTTAGCCTTTCATTAGGTTGATTAGAATATGAATTTTTTTTTTAATTCTAAAAGATACATGAATTTAAATAAGAAGACTTATAGATGTTAAAGTGTTCCTTAAAATACATTAAGTATTTTATTTCTAAACAAGAAATGATAATTTATAAATGTTTTGTTTCAACACAAGAAGGCTTCCGAAAGCTTACCTGCAACTAGGTGACCTATATATAGACCACAAAAGGAAGAAAGATAACAAATATCTAATAGTATCCTCTATAAATGAGGATAGTGTCCTACACTATTGAGGATAAGTGTCTTCCACTAGTGTCTTCCACTATTGGAGGTAGTATCCTCATTATTTAGGATACTACGATTTTGAATGGACTTTACTATTTATACCAAGAACTTTAAATAATTCTTAAAACTGATGTCATTGCTTACGTTGCTTCTTCATGATTTTTGAAAAGCTACTTCCTTCCAAATTAGAGTCTGAATACTTGTGGTCATTAACATTAATCGGGTACTCTTCTGAAGATTCAAAAGCTCTTCGTTTTGATTTTTTCTTTAAAGCACTCTTAATATCCTGTAAAATGCTATCCAGAAAGATTTCAAGACTCTTTTCTACACTAGGGTCCTGTGACTCTCCTACTAAATAGAAGTATTTATTTTCTTCATCGTTAGAAGATGTTTCTATGGGTGATCTGATTTCTCCCAAATTTTTTTTATATCCGTTTTAACTTAATTGAGGTACTCTTCAGCATTTGTCGTTTAGAAATTATTCCTCTTTTATTTCTAATTCTTTGAGACAATTGCTCAAAAGGATTAGAAACTTGATTCTCTTCCTTTTCAATTATAACTTTGTATTCCTGGAGCTTAATTTTCATTTCATCCAGAGCTTCTTCACCAAAATACTTCTTTGTCTCTAGATTTATTTGAAGCAATTTACTCCAAGATTTTCGAACAAGATCTCCTTTCAATACATGAAGTTTTTTGGTAGGATCATTCCTACTTTTGGCAACCATTTTCATATCCATGGTAAAGAGAATTTCATAATATAGAGAGGTCATTCCTTCAATCCATTCTAGATCTCTCTACCTAAATACTTTCTGGCGAATAATTTGTCCACTCTTATAGTATTCCTAGAAGATTTCAAGAAAAATAAAAATTATCGGGCCATAATTTAGTTACCATTGAAATACCCAATTTAGTAACTCAGCCAACATTGAAAAACCAAATTTAGTAATTCCTATTGAAATACTAATGGAAAGATCTTAAAGAACCATGTATGTTTTTTCTTATGATTCTCATAAATAAATACCTTATTGAATGCTTCAACATAATCCTAATACTTAAATTTTATTGAGTTTCTGGGGTCTGGGTAGAGAGATTCCTTTTCACCCAATGGGTCAATTCTCCATTCAATACCAGTGATAAACTTTTTAATTACTGCTTTCAAACAACTGAATTCTCTACCATTGTTGGAACAATGGTGAGTAATTTCAACACTGTGAGTCGCCTTTAAAATACATTTATAATGCTGCGAATGCAACTACATCTAAATACCACTTCATTAGGTACCATGAGCCTTTTTTCAGGAGTATAATTACTTCGTGATACTCACTGAATTCATTATTTACTAATTCATCCTCTTTTATAAAACTTTTGCGTAGGATGTTGAGGATTCTTCTTCTGTAGTTGATTTCTTTTGTTGTTTTTTAAATTCAAGTAACTACTTGAAAGTTTCATTCTCTTCCTCATAAATCTTATTGCATTTTCCTATACCAAAGATATTATCTCTTATACGAGACCTATTTTCCAACCATATAATTTCATTTGGACAAGACCTACCTTCTTTTTTTATTAGAGGGATTTCTTCCCTCTTCTTCTTTCAGAAAGGATATCAGTTAAACTTTTATTATTATCTTTATTCTTTTTCTTAAAATTTTACTATTATCTTTTATTCTGGTACGTATGTATATGGATTTAATGGCAATGTATTGATCCCTCCATAGCTTCAGGCCATGTCTCAGGGGAATTTATTAAAAAAATACCCAAAAAAAAATTAGTAAAGTAGGGTAAAATTGAATGTATTAGAAAAGTAAGTGGCACCGCGGTGCCACATTTTTTATAAAAAAAAAAAAAAAAATCTCTGTGTCACCGCGGTGGCTAACCCGATGGCAGGAATATTTTATAAAAAAAAATAAAACAGTGAAGAACCTCTATCCCAAATAGCGGTTCTTCACTGAATGTTAAAAAAAAAAAAAAGGAATCAAACCTGCAGCTTGCAATTTTGCAGGCTGCAGGCTGAGCCACCGCGCTTACCAAGCACGGTGGCTCAACTTTATTTTTGGCCACACTATTACAGTGTGGCCCGTGACAATAATGTAGAATTGCAACTCACACTATTTAAGTGTGAGCTGCAATTATTATTCTTCACCTTCAGCAACATTTTCTCTGCAATCCTTGTTCTTCAACATTCAGTAACATTTTCTCAGCAAATTTCCTTGTTCTTTCTCTTCCTTCTTCTTCAACATTTCCCGGCCAATTTTATTGTTCTTGTTCTTGCACAATTTTTACACCTTTCTCTTTAAAAAAAATTTAAAGTGAGAATGTCGAATTTTGGCCCTATTGATACCAGTATTTTATACGGGCAATTAAATCATCGATCAGAAGATGTGTCCGAAAATTCAGATACAACTTTATCAGTACGACGTGGTGATATAGCTTTTTTTCGTGTCCTACAACTAGCACCACGTCATATTCGTCTTTTGCAAGTACTCCAAAATATGGGGTTTCTTGGTGTTTTGCAGTGTGGGCATATTGAAATTGACACCCACTTGATTACTGCTTTAGTAGAGAGATGGCGCCCCGAGACCCATACTTTTCATTTTTCGGTGGGCGAAGCTACTGTAACACTGTAGGATATCGCCATCATCTGGGCACTCCCGATGGAAGGTAATCTTATTACCGCGGTGGCTAATTAAAAAAAAATTTAAAATGTCAGTGCCACCGCGGTTGCTTACCGCGGTGGCTATTAAAATTTTTTTTTTTAAAAAATATCAATGCCACCGCGGCTCACCACCGCGGTGGCTATTAAAACCTGCAAAATATCATTGCCACCACGGTCACTGACCACGGTGGCACATTAAAAAATATTTTTTTAATAAAATCTGTCACCGCGGTGACATAGAGAAAAAAAAAATTATAAAAATTGTGGCACCGCGGTGCCACTTAATTTTCTAAAGCCTTCAAAATCACCCTACTTTACTAAATTTTTTTTTTGGCATTTTTTAATTTTGCCACCGATGGATACTATACCTTGTATCTACCCCGGTAATAAGATTTACCTTCCACCGGGAGTGCCCAGATGATGGTGATATCCTGCAGTGTTACAGTAGCTTCGCCCGCCGAAAAATGAAAAGTATGGATCTCGGGGCGCCATCTCTCTACTAAAGCAGTAATCAAGTGGGCGTCAATTTTAACATGCTCACACTGCAAAACACCAAGAAACCCCATATTCTGGAGTACTTGCAAAACACGAATATGACGTGGTGTTAGTTGTAGGACATGAAAAAAATCTATATCACCACATCGTACTGATAAAGTTGTATCCGGATTTTCGGACACATCTTCTGATTGATGATTTAATTGCCCGTATAAAACACTGGTATCAATAGGGCCAAAATTCGACATTCTCACTTTAAATTTTTTTAAAGAGAAAGGTGTAAAAATTGTGCAAGAACAAGAACAATAAAATTGACCGGGAAAAATATTGAAGAAGAAGGAAGAGAAAGAACAAGGAAATTTGATGAGGAAATGTTGCTAAATGTTGAAGAACAAGAATTGCAGAGAAAATGTTACTGAAGGTGAAGAATAAGGATTGCAGCTCACACTATTTTTTAGTGTGAGCTGCAATTCTACATTATTGTCACAGGCCACACTGTAATAGTGTGGCCAAAAATAGAGCTGAGTCACCGCGCTTGGTAAGCGCAGTGGCACAGCCTGCAGCCTGCAAAATTGCAGGCTGCAGGTTTGACTCCATTTTTTTTTTTAACATTCAGTGAAGAACCGCTATCTGGAATAGCGGTCTTCACTGTTTTGTTTTTTTTTTTTTATAAAATATTCCTGCCACCGCGGTCAGTGACCGCAGTGGCACATAAAAAATTATTTTTTTTAAGAACTCTGTGTCACTGCGGTTAGCCACCGCGGTGACACAGAGAAATTTTTTTTTTTATATAAAAAATGTGGCACCGCGATGCCACTTACTTTTCTAACACTTTCAATTTCACCCTACTTTACTAATTTTTTTTTTTTGGCATTTTTTTAATAAATTGCCCCTTAATTGATATGCAGAATATTTTTAGTACCAGTATTAATTCTGTTAAAAATGTAATGAAAGAAGAATATGAAATTCCAAAAATTTTAGATCAACTAAATAAATGGACAATTCCTAAAAGTAAGTCCTAATTTAATTTATAATTTTGGACGGTTTGATTTTATGAAAATTTAACAAATAGGATAAACTACTGAAGAATGTATAGCTCTTGATAATGAAGAAAAGGTAATAAAACTTTTAGATACTATGGATATAAAACATTATCAGGAATGTTTCCTCAAAGAGAAAGAGGAAGAAACCCCTCTGATCAAAAAGGAGGTAAGTCTTCATCAGACAAAATTATACATTTGGGAAACAGGTCCTTCATAAGAGATAATATCTATGGTATAGAAAAATAAAATAAGATTTTTGAGGAAGAGAATGAAGTGTTCAAAGAGTTCCTTAAATTTAAAAAAGAACAACAGAAATCAACTGTAGAAGAAGAATCATCATCCTCAACATCCTACACAAAAAATTTAGAAAAAGATGATGAATGAGTAAATTACAAATTTTTTTTGAGCATCAGGAAGTAATTATACTCCTGGAAAATGGTGATTTAAGAAGGAAAAAGGACCCATGGTACCTAATTAAGAGGTATTTAGATGTAGCTACATTCACAGCCGGATCATATAAACCAAAAGCTGAGTATGAATGTATTTTAAAGGTCACTCAGATGGTTAAATTACCCACACTTATTCCAAACAATAGTAGAGAATTCAATTATTCGAAAGTAGTAATTAAAAAGTTTATCACTACTATTGAATGAGGAATTAACCCATTGGGTGAAAAGGAATATATCTATCCAAACACTAAAAACCCAATAAAATTTAACTATTGGGATTATGTTGAAGCATTCAATAAGACATTTCTTCATGAGAATCATAAGAAAAAGCATACATGATTCTTTAAGATATGTCCATTAGAATTTTAATAAAAATTACCAATTTGGGTATTTCAATGGTGGCTAAATTATGGCCCATCAATTTCTATTCTTCTTGAAATCTTCCATAGATATTTTACAGAGTGGACAAATTATTCACCAAAAGTTATTTTGGCAGAGAGATCTAAAAAATGGATTGAAATGGTCTCTCTATATTTCTTTATGGGATTCTCTTTACCATGGACTCGAAAACGGTTGCCAATAGTAGGAATACCCCTACAAAAGATTCCTTGTATTAAATGGAGATCTTGTTCGAAATTTTGGAATAAATTACTTCAAACAAATCTAGAGACTAAGAAGTATTTTGGTAAGGAAGCTTTGGAAGAGATGGAGAATAAGCTCTAGGAATACAAAGTTCTAATTGAAAAGAGGAGAATTAAGTTCCTAGTCCTTTTGAGCAACTGCCTCAAAGAATTAGAAATAAAGGAGGAAAATTTATAAACGACAAATGCTTGAAAAGTATCTCAATCAAGTTAAAATGGATATCAAGAAAATTTTGGGAGAATCCGATCACCTATAGAAATATCTGCTGTAAATAAAGATAATAAATACTTTTGTTTAGCAAGAGAATCACAGGACCCCTTATGAGGAAATGTCCAAAAATGTTTCTTGATAGCATTTTTCAGGATATTAAGAGTGTTTTAAAGAAAATCAAAAGGAAGAGCTTTTGAATTTTCGAAAGATTACCCATTTAAGGGTAATGACCACAAGAGATCAGACTCTAATTTGGAAGGAAACAACTTTTTAAAAATCATGAAGAAGTGACATAAGCGATGATGCAGCCTCAAGAATTTTTAAGGCTACTCTCACGAATAGTAAAGTCCGTTCAGAAATCATAGTGCCCTAAATAATGAGGGGCACTACCTCCAATAGTGGAAGACACTTATCCTCAATAGTGTAGGACATAATCCTCAATTATAGAGGATACTATTAGGAATTTGTTATCTTTCTTATTTTTGCCGCCCATAAATTGGTTTCATATACCCTGTTGTAGTTAAGCTTTCAGAAGCCTTCATATGTTGAACCAGAAGCATTTGCAAATTGTCATTCTTGTCTAGAAATAAAACATTTTCTGTATTCTAAGGAATGCTTTAATATCTGTAAGTCTTCTTACTTAAATTCCTATATCTTTTAGAAAATTAAAAAAAATTGATAATGTAATCAACCTAATGAAAGGCTAGAATTGTTGTTAAATTATCCATGTTAACTGAGATAGAAAGGCAATGAAAAAAAAAATAAAGTATTTTTAAGTTATGATAAATATAAAAGATATTTGAATAAAAATAGATTAGAGCTTCTTTGGGTCGTAGAATTGAATTATATGTATGAATAAAGTCAGTGTTGTCATTGTTGCCCGTTGTTGCCTAAAGATGGCACTTCGGATTTTCTTGTGGGGTTTTAGATTGAGTTCATGCTTATTAATTTAACAAATTATAAAGAAAAAAATTCCAAAGAAATAAATAAGCTAAAACATTTTTCTTTGAAACCAGTGCAAATAAAATTTTAATAATCGAGACCTACACCTCAAATCGGGATGTTCTTTATGAACAACAAAAAATAATTGATCAAAATAATTATATTAAAAAATAAACTGTAAATGGAACATAGATGGATTTACAGAAAGATAAATTTATAATACTATACATAGAATGATGACATATAGCACTGTTTGTAAATGAAATAATAATTCTGACAAAATCATTGCAAAAATTATTATAGCAGGGTTTACTAATCAATTGAAAGGTTAGTGGAATAACTATCTTCTTCAAGTAGACAAATATAAAATTTTGAATAAAGTAAAAATTAAAAATAATATTCAAGAAGAAATATATGCTCGTCATAAATATTATAAAATATTTTACAGGACGATGACCCGATAAAAGTAAACACATTAGGACCCTTTTGCAAAATTTAAAATGCAAAATTCTTACCTCATTTAGGTGTTATAAGATGTTTTGATACGCTCAGAATCTAATGATGTCCGTTAAGTCCAAATTCATAGATGGTCAATAAAGATTAATATAATCAAGATACTTATAGAATGTTAACAGAAACTTGCATCCAAAAATGATTAAATTTTTGTAATGAAATTAGATTAATCAATATTTTAGTAAATAAAATTAGACTCAAAATAGCCTATTAGGATAATTGTATGCTCAATTTGAAATAGAAATGAAACCATCCCATACATATAAGATCCCAAAATATAGAACTCTAGAAGCTAGAGAAAATGGGTAAAAATAATTAAGAAAAGAAACTAATAGTGAGAAAAGCTTAGCAAGATAAAAATGAATAGAAAACTAACAATAATATATATAATTATAACTAAGAAAATAAGAGATATTATATATGTGGTGAAACAGAACATTTTGAAATATTTGCAAAAATGAGAAAGCAAAAACATTAGGATTAATTATCTTAATCGAGAAAGAAAAAGAGAATATAATAAATACAATATTTAAATAAAAAAAAAAAACAGAATCCTCTCAATTTGAAGTAGAGTTTGATAAATCGGATCAATTAAAAAATATAAAAGAAAATTTTGAATATTCATCAACCTCTTCTGAATCACAAGAAGAATGACAACCCTCTTTTTCATGTAAACAAGAAAAAAATTCAAGAAAAATTATTCTAATCAGGAATTTTACAATTTAATGGTTGAATTTCAAGAATTAGGAAAATTAAACGTCCTCACTAACAATCATATAATTCAATTACTTAAAAAAAATTAAAAATTTATCCACTTAGTCAGTAAAAAATTAATTAATTTTAAAAAATCAATATAATTATATTTTTTAGTTCATAAGGGCATTTTGATCAATTCACCATAAAATATGAATGAAAATCTAATGGGGAGTAACGGAGTGTGCTAATTGTTAGATAGCCGTTAAAATAAGAGGGTTATTCGTAATTTTTCAAACAACAGAGGGTATTTATAACTACACCAAGCCTCAGAGGTATGTTGTTGCAATTTACCGTATTTTTTAAACCAAATTACTATTCATTAGTTTGGTAATTCGTAACCCATTCTCTTTCAAAGATTCGCCCATTAAATTTAATCACACCAGCTATATTATTGTATCGAGGATCAAATTTTCATTTTATCGATGAATCAAAATCACAACCACATCATTTATAT
This sequence comes from Sesamum indicum, assembly GCF_026168435.1. Classification (NCBI taxonomy): domain Eukaryota; kingdom Viridiplantae; phylum Streptophyta; class Magnoliopsida; order Lamiales; family Pedaliaceae; genus Sesamum; species Sesamum indicum. The sequence continues at coordinate 14,602,612 of NC_142661.1, forward strand.
TAAAATAATATAACTTTATGTCATTACATGTAGCTACATTATTGTAGGGTTAGTGAAAAGTTATTTTCTTTATTTATTTCTATAACTCGTGATTTTATAAGGCCACTTGTCCACTATGTATTGGTCTATTTGCTGCTGCGGAGTAGGGTGAACTACCCGCCTGCCTATCAGGACCACTACCCTAATATAAATATATGCCGACATTAGATCTCAACTACTACTTAGAAGCATAATTTAAAGATATAATTACATAAATGGTTGGATTAATTACACTTAGACCCTTCACTCATAATGTAAAATTATACTTTCTTCCCAAAAAAATTTTGAAATTATATTATACACCGCTTATAAAAATTCATTGTTCACACATATCTCCTTTTGTCAGAATTTGGACAAAAACTACTGACTTTTAACAAAAAATCACATAATCTAATTTGTCCTTCATTTGACATTTTTCATATAATAATTTTGTGCTTATAAAAAAATAATAATATTAACATCACTGCCCCATATATATTCATATTACATTTATCCTCTTATAAGTACAAATATACTTGAGAATGCTAAATGAGAATCAAAATTAAAATTTTATGTAATATTTTTTTGCTAATTTCAATATTTTTTTTGTCCAAACTCTAACAGAAGCGGGTCGGGTGTAAATAAAGAATTTTTTAAGAGAGGTAAGAATAATTTTAAAACTTTTTTAAAAAAATATATATAATTTCGTATTTTCAGAAGGGGTCTAAATGCAACTAACCCTATATAATTTCTAATTTTCAAACTACCATCTAATGTCCCGTTTACTTTATGATATGAGTTATTCGAGTGATAAAATAAAAAATATATATATAAAAATTATATTATATTTACTTAGACTGTTTGAATCGAAATCTATTTAACTCAAACAGTTAAACGTACCGAATTTTTAAATTAAAAACGAACCTTTATAATATCCCCTAAAGACCTTACTTGAGTTTATCGGGAAGTAAACATGGCCTAATAGTCCGGAGTAACAATTTTGTTTTGGTTTTTGTTTTCACTTTTTAATAGAAAATGTGTGTTTTTAATTTCATATATATTTTTGTTAAAATAAAGACATGTTTAAGTTAATTGATGGATTGTGTTTTTATGTTATTAGTGATGTTAAATAAATATATTTTTTTATCACATAAAAATAATAGTTATAGTTTTTTTTTAACCGTGTCAGATAAGATATATTCTTTATTTTAGATGAAATTAATAGTTATAGTTTTTATTGACTTGAAATATATTTTAATATATGTTTACGCAAGCGAGTCAAAATATTTGCTAATTGCGGCAAATATTTTACTATGGATAAAATTATAGTGAATATTGATTAATTATAGTTAAAACATAAGTTTTTGCTCGATTTTGTTTGACTTTGGTAGATACTGGTTATTTACTACAATTATAAGCCGCAGTGATTTACAATATAGGTGAATAATCAATGTAGTGGTAGTGACTTTAGCATGAGACTTACAAGTTTGTCCTAAAAAAGTGTCTCTAAAAAGAGGAGATCGTGACGCATATGAATCACATAAATTCTTCGTCTATAACAAGCATCATTTCAAAAAAATGACTCAATAACTACAAAAAAAATATTAGTATCGAGCTAGTTAAAAAGTAAAATTCTCGTTACTAATATACATTTTTTAATATAAGAAAAGTAATATAAACCTCTATGATAAAATAATTTCGCATTGAATCGATAAAATGCCCTTCTCACTTATTCTTTACATTTTTCGTTTTACTTTCCCTATAATATACTTTATTAAAAAAATCTTCCCCAATAGAATTTTTAGTGATTTAAAATTTTACTCAATTTTTATATAAAAATAATATTTAAAATTTATAGATTTTTTATAAATTATGTAATACAAAACCTATTTAGAAGCTCAATATATGCAAATATATTTTACAGTAAATTATTTGTATTAAAAAATACATGTAAGTATGTGTAAATACATAAAGCATATAATTTTATAAAAAAGAATATGTTATATAACTTACAAATTTTTATTCAATTTTAATTGTAACATATCATTACTCAAACAATTATAGAATATTATAGATTGATTATATTGTAGATTTGTATATTTTACAGTGTGTATATATATATATTCTATATATAATATTTTATAAATTATATTATAAATTTATAAAATAATTTATTTTTTAAAAATGTTCAATATATAACATCAGAATCAAAAATTGTGTAAATATTTGAACAGTAATGTAAAAAAAATATAGGGATTATAAATTTATAAAGTTTATAAATATTCTATTTTTATTATAAAAATAATAAATTTTGCGTAGTATTTATTTCATTATAACTTTTTGTATTGTAATAGACATATTTTAGGGAGTGTTAATAATAACGCATTTTCGTTATAAAAAAATTGGTTGATATCGTGAGGAGGCATTTTATTATATTATATAGTTTAAGTTAGTAAATGCGCTTCATGCATAGTTCAGAGGTGTAAAATATATTTAACCCACTTTAGGTATAGTTCAGGGGTGCAAAAATTATATTATTTTTTTATTTATACAAAAATTATACACGTAATATTCATATATTAAACAAATAAAAAAATTAAAAAAACTAACTTTTAAATTTAAAGTGGTATTAATCTTGACTTATTAGATAAAGTTTGTTCTCTACATTAGTGTCAATCAAACGCGTCATATGTCGAGTATGCAAATGCCTTTTTTTTTTTTTCTCACGCACGCATCCACTCATACACGCTCCCAATAAGTTTTGAACCCAATATTTTCATAATAAAATAGTGAGCCCGAATCATTAGGGTATTCCTAAGGGACCAAGTACGCAAGTGCTCGAAATATTAGAAGGGAGAATTATATTATATTTGAATACTTTTTCTAAAATTTGTATTCAACTATTGGAAAACTCAGTTTATTTAAAATAATTATTTCTAGAAAAGTACAGTCTTAATTATATGCTAGTGTCTAAAATGTGGAGTAAAACATAAAATGAAAATATCATAAAATAATTAAATTAGTATGATTGTGCATAGGACCACAAAATTACCTAAAATGACTAAAGTGCCCACACATCATCAAAATAACTAAATGTATAGGGTCCGCATACTTTTTATCCTACTCGGATCCATATTCTACCCGAATTCGTACCCGATCCGAAGATATATGTGATCTTCGTAATCGTCTTATCATCCTTTGATCAACAATCCATGCTAGATCGTATAACACGGTAACTTTTTTATAAATATATATCCTCAAAATATTAAGTATATTCTTATATCGCATTATTGCTCTCAATTTTGACTCTCTTAAAATATGTCATATTATAAGCAACAATTGATATTTGAAAAATTATAAGCACTCTCCTAAACTTAACGATTTTTTAATAAATACCCCTCGTGACAGGCCATTGTAAGGGGGTATTTGTAGACGACCGTTAATTTTAGGGGTACTTGTAATTTTTCAAACGACGAGGAGTTATTTGTAATTATGACAAACATCAAGGGGCTCATTGTAATTTACCTTTAATTGTACCTCTAAACTCTCCGAAAGAAATATACATCCTAATATTACGGGAAAATTCTAGTCTAGAACGGGCTCAGTCGAATTAGAACCAATTATATAGCAAGTGGTATGCACTTATCGTGTGATTGGTGTAGAATTTAGAAAAAGTGATCAATCTCAAAACAAGTATGATACCGTTGCTTTATGATTTGTTTGATTTTAATTACTTATAAACTCTAGAACTGGAAATGAAGTGAAGGCAGGTGGGATATTGGTGGTACCTTATGAAAGAACTTAGTGAGAGTTCCAGTATGGAGCTTATCAATCTCATATATAGTTGCATGAAGATCTCCGTGGAGCAGTATCTGAGCCATCGATCTTCCTCCTCTCACCCCTCACCCCTTCTTCTCCGAATTCAGCACACCTTTCACTGCGTTTTAATGGCTATGAGGAACCTAATTATTTGGAGAGAGAGAGAGAGAGAGAGAGAGAAGGGGACGAAATGCCTCAAAGAAAGAGGATTCAGACGTTGACATTTATCTCTTCATGTGCCTCTCTCTCTATATGAATTTTACAATGACTTCACTACACAACTAATGTTTTTAAATATATTTTTGGCCCTCGAGTTTTGGTATTTTATTATTTTTATTCTTTATTTTTTTAGAATTATAAAAAACACTCTGTAACTTTTTGATATTTCGCAATTGAGGTCCTGTAGTTTTTTTATATTTTCCAATTTTGATTCTTTTGGTGTCGGATTTCTCAAAAGTCGTCAGAATAAATTACGTGCGCCTCATATGGTTTGTTCAGATTTGACTTTCGTTTTGATTTGTTCATTTTTTTTCAACATGATTGATTTGCCTTTTTAATGTTTATAATTATGTCAAATATCAGTACATCTCGTTATTATTTACGCATAGATATCGACCATACTCAAATAGGTATGATTTATTATTTCAAGACTCAATTCTTCAATCCCAAATTCTATTAGACTCCAAACATCAAATTAATTTAATTAAACATTGACGAGTTTCTATTCTAGAAATGTAACAGATCACCACTCATTGATGGAGACCCTGATTTCATCATAACCTCGATTCATGTTAAATATCTGTAAAAATTAAATTTTCAGTTCGACTGGTTAACCGAAATTGCACACTCCTAGTTATCTCTAATTATATAAATAGTTTTTATTATAAAATTACAAGTTTATTTTTTGAAAGATGTCGATGTACGTAATGTATCGAAAAGGATCTGTGCATTAGGCTTTTTTCTTGAGAAAGTGTTTATGTAAATTTCAATTACAATATCAAAAATGTACTTATAATATTACAAAATGTAAAAGATATTAATTTGTATAATTTAATATAAATTCAGAGTACGTCGATGTAATTTTTCATTATTCATTATCAAAATGTTTGATAAGACTAAGTGTGTGGAGTCGAGATGTTACCTTACTTTTCCGACTATCTAACTAAGATTAAATAGTAAATTAATACATCAATATTACTACATGGAAAATGTACGGGAGAAATACATTTTTAGTCCCTAAACAATATCATTTGTTCGATTTCAGTCCCTAAATAATCCCCATTTCCAGTTTTGGTCTCTCAATTGGTACTTCTTTTCTTTTAGTAATTTCGACACTTTTCGTAAATCAATTGTAAAATCAGACGGAGATTATCTTTTTTTCCGTGCCTCCTTGCCCCCTCACATGCATAGCACGTGATATCTTCCATTAGATTTACAATCAATTGATAAGAATAATCAAAATAGTAAAAAAAATATACATATTTAGGAACAAAAAATAAAAACGATAATTATTTATCAATTGAAACGAATTTTGAGACGGAAAATACAAGGGTAAATTGCAACAACCTTCCTTTAAATTCAGCATAATTATGAATATTCCCTCGTTATTTAAAAAATTACAAATATCCCCCGATGTATGGCAATATTATATAATCTTTGGATGGATGTATGAAATTATCAATTTTATTCCTATTGTTTGTTTTAAAAAAATATTCACTTAATCCATAAAAAAATTAAAAAAATAAAGAGAGTTATAGTTTTTATTCCACAATTATATTTTGGTCAGTTCACCATAAAAATAAATAAAAATCAAACGTGGACTAATGAATTGAGTTAATTGTCAAAAGACCATTAAAATTAGAAAGATATTAATAATTTTTAAAATAATAAAAAAATATTTATAATTATATCAAAAAATCTCAAAAAAAACTATTGTAAATTACAATAATCTTTTTTAAAATTTAACATAATTATAAATACGGGTCGTTATTTATAACCGAATTTGAGGATACTGTGGATGAATTTGGTCGCGGCCAAGAGTGTGACAATAATTCTGGCAATCCGTATTTCCAAACCAATATGGAACGCTTTAGTGGGTGTGGCGATGATCAGCATTATTATGATTAGATAGTGAGTTGATATTAGGTGGGTGTGGGTCCTGATGCGGGTGCAAGTGGACAGCTATTGAGATATTATGATATGGCAGCCAATAAAAATTGCCCACTTGGGGCTGCTTAGAGATAATAGGTCCCACAGCTGCCTTCTGCTGACAATTTAACATGAAAGCACTGTTTTTGCACACATGATTGGTGTGCAAAATTTATATTATTATTATATTTATTTTATAATATAGATATAAAGAATTAATCGGAATTTGATGGGTTTTTTTTAATAATTTTCATTCATTATTAATGCACATAAATAGAATTTTATTGATATAAATATTTAAAGAAATAATCATTTTATATAAAAATTAGTATATTTTAGTCAAAATATATCTTCCAAGAGTTACGCGGAACTCATTACACTTATAGTAATAAACTAGCAACAGTGTTATACTTGATGTGTGTGTCTAATTTATTTTATAATTAGTTATTATGATATATTATTTTTGCGTGCATAAAATAAGTATTTTTTATATTTTATTATATATAATAAATAAGAATAAATATATAAATCAATCACGTTTAAAACAAATATGGAAGAAAGAAACTAAATAAGACCAACTTAAAGTATTAGCGATACAATAAAAGAATTGGTGTAATGGTGTTAAAATAACATGGTGGAGTTACTTTTGTAAATATAATTATTTATTAAAATTATCTAACTAGGGATATATTATTATATTTAAAAATTAGTCCGACCAGTATCATTCACCAAGTTCGACGGTACCACCATCCAATGCGCACCCCAACTACAAGAGTTATCCAATGATCTGTGGGCATTTATTGTGACATTAATAACGTTTAGCGTAAATAGTAAAAACAACAAACACATAGTGTCATGGATCAAGACTCATTGTATTCATCAAGACAATATTATTTTAATAAAAATTGTTAAATAGTTCTCAAACCGTCAATCCCATTGGTTTCCTGGTCATCTTTTTTAACAAGGGGCACCCTGAAGAAATGCATTTGCAATCAAAGAGTTCTTGAAACTTATCAATGTGCACCCTCCTGTCCTTGGGGGCACCATTTTGTAAGGAGGGTGCTCCCGCTTTCTCCCAGATTGGGTTAGTAGAGACATTAGTATTAGGTAAGGATAATGGTGAGGCAACTAAGTTGGGCCCCAAATAAAGATAGTAAACGTCGGTGGAGGTCCTCCAGCTGGAGAGAAACCATTCTCCCAAAGGAGGTATTCGAGGAGGTGTTAGCTCTAGCGTTGATAACTTCCTCTATTCCCTAAAAAGGTCACTTTATCCTTAAAATTATTCAGCATTTTATTATTCCGATTGGATTATGATCAGCCAATCGACATGACAACCTAATAAACATCGATTATCGATCATAAAGACAATCGATGATTCAGATTTCGCTACAAGAAAAATAACTTTTAATTATGCTTAATTACCATAGCCAAAAAATAAGAAATTATGATGAACATTAACTAACTACGACTATACAAAGACTTATTAACCATTGTTTCTGCAAATGAAATCAAAATATTAGTTATAACTAAAAATCATAATAAATATTATGCTCATAGGTAAACACATGATAAATGTTGATTAACCATAGTCATAACTTAAATATTTGCATCAATTTTATTTACAATGTAAAATATTAATTTGTCATAATTATAAGTTGTGGTACATTTATAGCTTAAGAAATATATATATATATATATATATATATTGTAGTGTTTGACATTTTAATGATGTTGCTTTTGGTAGCAGGATGGAATCAAATTATCATAATTTTGATTGGATCTCTTAACTTTTGTACGAGGCTTTCTCCAATCAAAGTTGAGGGGAATAGGCACAGTACATTGAACACGTGAAACCTCCAACATCGAAATAGTCAAGTAGTGGTTAATTATATTGGACAAACACACACACATACACACACCTGCCACACCTGAGGAAATATCGCCATGTTCAATTGAAGCATCAATCATCGAGATTTTGTTTGAATGGTAAAATTAAAATTTTGTAATAAAAAGATTATGAATTCGAGTGTAATAAATATGAATATATGCTTGTTTTATAGTAGTTTATTATTTTTTTTTATCTTATTTAAACATATTTATTTATTTGAATTTTGATGTTTGAATTAGATTTTTGAGTTTGAATATATTGAAGTATATATAATAATTGCACACTACGAAGATAAAAGGAAATATAATTTAAATTTGGAGTTTAAGAAAAGTTGCATAAAAGATTATTAATTGTATAATTATAAAATACAGTATATTATTCTTACTGTTCCATGAAAGATGTTTACATTTTTATTGTTATTTGCTTTATAGTATTGGCATTGTATCTAAATTATTCTTGTTAGAAGAAATATGATTTTTTTATTATTTTAAAGTATTATGATTAAAAATAAAAAAAGTTAAATTGAGTATGATTAACTACGGCTATGTAACGATTGTTGGTCCATATTGTATCTAAAAGCAAGGCCAAAATTACAAACTCTAGAAGAACTATAACATTAAACTATGGTTAATTGACGTGATTAATAACAAAAGTTATAGCAAATAATTATTGACCATGGTCATGTAATGATTTTTGCGAGGATAGCTAAAATATATGTCATGGTGAAAAAGCAAATTTTTTGTGTCGGTTTTATTTTGTTGGGAATGACTAATGTAATTATCTTGTCCCACATAGATAGTATAAACATACTTTCTTCTATATATATTAAACCAACTTGTTACCTTTGAAGTGAGAAGTGTGGGTAGGTGGATTTTGGAAGAATCACCACATGCGTGCGCCCACCTGTCCTGTACCGGTGTTACGGGCGGACTCTCTTGTCAAACAGCGAAATATATTTTTCGCCCGTGCGGCATCTCATGTTTCACCCAACCTTCGACCAGCCTTTGCACATCTCAAAGTTTATCGACTGTCCGTCGCGTGTCTTCGACACCGAAGCTCGCTAGCACGACATCTGAACGTATCCCTGCGCGGCACCGCGTGCCCTTGCGCTCGCCTATCCAAAATGCCCATGTTCACCGAGGCTCTCGGCACGCACGCCTTAGCGCCTCTTAGCGGCCGGCCCCGACTAGCTAGTCCGCCGCCAGGCGTCTCGCCCACAATCTCGGAACCCGCCGACGCATCCCTCGATGGCAAGGAGCATCCTCACTCCGCCTCGGTATTACGGTGCTCCGCATGCGCCCGCAATGCCCGTCTCAAGTCCAACGCACACTCCGGGCATCCTCGGCGCACGCCTTCATCGTGGCCGTCTTCTATACCTCGCCCAAGTAGGACCGCATCTTAAGTCCGAGACCCACATGATATGCCGACATCCTGCCTTGATCCCGCATGGCATGCTCGACATGCCTTCTTGCCTTTCGGCGTGGCTACATAACTTACCCATAGTGCGGCGTCGCCCCACGACCGCTTATCTTAGCCAACGGACCCCCATGTACGGCTAAAACCCGATAGCACGAGCCATGAGTTGGATCACGAGGTCTTGGAGTGCTTGCCTCGATCACCCATTCGCACGAGAGGTGTTGCCCCAGATATCTCGCAGCCCGCGGAGCAACCTTGCGCGTCACACAGAACCTCTTGGTCGTTTTGTGCCCAACGTAGGCAGTCCTGACCCTACGTCGCCCATCCGATTCCCATGCCTTTTGGGGACTCTAAACACTCCTTTGAGATGCCTAGAGCCGGCCCTTGGAGGCCCCCCAACATGCCCCCAAGAGATGCTCATTTAATGCCGATGTTGCCTACCGCCACTGCCGTCGTGCACGGGGAGGGTCTGCTGGAGCTCACCGCATCATACCCCCTTTATAATAGGCTTAAGAATGTTTTTTCTATTTCCAGCAGTAGACCAAAGGGGTTGAGGAGCGCACTTTTTTCGCATCTCCCTCAACCGACGTCCAAATCTCGTGCCGCTTGAATCGTAGCGTAGCCTACGACTTCTACATCATAACCCTTGAGTTTCAGCTCCATCCGATCATCCATCACTGAGGAATTGTCCTCGCAACATTCTGAAACTACAGTCTCGCTACTGCACTGGCAGACTCTGAAGATCGTCGTCTTTTCCTATCCAAATGGAACCGTCTACCTCTAAAACATCTTGGAGGTGTTCCCAACACTCCAAGGATCTCGCCATAGAAACAGTTTTGCAAATCTCCAAAGATAAAGCACTTTGCTTCACACATTTCTCTCCTGCTCGCGTGCAGGGTGGCGCCTGATCGTCGCCCTTATATCTCCTTGCCCAAACGTCCTCGGAATGACTTCATACTTGGCGGATAACATCCCCACCCATCAACGAAGTTCCATACGAACAGTTTTGCAATCCCCAATCGGTAAGAGTCTCTACTCGAACGCCGTTTGCGCACCTGCGTGCCGGCCGGCATCCCACGTCTCTGCAAGTCACTGCCGGCCGTCTTGCCCAAGGAGCGGCCAGTGACATTCTCCCCCACTCGATCCGTTGACGTCCTCGTCAACACATACACGAAGGATTGAGGTGTATGCGATGCCCAATACTCTCTCTTAGTATCGCGCGACACCAGACCGACCTCCTGCTCTTTCGAACACTTCGGCCGTGAGTGCCTCTTCAGCATAACACGTTTTCTCCCCACAAATGGTGCCTCTACCGCACCTGATATGATCATCTCAACGCAAGTGGAAGTCCGTGTACTCTGTTGACACCCTCTTCCCTAATCTGTGCAAAGCTCCCCACAAACATAGTGCCTCAAACACACTCAATTCATCACGAAAACTCAAAGCGGAAGTATGTGCCTCTCGCTGCACTCTCTTCCCAAAGTGGTGGGTAGCTCTCCACAAATAGTGCTTCTATGCACTGTATTTCTCATTGTCTGCTCAATTTGAAAGTCTGTGTACTCGTCTACACTCTCTTCCCCAATGTCGCTCAATCCATGATGGAGTCTGTATACGCTGCTACACTTTCTCCCAATTGTTGCTCACTGATTGTTTGCCCCCAAAGGTAGTGTCTAAATACACCCGATTTACAACGCAAATACCACAGGTCGGAAGTCTGTACACGCATTTTGTACTCTCTTCACAAGTTTTCAAACAAGTAGGTAACAAACTGTGTTTCAAGTCCCGTCAAGTGCGCCTCTGAAACTCTGATGTCCCTCAAAACAGTGCCTCAAATATGCCCGAAATCATTTGGAACGACCGATGTGTGGAGTCTGTGTGCACGCTTCACACTCTCTCCCCCACTCGAGGTGTTGCCGTCCTTGGCAAACACGCATACCCGCCTCTACAGTTGATCACACTTGAACCAACTTTAACGCACATGGGCCGGTTGCCCAAACTGTCGGAACCACGCCCCTCGTGGACCGAACGTCTCTTCAAAGAGTCCTCTCTTGACTCAGCACGAAAATAGGGTCGCTGCCCCCGAACATCGCGGGACTGGGATTCTCATTCGCAACACAACACAAGGCTAAGATTTCTGAATCCTCACCCGGCCACCAAACTCAAGCTTATATCTCCGCCCGGCCGCATCGGCAAGGTTGTGATTTTTATAGTCCTAGCCCGGCCGCAACATCAAGATTTTTCATTCCCCGGCCCGGCTGCAAAACTCAAATTTAACTCTAAGCCCGGTTGCACCATGCCGCTCATGGGTCCGATGGAGCCCGATGCTCCTCTCTGTTCTCAACTTGGTAGTCCCCCTCGAAAATCCCTCAACCAAAGAGCCCATAATATGGCGTCAGAGTCCCCTCGAAGAATATTCGCAATTCCGCTCAATTAGGCTCCTAACGAGCATCCAACGCACGCTTAGTGGGTTGCCCCCACTCATGTTTCGGACAAGTTGCCATTTTTCTCATAACGGATGCTTATGCCCCTCTGGTGCTTGAAGCGTGCGTCTTTCCTCTAGATGCACCATCATCTACCACGACAGCATTCCATCCCACATTTCTGCTCGGCCACATACTGCTCATACCGACAACTGCCCACAAAACGAAGGGGTCTCAACATCCCCTCCTCGCAACCCCAAGGGTGGTTTGTTCGAAGCACCTCATGTGCAATTGTGCCTAAGCACCTCAACATTCTGCTCATGCTTCCCCACTGGAAGGTTCCTCGAATCCTCATGAGAAGGTGGCCCTTCATCCACCACTCTCCACAAAAGGTGGCATCTCGCACACCGCAACGGCCTCATCGCCTAGATCACCTCCTGACTTGCGGCAGATCCACACACATGATTGCTTATCTCGCAATCGTGGCTCTCGCAGTCCACCCGACGCATCGGCATGTCCCACTCTCGCTCAGAAAAATCAAGATGAATTCTAAAATATGATATTCGTTCCATCCCAAAAAAAAATTTCGGACCACGATTGACAGCTTGCTCAACATATCTGCGACGCTAACTCAACTGCCAACCAATTACATCGAAATTGGACCGTTGCCGCTTGCTCTCTAAAGCAGCCCACACTCGCGGGAAAAGGCTCTACCCAACATAATCTCTGTGGCAGACATCCCCCAAAATCATACCGTCTCACAATCGGCTCGCTGAAGCATTTTAAAGCCCAAGACAATAAAGCCACACATCTGTGCCGTAATTCGGTCTGATCTTGTCTCAACTAATGGTCTCAACCCAACTGCCTCTACCTAACGTAGAGCTCGTGTGCCGATCCAAATCTTCAACTGGACACAACTCTCTTTGAAGAGCCCATAGCCCGGGTGGGCTCTAATACCAACTGTCACGGGCAGACTCTCTTGTCACGCAGCAGAATATATTTTTCGCCCGTGCGGCGTCTCAGGTTTCACCCAACCTTCGACCAGCCTTTGCACATCTCAGAGTTTACCGACTGTCCGTCGCGTGTCTTCGACACCGAAGATCGCTAGCACGATATCCGAACGCATCCTTGTGCGACACCGCATGCCCTTGCGCTCGCCTATCCAAAATGCCCATGTTCGCCGAGGCTCTCGGCACGCACGCCTTAGCGTCTCTTAGCGGCCGGCCCCGACTAGCTAGTCTGCCGCCAAGCGTCTCGCCCATAATCTCGGAACCCGCCGGCGCATCACTCAATAGCAAGGAGCATCCTCGCTCCACCTCGGCATTACGGCGCTCCGCATGCGCCCGCAACGCCCGTCTCAAGTCCAACACACACTCGGGGCAACCTCGGCGCACGCCTTCATCGTGGCCATCTTCTATGCCTCGCCCGAGTAGGACCGCATCTTAAGTCCGAGACCCACATGATATGCAGACATCCTACCTTGATCCCGCATGGCATGCCCGATATGCCTTCTTGCCTTTCGACGTGGCTACATAACTTGCCCATAGTGCGCCGTCGCCCCACGACCGCTCATCTTAGCCAACGGACCCTTATGGACGGCTAGAACCCGATAGCGCGAGCCATGAGTTGGATCACGAGGTCTTGGAGTGCTTGCCTCGATCACCTATTGGCACGAGAGGTGTTGGCCCAGATATCTCGCAGCCCGCGAAGCAACCTTGCGCGTCACACAGAACCTCTCGGCCGTTTTGTGCCCAACGTAAGCCGTCCTGGCCCTACGCCGCCCGTTCGATTTTCATGCCTTTCGGGAACTCTAAACACTCCTTTGAGATGCCTAGAGCCAGCCCTTGGAGGCTCCCAACATGCCCTCAAGAGATGCTCATTTAGTGCCGACGTTGCCTACCGCATCATACCCCCCTTATAATAGACTTAAGAAAGTTTTTCCTATTTCCAGCAGTAGACATTGAAAGGGGTTGAGGAGCGCACTTTTTTCGCATCTCCCTCAACCGACGTCCAAATCACGTGCCGCTTGAACCGTAGTGTAGCCTACGACTTCTACTTCATAACCTTTGAGTTTCAGCCCCATCCGATCATCCATCGCTGAGGAATTGCCCTCGCAACATTCTGAAACTACAGTCTCGCCACTGCACTGGCAGACTTTGAAGATCGTCGTCGTTTCCTACCCAAACGGAACCGTCTACCTCTGAAACATCTTGGAGGTGTTCCCAACACTCCAAGGATCTCGCCATAGAAACAGTTTTGCAAATCTCCAACGATAAAGCACTCTGCTTCACACATTTCTCTCCTACTCGCGCACAGGGTGGCGCCTGATCGTCGCCCTTATATCTCCTTACCCAAACGTTCTCGGAATGACTTCATACTTGTCGGATAGCATCCCCACACATCAAGCAATAGCAGGTCTGATTCCAGCATTGAATAGATCGGCAGATAAAAATATCTGCCCATCAGTAATGGAAATTACATGAGTAGGAATATAAGCCGAAACATCTCCTGATTGAGTTTCAACTATTGGTAAGGCGGTCATACTTCCTTCACCTAAACTAGAACTTTAGCGGCTCACATCTTTAGCCTGGCCCAAGTAAAGTAAGCCTAAAGAGCCCAAGCGATATAGGCGGCGATTGAGAAGCTTTTCCACACTTGAGCGGGCAGATTAATTAGAGCCCTTGCTAGACTCCCCCTCAGACCGGAATGCAATTGGCTTAAGAAAAGCAAGCAACTGCCGACCAGGCAAGAGAACATATTTACAATTCCAGGGAAGGATGACCTCAGACCGCGGAAAGCTACTCTCTCGCATACGAACAGTTTTGCAATCCCCAATCGGTAAGAGTCTCTGCTCGAAGGCCGTTTGCGCACCTGCGTGCCGGCCGGCATCCCCTAGCCGCCCGCACGTCCTCCGCAAGTCACTGCCAGCCGTCTTGCCCAAGGAGCGGCCAGTGACACCCGGGCTGGGCTTGCATGGTTCTATACTTTTTTGGGAAAATTACATTTAAATCTTTCATTTTTCACATTTTTGGACTCTTAAGATGACCATGTTATGGAGGTTGAGGAAAATCCTCATCACTTGCCGATTTTTTTTGCTTCTACTATTGAAGAGTCCGTTTTTTATGGCTGGTGAAGAGTCCGAATGCTGGAATTTCTCAACCAACCAACCTGCTCCTCTATAAATACCTCAGTCCCTTATGCATTCTACATACAAAAAAACCGAATCGCTTCTGTGTGCTCCTCTTACATTTTCTCTCTTTTTCTTCTCTGAGTGTTCTTATATTCGTTGTTCCAAGCTCTCTACCATGAGTTCATGTTTAAGAGAGTTATAGTTGTGTCAACCTTGGGGAGCGAATAGTTTATACTATCTGCACCACAGTAGTACCGAAATTTCGCTTTCAAGACAATGGTTTGTCCACGGCACAACCTTTAATTTTCCAACAGTTGAAAGCGAAACATATTTTTGCCGTAGTTAATAGTAGTCATTATCACGAGTTTTAGCCATAACCACTAATATTGTTGCCAATAGTAATTTTTTTTCTAGAGAAATAATATACAAAATATTTTTTATTTCTTTCGAATATATATATTTTTTGAAGTTATAAATTTATTTATTTAGTAATGTAATGTATTAACTGATGTAAAGCTTACATCTCTATATTAAAAAAATTGATTAAATCATCTAATAAATTAAGAAAGAACATGATAATAATGATGAGAACAAATATTACATTAACAGAAAGAGCATATAATAAATTTTATAATTTTTATTCCCTAGTTAGTCTACAAATAATTTCAACACCATTTGCATTTTTTTAATTTTTAAATCGAGAATGATTTATTTTTATATTCAATATCTTTAAATTAAATATATAAAAATTTTAAAGTACAAAATACATTGTAAAAAAACTATGAGAACCGTTTGGAAGGAGTCGTAATCAAGTTTGGACCGATATGTATATCATGGGACGAATAAGTTAATATTCAATCAATATTATATTAATACGTACGATTTATTTTAAATTTACAATTTTAAATTTATTTATAAAACATCAATCCCAAACGTAGAAAGGTGACCAGTCATTCATTAATAGCTGTATTATTGGAGGCTATTATGGACACACATTTTGTAAAATTATGTGAAAAACTCTCTTTACATTACGAACTAACAAAAGTTTGATGACACGAGCGCTCTATGTTTTCTTTATGTTTTTCCACACATTTTTGGACTCTAAATTAATTGAAATACCCCTCTTTTGTCTATTAAAACACTTTACTTTAAATTACCTTTTTTGGCTTGTTTTTTTGTGCTTAGTTAGTTTAAGTATATTTTAATAAATTAAATTTATTTATAGAATATATATTAATTAAATATTAAAATAGATAAAAAAAAAGTATATAAATTTTTTAAAAGCTTAAAATTTAAATGGGAAAATCACAATACAAAAGTCAATATAATAAATTTTGGGTTTGAGCTCAATTAATTAATTAACTTGGTTCAATTATTGATTAGATCAACATAGAGTTTGGCTTAATTTGGCCCGAGCCCTAGTCCACAAGGAATAGTTGAAGAACGTCAGGAACGTGGGATCTTGATCCCCAACACTTTATTTAATATTTTAGTTATTATTGCGTCACTCAGGTTCTAAAAGTTCTATTATATCGATTCTTCAGTGATATCAGTGTCCGATTTTTGCACCATCAATTGATATTCGTGGAATTATATGATTTAATCCTCAATTTAATCACATGATCATATTTGTTTTATACCTTTAAATATATGTTGTTGTTGAGTTTTTAATTTTGAAAAAGATTCAAATGTTATTAGATTGTTAATTTAATATTTTTGAAAATTTTCTGAACATCGTGCAGACAAAGCGCATAGTGTCGTGTGGGCACTGGGCTTCAAACCCTAGTTTTCAAGGTGGAGGAAGGAGTCCTTCATCACTCCGCCACCAAGTGGTTTTGTTGCATCGTTGCGTGAGCTTTTATCAGGTCTGACTGTATACGAACCTCACAAATTATCCCGAAAAAGCGTGTCGATAGGAAGAGGAGATCTTGGACCTAATCAGCCACCCAAACTCTTTTTCTACAATTGATATAAGATACTTTCCTACATCATAAATATAAATTATTGAGCAACAAAACATTTAACGGAAAATGCAACGTGGTACGATCTTGATTGAATTGCGACCCCTTCTACAATAACTTTTTTGCAACGAGCACTTAATTATTGTAGCTAATGTCATTTTTATAGTCATTATAGTAGTTATTATTTACTTTTCTATTTGTTATTATGATTTTTAATATTTAATTTAATCATTAAAAGAAAACAATACTCATATAGATAAGTTGAATTGATCAACATGTATTATGTTAAATAATTACTTCAAAGAATAAATATTCAATAGTTAAATTGATGAATAAGCTTATTTTTGTTAAATGCGTAAGTCGGCTAAGGACCGGCACGGATGAATTCAAAGAACCTCAATTCAGGATCAATTCACTATTGTTCATAACCAGTCTCGAGTCTTTAAATGGGTCCTAATTGATCTAAATGATGTCAATACAATTTAAATCATGTTTCTTTTTTTTTTTTTTAATACAATGCATACTTCCCTTCCATACTTTGGGCCAGGATCCAAAAGCTGTGGCCCATAATAGATGGCAGGCCCAATGATTCTGCCCAAAGGCTCCAGCCCACAATTTTGATCCGGCAAAAGACTGCAGCCCAACAGAGCTATATCTATTTTTCCCTCAACTCTTCTCTTTTTACAATTTTCATTTTTCGAATTTTCAACTTTTGGAGCGTCACTTCTTGGTTGCAAAATTTGTTGCAATATTAATCCTTATTTATTGTTTTACTTTTTTTATTTGTTATTATGTTTTTAATTTTTTATTAACATTATAAAATTATTAATGTAGAAGTAAAATTCATCTGTATTATATTAAATAATTATTGATAAAAGAATAATTACTAGTCAAATCAATATATGAGCTTATTTTGATGAAATGTGTAAAATAGATAAATAATTCAAAATTAAAAAAAAGTTAATATTTGAAAATTGTATACAAGTATAAAATATTATGCCCAATTGAATGATGACAAGTGTAAAATAATATATATTAATCATCAATTATATTTCTTTTTCTATATATATTTTAGAATTTACTAAATTAATTTTATGTAAAAATAGTTAACTTAATTGATATGATAATATATATTTGATCATCAAATATATATATATATATACATATATATATGTCGAGTGAATTGTCCGTGAAATGCAGTAATAACATAAAATATAACACAATGATGGCCAAAGAATAAACTATATTCATTATATTTAACATTTCATCGAGTAAGATTATTAATATTAGATTATAAAATAGGCAATTGATTGGTTTTCTGGTCATTTATACTAACACATGGATAGCTACCTAGCAATAGTCCATGGCCTAGAGAATAAATGAAATTTTGTAACCCTGTAAGTTACGAGTTCCATGCAAATACAATCTTTTCCATCAAACTAATCTCCCAATCGAAGTCTAGGCAAGGAATTGCAATCGATTCCCATCTACGAATTTAATATATATGTATCCACTCTACATATGTGTTTATCATTTATCAACACTTGGAACTCCTTTACTATTGATCAACTACAGTGATCATAGGCACTTGAGAACATAGGAGAGTTTTCATCATCTTATGATGAGCAACGAATCTCACATTGGAACCCACCAATCTTCATACATACTTTAACTATGTCTGAAATATGGCCTTTTACAACCGTAATATAAACTATAGTTGTGTCAGTCATGATCAAGTTATAATCATCCTATGCACAAGGCTACTTTGGAACCTCAAGTCAAAAAGCCACTTAATGCATTATTATAACAAAGGAGAATCAAGTCATACCAATCATGCAGATCAATTCGACGGACTTTATAGCTCCTTATCAAGCTCCCACTAAAGTGCACAGACGTCATACATCACTGTTTATAAAATAAGACAATTATATGAACTCATCACTTAGTGCAAATCTCTAGAAAATTATGGTCAAACCCTAGCTATCTCGGCCGATTCATCAATTCGGAATACTTTAAAATCAAATCATATATAAAGGTTGGTTTCATGATCGGCATCACGCATAACCCCATAGATCAAAGATCGTCTCTCAATATTAACATTTTCTTTAAAAAAAGAAAAAGAAAAAGGGTTCAAAATGGCTGACAATGAGCCTACAATTGGCTTGGCTGTCACTAATTTGAACATTTTTTGTCTTGGTGTTCATTTTGTCCAAACATAATTTATCTAAAACCCCACTAATCAATGGAAGAGTGTATCCCATCTCCCGTATCCTTATCCACAACACCATACAAAACCATTAATACTAAGCTTTAATATTATAGGCTAAAATGCATAAAATCTCCTTATATTTTAAAAAGTTTACTAAAACCCCCATCTATTTAAAAATAGGCTAAAACCCATTTTGTGTTTCTTAAACTTAGTTCTATTGTCTCTCTCCGCTAAATCTAACTAACGGTGTTAATTTTTTCATAAAATAACCTTACACCCTTGCTTAATATAAAATATTATTTAAAAAAATAAACAAAATTAACACCTCGCCCACCCCATTGCCTATCCCCCACCCCCAATCATTGCCACCCCTCCCTCCGCCTTCTCTCTTCCCCACAGATGGGGGCGACGCCACCGCGACGTTGCCCTGATCAAGAAAAATTAATTTTGATTATATTAATTAAATATATTTTAGTTACTTAAGAGTAATTTTATTTAATTATAATAATCAAGGTGGTACAATTTTTGTCCCATGAATAGCCAATTTTTGCTGGACGATTTTACCCCTGGTAATAAAGTAAAAAAGTAGAGTTGGTGGACTTTCATCTCCCTCCTCACTTTCTTACATCTTGGGAGTGAAACTTTTCCTCCATTTTTGCTCACCCGAAGCTCAACTCTCTTCGCCCCTTTTTTCTTCCTTTTGGTTTGTTCTTTTTAGAAGCTCAAACATGGGTACTTATGGGGTTATTTTTTCGTGTTTTCGGTTGTATCTTCTTAGCAAAATTAGTATTAGAAGGGCTATAATGTCTTTTTGCTACCAAAATAATAATAATACTTCAAAATAAACACTTAATTAAATTAATATGATTTTGTAATACATGTAACTAAACATTTTATTATTAATATCGAGTTTTTTAATTATTCATTTAGTAAAGAATAATCATATCCTATATTTAATTTTATCTTATAACAGACAATTTTATTATTATATATATAATCACACCAACCAATTAAACAAAGTAACTAACCCCTTGTAGTATGGGATTGAAAAACAAATTTCCCTATTGTCGTGTTGCTCAAAGTTTTCAAACGTAAAGGAGTGACAATTCATTCTAATGGGCATCTAATAAGACCAAGAAGCGTGTTTTGGAAATATGCCATGTGATCTGTCAACTAAGGAAAAGGATAAGAACAAGGCTGTCTGTGAATTGAACCATACATTCTTTAATTGTCGCAATTCTCACCATTTGCGTACACATTTCCTTGTTATGGAATTTTTCTCAGTATCCCAAACTGCATAAAACGATGTCGTTCTGACGCTATATATCAGAAGTCAGAGAACAGAGAGGGATTGGACAAGTCTCGAAAAGAGGGCAGTTACTTCGAATTGAAACTCATAATTGTCAAACTCAAATTTCCGAACAGAATTCATCCTCAACGTCCAAATATTTATTAAGTGGATTTAATGCAACTTGACCGTATGATATTGTAAATGAATAAATTATTTTCATACGAAAAAATAATAATAATTTATTCTCTTATTCTTTTCAAATAAAACAATTTTCCTCCTCAGATCCTTATATTTTTTAAAACAAAACAATTTACCTCCCTATCTAAGAAGAGAAATTGCTTCATTTAAAAACCACAGAAACGTAGATTGCTGCATTTTAAGAAATACAGATAAATAAATTACGATTTTTTTTTTATGAAAAGGTAATCTTGCTCATTGACAATATCCCATTAAGTTGATTGTAATTTCTTCACTAAAAAGATTGAGGGCAAACAATTTTTAGTAAAAAATATTAGGAAAAAATACAAACAACCCCCTTGTGATATCGCAAATTAGCAAATAACTCCCTTATGAAAAAACAAATATCGATATACCTCTCTATACTTTTTAAAATACAACAATTTACTTATATTTTTCAAAATGAAGTAATTTACCTCCTTGTATAAGGAGATAAATTGCTTCATTTTAAAAAATATAGAAGAATAAATTACTATATTTTTTTCATAAAAAAATAATATACTCATTTTCAATATTACGGGAATAAATTTGTATTCACCCAAAAGAATTATAGAGAATATAAATCACTACTGCTTACCTTTCATTTTGGAGGGAGATGTTGGTGAGCTATAATTAGGGAATTTAATAGAATAGAGTGGTGGGTTCTAAAATAGTATAGACAGACTGTAGTGTTCTGTTATCACTATCAGTTTGCATCATGATTTTTTAATGAAGCTGTAGGAATCTTTCTTCCTTTTACGATACGAGGAGGAGGGTTCAATTTTCATACACTTAGGTTTTCTTATTTAAAATAAAATAAAATAGAAACGACTGCGGAAGCTGTGACAATTTGACCATTACGGTTGAGGGGTGTTTGTAATAGTTTAAAATAAAAATTTATTAATTTATTATTGAAAATAAGTTGGGAAAATTATTTTAATTTTATCGTTTTTTGTTTTTAAATCATTTAATAAATTAATTTAAGGTAAAAGTTATAAGCAGTTCTTAATCAATTCTTGTAATTCATTAATAAAATTGTAAGTGCTGATTTTTTCTTGTCGAAAAAGTCCAACTTCAACTTCTTTTCAGTCTTAATTTTGTTTTAAACGCTCCCAACTTTTATGTTGTGCCTACACTTTCATGTTCATAAGATACGTGAATAATCAGTGCGAACAACATTTTTTCTTTAAAGAAAAAAACTCATTTAAAAATGGCAATTGTCTGGAGGGTTAATTACACTTTGACTCCTTAGACAATGCAAAAAGATTGT
Source organism: Sesamum indicum (assembly GCF_026168435.1). Lineage (NCBI taxonomy): Eukaryota > Viridiplantae > Streptophyta > Magnoliopsida > Lamiales > Pedaliaceae > Sesamum > Sesamum indicum. The sequence goes on from NC_142661.1 coordinate 14,624,398, forward strand.
ATTTTTTTTTAATTTTTTTAAAATTATAATTGTAGCACCTTTCATTAGGGTTTGGATAAAAAGATATTGTTCTCAGTAAAAGTAAATAAATAAATACATAAACTTATAAGTTTACGCTTCATTCAACATTCCATATAAATTATTGACAGTATGACTTGTTCTTTTATTCATCAACGGATACTTTGTCCGATGATGATAATTCGAGAATAATATTTTGTTATAATTACACCATTTAGATTATATTTTATTTTGTTTATAAATTATACGAAAGGGTACTCAGAGGTTTGACATAATTATAAGTATATATTTATTATTTTAAAAAACTACCAGTGTGCACGATTGTCCAACAACTTGGTCAATCTTTTAGTCTCCGTTAGTTTTTCATGAATTTTTTTATGGTGGACTGATCAAAATGCCCTTGTGGGTTGAATTATAATTTTAATTATTTTTTAAAATTTTCTGAAACTTTTTTATGGATTAGGTGAACAATTTTTTTACAAATTTTCAAAATTTTTCAATTAACAAAATAAAACAAAGGACAAAATAGACAATTTCAATTCCCATGTCCAACGATTATATAATTTCATCAAACATCATGAGAATATCATATTACTAATATTTTAAATAATGAGGGTATTCATAATTATGTCAAATAAACCTAATTAAATCTCGTTATAATTTATTCTATATGGCATGCAAAATGAGAGATAATTGGAAGTTTATGTAAATTTTTTATTTGACATCAGCACTTCTCATTCAAATCTAATGAAAAGGGTATAGTCCAACAAGGGATCTAATTGTTATTAACCCTAATATGAATGGACTTGTACAAAATATTACCAAAAAAAAACGATTTTGATTTGAAAATATTTTCCAAAACAGATAGAAATAATGGATGCGAGAGAAAGGGAAAGTAGATAACCTGTCACCATCATTACTTGCTATTTAACAAAAAGTTGTTCAGACTTGGGAATCCCTAATCTTTTGTTCCATTTCACTTATGTTTAAGGATAATTACATTTACCTCCCCTAACAATTGATGTAATTACACATACATCCTTTATAATTTGAAAAATTAAATCTAATATTCATGAAGTTTGCTTTAATCTAACAAATAAGTCCATCCGTTAGTCAAAATTCACTAAATTTGCTGATATTAACAGAATAACTGAATGAAAATTGATATTTACCATCACTTGGCTTATTACTGATTTTGTAGGTCAAATAATTTTTTTCGACTAAACTACCCTTATAACTATAAAATATATCTTCTCACATGCATTAACGCGTGAACACGTATGAGGGTAACTTGATCATAAGAGAATTTATTTGACCTGTAATAAGTCAGTCGGGGTTAAATATAGATCTTTTTTTCAATTTTTTTGTTAATATCAGCAAATTCGGTGAATTTTATTTAACGGAAAAACTTATTTATTATATGAAAGCAAACTTTAGAAGTATTAAATGTAATTTCTCAAATTACACGCTGTTTACTTATATTTATTATCTGACACTTGTTTCCATGTCATGTTTCACATTCTTTGACTAATACGTTTGAATTGGAAATATTACCTCACATAAAATTAAGTACTCCTTTGCAGTTGGCGTAGTTATTTATTTGGTTTTTTCTTTTCTTTTTTTTTTTTTTTGGTTTTTGTGAACCATAGCTAACTAGTTAATTTGCAATAAATATGCTTTAAAATTTTGACCATTTTGAAAATCAATACTGTTGATTGCTTATCAATAATTACATATATTGAATCCGTCGTTAATTATAATATATTTTTAATTAAATTCATGTATTTTTTGATTTATCAAAATATTCTTTGGGCTTTGCTAATAATAAAAGAAATACAAATGGATAGACCTAACACATAATAAGATATTCGGGTCTTTGGCATATATGGTGCATGCAGACAGATATATATTGCTGACATGGTTTGTCATCGTGGCATCGATCCAGTTATTATTCTTTTGCTGAACCTACAGGCTTGTTTATTTAAATAATTTTAAAAAAAAATTAACAAAATTAATATAATTTTAAAATTAGAAACAAATTTAATCAAATCGTGGATGGCATTCACGATTTATAATTTTATTTTTTTAATTTTATTTTAAAATAGTGAATACCATCCACAACTTCAAGTGAAAGGCATCCACTTCCTCTAATTTTGTTACACATTATCTTTATTAAAAAGAATTAGTGAAAGAAAAGTTGTATATAAGATAGTCGCTAAATAAAATTAGTGACAGTTGTTGTCACTCTATTGTGGTGTTACTAATTATAAATACTGATAATTTTTGTCACTAATAATTATATACTGATAAGATAAATTTTGTTCGCTTAATTTATATTTTTAGTAATAATTTTGAAATTATTCTTTGATATTTTATCACTAATATATATTATGTCAGTAACAATGAATATTTGCATTAATCAAACATTTTGGGACCTTAAAACATGTGATTATTTATATCATTTATACAGAGGATCATCACTGACTCAATTCAGATCAAATATCTTGTAGTTGAAAAGGATCTAACTTTCATGAAGAAGTCTAACCTCCTCTCTATTTGATGCAATGATTATGTGTCCATCAAAAGTAGGAATGACAATAAGTCGAGTTTGAGACGAATTCATCAAAATTCGGAACCTTCTTCTCCAAGAAATCCCGAATTCAGACTAGGGACTTGTTGGGTTCGACTCGATGAACCCAATTAATATTTTTAAAATATTAAAAAATATATTGTCTTGAAAATAATACTACCACAACTCTATAAATATAAGATAATAATTTTCTTGAAAGGTTAATATTTTTTTTTTGGGTAAACTTATAAGTGCATGTTTTAAGCATTAAGTAAAATATTAAAATTTTAGAGTATGTGTTACTTATATAAAAATTAAAATATTTATAAACTATTTATATTATTATTTTTTATGCGATCAAAAAGTGCTCGTGGAGGAACTGTTTGGACTTGGATTCTTTGGGCGAATCTTTACCAAGCCTGGTAAAAGGAACTAGTAAAAAAAATATTAGCACTCTAATGATCAATTCAGCAATTGATGATAAAAAGATAAATTCTAAAGAGAATAAACTAGCAATGGATGCTTAGAAAATAAAGGAATGATTTTGTTGAGAAGAATGCTTTAGCAGTGGGTTGATAAGTGTGGTTGCGTTAAGATAATGTTACCTTAAATCAAAGGGGAAGACTGACTTTTATAGCTGTCGCCCGTAGCAGATGAGGAAGCAGGATCCGGGAGATTTGGTCCAACAGTTGTTGTGGAAAGTTTTCACAAATTTTGGGGGACATTGACAAAGATCTCCAAGGAGTCCCAGCTATGAGGGAATAAATTTCCTGACGGATATATTCGAAAATTTCAGGGGGCATGAGCAACATCCAGCATTTTCTCTACGTGGGCGGTTACTCACTCTCAGAGCAAATAGTCTCCTGTAATTTGCATGGCCGAGGCCTATCCCTCAAAAGTCCATACACGGACTCCAGCCAGTTGGGGACTATTCCCTCTAGGGCCTTGTGCACTCCGAACCCTCTTGCCAAATTTCCGCACAGATTTGGTCTTCAATGTGTCAGGCAAACACTTGGGCAGAATACATTGTTTGCATATCAATTTTAATTTATAAAAAGTATAAGGTAATATGTCCTATAAGTATAAATAAATTACACATATTTGTTATATATATACTAATATATATTTTTATATAAGTATATATAAAATATACAAGAAAAATAAATAAAATAATAATCGTGGTGGGTTCCGGAAGGGTTCAAGTCCAAATCACAAAAACTGAAAAACCAGCATTGGAATCCATTTAAAATTTGGAGACCCATCCCAATCAAAAGGGATCCAGGTTGGCCATCTCCAGTCAAGACAAGACAACTAATATTTTTTTTACTATCTAACCATAAGTTCCAATCCTTATCCATCTTAGATGACTTATGAACTGATCATAAGATGACCTCATTCTATCCATAAATATGGATAAACAATCCACTAAAATGGGACAAATAAATTGTGGAGCAACACAAATAAATATATATAACAAAATAGTTTCCATAATGCAACATATCTTACATTAAAAAATACTCTTATTTTTAGATAGACGTAAATTACAATGATCTTCTCTAAAGTTTCGCATAATTATAAATACTTTTTCGTTATTTGAAAAATTACTAATACTCCCTGATTTTAACGACTGTCTAACAATTTGCTCAATTCATTTGATTTTCATCCATTTTTTATGATGAACTGACCAAAATACCTTGACGGATTAAAAATTATATTTTTAAATTTTTTATTATTTTTTTGGACCAAGTGGATAATTTTTTATAATTTTTAAATTTTTTTCATCCACTTCATTCAAAATTTTTATAGGTTTTGATTTTTTTAAAAAATAAAAAAAATACAATAATGGTAAAGTTGACAATTTCATACCTTCATCCAAAAATTACATAATTTTTGCAAATATCAAAAAAATATTTATAATTTTCAAATAATAAAAAAATATTTATAATTATGATAAATTTCGAGCGATGGTTGGTTTTATTTATCATTTTATATGTGACTTGTAGAAAGAAGCAATTATAAAGCTCTTCAATTATAAAGCTCTTGTCTTCATGTGTCCTCTACTGATAGTGATCATTGTCAATCATCAATCAGAATCTTTCACAAAGTCTATTTTTTTTATCAGATCACCTTTTAGACCATCGCCCAAAGACTTTTTGTCCTTTTGACATTCTTCTTTCAAGAATGCGCTTTTGTCGGGTTTCACTCTCCCCTCTCACGTTTCTCTTCTTTTAAAAAATATACAAATTATCTTTTCTGTAGAAATAATAATATTTTTTAATTAATATGTTAAAAACAATTAAAAATATATAGTCAGAAAACTGTTTAGATCATATTTAAATTTAATATTTTTAATCAAGTACTTTAAGAATAATGGGTTTCTCTATTAAATAATAGAAAATGAAAATATCACATTTGGGTTTCAAAACAAATGATCCCTTTATATCAGCTATAGTTTAAATTCTGACGTGGAAATAACTGTATCTGTGATTGATTGTTTTGATTAAGGGGTGTTGTTAAAAAATTAAATTAAGAGAGTGTTCAGCTAAGCTGAATAAAGGAGCTTATAAGGTCACCCAAACACGGACTATTTTTTTTTAAATTATAATTTAAATTAAATTGAACAAAAGTATTTGCCTTGACAATATAATTTTTTATTATGTTTATTTAAAATTAAATTAAAATAAACTGAAACCTATTAATTAGTGAGAACGTGCTTGTTGCATTATAAGATATTTTTATAAAAAAAAAAGTTGAATTTTTTTAACAATTTATTTTTCCTAACTTTTTTTTTTTCGGGATATACAACATCCTAATAATGTCTAAAATCTATCAATTATCGAGGTCATTAAGTAATTTTATTAAAAAAAAAAAACTTTCACATAAATCTTTTTCTGCTTATTCAAATTTTATATTTTAATTATTTGTTGGTATTTTTTAGAATATAATAATTTTAAAAAATTGCCTACATTCAAATAGTAAACTTGATGGAAAAGTAAAAGTAACATCAATACAAATAAAGATATTAAAACGAAATTAATGTCGACATATAATCATTCCCACTTTGTTAAACCAAGATTTCATAAACAAAAAGATACTTTTGTAATGTTTATCATCACATTATAAAAAAATTAAATTTTTGCTATATTATGAATAACCACAATATGAAAATCGTGATAAATTAATACTATTAATATAGTTAAAAAAATCAAAGCTATAATTTAAATTTTTAAAACGATAATCAATATTTATCATGATTTTTAGCCATAATCGATGCATTTGCCATGATTTTAGCTATAATTAATATTTTCACCACATTGCCGAGACAACAAATAGGTTTATAAGGTGAATAGCAATTTATCCCCATGTGATATTGAAAATGAATACATTAACCCCCTATGAAAAAAATATAGCAATTTATCCCCCATGTACTTTTTAACATGAAGCAATTTACCCGCTTATACAGTGAGGTAAATTGGTCCATTTTAAAACTCATATGAAAGATAAATTAATGTATTTTAAAAAATATAGAGAAGTAAATTGCTATTTATTTTTTTATAAGAGATAATTTGCTCATTTACGATATCATATTTGCATTTATTCCTTTACCACAATTTTTATTTTTTTAATTATAATAATTAATCATAAGCAAAAAATTATATTTGTTCTTATGGCACTGTCTAGAGAACTGAAAAAAATACGGGAAGGAAAAGCAGAAATTTGAATATAATTAATGAACATAATTGTCTGGCTCATCATTTGAAACAAAAAATCAAATTACAGAAGAAGAGCTTCCCAGATTTCAGAAAAGACTTGAATGATGACTTTATGATGATGATAAGAGTTTAGAGACAGAAAACTGCGCAACAAATTCTCCAAATCTTTTGCTTCAAACAACTGTTTCTCCACAATCATTTCCACCATGGATGTCCTGAAATCACTGTAGGGATCACTCGAGCGCTTCACCACCGCCAAGCTGTCTTGCACCGCTGGCTCAGCCGCCGTCCTCCGCCGTGTGCCCGTCGAGGGAAGAAAACTTGCCCTGTCATCCTCCTCTTCTTCTTCTTCATCGCTGCTGAACAACCCATTGTACTTGCATTCCGGGAACTGTGCAAATCCTGAATACTTCTTGTTGTACGCTATGGAGCGGCCCTTCTTCTTGTTTGTGGGCTTTTTCTTCTCTTTGGGAATTCCATAGAGAGGTGAGATGATGGGAGAAGCTGGTGGGCATTTCCGACCGTCCACATCAGAGGAAAAAAAATGGAGTTTGCTTCTCAAGAAATAGCTTTTTTCCGGCATTAATGGTGAGAAGCTGAATGGGCTACGAGGTTGTGGGGAGAAGAGCTCGACCAACTGGTAGTGTTGGCGGCCGTGATGGGTCTCAATGACGTCAGAGATTTGATCTTTGGATTTGCATGAGCCGAGGGGTGATCGGAAAATGCGGCAGATACGGATTTTGAGACGGTTCTCCGCCATGGGGGGGGGGGGTTGTGGATGGGAGAAGGTTGACTGCCAAGTTTCTTTCTTGTAAGAAAGAGCAGCTGCTAGTCGGCAAATTTAAGGAGGAGAATATAAGCTGAGGAGAGAGAGTAGGGGGAGGAGAGAGAAAGAATTTGATTATTGAAAATAATAGAGAGTTTTGATTGTCATTAAAAATTCATAAGCACTTTTTGCCGTTTTCGTCTTCATTCTTGTCCCCATTAGACTTAATCGAGGTAGTATATATATTGATATCCTCGAACTCCGTTAAAGCGGGTGATTACTTTTTGTAGGTATAAAAGTTTGATTTTTGAATTTGTATTGAGTTATGTTGTGGGAAAAATACAAATAATTTATCTTTGACATAATTACGCTCTCTTTCCTTAAATTTTAATGTAATTATACCTCTATCACTCTAACAAATAAATCTATTTGTTAGTCAACCTTCACTTAATTGGTATTTACCTTAGATTATTTATTACTAACTTATTGTAGTTCAAACAATTTTTTTCGACTAAACTACCTTTATAATTGTGAAGATATACCCCCCTCACATGCATTAATGCGTGAAGACGTATAAAGATAATTTGATAAAAAAATTATTTGACTTGTAATAAATCAATAATAAGTTAATCGGGAGTAAATATATTTTTTTTTATTAATATTAGCAAATTCAATGAATTTTAACTAATGAAAGAACTTATTTATTAGACATAAACAAACCTCACGAGTGATATTTCTCGCACATAAAATACATGTAATATTTATGACTGGTGTGATCCTTTGTCTATTAAAAGAATGAGTTTTATGATAGTTTTTGATATTTTGAGGTGCAAAAATATCATTTTTATCTGTATTGAGAACACCTTCAAACATTTTAAACTACCAATCCCCATATCTCGTCATGGGTAGTATGTGTCTATTAAGTTACTATAACATAGACTTATTGAACAAATGGAGTAATCGTCCACACCACAATCTAGCTTTCTTCACACATAATCAAGATACATTCACTCATGCTCATAATATTCATCAACTTGATTCATCTTAATATTAATGATTTTATGATCACTAAGACATATGATGTGTGATGCACCTGTAGAAATATATTTTTTAAAGATAGATAAATATATATATATATGTATGTATATTATTTATAGTTAGTTGTATTAGGCTAAATTTTATTTTACCCCCTGTGTTTTGTTAAATTAGTAAAAAATCCCTTGTGTTTTGAAAATAGGCAAAAATCCCCCTCCTGTTTTTAAAATCCCAGCAAAAAAAAAATATATATATTCTGTTAACAATTGACGGAATGTGGCATGCACGGGCCGGTGGTGCGCTTGGTTGTTGGTTTCTGGTGTTTTGGTCAATATTTTAGGGCATTTTGGACTAAAATATTCTTTATATGCTTATATAAGAGACTGACGTTTTTTTGACTTGTTTTGTGTGCCTTTTTTTGGCATTATGACTAAAATATGAAATAAATTATATTTAAATTTATTATTATTATGTTTTATTTCAAAAACTTTTAAAAATACCAAAAAAGATAAAAATATATTTTTTATACATATTTATATACATTATTTTCCTATTAAATATAAAATGATGGCAGATATTCTTGGAGTCACCTTGGTTATGAGGCATGAGAAGTATTTCGGGCTACCAGAGGTTGCTAGGAGATCACGAGGAGAACTGTTTCAAGGAATTAAGGATCGAGAGTGGAGTCGGATCCAGGGTTGGAATACTAAACTACTTTCGTAAGCATGTCGGGTGTATTGATCAAAGTCGTGCTGCAATCAATTCCTACTTATTTTATATCATGCTTTCAACTGTCGGACTATTTTCTACATGACATAGAAACAATGTTAGCCAATTCCTGGTGGCATAGTGATGTGTGATTAAGAGGAGATACAAGGAAAATGTGAAAAATGCCCTTCATTAAGGGCATTATAGTCATTTAAGCAAGGATCCGTGCCTCTTCCATCGGTCGGGTCGCAAGGACCCGACCCGGATCCGTCTGCCCTCGAAAACCCGATAATTATAGCCGTCTGATCATAGACGCGGGCCAGTAGGATGAGACCACGTGGCTGGTCAGCGCCACCCTGTTGAGTCCTATATATAGACCCGAAACCCGTCATTAAAGGTAACTATTCTGCATTTATTGAGATCGAACTTTGAGATAGTACACTTTTCTCTCGATCAACCTAACTTGAGCGTCGGAGGGTCATTGTCGGGGACGTGCCCGACGAGCTCACAGTTCTTGTTTTATTCTCAGGGAACCCAAAATCTGATCTTGGAGGAGTTAGCTCTCTGTGTCGAGATTGTTTCTCGAGATCGCTGAATTCGACCTGGATCACATAGTAAGGAGAAGCGACACACTCATTGGATAGGTTGGCGTAAGATGTGTAGAGAACATAACTTTAGTAGAGTCATATGTTTTAGTGGGTAGCTTACAAGTGTGAAATGTCTATGTTTAGCTGCTAGTTTAGTTGACATCCAATTCTGTATCCAAAGATTGCTAGTCACTTTGGTTTTAGTTAATATAATTTTATGTTATTTTGTATTTCATCTTTATTCCAAACATAGTTATGATATTACCATATATAATATTTTATCTTGGAACTTATTTCCTATTTTTTTATATAGTGTTTGTAGTTTATACTGTTACAAATAAGTCAAATTGGTACTACACCTACAAGTTATTACCACGTGAAAACATTTACTGATACACATAAGTTGGTGACATATAAAAAGATAAAAGAAGTTCAAAAATTGCACAAAATTAATATATTTATGAGTATTTAATTGTCATCCTTTTGTTACTAAGTCCTTAAAATATATACCACCGCATAATATATAGGGTATAAAATACTTTTATCATTGGATACATCGTTGAGACAGCTGATTGGTTACTTCGCCAATAAAAATTTCAGTTTAAAGAACTCTAATTTTATCCACGTTAGTAATTTTCAACAAAACTCTAATTTTATCCACGTCAGCAATTTTCAACAAAATATAAACTCTGACACCCAGAGTTCTCTAATTATTAAAAATTATTAAATTATGAGTCATATTTACCACTCATGCAGCACTAACATATAAGGTAGTAAATAGAATTGAACCTAAAGATAAATATATTTATACAATGAACTCACTCTTCCTCATTTTCCACAAATTTTCTACAAAAACAACTTTGTCTTACTACTACGATTTTCGAGCATCACAAGGCCGCTCTTTGTCCTCGAACAACTCCCCGATCTCCTCCAAACTCTTGCCTCTCGTCTCAGGCAGTAAGAAGTAAAAGTAAACGGTCCCTACGGCCATAATCCCAGCAAGCACAAAAAATGTTCCCCCAAAGCTAATCTTCTTTGAAATGCTGAGAAACGTCATGGCCACCACCCCACTCACCAGCCTGTTCACCGACACCGCCAAAGCAGCACCCTGCGCCCTCAATCGCATCGGGAAAATCTCGGAGGAATACACCCACGTAATAGGCCCGAGCCCGATCGAGAAGAACGAAACATCAGCACAAACTGTCAGCACGCACAATGCTATGGCCCAAGTAGGTTTATGGGTTCTGTGCTCAAGAAATTTGGACCCGAGACCGAGCCCGGAGAGGGAGACTGCCATCCCCATTGAGCCCAATATCAGTAGAGGCCTCCGCCCGTAATGGTCCAAGAAAAGTGCAGATATCAAAACAAAGGAGGTCTTGGCTATCCCCATGATGACTGTCACCCCAACGAGGCCTCTCCGGTTGTGGATTCCGGCGGCTTTGAACACTTCCGGCGTGTAGTACACCACCGCGTCGTTGCCGGAGGCCTGCATGAAGAAGTTGATCCCTATAGCCGCCACCAGAATGCGACGGAGCGGCCTTGAAGGTCTCAACAGCTCCTTCCAAACACCTTGCCCATGCCAACTACTAGAAGCTAGATTTTCTTGACTTGATGCAGCGGCTTTGGTGATCTCTTCGAGTCTCGCCTCCGCCTCTTCTTCGCTCTCCGAGGTTCTTCGGAGCACCCTTTTGGCCTCTCGCGTCCGCCCTTTCATGATCAGCCACCGTGGCGACTCCGGCATGGCCATGACGCCGCAGGCAATGGCGACGGCAGGGACGGCAGCGAGGCCGAGCATCAGCCGCCAGTTGATGCGCGGCGAAAGACCGGATAATCCGTAGTTGACGATGTATCCTAGTAAAATTCCCACATTGATGAATACTTCCGGGAGGGAGGTCAAGAAGCCGCGGGTTACGGCGGGAGAAACCTCCGCAGTGTAAACCGGAGCAATCATGAGAGAATAACCTACTCCAACGCCAGAGACGACCCGTCCGGCAACGAGAAAGGGGTAAGATGGGGCGAGGCCCATTAGAAGAGCGCCAATGAAGAAGGTCGCTGCCGCCAAGACAATGGTGTAGCGCCGCCCAATCCAGTCGGAAGTCTTGCCGGAGGCTAATGAACCGATCAAGGAGAAGACATTCAAAGAACCCACCAAAACCTCCTCCTGAACTGATGAAATCCTGAAGTTTTCTTTGATGAAAAGCGCAGCGCCGCTCATGACACCAATATCTACAAACCAGTCGATCGATGTACAAAAATGGGATCAAAGTACACAAATTCAGAAGTAAACAGGAGAATTCAAGACTGATATATCATGATTACCATAACCCAATAGAACGGAGTTGGTGGAAGCCAAAAGGGCACAGGCAAGGGCGTACTTGTTGAGGCGAGCCCTTCCCCTCTGTCGGGAATCCATTGGAATTCCGATCAAACCTGAACAGGGATTTCTGTAGTTTGTATGTATCAAACCCAGGGCGAAATTAATGACAATCCCGTTTGGGTTTGAGAACAGATTGAGCAGAGGATTGAAAGGGATAGTACTAAAACCTGGCAGTAATGAAGGATGTAATGCCACGTGGAGATGGAGATATGAAAGGGATATAAATGGTGGCACGAAAGATCACAATGACAAGATTTTGGGATGTGGGGAACTCAACTCCTTTTCCTTTTTTCTTTTACTTTTTCTTATTTTTTCTTGTAAAGTGTAGTGTATTGTAGGGAAATTCAAATTACTCCATGAAATTAGAATCAATTATATAACAAGTGTAATATATTTGTTATATTATTAGTGTACAGTTGAAGAAATATGAATAATTAGTTTAATTTGTCCAAATCTGATTCGAGAAAGAATTTTTCGTATATTGTTTATCTTATTTGTATAGCTCTTGATATTCCAAAATAATTGGTCTAAGAGTAGGATATTATGCTAATTGGATTTTTATAGAGAAAATTGTATTTTGATCCCAAAATATAGGATGATTTGCCGTACTTTTTGAAATCGTCAATATTTAGTCTCATACTTTAGAAAAATAATTGATCTCTCAAATTAAATTCTGCATTTGAAACAATATATTATATACATTCGTCAATCTTATATTTATAGAAAATTATATTTCTTTTACAATTATCTTTAATTATAGATATATTTAATTAATATTTTATTTACAACTAATTATTTTGTAGTGATTTTATTAAAAAAAAAAAAAAGAAGTTTATCGAGCTCGACTCGATAGGAAATGAGCTTATGAGCTTGAGCTCATATTATTTATATATGCTTCGAGCTCGAGCTCGAATTCGAACATCTTTCTTAAAAATTTGTCGAGCTCAAGCTTACAATAAAATTTTTGAACTCAACCTCAAACCAAAATATTTGATCGAGTTCTATTTGAGATCGACTCATCTACACCCCCACCGCTCGTACCCAAACATGATGACGAAATTGGCTAGCAGCCTCAACACGATACTGCTAACATGCCCAGGAAAAGTGGAATGCAGCTGGTAGCATGCCTCTATCGCCTCCCTTGAAAGCGGGAGACGGGCAATAGAAGTTGGAATGCCTATCCTGATAGAATCTGTTACTTTCGACACTCACACATATTGAACTACACTTCACTAGTCTTGCTTAATTTCAATTATTTTATGTTGATTATATTACCGACTTGAGCGTTAAAAGTGCTGATTTTTGGAAATGTTCGTAAAAAATTTTACTTTTTAAAGAAGTAATTTTTATAGAAAAAATTGAAAGCTGTAGAAATTTAAAAATAGGTAGTATTCGTAAAAAGAGTGCAAAGCAAAGACAAGCTAAATTGAGTATACAGAGTTTGGAAAAAAATTACTTGTAAAACAAACTTAATTATTTAAAAACCATTTTGTCAACATATGTTAAAGAGATACTATTTCGTTTAATATTTGCACTTATTTTTTGTTAATAATAATTTTTTTCTCAAAAGTAATACATTTTATTTCAATTATTATATGTCTTTTATTTAATTTTTATAATTATTTATCATTTATATTATTATAATATTGAATATGATTTAAAAAAATAGGTTTTAATTTAATAATACTCTCACTAAGTAATACAATTATTCATTCATACACAATAAATAAACTTACATATATGATTGCCAAAAAAATATTTTTTTATTAATTAATCACAGAAATTTAATTTATATTTTTTGTAGATATGAGGATATTATCAGATAATAAAATATAGCAATTATAAAACTTAAATATTGAATTATATAAAAAAATCATAGAAAAAACTACATTTTGAAATATTAGTATTGTTGTAAAAGTAAAAATGTGTTTAAAATAAAATTAAGTCGAATAAGTGAAATCATAGTGCGAGAATTCTTGAATCTCATCAAGTTGCCTCACTTTAGCTCCACAAGCTAAGCTTTATAACCTATCCCAATGTCTATGCATATAGTGCAAGAATTCTTGAATCTCATCAAGTTGCCTCACCTTAGCTCCACAAAACACCAGCGTGCCATCCGCAAATAGCAAATGAGAAATACGTGGTGCATGTTGAGGTACTACCATCCCCATCAAACATCCCCTAAGTTCGACTTCCTATAACAAACATGAAAATAACTCGGCACAAATAAATAAATAAGGTGACAAGGGATCACCCTGGCGCATCCCACGTTGCGGCAAAAAGAAACTGGATTGAGAACAATTTAATGTAAGTAAATATGAAACAGTAGTCACAAGCATCATAATAAGATCAATAAAAAAAACCAACAAAATCCTAATGAAGACGAACATGCATAAGAAAGATCGATCCAACTCGGTATAAGCTTTGCATGTCAAATTTGAAGGCCACATAGCTCCCTCTTGACTGATGATTCAATTCAAACCCAAGCAACACATTATCAGTCGTAAGTGGAATTGATATAAAAGCAAATTGTGTTGTCAAGATATTAGAAGCTAGAGGATGATTTCTCTAGAACTATTTGTACATGTTTGACATATATAGTTTTAAATGTTAAAATTAGACTAGTGATTTTCTTATTTATATTTATGATTTATCAAAACTAATTCTTACACAACGTTATATCTTCTATATGTATTTTCTGTAACATTTTCTCAAATTTATACAATGTCAGACAGAGAGAATCTCATAAATCTACCTCTGAGGACTTCAAATTGTTGGAAAATATCTAAAATGATAAAATTTCATTTTAAAATTGCTGTCCACTATGGGAAGCATATAAGAAAGGAACAACATCATCGAAAGAAAGGCCCTGGAAAAACGTAGGAGAGGGTCGAAGATCTCTATAAGTACAATAAAAGATGCATAGCAGGAACCTGCCTAGAAGATTTATCTCATTCATTAAGGGCATGTGCCCTTCAACGATAAACAGTCCCACAGACTATTAAGAACAATTTTCAATCCATGGGAGATAATACAATATGTACAAGACATGCTTTGCTACTAGCATACTTAATCACATTGGCTGAGTGCTATCAACATAAAGAAATAAGTGTGAGGCCACATTGGAAACCCAATTTACAGTGGTACCAAAAAATAGTTCCCAAAACCAGAGATCCAGTGCAAGGATTGAAGAGAAGATCAGCAGTGCAAGAGTTTGATACCGGTTTAAGGGCCAGCCGAAGACTTGGGCTAATTGTTTTAGGAAAGGAAAAGAACTACTTGTAAGATTCTTGTTTCTGATGGACCATGCTGTTATCCACTGTACCTGGGAGGGAACGAGATCAAATTCCTCTCTCAGACGGCGTCCCAAATCTGGCATGTGCCCACCCCCATATAATATAGCAATCTTATTGTTCCCATCATCAATTGCTCGATGTAACGCTTCAGTAGCTGCTCGGTTTCTTTCACCAATAATAACAGATTTCTCTTCCACATCAGCTGTCAACTGTGTGAACCTAAGAACAGCAACAATGGTTTCAAGTACATTCGGAAAGAGAGATAAATGGAGAAGAACAATGGTATTCTATTGAGACACATCCACATCTTAAGAAAATAAATGCTTTTCTGTTTGAGACAAATATTCATTTTATTTCTCATGACTGTAACAAGGCACATGGTTTCTGATATTTAAGTATCTAGAAAAGTAACAATAGAAGCGCCTGCTGAAGACTTCCATTTTATTTCTTAGCTTGTGTATTACTTCTATTTTTAAGAGTTCATACCAATAAATCCTTCTGAACTTGATCAAGAAACTAAGTTGACCTTCCACCTCTTGCTCTCGAATGCATGCGGTCCATGTTGATCACTTAAATTTATATAGCAGACAAGATTTGTCTAGCTATGTCCTATTTGCATGCTGAATATATCAATTCAATATGCTTAAGCTTAAGATCCCATCTTAAACTCAGTCTAGAATAAGCTAGGGTTGATCTCAAGTTCTATAAAAAAGGTCTGTTTCACATAGGAGTTCGACTTGCTAGCATGAACACCCATAAAACCACTGAGATAGCCAGTGCCAACGCACTCACCATGATCATCAAGGTTCCGTCGACCATGTTGTGTGCTTTTAGAGGCAATATTAACAAGCCAGGTTATTGCCCATACATCATCCGCAATTAGGGTCTGTCACAGTGTGTCTTTGATGGCCACTTGACACACATAATTTAACCCCAATGACACTGCTGCCAGAATCTAACCGCCAAAGGGTTCCTCTAACTCCAATGATAACTCTAAGACCTCCTTTCAGACACTAGAATCATAATTTAGTTTCCAAAGACAGCATGGTACTGTTTGGATAATGCCCACAACTGTCCAACAGGCACATGAAGAAGGCTGGCCAAGTATTCCCGCAGTAGACTTGGCAAACAAAAGCCGATCAAAGAGGGTAGACAATATAAAACCCAAAAATTATTATGTATTCACATTTCGCATTCCAACTTTGAAAGACCAGGTATGACCTACACTGAAGCTCACAACATAGCCATAAGCTACTCCAAGGTTAAAATCTACCAGATTCTCGACTAATGAGATATTAACCTCACAATATTCGAGAAATAAAATCCTCAAAAAGTAACCATTGAGCCTAGCAAACCTGAAACTTGGTATGGAGCATCTCTTTTACATCTCAGGAATTACCAACTAAAGTAATTTCTAGGTTGTTGCGTGCTAAAAGTGATGCAAGCAGAGGGTCTGGGCAGGACCATTCATCCACCCTAAGTCCACAATTATAGCATTTAAATCTTGATCTTAGTGTTTAAGGTCATGTGAGTTAAATTTTTAAGAATGATATTCAGTATTAGAAGAAAAGGTAAATGTTAAAAGGAAGAGAAACAGGAAGCACCAGGAAAAGGAAGAGAGACCAATAGTGAGAAGAGAAGAAAATTGGCTTTTACGAGGCGCAATAAAAATATTAAAACTAGCTTAAGTAAATGAAAGGGCAGTTAATCTTAGATTCTGTCAGCTTCATTTGACACTTATTTTATTCCTTGTCTAATTTCTAACACCATATTAATAATTCTAGTTTTCTATTATTTTATTAAAATCTATGAAATTGCTATAATTTTCTATAATCATATACATAACATCAAGATTTTCTCTTATTCATTTTTTTAGACACTTTAGTTGAGCTGAGACTAGTTTATCCTTTTACTTGTTTTATGTGTGAGTATAACTTGTTTACATTAAACTATACAGAAAGTTTTTCAACCATTTAACTAGTCACCAAAATATGTAAATCCTGGTTCAGCCACTGCTTGCTCAGTACCTGTGTCCACATTTGCTGGCCAGCTCACTGTTACTCCTTGGTCATCTGGTCAAGGCCCTTGCATTTCCAGGGCACCATGTCTTCACCATTGCATTTATACGGCGAGGACTTCTAAAAGGTTATCAGAATGTGAAAAATAGAACAAGATAAATCAGATTTTGGTATCTTGACCTTACATATCTTTTTGCATGTCATAAGTGTCTGATTCCATCACTTTTATGTAGCCTATTTATACTATGTTGAAAATAATTCTTGGTTCTTAGTATTTGTCTCTCCCCTCTTCATCATCCCAGTTTAGCAGTTTGTTGCATTTCTCAGCTTAGGCTAGGTTTTCTATTGCGCACGGTGGATTACTTTATCATTCTTTATAGTCTTACTTCATTAGTAGATTAAGATAAATACTGCTTCATTTCATATTCAAATTCTTACAATCTTTGTTTAGCCAGACATGGACTATTGCTGTTCCAAGTATTTTGCTTTTGTGTCCAGCATCACCTAATTCTGACCAACATTTCTCCCTAGCTCAACCAAACAGCACCATTGAATTTTCCTATTTACGAGTTTCTTCTTCTGGACAGTGAAAGCCCTTCTGGTTCAAAGACTTGTGATATTCCTTCTTCTATCAGTTTGCCATTGTTGGCAGAAAAAATCGCTTGACTGACATAAAACTCTGGTGAATAACCTTCTCATTCTTCTCTTATCTGTTCCTCAACAATCTGAAATTACAACTGTTTCGCAGAACGACAATTATGTCAAGAGTGGCAACATTTTTCATATCAAGGTCAAAGAAAATGACAGCTACTTCACCTTTTTATTAAACTTACCACATGAAAGGATGTTTTGTGCAAGCATGTGAAACCAAGGGACTCGATATCGACTCAACTTAATCTTGTTTTTATGTTTCCATATCTGAGAAAGTCTCAGAGGATTTAAGAGAAAGAAGCATCCGAAGTTGCTCTTAGAACTTCACAACATCAAAGAGTGATGCTTCTGAGAGGTTCTCATTTGATCAAATCATCATATACAAAGCTTGTAAACAATAATTCATCAACAATCCAAAACTCAAACAGTGATTTATTTTGAACTAAGGAATTATAACGGACCAAAACCATCAAAGAAAAACAAATTCTGAGAGGGAAAAAGTTAGCAAAAAAAGGCTTCGAAAGCCATCCACAATTAACCTAAGTAGTTATAAAACCCTCATTATATAATCACTCTTTTATGATGCTCAAGTCGTGTGTTACAAGAAATAAGCAACTCAGACCTTAGGTCTTTCTATTTTTTTAAAGATTTACTTCTTATCTCTGCTTTTGTTGGGAACCCTTAGTCGCTATGATTAATTTAAAAGATCCCTTCGCTAAATGCAAATCCTTAATCCAAACGCTACTTGAAGTGATCCTCTGATACACTTCATCTACATTCCATTAAACCTGACTTTTTCTTCCTCTAGATTCAACCCACCAATTTTCATTTCCTAAATCACTAAAGCAGCTCTCAAGATAATCAATATCAACATGTTGAGCTCAGCCAGGAAGCAGAAGGATATCAACAAGGAGTCAGACCCCATGCAACTTAAGCATAAGATAACTTTCAGTCAGCTCTGTCCATCTGTTCTTTCGGTTTTAAAATTCAAAAGCCCTTTTGAACAAGTATACTAGGTAAAATGGAAGCCTACTTTTGGGTCTGATTGTTGTGATTTATTTATCCAGTAATTCTCTGATCTATATTCTCAACACACGAAGAAAGAAACAATGTGGAATCAAGACAGGTTAATAGTTAAGTGATTGCTACAGTAAAATTGTTGAATGCTGATACAAGTAAGGAAGGTTCGCATAATTTTATTCACAAATGAGACATGCAGCAACTTAGATAAGATGTATAAACCTGCGCAAAAAATTAATAATCTATAAACTAGGAACTAGAAACATTCAGGATAATCACCAAAAGAGAAAAACAAAAAAGCAACTCAGTTTTACACATTTTAGCACTTACTCAGATGTTAGCCTCTTTGCTAGAAAAACTTTCATTGCCGCACCAAAGTCAAGCCTGGACAAGGCTTCCAATTCAGGAAATTCGGCTTGAGTTCCCACATCTGCGCAAACACTTCCAATGATGAGAAGACCAACAAGGGGCATTGGTACAACACGGGAGGCCCATAAAAGTTTGGATCTCCAAGGACCAAGATCCTCTCGAACAGGTGTAGGCTGCACTATGGCTTTAGTGGATCTAAGTGTCATATCTCTGGCAAATGTGAAGAAGCTCTCACCCTTTTCCAGCTGAAATGGATCAGGTAACAGATTTTGGAATCAGCAGATGAAAACATTTATTTTGTGAAGACAGAAAATAAAACCAGCAGAAACTGCTGTTGAAACTCATAGCAGTTACAGTAAATTTTTCTGAACCATCATTTAACTAGCCAAATTATCTAAAGAGAACATGTCAATCTTGTCAACTTTAGAGAAGGAACCAAATATATGGGGAAATCAGCAATTAAAACTTGATAAAAGGGTTAGTAAGCAGTAGCCTTTGTTGTTATCTTTCCAACTATTGTTATTTCCATTTACTGCAGTTATGTTGTCACATCATTGTCTTTTAATATTTCAATATATTAAATAAAAATATGCCTCGAGCAAAATAAATTACCTAGGCTACCATGGTGCAACGGTACCTGAAGTAATTTGAAAGTTTCAAAGTCAAGATCTGCATGGTACCAGTTTTCAGCCTGGTAATCAAGACAATCTAGCTGAAAATCGAGCATAAGCAGTTTAGCCATCTGCCGCTGAATGCATCCAAGTACATTAAATCCTCGTAAATATGAGCCCTTAAGTTTCTTTCTAGCCTCAGGGTTTCTTCTGTTTTCTAAACTTTCTCTGCTAGCAACCATCTCATAAAGAACACAATCATATGGCTCAAGTACTTTTTGCAGTGTAGTGAAGTACCTGCAAAGACATGCCCCTCAGACCTTTTCTAGCAGGTAATAAGCAGGTGCATTAGCAAGAAGATCAAAGTACAATTAACACACAGCTCCCATCTTTCACCGACACCACTTTTTCATTCTTTCTTGTTCCAATTTCCGAGTAAAACAGACAATGAGAAGTGAAAATTTGGACATTTTAACTACACTGCCAAAATGAGTCCTTGGAATATGCTTATGACCATGCAGTTTGCCAGCAAGGGGTTTTTCTTCTGATGTGAAGCACCTTGAAAACAATACTTCACCTTAAATTCACCACATGCTACAATAGCTAGTGAGAAGTTATTTTTCATTAATATAAAATCTATACATGAATAGAGAAATATATAGCAAAAAAGTCGCAGAAAAATTTTCCACGAAGCTTCAACCATCTTCATGTCCTTGTTCTAATCAGCTTAACATCATCAATATAAAACCAAATGAAACAAAGGCTCAGTTCCCAGCAACAAAATCTTAAGCATTTTGTAACTCAGGAGAAACACAGGAAAAGAGAATGCAAACAGAAAAAAATACTTAAACAAATGCATATAGTCCTCGACATAGCAAGATTATTGCATATAGCTAATACATTGTATTAATAGCACAAATGATATCCATCATCAGACCCAGTTAGTGAGTCCTATAACAGAAAAGCTTGATGTCGGTCCCTCTAGGCTCCAGTTAAAAAAACACACAAAAATCTTGCCATGCAATGATGCATTCTTGAAATAGGAAATGCTTTCCATGTGTGCACATATATATACAGTTCCATTTGCTGATCAAGGGAGAGACCACAGGTCAGACAAGGTGCTACAGATCCAGAGTGACCAAGGCATTTCAAATATGACCAGCTTACTAGCACTTTCAAATGATAATAAAACTCCAACATCCCCTTGACATTAAGCGGCACTTAAAAGTCAAATTATCATATAGAAAGACGAATGCTGTATGTTCATTTTCATTTTTTTGAAATACTTCCGCTGTCCCGACTTCATCACATGGTAGAATTTTTCATGTAGCCTCATATCTCAAGGGTTTGGGGGTAGCATAAGGGTGCAAACTGCTCGAGCTCGAAAAACTTGAATGCAGTTGCCCAGCATTTAATTTTGAGCTCAAGCTCCACGAGTTCTTTTTGAATGGCTTGAACTCAAGCTGAAGCTCAGTCATGCAAAAAGTACATAAATTAGAATTTGAATTAGAAAATGATTTCAAAAAATCAAAATCCTTTTCAAAAATATATATAAAGGAATTAGTTTGACAATAGAACTTTTTATTTTGACTTCAATTTAAAAGGGAATTCTTAGTTTTATATCAACAAGCAAGATAACTCCAAGAACTAGATCCACAATGGAAATGAATCTAGATATTAATATGCTTTTTATAAGTAATTGTTCAAAAGATTTAAAAAGGATAAACGGATGAGGCCATTCATTTAACTCATAATTTGTTTGCTTGATAAAAGAAATAAAAATATTATCAGTTTATAAATGGCAATAAACTTGGGAAAGATTTAGAAATATGGATCAAATCATATTCGCAATAGGTAGCTTCATACAGTTATATATGAATTAAATTAAAAGGAAATAAATATGAAAAACTTCCATTAATTGTTGTTGTAAATCATACAAATAATTGTCAGGATAAAATTCTCTGTTTGAACTAAGACATAGAATAAGTTAATCACAAGTTTACAAGGATTATACACACATATATATACTGGTAAAATATATATAAATATTCACTAGATAAGTATGAAAAATTATTAACTTTAAGAATGTGGATGTTTTAATTTCATTCCCGAAAAAACATTTTGGACTGAATTATGAAAAGATATAAGCGATTGTATATATAAAACATTTCAGATTGGACGGAAAATGAGAATACAATGGAAATTGATATTAACGAAGAAAAATAAAAATCTTGTTACATTATATTAAATAAGTTTTTAAAAAATAGGAAAAACTCACAAAAAAGAGGCAAAAGAGCTTGACGTTGACCAACAAAAGTCCCAATGTGATCTATCAAGCCAACTAGATTCATTTTCAGCACCTACAGTAGCATGAAGCAAAATTCATACAGCAAAACTCCAGGAAGAGAAATAGAAGAATGTAGTCAACTTGGTAGGAGCAGTGTGGTGCTGACCTATTCTTGCAATAGGAACTTCAGACTTGTACAAGTGTTTTGTATAAATACATATATTTTTGTTATCAATCAGAAATAGAACAATAGTGTAACAAACTGAATAAAAGGAATCACTAGGGTAATCTAGATTAACTTCTGCTTATAGTTTCAGAAAATGTTTTATGAAAATGCTGTAAAATTCCCTCTTCCTTTCATTTAACTCTTACCAAAAAAAATGAAAATTTGTTTATAAGAGAGGGTTGCAAGAATCTAGGAATTGACTCCATAGGTAAATTTAACACTTCCCTTGAAATTACACGATTTGGTCACTTGCTTTCAAATTTATATTAAGAATCGGTTTCTGAAAATGGAACCTTCTACAAAAATGGGATTTAGGTGTTAAAACTCTTGTTGAAGAGAGGTGTTGGCTTCTGAAAATACTTGCAGAAATAATCTCAAAATGAAAAAACATTTCAGCATGATAAAAGCAAGAAAACATGCGAACATGATGAATACGACATACTAAAGCAGGTTTAAGACAATAAAGACGATACTGAACAACATTACAAACAATATGACTAATTTGGCAAACACAATGAGACTCAAATCAATATATAATTTTCTAGACTATAACAAATTGGAATTTGAGTCAAATCTGAAAAGAAAGAGAGATGGTGTTCACATGCGCAAGCAGACAAGCTAATACATAGAGAAGAGAAGAGAAGAGAATGATGAACAGCCTACCACTGAAATCTTAATGCTGCGTCCAAATTGGAGCAGAGGAATAAAATCCATAGTATTACTATGCCATGAAGAGTTCCATGACCTAGCTATTAAACTGTATCATACTAGAATGAAATAACATGAAGGGCGTACTAAGCTACGAGCTGATTGTTCAAAAAATATCAATGAAGTTAGTTGCGGGTTTTATAATATTTACGTAAGCAAAATATTTCACCATAACTGTCTTTTCCTCATGCATAATAGTATCAAGTCTATATACTCATGCTGAAATTTGATCTGAGCCACTGCCGCCACAACTATCAAAGGACAGCACAACTAAATAACTGTGTCAACAGGTACCAAACAGAACTACAATCTTCACTCAAGCCCTTGCATGATAATCAAGAAGAAAATCTGCTCACTATAATATGTAGCATTGTATAAACTAAGGCCTCGATCATGCAATTCCTAACAGTTAAAACAGCTCGGGCTTAGTCGCCTCATCTCCTCTTTAACTTGGTTTGAAGGACTTCAAATTCATGATGATTGCTTCCCTTTTTTCTTCACTCAATGCATATATATCACAGATCATTTATGACAATGCATCACACAAAAAGATGCCTTTTAATCTCCAAGTCCAAACAGATGCATATCGGGCAAAATAAGGAAGGGCAATCAATTTTCAAACAAAAATCCTCCGAAAAGCTTACTCCTTGTCGGCAATATGAATCGTCGAAACCAAGTCCACCTACACAGGCAACAAAAACAAGAAAACCACTCACCAACCCTAGATAAAGAAGAAGAAGAGAATAAACTACTCCTTTATAAACCCAAAAACAAATCATAAAAATCGAATCATTACCTGCAGAAAGGGTTGAAGAAGGGACCAAGGGAACTTCTTGCGGTAGCTCACAACAGCAGTCTGCAACTCGTCATGGTTGCTCCTCTTGAACCTCATGAAATCAGCAATGGAATTGTTCTGCAAAAACTGATCCGGAGATCCATCATCAATCTTGGACAAAATCCTAAATCTTGAACGCCTGAGTCTTGTGGTCGCTAAGGAGAAGCAGGAGCGGTGGGAGTCGGAGGTGGAAGTAGATGAAAACGAGCATGACAATTTTGGGTATGTTATCGCCAGAGAACTATGAACCATAGCTTTCTGAATTTCGTCGTGGATAGAGAGGTTGTGAGAGTGTTTAAGTCACTCAGATTTTTTTTAGCCATTTTTCTATATTTATTTTTTCAATAAAGAGGAAAATACGACCGTTTGAAGCCATAATCGGGTTTTCGGGGCATCTGATAGGAGCTATGATTGTCAAAGTGTGGGTATCGTTCTATCTAAATATAAATTTAAAACAAGCCCAAGACCTTTAATTAATTGAACAATTAATAAGTCCAACTCAATGTAAATTAATTCAATTAATTTAATTGAATGTAGCCCAAATTTAATTAATTTCATCAATTAAATTCTTGAATTTTCTATCAAATGGGATCTCTACGTAAATAATCGTATTATTTACTTACACAAACTGATTAATTTAAACTCTTTAAATTAATTATAATTTTTAAGAATTAATTCCATAACTAATTCTCCCACCTTGATAGGGATTCATGTGTGGTCCTTTAGGTTCATCTTCAAACTATACTTGGATTAATGTTAAAAACAATTTAATTGGTAAATGATTTGTACTAGATTAATTTAATTTAATTTTATTAAATGCTTCTGAGTAACCATTACTCCAAAAGCACCGTTACCATGGTTGGTCATTTAGCAACAGTCCATGACACTAGAGAATAGTGAATATTAAGTGAAACTATAGGGTTCTGAGTACACACAGGTACGATCTTTCCATCTGCTATCTCCCGATTTTAGTTTAAGGGATGAAATTGGTTATCGATTCCAATATTCAACTAGACAACTATGCTTATGAACTCTAACAGTGTTATTACATTGATCAACCCAAGAAACCTTTCCTCCTTGATCGTTAGCCATGCCCACAGACTTTCAAGAGTCTAACACGCCTTAGAGAGCATAGGAGATCTCGTTATCATTCAACGATAGGTGATGAATTCTATCTTGAAACTCACCATCTTCATTACATGTTCTGACTGCAGTGGACAAGATTTACAATAACCACGTCAAAATACAATCTTTTTTTGTCAGACTCTAATACATCCATCACATATATGCGACTGCTATGGATCCTCAAGCTTAAGGACTAAATCCTAATTGTTAGAGCTAAGGAGTAACAATCATACCAACCAAGTCCCACAGACTGTCATACGATGATTCCTCGCGAGTCAGTTCAGTCAACTTGACAATCCATGCCCACTACTAAGAATGTATAGACATCTTGTGTCTGTTGTTAATGAAACGTGATACCCATCTTAATGAATACTTTACCTAGTGCAAATCTATATAGAACCCTCGATACCATATCCTCGAGGTTATCAACTTTGAATGTGTCAGGCCTAATCCCCAAAAGCTAGTTTCAAGGCAGTAATCCAATACGCAACCCTACCTCATTAGTTATAATGTGGTTTGTGGGGCTTGTCGTGACATATCAAGTATGTGGTAGCAAGCAGAATAAAGGTATGCTAAATGACAACTTATTGGGTTCATAGTATTAGCACTACATTGAATAAGAGTGTTCTCTATCAATAGATGATAGGGGCCAACAACTGGCTTACTCATTACCCATTCAAACAATCTTTTACTTGACCAAAAGTCAGTTATCCACTTACTTTTAAAATCCAATCTCCAAGATGTAGCATATGAAAAAATGTTCTCTCCAAATTCTCTCTCTTCTCTCTCGCACAGTTCACACACTACTCCTCATGTTAACCCTAATACTGGTAGTTTTACAGTGGCGGCAGGCCTTGATGGCAGTAGTGATGACACCACAGATGATAGCCGGTGAATGAGGATATAGCAGCACGCATTAAAAACGAGTTCAATGTTTTAGAATTTTTATCTCTTGCAAATCGAGTTATTGATGATGGTGATGAGACTTCCATGGCGGCACTCAATGATTTGAAAGCAAGATGGGCAACCAAGTTTGGTGATGACAATGTTAATCGGTCTTCTAGATCAACTATGGATACATTGAAACCGATTTTCTCCCACCAATTGACTCTTTATCGTCCTCCACCACCGGGGCCACGTATGGCACGAAGAATCCCACGCCTCCCAATGTCGGAACAGGCGGCAGAGATATTGCACACTCTTGCGCAGCTATAAATTAGGGTTGTGCTGCCATCCATGGAGAAATCACCTAGGGTTTTGCTGCCTAACATGGAAAGTCTATCTAGGGTTTCTCCTATAGTGCAGCTTCATCATCCCATACCTCTATCGGCGCCCATGAATGATTTGACTCCATAGGAGCCCTCGGACCCCATACCTCCACCAATGATAGGCTTGTATATTGGTAATGTTCCCCTTCATGCTCATGTTCCACATAATTTATTGAACGATTAAATTGTAGTAGGATCAATAATTCTACTCTACGAACATTGACATACATAGCCCCATCGACACAAAAGGGAGAGATTATTGTTCATCCTACTTTGGAGATGGTCAGTGAGGGATCACAACGGTGGGCAACCACGACGGTTGGCTATTTCCTTGACTGAAAATCATACTTCTATCAATTAAATACTTTTGTTTGTTCGGTATGACCAGCGGTTAAAGAAGTTATTGCGGCTATGAATGGATTATATTTCTTTCATTTCAAGACGGAGGCAGTAATGGAAGAGGTGATCGATGGTGTCCCTTGACTGTTTCAGGGTCAACCGATTGTCCTTCAACAATGGGATCCGAGTATGGCATTACGTAAGCACTAGAACACGCAATTGCCCGTTTGGATTAAGTTGCGCCACTTGCCGATCGAGTTTTGGACTGATAAGGGTCGTAGCACGGTGGCTAGTGGGATTGGAAGACCGCTGTATCCTGATGTGATCTATTCCTAGCAGAAATATGGAGGTGAAAGATGACTTTGTAGACGAAATTGATGTACCTCTGAGGCAACCAAATGAAAATTAGGGATAATGTAAGGAGATTGTTCTTTATAATCTGTTTGATGTGCTTACGATGAGATTGCAGAGTGTTCTACTAGAGACCCTAAACATTGCAGCCCCTTACGAGGTGATACATGATGCATGCAGCTGTCTGGAACGTGAGGGGGCTGAATCACCGAGACCATCAGGTGGCACTTTGAGACTTGGTTTCGGAGTTCAGATTATAGTTTATTGGTCTATTAGAAACTAGAGTAGCTATTAATAATGCCTCACAAGTTCAGCCTAGTTTATTGCCTCGTTGGAATTAGTTTGTGAATTATTTGGGCTCGGGCAATCGTATTTCGCTTGTATGGGATGGTGATGAGATTGAAGTTAAGATATTGAATGTTAATTTGCAATTTAATCATTGTCGTGTGCTTATTCGATGAATACATGTGACGTTTGTGTCTATTGTGTATGGGGTGAATGATTTGGGAACTAGATGTGATCTTTGGAAGTCATTGGGCCAACTAGCGAGTTCGACTGTTGATGGGCCAACTAAAAATATCTTTTTAATCCTATAAACAAAGACATAATTTATTTTGGTAACACAACTTTGGTAAATGACGCTTTTGGTCCCATAAAATTCAAAACTACGTCTTTTTAGTCCAAAAAATGTGATTTTAAGCTTTTTAGTCCCAAAATTACAACGCCTTTGTCCCAAAAACACACCACACATGACTTTTTACAACTAAAAATACATGATTATGAGTTTTAATTATGAGAATAAAAGCGACACCTGCCATAATTGTGCAATCAAAAGAAATTATACTCTTGTCTTATTGGATTAAAAAAAATATTTTATCCGTGTATTTTGTTCAGTGCATGAATATATTTCATTGGTCTTAAAAAAAAAAAAAAAAATCAACTTTCTCTACAAGGAAGCTACAGCCATGCTACACGATTTTCACTGTAATAACTGGACAGAAATTACCTAAGAATTGAATAAATGTAATTACTATGTGGTAAACATTTATATCTCAAAAAGTATCAGCACAAAAAATCAGTGGACTAAATACGTAATCGCCAGCGCAACGAGGAGAAGAACGTATGCAATCCCTTGATCAATTGTTGTGCCTGCATGACCATGTCAACAGTTAGATTCAAATGTCATTAGCAATTTCCAATAAAATGCTAGAAAAGATGCTTATACGTATTTAAGTTTCAATTAATACTCTAGTATTTATAGCCTTAACAAATTAGAGGGAGATGAAAAAAATAGGAAAAAATACCAGCAGACTCCTGGGATATTATAAATGAATAAATTATTCCCTTATAAAAAAAATAATAATTTACCTGTCGATATTTTTAAAATGTAACAATATACCCCTTGTATTTTTTGAAATGAAGCAATTCACGGAAAAGTAAATTGTTTTATTATAAAGAACACATAGAGGTAAATTGCTAGTATTTTTTCATGCAGAGTAATTTGCTCAAATGAAATATCACATCGAGTTAAATTACATGAAATAAAAAAAAGTAGTTTCAGTAAAAAGAATTCATTAATTAGTTATTTAATCATGATTTCTTTGCTTCTTAATAATTAATATTGCTGAATGTATAATTTTTTTAGTTACATTAATTAATGAATGGTATTATTGATGGAATTTTACTGCATTTCCATCGTGAAAATACATTTGGGCTTGTTTTTATAAATTTGTATTAGCATTGACGAATTAATTCATAATAATAAGTTTATATAAAGGTTCAATTATTAAAAAAATATTCAATTTTCACTAAAAAAAATATAATATTAATGATAGTGATAATTCTAATATTATTACTAATTATATATATTTAATTAGTGATAAGGATATTTACTTTATCACAATAATGAATTTTATAATTTTAATAATTATTATTATTTTATAAAATTTGTTATTCGTATGAATTGGTGACAATACCTATAAAATTGTCATTAAATTGAGATTGAGAGCTGTCCGTATGACTTAAGGACACTGGGCATGTTTAGGTCATGTGAGGATACATTTGATGTTTTGGGTAAGATAATTATAATAGAAAATTCATCGTTTCTTTCTCAGAAAGATGTAATTTATTTCATTTGGTGTTTCTATAAAATTTTGTTAATTTTATAAAAGAAAAAAATATTTATATTATTAAATTTAAACTCAAAAGTGTCAATATAATTTATCTTAATTATAATTATATATTTCTCTTTTACTAACATTAACTCATCCAGACAAATACCCGAAATAATTTACCAAATTTCTATTTTTCCTGATTAAAAAAAGAGTAAACATCATTTTTCAGGCGAGGACGTGTAATTTGGACCGAAAAAAATTAAATAAAAAACCTGATTGTTCAAATAAACCAATCGCGACTTTTGATACCTAACCCAAATAAACATGTCACAATGAAGTGACAGAAACAACTCATTAAATTTCTTTATTGGGGTTTAAAAAAAAAAGAAAAAAAAAGCAAGGAAAACGAAAACCACATATATTATATTACAAACGAGTAAATTATTCAATATAAAAAAAATAATTTATTTTCTTGTGTTTTTTAAAATGTAATAATTTTATCTTCCTAAATAAGGGGTAAATTGGTTTTTTTTTTAATAAAATACAAAAGAATAAATTATTTTTTTTTATAAAGAGTAATTTATTCATTTATAATATTATATGGAGTAAATTAAATTAAATAAATAAATAAAAACTGACCATCGTTGGTAGGAGCAGGAGCAATTGCTGCAGGCGTAGGGGCGACGCCTTGTCCGTAGGAGTAGTCGAATAGCGCCACCAGAATCAAACCAATGAATGGGAGAGAGAAGTAATACCTCATGCCCATGAAATTCATAATCACGACTTATAAGATTGAATAAAAGAAACAAAAAATCGAGCAATTGTCTAACAAAAGTACTGTTTGTTTGTCAGTGGATGAAATGAAAGGAAGAAGAAGTGGTTAAAAAATACGCTTTTACCTAATGTTTTCTATTAAAAAGAGGTCACTTTATTTCAAGCATCGAGAAGGGTTAATATATAGCTTTGAGTCCAGTCCAAGGCGTGTGCGTGTGTGAGGAGTGAAGTTTCCAAGAACACGCGTTCGGATGTAATGGAAGGAACCGCGGGAAAAAGCACCAACTTAATGTGAAATGTGCTCAACTCCCCAACTCCAACCATCTTTGACTCGGCTGCCGGCTATGAGAAAGGTGGACAAGTCCAAATCCCCTTACTAGGCATTGAAAATTGTCCCTCCGGAAGCAATTTTTGGAATTATTTATCGCACAAAACCAATATAAGATTGATAACAGTAAGCTTATGTGTTACAATGACCGTTCCAATAATATATTTATTGAATTCAAATTGATTGTTTCAAAAACAGTTCCAAATTCAATTTTTGTATTTGGTCAAGTATTGTAATGACTTTTTTGGCCGGTACAAAGTCCGTTACAATTCATAACAGCCAAAAGATGAGCCGTTACAAATATTTTTTTAACACCTAAAATAGCCATAGACGCCTATCCATTACAAAAGCCATTCCAATTATTAAAAAGCCGTTACAAAATTTTAAGTTGGGCACCGTTAAAAAAACCATTGTGATAAAATATTTTTTTTGTAGTGTTGTAAGTATAATATATTATGAATATAATATTAAAAAGAAATTAATATGAGTATAATATGAAAAGTAATTAATAAGAATATATAAATGTAATATAAAAATAATCAATAGAAATTAATAAATATATTATTTTATATTTTTATAATTCATAAAATGATATTATATAGTTAATTTAGCAGAACAAAAAAGGAAAGAAACTTTTAAGTTCCTTCATACTTATTATAGATGATGATGACGATGATGATAATAATAAGGATTAAAAAGGCAATTTTCGTCCTCTAACTTCAGGTCATTCTCGTTTTAGTCCTCTAAATTACTAGGGTTTCATTTTGGTCCCATAAAATTGAAAAAATCTCAAATTTTCAGCCAATCACAATGCAAGCCCCAATTTAAAAAGTCACATGCCTGGCATGTGACTTTTTTCCGGCAAGTGACTCAACTTTCCGACCAAATTTGTACTAAAATTGAGATTTTTTTTAATTTTACGGGATCAAAATGGAATCCTAGTAACTTAGGAGACTAAAACAAGAATGGCCTGAAATTAGGGAACGAAAATTACCTTTAAGCCTAATAATAACAATATGATATATATAGATATAGAATAGATATAGAAACATAATAGATATTGTTATTGATATAAATATAGATTTGTGTATTAAATTTTCTATTAATTTTCTCGAAAAAATAAGAATATATTTGGACTAGTTAACGGGGTTGTTAGTAGTGCTAAATCAATATATTTTTAATGTGATAATGATGTAACTCCAGTTCCTTCGGAATCGCTAGTCAATGATGATATTCTACTTTTATATTATTAGTGATGACATATCAAATATATTTTATTATTTAAACAAAAAACTGATAGTTAATTTTTGTATTGATTTAGAATTATTGGTGATGTTAAGTCAAAATATTATAATTGAAAATATATTATTAGTTTGTAAGATTAATGATTGAAATTTTTTTACATAAATGTAACTATATAAAAAAGTAACGATGAGACGAAAATTATAAGAAAGTATTTTTAATAAAAATATGTATAAACAAACATGTTTTTAATTTAATTATTATTTTAAAAATAAAAAATTAATAATAAAAACATAAACAAACTAACGAATCTAGATGCACTTACATTGAAAAGTCAATGATTCTTTGCTCACTGCTTGCCTCATCCTGTTCATGTTCAGTTCTAAAGAGGTCTAGATTCATATATGTCATGTCAAGACAATGGTCAAAGTCATAAACAGAGATCAGACGCCCCTGCAAAAGTTCTACCCATTTTTCCTCAAGTCCAGAGAGCCACAAATGCCTTATCCTTCTCCAACTTATTGTACAATGACTTTTCTCTACATTATATTGTTACGAACGTGTTTTCGTTATTTGAAAAATTATTAATATTTTTTTAATTTTAACATCATCTAATAATTAATTAAATTTGTTAAATTTTTATTCATTTTGTAAGGTGGATTAATCAAAATGCCCTTATGGACTATGAATAATTTTATTTATTTTTTGAAGTTTTTTTTATTTTCTTTATGGACTAATTGGATAATTTTTTTATAATTTACAAATTTTCCACCCACCCTTTTGATTCTTTACAAATTTTTTGTTTTTTTAAAAAAATACAGTAAAAGTAAAATTGATAATTTTTATAGCTTAATTTAAGAATTATATAATTTAACCAAACATCAAGAGATATTTATAATTTTTTAAACAATGAGAGAGTATTTATAATTATTTCGTTACTCTGACCAATACAACCTTATTTTACCATACATGTATATCTTTATTTATAGCTGATTAGATAACATGTAAAAAATCCAGATACAGGTGCAATTCAGAAATAAAGCATGGAAATAAGCTGGCTATACGCTCTCCTCTCACTCTTCCTTCTCTCCCTAGTGTTGAAGTTTTCATCAAAACCAAAAAGAAAACTCCCACCAAGTCCAGTGCCAGCACTTCCTGTATTAGGCCACCTTCACTTCCTCAAATTCCCACTTCATCGCACCATTCACAAGCTCTCTCAACAATTAGGACCTATCTTCTCACTTCGTTTCGGCAACCGCCTCATGGTGGCTGTCTCTTCCCCGGCCATCGTGGAGGAGTGCTTCACCAAGAATGACATCGTGCTAGCCAACCGCCCCCGGTTTATCATAGGCAAATACGTCGGCTACAACTACACAATCCTGGTTGGTTCTAACTATGGTGAGCATTGGCGCAACCTTCGCCGCCTGACCACTGTCGAAATATTCTCCACAGCTCGCCTCAATGTGTTTCAGTCCATCAGACATGACGAAAACAAACTTTTGTTGAAACAGCTCTATGGAAAGTCATGCCAAGACTTTGCAAGAGTTGAACTCAGGTCTTTGTTGTCTGAGCTAACATTCAATGTTATCATGAGAATGGTGGCTGGGAAGCGGTATTCCGGTGAGGACGAGGAAAATGATGAGGCGAAGCAATTTAGAGAGATCATAGATAAGGTTCTTATACTAGCTGGTGTGTCGAACCCCGGAGATTTCTTCCCAGTGTTCAGATGGATTGACTATAAAGGTTATGAGAAGACTTGGACGAGCGTTACTGGAAAACTGGATACTTTCTTGCAAGGTTTGATTGATGAACACAAAAGAGATAAGAGTAGGAATACAATGATAGATCATTTGCTCTCTTTGCAAGAATCAGAGCCTGAGTACTACACAGATGTCATCATCAAAGGGATTATAATGGTAAGTTCTTCATTCTTTCTTCTTGATTGTTCTCCCGGAGGATTAGATTGAGCGTTTAGCCTATGAACACCACATAGAGTACAATGTTAACAATTGATGCTGGACAGTACGAAGATCAAGATGCATTCATGATTGATGCCATGTTAGACATGCCATACATCTCAATCATGTGTAATTCTATAATCTTTAAAGCTATGCTCATCATTGAATCACAATCACAACATATAATCTTCGTTTTTATGTGGTAAAAAAATGACAGAATATGCTACTTGCCGGGACAGACACATCAGGAGTGACCATAGAATGGGCAATGTCTGCTCTACTAAATCACCCCGAAAAGTTGGACAAGGCCAAGGCTGAGATAGATAATCTTATTGGCAACAATCGTGTCGTTAATGAATCAGACTTGTCCAAGCTTCCGTATCTCCAAAATGTTATCTTGGAGACGTTTCGTTTATTCCCTGCAGTACCATTACTAGTACCACATGAAGCATCGGCTGATTGCACGCTCGGTGGATATGACATACCGCGTGGCACGATCATACTAGTAAATGCTTGGGCCATTCACCGAGACCCCTTAGTCTGGGATGATCCCACAAGTTTCAATCCCGAGCGTTTTGAAGGAGCAGGAGAAGTTGGACCCACGAAGCTGTTGCCGTTCGGGATGGGAAGAAGGTCATGCCCGGGCAACGGCTTAGCGAATCGGGTCGTTGGCTTAGTCATAGCGTCTCTAATACAATGCTTTGAGTGGCAAAGGGTTGACGATTCCTTGGTAGATTTAACAGAAGGAGAAGGGCTTTCCATGCCTAAACTCACACCATTGGAGGCCAGGTGCAGGGCACGTGATGTGCTTCATAAACTTCTAGCTGAGCCATCTCGAAATTAACCTTATCTTGGATACTTTTACAAGTTACTATGTATGCATTTTCAATGTTGCTCTGGATACCATTTAGCATCGGGTAATGTAATTTACCTCCCTTTCATATTACAAATAATAGTAATTTATCTTTCTATTTTTTTAAAATAAAGTAATTTACCTTCATGTCTAACGAAGTAAATTGTTTAATCCTGAAAAAATATAAGGTGGTAAATTGCTATATTTAAAAAGTCACTGAAAGGTAAATTGCTATTTTTTTTTTTACGAAAATAATTTCCTCATTTAAAATATCACAAAACTATTGCTTACGTTTTTTTCTTAGCATATGTCATTTACTTACTACTATTTTGTAGGAGATAGTACAATTAATTTGATGAAGTCATTAGCAATAATTTTGTGAGCTAGTTTTCTAGAAAGGACACGGCTGTATGGAAAATATTACTATGTTGAAGTCTTGTAATAAGGTTTTGCTACAGAATCAGTGGCCTTAATCTAGGAAGGAAACAAACTGTCCAGCGTCACAAGTGTTGGTCAATGTTATCCACCGCCGTGTCCGCCATTCGATCTAGTTCATCTCTATATAGAACATTCATGCATGTCCACATGTCCACTTACATTATTAAGACTTGTCTTTTATTACTAACGATCATTCGAGTTCAGCCGATCACCAACCTTATAGTCGGGCTCAACGCAATTTACCTTTCAATAATATTGTATTAAGTAAATTACTCTCTTGTAATAAAAAAAATAGCAATTTATTTATTTGTATTTTTTAAAATAAACAAATTTTTACATCCCTAAAAATAGGAGTAAATTAATGCATTCTAAAAAATACAAAAAAAATAAATTACTATTTTTTTTATAAAAAAATAATTTCTCATTTATAATATTATCGAGAAATTACTTACATTTTTTTTCCTTATTTTACCCAACGAATTAATAGTATAATTAACTCCCACCCAGACAAAATGGGCTTATTATATGTCAGGATGGTTGGTGCATTTTTGACTCTGACCCCCCTTCACATTTCCGTAGTTGGCCACAAAAGTCTGATCATGTGTCCATCCTATTCAAAATTAATTGTAGAGGGTTTTTGGAAAATTATGTATTCTTTTTAAATATTTTATAAAACATTTGAAATTAATTGAGAAGCATTCAAAAATCAGATTATAAGATTAAAAAATATAATGTTAGTAGCTCGTAAGCTTTGAAAAAGTAAAATATTCCTGATTTACATTAAAAGTAATCTTATTTGAGAAAGTAAAGAGTTCCTAAATTATTTTATAAATTTTAACAAATGTCTTCAACTTTGAGTGCATAAATTACGAATATGTTGTTGCTAGCATAGTATAAATTTTACGATTTTATTTTATTCGAATGAGCAAAATTTTTTATTAATTTCATTAAAAAGTGTCAATTTCTTTTTTTTGTACCACAATTGTGGTGAGTGGCGCTTTCGATACCATAAAATACAAAAATACACTTTTTTGGTCCCAAGTTAACGGTCTTTAACTTCTATTGGCTCACATGACTTTGACTGTTTTTGATTTCAAAGGCGCTATTTAATGTTACAAAAAAAAAAAAAACAATAAAACATCTTTTTTTGTTTATGGGCAAAGTTGGTGAGAATATTTTTTCATTTAATGGTACAAAAAATAAGTCTTTTTGTTTTATTTGTAACATTAAACAACGCCTTTGAATAGAGAGCTTCCCTAGTGGGAGGAAGGCAATTTGAGCCTGCATACTATAACTTTCAAAGGAATATTATAACTTCATATTGAGAGCTTTATTTCAATATTAACCTCTCTTTGGTACATGAAAAACTAATTGTAACACTCTCAATATCATTCATTTACAATCTTTTATTTTTTAGCACTTATTTAACTACTTTTTCTTCCAAGTGGACTTGAGCACTATATTTTTTGCTTGATCATTGGCGCAGCCACTGGAAACACAAAACTAGAATGTGAGAACAATAGAAGCTACCAACATCAGAGCTACCTCATCGAATACCTCCTCTGGGAGAATGGTCTCTTTCTTGCTATAGGACCTCCAGTGGATAATTACTACCTCCGTTCGGGGCCCAACTTCACCAGTCTCACCATTATGCTTACCTACTGCTAATATCCCTGCTAACCAAACTTGTAATGTGTAGAGAAACTTACGACAAGATGTCCCCTCTAGGAGAAGGAGGCGCATCCACCCCGACAAAAAGGTGCTCCAAAGGATTGGAGGACGCACATTGATAAGCTTCAGCAAGAACTCTTAGACCTACAGGGGTGTGTATTCGACATCCCCCTTGTTCGAATAGATGACCAGGAAGCTAATGTGATTGATAGTTTTGGGAACTATTTAGCAATTTTTATTAAAATAATATTGTATTTATGAATATAATAAGTGTTCATCCATGGAATTATGTGTGTTTGTTATTCTTACTGTTTACGGTAGTAACGTCATGAAAAATGCCCACAGACTATTGGATAACCCATGTAGTTGAGATGCGCATTGGATGGCGGCTATGAAACCAATTTTTGAGGATTGGTCTTAAATGTTCTAGGTTAAGGACTTCGAGACAGGGCATTTAAAGTCCTATAGGAAATTGCACTAAGTATTACATTTATTGGATGAGTGTTGTGTTTTGCAACAAATGTAGGTCGTCTCTGCAATTTTAGGGGCTGGTTGAGAAGTCTATCGAGCTAACTGAACTCACTAACAATAAATCATTAGATTGAAGCCTTAGAGGCTTGGTTGGTATAACTGGAACTCTTCGACTCAAATAGTATGGAATTAGTTATGGAACTTGAGAAATTATAGCAATCTCATGCATATAATGGTCGCAACTTGAATATAATGAAAGATGACCATGTCTTCGATTACAAGCCATGTCTAGTGCAGTCGGAGTTTGTAGTGAGAATAGTGGATTTCAAAATAGAATATGTCCCCTGTCAGTACATGACTGAGATATCTTCTTTGCGCTCTAAGATAGGTTAGACTCTTTAAGTCTCTAGGCTAAGCGATTGATCAAATAGGAAACCTTTTTTGCTATATCGATCAATAGAGTTAACGCATCTCGAATATGAAGTATAGGTGTCTATTTTAGGATGAGAATCAACACCGAACTCCATACTTTAGACTAATCAATAGTGCGATCCGAAAATTTGTTTTCTTCCACAATCGAACATCTATCTAACTAGGTTGATATCAACGATGTTGTGTGGACTATATTAGAGGAATTCTACATTGATCCTAGCACGAACAAACCAGTGGAGATTAAGAATCAATGCGAGTAGCCGAATAGAAGTCTGATAACAGGTAAAATTCCTAGTTAATTTTTATTCTCTTTTGTTTAATCCTTATCCTGTTAACGCATGATGTTTATTTATACTATTTCTGCATTTTTTAAATTACACCAAATGTCTAGGAATTATTAAAGGGTACACTCCTTCGATCCGGTTAAATTATTTTAATAGCATTTTAGTTTATGATCTTGTTGCATTCTTAGACT
This sequence comes from Sesamum indicum, assembly GCF_026168435.1. Lineage (NCBI taxonomy): Eukaryota > Viridiplantae > Streptophyta > Magnoliopsida > Lamiales > Pedaliaceae > Sesamum > Sesamum indicum. Next base: position 14,662,031 of record NC_142661.1, read on the forward strand.
GATTCATAACCTTTTACTCCTGGGGAGCAAGAGAGCACCACTGCAAAGAAATCCTGACAGACGAATAATAGTTTAAAAAATTATTAATATCTTTTTAATTTTACCATCACCTAATAATTAGTCAAATTTAATAAATTTTTTATCTATTTTGTGTGATGAACTAATCAAAATTTTCTTGTGGGCTATGAATAATTTTATTTATTTTTTTGAAGATTTTTTATTTTCTTCATGGACTAGTTGGATAATTTTTTTATAATTTACAAATTTTTCATCCACCCGTCTTATTTTTTACAAATTTTTATTTTTTTAAAAAAAAATACAGAAATAGTAAAGTTGATAATTTCATACATCAATTTAAGAATTATATAATTTAACCAAACATCAAGAGATATTTATAATTTTTTAAACAACGAGAAAATATTTATGATTATATTATTGAATGACAGAATACAACCTTATTTTACGAGTTAATTATTTTTTTATTATAAAAAAAAATTATTTTATTATAATTTTTTTTAAAATAATAACAAAAACATGACGAGTCGCGATTTGAAATCGCGACTCGTCATTAAATAAATGCCAAAAAATGCAAAACATCCCAAGTCGGGAAACAAAATCCCGACTTCAAGTCGGGATCTTGAATCCCGACTTGGAGTCGGGTTTTAAAAAACAAAATCCCGACTTCAAGTCGGGATCTTGAATCCCGACTTGGAGTCGGGATCTTAAAACCCGACTCCAAGTCGGGATCCTGAATCCCGACTTGAAGTCGGGATTTTGTTTCCCGACTTGGGAATTCTGCATTTTTTTTTTTCGTTGAAATTATTATTATATAATTTAGTTTATATATAATTAATTTTAACAATATACTAATATCCAAAATTAATAAAATTAACATTGCATTAACTTAAAAAATTACAATTAAGGGTACAAATGTAATAGTCATTTATTTTGTACAATTGTAAAAAATTACATTAAATGTATACAATTACAAATATAAAAAATGTCCACCCGTTCCACAATGTCGTCTGCGGCGTTGACGTCGAGGTCTTGTAATTTCCTCGCCCACATTTTGAACTGGCTCATTTTGCGCCTCATTTTCTTCACCAACAAACCGACTTAATGTTTCAGAACTTGACTCCACATTGTCACGATATGCACCAAATGATGGAAATGGAATTGGTGAAATATTATATCCTTGTGTATATTATATCCTTGTGTATATGATGTATATGGAAATGGAATTTGGCATTTATTTAATGACGAGTCGCGATTTCAAATCGCGACTCGTCATGTTTTTGTTATTATTTTAAAAAAAATTATAATAAAATATTTTTTTTTATAATAAAAAAATAATTAACTCCTTATTTTACCATACATGTGTATCTTTATATACAGCTGATCAGATAACAATTCAAAAATCCAGATACAGGTGCAATTCACAAATCAAGAATGGAAATAACCTGGCTATACGCTCTCCTCCCACTCTTCCTTCTCTCTGTAGTGTTGAAGTTTTCATCAAAAGCAAAAAGAAAACTCCCACCAAGTCCAGTGCCAGCACTTCCTGTATTAGGCCACCTCCACTTCCTCAAATTCCCACTTCATCGCACCATTCACAAGCTCTCTCAACAATTAGGACCTATCTTCTCACTTCGTTTCGGCAACCGCCTCATGGTGGCTGTCTCGTCCCCGGCCATCGTCGAGGAGTGCTTCACCAAGAACGACATCGTGCTAGCCAACCGCCCCCGGTTCATCATAGGCAAATACATCGGCTACAACTACACAACCCTGGTTGGTTCTAACTATGGTGAGCATTGGCGCAACCTTCGCCGCCTGACCACTGTCGAAATATTCTCCACAGCTCGCCTCAATGTGTTTCAGTCCATCAGACATGACGAAAACAAACTTTTGTTGAAACAGCTCTTTGGAAAGTCATGCCAAGACTTTGCAAGAGTTGAACTCAGGTCTATGTTGTCTCAGCTAACATTCAATGTTATCATGAGAATGGTGGCTGGGAAGCGGTATTTCGGTGATGACGAGGAGAATGATGAGGCGAAGCAATTTAGAGAGATCATAGATAAGGTTCTCACACTAGCTGGTGTGTCAAACCCCGGAGATTTCTTCCCAGTGTTCAGATGGATTGACTATAAAGGTTATGCGAAGACTTTGATGAGAGTTACTGGGAAAATGGATGCTTTCTTGCAAGGTTTGATTGATGAACACAAAAGAGATAAGAGTAGGAATACAATGATAGATCGTTTGCTCTCTTTGCAAGAATCAGAGCCTGAGTGCTACACAGATGTTACGATCAAGGGGATTATAATGGTAAGTTCTTCATTCTTTCTTTTTAATTGATCTCCTGGAGGGTTAGATTGAGCGTATAGCCTATGAACAGCACATAGAGTTCACTGTTAACAATTGATGCAGGGTAGTACAAACATCAAGATGCATTCATGATTGATGCCATGTTAGACATGCCATACATATCAATCATGTGTAATTCTGTGATCTTTAAAGTTATGCTCATTCATTGGATCACAATCATAACATATAATCATCGTTTTTTATGTGGTAATAAATGGCAGGTTATGCTACTTGCCGGGACAGACACAACAGTAGCTACCATAGAATGGGCAATGTCTGTTCTACTAAATCACCCCGAAAAATTGGACAAGGCCAAGGCTGAGATAGACAATTTTATTGGCAACAATAGTATCGTCAATGAATCGGACTTGTCCAAGCTTCCATATCTCCAAAACGTTATCTTGGAGACGTTTCGTTTATTCCCTGCAGTACCATTACTAGTACCACATGAAGCATTGGCTGATTGCACACTCGGTGGATATGACATACCGCGGGGCACGATCATAATAGTAAATGCTTGGGCCATTCACCGAGACCCCCTAGTCTGGGATGATCCCACAAGTTTCAATCCTGAGCGTTTTGAAGAAATCGGAGAAGTTGGACCCACAAAGCTGTTGCCTTTCGGGATGGGAAGAAGGTCATGCCCGGGCAACGGCCTAGCCAATCGGGTCGTTGGCTTAGCCTTAGCGTCTCTAATACAATGTTTTGAATGGCAAAGGATTGATGATTCTTTGGTAGATTTAACAGAAGGAGAAGGGCTTTCCATGCCTAAACTCACTCCATTGGAGGCCAGGTGCAAGGCACGTGATGTGCTTCATAAAGTTCTATGTGAGCCATCCAAAAAATTAACCTTATCTTGAGATACTTTTACAAGTTATTATGTATGCATTTTCAATCTTGCTCTGGATACCATTTAGCATAGGTGATGTAATTTACCTCACTCTTATATTGCAAATGAGCAAATTACTCCTTATAAAAAAATAATTACAATTTATCTCCCTATATTTTTTAAATAAAATAATTTTACCTTTTTGTCTAAGTAAATTGTTTCATTTTAAAAAAACACAAGGTGGTAAGTTGCTACATTTTAAAAAATACAGGGAGGTCAATTGTTATTTTACAGTATCACAAGTGGATTGCTTATATTTACTTACTACTATTGTGTATGAGATAATACAATTAATATGATGAAGTCATTAGCAATAAATTTGTGAGCTAGTTTTCTAGTAAAGGACACGACTGTATGGAGAAATTACTATGTTGACGTCTTGTAATAAGGTTTTCCTACAGAATCAGTGGTCTTAATCTAGTGAAGGAAACAAACTATCCAGCGTCATAGGTGCTGGTCAACGTTGTCCACCGCTGTGTCCGCCACCCGATCTAGTTCATGTATAGAACATTCATGCATATCCACTTACATTAATAAGATTTGTCTTTTATTACTAACTAGCCCTAGGAATGCTAAGAGTTCAATCGATCATCAACCTTATGTCGGAGTTAATGTAATTTACCTCTCAATAATATTGTTAATGAGTAAATTATTTTATTATGATAAAAAAGTAGCAATTTATTCATTTATGCTTTTTAAAAATGAAGCAATTTACATCCATAAGAATGGGGTAACTTGCTGCATTTTAAAAAATACAAAAAAATAAATCATTATATTTTTTATAAGAAAATAATTTACTCATTTGCAATATCACCAAAAAATTACTTTGCATTTTTTTTTCCTTATTTTTCCCAATGAATGAATAGTATGATTAACTCCTACCTAGACAAAATGGGCTCATTAAATGTCACGATGGCTATATGGTGCATTTTCGACTATGGACCCCCCTTCACATTTCCGTAGTTGGTCACAGAAGTCTAATCATGTGTCCATCCTATTCCAAATTAATTGTCGAGGGTTTTTGGAGAATTATATAATTTTTTTTAAATACTTTATAAAATATTTGAAATTAATTGAGGAGCATTCAAAAATCAGATTATAAGATTAAAAAATATAATGTTAGTAGCTCGTAAGCTTTGAAAAAGTAGAATGTTCCTGATTTACATTAAAAGTAATCTTATTTGAGAAAATAAACATAATGTTTGGTTTTGTTTTTAACTTGTTTTGGGGTGTTTTGTGAAGATAGAGAAAGAAAAACAAAGATAAATAAAAATAAGTTAGAGATAGTGTGTATGTTTGGATTTATTTTTGGAGATAATATAAAATAAGTATGGTATATTTTATGTTGGGTAGTGGGGAGACAAAAATTACTGTTCATTGTCAAATCATGTCTCTTTTATATATATTATATATATGTATGTATAAAAATATATATAATTTATTTGGTTGTGAGTGATTAAAATAAATATTATTTTTTAATTAATTATATGTTTTGGACAAAAAGTAATTAAAAATATTTTAAAATAATAAAAAATATATCCAAAACTTACAAAACTAAATAAGCCAAACATACTCTATATTTTGGCCCATCTCAAATATGGGCCAAAATCAAAACCAAACATACTGAAAGAGTTCCTAAATTATTTTATAAATTTTAACAAATGTCTTCAACTTTGAGTACATAAATTACGAATATGTTGCTGCTAGCATAGTATAAATTTTAAAATTTAGTTTTTTTTAAAAGGGCAAAATTTTTTATTGATCCCGTTAAAAAGTGTTAATTTCGTTTTTTGTACCACAATTGTGGTAAGTGGCACTTTCGATACCATAAAACACAAAAATACACTTTTTTTTGTCCCAAGTTAATGGCGTCTAACTCCTATTGGCTCACGTGACTTTGACTGGTTTTGATTTCAAAGGCGCTATTTAATATTACATAAAAAAACAAAAAAATGTCTTTTTTTGTTTATGGGCAAAGTTGGTGAGAATATTTTTTCTTATAATGGTACAAAAAAATATGTCTTTTTATTTTATTTGTAACATTAAACAATGCCTTTGAATAGAGAGCTTTCCCAATGGGAGAAAGGCAATTTGAGCCGGCATACTAAAACTTTCAAAGGAATATTGTAATTTCGTATTGAGAGCTTTCAATATTAACCTCTCTTTGGTACATGAAACACGAATAATAAGACTCTCAATATCATTCATTTACAATCTTTTATTTTTTAGCACTTATTTCACTACTTTTTATTCCAAATAGACCTGAGCATTGTATTTTTTGCTCAATCATTGGCGCAGCCACTGGAAACACAAAACTAGAATATGAGAACAACAGAAGCTACCAACATCAGAGCTAACACTTCATTGAATACCTCCTTTGGGAGAATGGTCTCTTTCTTGCAAGAGGACCTCCAGCAGATAGGGGTGGCAACGAGTCGAGCTCGATTCTAGAATTTTAAGCTCGAGCTCTAGCTCGACTCCTACATGTCGAGCTCGAGCTCGCAAACTGTTTTTTTTTGTTTTTATTATTATTATTATTATTATTATTATTATAAATTATGAAAATCACCATTTTTTTTACATAAATTTATAAGTAATAAAATAAATTATATAATGCATACTATATTACTGTTATTATTATTATTAGTAGTAGTATTAGATTAAATAATGAGAATCACCAATTTTTTACATAAATTTATAAGTAATAAAATAGATTGTATAATGTATATTATATTATAAATATATCAAAATATAGTATGAAATTCTAATTTATTGTTATAAATATAAACTACTCATTAGTTTAGTAGTAATACAATTAATAAATTGTACAAAAAAAAATTATTCTGCACAGTTTAAAGTTATTGCCAAAGTATCAATTATCTGAAATAATGCAATTGAAATACATAAAAATATTTTATAGTTGAAATTAATAAATGTTCACAATCTACAAAATTTATATATTTATAAATGCTAGTATAATATTGTTGTAACTATCATCTTATATTGTTAAACAATATAGGTTTATCGGGCCATCAAAATCCAGATCAGACCGTTAGATATGATAAAACTTACAGAAAATATATTTGGTAAAGTTTTAGACTTATTGGATGTACGGATGTCGAGATATCGTACTCGAAACATAAGAATAATCATTCAAGATGGTGTATTGTTGAATCAGACCATGTGATTTAAATCATACCATCTGATATGATCTAATGGACACAGTCTTGTATATATTTAAATTTCGTATGAATCGGGTGCCCGAATTTTAAGATATCTTAATTATTTATTAAATTTTTTAATCTCATTATATATAATAAAATAATAATTAGAATTGCTCAACCATCATTATTATTATTATTATTATCATTATTATTATTATTATTATTAGATTAATTAATAGATTTTACTAAATTTTGATATAAATAATAAAAAATCATAACTGAATTACTTGTGAATTTAAAAAATATATAATGTAATACAAATATATATTAAAATATAATATAAAATTTATATATATCATATTAAATAATAATTTTAATTATAAAAAAATTATAATTTACTAAGTTGTTATTAAATTTATTTTTGTATAAAGATTAAATGTATAAATACAAGTACCATAATTTATTATTATCCAAAATAAAATATTAATATTGATTGATAATTATAATATATGGTCAATTTTGATTATAAAATTAATCAAATAAATATAAAATTAAATATACAAAAAATTCAAAAATAAAAATATATATAAAAAAATAAAAAAAATATTCACTACCTCGCGAGCCAGCTTGCGAGCTGGTGAATAGTCATAACTGAGCTCCAGTTCAAAATCGAGCCGGCTCGCGAGCTCGACTAATCTGCCACCCCTACCAGCAGATGATTACTACCTCCGTTCGAGGCTCAACTTCAGCAGTTTCACCATTATGCTTACCTAACACTAATATCCCTGCTAACCCAACTTTTAATGTGCTGAGAACCTTACGACAAGATGTCCCCTCTAGGAGAAGGCATGAGCATCCACCCCGACAAAAAGGTATCCCAAAGGACTGGAGGATGCACATTGATAAGCTTCAGTAAGAAGTCTTAGACCTACAGAGGTGTGTCTTCGACATCCCCCTCGTTAGAATAGATGACCGGAAAGCTAATGTGATTGGCAGTTTTGATAACTATTTAGCAATCTTTATTAAAATAATATTGTCTTTATAAATATAGTAAGTGTTCATCCATGGAATTATGTGTGTTTGTTATTCTTATTGTTTACGGTATTAACGTCACAATAAATACCCACACACTATTGGATAACCCATGTAGTTGGATTACGCATTGGATGCCAGCTATCAAACCAATTTCTGATAATTGGTTTTAAATGTTGTAGGTCAAGGACCTCGAGACAGGGCTTCTAAAGTCCTATAGAAACTTGCACTAAATATTGTATTTATTCAATGAGTGTTCTGTTTTGCAACAAATGTAGGTCATCTCTTCAATTTTAGGGGTTGGTTGACAAGTCTATTGAGCTGACTGAACTGACTAACAATGAATCATCAGATTTAAAACTTAGAGGCTTGGTCGGTATAACTAGAACTCTCTGACTCCAATAGTATGGGATTAGTTTTCGAACTTGAGGAATCACAACATTCTTATACATATAATGGTTGCATCTTAGATCTAATGAGAGATGACCATGTCTTCGATTACAAGCCATGTCAAGTGCAGTCGGAGTTTGTAGTGAGAATGGTGGATTTCAAAATAGAATTTGTCCCCTTTCAGTACATGATGGAGATATCTTCTTTGCGCTCTAAGATAGTTTAGACTCTTTAAGTCTCTAGCCTAAGCGATTGATCAAATAGGGAACGGTTTTCTATATCGATCAATAGAGTTAACACATCTCAAGTATGAAGCATAGTTGTCTAGTTCAGGATGAGAATCAACACCGAACTCCATACTCTAGACTAAGGTCGGGAGACGGTCGATGGAAGGATCGTACCTGTATGGAACTCGAGAGCCTAAATGTTCACGCTATATTCACCTAATCTCTAGTGTCATTCACCATTGCTAGATGACTACTCATAGTGACAAGCATTTTTTTTTTATTAATGCTTAACAAAAAATTATTAATTAAATTATGTTGGATACAAGCTCAAGTCAAGCTAAGGGTAAACCTAAAAAGTTTCACACGAATCATTGTGGAAGTTGTTGAATTAATTTGAAAGAAAAAAAAAAGAATTAGTTTAATTGAATTGAATTGAATTAATTCATGGATAATATAAATAATTAGAACATTTATTTGAGATAATCCATTAGAGGGATGACCAAAGAATTTAATTTATTGAATTGTTTAAATTTGAGCATAACCTTTTAAGTTAATTGAAATAATTTAAATATAGTTTGGGCTAATTAATTTGTTGGACAAATTAATTAGTTTATGGGCTTGTCTATTTAATAAATTATATTTATTCATTAGTGGAAATGGATTTGAATTAATTAATTCATTAGACTAATTAATTATTATCTGGACTTAAGGATTATTTAATTGAATTAAAATAATTGGGCTTCCTTTCAATTAAATTAATTGAATGAATTTTGGATCCATTAAACTTTGGTTAGGTTTCATTTAAATTAATTAAATTAAGCCCGGTCCAACTATAAAAACCGTAGCCATCGATTTTAACTTCATTTTGAGTCAAGGAGGACTCCTCCTTGAGTGGAGAGCCCCACTCATCCAACAAGTTTAGTCGGTGCCCAATGTGAGGACTTGGTTATGAGTGTTTGAGAGAGTAGATCTTTTACAATACACACAACTCCATCACTCTCTAATTTCACCACAACACTCGGCCACCTCCTCTCTCTAGGCCTCACATTTTTCTCTCCCTCTCCGTGTTTATAAGTTCTCCTTAAATTAGATTCAAGTAGAGAACAATTAAAATTTTGATAAACTAATCAATAGTGTGATTCGAAGTTTGTTTTCTTCCAAAATCGAACATCTACCTAACTAGGTTGATATCCACGATGTGGTGTGGACTATATTAGAAAAATTCTACGTTGATCCTAGCACGGACAAATAGGTGGAGAATGAGAATCAATGCGAGTAGCCGAATAGAAGTCAGATAAAAGGTAAAATCCGTGGTTATTTCTGTTCTCTTTGTTTAATCATTATCATGTTAACGCATGATGTTTATTTTATATTATTTCTGTATTTTTTAAATTACACAATGTCTAGGAATTATCAAAGGGTACACTTTTTCGATCCGGTTAAATTATTTTAATAGCCTTTTAGTTTATGATCTTGTCGCATTCTTAGACTGATTCATAACCTTTTACTCCTGGGGAGCAAGAGGGCACCCTTGCAAAGAAATCCTAACAGACGAACTCCTCATCTGGAAAAAGCCTAATTGGTGGAACCAGTAATCCACAATAGCACGTGTCCTGCTCCGAGAATGTTTCCTTTCTGCATCATTATACCGCTGGGGTCAAGCGTCGTGTGTTTGTGACCATCTTCACATGGTTGGCCAAATTGTGGTTCAATTAATTTCCCACTTGATCAATCTGACCATTCAAAGAATTTCACTTTCTCTTTTTGCATCAATTTGCCAGCTAGTAAACAACGCGGAAAGAAACCCACGAGCCTTGTTTCCCCACAAAAAAAAAAAAAAAGAAAGAGAATCAATATGGGAGAGTATCTCTAACATTTTAAGTTAGCGGCCCTAGACGTCACTTCTGCAACATCAAATGTATTTACTTGTGCAATTTCATGGGGATTGCATGGTGGAGACTTCTTCAAGTCCTTAGCCAAGAAGTCCTCTCCTAATTTTTATAGTCCCCTAGCCCAGGCTGATAGATATATTGACTTGGAGGAAGTTAGAAAGTACAAGTATAAAGCCTTTAGTGAAAAAAGCAAGGAATGGGAAAACAAGACCGCGTTCCACACAGGCCTCGAGGAATAAGTGCAACCTCATAGCAGACACTTAGGTCCTTTTGAGGTGCATAAGTTTTGTTCTGTGTAGGCACAAAAAAAAGCCCTGTCTTCTACACATACACAAAAAAGCCCTGTCTTCCACACAAGCACATAAGCTGTGTTGAGGGCAGACACCTTATCGCTCCTCCCACGAAACCCCTAAGTCTTGCTCCTAGTAGGCACCTTTAGATAAGCCCTCTTCCGAGGAGACACACAATTCTTGCTCAGCACATGTAGAAAAAACCCAATTCATAATAGACACGTCTCTATTATTAATATTTTCTTGCAAAAAAATAAAGCCTTACACTCAAGTAGGCACAAAAAGCACTCGTCAAGCCCTCCGCCGTGGAGGCACACGAGCTTGCTCCGAAAAGCTCCTTTAGCAAAAGTCCTACTCCATATAAGCATGAAGTAAACTCTTTGTTCTCTAAGCATGTTTATGTTAGTAATATTTTCCTACAAGAATTAGAAACAAAAAAAGGCTCTTTCTTGGGGCCAGTCTCTTGGCTTCAAAGACTTGTACTTTTAATAAGTGGAGAAATCCCACCTATTAGAGTGGGGGGGGGGGGGAGGGAGGGGCTAAATGATGCCCATAAAAATGGGTTGGCTCAATCGATTTAAAAGGAAGAAAAATATTGTAAAAGCCCAAGATGCCCCCATGAGGCCCAATTCGAGTAAAGGCTCAAAATGCCTTCAAGAAGCCCGGTCCAAATAGAGCCCGAAGGAAATATAGTACGAGATTCCCCCAGGAACTAAATTTGGCTAAAAAAAGCCCAATCGGTCCAAATCTGAAAGGGTTTCGATCCAAGAAGACTATACAGGCCCACAAAAAATCAAGGGGCTTGAAATCCTCCAACCAAAATTAAAGCCCGTCTCACATAGTGTCACGAGTGGCCTAGGTGGCATTTATGTAGGATCACTAGAGGCACACGTCACAGAATCAAATAAGGACTAACCGTTCCCTCGAAGACACGTGGCACCTCTATCCAAAAGTAATTTTATAAGCTGTAAAAGCTTGGACTCTAACTAGGAGCAAATGACTTTTCCATCACCTTCTCAAAAATTCAGAAAGGCATCACTATCTCTGAATGATGCCTTCATCCACAGCGTACTCCAATTGCCTATTGAATAACCCTCCACTGAATTCGGGAGATCCCCCAACCGCTGTGGACCTTCATGCTACAATTTTCCACTTTCATGCTACCACCATAGCTTGAAGAAATATTGTAATTTCATATTGAGAGTTTGTTTCGATATCAACATCTCTTTTATACATGAAAAATGAGGAATAACACTCAATATCATTCATCTGCACTCTGTTTTTTTTTTTTTTTTTTCTAGCTCTTATTTCACTACTTTCTATTCCAAGTGAACCCGAGCACTATATTTTTTTCTCGACTTCATTAGTAAGTGAGATTAACCTTTTGGTGTCTCACTTTTTATTTATTTATTTATTTATTTTAAATATTATTTTCATTAATTTTTTGAATTTTCTCCCTCTTCTCATAACTGCCAAGTTGTCCAGTCTTCTCAACTTCTACTAACTTCAACTTCTTATAGTTCTTTTTTATATAGCTGATGAGATAGAAAGTCAAAAATCTAGATAGAGGTGCAATTAAGAAATCAAGCATGGAAATAACGTATAATAGCAACCAGTTTTAAAATAAATTAAATAGACACATCAACTATACCACTGTTGCTAGTTTATTATTATAGGTGTAAAGAGGTCAGAGTTGGATTGCAAAATATATTTTGAATAAGATATTTTTTAATACCTACAATATTTGTTCCGGCTTCATACAGTCCCAACTAAGGACCAATTTTTCTGTTAGTCCGCATCTAACCGCGACCCGATTAAAAAAATATTTTTCTTTTTTAAATTAATCAAGTCGCGATTGTAAATCGCGACTGCGACTTGACGTGTGAAATGTGAATTGCAATTCATATTTTTAAATAAATTATAAATTATAATTTATTTAAAAAAAATTAATTATATTTTAAAAATACAATGAAACATACAAATGTAATAGTTTATATTTTTCTATACAATTATAAAAAAATATATGGACCTGACGTGTATGGACTAAAATACCTTTAATAGAAAGTCAAAAATCCAGATAGAGATGTAATTAAGAAATCAAATAACGTCTAATAACAATTAGTTATAAAATAAATTAAATAGACACATCAAGTATCCATCAAATTCTGATTAATTCTTTATTTATATATAATAAAATAAATATAATAATAATTTAAAATTTGCACGCTGATTAAGGCTATGTTTGGATTTGTTATTTTGTATTTTTCGAGACAAGATAAAACACACTCAATGTTTGTTTTTGTGTTGTGTGATTTTCTGTCTTTCAACTTTCTATATATGCATAATATAAAACAGACATGATTTGACAATAAACAGTAATTTTTGTTTTCAAAAAATACAACATTAAGCATAAAATATTTATATATAAAAATATATAATTTGACAATTAACAGTGATTTTTGTCTCCCAAATTCGAACATCAAACCTACATCACTTATTTTAAAATATTTTAAATTACCACAAAACACAAATCCAAACATATCATCTATTTCCAACACACACTTACTTATCTCTATTTTTCTTTCTATTTTCTAAACACAAAACAAAACAATTAAAATATAAATCTAAATACAATGCAAGTGTTTTTCGGTTAGTCCGCATCGGGACCCACACCCACCAAACATCAACTCATCATCTGCTAAGAACAATGTTGACCATGGCGACACCTACCGAAGCTTCCATATTGCGAGAATTATTGCAAACAGTGAACAAAGAATCATTGACTTTTCAATGTTATTCTTCACTTCTTATGTATTAACTGAAAGTTTAAATTATAACGATATTTTTTAAAATTTGATATAATTGTAAATATTTTTTTTTTATTTTAAAAATATTAATATTTATCTGATTTTAATTATCTTCTTACAATTAGGCCATCCTTTATCGTTTCATCTATTTTGTTTTTTTTTCTGAATTAAATGGATAAGTTTTTTATGATTTTCCATCCGTCCCGTTCCATATTTTTTTTACAGATTTTTATTTTTTAAAATAAAATATAATAAGGGCAAAATTGATAATTAAAATTACATAATTTCATTTAAAAATAAAGATATATTCACAACTATGTCAAATATAAAGAAAAATCGCTGTTATTTAACGTAACTAATACAACCTAATTTTACCATACATGCATATCTTTATATATAGCTGATCAGATAATAAGTCACAAATCCAGATACAGGCGCAATTCACAAATCAAACATGGAAATAAGCTGGCTATACGCTCTCCTCTCACTCTTCCTTCTCTCCCTAGTGTTGAACTTTTCATCAAAACCAAAAAGAAACCTCCCACCAAGTCCAATGCCAGCACTTCCTGTATTAGGCCACCTCCACTTCCTCAAATTCCCACTTCATCGCACCATTCACAAGCTCTCTCAACAATTAGGACCTATCTTTTCACTTCGTTTCGGCAACCGCCTCGTTGTGGCTGTCTCCTCCCCAGCCATCGTGGAGGAGTGCTTCACCAAGAAAGACATCGTGCTAGCCAACCGGCCCCGGTTAGTCATAGGCGAATACGTCGGCTACAACAACACAATCCTGGTTGGTTCCAACTATGGTGAGCATTGGCGCAACCTTCGCCGCCTGACCACTGTTGAAGTATTCTCCACAGCTCGCCTCAATGTGTTTCAGTCCATCAGACAAGACGAAAACAAACTTTTGTTGAAACAGCTCTATGGAAAGTCATGCCAAGACTTTGCCAGAGTTGAACTCAGGTCTATGTTGTCTGAGCTAACATTCAATGTTATCATGAGAATGGTAGCTGGGAAGCGGTATTTCGGTGAGGACGAGGAAAATGACGAAGCGAAGCAATTTAGAGAGATCATAGAAAAGGTTCTCATACTAGCTGGTGTGTCGAATCCCGGAGATTTCTTCCCAGTGTTCAGATGGATTGACTATAAAGGTTATGAGAAGACTTGGACGAGACTTACTGGAAAAATGGATACTTTCTTGCAAGGTTTGATTGATGAACACAAAAGAGATAAGAGTAGGAATACAATGATAGATCATTTGCTCTCTTTGCAAGAATCAGAGCCTGAGTACTACAGAGATGTCATCATCAAAGGGATTATAATGGTAAGTTCTTCATTCTTTCTTCTTAATTGTTCTCCAGGAGGATTAGATTGAGTGTATAGCCTATGAATACCACATAGAGTACACTGTTAACAATTGATGTAGGGCAGTACGAACATCAAGATGTATTCGTGATTGATGCCATGTTAACATGCCATACATCTCAATCATGTGTAATTCTATGATATTGAAACTCATTTCATTCATTAGATCACAATCACAACATGTAATCATCATTTTTATGTGGTAAAAAAATGGCAGAATATGCTACTTGCCGGGGTAGACACATCAGGAGTGACCATAGAATGGGCAATGTCTGCTTTGCTAAATCACCCCGAAAAATTGGATAAGGTCAGGGTTGAGATAGACAATCTTATTGGCAGCAATCGTGTCGTTAATGAATCAGACTTGTCCAAGCTTCCATATCTCCAAAATGTTATTTTGGAGACGTTTCGTCTATTTCCTCCAGTACCATTACTAGTACCACATGAGGCATCGGCTGATTGCACGCTCGGTGGATATGACATACCGCGGGACACAATGATACTAGTAAACGCTTGGGCCATTCATCGAGACCCCTTACTCTGGGATGATGCCACAAGTTTCAAACCCGAGCGTTTTGAAGGAGCAAGAGAAGTTGGACCCACGAAGTTGTTGCCGTTCGGGATGGGAAGAAGGTCATGCCCGGGCAACGGCCTAGCCAATCGGGTTGTCGGCTTAGCCATAGCGTCTCTAATACAATGTTTTGAGTGGCAAAGAGTTGATGATTCCTTGGTAGATTTAACAGAAGGAGAAGGGCTTTCCATGCCTAAACTCACACCATTGGAGGCCAGGTGCAGGGCACGTGATGTGCTTCATAAAGTTCTAGCTGAGCCATCCCAAAATTAACCTTATCTTGTGATACTTTTACATATTATTATGTATGCGTTTTCAATCTTGCTTTGAATACCATTTAGGGTAATGTAATTTACCTCCCTCTCATATTGAAAATGAGAAAATTACTCCTTATAGAAAAATAATAACAATTTATTTTTCTGTACTTTTTAAAATTAAGTAATTTAACTCCTTGTCTAAGTAAATTGTTTCATTTTGAAAAAAACAAAAGGTGATAAATTGCTACATTTTAAAAAACACAGGAAGGTAAATTACTATTTTTTTCATGGGGAGATAATTTGCTCATTTACAGTATCACACGACGATTGCTTACATTTTAAAAAATACAAAAAAATTACTACTCATTTACAAGGTGATAAATTGCTACATTTTAAAAAATTATCTTTTTTGTAAAAAAATAATTTACTCATTTACAATATTACTGAAAAATTACTTGCATTTTTTTTTCCTTATTTTGCCCAATGAATTAATAGTATAATTAACTCCCACCTAGACAAAATGGGTTCATTAAATGTCACGATGGCTATATGGTGCATTTTCGACTATGACCCCCCCTTCACATTTCCGTAGTTGGTCACAAAAGTCTAATCATGTGTCCATCCTATTCCAAATTAATTGTCGAGGGTTTTTGGAAAATTATATAATTTTTTTTAAATATTTTATAAAATATTTGAAATTAATTGAGAAGCATTCAAAAATCAGATTATGAGATTAAAAAATATAATGTTAATAGCTCGTAAGCTTATTTGAAAAAGTAAAAAGTTCCTGATTTACATTAAAAGTAATCTTATTTGAGAAAGTAAAGAGTTCCTAAATTATTTTATAAATTTAACAAATGTCTTCGACTTTGAGTACATAAATTACAAATATGTTGTTGCTAGCATAGTATAAATTTCATGATTTTATTTTATTTGATTGGGCAAATTTTTTTTTAATCCCGTTAAAAAGTGTTATTTTTGTTTTTGGCACCACAATTGTGGTATGTGGCCGTTAACGACTGTTAACTCCCATTGGTTCATGTGATTTTGAATTAAATTTGACTTCAAAGATCCTGTTTAATGGTACCAAATAAAATAAAAAATATTATATTTTTTGTATCATTAAAGAAAAATATTTACCGACTTTGCCCACAAACTATAAGATTTTTTTTTTATTTTTTATAAAAATAAAAATGTTAGGAAAATTTTATTTTTAATATATAATGAATAGTTTTAAAATTGCAATTATTTTTATTACAGATAATTTCTAGGATCTATTTTACTATTTTTTAGATTAATTTTTTATTTGGTCTAAAAATATGTTAATATTTGAGAACAAACTATAAAAAGTAAAATTTATTTTCTGAATAAAAGTATTAGATAATTTTTTTATTAAATAATAAATTAATTTTTAAATTATAATTATTTACATTCGAGATAAATTTTTGAAATAAAATTAAAATTTATTTCTTACTTTTTTCAATCAAAGTTTATTAAAATATTTTTAGAATAAATGTTACTTTTTATAATTTGAGCTGAAATATTAATACATTTTTAGACTAATAATAATTTAATTTTAAAAAGAGTAAAATAAATCCTAGAAATTATCTGAATTAGACATAATTAGAACTTTAGAACTATTTATAACATATATTAAAATAAAATTATTCTAATTTTTCATTTTGTTAGAAAATAGAAAGAAATTTTTATAGCTTGTGGCAAAAGTTGATCAAAATATATATTTTTTTCTTTTAATGGTACAAAAGAAAGATGTTTTTTTTTTCTTTGTACCATTAAACAACGTGAAAATCAGTCAAAATCAGGTCAGCCAATAGGAGTTAACGGCCACGTGCGAGACACATGGCCTCTATCGTTACCTTAGGACCAAAAAAACGTATTTTTGTGTGTTATGATACAAAAAACAACACTCGCAATAATTATGATACCAAAAATAAAAATAGTATTTTTTAACTGGACCAAAAAGGACTTTGCCCTTATTAGAACATTTCAAGAATTTAATTTTAAAATAAATTTGATATTTTATAAATTTTAAAAATATTTTATTGTATAATGAGTTTATAAAATATTTCAAATAAATTTAGCCCAACGTCTTAATCTTCAAAATGAACCAAAGAAGGCTCAAATTCGGAAACACTTATTTATACAATTGATAATCTTTTTTATTACATTTATATTGACATATTCTACTGAAATATTAATAGCAAAGAAAAAGAGTGAAATGTTTAAGAGATATATTTTTAACTATATTAATATTATTTATTGTTTCAAAATTATTTTTATCATATTAAAAATTATTTATAACATCACTAATTCGATATTATTAATTCAACAATTGAACAAATAACCCAAACCCACTTCAATTAGAATCTAATTATATATGTTATTAGATTGTATTATAATTATATTTAGAGATGAGAGTAGGAAAAGAAATCATCTTAAATTTGAAGATCAAGCAATATTTTTGTGGAGTTTTAATTAATTGATTTCTAATTTTTAGGGTGTCAATTAATTGAAGATCAAGCGAATCAATGGAGGAGACATTTAGGCTGACAAATTGTTGAACACTTCAAATCTTTCTCAAATAATTTACACATTTTTTATCCCCTCCCGGCTCCACGTCAACATCCATGTAGGATGCTAATTGAGTAAGTGAACTGCAGTTGACAGTCGAAACCTTAAGTCCCAACTTATCTGGGTAAAATATGGTAATTTTTGGTGAAAAAGACTAAATACCACTAAATTAAAACTTACAGGACTAAAATTGCCAATCTAATACGTACACGACTTAATTTTGCTATCCCCTTATACATACATGACCAATTTTGCAACTTTACCTCTAAATTACGACAACTTAAAATTATGATAAATCAATGTTTTACAATGCAAACAAAATCAACACAAAAGTTTAAGTTGTGACTATAGTTAATCAATTTATCATTTGTTTACCTATGAGCATAACATTTGCTATGACTTTTAATTATAGCTATATATCGATCCCGTTTGCTAAAACAACGGCTAATAAGCCTCTGTGTGATCATGGTTAATTAGTATTCGTCCTAATATCTTACTTTTAACTATGGTAATTAAGCATATAAAATGTCATTTTTTTGCTAGCCGGAATCTAAATTATCGACTGTCTTTCTGATCAATAGTTGATGTTTACTTTCGCTGCAAATTTGCAACGGCTTTTCCCACGACTTTGCAATGGAGTTTCAATTTTTTTGAATTTTCGTGGCAAATTCTATTGGAGACTAATCAAATATAGTTAATTCAAACTTAAAAGTTTCAACTAAACTAATTTAACATAGTTAATTATCAACTTAAAACCTTCGACTAAACTAAATTAAGTAAGCTAACTATGAACTTGAAGTTTCAACTAAATTAATTTAATTAAATTAACTATCAACTTTTAAAAACTTTGATTTAACTGTCAACTTAAAAAACCTTCAAGTAAACTAATTTAATACGAAACCAAAGTTGTAAGTGTCTATTATTTAAGATAAAATCAAAGTAAATAGTTTATAGTCTTTAATTTATTTTCTAATTATATTTTTCTTAATTATACTGAAAAAAATTCAAAAATTGAGTGATCATCGCAATATTGCTTCTAAAAATTTACCCAAGTGATTATCGAGCACATCGGTTAACGATCAACAACTATGCTTGGAGGAACAAAGAAGAATCGAGTTTGGGGGATAGCCTCGGAGACAAGCCTTATGTTTGAGATGGCCCAAGCAATGTTTGACATTGCTTATTTTGCCATATTTTTGTCTTGTTTATAAGTATTTGATTTTTAAATACAATTATATTTTATTTTAACCACTTAATATTTTATACATAATATTTTCTACATCATTGGAATAATTAAAAATTTTAAAAAATATAAAATAATATAATTATTCTACGTGGTTAATTCATATATTACATTATTTGAATAATGTATTTAAATTTATCACCTCGAATAGAACAACTAACAAAAAATATTGTTAATCCATTATTAGAGTGCATTTAATTATTCTTAAAAGTGTATTTACATAAATTATTTTTTTTATTTCCATACATATATAATTAGGAAATAATATTTATTTTAATCCACTCACAACTAAATAAATTATATATATTTTTATACATATATATAAATATATATAAAAGAGACATGATTTGACAATGAACAGTATTTTTTGTCTCCCCACTACCCAACATCAAACATAACATACTTATTTTATATTATGTCCAAAAACAAATCCAAACATACACACTATCTCTAACTTATTTTTATTTATCTTTGTTTTTCTCTCTCTATCTCCACAAAATACCCAAAAACAAGTTAAAAACAAAACCAAACATAATGAAGGATATCCACTTGTTTTATCTCGGACATAACCACTCTCATTCCAGTACTAGAACACAATGGATCGGACCCGAATATCCCAACAACTGCAGACCTTCCACCGTATCAGTGGATGAATTAGTCTTATATAACCATTTTGAGACCATACTCACCAAGTACATGATCTTCTCCAACCAACTTATGATTGTCCATAAATAGAGAGTTCTCCTAGCGAAAGAACGCAATTTGAGCCTACATACTACAAATTTCTACCTTCATGCTACCACTTTAGTTTGAAAAAAACACTGTAATTTCGTTTTGGAGTTTGTTTCAATATCAACCTCTCTTTTGTACATGAAAAATGAGGAATAACACTCGATATCATTCACTTGCACTCTTTTTCTTTTTTCCAGCACTTATTTCACTACATTCTATTTCATGGACCCAAGCAACATATTTTTTTCTCGACTTTATTATTAAGTGAGATCAACCTTTCGGTGTCTTATTTTTTTTATCTATTTATTTTATATTATTTTCATTAATTTTTTTAAATTTTCTCCCTCTTTTCATAACTGTCAAGTTGTCTAGTCTTCTCAAATTCTACTAACTTCAACTTCTTATAGTTTTTTTTTAATAGTAATTTATTTAATTAAAATTTAAATATAATTTAAAAATAAAATAAATTTTTAAAATTGGTATTTAATTAGCACACTCAATTAAGTGTGCGGAATCCACTAGTTATTTATTAAGGAAGAGGCCCGATGGTAACTATATTGGCTGACCTAACGTGTATAGACTAAAATATTCTTAAATATATTTATTTATTTCATAAATCAGTTATTACGTTATCCAATTGGCTTTATAGATATTTCTTTTTGTCTAAAATATAAATAATTATGTATTTTATACACACAAAAAAGATGTACCATAGCAACTAGTTATAAAATAAATTAAATACACACATCAAGTGTATTTTTATTATTGTAGGTGTATAGAGATCTGAGTTGGGTTGCAAAATATATTTTGACTAAGATATTCTTAAAAATATACTTATTTTAATATAAAATTATTATTTCTTTAAATATTTATTTCAATAAAATTCTACTTATGCTCATTAAATTTAATAAAGATTATTTAAAAAACCATCATATTCTGATTAATTCTTTATTTATATATAATAAAACAAATATTAATTTAAATCAAGTGTAGAACCAGTTGTATATATCCTATTAAATAAGTGGTACGCTCGACTTTCACGTTAAATTGTCAGCAGGAGAAGTCGGCATTCGTTATTTGTCAACTTAACCCCGCATCGGGATCCGCACGCAGTGAGCAAGCAGTAAATAAAGAAATTAAGTGAATAATTTTTTTATAATTTTTTATTTTAACAATCGTTTTACAATTAGGTTAATCATTTAGGTTTTCATCCACTTTGATTTTTTTTTTTGAATTAAGTGGATAATTTTTTTATAATTTTTAAAATTTTTTAACCGCCGCCGCGTCCCATATTTTTTTAAAAAGAAAATATAGGTCTAACATGATACTTTCATGTCTCTATTCAAAAATTACATAATTTCATAAAAGAACAAAGACATATTCGCAATTATGTCAAATATAAAAAAAATAGGTCTTATTTAACATAACTAATACAACGTTATTTTACCATACATGTATATCTTTATATATAGCTGATCAGATAACATGTAAAAAATCCAGATACAGGTGCAATTCACAAATAAAGCATGGAAATAAGCTGGCTATGCGCTCTCCTCTCACTCTTCCTTCTCTCCCTAGTGTTGATGTTTTCACCAAAAGCAAAAAGAAAACTCCCACCAAGTCCAGCGCCAGCACTTCCTGTATTAGGCCACCTCCACTTCCTCAAATTCCCACTTCATCGCACCATTCACAAGCTCTCTCAAGAATTAGGACCTATCTTCTCACTTCGTTTCGGCAACCGCCTCGTGGTGGCTGTCTCCTCCCCGGCCATCGTGGAGGAGTGCTTCACCAAGAACGATATCGTGCTAGCCAACCGGCCCCGGTTCATCATAAGCAAATACGTCGGCTACAACTACACATCCCTAGTTGGTTCCCCGTATGGTGAGCATTGGCGCAACCTTCGCCGCCTGACCACTGTCGAAATATTCTCCACAGCTCGCCTCAATGTGTTTCAGTCCATCAGACATGACGAAAACAAACTTCTGCTGAAACAGCTCTATGGAAAGTCATGCCAAGACTTTGCAAGAGTTGAACTCAGGTCTATGTTGTCTGAGCTAACATTCAATGTTATCATGAGAATGGTGGCCGGGAAGCGTTATTTCGGTGATGATGAGGAAAATGATGAGGCGAAGCAATTTAGAGAGATCATAGATAAGGTTCTCATACTAGGTGGTGTGTCGAACCCCGGAGATTTCATCCCAGTGTTCAGATGGATTGACTATAAAGGTTATGAGAAGACTTTGAAGAGAGTTACTGGGAAAATGGACGCTTTTTTTCAAGGTTTGATTAATGAACATAAAAGAGATAAGAGTAGACATACAATGATAGATCATTTGCTCTCTTTGCAAGAATCAGAGCCTGAGTACTACACAGATGTTATGATCAAAGGGATTATAATGGTAAGTTCTTCATTCTTTCTTCTTAATTGTTCTCCTCGAGGATTAGATTGAGCGTATACCTATGAACACCACATAGAGTACACTGTTAACAATTGATGCAGTGCAGTACGAACATCAAGATGCATTCATGATTGATGCCATGTTAGACATGCCATACATCTCAATCATGTGTAATTCAGTGATCTCTAAAGTTATGCTCATTCATTGGATCACAATCACAACATATAATCATCGTTTTTATGTGGTAAACAAATGGCAGGTTCTGCTACTTACTGCGACAGATACATCACAAGTGACTATAGAATGGGCAATGTCTGCTCTACTAAATCACCCCGAAAAATTGGACAAGGCCAGGGCTGAGATTGACAATCTTATTGGCAACAATCGCATCGTCAATGAATCAGACTTGTCCAAGCTTCCATATCTCCAAAACGTTATTTTGGAGACGCTTCGTCTATTCCCTGCAGTACCATTACTAGTACCACATGAAGCATCGGCTGATTGCACGCTCGGTGGATATGACATTCCGCAGGGCACGATCCTACTAGTAAATGTTTGGGCCATTCACCGAGACACCTTAGTCTGGGATGATCCCACAAGTTTCAATCCCGAGCGTTTTGAAGGAGCAGGAGAAGTTGGACCCACGAAGCTGTTGCCGTTCGGGATGGGAAGAAGGTCATGCCCGGGCATCGGCCTAGCCAATCGGGTCGTCGGCTTAGCCATAGCGTCTCTAATACAATGTTTTGAGTGGCAAAGGGTTGATGATTCCTTGGTAGATTTAACAGAAGGAGAAGGGCTTTCCATGCCTAAACTTACACCATTGGAGGCCAGGTGCAAGGCACGTGATGTGCTTCATAAACTTCTAGCTGATCTATTTCGAAATTAACCTTATCTTGGATACTTTTACAAGTTACTACGTAAGTATTTTCAGCCATTTACTTACTACTACATTAGCAATAAACTTGTGAGCTAGTTTTCTAGTAATGACATGATCAATAAACTCAATTGTCCCTCTCCAATAAATTTAACTACTAGTGTTAACTTTCTTATAAAGTGATCGTTATATCCTTACTTAATATATATTATTTTTTATTTTATTGACTATTGAATTTTTTTTAAATAATCATCATATTTAATTAATTAATCTCAACTAATAGATTTTAAAAAAGTGAAATGTTTGAATTAAACAAATTATTTAATTTATAATATATAAATAATTAAAATTATTAAAAAATATTATTATTATTATTATTATTATATATTAAAAAATAAAACCCCCACCACCACTGCCTATCCCCTCCCCAATCATCGCCACCCCCACCCCACCCCGCCACCTTCCTCCCCCCAATTCTTTTTAAATTTTTTAATTATATTAATTAAATATATTTTAATTCATTAATAAATAATTTTAGATAATTATAATAATTATATATATTATAGTTAATTAAGAATAATTTTTAGATAATATAATAAGTATTCTATTTTATAACTTACAATTATTATAATTGCTTAGTATTTATATCCATTTACATATCTAAATTTAAAAAATAAAATTTAGTATAGTAGTCTTTGTAATGTATTTTTTGTTATTTTTTTGTATTTTGATATTTAATATAATATGTTTAATTATAAAATAATTTATATTTTTAGAAGAGAGGAAAATGCCTAAAAGAATTAAAAAGTCAATTTGACCATAGTAATTTTAGATTCAATATATGGGTATTTCAGTCAATTAAAAATAAAAAATACCAAAATACGCAAAAAAATCAAGCCTGAATGTACTTCAAACGCGTGCATCCCACCTTCCGTTAATTTATAACGGGTAAAGCAAAAGATTAGAAGGGTTATTAGCTATTTCAAAAAAATACACGGTATAAAATGAAATTTAGCCTAATAATTATTACTAACGTCACTAGTTCGACATTATTAACCTAACTGCTGGATCAATAACGCGTCAATTTTTTATTCGATTAAAATATAAATTTCAAAACATTGATTATACACTTGAACATCAAATTGTTACCTTGCAAGTTTTCTCTAATGAATAACCTTTCTGTTTGCATCCATGTTACTATATACATTTCTATAAATAACCTTTAAAGCGAAAATTGTATATTTATAAGGTAGAGCTATTATTTCATCCTCCCAAGCAAAGCCATCCTAACTCTATTTGCACCAACTCCTATAGTAAATGTGGTGGGATAATTTCACTTTTCACATTTAAAATATATTACCTTTTAGTTTTAGTACTACAGATTTTCAAGTTATTAAATTTGGTATCCAAAATTTTTAATTTTCATCTGTTTGAATACCCTCCATTAAATTGTTGTTAAAGCAATCGGTCAATTTAATTTTGAAGAAAAAATTAGATGAAAATTTGTTTATGTAAGGGCATGTTTTGCTTCCATTTTATTCAATACACAAAAAAAGTTCTATTTGATTCATTTCGATTTTAATTTCATAAACGAGGACAATAATTTTAAAATAAATACATAATTAATCTAATTTTTATATAAAAAAAATTAGGGTTTAATGCAATTTACTCCCTGTAATATTGCAAATGAGCAAATTACCCCCTATAAAAAAAATAATAGCAATTTACTCCCCTATATTTTTTAAAATGAAGCGATTTACCCCCCTATCTGGAGAGGTAAATTGCTTAATTTTTAAAAGACACAAGGGTGTAAGTTGCTGTATTTTAAAAAATACAGGGGTATAAATTGCTATTTTTTTTTTCATATGGGGTAATTTGCACATTTGCAATATCACAAAGGTAATTTTCTTTTTGCTTGGCCACAATGCAAATATTGTTATACTCTATTTATCGAGGGTTTATGCTATAAATTTTTTTATATTTTGTTTAGTTATTTTAGCAAATGATTTTGTTTTTTTACTTTTTTTTGTGACTAGCGAAATAGAAAATTTTAATAAATTCCAAAAATAATAATTGAAATGTAGTTCTTATTTTGTGCACAAACAACGATATAGTGGTTGCAATCATGGAACTGAATATGCATGCCTATTTCGAGTTCATGCAGTTCCAGCCACTCCTCTCTCCCCCTCGCTGGGTGTCCGCTAGCCCCACATGCTCAGAGCAGTATTCTACTCCTTTTTTTCTCATTCTTGTCCTTAGGATATCGGACATCGACGCAAAAATCAATCTTAAGTGTGTGTGTGGGGGGGGGGGGTCTTTTTGCTATAAGTATGAGTCATGATATGTTGTATCCTAACTTTTAGTTTTCTTGAATTATTATTATAATTATCTCTGCATTACTCTGCGTATAGCATGTATTTTTATTTCCATAATGATTTAAATTAGAAAAAAATGTTTGAATTTGTAATTTCATAACGATTTAACTCAGTATTTTCTTTTAATAGAAATTGGGTTAAATAACATTATTGTCCTTACTTATAAAATTGAAATCCAAATAGAAATTTTTTGTTTGTTGAAAAAAATGACAATCAAATATGACTTTGTTTAGACAAGCTCCTGTCTAATTTTTCCACCAAAATTAGGTTGACAATTTATTTTAACGATCAACTTAAAGAAAAGTACTCAGACGGATAAAAATTAAAAACTTCGGATACTAAATATGATGACTTGGAAACCTGAGATACTAAAACTGAAAAAGGGTATACTTTAGCTAAAAAAAAAATAGATTCATCCCTAAATGTACCTCCAAAAATTGTGCATCTTTCTATTTCCAACTTGTTTCTTTAGTGGCGTACTCTTCTACAATAGGATCTATTATTTTTTACATTATTTAACTTTCCTTGTATTTTCTCTTTAATTTGTCGAACTGGTAATACAATGACTCACTCACTTGCCAGACATCTCCTAAATAGGGATGAAGGCACTGCATTATTACCTTCTCCAGCTTTGTACCTTGGCTTTGACTGATTTGCCTTCATAATGAATTACCATTTTTCTGTCAAAAAAAGAAGTTATTCTTTTCATTGTTCAAATTCAATATTAAAATATATATATATATTAGTAGATTATATTATGATTGTACTTACACATACAATGTGCCTTCTTACTTGAAAATTTACAAATACCTCATAATATGAACGTCCGTAAAATAACGATCCCATTCATTTAAGTTTTTATTTAATTTTTTTGTGAATGATCCAAAATGCCCTTTTAAATTATAAATCATAATTTGATATGCTTGTGATTTTGATGAACTAATATTCTCGATAGATTATTTACTTTGTCCACCCAAAAAAAATTTATATATTCTTTTAAATATTTTTTTTTTGAAAAAATAAAAGCAAGAATAAAGTAGTAATTTTTCTTGCTGCTTAAGGCCTACATAATTATTCTTCATTTGAAAGAAGATTATAATTTTTCTAATAATAATAGGATATTCATAATTATACCAAATTTCAGAAGAGATAATTGTAATTTACCCACCTTTTTTTTTTTTAATTACAACAGTGTAAGGGTTGGAGTGCAAGAACTGCCAACTCAATCCAATATTGATAGCGTACTGATTAATACATAACCTCAAAATTTGTATAGGTGACTGTCAATTTATTTAAAAATACAAATATCAACATAAATATTTATCCAAATTCGACACAATGGTAATATAAAAATTCACTCTACAAGCTGATTTGTTTCTTAAACTACAAGTATCATCTCACCACAATACTAAACCAGAAAAATGAACTTATAATACAGAAGTTTGGAAAGCAAAACGGCATAAACCGCATCACCAGAACTAGTTAAACATGCTACAGTCGCCAGCTTCATGGGCTATATAGTTCAGATGGACATGAATGAGCTCAATCAACAATAGATTGAGTCAAGCTCCACTCTGTAACTGCTTTCTGAAGTACACCAAGGAAAAATGAATCATTTGTCCAATTCCAAATGCAGCACACTTCATTCTCAGTAGAACCATTACAATATCATCTATAATGAGTTGAAAGGAAGCAACAAGATGATGCTCACACCAAACTGGTTCTGTTTCTTAGCCAAATGGGTTTCCACCTAAAGAAGTGAAGTTACTTGAAGCAGACTGAGCTGGATGTAATCCACCCAGTTGAGAATTTGGGTTTAGAGGTGCAAAAGCAGGGTCCTGAATGCTGAAGCCGGATAGTCCTTGTGGCCTACAAGAGTTCCACAACTTCAATGAGTGCCGCAGTATATCATTATGTTCAATCAGAAACAACTGATATATTGGTCCAACTCAGACCAAAATAAATAAAGATGATTACTAGCGGACTTGTAGATACAAACTATTACCTTGGTGTCATGGTGCCCGCTATTTCTTGTTGAATAACAGAACCTGCTTTAGTGAATGGAGATATGTTCAGAAATGTAAGTACTACGATCAGAATGCTCCAACAAACTAAAAGATATTAAGGTAAATTACAACTATCTCCCATGAGGTTTAGCATAATTACGAATACCCCCTTCAAATTGAAAATAATTATGTAGCCCCTAAACGATGAAGAGAACATTATTATTTTACCCTTATTGAATTTTTCTAAAAATAAATAAATACTTGAAAAAATATAAAAAAAAATGTGGGTAAAACAAGTAATCTAGAGAGAATATTAGTTCATTAAAATATTTCAAAATTATAAAAATATATAAAATTATAATTTATAATTTATAATTTAAAAGTGAATTTTGATCAATTCATCACAAAAATTTGACGGAAACTTAATTGAAATTGGCTCGCTGTTAGACGGATGTTAAAATCAGGAGGGTATCTGTAATTTTTCAAATAACGAGAAGGTATTTATAATTATACCAAATTTTAGTTGTAATTTACCCAAGAAACAAATATGATTGTTTACTTGGAGGGGTTGCAGATGCATAAGATGGTCCTTGAGCAAGCATCGACGGAGGATGAGGTGGAAGGCCTCCAAGGCTTGAAGTACGCAGTAGCCCGGAGGGAGTTGTAGTTTGGGGTAATGCACCTCCCAAAGATGCTAGTGAAGGAAACTACAGCACATCAAGAGGTAAATTAAGCACAAAACAAGATCAAGCTACAGAACACCTTGTCAAATTTTCAGACTTGCTACAGTTTATATGGTTTTTTGCGTGTTTTGGCATATTTTGGACATAAGCAAGGGAAAAATGATCTTTCACCAAATATATATTGAAAGACTGTATTTCAACAAGTGCAATGCTGCCAGGACAGTAAACTACCAGAAATCAAGTGATAAAAAAAAATCAAGAAATTCATGAACCACTCCCAGGATGCCTCATGTGTCTCACCAAGATTGGATTGCATCACAGAATCACAAGTGAAGAGAGCTTCAACCATAAGCTGTAAAGTTTGTTAATTAACGTCTATTCATATCTTGAAGATATATCTATTTGAAGGCATCAACGTATCAACTAGGAAATGGACTTTAGTAAAGAATCAGAATATAGATGTAACAAGACTCAACTTATAACTCCTGATGTGAATCCAGAACACAAAAATACTTACAATACTTTTGAGCTAGAATTGACAATAACTTATAGTTAAAAGCTAGAGACTTATTTTGGTCAAAATTGTCTTGCATGAAATCACATTCCTCTAGGAACCAAATTCTTCTCTTTTTCCCATCCCAGTATTGCCTGAATCAACAATATACCGTATTGTATAAGCTAGCGGAGTGAGTGAAGGGAAACAGAAAAGAAGTGTCTTGAAACTTCATTGCGAGTGTACTTTAGTAACAGATTCAAATTCGGGCAAAAAGATCCTAATTGAACAAGATTCATTATTGGGGATACACTTAATACTCCCTTAATGTGAATAGGGTTAAACTCAAAAGGTAACTGTGACTTTCTCAGAATTTCATGTACAGTAAGTTACCATAACAGTCACTAAATTTGAGTAGGGTGAAAGCCAAAGCCGGTGACAACCACGGCCAGCAATATAATCATGTAGGTCTTCTTGGATTAATTAACAGGCCTGCTAAGATATACCATGCAGTATATGAACCCAATACAAAAGAAGAGAAGACTAATCCATCGCCCATCTACAATAAAATGTACCCAGCCAAATCAGGTCATTGTTCAGAAAGTAATGGTATCATTGTCTATTTAAACAAATCTTACCCATATGATATGCTACCCGTATGATGTGGCCTGCCAAACACCCACATATTTTACACAGTGGGATATCTAACACATGAAATTTAGTTACCAAATATAATATTGCAATAGTGGTATTGACTTATTTTCTAGCATCACCATCATTCTCAATAATATCATTTCCAATCCCATGATTACAACCCAATGAGGTCCTTAGTGGATAGAAATGATGATCTTTACAGAGGACTAATCAAAGTTATCACATTCCTATCTCAGCAATCTTTTACAAATGTATCATTGATCACATTGATCAAATTTAGGTAGAAATAGGGGGGGGGGGGGGGGGGAGATGCAGACCTGAACCAGCAGGTATCTAAATTTAAAGACGGACTGCTTGAGATTACATGTCATCTTAAGATGAGAAAATATGAGATGAAATGGGTGTGATGGAAATAAGACTTATTTTTTACTATGTGGTTGTGTGTGAGATAAAAGTGCATGATTGATAGTTAATATTATGTGTAAAAGATACTAGGTAACAGAAATGCAACGATTATAGTTGGTGTCATATGTCTCTTTATAGTTAATGTTTTTGAGATATATTTTGAAAAGTATTTTCGCAAACAAACATGGATCTGGGTGAAAAACATTTCACAAGACAAGAAGAAAAATCTTACAAGCGATGCCTCCCTTGATTCCTTATGTTTGTATTCCAATTAAGCCAGCTTAGTCATGTACTGCAGTGTTTTTAGAAAATGGTTTTCTTTCTTTCGTTCTAAAGAAAATTACTATTTACTTCATTTCTTATTTCCTGATTTTAACTACAGCAGAATAACTTCTTGAACTGCAGATTTAGGTTGTTAGAAAGTAGAATTTGAAAAAAGTAAAAAAGTTTGATTTTGCTTTCCCAATACTAAATTAACAAGTTGATAACTGAATTTAGTTTTATGCAAAATAAGATCCCTATAGCTGATAAAGAAAGTTTGATAGTGTAATCAGAAGTCTCTCTTTCTTTACCGATAAACTGGTTATTGCCTCAACAAAACATTACTAATCATAGTCCCAGATCTAACTTTGTGAATGAAACTTTTACAAGCTGAATTTTAGACGTTTGCACATAGACAATAATAAAATTTGAAAAAGAAAAAATTGTTTTCCCATCAGATAAATAAAAAGGAGCTGCTAAGTAACAAAGGATGTTCGGGTTCCTATTTTCATTTGTCCAACTACCCTTGTTCCTTACACAATTAGGCATTTATCCATTTAAATGTCTTTTATTTCCTCTTGTTTCAGTTTACTGTGAAAGAAAATGGAACTTCCTATTTCAATATGTTAATTAATATATGAAACGAGACCAATTAGGTGGTTACAAAAAGCTCATTCTTTACTTCAATCAGTAAGTGATTTTCTTTTTTAACTGGAGATTCTTTATTGTGGAGACTGATTTCAACCTTTCTTAGGATTTTTTACATTTTGAATATCTAAAAGGTAAGTTTTGGAATAGATCATCCTAAATTTGACTTTTCTTATTTCCAAGAAATGTTCAATTTCAAGCATTTGAATGTGGTTCACCTTAGCATGGTTAAAAGATTGGAGAAATCTTATATGTTGCTTGTGATTCAAATTAGATCAGCAAATTGATATATCTATCACTCTAGGTGTAAATCTATGAAGTACGATTTACTTTATAAAATTACTAAGGTATTTCTGGGTCAGGTTCACATTGTACTTTTAAAGTGTTTCAGATATAAAAGCTATAACACATAATTTTTCAACCATTAACAAGGATATGGGATTTTAAATCTACTAGTCGATACCCCCCTAAATTATTTACATAAAGGTTCCTAGGATGATATGAGAATAAAGGCATTCCAGCTGGCCTTTATCATTATCATTGAAAGAGGTATTTTTTTAGTTTTCCTGGCAATGACAGTTACAAAATCACAAGTCATCGAGACCCATTTGTTTCCTTAAGTCATCTTATCTATGAAAGTCAAATATCTATCCCAGAAGTAGCAGATGCAATGGCTGCATAAATTGGCATACCACGCACTTCACTTTGGTAGCGCAAAGGGAGTTAAAAATACAGTTAAGAAATGTCAACCTCGTGGGTGGACCCCGACTTGATATTCTATATCTTCACCAAAAACAAAGATAGCATAAGGAGTGAACTGGTCTCATCTATGCGCTACCACATCATCCATTATAAATAAATATTGTAGCAAATGATAAAAGTTTGGCCAAAACTAGCTCTTAAAACACTTCAATAACGTAATTAAAGTTGACAGCCAATTGAATTTATAATCTGCTAAAATTGCATCTCATTTGGAAAAAAAAAGATGGCAGAAATAGAAAAACACAAATAAGAATAACTAGGAGAAAGGAACCATTTACATTTTTCTATCTTTAATTAAGCTAAATCTCAATGTATGAATAGCATCTTGGCATTCTTTATATATAGGTTTCTTTCAATAGAGTGATGTATGTTCAGCATTCTTTCTTGCAGTATACCAATCGTTCTTTTGTTCAGGTCTTATGATCACAACATCAATCATGCTATCCAAGTTATCAGCTGACACAAAATATATTGAGAAAAAACGAATATATTTTAGCCATCAAACATCTTGACATGGTTCAAGATAGAAATGAATAATGATTGATTAAAAAGTAAATTAGTCTAAGTTGAGAAGTGAACATACTGTTGAGGCTTGAACAGGAGAAGGTTCATTGCCAACATCAAAAGGATTTGCCGATCTCGATACTGGCTGGAAATTAGGTACAACCTGCAGTTGGAAAAACCAAATATTTAATGGAGACTGAACAACGTCGTCGACAACATTAAAATAGGTGGATTGCACTTACTCCCTTCAAATATTAAGAGAGCTAGCATGCCAAAGGGGTAAACACTGATCCAAGGACAGAAGTATTAGCACATACAAAGTACAAACTTCTAAAAATAGGCAATTCAAACTCTTTAATTAGGAGAGTCCCAGACCCCATCTCTACAAGTATTACATCATTTTATAGGTATTTGATCCTCTAAATGGCGTTTCTACACTTCAACACTATAAATAGCAACGTGTGTACATTATCTGGTATTAACCCAAGCTAGTAATGGTTTCACTTATAGAATGTTCATCTATTGCGACCACAGCCACCATAATCCACTTCACGGAAAGAGGATTGGAACCTCATCAATAGTTTCAAGGACAGCCCAACTTCTGGTCCAAATCAATTCTCACTTTTCAAGCAGCTAGCTAGCATCAGAGAAGCACTGCTGACCGGGGGGGGGGGGAAGGGTTGGTATTTAAATTGGGGGTGCAAATTAGCCACACGGATAGCGTTCCCTCTCACCCACCATCACTTAACTTCAAGCATCAGAGCTGTAGGCATTGTTTCTTGTTTGTTGGGTTCTTTTTTCCAGGGCTAGGATGCTGGTGGAGATTGAAATCTATATGCTTGAAGCTAAGAGAATCATCCTGGGCTCATTCTCCAAGTAATCTGATGCTTATGCATGAGTATGGCTACTCTTCAACCTAGCCTTACCTCACTTTGATGCCCCCAACACCATATCTCTCAATTCTTCATTCAAACCAATCAGAAGTCACTGAGAAATAAACAAAGAAAAATGTATTGTATAGAGATAAATGTGTGTATGTGTAGAATGGCATTTCTGTCGGTGCACATCTAAATCAAATCAATGACTAATTGGTTTAAAGCAATGATTCTGTTTTACATTGACCATGGCCTAGTCAACCAATTATTAATCCACATGATTGTTTACTCTCCAGAAAATCTTAATGAGGTCAAATGCAATTCACTGAATCGGAGATTTAAAGAGAAAAGGAATTAAATTTTGAAGAAAGTACTGCAAGAGATACCATTGGCATGTTATACTGCATAGGGACCCCAGCAACATATGCAGAACCGGAATACCAGCCTGAAACTGGAGATGGAGTATAAGAGTAATTCACAGTAAATAAATCCTCAGGCAGTGCTTTTCTCCCACTAGATTTTGCTTCTGATGATTCTGTCCGGAATCCAATTGAGGTTCCCATGGCAGGAGCTGTTTCAAAGTTGCCAACTCGTGCAACAGATGTACCAGGTGGTCCTTGGGCATTTGGCGCAAGTGAATTCCATGGCTGTTAAACATCCAGGGCAATTACTTCCTGAAGAAAATCAAATATACGAGAAAGAACATTACATTCACATGCCATACCTCGTTGCTTGAAGACCCACCAACAGCAGGGGTAACTAGTTGAGAAATCGGCTGGCCAATACCTCCAGGGAGAATGGAATGATTTTGAGAATTCATGGTAGTCCATTGTCCTCTAGCGAGATCATTGGCAAGCGGGCTACCTTCAACATTGACCAACTGTTGTGGTACTGGTCCAAGGGATGCCGCAGGATTACCACCATGGGGAAGCACTGATGACGGACCAGCACTTCCAAAGGATGACCCAAAAGATGAGCCTTGTGAGCCACTAGATTGGAAAGATGATAAGTTGCCCACAGGAGCAGAGGCACCAGATGTGGGTGCTGGAATTGACAGCTCCGAAAGCACAGATTCCAAAGAGTTTGAGGGTGCAGTATATGCTTTCACCTCAGGTACAGAATCAAAATTTGCCCAGTCATCACCACTAGATGCTGTCACTTGCACGGAAGATGCATCTGGAGGCACTTGCTGGGTTTGTGGAACAGTCACTGTTATTGGAGGTTCGGGAACAGAATCGAAATCAATAAACGAAGCCTCCATTTTGATCTCAGATGGATTCTCAGATGAGGCCAAGCTGCTTGAGGATGCAGTTCTCTGCAAAAGGAACATTCTACCACTTACATTCAATGGTGAGGGTAAGTAGCTAGAGTTGAGCGAAATGCTTATGAAAGTAAAGTAACTACTATAAAAAGTACAGACTGTAATACAATCTACTAATAATTAAAATCATTAAATAAGGTGATCCCTCCAGCTTGAAGAAAGTAATCCAATGATGTTTGAAGTAACAAGTCATGTAAGAAATTAGTTTAGATTTAGAAAAACAATGCTCACTTACAGCAAGTGACAAGAAACAAGTAATCACCAATTGAAGATGCTCTGCTTCTTTTATCACTATGCAAACCTAGTTCACCTTTTCTTAACTAGGGAGAAATGTAAGATGACAAACTATTATTAGCCTTCAGAATCAAAAGCACGCTTCTTTTAATTTATACAACAGAGAAACTTGCACAGAAAAGCAAGCATAACAAAACGCGTCTTAAACAGGAAGCCTTACCTGTGTCTGTGCTGAACCATCAGTTAACTTGACACCAGTGACTTTTGGAGGTTCTATTACTCGAAGAGGAGATACATTCTCTCCTAAGATATCTCTAACAGGACGGACAATAGGCGGGCTGGATATGTCGGAATCTCTTTGACTATCAGGTGATTTACCTTCAACCTTAGACCCTCCATCAGAACTTCTATCTTCAGACCTCCTCCCATTTCCAAACCTATCCTCTCGTCGCCAGTCATTAACTACTTCACCATGAGCAGGACTTCTTTTATATTCACTATTTTGCCGATCATATCCTGGACTTCTTCCACCAGGACTACGCCTATCACTATGGTGGCGTTCAAAAGTGTCTTCATAAGGTGGACTTCGTGAACCACCCTGATAGGTGTCTATCCTCCTATTGCCATTGAAATCTTCGGCTTCTCCCTGCAAACAGGCAAATGCAATTTAAAAGACATCATGAGTGCATGCTCCAGAATTTTGGGAGAACTCCAACCAGTAAACAAGGATGATATTAGTTTGCATGTATAGAAATGTTCTAACCAGTCATCAAAAGATTATTAAAAGTTTTACAGTAAGGGGACCCTATATGTACCATCTTCGCCCTCAGAGGCTTTTCCAAGTTCCTCTCACCAGTATATCTTCTATCGACATAGACATGCTTGATGAAATCACGTAGTCTCTCTATATTGCTGGTAGGAAACACATATCAGAAAATGCAGAATTTATGAAAACAAGGAGGAAACCTCAAGCCAAAAAAAAACAGAAAAGAACAATATTCCACCACAGAATGTAATAACAAGGCATCTTTTAGTGTACCTGCCATCAGGGAGTGAATTACGTTGAGGATCCCATTCCTTGAGATAAATTTCTCTAGCACTCTATTGGCAAAAAATGATTCAAACATGAGAACTCTACTGAACTATGCTTAAAAAAATAAGAAACTAGAAATCATCAGTGAAAGAGATAAGTTGCTTGCTTACTGCATTCCCCCCTCCCTGAAGGGCACTAACTTCTTGTGGAGTAAATTTAGCCATAGATACCGACTTGACTCTATGCGTGAACTCTCGACTGCAAGTAAATTTTAAATATAGTAAGTGAGGATTGCTCTGAACAAGGACTCCACAAGCTTCAGCACTTGTAAACCCTCTGGAAGGTTGTCACAGAATAAAAGATGCAGAACCGAAGCTCATTATTGCTTAATACTTACTGTATCCCGCTGCACGTTGTACAGACAAATGTTGAGAAATTAGTGCACACATATTGAGGCCCCTGATGAGAAGGAAAGAAATAGTCAGCCCCATCACTTAAATTATAACATAACAGAAAGCATCACAATACATGTTCAAGCCTCACCGCCCCAGCACAATAAGGCAGGTGAAGTTCTGATCATTGGAATTAATTGAAATAAAATATAATGTTCATGCCCATAGTACAGACCCATCAATAGCATAATCCTTCATTTCTATAACAGTGTCAAAAACTACAGATCGCCTCCGTTGGATGTAAAGCTAAACACATGCAGAGTGCAGAGTTGCACTCAGTAAGAAACTCATTCAATAAGCTTACTTGAAAAGCATCTAGTCAGTCCTTTAAGGAGGAGTAACTCTCTTTCAGCATCATCAGTGGTTTGACCTACTAGTCCTAGAATCTAAAACATTTTGCTTCTGTTCTTGTACCTTGCTATCTCAATGGAGAGTGACTTGTAAATCTGATTAACCAATTAAAACAGACAACAACCATCGACAATCATGTTGGCAAAGGATATTAATGGATTCAATCCTGCTCATGGTGCCAAAACCTAGTATAAGGTGAATCAAGATGTTGTGGACTGATTGAACAGGTTGAAGTCAGGTTAGTTTTTGTCCCTATCATCCTCATGAAGGAAAACTGTGCCAGGGAGTAAATGTTCTTGCATCTCCTAAGGACCTATTGCATTGGGTAAGTATCTAATGTGTAACTCACCTGAAAACTCAAATTTTTGGTCAGAAATTCTGAAGATAAAGAATAAGTAATTAAGCTCCTTTGCCAAGAAAAATGAACTTCATATCTCGAGAATTGGAGATAAAATGTCCAATTCCTCAGCAACCATGGAACTTCAACATTCCAGTTAACCACTAGACAGATCTTTATTTGATTAAGATCCTGTTCACGTAAATAATTATTCAAACATCTGGAGCGTGGACAATTAGAGTTCTAACTATTCTCAATCTTATCTGATTTGCGATATGTACAAAGACGGAGACACTTCAATTCCATTAGTCCCGTGCTCTCGTTCTTGTAGGGTTTCTGGTTGTATCAATGCTAGCAACATTAGAAGTTTTCAAGATATAACTGAAAAGTAGAGACAGCATCCACATAAGCCAGTTGCTCCAAGCTAATGGCTTTGATAAACAGATTTAACAGCAGGATTAAGGTATGGTCTTCTTATATTGGCTTCTCAACAAAATGAATGGAGTAAATGGAATAAAAAATACTCATCAAGTTTCTTCTACATTGTGACAATTTTTTTTGGGCATTAATAATTCATAGAAGAGCCTTGTATTTCATCAATATTTGTAAATTAAATAGTATATGAAATAATCCAATCTCATTCTCCAAATCAAATTTCAAGTTTTCAAATGAGAGCTTCTTTTCATGTAATGTGAAGAATGTATAGAACAGTGGTACAGTTGGCCAAGCTCATGAACCTTTCAAAAGGTACAACTAGCAGTTAAATCTATAAAGGAAATAAACGTAAAACATAGTAAAATAAAAAAGAAAAGCAACCAAAAACAGAGCTAATATGTATATGGTATAATCGCACTCTATAAAAACTATGGTGATCAAAACCTAAGCTTCCGGGGACTGGTTGATGTAAAGCTGAAAAAATAGTCATGCATTTTATTGTTGCAAACATATTAGTATTTTCTTTAGGACAAGAGCAGCAGAGACACAACATTCAGACACATAGGACTGCACGCCAACTAAATAATGGTACAAATATTTTGCTTTCGCTCCAGTTGTTTACGTATATCACCAATTTATTTGTAGTATCACTTATCAGTTAATGTACGCACAACATTTGAATAATGATACATTGGGTGTTCCATAGAACATTTAACTTTGGGACTTCATAAGGCTAAGGAAACAACTAAATGAGAAACAATTCCCAAAAGAGACTTCCAGGTTTACTCCCTTCAGAATTATTGTATATCCGTTTTGGGGTAACAAGAAGTCATATCAGGTTGGTTTGCCCCATACAATTTAATAGAAGAGTAAGCTCCGGGTTCCCCAATTCCTGATGTGCCTTTACGAAAGTGATCCAAATAACTTTGAACAGCAATTTCGAATATTAAATGTTATTCAAGCTTGGAAAGTGAAACCGAAAGAAGCATTGTAAAACAATGGAAGCAATCCATGAAGACAAGCAAGAAGCATACCAAACTGTTGCAGTTGATACACCTGCGATTCTCAGGAAGCTTCAGAAGATTCCGTATAATTCTCTCATTCTTCTCGTCCTCTTTAAGTCGATTCGCCATCCCAATACCAACAGAATAAACCCCACCACTTTTTCTTCACAATTCAATCTACCTATCAACTAAACAATCAATAAAAGGACAGAGGTATACAGAAACACGAATTCTGGGATCAGAACTACAGGGATTTCAAACTTTCAGAGAACCAGATCTGGTCAATAAAAGTCGCCCAAGCGAACTTGCCTGTAGAAGACAGACCAAAAAGAAAAAACTGAAGAACCACAAACTTGAAGAGCCCACACCTTTTACTTACTTGATAAAAGTATAAGTCCAATTGAACAAACTTCAAGAAGGGAAGGCAGTATTGAGCCAGTAGAAGTTAATAGACCTGATCGGCAAAGGACAATCTCATAGATCAATGAAGGTCTGCTTAGAGATG
Organism: Sesamum indicum; assembly: GCF_026168435.1. Classification (NCBI taxonomy): domain Eukaryota; kingdom Viridiplantae; phylum Streptophyta; class Magnoliopsida; order Lamiales; family Pedaliaceae; genus Sesamum; species Sesamum indicum. Next base: position 14,700,457 of record NC_142661.1, read on the forward strand.
ATGGATCTCAAGTTTATCCTTTTACAGCTCAACTTTAAGAAAGAGTAGAAGCAGAGAAAGACAGCTCCCTTTTGCTGTTGAAAACGTACGAAAAAACATAGAAAAGAGAACGTAGGGAGAGAATATTAATCAGAAATTAAAATGGGAGATGGTATCGAGTGTGCCGAGAATATAGGGCATGAAAATCGAGTTCTCGATTACCTTGCCTTGGCTAGCTGTTAAAAGCGGCTACACTTTCAAATATACAAAAGTCTATTAATTATACATGGTGGGTCTAACTCGGTGCGGTCGAGGGGAACTACAGGCAGGACAACCTCGGCTGAGGCTTATACTTTATATGAGAACGATGCCCCGAATGTAATATGGGCAACACTCTTGCAGGGACCTTTTAAAATTGCGAGGAATAATTTCATTCTGTGGCTGGTGCTTCGAGGCAAATTAACTACTATGGATGTTCCTTGGCTCCAATTGACAAATAGAAGTTGTGTCTTATGTGAGGATGGGTTTTTGGAAACACATGAGCACTTGTTCTTCCGATATACTTCTTCTGCGAAGTGTTTAAAATTGCTAGCGAACGAGGTCCACTTTAACTGGTCAGGTCTTTTGTGGCATGTGGCTATAACCCAAGTATCAAAACAATGGAGGGGGAAGCATGTTATTCACGCATCAAGAAGGGTTGTGCTAGCTTGCTTACTGCATCATTTGTTGATGGAGCGGTAGAAAAATCCAAAATACGACAACAGAACCGAAAGTAATTGTGCATCGAATCGTGAACCAAGTCGGACCTCGGGTTATGAGTGATAAGTTAGTATATAGCGTGGGCTATTGTTTAGAATTTTGAAAAATCCCATGGCAACAAGGCTAGTTTGGCAAGCAAGATGAGGTGTGATGCCGCACCTTGCTGTTGTATGATTGTACTCCTTTATCGATTTTATGCAATTCACCTTTCCCAAAAAGAAAAAAGTATAATACGTAGTTATTTTAAAATTCATAAAAGCTAAAAATGTGTAAAATGAGAAAGTTGCTTAAAAGATAAAAATACCCCCAAATCGTATTAAAAATTCTAATCATGGCCCAAGAACTGTGCACTTTTCATCAGGTTGATTGAACACGATTTGGCCTGACCTGACAATCTAAACTAAAACCATTGAATTCTAACACGTGGGTCCGTGCAAGTACAGACATATGACTTTCATAAATACTCCGAATTACCTAGAGCCAAATTATGTCATCTTTTGAGATTATACTTGTGTTATACCTCAATTTCGCACCTGAACAGACTCCCAACAAGACTAATGTTTTGCTTGTTTTCTCAGGTTCTAGCACTTGTCCCGGATTTGGCAACCCATGGAGGTCTACGCAACCTCAACCTAAATCGATTTGGGCCTATATGTGGGAACTTTGGAATACACCAACTTCAAAAATAGTATAGGAGAAACTTCTAGAAGAAATCGTGTACCTGGCTAGGATGATGAAGCAAGAACTCTTGAGCAAAGAAATGGACCTATATTTAGTTTACTAAGGGAAATGCAACGAATTATAATGAGGTGGGCATGCAAGCTATTATAAGTATGAGCACAAATTGCTTCCCACTAGCTCGCAAACATGTGCGAAGACCATTGTTTCTTGAACAAGATGGAAGCAACAAAGGGAAAGGGATGGTTAGCCTACTGATGTAGCCATGAGCAAGACAAGACCTGAAAAAGATCCGGTAAGATAACTCTCTAGAGAGAAGGAATCATCATGAGCTAGTTCTGATAAATAAGCAAGAAGACAACTAGCAATTTCTAAGGAAGAGGTGGAGAATATTAATAGATAGATACATTCTTTAGGATTGCAAGTTGATGAGCTGAAGAAGAAAGGAGAAATAGTCATGCAAAACAAGAATACACCAATCTCTACCAAGATCTTGAGCGAAATTGTGGAAACAAATTTGCCCAACCATCAAATCATAAGGCCAATTGGTTCAAAAACTCATTTTTCATTTTGCCAGTAAGAAGAAACTGAGAGGTTGGCCACATGTTCATGATTAGGCAAAACGAAGGTGAGTTATTGAGAAGTGCCATATTGAGGTTCAACAATGAGATATTAGAAATATAGGACTTGTGCATTATTCTGATGATAAGTATTTTGATACATTTGTTGAAGAAGGTCCGATCGCATCGGCCTTAGCCAAGACCCATTGGACAATGTGGAACTATTGATGGAAGTTACACAAAAGTACATAAATAAGGAGGAGGTAAATGCCATGAAAGATGTGGAATGTGCAAGGCTCGAAGAGGAAGAAAAAGAAGAGAGGAACATCGAAGAGATGGGTTTGAAAAAGACCATAAATGATATTCATACCAAAAATCAGGAGCATACACCACTAAGCACCACGAGGACTCTAGCTTTGATAATGGTGGAGAGTTGTAATTACTCTAGTAGCCTAGGAAAACTTGAAATACGCCAGCTAAGAAGAATTCAACATGTACTATCACTTCCATAAAACAAGGCCATAATACACATGAGTTACTTTAAAGAATACATCATTAATAGAGATAATAAGAATTATGGAGATCAATCTATTATGATAGAGAATATAAAATAAAGATAGAAAATCATTGAGACGCTTGAAGAAGAGAGAAGTTTAGAAAAGGATGCAATGAAGGATAATGAGGTTGCGGATAACATCCCTAAGAAAGTGAAGTCCACATGATAGCAAGACTAACAATTAGTAACTTTGTGAGAATCAGGAAAAAAATACATTTAAAATTTAAGTGAACAAAGTTTAGGGCTAGGCATTAAATATTGGGGATATGGAAGAAATAATACTCGATAAGAGAGAATTTGGAGCATGTGGTGGGATCCCAGAATAATCCCATGGTTAAAAAAGGACATAGCCAATACTGTACATAAAATACTTGTTATCAATGGGAGTTTAGTGGATATCTTGTTCATGGACGTTTTAAGAAGAATAGAATTGGATGTTACAACCATACATCTTGTTCATACACCATTAGTAGGGTGAGGAAGAATAGAGGTTTTTCCATTGGGCATGATAGATCTCCCAATCTCTATGGGAACTGAACCAAGTAGAAAAACTTAATGATCAAGTCATATAATATGATCTTTGGAAGACTGGGATTGGATTAATTTTAGACTATAATATCCACATTTTATTAATATAAAATTCCCCATAAAAAGTGAAATTGGAGAGGTGTGGTGAAACCTGGTAAAGGCTAAACAATGATACAATCTCTCTACAAAAGAGAAGTAGATAGAAAAAGCAAAAGCAAGAGGAAAAAGTGAAGTCTAATCAGAGTATGAATGTGAACTCCACATAAAATCCTAGAACTTGCACCACTAGGGGATGGCAAAAATCAGAGACCTGAAAGGAGAATTGAACCTATTGAAGGGCATAAAGTGGTAGAATTGATACTAGTGGACCCAAACAAGACAACTAGGAGCTAGCTCCTAAAGACCGAGGTTTTGATGGTGAATTTTCCTAGCAACAACGTGGACTTGTCACTTGGAACCCATTTGATTTCTAGGGTATAAATCCATAATTGTTCACAGACTAAATATGGACCTAGAGGTGAAAATGGTAAATCAAAAGAGGAGAACGTTCATAGCAAAGAGGAAGAAATGATGTCAAACGTAGTTGTGGTATCCAAGTAGCTGGGGAAAGGGCAAATGTATACTGATTTTATGGATTTCAATAAGCTTGCTCCAAAGACCTATTTCCCTTGCCTGACATAGACCTCTTGGTGGATTTCATAGTCGATTGTGCCCCTGTTTTGTATGATGGACGCCTATCAAAACTACCTTTAGATATTTATGGCTGAAGAAGGTAGGGTGAATACCTTATTTGCCAATAGAAAAGGGATTTATTTCTACTGTAGCTCCCCTCCTTAATACATTCTATCACATCAGAAACTCACACTTAACACCAATAAGATAAATCATATTACTCGATACATTATGTAGACATTACAGAGTGGGGTACAATAGGGAAAAACAAGAACATATTCTTATTTTAGCAAGAGAGTACTTAACTAGTAAAGTCATGAGATTATTGTAAAGTCATGAGATTATAGCATCCTGCCCTCAGGGGTTAATTATTTTTTTATTAATAAAAAATAAATAAATTATATTACTATAATTTATTTTAATATAATAATAAAAATATTGTGAGTCGCGGTTAGAAACCGCGACTCGAATTAAAAAACTATCCTTTTTTTTAATTTACCTAAATTCACAAATTGTATTACTTTTTTTTATAAATTAATTATATTTAATTAATTTTTTAAAATTGTATTAATTTTAAAAATACAATGAAGCATACACATGTAATAGTGTATATTTTTCTATACAATTCTAAAAAAATACAATGAACTATACTGATAAGTTTACGACAGTGTTGGAACCCTTCGATTGAAACCCGAGGCCAGATTCAGAATTTAGAAAAAAAATGCAAGTAATTCTTGTGATACTATAAATGTATAAATTATTATCTTATAAAAAAAAATTAGCAATTTACTTTCATTTATTTTTTAAAATACAATAATTCATAAAGCAATTTATTTTATATTTAAAATAAATTATTTTATTTTAAAAAATACAAAGAGATAAGTATTTTTTAAAATAGCAATTTATCTCTTTGTATTTTTTAAAATAAAATAATTTATTTTTAGAGGTTAATATGAAAAGCACTAAATGCAATATAAAATTAAAAATGTTAAAAAAAATTGAGAGTATTTAATATAATAGAGAAGTTTGTAGATGTAAGTTTTTAGACAAATACAAAAGTTGAGAGAAGTTTAGGAAAATTTTATATACAAGTTTAGAAACTTTTATAATATTTAAAAATATATTTGAGAGAGTCCTTGAAAACTTCTTAGCACTTCATTAAGATTAATCTTCACCGTCCATTCAAGAAGGCAAATGTATAAATATCATGGTTGTTGTTATTTTTTATAATCAAGTTTCAGTATCCATATTTTCATCAAAATTTTCTTAATAACATATTTTTCTTATTTTCATATTATCTACGGATGAAATAAAAAGAGAAAATTAGATATTAAAAAAAATAAAAGACATTATAAGTTAGAAATTTTATAATATTTAGCTCCATAAAAAATAAAAATTTAGACATATATTTTCCTCACTATCACGTGTAGTCTCTCACCATGGAGGCTCCTCATAGATACAAATATTTAAGCGTATAATCAATACTTCAAAAAAGTTTGTATTGCTGCATCATAAACCACCAACATGAGTGAGAAGTGGCTTCGTTTTCATGTACTACCCATCATGGTATGAAATACTTCATCCAATAATTATATACCTAAGACATGAATTTTAAAAATAAAAATCAATGTATGATTAAAAATACATCAAGTGATTAATATGAGTGAAAATAGAGCATAAATAAAATAACGGTACTGACGATGAGAAGATGAGTCTTTATATAATTACAAACATTTAAGAGTATAACTGATATTTTAAATTTTAGTGCAGAAATTGCGAGTTATGGATGAAAAGTGGCTTTCTTTCAAGATTAGTATAGGTTCAAGGATTGCATTGTCTCACTTTTCGCCTGTTATTATTACACACGTGATTCTATAATATCTAATCCTGTAAATAATTAATATTGAGAAGCATACATTTTTTCTCTTATATATTACAAATGAAAGCCACAGAGGTTCCTCATTTGAAGCTAGTTGCATCCTAAAAACATTCGTAATAGTTGGCTAAATATGGGTTTTAGGTCTCTCATCCACACACCTCTTCTTTCCAAAAACTGCTTCTTCATAAATCCAAAACTCCAACATATAAATTAGGACACATATGTTGAAATGCTTTTCAAGTCATGTTGTACATACCCCTTCCTTAACTCAACTTTGTCTAACATCAATTGGGATTAGCTAAGTAAATCATTGAGATTTACCTGGGTAATCAAACATATCTTCTAACCCCTCTACTTTTCCTGTATATACAAGTTGATCTTTTTTTTTCCGTTTTTAGCTTCGTATTAAACTTCTTCTGTTGGGACCATTGTTTAAAGCTTCATCAATAACTGACCATTTCCAGAGCATATTTCGGTAACATATATATTCTCCACTTTTAAATTTACACTCATCCGACTTTGGGATAATTTTAATTTTTGCATGTGTTCATCTTTGAAATAATTGTTTTATAGTGATAATAATGGAAAAATTTTATTCCAAACCTGATTCGGCCGAATCTGAACTAATCAAATGGCAAGTGCAATATACTTGTCGTGTGATTGGTGTACAATTCAGGAAAAGTAACAAATCACATAGCAAGTGCAATACATTTGCTCTGTGATTAGTTTGACTCGGCCAAACTTGATCCGGATAGGAATTTTTCAATAACAATGAGACATTGATTTTGATTGATCTGTCCACCAAAACATTTTCATTTTGTTTATCACGGAAATTACATTAACACACTTAAATTTGGTATTTTTGATCCTGTAACTTAATTTATTAGGTGTTTTTGTTCTTTAACTTTCCAGAATAGCATTTGAGACTGTATTTTTTCAAATTTTTGCGAGTTTAGTCATTTTCTTTCATCGGAGTTCACCCTTCTTTCGTAGAGAAAAATGACTTAAATTGCAAAAATTAAAAAAAAATATAAGACCAACATACTATGTTAAAAAATTAAAAATGAAAAAAGTCGAATGACCCTAAGTTGTGGGGTTAAAATGCATGCATTTAGTCCTACATCAACATGCATATGTGATTAACAACTAAACAATAAATTACAATAAAATAACATAACATAAAATAAATACCCATATCATGTACATATATTTGGATAGCCTATTTGAATTCTATTTTATGATGCAAAAAAAGTGTTTTTATTCTTATTTATATTTAGATAAGTGTAAAATTATTTGACTTTATCCAAAAAATGTTCATTAGATTTTTTTGTATAAAATTAGTTAGCAATACAATTTAAATTCTATTTTGATGTCAAATAATATTTAATTTTTTTTTATTTTCTATTTGAGTTGAGATAAAATCCCATTGATTATCTTTAATCAAAAGATTAATCACTCATTTTTCTAGGTAAATCTGTAACTTGAATTTATTTATAAGTTCATCATCTTTAGTATTTTTATAGTTATTAATTACTTTAATATTGTTTATCATTTATTTGTATTCTAAAACCTAAATAATTTATAATTACACTTATTTCTTTTTCAAAAAAAAGTATAATTCTCTCATGTATCAACACATATTAATTACTAATTAGTATTTATGATGCTTATTCATAAAACCTCAACTTTTGTTATACGTACCAATAAATTCTTTCCTAGTATAATACTGTGTAGTACTTCGAGTTGATTTGTGATGCGACTTATCCAATGCATATATATGCGTGTGTGTGCATGGTGCAGAATTTTGTCATAATTCCCAAGAGCAATAGGGAGGGAAGTATGACGACAGGGACGGAAGAGAGTCGCAGTGTCAACTTCGGACCCCCGCGCAGCTTCAGAACTGTGCTAAAATCGAAGGTGAAAGAGACGTTATTCCCGGACGACCCATTCCACCTGCTGAAAAATGAGCCTTTGGGACATCGATTTCTCAAAACTCTTCAATATTTCATTCCCATATGCGAATGGCTTCCCAAATATAGTCTCTCATTTTTCAAGTATGATCTACTTGCTGGCATCACCATTGCCAGCCTTGCCATCCCACAAGCCATTAGCTATGCGAACCTTGCTAAGATTCCTCCTGTTATTGGCCTTTGTAACCACTTCCTTCTCTCTCTCATTTTTAGTTTTTTATTTTATTTGTCAGTTTAAACTTTTGGATGAGACATATGTTTGATGAATGGTGCTATGTGGGCAGATTCCAGTTTTGTACCACCTCTGGTGTATGCTATTTTTGGGAGTTCAAAGCATCTGGCAGTGGGAACAGTGGCAGCATGTTCCTTGCTTATAGCAGAAACCATTGGGGAATTGGCATCTCCCACTACAAATCAGGAACTGTACATAAGTCTTGTTTTCACGGCCACCCTTTTCTCTGGCTTGTTTCAAACTGCTTTGGGCATCTTGAGGTCAGCCAAAACTCCCTAATCTAATTGTTTTTTTTATATGATTTTTAGGCTATTATTCCTCTCCGTTTTAATTGATTGTCAAAATTTAATTAAGTGTATAATATAATTAAACTAACTTTTCTAGAGGCCAGTGTAAATTTTATTTGAAGTAATCAACTATTATTAATTGAAATAATTCGATTACCATCACTCATGTCAAATATCAATACTTAACAAAGACAATTATAATAGTTAAAATAATTCGATTACAATTATTCATGTCAAGTATCAGTATCTAACAAAGAGAAAACAACAATCATATTCTTATCAATAATATCAGATAAATGAAATCTAAATAACATCTACTATGAAAGTAGACAACACCTACTATGCACTAGGACAACATCCTATGCATATAGCAATATTCGAACACATGATTCATGGAATCTCAGTTAAGCCTCATGAGCAAGAGATTAGTGTAACTAAACCCTTCAATTGATAAACACCTTAGATATTGGATAGGAGCTTAATTATGAACATTTTCTTTGTCTACTTACACCAACACCTGTAAAATTACAAATACACCCTTTGAGGGGTATTATTGTAATTAACTAAGGGTATAATTGTAAAAGTTTGTTCTTAAATAGGATGTACTTATAATTACAACTACAACTTCAATAAAATGTATTTATAATTTTGCAACAAAGGTAAAGTGTTTGTGTTATTAAAGTAGAATAAAGAAAGTGTCTATATATTATATCATTAATATATATTATGGTGCTAATTTTATTTTATTTTTTTATTTTTGTAATGTGCAGACTTGGTATATTGGTAGACTTTCTAGCACATTCAACAATTACGGGCTTCATGGGGGGAACAGCGGTTCTTATCTGTCTTCAGCAGATGAAAGGACTGCTGGGGTTGAAGCATTTTACAAAGAGCACAGGCGTAGTTGATGTACTAAAAGCAATTCATGAAAATAGGCATGAGGTATGTACGCTTGTAATATTTTTGTTTTATACATAGATTCAACAAATATATTAATAGGATTAAAACTAGTAAATAAGATAAATACTCACATGAAGTGAGACAGATACCCGCACAGGTGAGACTCAAAACAATAACCTCAAACTTTTTCATGGGACCTCAATAACTAGGCTAAGACATTATTGATTATGTGCCTATATTTATAAATCTATGTTTTAGTATGTCTAATTTTGAGAAAACTGGATTTTTTGCGAACTGCATATAAAAATAGGGTGAATAGCAATTTACCCATCTGTGATATTGCAAATGAATAAATTATTTTCCTATGCAGAAAAAGCAATTTGCTTCACTTTAAAAAACATAAAAGAGAAAATTTGTTATATTTTTTAAAACACGAAGAGATAAATTGCCATTTTTTTTATAGAAAAATAATTTGCTCATTTACAATATTATAGGAATTGCTTGCATTTCTCCCAATACAAGTAATGAATCTCTTGTTTCTCTCCTTCCTCCATTCGTATTTAATTTACTTAAAACTTTCCCTTTTCATCATCTTTCTTTCCTCACAGTTCAATTGGAAGAGCGTTGTTATTGGTGTAATGTTTCTCATCTTTCTCCAATTCACCAGATTTGTGGTAAGTTGACACCCAAACATGCTCTTACATTAATTTGGTACATATATTTAGATTAATTAACAAAATTTCATATTCCAGTGACAACATATATTAACAAACATATTTTCACTTTAATTATGTTTCAAAAATCAAAAATGAAAAACATAAATAAATTAACAGCTAGTGTGATGTTTTATGATTATAATAAAAGTTTGTGGACATGCAGAAAAAGAAGAAACCAAAGCTATTTTGGGTGTCAGCCATCGGCCCCATGGCAGTTGTGGTTGCCGGTTGCCTCTTCGCCTACTTCGCTCATGCTGAGAAACATGGCATTGCAATTGTGAGACATAATTATTCAATTTCATATTTTTGCACCCCATGTGTGTATAGTATCTATCCGTTACAGGTATTTCTGTCAAAATACTAATACATAAAAATTCTTCGTGAAAAAAAATAAGAAAAAATAGTACAACCCCTATATTTAAAAAAAAAAAAAGACAATGTTACCCTCTAAAACAAAAGTCAATGAACTTCTTGGTCAAGAATTCGGGAGTCATATTATCATTGATTTTGTATTTTCTTTTTTCTTTTTATAGAAGTGAGATTATATTTTACTAAATTGAGCAATACATCAATATAAGAGAAACTTATGAAAATAAAATACACAATATATAAAATGAGATAAATTAATACCTACATATTTGATGGGGGTTTGTGTTTATAGTGCTTTTACTGAAGGGATAAAATGGAACTAACCCAATAATAAATTTTATTATTTGTATATGTAGCTTTTACATATATATAATACCAATATTTTGTTGTGTCGAAAAATATTTAAAATTTAGTTTTAAATATGTTGCGTTAGTCTATATATTTTATTTTTATTTATAATAATTTTGAAAACATAAAAAAATGATCTATTATATATACAAAAAAATTCCGTGTCATGCACGGCTAGTGTGTTATAATTCATGTGTATATTTCTTGATGCATTTAAGGTGGGCCCTTTTAAGAAAGGGATAAACAAATTTTCAGTTAACCGTTTGATCTTCAACTTGTATATGTACCTTTTACATATATATACCAATAATTTGTTGTGTCAATAAAATACTTAAATTTTATTTTTAAATATGTTGTATTAGTCTATATATTTTATTTTTATTTATAATAATTTTGAAATATAACAAAATTATTTATCATATATACATTAAAATCCCGTGTCATGCAGGAATAGTGTGTTATAATTCATGTGTGTATTTCTTGATGCATTTCAGGTGGGCCCTCTTAAGAAAGGGATAAATGAACCTTCGATTAACCGTTTGATCTTCGACCCAAAATATATATATGGGCCAATAAAAGCAGGAATTATCACTGGCTTGATAGCCCTCGCGGTGAGCCACCTTTATATATTATTATTTACTTTTATTCTATTTTTTGGATGCAAATATAATTAAGTATCGTAATTGTTGACATTTCATTTTATTTTATATGATCTCTGTGAAAATAAAATAATTTAGTTGAAATGAAATTCATTTACGAGTATGTGTTTGTATATAAGATAAAACATAATTTATATGATGTATAAAAGAATAATTATACCTCTGTCCTATGAGGTTTCATATAATTATATGTAAATTCCATATGGTTTAAGAAATTATATTTAATATTCTTGAGATTTATTTCCACATAACAAATGGTTCCTTTGTTAGTCATAATTTAAATTGGTTGTATTAACAAAAACATTGAATGACAATCGATATTCATAGATTAACTTATTATAAATCAAATAAATCTTTTGTGACTAAACTTTTCTTACAATAGTGAAGATATACCTCCTCACATGCATTACAGTGTGAAGATGTATACGAATAATTTGATCATAAAGAATTTTATTTGACTTGCAATAAAGCAGTAATAAATCAATCGAGGGTAAATATGGATTCTTATATGGTATTTTTAATAACATCAAATTCGATGAATTTTGATCAATTGAGAGATTTATTTATTAGATGAAGAAAATTTTAGGGATACTAGATATAATTTTTTAGTTATAAGATGTTTATGTGTAACTATATCAAATCTCAAGAAATGAGAGTGTAATTATCCATAAATAAAATAATAAACTTATTCTAATGTGTTGGTGTAATTTCTTCTGCAGGAAGGAATAGCCATTGGAAGAAGTTTTGCCATATCAACAAATGAGCAGATTGATGGTAATAAGGAGATGGTTGCCTATGGCCTGATGAACATTGTAGGATCCATGACATCCTGCTACTTAACCACTGGTAAACAACTGCATTTATACTATATAATAAATAAAAAAACATACACTTCAAAAACTTATATTACTATTTATGCTTCAAGAACTTCTAAAAAAATCTCAGTTAAAACACTGAGATCTTGTTTGCTTGTGGGGATTGGACGAGTTATTTTGAGATATCTAGTCCAATCCCTTTTTCACTTATATTTAGGCTCGCTCAAGTGATACCACTTGAGCCTGTAATAGATCATAATAAATAAATAATTTAAATTCCATCAAAGTTGACAAGATTGCACGTGAATTTACACATTTGTTCTTAAATTTAAAACTATGGTAATATTGAAATGATGACAAAAGTGTTACGATAATAATATTAAATGACTTGTTTCTAACAACTTTATCTGTCAGATGGAGCAATGATTTAACAATAGAGTATTGATCTTGTAGGCCCGTTCTCGAAAACTGCAGTTAATGTGAATGCGGGATGCAAGACACCTATGTCTAACGTTGTGCAGTCTGTGTGCATGTTGATGGTACTCCTCTTCTTGGCCCCTCTATTTAGCTATACTCCTCAAGTTGCACTCTCCGCCATTATCATCTCAGCAATGCTCGGCCTCATCAAGTATAAAAAGGCGTATTATCTCTTCAAGACCGACAAATTTGATTTCATCATTTGTATGTCCGCATTCTTCGGCGTTTCCTTCATAAGCATGGACATGGGACTCATGATATCGGTAAGATCCACAATACCCTAACTAGATATCATCTTAGAAACTTCAAAGCGGTGCTAATTGGTTTCTAGTGACCCTTAATGGGTTTTTCTATCTCGTCTCATATTAATATTGGGTAATAGCAATTTATCCCATGTGATATTATAAATGAATAAATTATCCTTCTATAAAAAAAGAATAACAATATATCCTCTTTGCTTTTTGAAATGAAGGGAAACCCTAGCCCCTCGGGGAAGCTAGATTTTGTTAGTGATCCGGGAGCTCTTATAAATAGTTTTATTTTAGAAAATACAGAGAAGTAAATTGCTATTTTTTTTAGCATAAAGGAATAATTTGCTCATTTGCAATAACACATAATGGTTGCTTGCATTTTTTCCCTATTAATATTAAACGATTCTTCTCTAATAAGTTAAACTCTTAGATTAGGTGGTCATTTACATAGTATCAAAGCCAAAGCAAACAATAAGTCTTGAGCTCTAATTTTATTGCACACATTTAGAAAGGTTTCACATACTGGGACATTGCACATGAGGGGAGCGTTTAAGATATTAATATTAAATGATTCTCTTCTCTAACAGCTTAAACTCTTAGATGAAGTGGTAAGCAGCCTCCGCCAGTATTGTTAGCCAATGTGTGACAGAGATAGATAGAAAAAATATTACTATTGGCAATCATTTTATGTGTTATGGATTGAAGTCATGGTAAATAATCATTATTAACCACAATTTTAATAAAAAACAATAACAAAACTTAACTTATTCACTATGTAAATTATTTTTGCTATGGCTTTTAGCCATTATAAATGTATTAGCCACACTCGCAAAAACTACAACCAATAACCGTTGTGTGATTGTAGTCAATAATTTTTTTGCTATAACTAATTGGTTCTTAACTAGGATAAAAATAGTCATAATTAAATGATATATTCATGTAGTCATGGAAGTCATGAATTGGTTCACAGGTAGGGTTGGCGTTGGTGCGAGCACTTCTGTACATAGCAAGGCCAGCGACCTGCAAGCTTGGGAACATACCAAACTCAAAGCTATATCGTGATATGGAGCAGTATCCAGGCACAACAACGATTCCAGGGTTTCTTATTCTACAGATTGGTTCACCCATCTATTTTGCAAATGCCAATTACATGAAAGAAAGGTTAATTTTTCACTAAATACGAAATACATTTTCCTTTTTACTTGTTTGTTTACATGTTTTTTTTACTTTTTATTTTAATTCTGATGGATAAATTTTGACGAACAGGATCTTGAGATGGGCTCGAGATGAAAATGAGTTGGCCATGGCTTTAGAGTATAGTGTTGAGTTCGTGTTACTCGATTTTGGAGGTTAGATTTCTTATCCGAGTTTTAATTTACGTTTGGATTTGTGGACTTCAAATCTCTAATAACAATTTTTTTTAATTGTTCGGATAAGTCTAAATTTAAAAGATTCCGAGTCTTTCAACTTTGAATCTGAACTATATCTCCTTAAATATCAATAGATTTCAAATTCTTCTTATTTGAAGACATTTAAAATCCCTTTTTTTCATATGTTTCCCTCAAATTCTAATCCATCAATCGTAACGTTATAATTTGTAATCAGATGAAATGCTTACAAACTTAATAATTATATTTTGACTTTGAGAAGCAAGAGTTTTCCCTTGATTTGGTTAGAATATATGTCCTTAGGGTTCACAAGTACTAAAAATCAATCGTCTAAACCCTAAATGTTTAGTTGAACAATGAAACAACTTAATATCTCATCAATTGCGACAGCTGTGACGGCGATCGACACTACAGGAGTGGAATCTTTACACGAAGTTCAAAGAAACTTGGAATGTAAAGGAATGAAGGTAATCAAAACACACACGTTCGAGGCTATTTTACATAATATACATATGCGTTATTGATCCAATAGTATTGAATGAACTGAACTGAGAATATTACCCCATACCTCGATGAATTTAACTTTGCAAATTATTCCAGATGATCATAATTAACCCCAGAATTGATGTCATGGACAAGTTGATGGTTACAAAATTCATTGACAAGATCGGGAAGGATGCTGTTTTCTTATCAAATGAAGATGCCATTGAGGCACTCAGATTTTCAGTTCAAGGTTCAAAGCAAGTCAATGAAGAAGGTCTGAAAAGGTCTTAGTAAAAATATATTGTCCCCTGGAGCATCAATGTAACTTCTCATAATATATAAAAGTAGCATTGTAACAAATTAAATGAAATTTATTTATCATTATATGATATATATATATATGCAAAGATTAGAAGTGTGTATATATATATTTTTTGTATCCTTTATGTAAAGTTTTATGTTTCCTATTCGTGTCGTGACTCAAATACATGCGTGTAAACATGATTTTTCAAGTAAGTATGATATTAATGTAATTGGTTTCTTGTGTTGATCATGATAAACACATGACTTGTCGCGAGAATTAATAAGGACCATACATATATAAATTCTTAGGTCTCATTTGGTTTCTATGGCAGGATTAAGTGTGATGTGATTTTGAGTAGAATAGAATGATTATTAACCCAATCATACATTACATGTTTGTTCACGTGTTGTATGTATGATATTCCATATGAGAATGTAATATGGTGATTGGTTGAAAAGATTATAAAATATGGTTAAATGTAAAAAGATCACAGTATCATTTTTTAAATTATTTTTATTTTGATATTGTAGCTCGTGAATAATCACAAAATACAAAAGATTCTTATCAATATTTATTGAGATACAACTTTTAAAATAATAATTCTAGTGGAATATTTTTTTCTACATTCTTATGAAAACGAGATAGAAAATGAACATTCAATAAAAGTAAAAGAGAGCGAAGGTTTATTTTTTTTAAAAAAAAAATACTTATAAAAGTATGGAGCGAAAAGGTCTATTTTTTAAAATTTGACAACTAATCAAAATTCAAATGTTTTTTAAATGTCCCCCAAATAATGAAGCAATATTTATTTATTATATTTTATTATAATTTGAAATACATTCATTTAAGTATACATGTTTTTAAAGGGTGGTGAAAAAGTGAGAGGGTATTTAAGAAAGAAGTTCTTTAATCACACCTTTACTAATAGATAGATTTTTTTTAAATTCAAGCCCAAGCCCTTGAGTCACCCATGATGCATGAGATAACAAAAGTGGAAAGTTAATCCCCTAGCATATTACACATGGCCACATCAAGATTTACACAATGTTGTGTATATGATATAGTGTTGTGAGTGTGCAAGTGTAGTGTGTATGGATGTGTGACTATTCTGATTTTTTGTGAAAATAAAAATATATATTTTACATCTCTTGCCGCACCCTCCCTTGTGATAGTCGTCCATCTCTCTCCATAATTCTCTAGTTCTTGTTCTTCTTGTAAGTGGATGTATACATTGGTAACATATTTATATATAAGGGTAAAAAAATAATTTTATATATATAAGCCATACAATAAATACACACACCTTACCACACTACACAATTTCCAACACAATTATAATATCGAAAATATTGTTTTTTTTATAAGAAGACTATTCATTGAGGTAACCACTCAATATACACTTTCTCAAAAATTCTCTCTATACTCAATTTCACTTGGTGAATCGTTGTGCCGAGGGTAATATTCTCGTTCCATCCTTTCATTAAAATTATAACCACATCATTAGCACCTATATGATGTATATTGTTGATAATATACATTTATTTACAAGGGAAAAAAAGTAATTTTATATATACAAGCCAAACCTTACCATACTACATAATTTCCAACACCACTATAAATATCCAAAATATTATTTTTTACAAGGAGACTATACATTGAGGTGACCACTCAATACACTCTCTATACTCAATTTCACTTGGTAAATCGTTGTGCCGAGGATAAAATTCTCGTTCCATCCTTTCATTAGTATCATAATCATATCATTGGAGCCGTCTGTGGGAATACATTACCCCAGTATTGAGAATGCAGACCAGTCCCGAGCTCGCGATGTTCATGGGGTGGACACCACCTAAGAAGCACAAGTGAATGGAACGGCCAAAAGTTTAAAAATTGTGTTATTGAAGCCGTTCCAAAATTTATAATATTTGGCTGATCTATTTTGGAGCGGGCTCAAAATATGGAGAAAAATTGAAAATTTGGAACGGCTATTATATAAAGTCGTTCCAAAAATCGGTCCAATATATTCGTTTGGCAGAAAATTCTAAAATTTTTTGGGAGAAATCCAATTTTCAAATGGTCATTCAAGGGCTAGTACCAAAAGTCGTTCCAATATGTTAATATCTAAAGTCGTGTAAAAAGTCTTTATAATATGTGTTTTAAATTTTGAAATTTATGTTTTCAAGTATGATATCTTAAAATTCATACACTGACTTCATTCGAAACTTAAATACATATAAGATTGTGTCCATTTGATCACATTTGCCGATCTGATTTAAAATTACATGGGCTGAATAATGTACCTGGAATTGAAGACTACTCTTATGTTTTGGATATAATATCTTGAAATCCGTATACCTAATTAGTCCAAAATTTCAACGCATGTATTCTGTTGTCGGTTTAATCATATCTAACTGTTTGATCTAAATTTTAACGGTCCGATTAAGCCATACAGTTCAACAACGTAAGATAATAGTTACATCAGTGTATGAACGGCAAAATAGTTACAAAGGTCATTTTTACACAATTGTATTTGTAAAGCCATTACAAAAACTTCACCGTTACGATTTGAAATGGCTTTTGGAATTGCTATAAAAATTTGAAAGGCTTCTCTATTTTTGAAAGCTCACCGTTCCAAAACCTAGTCCAAAGGCCGGTGTCCGTTACAGATACCAGTATAATTTTTTTAACGCTAAAAATTCACTATGATTTTTGGAATGTTGGCATTGTAACGGTCATTGAAAAAATAGAACTTTCGTTTCAAGAATCGAATATAAAAATCGTTACAAAATGTAATTCACTTGAATGGTTCATAAGCCTTTCCAATTATCTGATATTTTTTGAAATATTTAAGTTTATAATATTTTATAAATAAGTTTTTACTTTTTAAGAAAAAAATAAAAAATTAATATTTGGATCGGCCAAAAATTTAAAAATTGTGTTATTAAAGCCGTTTCAAAATTTATAATATTTGACTGATCTATTTTGGCGCCAACTCAAAATATGGAGGAAAATTGAAAATTTGGAACGGCTATTATACAAAATCGTTCCTAAAATCGGTCCAATATATTCGTTTGGCGGAAAATTCTAAATTTTTTTTAGGGAAAATCCAATTTTCAAATGGTCATTCCAGGGTTAGTACCAAAAGTCGTTTCGATATGTTAATATCTGAAGTTGTCTAAAAAATCATTATAATATGTGTTTAAATTTCAAAACTTATGTTTTCAAGTACGATATCTTAAAATTCATACACCAGATCATGCCAAACTTAAATACATATAAGATTGTGTCCATTTGGGCCGAATCATATTGTAGGGTGGCCCCTTTGGGTTAAGTCTGGCAACCTGGGCGGGCTGGCGGGCTTGTATTTGAGCTTAGCATTTCTTTAAGGGCCCATCCTTTTTGGCATCAGTAATGGTAAAATTAGTCGGTACAAAGGCTGTTACAATTTATAACGGCCACAAGATAAGCCGTTACAAATATTTTGTAATGCTCAAATTTGCCGTTACAAATATTTTTTTGTAGTGATATATATATATATATATTACATATATACTAAGTAATCTAATATATTCACATATACTAAAGCGTAATAATATGTATAAAAAATATGAGTATATATATACCTTGTATAAAAATATCAAATCTGGGCCATCCATTTAAATATATTATATTTAGACAGCTGATTTTATGGGCAAAAAAAAAAAAAAATCATGAACAACGTGTGTAACACGCTCTGAACTTTAAAAATTTTTCGCTTCATTTTAAAAAGTAAAAAACAAAATATTTTTACATCATTTATTTTTACGAAAAAGTTTTCTACTCATTTCCCACATCGCGATCGTATTTTTCCCAAAACCAAAGTAGGTATCATAACTATATATTTTAATACCATGAAACCTTTCACAATCTTGACATATAAATAGGAAAATTATGTGTAATCCCCATCACACTGCTAAATTATTCTTTTCTTGCAATAAAGAGAAAAAACACTAGCAAAAGTATAACAATCCGACTGTCGTAAAATTTTTCCCTTTTCTGGCCAAAGAAAAGTTCAGCCAACAGTAAACGAGGCGTCGGCGACGGTACTTAAAGGGGCAGGCGAAGGTTAGGCATAACCTGCAATTTCATGGGCAAGTCCGTAATTTAGAGCGGATTTGTATCAATTCCAGTAGATGTGAATTAAAATTTGAAGGCCGACGATAAGACATTTGACCCCAAATGCTATTTAACACACAAACAAACAAATCAGCGCGCGGCCCACGCTGCTTAAAACCTGCATATGCCATCCAAGCAAAGACGCCAAACCCAACAGACAGAGCGACGCGCTTCTAACATTTCCAGTTGGCCGGCAATTGGCAATGCATCCGCCCTTCCCAATATATATTACACTTAAACTAATCCCAACCCTCCCTCTATTATTAGGAGTAGTTAAAGTTAGTTAATTGCCACGTAGACTTCATCATTTCAAATTATAGCAACTCATCATAATATTCATGTTCTTTACGTCTCAAATTAGTCACTAATCTTTTTTTTTTTTTTAAGTAAGTTATAATTGACGTTGATGTTCTTTGTAAAATTATAAGTGCATCTTTTGAAATTGTATATATTATGTTCAGTAATGGAGGTGTTTATATAAATACTCCCGCTAGGTACATTATAGTAATATCTCCTTAGGAGTACTTGTAGCTTTACGAATAACAGATGGTGTTTGTGTTATTAGATAATTTGAGGGAAAAAATGCGAACAATTTCCATGTGATATTGTAAATGAGCAAATTACTGTCTTATAAAAAAATAATTTAGCTCAGTATTTTTTTTAAAAAAAATACAGTAATGTACGTTTTTTGAAATATAGTAATGTACCTTCATATGATTTTTAAAATGAAATAATTTATATTCATAAACAGGGAGGTAAGTTGCTTCATTTTAAAAAGAAAAGTGGATAAATTGCTATTTTTATAAGGGAGTAAATTGCAAATGAATATTTGTGTCATAAGATCTAACCTGGAGAGCGTCGATGTAATTTATAATATTTTTAATGATTCGATAACCAGTTTAATTTTTTATTTTTTTGAGTTGAATGTTTCTTTTTGTGTGAAAATAGACTACTACGTTAAAAAAATAAATGTATAAAACATCATATATTAGGAACCTTCTTCCTTGAAAGCTCCTCTCAAGAATCAAATTGGAGTTAAAAAAGTGGAAAGAAACAAAAAATATGTGTTGGCATAGAATAGTATTGATCTCTTTTTTAATATTTTGTGTATGTAATATTATACGCGTTTGTTTGTTGAGTCTCTTTTCTTGAAAATAAATTAAAAAAAAAAAAAAAAGGGAAATCATTACTCCAAAGGGGCGCGTTGAACATTGATGTGTTAGTTCAAAAGAGAATAAAGTCGCCTCTTGTTAGTGAGAGTGTGAAGAGAGAGAGAGAGAGAGAGAGAGAGAGAGAGAGAGAATCTGGTGGGCTTTGAGCTGTGATTTAGCTGTAAGTCTTTTTGGTATTCATTTCTCTCTCATCAATACCCATTTCCCTCTCACATTCACACAATCCCTAACGATAAACAATAGAAAAACCCATTTCTCCTTTCTCTCTCTTGCTTGCCTCCCAGACCACCACCACAGCCACCCAAATCCCTAAAGCCCACATCTCAATTACCCTTCCTTCTCTGCTCATTTTCCTTCCCAGATCTCCGCTTTGTATCTTGTTCATCTCACATTTTTGTTGGGTGAAAGGAAAGAGGGAAGAAAGGCCGAAACAAAAGGATTTGAGCTTCAGATAGATGTCTGGTGTGAGATGAAGCAAAGTAATTGCTGTTGCTGCATTTGGTGCTGTCATCTCAGTCTCTTGCTGCTGCTTCTGCTTTCTTTGTGCTTGTCTTTTTCTTCTTCAGCTGATGCATTCCATGTTGAAATCAGCGGCAATGGTGGTCCGCTTACTGAAGCTGAAGTGTTCTACATCAAGAAGCGGCAGCTGTTGTACTACTTGGATGAGTTTGGGGACAGAGGAGAGAATGTGACGGTTGATCCTTCTCTTGTCTTCGAGAACCCCAGACTCCGCTCTGCTTACGTTGCTCTCCAGGCTTGGAAGAAGGCCATTCTCTCAGATCCCCACAATCTCACCGTCGATTGGGTTGGATCTGATGTTTGTAACTACACTGGGGTGTTTTGTGCGCCGGCACTTGACAATCCTTCGATCCGAACTGTCGCTGGAATTGATCTGAACCATGGCGACATTGCTGGGTACCTCCCGGAGGAGCTCGGCCTTCTCACGGATCTTGGCCTTTTCCACATCAATTCCAACCGTTTCTGCGGCACTGTCCCCAAGAAGTTCAAGAACTTGAAGATACTCTTCGAGCTCGACTTGAGCAACAACAGGTTCGCAGGCAAGTTCCCTTATGTTGTTCTAAGATTGCCTAAGCTGAAATATTTGGATCTTCGATTCAATGAGTTTGAAGGACCCGTTCCGTCCGAGCTATTCGACAAGCCTTTGGATGCTATATTCATCAACCACAACAGATT
Organism: Sesamum indicum; assembly: GCF_026168435.1. Classification (NCBI taxonomy): domain Eukaryota; kingdom Viridiplantae; phylum Streptophyta; class Magnoliopsida; order Lamiales; family Pedaliaceae; genus Sesamum; species Sesamum indicum. The sequence continues at coordinate 14,721,788 of NC_142661.1, forward strand.
TGCCTTTGAATTGCCCGATAATTTCGGCAACTCGCCAGTGTCTGTCATTGTGCTGGCAAACAACAAGTTCCACGGCTGCGTGCCGGCGAGTCTTGGAAACATGAGCAATCTTAACGAGATTATACTAATGAACAATGGGCTGAGGTCGTGCTTGCCGCCTGAGATTGGGCTGTTGAGGAACTTGACAGTCTTTGATGTGAGCCATAATGGGTTGATGGGGCCGCTGCCTGATAGCGTTGGAGGAATGGTGAGTTTGGAGCAGCTGAATGTTGCGTATAATATGCTTTCCGGGGCTATTCCACAGAGCATATGTACGCTGCCGAGGCTTGAAAATTTCACCTTCTCCTATAACTTCTTCACTGGCGAGCCTCCGGTGTGCTTGGCCCTTCCGGACTTTGATGATAGACGGAATTGCTTGCCCAATAGGCCAGCCCAAAGATCAGCCGCTCAGTGCAAGGCTGTCTTGTCCAAGAAAATTCATTGTGGTGCTTTCAGGTGTCATCGCTTCATTCCCACTCTTCCAGCGCCGCCGCCCCCTTCTCCGCCGGTAGTCATGCCAACCTCTCCCCCACCACCTCCAGTTTATTCTCCTCCCCCACCTCCTCCTGTTTATTCACCTCCCCCACCTCCACCGCCGCCTCCACCACCACCACCCTCTCCTCCTCCGCCTTCGCCCCCACCGCCTTCACCTCCTCCTCCTGTCTATTCTCCACCACCACCTCCCCCATCTCCTCCACCTCCTTCTCCCCCACCCCCATCACCTCCTCCTCCAGTCTACTCTCCTCCACCTCCCCCATCTCCTCCACCACCATCTCCACCGCCCCCGTCGCCTCCTCCACCTGTTTTCTCACCACCCCCACCACCATCACCTCCGCCGCCTGTCCCCTCACCGCCTCCCCCATCGCCTCCTCCCCCATCTCCACCACCTCCACCAATATCTCCGGCACCTTATCCTCCTTGTATACGCACACCGCCACCGCCACCTCCAAATCACCCACCACCCCCTCCACCAGTTCCCTATTACTATAACTCACCTCCTCCACCAGTATTGCCCTCGCCGCCTCCACCACCACATTCACCTCCTCCTCCACCAGTTTACATATATGCATCTCCTCCCCCTCCCCAAACCTTTTCTCCACCGCCGCCATCACCATCACCACCACCACCTTGTATAGAACCTCCTCCCCCCCCACCGCCCTGTATAGAGCCGCCACCACCACCTCCCCCATCCCCACCACCGTGTGAAGAACAGTCGCCTCCTCCCCCCTCACCCCCACCTCCTTTCATTTACAAGCCTCCACCATCACCTTCACCTCCACCACCTTATCTCTATAATTCTCCACCACCGCCACCTCCTTCTCCCTCACCTCCACCGCCTTACCTCTATAATTCTCCTCCCCCACCATCGCCCTCACCTCCACCGCCAACTCCAGTATACGAAGGGCCATTGCCTCCAGTATTTGGGGTTTCATACGCCTCTCCTCCTCCACCACCCTTCTATTGATTCTTTTTTGAGGGTCTTCCTCTAAACCATTTCCGAAACAAAAAAACAGGTACCTAAGTTGCTCATTACTTGTATTATTTACTTATCTGTTACTTCTCAGAGCTTACCTTTGTGTCATGGCATTCATGATTCTCATCACTGGGATGAGGGAACAATCCCAAAACAAAAAAACCAAAAAAAAAAAGACCAAGAAGGATCCAAGTTGGGCTTGGATGAGAGCATTTGTGCCAAGAATGTATAATGTATTGTTGAGGATTCGTGATAAATTTATCTCAGTTGCCCTTGTGGAAGAACCAAGATAAGTGGGTGACACAGAATAGACATGATCAATTAAGAGCAGAATTTTCTATGCCAATATATATTTGGATTTGTTATGGATGAATTTGAGTTGTGAAATAAAGTAGGTTTTGCAGGGAGGTGTATGTATGGAGATATCATAATCAGGAGCCGGAACTGCTACTCATGCTGTTCTAGCTTATGGGTTTTTACTGTTATTACTCTTTCTATATCATACTTTTTCTTTCTATTTATCCCGTTTATACAATAAATAATCATGATTTAGCACTTGTATTCGATTCATCAGTTCTTCTGATACAGACTCAGATCCTTGTACACTGATTCATCAGATTTTCCAGAATGGTGTTCTTGTGCACTTCCTCCTTATTGTGTTTACATGTCTGTCAGTCTTACGGAACTACATGATCATGACTTAGAACTGTAAAAGCCAGCAGAAAAGCTTATAAAACTGAAACTGATATCAAAAGTAAACTCTCCAGTTGGCCAATTAGCCTAAAATCTGAATGGGAAATGAATTTATACGACGCATTTAAAACTTTTATCCACTACCTGTGAAGCTCCGATAAGAAAACGAGATGGTGATAGCGCCAGGGAGCAGTTGTCCTCTTGATTCTTGATGCTGAGCGTATTAAGTAAATTGACATGTTTATCCCTTGCTTACAACTTTGATTGAATTTTTTTTTTTTTCAAGATTTAAAGCGATGAGTGATCGTTCCAACAATCATATTGTGATCAATAAATAAAATACGAACAATATTTACTATTATGGTAAATAATACAATAATGTTAGATACATAAAATTTTAAATAATACTTATTACTATAGTAGATAATATTCTATGTATATAGAAAAATTTGAATTTATAATTTCTAAAATTATGAAGTTTCAGCTTCGCTAATTGAATTAGGTTTTATTTTCACAACGTTGATGATCTTAACATCCTCTATGACATTTTCGAGAAACAACTCTATGGCTAATCCACCCTAAATTTTCCATTTCAAATTCAAATGTAGATTAACCATGTCGTTTTGTATATATAAATTGTAATATCGACTTTTAATAATAAATTTTGACTTAAAAGTGTGTTGGATTACGACGGAATTCGATATACATATGCCCGACCCAAGTGTGGAAATTCTTAGATGCCTACGTCTCGAACGATTAACGTTATTAGGTTATCTAGCCCTATATATTGGTTAGGCTTAATTACACTTTCACCCCTATAGAATATGAAATTATATTTTGTTCTAAAAATATTTTGAAATTACACTTACACCCCTTTAAAAATTCTCCGTTTATAGTTGATCCACTTTCATTAAAGTTTGTTTGAAAAAAGTCGAGGTTAGCAAAAAAAAATTACAGAAATTTTTAATTTTATACATTATTTAATATTCCCATATAGATTTTTTGTATTTTAAAGAGATAGATGTAATATATATCTTTGGAGTGAGGCTAACATTATTAGATTTTTCTCCTTATAAAATAATGGATAAAATTAAAAATTTCTGTAATTTTTTTTCTTGAACTCAACATTTTTTGAACTATAATGGAGGAGTCGGGTGTAAAATAGAGAATTTTTTAAAAAGGTGTAAATATAATTTTAAAGTATTTTAAAAAAAACATAATATCACATTTTTAAAGGGGTCTAAGTATAATTAACTGGTCATTTGAATTTATATTTTTATGAAGGATTGGCATTTCGGAAAGACCTACCATTTTTATGATGGGTGCCAAATATTAGTATCTATGGCAAGGGTTTGCTAAATTTCAAACCTTAGGTAAGGGGCAGAGATGTTCTCTCATATATTGTCTCATGCACTGATGTTATGTTCATACATGTATCATATATACTTCAGTTTTAAATTATAATCTATGTAATTATATTTTTTAATTGAAATAAAAGCCATATATTATTAATTTAACATTCATATATAAAAGTGTAATGAAAGATCCACGTGAAGGTGGGGGAAAAATAACCCCTCTATATATCATATTTTGGTTTGATAATTATTGTAGAAGTATGGGGATGCCATCAAATTCCAAAATGAAACTAATACATGTTTTTTTGATTTTATGGGGTTAACTTCTTAGTAGTGAATTTAGCGGAATCCTACTCGCAAGCAAAGGAGACCTCAAGTCTTTCAGAATTGGAATGCAAGACGAGCAACACAAATCATGGTAAAGAACCACATTGGGAAGACCTTGGTAATAGCCTTCCTATACCTAATTCAGACAAGTACTATAAAGAAAAGCATTTAAAGTTGTAACAATACTATGACAACAAAAGTTGTACTTGGGGCAGGGAGGTTGAATATTTATAATTTTCCTCAACTGTATAATGTTGAAAAATGATGAATGAAAAATTAAAATAAATTTATTTAAATCAAATTAAATCGTAACAAGTGATTGGTTATGACGTGCGGTGAACTTATGACAGATGGATGGATGACGCCCAATCATCATCTAGTCGTATCTAATTCAACTGAATAATTGTGTCCTGTGGTTGAAATGATATGTCTATTGGGTGAAGCCATTTGAATGAAACGACCCGTCCATTGAGTGAAGTGGTATGTCTTTTGGGTGAATGATGTGTCTATTAGACAAAATGTAATAACCTTTCGAAGGTATCTTTTCTGATCGGACATGTCCATTTAATGATACCTTTCCAATTTCTATAAATAGACCCCCCTCCATTTTATTTCATTCATTCAATTCATTCAATAGCATTCCTAAGCAATAAAAGCGTTTTGCAAGCATAGTTTTAATAAGAGATTTTCAAAATATTTTTTGGCTCGTTGTTCTCAAAGTTTATTGCTACTATTGAGATTTTTAGTCATTGTATCTTGGGAGATAAATTGTCATTTCCGTAAGCACCAGGGCGGGGCAATAATTGTCTTAAAGAAAAAGAGCCAAACTCTTATCTCGATTCATAATACACAAATCCCGCATATATTCCTTAATCCTAACAAGTTTATGACAATTATTTATTTTGTGTATTATGGCGATCGAATCTACTAATACGGCTACTATGGTTGTCCAACCACATGTTGCAGAACCTATTGTTACCCAAGGGGAAAAGACCAGAGAAATTCTCTGGTAATGACTTTAGAGGCATCAAAAGTTGTTATTCTACCTCACTATGTTGAACCTACCTAGGTTCGTAAGTGAGGAAGCCCCCGTTGTGTCTAAAGGGAAAACTGATACCCAAAAGAGGGCTACTTTGGATGCATGGGGAGATGGAGATTTCTTATGCAGAAACTACATCCTCAACGGTTTGGTGATACATTGTACAACATGTATAGCTCAACCAAGACTGCAAGAGCCCTTTGGAAGTCCTTGAAAAAGAAATACAAAACAGAGGATGCCGGATTGAAGAAATTCATAGTCGGAAATTTTTGGAGTTCAAAATGGTGGATCCCAACAGTAATGAGCCATGCCCAAGAGTTCCAAAAGATTCTGCATGATCTGCATGCAGAAGGGATGAAGCTCAGCGAATCCTTCCAAGTAGCTGCTATGATTGAAAAGCTACCACTAATATGGAAGGATTTTAAAAATTACCTGAAGCACAAGTGGAAGGAAATGGGGCTTGAGGATTTGATTGTCAGATTGAGGAAGAAAAATCGCTTGTTTGAGATAAAATCCGGAAAGCTACAAATTGAGGCTAAGACAAATTTGATGGAGCAAAATGGAAATACTAGTAACAAAAGAAAGCTTGTTGACTATAAGCTGAAAAAGTAAAAGGCTAAAATGATCAATGGATATTGCTACAATTGTGGCAAACCTAATCCTATGGCCAAAGATTGTCGACTTTCTAAGAAAAATCAAGAGCATATTTCAGAGGTCAGGTCTATACCAATAGATTTGGGAGAACTCATCTCTCTGTTGTGGTGTTTGAAGCCAATTTGGTAGACAACCCAAGAGACTGGTGGATTGACACTTGCTCTACCCGCCATATCTATTCCAACAAATAGATATTCTCAACTTACACATCAATCAACAGGAGGAAGTTGTTTATGGGAAATTCAACAATTTCTAAAATTGTTGGACTCACAAAGTAGTACTAAAGATGACCTTGGGAAAGGAACTCACTTTGATCGATGTGCTGCATGTTCTAGACATTTGAAAGAACTTAGTGTCTGAATCACTATTAGTTAAAAGTGGGTTTAAACTAGAATTTGAGTCTAACAAATTTGTACTTAAAAAGAATAACCACTTTAAAGGGAAATGACATGTAGAGAAAGTGCTATTTAAGATGAATGTAATGACTGTAATGCGTAATTTTGAAAGCAATAAAATTACTGTTTCGACTTACTTGACTGAGTGTTTTAATTTATGGCATATTAGACTAGGACATGTTAATTTTAACACTCTACGAAGATTAGTAAATTTAAATTTATTACCTTTGTTTGGAATTGATGCTAAACATAAATGTGAAATTTGTTTTGAAGCTAAAATGACTAAGGTGCCATTTCATTCTGTTGAAAGAAAAACGTCACCTCTAGAATTAATTCCTAGTGATATATGTGATTTAAAACCTTTGCAAACTAGAGGTGGAAAAAAATATTTTATTACTCTTAATGATGATTGCACAGAATAATGTTATTTTTACTTGTTGAGAAGAAAAGATGAGGCATTGGAAGCCTTTAAATTTTATAAAAATGAGGTTGAAAATCAACTTAGCAAAACTATAAAAGTTATACGTAGTGATAGAGGTGGCGAATATGGAGCTCCATTTGAGGAATTTTGTTCAGAATTTGGCATAATTCATCAAACTATTGCTCCTTATTCACCTCAATCAAATAGTATTCTGAAAGAAAGAATCGTACTCTTAAAGAGATAATGAATACTATGTTGATAAATTCTGGCTTACCCCAAACTTGTGGGGAAAAGCAATTCTTTCACCAAACCACATTGTTAATAAAGTACCTCGCAAAGATAAAAATGAGATCCTTATGAACTTTGGAAAGGTCATAAACCTTCTTACAAATGTCTTAAAGTGCCGGGGTGTTTGGCTAAAGTAGAAGTACCGAAACCCAAACAAGTAAAAATAGGGCCAGAGACCACTAATTGCATATTTATTGTATATGCAAATAACAATAGTGTATATCGTTTCTTGGTGCACAAATCAACAATCCTTGATATATATGAAAATATGATCATCGAATCAATGAATGTTGTTTTCTTCAAAAATATCTTTCCTTGCAAGGAAAGAAAAGAAGAAGAAAGTTCTAGAAAAAAAACTCATGAAGTTGCAAATGGTGATCATCAAAAAGATTAAGAACCCAAACGCAACAAAAGGGAAAAAATAGCTAAAACTTTTTGCCCAGATTTTTTAACTTATTTGTTAGAAAATGAACCAAGGACAATCCATGAAGCATTGTCAAGTCCAAAAGCTCCATTTGGGAAAGAGGCTATCAACAGAGAAATTGAACCTATTATGCAAAACCAAACTTGTGAGTTGGTGGATCTCCCTCCTGGTAGCAAATCATTAGGTTGTAAATGGGTTCTGAAAAGAAAGTACAAGGCTGATGATTTATAGATAAATATAAAGCAAGGTTGGCAGCTAAAGGGTTCAAACAAAAAAAAGGCCTTTTACTTCTTTGATACATATTCACCAGTTAATAGAATAACGCAAATTCGAGTCCTTATAGTTATTGTTGCATTATATGATTTGAAAACACACCAAATAGACGTTAAGATTGCATTCTTAAATGGCGAGTTAGATGAAGAGATCTATATGGAACAACCTGAAGGATTTGTCGTTCCTGGCCAAAAAAATAAGGTCTGTAGACTTGTCAAATCTTTGTATGGACTTAAACAAGCTCCTAAACAATGGCATGAAAAGTTTGACTGAATAATATTGTCAAATGGCTTCAAAATCAACAAGTGTGATAAATGTGTATATTTTAAGAGCACCCACAACTCTTTTATCATAGTTTGCCTATATATAGATGACATGTTGATAATGGGAAACAATCGTGATATTATTTTAACTACTAAGAGAATGTTGACAAAATATTTTGATATGAAAGACATGGGTTTAGCTAACGTAATATTAGGGATCAAAATCTCTAAAATGTCTGATTGACTTGTCTTATCACAATCTCATTACGTTGAGACTATACTTAAAAAGTTAATGACTTATGACTGTCACCTGCTAAGACTCCTCTAAATCTAAATCTACATTTAGCAAAGAACAAAGGTGAACTCGAAGGTCAAATTGAATACTCAAGAATAATTGGTAGTTTAATGTATATCATGAATTGCACTCGTCCTGATATTGCATACGTAGTCAACAAACTGAGTAGATTTACAAGTAATCCTAGGAAAGATTTGGAAGGAGTTGACTAGGGTCCTTAGATACCTAAAATACACTTCAATTATCTATATGAGATATCCACCTGTATTAGAAGGATACAGTGATGCCAATTGGACATTAAATCTACAAGTAGAAACGTATTCACTATTGGAGGCGGTGCAATATCGTGGAAGTTCTCAAAACAAACTTATATAGCTCGTTCTATAATGGAATCAGAGTTTATAAATAAAGCTGGAGAAGAAGTTGAATGACTTCGTAATTTCTTGGAGGACATTCCTTGTTGGACAAAACCAGTGTCCGCAATTATGGTACATTGTGATAGTCAGTCGGCTATAGAAAGAGCACAAAGTAGTTTGTATAATGGTAAATCTAGACATATACGTCGAATACATAATACAATAAGACAGTTGATCTCAACTGGAATCATATCCATTGACTATATAAAGTCAAAGGATAATTTAGCTGATCCATTAGCAGAAGGCCTTTCTAGAGACCAAGTATACTGTTTGTCAAGGGGATTGGGAATTAAACTTAATAATTAAATCTTTATAGCGATAACCCACCTTGTTGATTGGAGATCCCAAAATCTTGGTTCAATGGGACAACTAAGTTGTAGAGATTGTGAAAAAGCACTTGGAGTTTTACTCCTTGTTCCTATGACGTTTAGTGTTGTTAACTAAAGGGTAGAAGCGCTATGTGCGTTTAATGATTCCTATACTAAGTCAAGTATAGCATAGGAGATCACCTATATAAGTGTGAAGACGGGCCACTTCAAATGAAAAACACTTATGAATCCAAGATGATGTCCAGGGCCAAAATTGACTCAATCGTGAAAACCAAAGATATTAGAGAAGGTATTTTGGGGGTATTATTGTCTTGGTTTACACCAATGACTGAACAGTTCAAGACATCATGTTCACTTATTAGTCAAGAAATTCGATGGTATTTCTCTAAGGGAGGTTCAAAGCCACAAGCTACATTTCCTGATGCAATGACTTCTCTCTTGAAACTCTCTTAAGTGTCTACATGTTCATATGCATTAATATTCATTTATGTGGGGACTGTTGAAAAATGGTGAATAAAAAATTAAATTATATATTTATTTAATAAATTTATTTTGATCAGATTAAATCGTAACAAATGATTGGTTATGACATGCAATGCATAACAAGCTTATGACACATGGATGATGATTGATAATGCGCAATCATCATCCAGTCGTATTTAATCCAACGGAATAGTTATGTCATTTGGTTGAAATGATGTGTCTATTAGGTGAAACCTTTTGAACGAAACGATGCTTCCATTTGAGTGAAGTGATATATCTTTTGGGTGAAATGATGTGTCTATTCAGACAAAAGGTTATAATCTTTCGAAGGCAACTTTTCTAATCGGACATGTCTATTCAATGATGCCTTTTCAACTTCTATAAATACATCCCCCCATTTCATTTCATTCATTCAAATTCATTCTATAGCATTCTTAAGCAATAAAAATATTTTGCAAGCATAGTTTCAGTAAGAGAATTCCAAAATATTTTTTAATTCGTTGTTCTCAAAGTTTGTAGTGCTACTACTTTGAGATTTTAATTCGTTGTATCTTGGGAGACAAAATACCATTTCCATAAGCACCAGGAGCAATAATTGTCTTAAAAAAAAAGAGTCAAACTCTTACCTCGACTTCATAATACACAAATCCCACATATATCCCTTAATTCTCCTAACATATAATTCTATGTAAATCATGGACCCCAAAATAAATAAATAGTCACAATAAATCCATATATATTTAAAATTTTCATGGTACCCGAGCTATGTCATAAATGAGTTGATTCCAAAACTTGCCTGTAAATAGAGTTGAGCTGAGGTAAGGTCTGGGAACGCGGTATGCAATGAGAAGACAGCTTTCAAGTGATAGAGCGAATCTTGCATGAGCAATTCACGGATTATTAGGAATATAGTGCCACTAGGATCTAGCTGTTGTAAGGTGGTGCTTCAAAATTATGAAATTTTGATTTTAAATCCTAAGATAACCATGTGCTTTGATCTTTTGTTGGAATAACTATAATTTAAATACATATTTGATGGTTTTGCACTGCAACAAAATATAATATTAATGATAAAATATTAAATAATAATTTTAAAATTATCATTAAAGATATATATTAAGTTACAAAAATTCTTATCTTGTCAATATGCAATTATTAGCGATCAGAATTGTGCATAAAGATGTCACCATAGTTAATTAGTGGCATATTTATAATGATAACAGAACATAATGACGAACAAATAAATAGGCAATTATTAGCAATCAGAATTGTGCATAAAGGTGTCACTGTAGTTAATTAGTGGCATATTTATAATGACAAAAATAACGAACAATTATTTATTGTCAATACGTCGTTACTGATTATCTATAGTGTCAGTTTTATTCACAACTTCTGTCACTACTTCTATTAAAAGATAAAATAATAATATTAAAATTGTTACTAAAAATATATATTAAATGATAACAAGAATTATTAATAAAAATGGCACCATAAGTAATGGGTGACATATTTATAATATTAAAAAATATAAAAAAATAATTTACCCATTTACAATATCACATAATTCGTTATCTGAGTTATGAATTCTTGAATCTTAAGCGGCGGGTTGATAGGATCGCATTTTGTGCTTATTTTATATAATATTTTATCCTATTTTGTGACCAAATGCTCCTAATTAAATATTATTTTGTAGCATTAGGACAAAAGGAATGGAAAATGAAGAAAAGCACCAAAATGGAAATTTAAACAAGACTCAAACTCAATTTTTGGCAAGAGTTTGAAACTGCTTGGACTACCTCTGATGAAGGAAGAGTTTAACTAGGATTATAATTTTATCTCTATAAGTCTTTTAGTTCCACTAGGAATCTACTTCTAATCCTAGTAGAACTAGGTATCTAGCTATTATAAATAGGTGATGTAATTCACTTTAAGAGACAACTTTTGAACTCTTTTATTTCTCTACGTTTTTATATTATTTTGTTTTTCATGCGTTCTTCCATGAGCATGTCTAGCTAAACCTCTCATTCCGGTTGAAGACTTGGTGAACGCTTAAATCCAACGGGTTGTGAGATCTAATTTATGCTTTCTACTTTTATTCATATTGGTATTTGTGTTGTTCTCTGTGCTTTTATTACAAATAATCTGATTTATTGTCAAGAATATTTGCCTAGCCAATTGAACTTTCAAATCCGTAATTGTTTGTTTAGTTCGATAACTAGTGGTAACACAACATAATTGATTATGTAGAAGTTTTCGATTATGTTGTGGGGAATGCACAATCTAACTTAAATAAATCCTCGTAGGAATTTATTGGTTAGAATTGGGCCTTTCTAGTTCTTAATGCTGTCGGTAAATTAAATCTTGAGGACGTTCCCAAGGTTGTTTACTGATTAGGGATTTAGTCAACGGACGTTCCTTGACTATCCACAAGGTAAGGAAAGGTGAGGTCGTTAGGTCGTACCAATTGCCATAACCAATTTATCTATCATGAATAATTGTTATCTTTGCATCGATGATCAACCGTGGAATTAAGCGTGATCCTGTCTTTAACTGGAATACTCTCCTCTTATATTTATCTCTTCTAATTTTATTAGCTTTTTAGTTTTATTCTTCTTCACAATCAAAACTCCCCCTAATTATTTTCGTTTTTGAAGGAATTAATTCAAAACCAATCTCTGTGGATTCGACCCTACTCACACATCTACAAAAGTGTTCGTAGGAATTATTTTTGGTGAATTCGACACCCATCAAATTTTGGCGCCGTTGCCGGGGATTGGTGTCTTTAAATTAATTTCTTTTTCTAGTTACTTGGTTTTATGCCACGTTCTTCTCGTACAGGTGAACTTAAATTTGACCCGGAGATCGAGAAAACTACTCGTAGACTCCGAAAAGAAACCAAGCAACACAAGGAAGAGGCTTCTACTTCTTCCAAACCAGCAGCAGACTCTGAGTTAGACGTGTCCACGTCTAACAACTCTAAAGACGAAGTCATGGCCCAAAATCCCGAACGAACGATCAAAGAGATGACTTCGCTTGACTTAAATCAACAACCACTCTGCATTGAATATCCTAATTTAGATGTTGATTTTGAACTTAAATCCGGTCTCATCCACTTACTTCCCATTTTTCGTGGCCTTGCAGGTGAAGACCCACACAAACACCTCAAGGAATTTCATGTGGTGTGTTCCGGCATGAGACCTCAAGGAGTCACCGAAGAACAAGTCAAGCTAAGAGCTTTTCCATTCTCATTGGGCGATAAAGCAAAAGATTGGCTCTACTCCTTACCTTCGGGATTTATTGTTAGTTGGAACGAACTCAAGAAACTATTTCTTGAGAACTACTTCCCCGCTTCAAGGACTACAAACATCCGGAAGGAAATAAGTGGAATACGCCAATTCTCCGGTGAAAGTTTCTATGAGTATTGGGGAAGATTCAAACAATTGGTGGAGAGTTGCCCTCATCACCAAATTCCCGACCATCTTCTAATTCAATATTTTTATGAAGGATTGTCTGAGGCAAATAGAAGCTTGGTGGATGCAGCTAGTGGAGGTGCTTTGTATGACAAAACTCCTACTGAAGCACGCAAACTAATCACAACCATGGCGGCTAATAATCAACAATTCGGTAATAGAAACGACAACCCCCCACAAAGGGTAAACGAGGTAAGTACTTCTCTTGATGAACGTTTGGATAAACTTACTTCTCTTGTTGAAAAATTTATAGGGGGAAGCATTCAACAAGCCAAAACTTGTGGGATATGTACATCTTCGGGACATTACACCGACGCTTGTCCTACACTTCACGAAGAATCAACCGAACATGCTGACGCCGTTGGTAGATTTTCTGGGCAACAACAAAGGAGATATGACCCATTTTCCAATACCTATAACCCCGGATGGAGAGATCACCCAAATTTGAGGTATGGCAATCAACCTCAAAACTTTCAAAGGGTTCCACACCAACAACCACCACCACCACCTCAAGCCAATCCCAATAATAGTATGCCTCTGGAAGATATCGTGAAGACACTCGCCTTGAGCACCCAACAATTCCAACAAGAAACCCGCTCGAGCATACAAAATTTGGAATCCCAAATGAGCCAACTAGCCTCCTCCGTTAGCCGTTTGGAGTCTCAAGGTAAGTTTCCTTCCCAAACTATTATTAATCCTAAGCAAAATGCTAGTGCTATTGTTTTACGCAGTGGAAAAGAGCTACAGTCCGAAATTAGCATTAAGCATGGAGACGCACAACAAGGCACAACAGAGGAAGAGCTTGAAAAATCCAAACAAACCAGCAATGACATTCCTAAGGCATTGGTGACAAAACCACCCTTCCCGGAAAGATTTGCTAAGGGTAAAAAAGAAGGAGAAGAGAGGGAAATCTTCGAAACTTTCCGTAAAGTGGAGGTAAACATTCCATTACTTGACGCAATTAAACAAATACCCCGCTATGCCAAATTTCTCAAAGAACTGTGCACCAACAAAGGAAAGTTGAAAGGCAATGAAAGGGTAAGTATGGGGGAGAATGTGTCTGCAATTCTCCAACAAAAACTACCCCCCAAATGCAAAGACCCTGGTATGTTTTCTATCCCTTGTAAAATTGGTTTAATAGGTATTAAGAGAGCCATGTGTGATTTGGGTGCTTCTATAAATGTCATGCCTCTTACTATCTTTAAATCTTTGAATGTTGGTCCATTAAAAGAAACGGGTGTTGTGATTCAACTTGCTGATCGTTCTATTGTTTATCCTGAAGGAGTCCTTGAAGATGTTTTAGTAGAAGTTAATGAATTGGTTTTTCCTGCTGATTTCTTTGTGATAGATATGAGGGAAGATAACTCCCCCAATTCTACATCTATTTTGTTAGGAAGGCCATTTCTTAAAACCGCTAGAACAAAAATTGATGTCCACAATGGTACTCTCACTATGGAATTTGATGGTGAAATTATAAGATTTAATATATATGAATCCATGCGATATCCTAGTGATGTACCTACTGCTTTCTTTTTGGATGCACTTGACCCTGTTGTGCAGGAATTGACAAATTATGATAATGAAGACCACGCCAAGTTAGTGCTAGAAAGGAGCCTCACACCCACACAAGTGCAACTTTTGGAGGACTTTATAGCACTCGATCCAAACATAGGAGAAAGCGTCTTCGAATTTGAAGCCCTTCCACCTTTACCCTCGAATCTTGCTTTCATTGAATTGCCACAATCTCATACTAAACTTGTCCCTTCTATCTTGCAGGCACCTACTTTGGAGTTGAAGGAATTACCCAAGCATCTAAAGTATGCCTTCTTAGGAGAAAACGACACTCTACCGGTGATCATCTCTAGCAAGCTTTCCTCCTTAGAAGAGGAAAAATTGATCCATGTGCTTCGAGAGTTCCGAGAGGCCATTGGTTGGACCATAGCCGACATCAAGGGGCTAAGCCCTTCTACGTGCATGCATAGGATTCTACTTGAAGAAGGAGCCAAACCATCACGAGAGGCACAACGTCGATTGAACCCGCCTATGATGGAAGTGGTAAAGAAAGAAATTTTAAAACTTCTTGATGCAGGTATAATCTTTCCTATTTCTGACAGTGAATGGATAAGTCCTACTCAAGTTGTGCCTAAGAAAACGGGTATCACTGTGGTTGAAAATTCTTTTGGAAATTTGATACCCACTCGTGTTCAAAATGGTTGGCGTGTATGTATTGATTATAGAAAACTCAATGCATCCACTAGAAAGGATCATTTTCCACTTCCTTTTATTGATCAAATGTTAGAAAGGTTAGCTGGGCGTTCTCATTATTGTTGTCTTGACGGCTACTCAGGTTTTCATCAAATACCCGTGGCACCAGCCGACCAAGACAAAACAACCTTCACGTGCCCCTTCGGCACATTTGCCTATCGACGAATGCCCTTCGGTTTATGCAATGCACCCGCCACATTCCAAAGATGTATGGTAAGCATTTTTTCTGACTATGTGGAACAATTCATAGAGGTATTCATGGATGATTTTACTGTTTATGGAAATTCTTTCAATGATTGTTTGGGAAAATTGGCTAAAGTTCTTGAAAGGTGCATAGAGAAGAACCTTGTGCTTAATTATGAAAAGTGTCATTTTATGGTTGATCAAGGTTTGATTTTGGGGCATATCGTATCTTCTAAAGGAATAGAAGTCGATCCAGCTAAAATTGATGTCATAAAATCCCTACCTTACCCCGCTAGTGTGCGGGAGATTCGCTCTTTTCTTGGTCATGCAGGATTTTATAGACGGTTCATTAAGGATTTCTCCAAGATAACTCAACCCCTGTGCAAGTTGTTGCAAAAGGATGAGACATTCGTGTTTGATGAAGCATGCAAACTGGCATTCGACAAGTTGAAAGATTCTTTGACCTCCGCACCAATAATTCAACCTCCAAATTGGAAACTACCATTTGAGGTCATGTGTGATGCAAGCAACCATGCTATTGGCGCCGTTCTAGGCCAACGAGTTGGAAAGGACCCTCATGTCATCTACTACGCTTCAAGGATGTTAGACAACACTCAAAGCAATTACACCACCACGGAAAAAGAACTATTAGCTGTTGTCTTTGCTTTAGAAAAGTTTCGTTCTTATTTGCTTGGTACTAAAGTGATTGTTTATTCTGATCATGCAGCACTTAGGTACCTCTTGTCAAAAAAAGACGCAAAGCCAAGGCTCATACGGTGGATACTCTTACTACAAGAGTTTGACTTAACCATTAAGGACAAAAAGGGGGCGGAAAATCTCGTTGCCGACCATCTCAGTCGATTAATAATCGACGGACATTCACCCCCTTTAAAAGATGAATTCCCCGATGAACAACTCCTCGCCACACAAGGAATAATCCCATGGTACGCTGATCTAGTAAATTTCCTTGCTACTAATGCTTTGCCTAATGATTTGTCTAGAGCAAAAAGAGAAAAAATTAGAAGTGATGCAAAGTACTATGTGTGGGACGATCCATATTTGTGGAAGTATTGCTCAGATCAAATCATAAGGAGGTGCGTACCCGAATCCGAAGTTACATCTATTCTTGAATTTTGTCACTCTCATGCTTGTGGGGGGCATTTTGGGCCTAAACGAACAGCATTGAAAGTGTTAGAATGTGGTTTATTTTGGCCAAATTTGTTTAAGGATTCCTATCTATTCTGCAAATCTTGTAAGAATTGCCAAATGACGGGAAATCTCGGTCCCCGTGATCAAATGCCCCTAACCTCCATACTTGTGTGTGAAATCTTTGATGTATGGGGAATTGATTTTATGGGACCATTTCCCTCATCCTTTGGTAAATCTTACATCATTCTTGGGGTAGATTATGTATCTAAGTGGATTGAAGCAAAAGCCACACGTACGGATGATGCTAAAACTGTCATAGATTTTGTGAAGACTAACATCTTTTCTCGGTATGGGATGCCTAGAGCCATCATTAGTGATCGAGGGACTCACTTTTGCAATAAGATGGTAAGTGCTTTGTTCAAAAAGTACAATGTAACTCATCGAGTCTCCACTGCCTACCACCCGCAAACAAATGGTCAAGCCGAAGTCTCCAATCGTGAGATCAAGTCCATACTTGAAAAGACGGTCAATCCCAATCGCAAGGATTGGAGCGTTCGCTTGGATGATGCGTTATGGGCTTACCGCACTGCATACAAGACTCCAATAGGTATGTCCCCGTACCGTTTAGTTTTTGGTAAACCTTGTCATCTTCCTGTTGAACTTGAGCATAGGGCTTTTTGGGCAATCAAACAACTCAACATGACGATGGATGAGACGGGGTGTCAAAGAAAACTGCAACTCCAAGAGCTTGAGGAAATTCGAAATGACGCTTACGAAAACTCAAGGATCTATAAAGACAAGACTAAAATTTTCCATGATCAAGCCATCTCAAGAAAAGTCTTTGTTGTTGGGCAAAAAGTGCTGCTTTTTCATTCCAAACTTAAACTTTTTCCGGGTAAGCTGCGTTCTCGTTGGATTGGACCTTTTGTTGTGACTCATATTTTTCCTCATGGTGCAGTTGAAATCAAAAGTCCAACCACTCAAAAAGTGTTCACGGTGAATGGGCATAGGCTTAAACCATTCTACGAAGGTTTCCAATCAACTTTAGTAGACAAAATACAACTCATGGAACCCACCATCACCTAGAAACACCATCCCGTCTAGCCAAAGACGTTAAAGAAAGGCGCTTCTTGGGAGGCAACCCATGTCCTTTTTTCTTTTTCTTAGTTATTTATTTCTCTCTCATCTAACCTCTTGTGAATGTTGTGATACCACTAAAATCGATTTTTGCAGGTCAAAAGGTATGAGCATCCACAAGGGACTCTCCTTCTCATTCAAAGCCTCACAATTCTCGAGCTCCCGCAGTTCCACCACCTACTCCCGAATCACTAAGGGACGCTCTCTTTCTCCCTTTCTCTTATTTTATCGTCCTAGATATGCATGCTTACCACATTGGGGACAATGTGGAATTATGTGGGGGGAAGGTGTTTTGATTGTTTTGATAGAAAATGAGTCTTGGTGGATTAATTATTTTGATTGATGCTTGCTACCCCTTCCATATTTGTTGAAGCAAATATTATTTTATCTTGTTCTCACACTAGCTTTATGATCAAAGACTTAGGTTAATCAAGTAATAATTTGGTAATGTGTGATAAGGATGTGCATCTAATGACTCCTGACAACTTACAGTTAAGAACTTATTTTTGCAAATGGTGATTTAATTTGAAAATTGAATGTGGAAAATTGGTGGACATAACCTACCTAGAGAGGAATTTTTGAGCCTATACACTCATAAAAATCTACAATTTTTCTTTTCTCGAGAGATAATGCTTCATGATTTTGTCTTCCTAGAACTTGCTTTGAACCATATCGAGGCCACATCTTTATGCATACACTTGAAAATGATTAGGCGCTAGGATAAAAACCCCTTTAGCTTAAAAAGACCACCTACATACAAATCCCCTTAGTAAGCCCATTTGAGCCTTATAAGCCTTAATTCCTTGTTATGCAACCCCAAGTATAAACAAACTCTACCGTCTTTTTATTATCCTTGTTTGGCCCTTCCAAGGACTAGTAGAGCGTCAAGGAAACAAAGATGTATTCTAAGTATATGTTTTGACATTAAGTGGGGGGATATCTCAATTATTGTAAAGGACATTTATGAGCTAACATGTCACATGAAAATCTTGTTCTATGCCTTAAATAAAAAAAAAAATGAAAGAGAAAATGCCTTACAAAAAAAAAGAGAAAAAGAAAAAAAAAAGAGAAAAGGAAGGCAAAAAAAAAAAAAGAGAAGAAAAAAATATATTTTCTCTCTTTGAAAGAAAGGCATAGCTCAAGTCGAGGAAAGTGGGACATGAAAGAGTATGAGATAAATTAATTTTGAAAAGCTTGGATTCCTACATCTATTACTTGGTGCTCTAATTTAGTTCCTTGGATTTTCACCTCATTTTTTCTTATTTTTCCTACCCCCAAACCAAAGCCCCATTACAACCAAAATATAAGACCTCTTGATTCAAGTGTGTGCATATTTATAAGTGGTGGAGATTTTGGTGTATAATCAAGCCTATGGTGAAGCATTTTCATAGCAAGCATTTGAGTGAAACACTCAACCAAAAACACTTGAGAGATTGGGAGATGTGAGAGCATAGTCCACTTGTTTTCCATGCTTAGTTTTCATGAAGATCATCTTGTGAAAACTTGTTTGAAACTTATTCAGTTGTCTTTTATCATATGATGTGTCATTCTTTGAACACTCAACTAGATTCTTACTTGTTACTTTCGTCTGCGATCCATAAAGTTTGAACTTGTTCAACTATTTTATCTCTATTTCTTTGCATCGAGGACGAGCAAAGGGTTAAGTGGGGAGATATTTGATAGGATCGCATTTTGTGCTTATTTTATATAATATTTTATCCTATTTTGTGACCAAATGCTCCTAATTAAATATTATTTTGTAGCATTAGGACAAAAGGAATGGAAAATGAAGAAAAGCACCAAAATGGAAATTTAAACAAGACTCAAACTCAATTTTTGGCAAGAGTTTGGAACTGCTTGGACTACCTCTGATGAAGGAAGAGTTTAACTAGGATTATAATTTTATCTCTATAAGTCTTTTAGTTCCACTAGGAATCTACTTCTAATCCTAGTAGAACTAGGTATCTAGCTATTATAAATAGGTGATGTAATTCACTTTAAGAGACAACTTTTGAACTCTTTTATTTCTCTACGTTTTTATATTATTTTGCTTTTCATGCGTTCTTCCATGAGCATGTCTAGCTAAACCTCTCATTCCGGTTGAAGACTTGGTGAACGCTTAAATCCAACGGGTTGTGAGATCTAATTTATGCTTTCTACTTTTATTCATATTGGTATTTGTGTTGTTCTCTGTGCTTTTATTACAAATAATCTGATTTATTGTCAAGAATATTTGCCTAGCCAATTGAACTTTCAAATCCGTAATTGTTTGTTTAGTTCGATAACTAGTGGTAACACAACATAATTGATTATGTAGAAGTTTTCGATTATGTTGTGGGGAATGCACAATCTAACTTAAATAAATCCTCGTAGGAATTTATTGGTTAGAATTGGGCCTTTCTAGTTCTTAATGCTGTCGGTAAATTAAATCTTGAGGACGTTCCCAAGGTTGTTTACTGATTAGGGATTTAGTCAACGGACGTTCCTTGACTATCCACAAGGTAAGGAAAGGTGAGGTCGTTAGGTCGTACCAATTGCCATAACCAATTTATCTATCATGAATAATTGTTATCTTTGCATCGATGATCAACCGTGGAATTAAGCGTGATCCTGTCTTTAACTGGAATACTCTCCTCTTATATTTATCTCTTCTAATTTTATTAGCTTTTTAGTTTTATTCTTCTTCACAATCAAAACTCCCCCTAATTATTTTCGTTTTTGAAGGAATTAATTCAAAACCAATCTCTGTGGATTCGACCCTACTCACACATCTACAAAAGTGTTCGTAGGAATTATTTTTGGTGAATTCGACACCCATCACGGGTGTTGGTGGCCTCGTCAAGTGAGCATAAAGATTTGACTTTAGTGTAATAACTAAGTATGATAGACTTCACCTTTATTATGAAAAAGGGTAATTATGGAATTGGGAGCAGCCGAAATTTGAAATCCAATCCTGGAATGAGGCATTGAATTCCGCCTCAATTGCTGCTATAATCCCTTTTATTAATATTGAATATTGATTGCAGTGAGTGAAGTACAGTATGTATCATTCCTGTGTTTGTGATGGGATTCTCACCATGTGCTGTGCACCCTTTCTTTCCTCTTTTTTTCTAATCACTTTGCCACACAATACTCGAGGGTTAATTATTTAAATATTATTTTAAAAAAAATTATAAATTATATAATAAAAATATATCGAGTCGCGGATCACACTTAAAAAATAATTTTTTAAAAAAAATTACCTTGTCGTGGATCTCAATTGTGGAATGGGTGGATATTTTTTATATTTGCCTTTCTATTGTAATATTTTTTAACAAATTGAAAGTAATTATAATAATACAATTTTAACATTATATTTTTTGGACTTTAATATGTTGTTAAAAATTAATTGTATATAATTAATTTATAAAGAATAAAAAATAAAAAAGCGTGTTGTGGACATCATCCACGACACCAAATTGTGGATGCGATCCACGATAAGGCAATTTTTTTTAAAAAAAAATGATTTTTAAGTCGAGTCGCGGATCACATCCGCAACTCGATATATTTTTGTTATATAATTTATATTTATATAAATTTTTTAAAAATTAATATTTAAATAATTAACCCCAATATTCGAGCATACATAGAAAGTTAAAAAACCAATATATAATTAAAACAGAGCAAGCGATCGATGGGCGTGGATGAAAATGTGGTAAAATATGACAGTATTCTAGCGGTTAAAAAATAAGTAGACTGGCAAAGAATGTCAGCTCAGTGGTGAAGTTGAGATTTCATAATTTTAGATGTCATAGGTTCAGAAACCGCACATATGCATGGGATGTTGTTCTGTCTTTGTTAAATATTGATATTCGACAGTAATAATTACAATCAATTTATTTCAATTAGTATAAAACATTGCTCGTACTTTAAGGAAAAAGAAGATAAGTGGACTATTTGAAATAAATAAATAATTGTATTAGTACCTAACGGCTATAATTGTAGCTTAAAATTCGGTGCACTGGTGTTACACTTACCGATTTTGAGTGAGGACTGATTTTTATATTAGTATTAATTTTACAAATTAGAACTCTTTCCCTTTGGCCCAATAGAGTTCGGTTAATCATAAAAATTGAAGGAAAAAAAAAGAGCATAAATATCAATTTTGCTCCCTCAATAATGTCACTATTTTGAATTTGGTTCCTTACTTTTTTTTTCCGGGAGAATAGCAATTTATCCCCTGTAATATTGAAAATGAGCACATTGCCCTCTTATAAAAAAAAATAGCAATTTACTCCCCTGTACTTTTTAAAATGAAGCAATTTACCTCCTTATACAAGGAGGTAAATTGCTTCATTTTAAAAATCATAGGGGGGTAAATTATTGTATTTTAAAAAATACGGGGATGTAAATTGCTATTTATTTTTTCATAAGGAGTTAATGTGCTCATTTGCAATATTATAAAGGGGTTGTTTGCATTATTTTATATTTGTGTTATTTTAGTTGGTTATATTTTAATTCTTTATTATCAAGATATATAGAGAAACTTGAAATGGTTATTAGTATGATTTTTTTTATTTCACTTTTAGGTTTTAACAATGTTTTATTCCAACAAAAGATCAGAATGTGTTTTGTGAAGTCCTGAGGTTAGCATCTCTCCAATGGAAGAGCCCGGGTTTGAATTCTCCTAAGCCCTTACATGATTTTTTTTTCTTTTTTTTGCAAATTTGGTAGTTTTAACGAAATTTTAATGTCAAGGGCCAAATTTAATAGAATTTTTAAATGTAAGGGACTAAGTCTGATGAGAAAGAAATGTGAGGGATCAAATCCGTATAAATGGCATAATTGAGGAATCAAAAGTGATATTTACTCCAAAAAAATAATAATGTTATCATAAATTGATACGGGAGGGGGAATTTCTTCTTGAGTTAAAATAGTCCAAAATACATTTGAAAGAACACTGATGCATATATTAGTAACATTTATTTATTACAAGAGTGAAAAAGTAATCTTTACATACAAGCCACGTGATAAACACATACACATTACCACATTATAAAACTCGATATCATTATAAATATCCCATATATTATTTTTTTAAACCGACTTTGATATTTACGATTTGACAACTCAATACTTTCTCACTCTAAAAAACTCTCGCTACGGATATTTGACTTAGAGCAGTGTGTGTCGAGGATAACTCTGGTTAAACTACTCATTTAATCCACAACTGCATCATTTTTGCCATCTGTAGAAAATAGTTACCCCAGCATTAAGAGCACAGACCATGTGTCGGGCACGAGATGTTCAGGGGGTGGACAATACTCATGAGGCGCAAGAAAATGGAGTAGGGTAAGCAACACCCCGTGAACAATCACCTTGTGAACCAACGCTACTTAATGGAGAAGTCCCACCACCACGTAGCAAGACCCGTTTTCATGTGCAAGGCCGACCTTCATGAGCAACCCCATTTCTGCTGGTAGAGAATCAGCCCCAGCCCCCCCCCCCCCCCCAACTCCCAGGTGTTCCACCTCAAGAAATGATGACCCAGTTAACAGTAGAAGTTTTATCGGCCCTGATTTGTGATGCGCCCACTAAAGTGACTACACAAGTGACCTCTTAGGTTCACTCTAGTGATAGTAATGGGTTCACAACTATTGTCACTCACCAAATTTAATTAATCATATTAACAACATTATTTTAAAATCAACACCATAATTCAAAATAATAAACTCAATAATCATGGTTGGTGCCTAGCAAAACATCATGAAGACCTATATCTAGATAAAGGTGGTGAACCTTTAGACAACGAGTCTCGTGCAAGTAAAGTCCTTTCATTAATTATCTCCTAATAGAGTTCAAAGCTTTGATAGTGAATCAGAACCCTTGTTGAATCAATAACTATGCATCACTTCCTTCCATTTCTTGCTTAAGACGTTCAGTGGACTTTTCCCTACAAACGCCCTCACACACATATTAGTGTCTCCACACCAGCGTTCATGAAATGAGATGTTCTGTAACGTTCATAGATTCTTGTATATAATTTGGAGATTTATTGATAATTATTAAAAAATTCTATATTTATTAATAAATGAAATTTGAATAGAAAAATTGCATAAAACCCCCCGCGTGTTATCAAAATTCAACTAAAAACTCCCCGTGTTAAAAATATAAGCAAAAAACTCCTTGTATTTTTAAAACTTGCACACGCTCCCCTTACTGTTCGTTTGACTTAACGAGATCAATTTTTTTTCCTATTTTTTCATTATACTCCTATATATTATAAATTATTATTATTATAATAATCTTTGGATTCTCTATAATCGCATTAGAACTTTAAGATCTAATCAATTTTTAATAATCATTGATCTTAAATTGTTAAAAATGAACAGTCTAAATTTCATGTATTTTAAAATATATTTTATTTATATATAAGTGTTTAAATATATCATAAAAATATAATATTGTATAATACATATATTTACTATCTGTATTGTATATATATATATATATCATGTATATATGCTGGTGGAGGGCCATTGCTCCACCTCCACCAGCCATCGTTGTCTGGGTAGCGATATCGTGCCCAGATTTGGGTAGGCGACGATGCTCATCGCTGGCAGAGGTTGTGGTGAGGCGGGGAAGTGACAACAGGCAGAGGCGGTGGTGAGGCGGAGGTCGCGATGTGGAAGCAGAGGCACACCGCCATAGTGGGGCAGGGGGGGCCGCGGCTTGGGGAAGACGATGTTGTACCTTTTTTTTTTTCTCTTTTTAATTTTATAAATTTTAATTTATGAATTATGTTAATTATGTATTTTTATATTTAAATATAATTATATTAAAATATTAAAATTTATTTACTGTAATTTATATAAATAATATAATTTCAAAATATATTCAACACAAAATCAAATAAACTAATCATATTTAGGAAAAAAGGATACTATATTTGGTCCGTTAAGTTTTTATTTAAAATCACTTTAGTCCCATAAGTTCATTTTTTGACTTTAGCATCCCTTAACTTTACTTTTTGTCTCAGTTTGATCTCTTTAACCATTTTTGGCAAAAATTTGGCCGGATTTTGATTTTTTGAAGGATAAAATGGTCAATAAATTTGATTTTATCACTTAAATTTATAAAAAATATCAAATTAATCCTTTCTTACATGAAAAAATAACTTTTTATATTATTTAATGCAGATATATTGTAATTATCTTATGTGAATAATGAAAATTTTGAACTTTTGTAAATATAATAATGATATATTGCAACTTAAAATAAACAGTTTTATTTTAGTAGTTAAAAGAAACCAAAATTATGAATAAGTTTAATAAAACTTATCTAATATGAAAATATAATGCAAAAACCTAAGTCAGTAATTTTTTTATTTCAAGAGTTAAAGATAAGTTTAAAAAAGTTAAACCTTAACAATATTTATTAAATATTTGAGTTTTCGAATAAAAAGTTGGTATAATATGCTTTTTAACTAGATTATTTGGTGGATTTTAAATATATAAAATTTATTTAAGATGTTTTTTAAATATGTAGTCACATTTTTATAGAAAAAGATCTATAAAAACCTGTGAAAAAGAATTTTATATATATTTGAAATCCATCAAATAATCTAATTAAAAGGTACATTCCACCAACTTTTTCTTCAAAATTATAGCTGTTAATATTTAATAACATTGTTAAGATTTAATTTTATTTGACATAGATCGATTAAAAAATCAACTTACATTTTTTTATATTTTTAGATAAGATAAGTTTTATAAAATTTATTTATAATTTTGATTTTTTTGGTCACTTTTGAAAGTGAAAAAAAAAAGAGACTATTTTATTTTGAGTTAACCAATATGTTAATATTATATTCACAAGAGTTCAAAATTTTTATTTTTCATATAAGATAATCACATCATATTCACCATATAAACATATAAAAAATAATAATTTTCTTCCTTAAAAAGGACTAATTTGATAATTTTATAAAGTTAAGGGACTAAAGTGGTAAAATCAAACTTAAATTGACCATTTTACCCTCCAAAAAGTGAAACTCTAGCCACATTTTCATCGAAAAATAATCTGAGCTGCCAAATTGAGATAAAAACTAAAGTTTAGGGGTGCTAAAGTCAAAAAATAAACTTAAGGGACTAAAATGAATTTAAACAAAAACTTAAGAAACCAAATATAACATTTACCCAGAAAAGAATTATTTATTTTGATTGTAAAAACTTATAAATATTAAAACAATCCTACAAAATTTTTCATATGTAAAATATGTATAATATTTAGTTTGATGTAATAATATGTTTTACATATAAATATTTCATGATACTAATTGTTTAGTATTTATAATATTTCTTAGTAAAATATGAAAAATATAAAGAATTAATTAAAAATAAAAAAAGAAAATAATTAAGGATAATTTTGTTCATTCAAAGAAGTCAAAGGCTGAAATTAGGTCAAAATATTATCTCGCTCTCATTTATAGCGCGTGTAGGCCATTCTCTATTTTTTTAACGGAGAGGGTTTGTCTTTTTGCAGGGTTTATAATTATAAAGGCTTTTTTTAGGCTATTTATTGAACACGAATAAGGTTTTAGCAATTTTTGTATAACACCAGGGGTTATTTTGCAATTTTTCCATTTGAATATATTAAAACTTTAAAGGACTAAATAAAAGAAAGTGTATAGGTGGGGAAAATTAAAATAAGCAACGAAAGGTGTAACTTTATTTAATCCAATATTCAAATAAACTAAAACCCAACTCCAATAATTAATTAATTAAATCAAGCACAATATTTATTTAATTTGTAATAAATTAGTAATAAGTCAATCGAATGTAAACATATATTTTTTTTCAATTTTTTTTGTTAATATTAGTGAATTCAGTCAAAATTTAACGGAGTGACTTATTTGTTAGATGAAAGTAAATATCAAGGGTGTTAATTGTAATTTTCTAAATTACGGGAGGTCTACGTATAATTATACCAAATTTTAGGAGAGGAGAGTCTACTTATCTATAAATAAAATAACTCATTATGGAGTGCAATTAGGTTAATTTTGTCTAGAAATATAATGAAAGTCAGTAAATTAGGGTTTTTAGAATGAAAAATTGATGAAGGGATGGTTTTGATTAATTTCAGAATTCGAGAGGCAAATTCACTAATAATGAAACGTTAGGGACAAAAATATATAAATTCTACAAAAAACAAAAGCCAGAGAAAAGAGAGAGTGGAGTTTGCAAATGGAGAGTCTGACAAGAAGATTACATGCCACCCGTACACACAAGAGCGAAAACGTGAGGCCCCAATTCTCTGCTCAAAAAGGCTTGATTTCTCTTCCACAAACACACATACACACGCACAACGGAAGAAAAATGCAGCTTCTTCACGCTCCGTTTTCTTCTACTCGGGCGCTTCACTGCTCCATATCGCAGTCAAAAGAGAGTGAGTTTCTTTATATTCAGTATCTGTATATTGAGAACTCCATTCTCCACTCAGAAGCTAAGATCAGTTCTTGTACTCACGTAGGACCTGTGCATGTCGCTGGTAAATCTCTGCTTGAACCCGTTACTGCTACGTTATTTACATCTAAAAGACATTTGAGGCGAGCATGGTATTCGTATAAGGATTCAGGATGTAGTTCAGTCACACCTAAAGCTGCTCCATCCCAAGGTGAACTTCTTCTCTGATTATTATGACTGCCCTTTTCTGAATTTTATACATTCCCTTTGTCCAAGAGCTATGTTACTTCTTTGTGGTCTAATGAGAGAGGAAATTATTATAAGGACGTGTTCTGGCACTATGGCCACATTCTAATAGTGGCACTTGAAAAATATGAAACCTTGGTTCAATTGCATGAGTGTTTCTTTGTTGATGAATTTTATTGAAGCTGCTGCTTTATGAAATCGTGTTGAGTTGTTAATCTGTTCTGTAAAGTAACAGCTGCTATTGACTATGAGAAGGCCTAGTGAAGTTGGAATTTGCCCATTCCAAATGTTTTTCAATGAGAAGTGCAATACCTGCTGGACAACTTGAGAAGGATTGCTAGTGTGTCCATAGCAAGGGCGGAAACTTGATTAGATCATATGGGTCCTAAACATAAAAAGTCTAGATGTGCTACCTACTTCAAGCTTGAGAAATGCATTCTAGTTTGCTTTTGAATTTTCCAATTGCTTTTGGCCTATTGAGCTGCCGCATGGTTTGTGGACAGTACAGGTGGTCTTTAATAAATTGGACAAGGTTTACAAAAAGGAGATTGAAGGAAAGTTTAGATATGCCCAAGAAGTGGAAAGGACAGGGGAGAAAGAATGAGACTGGAAAATAGATAATCTGGGGAAAGGAAAGGCAGTATGGAAAGTGAGCTGATTATTAATATGGAAATGAAAGATTTTAATAGCTGTTTGAAAGGGTCAGGGTGTATTACGGACTAAACTATCCGAACAAATCAAGGGAGGTTTTTGCTGTTTGTTCATTTGATTTCCTTAGAAATATTTTCCTTCTCCTGCACTTGTATTCAAACAAGGACTTAAAGATTTGAATTGAAGTCTTTCATATGTCCAAAACAACTACTGGTTTACTCTGTTACATGAGTATGTTAGTGTTTGTTTTCGCAATATACCAGCTAGTATTATTCTTTGATATACCTCCTACCCAGTCAATTGCATGGGAAAAAATCGTGCATACTGGAAGAGTCTGCATTACATTTTACCGCTTAGATCTAGCTTCCATTACTCATGATTGAGATGAATGCTAATGTTCATCATCTTCTCATCAGTTGATTGTATATGTTAATAAAACTATTTGTTATTTAACAAGGAAAGTTTAGATATGCCCAAGAAGTGGAAAGGAAAGGGGAGAAAGAATGAGACTGGAAAATAGATAATCCGGGGAAAGGAAAGGCAATATGGAAAGTGAGCTGATTATTAATATGGAAATGAAAGATTTTAATAGCTGTTTGAAAGGGTCAGTGTATTACGGACTAATCTGTCCAAACAAATCAAGGGAGGTTTTTGCTGTTTGTTCATTTGGTTTCCTTAGAAATATTTTCCTTCTCCTGCACTTGTATTCAAACAAAGACTTAAAAATTTGAATTGAAGTCTTTCATATGTCCAAAACAACTACTGGGTTACTCTGATACATGAGCATGTTAGTGTTTGTTTTCGCAATTACCAGTTAGTATTATTCTTTGATATACCTCCTACCTAGTCAATTACATGGGAAAAAATCGTGCATACTGGAAGAGTCTGCATTGCATTTGACCACTTAGATCTAGATTCCATTACTCATCATTGAGATGAATGCTAATGTTCATCATCTTATCATCAGTTGATCATATATGTTAATGAAACTATTTGTTATTTAACACTAACTTGTACAGGTTTACTTGGGAATATAGCTTCTGCTTATTTGCTCCTCGGTAGTTTTAAGTAATACTTTGTCAAAGATTTGTAGGAAAGTTCCTGGACTGCCTTAGCAAGGAAGATGGAAATCTTCTTGCATATCGCATTAGAGTCTTGGACGAGTTACTGATCATGTATATGTAACAATAATTTGCAACCCTTATGAGCATCACTGTTTGGAGATACTTTGTTTAGCAAATCAACTGTTTTTATGTTTGTATATCAGATTACCTGGCTTAAGAAGCACGTCTTGAAGCTGATTGCTTTTACCTCAGAAACCACTGCTTATCTTGATATATTTCTGAAAGTTCATCTAATCAAAATAATAATTGCTGCTGCAGTTTCAGAAGTAGCAAGTGGAACAGCTGAGACTGATGTCCTAAAAGCCTTGTCCCAGATAATTGATCCAGATTTTGGCACTGACATCGTCTCATGTGGGTTTGTGAAGGATCTTAAAGTCAGCGAGGAGTCAGGAGAGGTCTCTCAAGAAATTGGATTTGAATGAGTTCTTCAATTACATATGGAGATAAATGCCTCATCCGTCATTCTCACTTTGAATCTCAGGTTTCATTTCGGTTAGAGCTCACAACACCAGCATGTCCAGTGAAGGATATGGTATATAAAACACAATCACTAGTGACATTCTTTCTTCTCACATTCTCCTTGAGTAGCATCTTCACTCAGCTAGATCTTTCTAATACAAAATGATAGAGGATAAATTTTTTGTCTTCTTGGTGAATACTGTAAATCCTATTTAAGAAATGATCTGCTAAACTCGGATATATAACCTTGCAGTTTGAGAAGAAGGCTCATGAGGTAGTGGCAGCACTTCCCTGGGTCGAAACGGTCAAGGTGACCATGTCTGCGCAACCAGCGAGACCTGTTTTTGCTGGTGAACTCCCAGCAGGTCTACAAACAATATCAAATGTGGTGGCTGTTTCTAGTTGCAAGGTAGCATGTCTCTGTACTTAGTTCCAGTATATGCCTGAAATATGTTATCAGCTTTACTTTTATTTTCTCTTGTTCTTTCCCTTTGGCCTTCTCCTTTTTTCGCTCTATCTTTATCTACAAATAGGTGTGATAATGTTGTGAACATAAAGTTCATGGAGGATGCGGAGTTGTTTGTGATTTGTTTTCCATTGCTCATCAGTCATTTAGTTTATCTAGCAGAAAATGATAAGATGGTGGGCTCGTTCACATAAAACCTATTAGATCTACTCATGATGGATCTTAAATCTGGATAGGATTCAGAATACCAAAATTGCACATAGTAAAGAGTGATAAAGAAAATAGGAAAGACATGATTATTTGGATTTAGTGACTTCTTAAAACTACATGAACCTCACTCTAGGAAACCCTAACATCCCCATAAGAAAATAGAGACTCGATTTATCTCCTTTAGTGTGGGATGAAGATGTAACATAGGCTACATAAGCCTATGGATGCCGTAGAATGCGTCTGGAGAGTGCTCAACGTAAAGGAGGGCATTGACAAAGAACTGCCTTTCAATTACCAATTTTGGATAAATTTATTGGATGGATATTGGGTGATTTGGCTGACAAAGAAGATATTGTCTTGTGATAGATGTAGGGGCAAGATATCTCAAAGAGCCCACAACAACCTTCTGCCAATTGTAAAGGGATCACTTCACTGCATACATTTATTTTATTCAAGATTCTTGGTGGTCATTTAGCCATATTGGGGTAGTCATAAGGATGTTGGATACCAGAGTAACTTGGAAAGAATCACAATGTCTTGATGTTGTCTCTAGCTGAAACTTCCGATGAGACAACTATATGGAGGGGACAGGTCCGAACTTCTGAAAGTGTAGCTTTCATATCACCATGTGTGTTAGCACTTGTATGCCTGTATCTAGTCCTTATCAATACTAGCTCTCTAATAGATCTGGCACTTCTATAAAGACACATGTACAATGTATTTATTATTACCTTGAATGTAAGTGATTCAACCAGCATTCTTATGTTGTTTGACTTCAATGTTCATAATTTCTTGGAGGCTGCCCTACAATTTGCGTTACAAAATGATCACTCCAAAAACTGCAGGGAGGGGTGGGAAAATCAACCGTAGCCGTAAACCTTGCATATACTTTGGCAGGTATGGGTGCAAGAGTTGGTATCTTTGATGCTGATGTATATGGTCCTAGCTTGCCAACAATGGTGTCCCCAGAAAACCGGTTGCTTGAAATGGTAATTCACCAATTCTTGCTATAGATTGCCTGTAGCAGTCTGTGTCACCATATCACAGTTGAATGATATCTTGTAGAATCCGGAGAAGAGAACTATCATCCCAACTGAATACATGGGTGTTAAACTTGTATCTTTTGGATTTGCTGGACAAGGCCGTGCAATAATGCGTGGACCAATGGTTTCAGGGGTCATCAATCAACTACTGACTACTACTGAATGGTATGGTGTGTTTCTTGCTGCATCATTAACTAAGTGTATCTTATAAGCTGCTGAGATGTAGTTGTGTTTCCATTAATTTTTGTTTTCTGATTTATGGAACATACTTTGTATCTTTCATGACCTTTCCCCGCTGCAGCTAGTTGTGCTGCATCCCTCCTGCAAAAGATGTCATGGTGGGCTTTTTGTACCAAAAAATAAGTCAATGTTGTGACTGTTTCTTCCAAAATTACCCCATCATTTACCTAGGAAAAGTTTCAAAAGTATTTACAATATCTCTAGTTCGTTTTTAAGGACTTTCCAACTGAAAACATAAAAAATATATCACCTACATAATAACTCAAAAAGGGAAGGGAATGCCTACGTGATTATGGTTAAACTGGGAAGAGTGAAGAACAAATTGCCTTGCAGAATGCTGGCATGATTTCTGTTAGGTCTCTAGACTCTCTGCTTCTTGTCTCCTGTCCATATGTAAGACCTTCCATATTTAAGAAATTACATTACAGCAAGAAATTATTTAATTTCCGTCTCTTTAAATTAATATCGAGTATTTATGAGACATGCTTTCTATCGGAGTAAAATAATTTGGAACAGACATGCTTTCTTTAGGAGTAAAATAATCTGGATATATTTTTATGAATACATGATAACTTCTCAAGTATTTTCAGGAAGTAGGTGAAGTCCAGAAAATGATGATCCTGTTTAATTGTGTATCAAGGGTTAACTTAATACCGATATTCTCACAGTTAAAATGTTTTTACATTGTGTGGCTACTCTTTCATTTATTGTGTTAAAATATAGTCCAATCCTACTGTATGCATCCTGACCTGGAGAACCTAATTAGTTATCTTCACGTACCTGGAAGAATTCTGTACTTGATTTCAAGTATCACTGTAAATTGTATTTCGTCCATTTGATCATCTATTGCATATTCTGACTCAAGTTGTATGTTCCTATTATATAGGGGTGAACTTGACTACCTCGTCATAGACATGCCCCCTGGAACGGGTGATATTCAACTTACATTGTGCCAGGTGTTCTTTTGACGCATCTCCTAGTTTATGATTAATGAAGTTGATGTGTTTCCTTTCGGTATACTTTATGCAGTTATTACTAGTTCCTAATGACACTCATAATTAACTGAGGTAGATTAAACTTTCAGGTCGTCCCATTAAGTGCGGCTGTTATTGTTACCACACCTCAGAAGCTAGCATTCATAGATGTTGCCAAAGGAGTCCGCATGTTTTCTAAGCTAAAGGCCTGTTTCTTGTATCCTATCACTTCTTTTCCATCCATTTGAACTATAAAATTGACTTTTCTATTGAAATCAATATGGGAGTGACACATAAATTAGATACCATTATACCAAAACTGTTTTAGTCTATCTCGCGCTACATTTGAACTGTATTCTTTGTACAGGTTCCTTGTGTTGCAGTGGTTGAAAACATGTGCCATTTTGATGCTGATGGAAAACGATATTATCCATTTGGCAGAGGTTCAGGTTCTCAGGTTTTTCTAATGCTTCAATATCTTGCACATGTTTAACCTACCTTTTGGTGTACTTAAGAAACTAACATGTCATGAGTAAAACCCTCTCATGAAACATTGAGAATAGTAGTTAAATACATGTAAACAATATGAGAAGTTTCCATACATATCTTTTGCAAATATAGCTTGCTCATTCAAAATACATATCTGCAGGTTGTCCAGGAGTTTGGGATCCCCCATCTATTTGAGCTTCCTATCAGACCAACTGTGAGTTGCTCTCATGATTGTGTAAATAGTGTAGATATACTCAGATAAATTGGATTTCATTTCTTAAAATTAGAGTATGAGTGCATTTCCCTGAAGAAAATTTCTCTACTTTAAGGCTTATTAGCAAGCTGTTCACCATCAGATGTTGTACGTCCTCCTCCATGAACTAGAACTTGTATATGATGACATATAATGCAACTGCCCTGAATGTCAGTATTCTCATAAAGTATTGATGTGCTAAGGGGACAAAAGATTGAGTATTCAATTGTAACTCGTAATTGGAGTTTCTTATAAAAGAAAAAAGATGAGGATTCTTTCAGTTATTCTTTTCTGACTTCTTTCCTTTCTGTTTTTAACTGGAGTATTTCTTCACAATGTAAATAAATCGCTCGTAGAACATAAGCACAATGACAAATGTCCCATTATGATATCTGACTCTGTAACTCTAATAAGGTGTCATAACATGTCTTAAGATTTTACATTCACTCTTGTGTTTGTCTTTGCGTGGTATCATTTTTAGTTGGATTTGAAATCTTTTTAATACAAGTGTTTACTTCACTTGACATGGTCAAAGGAATACTGGAAAGGATGAGTCCATTGTTTTATATCTTCCCTTTCATTTGATGTCAATAGTTTAGACTCCGTAAAGAATGCTGCAAATGATTTCATTTTTGAGATGCCAATTTAGTTGTATACTGTAAAATTTATTAATATTTTAAATATTTTCAAATGCTTATAGTCCCCACGTAGCTTATCTCAGAATCCTTCTCATTTTTGTTTCCATTTTGCTTGATCTCTGCTTGTTTTAGATGAAGATGCTTGAGCTTAATGAAAATCATCCATACTAGCTAAGTAATTGGATATTTTATGTGCTTTATGCGTTAAATTTCACAAAATTAACCTCTAAAACATTGAATTATCACTGTGCTAGGTTCGATGTGCTAATGTCATATTCCATCATCTTGAAATAAACATCAGCATGTTGTGCATTCCTTGTAGTGATAGGCTTGTTACTAGTAATGAGAAACTTTTTGGGATACTTCACAACTTGAAACATTTTAACGAATACAGGAGTTGCTATTAGTTGTTCCATCTGCATGACAATAAAGTCTGTTCTACATCTAGTATCAAGCACATTAACCCATAAATAACCATATTAATAGGTTATGCAACATGATTTGGATCAGAGTGCAGGGTAAACAATATGTTCCTTGTACTATTAGACTAAATCAAGGGACCACAAATAACCATTCTGCTCTATTGATCTTCCAACTTAAAGTGACAATTACCTGTCATTTTCTATTTGAAAATATCAAACATATTGAAATTAATACATCAAAACTATCCGCATTTCTGACATAAGGTGATTGCTTGACAGCTATCAGCTTCTGGAGATAGCGGAGTACCTGAAGTCGTGGCTGATCCTCAAGGTGAAGTTGCGAGAGCATTTCAAGATTTGGGTGTCTGTGTCGTGCAACAGTGTGCCAAAATCCGCCAACAAGGTAGCTTAATATTTTGGTTCATTAGTCAATGAATGATATTCTCTCTATTCATGAGTCCATGGCTACCGATCTAAGGCTTGTTATGCTTGTATGGTGCAGTCTCAACAGCAGTCACTTATGACAAGTCTATGAAGGCAATCAGAGTCAAAGTACCTGAATCAGATGAAGAGTTCTTTTTGCACCCTGCAACTGTGAGGCGAAATGATAGATCAGCTGAAAGTGTGGTATGGCAAAAATCTTGACATTTGAATCTTTGAAGTGATGAATAATGAAACACCTAGTGGCATATCAGCAAATTTGACAACTAAGATTGATTGTTGCGAACATGAATTTTAAGGTACTTGTGTGCATGTTAAGTTAAGAATGGTCACATCTGTCAATTATGCATTTATAGTCCTTGAAACGACAACCGTTACCAGCCAAAAGTTCTGAAAGCCAGTGGATATTACTACTAAAATTACTTCTCAGAAGAAAGCTTTTATGGATACAGCATGCTTTTACAGTATACTCTGGTAATTGACTGATACATCAAGTATATTGTTTTGGTGATTGAAAGGCCAAGTGTGCTTTCCCCAGACACACGAATGTAACTGGAATATGATGTAAACATTAATAATAAAACTGATAAGCTGACTCCCTTAGCAGACTTTAACCATTTTCTTTCCTAAAATAGTCCATTAGTTTTTCCCTAGTGGCTTTTACCCAAAATTGAGCTCCATTCTGGTTTCCGCTTTAATGATGCTTTATAAGAACAATTCTATTGGATCCTTCTGTACCTATATATTTGTTCATCAAGAGTGTACCAGGAGGTGGTGGGGAAGTTGATATTATTTCGTTGCATTAAACAATTTTAGGCTGATATGTGTAATTTTTATGCAGTGTGCACATACCCTATGTCATAATCGTAGTTTGGGTTTACTGAATGAGCATCAACCAATTGGTCAAACTTTGTCCTGAATTGCTGTCGATGTAACCGAACATATATAGCTCTATAAAGATATACTTTCAGTAAGGAATTTTCAGTCTCCTGAGGAAAAAGAAAACCACAAGTTTAATTAAAGAAAAATAATAAAGCCCTTGACAATACCGTCAGATTTAGCTCCAGAAAGGGATCAGATTGAGATGTTGATAGACTGATTTCCTATAATAATAAATAGAGTCAATGATGACTCTGCCGTGGGAAGAGCCGCTTCCTGTAGCCATTGCTGTGGATCCAACTGTCAAAAACTCTGGATCCATCATAGAGCTACCTGTACCTTTCGTTGAAGCTTTTGTTGCTGGTCCAAACAGGATGAATGGACTGGTGAGCAGAAACTACAGTATGCCGACATCCCTGAGGACATTGAACCTGAAGAAATTCGGCCAATGGGGAATTATGCTGTATCAATAACATGGCCAGATGGTTTTAACCAGGTATTTTATTTATCATTCCAGTTGTCACTTACCAACTATCAGCATTTAAAAAC
Source organism: Sesamum indicum (assembly GCF_026168435.1). NCBI lineage: Eukaryota > Viridiplantae > Streptophyta > Magnoliopsida > Lamiales > Pedaliaceae > Sesamum > Sesamum indicum. The sequence goes on from NC_142661.1 coordinate 14,757,687, forward strand.
TATTTCTGTTAAATGAACATTCATGCTAGAGCTTTCCTAAGTAGGCTGGTTGTGATTTCTTAAAAGATGTATGTATGTAAGGATTAGGGACTTGTTTAGCTGCCAACCTTACCATTAGGTAAAGTAAAACTCTCATTGTTAGCGATCAAACATATTAGCAATATCAATTGTTGTTCAACATTTCAGTGGTGGCGCTAGAGAGTTGGTGAACCATTGCTTAAGATACATGTAACTAGTCACGAGTTTTAGTTATAACCACTGGAAAGCCAGTTAGCTGATAACCTATTGCAAAAGCTTGGGAACCTAAAAATGGGGTAATGAGAGATGCTTGCGACCTTAATTGTCAGCTACAGGGGATTAGGCTAATATCTATTGTTAATTACATGATAAATGGTAGGTTGTAGCCGCTTATCATTGCTTTTGATTGCATCTAATGGTAGTTTGCAGGGCTATATTCATTTTCATGGTAATGCTTCAGGCTCAACACATTTGGTTCTTTCTACTGCAGATCGCTCCTTATGATCAACTGCAAATGATGGAGCGTTTGGTTGATGTTCCTCAGCTTCTGCATCAATAAAACATCTTTGATGACACTCAGAAGTCGCGCTCATTGGTTTTTCTGGAATTTATCTAAAGTTTACGGTTGTGGAGAATCTCTCTGGGTTCCTTTGTTGATTCACTAAATTCTTTTTTACACTTTGAGCGGCATCAATAACTCAAGTATACTGCAGAAGCTCATATTTCATTCCTTCATTCAGGCATAGGCTGAACTTCAAGTTGTATATAGATATAGTTTAAAGATGCTCTTAACAGTGGTTACTGCAATCAAAGAAAATTAATGTTACAAATTTTCATATTCTTTAGGTTGCATTTGGTTTTATTCTTGGGCTCTCCTCAGACAGTACAAGACCTATCCGATGTTTGGAAGAAGTTTTGCTAGGCATGAACACCAGCGAAACATTTTTAAAATCCCAATCTGCAGAAAAAAAATTGTGCTATTTTGCAAAATGGCTAAAATGCATAAACGTTGTCTATGTTTTAAAAAGTCCGTTAAAGATCCTCATGTATTTTAAAAATAGGTGAAAAATCCCTTTCTGTTTTTTTAATGTAGCTCAATTGCTCTTCTCCGTTAAATCGTGTTAAAATTTTCATAAAATAACCGTTATACCCTTACTTAGTATATATTATTTTTTATTTTACTGATCGTTTGCTCTTTTTTGATTAAATAATGATCGTTCGATCTAATCGATTAATTCAACCGTGAGATTTTAAAAATGAAAGGACTGGATTCAACAAATTATCTAACTTATATTATATATAAATAATTTTAAATTATAAAAAAAATATTATTATTATATATTAAAAAAACTATAAAAAAAAAAAAAAAAACCTAACTACCCACCCCCATCCCCAGGCTGCCTACCCCCTCCCTAACAATTTAAAATATATAATTTATTAAGGATAATTTTACATATAATTAAAATAATGGAGGGGAGAAGCATACATTTGACAATTAGCCCAAAACTGAAAAATAACTCTCCGCAGCGCAGGCAAATGCGTCTCCTATCATCTATTGGAGCGCTTCCTGCGGCAACTACACTATTCGAGGTTAGGGTGCTGGAGGTCTGAAGCCATCCTCACTTGGCCCAATTCCTATTATCTCTATCTTGATTCCTGAAGTGGGTCTCTGTTCATATTCTCCGAAGCTTCCCATTATGTTGTCCCTCTACCATAATTTCCTCGTTTGCCCCAGAGTTTCCCACTCGGGATCGCATTTGCATCCTTAGAATTGAGGTTGTAAGTTTTCCACGTACGACGCCAAGTTGATATTGAACAGAAATAAATTTACACAATAATCTAATTAAATAAGATAAAATGATTTATTTAATATACAAGACAATTACAATCACTGAAACATAGCAGACTTCCCTTTACAACTGAAGGACTTTCCAATACACTTAAATAAATGCCCATTGCAGAGGTTCTACTTTCCAATCTTTCATCAACCTATTCCCATCATAGAAAAGAGAGGTGATATTTATACTATCGATCTATAAAAAATACAACGTGATCCATTACAATCCTGCTTTTTCCCTCCAAATTCTGCTAAAAATGAAAAGTTCGTGAGGATTTAAAGGTATAATTTCCCTTGATCCCCTTTAATATCTTTAATCCCAACTATCATGCTTCAATTCTATGACTCTTGCCCAAATACCCCAATTTTAGCATAATTCTCATGATTTTAGCCCTATTCTTGATACTTAATATTCTTGTAGTACATAGAGTTGACTTTGTATTCTTTCAACATGACTTTTTTCTCCATTTTTCAGTAACTTCTTATAATATATTTTTTTTTATTCAATTAAGATAAAATAATGATATTTTTAAACTTTAATCAATTGCGTCACACACATTAATTTATTTTAAAGGAAAATCAAGAAATATGTTGACCATTCGGGCTTTTTAAGTAAGCTGAACAACTCCCGCTAATTCATATAAAAGTTTATTCTTTAAAAAAATTATAAGTTCAGAATTTTTTAAAAATCCTATAATAAATAATTATCAGAGCCCGATCGATATAAGAAAAATTAATTATAATATTTTTAAATTTCTTTCACACGTGTCATTTATTCTAGTAACAAAATAAAAGTACATTATATGATGATTATATGTGTGTTTTATTCATTTGGGATTTATTGGATAACACAAAATCTTGGAAGGGTGCTTGAATTTTGAGAAGAATATATTAAAGTTGAAATTAGAATTGACTAAACTAATTGGGGGGATCAAAATTTTCCCAAAAGAAATATACTTTCCTTCTTGTCCTTTTTTTTCTTTTTTTTTGGAGGAAATATACTTTTAATATTGCCCAAATAGGTATAAGCAGCAAATGAAGGGGAAAAAAAACAAAGAGAGAAAAAAGAAAGAAGGGGAAGAGAAAGGAGACAAGAAAAGTGAAAGAACAAGGGAAATCTTATCCTTTTTCACTAAATTCACTAAGAGATGTGAAATTCATACTTGCCACAGCTGTGATTAGTAAGGTATCTTATTTGTAATTTGTTTGTTAGATTTTTGAGTTTGGGTTTATATAGAATTTGGGGAAAAAGATGGATTAAGTGGACAAGTAGTAGCAGGACATTTTCCTGTATCAGTTAGCTTCTGTATTTTGTGTTATCTTCACTTTCACAACTTTATTTTAATGATTCTTGTGGCGTTGGAAATTTCTGTGTGTCGGCTAAAACTTTGTGCTTTTGGTTACAAGCTAGTTCCTTTGTTCAGATGATCAACTTGAATAAAAGTTTTTGTTGCAGTTCAGACCATGCTGTATTGAAATCTTAGTAACTTACAATCTATAGGTCCAATTTGTGTAATTCTTGTGGGACTTGAAACTAGAGCGATATTAGAGGGTGTGGGTGAAATGGTACTTATATTGGATGTATCAAATTTTGGGGAGAATTGTGAAGTCAGTACATAGATGCTTTCTTGTTATATGAACTTAACAGTGATGTAAGTATTTGAATTTTATTCTTATGAATTGAATAGAATTTCAAAATGAATCAACATTTGAAATATCATTAGGAGCCGGAAGTGTTGGAAAACACACTAGTGACAAGCTAAGACCTCATATTATCTAGGATTTCTATAAGTAAACAATTAGCATTATGTCCTAATTCCCTGTATATGTATTAATTCCTCTGCATTTTACTTTTATATATGAAGCCCAATTTGTGCTAGAAGTAATCTACTGGGACTTGTATAGTTGATTTGGGATTCGATTTGAATGAATATGATGTGAAAGTGGAAGCAAGAGAAGGAAGTGTATAGCTATGTTCATGTTTTGAATAAAAATGTTTCCTCGTGCTTGTAAATGATGTTGTGATGAAGTGGAATTAATTTCTTAAAAGAATGGTGATTAATGAATTGTTAGGATGATGAAAAATGAAAAATGTGCATGAAGACCCCTTTATGTGGCCTCGAATGGTTTTTGTGGATGATAAATGGCCTCTATGACTTTGTGTGGAATATAAATGGCCCAAGAAGGCTCTGCGTGATTATAAATGGTTCTCTCAATGGGTAATAAATGGCATTGCTTTCTGTCGATCATAGCCAGCTCTGGAGGCTTTGTATGGATTATAACTGGCCCGAGAGGCTCCTGTGGAGAATAAATGACCTCAGTGGCTGTGTGTGGATTATAATGGGGTGGTGGTGATGAACTCATGGTAGAATATCATGTCTACTCTCTTGTAAGCAAATCATTAAATGATGATGCATTTGATTGTGTCAGCATGATTATGAAACAACTTATGAATTTGTGTAATTTTGTTGGCATTCGATGGAAAGGAACTAATGAGTAAACCCAACATGTGGTGTTTATAAGTTTTTTTATAAATTGTATTAATGGATTTGTATAGATAATATTGATTATTTGAGGTGCAATTCATTCATTTTCTAATAGTATTAGGTGTAGAATTTGTGGTATCCACACATTTTAGCTTGGTCCAAGGTGGTATTCGAGTCAAGTTTGGCCAGTATGCATTTTACTCCTTGCGTATCATTATGAATAATGCTCATTTACATGAGAAACATTAGTTGTAAAATAAAAGTTATGGTGGTATATAAACTATTAGTAGAATTATACTTTGTTATGTTTGATAAATAGGGCTCATGTGGATGAACTGAGGAGTGAACATTTTGTGGTGATGGTTATATATATACATATTTATATATATTTTAGTGCAGACAGGTTTATACTCACTATAACAAGAATAACACGCAACCAAAGAAGATGGAGAATTCTAGCAACGGAAATGATCAACAGGTTCCAGGAACCACCAATATCTCAGTTCTGAATTGCATTGATCTCTCGAGCCCTGATATTCAGTCCTCTGTTTCCCTCCTTAAACAGGCAACCCACTTCTCCTTCTCTTACTTTTTCCTGCTCGAATTATTGCTATGTAAACATTTTTTATTTGTGTGTATTTGTATTTTGAGTACTGATGGATCAGTTGGATTGTAGGTGTTAGGTCTTGGGTTAAGTTTCTTTATTTGCAGATAAGATTTGCTAGAATTGGTTATTAATGCACTGATTCTTGTGAAGAACATACATTATCTTTCAGTCAACTGCCGCCCCCACGTGTGTTTATGTTGATATGAAAGAATTTTGAGCCTGTGAATAGTTTGAATTAAAAAACAGGAAGGCAGTGGTCAACCTCTGCAAATTAATTATGCATATGTAATTTCCACCAGTTGTTCATCAGTCAACTTAACTTTTTCCTCTCTGAGTGAAGTTTTGCTATCTCAATTTCAGTTTTTCGCGACCTGGGGCTGTAGCATGCTTCAGGGGTTATAATATTAAATAACTTAGTGTTTTTATCTAAAAGATATTTTATGGTAAATACTATGTTTTGAAGTTCTGTTATAATTTAAAATAAATTTATTTCTTTAGTTAAAAGGGAACATTCACTTTTTGCTTTAGCAAATTGGACAATAAGAAGTGAATGAAGATGTATACAACAAGAGAATGTGATACCAAACCACATCAACCTATAGGGTGTATTGAGTATGATATGTGTATTTTGTTAAATGGCAAGAGGCCTTGATTTCATTTAAGATCTTTCTGTCTTATTTTTGGTTTTATGCCTAGGTGGAAGATCTACAAACTGAGAAGACATAAGTTCTGTAGTATTTATCTGTACTAGATTTAACGTTAGATTTGGCCAACTGGTTTTATTATTCTTTTATACTAACTAGTCTCTTAATATGCCTTTCTGGACGTGTTGAATGGCTACTTTACTTTAACCTGCCCCCATTTTCTCATCTTGCAAGTAATGTTTGATTCTAGTTCCTGAACTTGTACCATGAATTTTAGGCTTGCTTGGATTCTGGGTTCTTCTACGTAACGAATCATGGAATTGAAAAGAAATTCATGGATGAGGTTTTCTCCCAAAGCAAAAAATTTTTTAGTCTGCCCATGGAAGAAAAGATGAAGCTTTTAAGGAATGAGAAAAATCGAGGTTATACTCCTGTTTTTGATGAACATTTGGACCCTGTCACTCAGATACATGGTTTGTGCTGTCACTGGTTCATTTTTTTTAATGTTTTTTATCTTATTTACAAAGTGCAGGAAAAGTTCATTTACAATTCATATTTCCTACTGAGATTCTACATTGACATTTCAGGGGACTATAAGGAGGGATATTACATTGGCGTTGAAGTATCTGAAGATGATTCGGATTCACAGAAACCATTCTATGGGCTGAACAAGTGGCCGCGTGCAGGTAGATTTAGAAAGAAAGTGATCTTATGAAGAAAAACTGGTTTGAACCATAGTTGTTACATGCCCAAGGTAAATGAAGGTGCCAATATCTTCAGGCAGTTAAATGCATGCACAAGGAGAGGAGTCAAATGAAGCACAAAAATAATTTTTTTACAACATTTTTTAACAACAAACATTTATTAGCCAATTTAGGACATAAATAAAAAGACTGAGAATGTAGAGAACTTAGTAGAGTGATTCTATCAGCTACACTGCATAATGGAACCAATTTAGTCAGCTAAAATAATATGATTTAGCCAAACCCACCATATGACACATATTCATGCATATAACTTGCAAGCTATTACAAGCAAGCATTCCAGATCCCTACCAAAGTTAGTAATGTGTTCTTTGCACCTTAACGAAACAGCGCAGGGCTTTAAGAAAAGCACAAACCTCAAAGAAAAAGTTGTCCACTAGCATTTCACGCTGCTTCTTGCACCTAGGAATGCACAGCTTCACCTTTGACAACTATGGTTTAAATTGGACTGTTCTAGATTATCCAAGTTGATTATTACAAAAATGTTTCGTACTTATCGAGTTCTTTGGATGGCTAAAAGATATCTTGCCCACATGGAGGGAAACTATGGAGAAATATCATCAGGAGGCACTGTAAGTTTTATATTGCCTATCATTTATGATAGTAGCAGAGACATTTCCATGCAATTTCTCGATGTGAATCCTTCATCAATGCAGCTAATCAAGTTATTTATTTATTTTTCCTTATATCTATAGTGCTTTATTGTCCTTGGACATTTTTGGGATTGCTAAAATTGAAAGTGAGAGAAAATGTTTACTAGTTTATTACAGCTTGCCTGCCACTTTTGGAAATTCAAACACAGATGATGCATATGGTTTTTCATGTTTTATTGTTTTGAAAGGCAGATTGGGATATCGCACTTTGATACTCATTTTGGTTGTCTTCTTTCCCAATCCTATGCTTTTATATTGGCAGGCACCCTAACTGTTCACTTATTCCTTTTGGGAGTTTTTAAGATTTATCCTCTTGTTCTAGCTACAAGGACAAACTAGCTGGCAAAACAGAATGAAGAACTGATATTTTCTTATGAGATATGAATTAGTTGAACTCATCTCAACAAAATCTCATCACCTAAATGCCTTAGCATATGTTTCCATTTCCTTTAGTGCAAGAACCTTTTGTGACAGCCTCATGGTTCATGAAATTTTTGATAGTGAGGCTTTAAGTTAACATTATCCTGTTAGAGTACATAAATGCTTTTAGAGACTGTCCTCACACTGATACTTTCATTATAAGGTGGCCTCATTTGGTTTATAGTAAGTTAGTAGTTAAACAAATTTTGCTTTTTGCACCAGATAATATTGTATATAAAGTCTAATGGATTTGACATATGCAAAAAACCAATATTCTTTCCATTATCACATGGTATAACAATAGCATGATGTCACTAGTATTTCTGAAGAGGTTTTCCAAGATAGAAGGAAGTGATTGATACATATTGTCATTTTCTTAAGAATGAAGATTGGTGATACAGTATTGTTCAAATATTTCTATAATTATCCTACAAAGAGTTTAAAACTTGGTACCTGTTTTCTTTATGATCACCAGCCTCTAGTTTCCTGTAGATGAAATTCAGTGCAATTAATTTTTCGGTTCATGTCATTCGTCCTTCAATTTGTTGATCCCCACAGAGAGGTAGCCAGAAAAGTTTCACGGTTGATAGCCCGTGCACTTGAACTAAATTTTGACTATTTTGATCATCCTGAAATGCTTGGAAAACCTATTGCTACTTTACGGCTGCTACACTATGAAGGTATTGAGATTTAACCAAGACAGATAGCATTTCATAATTGATATGTTCTTGTTTTAAAAGTGCTTAACTACCACAGATCGAGCTTCTGAGCCTGATAAGGGAATATTTGGAGCTGGTGCACATTCTGATTTTGGTTTAATTACCCTTTTGGCAACAGATGATATCGTTGGTCTTCAGGTCTGCACAAGAGAAAATCTTTGATGTGCCTTCTTTCCCATTTTACTCAAGTTACATAAGAAAATTTCCAATATTTGCAGATATGTAAAAACAGAGATGCCAAGCCTCAGGTCTGGGAGTATGTACAACCACTGAAAGGGTGTGGCTTTTGTGATCTGTATATTTTTGACTTCCCGGGCAGAATTTTGTATTAGTTTGAAGGTGTTTCCGACACCAATTATTCATGCATAATATGATTTATTGTTGACTACATTCAATCTTTAGCTTTGCATGAAAATACTCATATAATCATCCAATTACTTGTGCAAAGATGTTTTTCTCTAAATGCGGCAGTCCTTTGTTCTTGACTTAAGGAATCGATTCAAATATAGAAACGGTTGTGTGCCCCAATTGAAACTTGGAAGAAGTAGGTGATCCGATTATGTCTCGGTTTGATCTTCAGGTGTGATTAAGAATGATGCTTGTATAGGTCACCTCTGGCGTCATGTATAGAGGCGTCATGTATAGAATGTGGATATCTGGATTTCAAATGCACCTTCTTATGGTGTCAATTCAGACATTATAAATGCATCAGGCTATGAACTCATTCATTTAATTGTCAATATATTTTTCAGGGCGTTTATAGTTAATCTTGGTGATATGCTGGAGCGATGGAGCAACGGCATTTTCAGGTAGTATACAAGTATATAGAAGTTGATTTGGAGTTTAGTATTACGTACTTGTGCATCACATTAGTCCTATTTCTGTTATATAGAAAGTTGCGTCGTTTGGTTCAGTTGTACTTTTCGTCTTACATTTTCTGGTTTACTAGTTCTTTCCCTCCCTTTTTCAGGTTCCCTAATTTAAAGCTGAAATAATAGCTTGACAGTTGAAACTTTTACCTACTTGGCACCAAAATATTGCAAATATTCTATGATGGTTCCGTGAAAGAATCTTTTAGAAGTAGTGATAGGGGAACATTTGGACTTAGCCCTATTGTCCAGGATAACGATGAATACTCATCTTTCTTATTGCTTGAGCCACTTAATTCTTTTATTTGTTCGCTTACTATACGTATTTTACCAAAAAATATCCAGTCATGGTCTTACTAGCACCTAGGTATAGAACTGCATATTGCTAGTACTTTTTACATACATTGCAAGAAATTCAGTGTTGAATTTCTCTGTAAAAAATCCAGCTATTTCACCTATTTAAGAAAATTACAAATAGTTTACCATCTACTCGTTCAGCTCATACACCGAAGGAATGTGACTTTTTTCTATATCTGAATGCAGGTCTACGTTGCACCGAGTCTTGGGTAACGGCCAAGAAAGATATTCGGTAAGGCTTATAGCTTTTGAAATCTGTTCATGAGACAACTCTTCACGCAAAATCTCTATCTTTAATTTGGGTAATGCTTTCTCTTTTTTTTTTAATTAATCATCAACCATCCATTTAACCAAGCAGATGTAAATGTACAATGATAAAAAATGGGATAATTATATAAACACTGCTTGAGGCCTAGACATGTTACCAATAGAAACCTTCAATTTTGCAAAATTAGACTACATGACTATAGTCATGTTTTATATTACGAATTCCCTGAAAACCAAGGTTGTGGTGAATTCAGTTCCAAGTTTTCATCTAACATTTTCATAGGATGGAAAAGCGGGTAATAGTTATTTCTGACATCCTATGCGCTCTGTATCATCATTAGAAGAGACAGCACGGATGACTCTTGATTTATTTTTCTTCTTGGGCAGATAGCTTACTTTGTTGAGCCTAATCATGATTGCATTGTCGAATGTCTTCCTACATGCCAATCAGAGAAGAATCCTCCAAAGTGAGTACATCAATTATCAACTGCTCTTGTATTCCTTAAACTCCTACCCCTTTTTTCTCACAGCTGATACTGGACCTAAGTTGCAGCTTTTTGCCAAAACATTGTATTTTATGCAAAATGCCGTTGCTATTTCTAATGAAACATTTAGCATGAGACGGATTGTCTGGAAGATATAGCTACTTCAAAAAGCATCTCTTTTGACTCTGTAATTTCAGACTCTTACTGGTGTCAATGTGATGCTTTTCTAGGTTCCCTCCAATCAAATGCCAAGATTACATGCTTCAGAGGTATAAAGATACGCATGCAGATCTGAACTCCTACAAATGATTGAAGTGTAATTCATGAACAGGATGCTCTTCTAACGATGGTGGCGATACCATCTGAAGGAGAAGCGGATGAACACAATGACTTTATCAGAATACACATCACACACCACACTTGTATATAGCAACCAAACCTATGAACTTGTATATTGGATTGACATTCTACTACAGTTTCTGCATCTTGGGAGATTGATGATTGGTAAAAGAGTGCTTGTAGCTTCTGATTCAATGTAGTATTTTCCACTGGTAAATATCTAATAACTAGCAATGGTAGCTTTAAACAAAGGGCATCATGATACTCTCTAGAGGTTTCTTCCTGAATATGCTGCACTGTGAAGTTGGAATATGAAGCTAACATGTTAACATTTAGGCTGACCTTTGGGATCCAACTCTTTTGGTAGTATTTAATTCTCAAAGACAATTTACAGGTGACTTTGTATAATAGCTTATTGGTAATCGTACGTTGTACATGCCTGAAATTGTATCCTAATTGGATTGCTTGAACGGCCTTAGATATAAATTGATATCAACCATTGATCTAAATACGAAAAGATCTTGATCATTGACTTATTTATTAAATTTCAACTGTTGATTTATATATAAAATAAGATCTAAAGGTTCATGTTTAAGGACGTAAAAGTCATTTTGAAGGTAAAATTTAAGCAAAATCGCCCATATGAACACTCCATGGTATAAGGGAATATTTTACTTCTTTTTTAGAAATACAAAGGGATAAATTGAGACTTTTTTTTGTAGGGTTAAATTGCTATATTTGAATAACACAGGGGTGGGATACATTTTGCCCTTTAAAAATAGGCATGCACAACTAAAATAATTTTAAATACAAATTTAAAAACGGCTTATAATTATTAACAGTAGATTTATAATCAGTTGATTTTTATTTTTCTAAATTAATGGGAATTTTATCCATTTGTTTTGAATTTGAAGAATCAGTACTATTAAAAGAAAATTCACACCAACTTTTAAATATTGGAATTTATCCCTTATTTTATTTTTATTCTTTTAAAAAAATTTGATCGGGTTAGTAATTTCAATATTTTATAATTATATTTTTTCTTTTTGTTATTAACTACCCATTGCTTTATATTTCTCTATCATCTTACCACATTTATTATGATTTATAATTATAATTTGTTCTTTTTATAAATTTTTTTATTTTTTTATCATCTCACATTAAAATTTTTTTGATGCGTCTAAGAATTGCGTGAAACGATAACTAGTTATTTAGAGACGGAAGAGTAATTGAAGAATTTTTTTGTACAGAAAAATATTAATGAGAGTAGTATATTTCAAAAGTGTTTGCATTTAGCCCTTAAAATAGCAAAGACCTATACTATCAGCTAATATATTAAACGCGGACGTTTCTGGCAACAAGTTCTCTTCCCCAGGTTCAGTTCTTCAATTTCTTGGATAGAAACAAAACACAGAAGAACTTTTCAAACAAAACCCTACTTCGATGAGAAACCCCAATTCCTACACTTACAGAACCCACAATGGAATCCAATTTGAAGACAGTGATTCTGATGAAAACGAAGAGAAGAACCCAGATCAGAGCTACACCCAAAACGGGAATTTTTACAATTATGAGGATTCCAAGAGGCACCCTAAGAAGAGAAAGCTTGAGTCTTGCGTTTCCAATTATGAATTCGCTCCTCGGAGGGATATTTGGAATGAAGAGGAGAGCTTTGCGCTATTGGAAGCGTGGGGAGAGAGATACATGGAGTTGGGTTGGAGGAGTTTGAGGGCAGAGGACTGGGCTGAAGTGACTGAGAAAGTGTTGGAGATGAGTGGAGTTGAGCGGACGGAGGTTGAGTGCAGAAACCAATTGGACGTGCTGAAGAACAAGTACAAGAAAGAAAGGGCCAAAGTGGAAAGTGGGCATGGGAGCAAGTGGGTGTATTTCAAGAAAATGGATGCCTTGTTGAACACAAGCACAAGAGGCCATTGTGGGTTGGGCTGTGGGGTTGATTCGGGGGAGTATGTGTTTATGAACCCACGAGTGTACTTGGACAAATCTAATGTGTTAGATGAAATGAGGGATAGTCCGGGGCAATCTGATGAGGATAATGAGGATGATCAGGATGAGGATTTGGGAGCCCACAAGGAGGATGATGGGGAGTCTGCTAGATTGTTGGCAGATTCCATTCAGAGGTTTGGAGATATATATGAGAAGATTGAGGAGAGTAAGAGGAAGCAAATGCTGGAGTTGGAGGCAATGAGACAGGATTTTCAGAGAGAGTTGGAGTTGCAGAAGAAGCAGATATTCGAGCGTGCACAGGCTGAGATTGCTAGAATAAGGGAAATGGATGATGAGGAGGATGATAACACTGATACTTCTGTGGAGAATCTTGGAGATTGATGCAAGAATTTGGCTCAATGATTCATATGAGGTATTCTGGTATGAAGGAAAGCTGACTCCCTTATTGAATGGGAATGTAACTAATGCTCTTTTGTTTATTTCTGATGTCCTTTCAGTTTCCTGTTCAGTTGGTTGCTTTCTTGGTTTCGTTTACTTGTATTCTTTATGGTCGGGTTGTCTATCATGCTTAATGAAGTTCATAAATTATGATTATTGACTTTGTTTGACATTTCTAGGCAAAAGGTGTTATAGTAATACAACTCATAATGGTTCTCATCTTGAGGTAGTAGATACATGATGTCAATATTCTTAATACATTTTTTTTCTATATACAGAAGATTGGTGTGTAATTCTTAGCCAACTACAGGTGGATCTCTGACTATTTTGTATAAAAGCATTGGTTGACCACTTGTTGATATCATCAAGACAGTGCTCTTTGACAAGTTGCATAGTTTTTTAAAATTTTGAGTATATTAGATGGTGCTCTCTTTGTTGTCTGCGATATAGAGAAATCTTTAAATTAGTCACTAGGTGAGGATTAATTTAATGAACAGACATTATTTGTCTTGTTCTTACTTTTTCCTTTCATAGAGAACTTTGCAAGTTATAAATATCATCAATCAATTGCCTTAATATATATCTGGTTAAATTACTGAAATAATGTCTATCAGAACCCTTGGCAATAAACATAGTATACCTTGGATATTGAAATTATAGATAAGTTGTCCAGTGACAAGTAATTGTCATCCGTGAAGAAAATTAATACACATCGTATAATTATGATGTAAGTAGTGGAAATACCAACCTCAAGAATCTTTTACATGGCTCGAATTAGAAACAAATTTGACTTGATATACCTCGTCCAGTAAGGATTAATATCTTTCTTCATGTCCTTCAAAAGAAGGCAACCAACCAGTGTCGTCTCTATGTTCCCATATTAAATCCCCATGAGTTCTTTCCTGGTTCCCTCAGGATAGCTTGTTGTCTTTGATATGGTGAAATTTTTCTGTGTTCTGTCTGGACTGAAGGAAAATATCACTAAGGGGAGATATATATATATATATATATATAAATGTATTTATGATGGAATAGCATGAATTTATACGTCATTTCAGATGCTTTTGGCTCTAATTCATTTTTTCAACTAATGAAAAGATGGCAATCTTTGTCTTATATATTAATTTGGATTTTGGATAAATAATTATAATCTATTAACTATTCGTCATGTTTGTGAAAGGAAGGCAACCATTGTCTTCTTCTAGGTCCACAATTTAACGTACAAATGAAAGCATGAGTTCTTTTATTGGTTCTCCTTAAGATTGCTTGCTTAACTTTTTATCGTGAAAGATTCCTCTATATGGAGCACACAGAATTACACCCCACTTCAAACTCTTTTTTGCTCCATCCATCTTATCAATTGATGACAAGATGGACTCAGTCATAGTCTTATTTATAAATGTGATGAATAACTAATTTTTAAACTTATCATGTATGTAATTATCCTGAGTGTTGAAATGACTAGATTGCAACAAGAAAGAACGTCCCGTATATAATCAGGGTAAAGTACGTCCGTACCCCTGAGGTTTGCATAATTACAGAAGTCCCTTCTTAGCTCGAAATCACACTTACATCCCTTGAAGTTTGTAAAGCCTTATAAACAGAAACAGAAAATAACGAAAAGAAAAATGGCCTTCTAGAGCTCCAATGAAAGATAAAAAGTTTTAAATAATATTAAATCCAAATGATAAATACCTTTTGAACCCAAACCTAAGCATAGTTATAGGGTTTTTTGTAAATAATAAAAAGATAATGTCATTTCGTAATATTTTTAACCGTTCACGTCTTGATTACAGAAATCAACTATTTATTTCTTATTTGATTTATAGAATGGTCCAGATTTAAAAAGTAAATATAACAGAATGTATGTAATAGAATTTGCACCATATTTACATCTCTAGGATATAAAATTTATTTCATTGATATTAATATATATAAGTCTTCTATTTTTATTTGTAATAGTAAGGTATGTAATATGTGTAATGATCTATATATATATCCATCCCCCACAATCCACCTATTCCTGACCAAGCTCCTGTTATACTTTGCATATTCTTGTATTATTATAAATTTTTAAAGTTATATATATGAATGAGCATATATTTTATATTACTAATTTTTTTAACTAAGATTTCTTTATGTTTTTATATATAATAAACTTATACTTTGTATTTTTCTATATTGTATTTACTTTTTTTATATATTATTGAACATTCTTATATAATTTATATTCATACATTAAAATATATGCATAAATGTGTACTTGATATTTGATAGTGTGGACATATTTGTATCTATTTGTGTGTATAAATTCTCAGATTTGAGTAAGTGCTGGATTTTCCATCAACCATTAAGCAAGCATGTTTTTAGCTGTAGAGTGTATATTAGGAATTGACACTGTTCTTTTTCCATTCTCCTCTTTTATTGAATCCCTTGGCTCTCGATGTTTGCTGTAACCTCAAATGAATATGTGAGATCATGCCATTTCACAAAATAGCACATGCTTTTGCCGATCTCAAGGGAATATTTGGAACAGAGCCAACCCCAACATCAGGTAGGCAAAGTTGGAAAAAAGCAGAGTACCCAAAATGCTGTTCTTTCTCATAGTTTTGACCGAGTTATTTTCAAATGAATCAGTTAGGTATGGATGTAGATATCGTGTGTGGCTTGCCAGTTATATTTGTTCAGATACACAAAATGTTAAATTGCCCTCTTCTTTAACTTCTATAACTTTGTGACCAATATATGGAATATCTTAGTTGACTCAGTCCATTTGATCTGTGAATTGAATCAGTTGTACCCTCATTCAGTGTGTTGGGTAACTTGGCCATGTATACATTTTATGCATAATTTTTTCTTATGTAACTAAAAATGATTCTGCAGTTCTAGATATGATCAATAATTTTCTACTTTACCCTGTTCATACTAATAGGTTATGATGAAATGGTCTACCTGTTTGACTATATCTTCATATAGTAGCTTGTTAATTTGTGGGCATAATTGGTGGCATAATTCATGTCCTTTCTTCCATGACGTGGCTGATTTTTCCTATTTCACAGTCTACAGAGAACTGTGACTTTTCTCACTTGTTGCTCGAGATTTTGGAGGAGAAGATGACAAGTAAATATTGCTTGCAATTGTATGAAAGTACTTTCCTTGCACTGACCATGATCAGGGCCAGACTCTAATGCAGGCGACATCAATATAAATGGTAGTAGATGGTGGGTGATGTTGGCATTTGCCTGCCAACTTATCAGGTGCATCGTTCCTTTGTGCCAATATGTGCGTTTATGTTTCGTTACTGAAACTTTTTGTTGCCCTTCTGCATAATCCCCTGGCGGACCTTTTTGTTGCAAATTTGTATCAATAATTCCAGGGGTTTTTTACTTTGAATCTAGCAAACCACTGAAAGTGCATGGTCAGAGTTGGAAAAGTGGCACAAACACGTTGGTTTGGTTCTATGCTCTCAGTCTAATTATTTTTTTGACCATAAGCTTTTGTGTGACGTGGAATGTCTGAGAACTGATTCATTGTGCTTCTGCTAGTTAGTAAGTTATGTTCCATACTTGGCTTCCGCACAGGTAATTTACATTATATTTGTAATGTAATTATTTTCAAACCTTCAAACTTTGGAAGATTTGGGAACACTTTGGAGGTGAAACTATGAGGAATGCAACTCTATCTGATTTCATTTCGATCTTTTGTGTGTATTTTGGTTAGTGTTTTTCCCCAACAAAAGAAAATGTGATTACACCAATTACATAGTAATGTTGACTTGTAGTATTAACCTCTTCACTGTGAAGAGGTTAATATAATGTGCTCTTTATGAGTTAAATAATATTGGGTTGAGAAATATTTAATTTATTTGGCTTCCTCCAAAATGGATTGGATTTTTATTGTAAATTATCACACATTGTATGTGTAAAGATTACATTATCTATTCTATTAAGGAAAGATTTGTACACATAAGTGTACATATTGAATGCAGAAGGAGATGTAATACGATTTGAAATAAAAACTTCAATCCAACTTCAAAAAAGGGTGCAGCAAATACATTTTTTGTCCTCGAATATGGTCATTAATGCAATTTTGGTTTTTAAATAATTTAAGATGCAATTTTGGTGTTCAAATTTGAACTTTTTTGGCAATTGGTGTGAAGTAGAGTTGTCTTCTCTTTGTTCTTGAATAATCTAGATTCATGTCATGTGCCAAATATTTCAATGACTTTTGATATGTTGATTTAGAGCCTATAATTTCTTTAGAACGATATGTTTGATAGTTTATATAACACTATGAAGTATTTTATAATTGTTTTCGGAAAAGGTTTTAGAAGATCAAAAAAATAAGATTATAGGAGTTTATAAGCTCCTAAGGAAAAAAAGAAAAGGAGTTTTTTTAAATTATTTTTAAAATCTTGACAAGCTTGTTTACATTAATCACAAAGTTATCATTAATTAATCTTATAATTCTGTCTTTTAAATTTATTAACACTACGGCCATGGTTGGATCGAATAATTTGGATTGGGTGAATAGCAATTTATTCTCATGTGATATTGAAAATGAGCACACTACCTTCTTATGAAAAAATTATAGCAATTTACCCCTTATACTTTTTAAAATGAAGCAACTTACCTCCTTATACATGGAGGTAAATTGCTTCATTTTAAAAATCATAGGGGGGTAAATTATTGTATTTTTAAAAATATAAGGAGGTAAATCACTATTTATTTTTTCATAAGGGGGTAATTTGCTCATTTGCGATATTATAAGGGGGGCTGCTTGCATTTTTCCCTATTTGGATTAGAAATAGATTTAGAGGAAGGATTAAATGAATTCATATTAGATGGATTTTTAAAAAATCCGTCACTATGTTACAAAATATATCCAAAATGGGAATTCAAGAATTTGTAATTCTTTGCAACACTGAATCATCCAAGCAAGTTCAATGGTTGTGCTGTTATGAATTTGAAATTCTTAAGTTCAAATTCATCGATACAACTATAATATCAAAGATTTGTTTTTAAAATAAAATTTGACGTCTTATAATATAACCCTCTCAATCGGATTGGCAATAATTATGGTTCATTAGGCTTCATTCTCCTTATTTTTTTTTATTTTTTTTGAGGACTCTTAAGCCTGAGCTGATGACTCGATGGTAAATGCGGTGGCAGATCACAGTTAGGCCAGAGATTGGGCCCATTGACACCCCCATGACCTATTTTTAAATATGTAATGCCTTTATAACAATTATATGCATAAGATTTAAGCTCTTCATTCTTCGAAAAATCGGAAATATTTTGAAGTTAAAATACAAAATGAATTTTAAAAAAGAATAAAAGTTGAATCACCCCCCACCCCACCCCACCCCTACGCTGCCAAATACTTCCATTTGGCGCCAATTCTCTCCTTCCGCACATCGCCGGCCACTTCCGCCCTACGGCTATCAAAATGCAGCGACAGACATCAATACTTTCCTTCCTCAGGAAACCCGAATCCTCTTCCAGTGGCAAACCCATCGTTCTCGATGCTTCCGATGAAGAAATTAAAGGAACCGACACTCCACCCGAGAAGGAGCCGCGTCGGGTATTCACCGATAGCCGCCCTTCGTTATTCTCCAGCATTAGGCACAAGTTCGAGAAAGTCGACAACAGTAAAAACACGGAGTCTAGGTGCTTCCTCTTTCCAAACATCAGAAGCATGAGCAATGTTCAGGCAGTTTGTGATATTTTAATTTTATTTATTTGTGAAATTTTGATAGAAGATAATAATTCCTTGCACATTCTATAGCACCATCGCTTCGTTCTGTATGCTTCCATTGAGTGCTCTTGCATATCTAATTTCCTACAAAATTCGTATTGTGGATACTGAAAATTCAAGTCTGCAGACGAGGGTTCTATTCCGTGCAAAAAAAAATTGAGTGTACCCGTGGGAAAAACTGTAGTTACGGCGTTGGTAGTCTAAAATTTTAAGATGAAAGTAGTGATTATTTCCCAATTTAATGAAGTAATTTCCAGCATGCACAGGTTCATACTGAAGAAGAATTTGTTCCTCTTTTGGTGTAACATGCAGGTGCAAAGAGGATAATACTTCTACTGTTCGGTCTCTTCTGCTGCAATCTGACGGACCAGAAGATCTGAGCAACCTATATTTAGTGCCCAAGCAACACAACAATCAAAGCCTACTTAATAATAGCAGAACAATGAGTTCTGAAAGGGATAGCCGGAATTCATTTCTAACCACTTCTGAGGATGATGTTCTTGGGCCAGACACACCAGGCACGAGACCTCTTGTACCTAGGTTAAAGAGAGTCCAGGAAGATATTTCTAATTTCGAGGACAAGGCTGATTTTTCTTTACCAGATAACAAGAAGAGAACAAAATTTCTGCAGGGTTCCGATGTTTTAAAGAAAAATGGTGAGAAGGACTCTGAAACAATTAGCAAGTTTGAATGGCTCCATCCGTCTCGAATCAAGGATGCCAATGGAAGAAGGCTAATGGACCCTCTTTATGATAAGAGGACACTTTACATCCCTCCTGATGCTTTGAGAAAAATGTCAGCATCTCAAAGGCAATATTGGAATGTCAAATGCAAGTATATGGATGTGGTCCTGTTCTTTAAAGTGGTCGGTCTTTGTTTTATTGAGTTCTTTTCTCTTCTTTCTGAAACCTTTCCTTACTGACCAATAGTCTAAATCTCTGGTATGGGTCAGTGAATCATTTTACAGTCTCATGCAGATTTATCTTACTTCCGAAATTAACATCATCTAATGATTTTAGATGACTAGAGAGCATAGACTAGTAGAGAGTTGTTTTGCGTGGGAGTATTTGTAAGAATTCATGCCTAACCATGTAAAAATGGATACAAAATACTTATTCTTATAGCATAACATGGTTATATTCCATTGAACTGATAATAATTTATGTGATAGATAAAGGATATTTCATAAGGTGCATGTTCTCGATCTTACAACATGCGTATCAGTCATGAAGTTACAGATGAGGAAATAACTTTACACTGACATGGAGTGTAGTAATGCCATGGGTTTCTTTGTACTACATACATGAAATTTGTTTTCCTTTTTATTCTATGATATTTTCCTTTTCCTGTAATTTAGGACTAGTATGTCAATATACTACTGATTGAAAAGTTATGTTTGATGCTGTTATCTTTGTATTGCTAATATTTACATTAACATTATTAGATAATACAGGGAAAATTCTATGAGCTCTATGAATTAGATGCTGAAATTGGTCACAAGGAACTTGATTGGAAAATAACACTAAGTGGTGTGGGGAAGTGTCGACAGGTGAGCTTGGATTATGTTTTATGCTTATTTATACATGAATATGCATACGTGCACACGTTCGCTTGTGTTCCATATACATTGACCCTTGTCCTTATCGGTGATCCTTTTACAAGTTGTTAATCCTTTCTGTAGGTTGGTGTATCTGAGAGTGGAATTGATGATGCTGTTCAGAAGTTGATAGCACGTGGGTATGAGAACTCTCCTTGCAATTTGATTACTTTAGAGAAACTTCAGCTTAGTTGAAGAGAATCGGAATTTGATATTTACTAGCTATGCTTCAGAACTCGGGTTTTTTTTTTTCCTTCTTTCCTTCATTTTTCTAAAACTAATGAATAATCATATTTTAATTTTTTGGGTAAAACACTATGGGTATGGTGGATGGTTACACTCCTACATGTGTGCTGCTAAATGTAAGACGAAAATTATAATACGTTGCCATTGCGTGCGTTTCATCTCATCTCAATAAACTAATCCCTTTGTTTGGTTTTGTTTTAGGCCAATTTTCACAATGGGCCAAAAATGACTCCGAACATAGTGTATTAGAGGTCTTCAGTGGTTCAAAAGCAACTGAGACTTTCACTATAAAAATTTCAAAATCAACCAAGAACCTATCCCACTCCGCTTCCCATATTATTACATGTAAAATTACGTGACATCCACTGGAGAGGCATGATTTGACTTCTATAGTATTTTTTTCTCCTCAAAAAACAATATCAAGTATATTTTCATCCATTTTAAACACTTTTCAACCACTGTCAAGGTATGATTCATCATTTTCAGTAAATTTTATCCCTTAAAAATAATACAAAAATATCATAATCAATTTTCTACAAATTTTAAACCTCTTTAGAAACAATACCAACCACTCATTACATTCCCCAAAACAAACTACAAGCTTTTCAAACCCAAACTCATTTTCTCAAACCTTTCAAAACTTACTTGAAAACCACTCAAACAAAGTGAATGAGATGAGACGGGTTTAGATGAGATGAAAACAAGTTTTGAATGCATTTGGATGTGAGAGAGAAGTATCATAGTTATAGCTTATTTGATGTGTAAAAGGTGTTAGGTAAAATACCAAGATTTTTTTTTCTTTTACAATAGTGAAATGTATTCCAGATATATTGTAGAAAAAAACAAACATATATTTGGATGAATTTCATGAGATGAGGCGAGATGGGATTTTTCTCAGAAGCAATCAGATCCATAAACTTACAATTTTTGGGAGGTTCACAAGCTTCTCCAAAATTTGAATGCTTAATATGCCATCTCCAATATACTGCTTTTGCTAAATGAGCACAGGCCTAACGAAAGTTCGCAGTGGCATTAGAAACAATAGTTGACAGTCACGTTTTAGAACTTCTGTCTTGCACTTTAAGTACAGCACTTATTGCTTCTTGTAAACCAATATGAAATCATACCTGTAGATGCACTTGCATTTGCGCTCCTCATGTTTGTTGTAGTAGAACACGACTAGCACAACTGTAGCAATAGCTTGCAACTTCCCTGCAATCATTGGAACTGTTCCCCTTTTATTACTGTCTTTGTCAACTGCACTCGATAATGCTTATAGCAGAACATCAATAACTGACATCACAAAACAGCACCATAAGTGGTGCCGCATCACTTTATTGATTTCTTGATGGTCCTTTACTTCTATAAGTTTTCCATAGGTTGTGTGATTTTAACTCAATTCAAGTACTTAGTATGAGTATACTTTTCTGATTTAAATGGTGATAAGCTAAGTACATTTCTGAAAGGTACAAGATTGGTCGGATGGAACAATTGGAGACATCTGAGCAAGCAAAATCTAGGGGCTCTACTTCCGTAAGTTCAGCATGAGTTTCTGACTGTACTTGTTATATCCACCTCTTGGAGATTGGTGATTTTCATTGTTCAATTATTGTGTAATGAGGTGAACATGTTTTAATTTCTACACTGTGTTAGAAAGGAGTGGGGGATAATTTAATGTCTACTTTGTATTGTAGCTTTTGACTCTAAAAGTGTTCGGAATGCAATAACGCCCAAATTTTAATATGAAAATAACACTGTGTTTAATACTTATGATGTCATGGATTCATCCAGGAAGCAGGTGCCTTTTCTTAATTTCAACTTTTCCACAAATAGGGCAGAATTGGGGTATGTTCGGCAGGGCGTGGGCAGCCTGGGGGGTTCGGGGATAGGTTGCTGGGTTCCTACCTATAACGCGATGGAGATGCTTCAAAAAGTTGACACATATCTGACGTGCCACTTGACTTGCTCTCCAGATGTTTTAGATGCAAAGAGTTCTTTTAATTTTTTTTAGGAAGATATGTTATATAGTATCACATAAACTACCAGTAAGATAGTTCTCTGTCATTTAAAGTCTTTCGTTTGTTCGAGAATAGTTTATTAATCATAATTGTAAATTTTCAGCATCATCACCAATATTAACTTTTTTCCTCTGTACTCGCACCGATTTTTCCAGACAAATCTTTTGCCAATTATATATTTGCATGTCTGTATGTACATAATAGCATATTTATATATATGAACAGTGGCGTCAAAGCCAAATTGCGTCCTAAATTTTTTTATAGGTGTTCGTCGTGTCCATGTCTGTAAATCATAGAGTCCTACTTGTCTTATGCTATCTCTATTTGCATATGGTGTGTTTCTCAAAAGGAGCAGATCATTATACCATCCACTATCTATGAAGCACTTTGTAATTACCTGAGGCATACAATGATCAGCAAGATGGTTTTCCAGGTTATTCAGAGAAAGTTGATTCATGTAATTACTCCTGCAACCTCATGTGAGGAAAATATCGGGCCTGATGCTGTCCATCTTCTTGCCATAAAGGAGGTTGATTCAATGTTTTTGCCTTTCTTCTATTTGCTGATACATCATGCATATCTGCCATGAATAACAATGCAAGGTCATGGATATTGAATTTGATATATTGTAAATACATGAAACACCAACCTGAAGATTGGCATAAAATTATGATTAGTGATTCTGTAATGTTGCCTTTTTGCATTTAGGATTCCCTGCTAAAGAATGGATCAATTTCATTTGGGTTTGCATTTGTGGATTGTGCTGCATTAAAATTTTGGATTGGTTCTATCAGTGATGATGCTTCATGTACAGCATTGGGGGCCTTGTTGATGCAAGTATGCTCTTATATCTTTTCTTTTGTTCCAATACCTGTGAATATGTATTTATCATAACATAATGCATATTGCTTTGATCATTATCCTTAGGTGTCACCAAAGGAGATTATTTATGAAAGCCGAGGTAAAACTGTTTTTACAGATTGAACGTTGTGGTTTTCCTTGTAATGTTATGAATGATTCTCATGGCCGCTATCTTGATGTCCATTATAGGGCTGAGTAGAGAAGCTCATAGAGCACTTAAAAAGTACACTTTGACAGGTGAGGGTACTATAAATCCATTTAATTGCACACTTATAATGCATATTTTCTGCTTTAGCTAATTCAGTTTTCCTGCACAAACTTAATCTTTTCCTTTGAGAGGGTTTAATGTGTATATTTGGTTAATATAAAACTATTGATCTCTCTGTCTCTTCTTGTCTTGTGTGGTGCTGAATCTGTATGGTGCCCGTTTTCAGATACTATCTTTTCGTTTGAATTGTCTTGCGTCTTGAGCAGAAAAAGTTTCTCAACCTTCCTCTTAAAGAAAATTGACTATCTATAGTATTTACTCATGTAACTTTCTCTCTCTTGTTGGAACATGGAACTGAATATTATGTGAGTAGAATTTCCAGACATGTTCAGTTCATCTTTTGTGGTCAGTATTGACAATGTTGCATGACAATTTTGGCTTCCTAGTAGAACAGGCCTTCAAACTTCCTGTTGAACAGGAATAGGTATCAGTGCCAGTAGGAATTTTGTATAACCTAATAATATTTTTGTAGGATCAACTCCATCCCAGCTAAATCCATGGGATACTTTTGGTGAAGCCTCGGAAGTTAGAAATATCATTGAGTCCAGTAGATACTTCAATGGGTTTTCTGATTCCTGGCATCACATCTCTGATGGAGCTATGCTTGGTGATCTTGAGTTATGTGCTCTGGGGGGACTTATTAGTCATTTATCGAGATTGATGGTAAATACATGTACTTTGAATTTGAACTGTGTGTTAAAATTGAAAATTTTGGTGGTTTTCCATTGATTAGCAATCTGTATTTGTTCAGTTAAATGATGTGATTCGCAACGGGGATATTTTGTCTTATGAAGTCTATAAAGGTTTTCTCAGAATGGATGGGCAGACGCTGGTAAATTTGGAGATCTTCAGTAATAATGCTGATGGTGGTCCATCAGGCTAGTAACTTCATTTGTTATTATCTCGCTCCCTGCTTTCTCTTTACGCATGTGAAATAATAGTGTAATACTGTTTTAGGCACTCTGTACAAATATCTTAATAATTGCATAACATCATCTGGTAAGCGGCTCTTAAGGAACTGGATATGTCATCCTCTTCAAGATGTTGAGAAAATTAACAACAGGCTTGCTGTGGTTGAGGAGCTGATGGCAAATCCAGAAATCATGCTACTCATTGCCCAATCGCTTCGCAAGCTTCCGGATTTGGAAAGGTTGCTTGGACGCGTGAAGTCTAGCTTTCAGTCCTCTTCTGTGATATTGTTGCCCTTAATTGGCCAAAAAATACTGAAACAGCGAGTAAGATCTTTTTTCTTTAGATTGAAGCTTCTTGGACTGCATCTTTGTGTTCATCGCATAGCTGAATTGGCAAAAAGTGATTTAATTTTGCTTCCTTTATCCAATTCTTCCTGTCAATTTCTCTTTTACATGAAAAGTTGCCATGAGGAAGTTCTTATATGTTTTAACCTTATACTGTCTTTTGATGGGAGTCAACGCTATGCTATCCTGTTCATTTGCCTCTAATCCTGGGTTGACAGCTGCAGGGACTTTTGTTGCAATATAGTTACTTTAATAGCATTTTACCTAAATCCCTCTAACTGTTCAGTAAAATCTTGGAGAGAGAGAGACCTATACCTGTGATTGTTGTTAAGTGTAGTAATGTTATACCATATCCACAATTCAACACATTCAACTTAGTTATCAAGAAGCTGCTTTCCTTATTCATAGAAACAATGCAATTATCTTGAAATTTTGAACATGACTGATGACTGTGCGGAAATGTCAATCTAACTCAGTTTACTCTGTCCATGTATTGTTTGATCATTCTGCAATTTAATTAAAGCTACTAACACTATCTTGCTTATGTATGACACATCATGCCTTGAAATAAAGAAAGGCATATACCTTTTATTGACAGAAAATTACTGTGAGAAACATTCGTCATGCCAGTGAGATGTGTTGTTAGGTGTAGCATATGCACAATTAGTCGCATTTCGACTGTCATCCAAAGCTGCTTTCCGAGATGAATCTAATGCAATCTGTTCTGTCCATCTATTGTATGATGCATGCTGCATTTTAATTAAAGCTATTTTATCTAGCATGCATATGACACATCCTGCCTTGGGATAAAGAGAGGAAAATTGTCTATGATCAACAGGTAAAAGTGTTTGGGTCCCTCGTAAGAGGTCTGCGAATTGGAATAGAAATGTTAATGCTTATGCAAAAGCATGGATTGTTGAGTACTTCGTTATCCAGAGTTGTATCCCTTCCTATGCTAAGTGGCAACGAGGGGCTTGATCAATCTCTTGCTCAATTTGAAGCAGCGATAGATAGTGACTTCTCCAATTACCAGGTGCGATTCTTTTGTTTCTGGACCAAGATGGACATTTGACATTTCTTATTTTGCACACGTGCTTGCATATGTTAATTGGGATCTATCTTTGTATCTTTTGTCTTCAGTGTTATACATAAACTATGTTTCTTACACAAAAGACTAGTTGTGTTTTGTGATACCTATAATCGAACCTTGGTCCATCTTGTAAACCTTCTACTGAAAATTGCTCTAATTTGATTAATAGAATTTGTTGGTTACGTCGCATGACAGAAGAATGAAAGTATTATATGTTCTATCCTCCAGAAATCAATGTAAGCTTGATGCTATATGGTCCTTGGATTTTAAAGGTTGTACTGCAAAATAAAATGCACACACTAATAGCTGGAATTTTATAATATACAAGAGGATGAACTAGAAGATAGGAGAGAAATAACCTTGGTTATTCCCTATGCTAAAGTAAAATGATTGCTTTAAGGCTTTCCAAGAATGTCTCTTGGATGTATATTGTCATGATTGCAATAGTAGAATTGATCACTCAAATATATATAGGGATTATAACTACACTGCGAATAGAGGGATTATAACTACACTAGGAAATGTGAGGAATCCCCATGGGCAAGGATTCCTAAGCTAATGAATTCCCAATCAAATTCCAATGAAAAAGATTTGGAAATATGAAAATAGTCACATGGTGGTAAAATATTGGACGTGATTAGTTTCCTTGGGAACCACCAACTAACCCTAATTGATGAATTAACAACATGCTACTGAAAGAGCTAGCAACAGTGCTCTCTTTAATTAGTGTTTCCAAACTTTTTCTTGTTTTCATCATCTACAATAAACTTTCTGAGGGGGAGTTCCTCAGAACTGATGCTCAGATCTCCTTTATCTTGAAGCACTCCAAGATTCTCCACTCCATCTCTTAAAAAGATCTGACATTTATAGGTTCACTTCTCACACGGAACTATGACCTTTTACATTGTTGCACTGGTATCTTAGGTTTTCACTAGCAATGGTGAATGGTCAATGCCCCTTCTTTCTACTGGCTTTTGTGAACCAATTTTCCCATTAGCCAACATAACTAACTTTGGTCCATGTAGGTTTACATTAGCCATTGAAGCTGTAAACTTTTATGGATTAGTACTGCCTCAAACTGAAGCCTCATAAGTAATGCTTGAGAGTTGCCTAACTGAATCATCTCTCTATCTTTGACGATACTTCTTCATGTAATTGTTTTTGTAAGTGTAATTTGTTATTATCCTTCAGTGACTCTGTGTTTCTTGGGAAAGAAAAAAAAACTCAATTACATATGATTTACATCCTTTTCTTTTGTGGTTACAGGACCATAATGTTACAGACTTGGAGGCTGAAACACTATCTATTCTGATTGAGTTGTTCACTGAGAAGGCGACCCAATGGTCTCAAATGATACATGCCATAAACTGCATCGATGTACTGAGATCTTTTGCTATTTCTGCAGTCTCTTCTTGTGGAGCAATGTGTAGACCTAAATTCACAAATTCTTTTGTGGAGACTATGTCCCCTACACTGCATTTAAAAGGGCTATGGCATCCTTATGCCCTTGGTGAGAATGGGGGGCTGCCTGTTCCAAATGATATCCACCTTGGAGGAGATGGAAGAACTCACAGCCCCTGCTCATTGTTATTGACTGGGCCTAACATGGGTGGGAAGTCAACCCTTTTACGGGCCACTTGTCTGGCTGTGATAATGGCTCAGGTTGGTTTGTTTTTTAAAACTGTTATGTTGTGCTGTTTTACGCTTTCTTGGTTTCTGAATTTTTGTCAGCATAACATCGATTTGTGTACCGCAGCTAGGCTGTTATGTGCCTTGTGAAAGTTGCACTCTATCAGTTGTAGACATCATATTTACTAGGCTTGGCGCAGCTGATCGAATCATGACAGGCGAGAGTAAGTTTTTAAATTAAATTCTATACCTTTTCATTACATCTATAAAATACAGATAGGTATAAATGCCTGAAATGCGTGCTGTGTTTGTTTTCATTGTGAAACTATGTATATGTTTGTTACTTAAATTTAGTTGCATATCTCAATTAAAATTATTATTAAATAACTACACTCAAATACTACAGTTGTTAGGTTTCTATAATAATAATTAATAAATAGCTATGGAACAAAGGATGGAGTCCAGTGTAGATATTCCATATCTATCCTTGAGAATGAGTTCTAGAAAATTTGGAATACCGGCAACAATTTATGGAGGAGTAATAGTTGAAATATAATCATTACAGAAGTAGGTTATTGTAATTTAAGCTTCTAGATTTAGCATTCACCGGCCTTTGATTTTTGATCCGTCGTGCCTTTCCTTTTATTGCTTTTTGTTTATCTAACCTACAAGTAGAAGTTTGTTTTTAGACAAATTCTCAAACATTGTCATTTTTTCTAGAACATTTATATTATTCTTAAACTTGTTTAATATAGTATATTTGAACTGTAAATGTTCAGTCACACATTTGTTGTTGCTTTATAAACCTTTTATGCTATTTTACTTCACCATATTTACCAAATTGCACTAAAAAACTAATGTGGTATTATTAGTATTATTCAAATGACAGATCTGTTGTGTTGGTTGATTTAAAAATTGTAAATGGCCACTTCTGTCCAGTCCACTAGCATGAACGAAATCGATCATTCAACTTTCTTTGGATCGATATCCAATCCATTTTCTGACTTGGCCAATTATTCAACCTCTGAAGAACAAATTAATGGCCTTCTGCAATTCCTTATACGTGAAAATTCTTACTCTTTTAAGAAGTAAGTTAGAATTGGAACAAAAAAATAATAGAAAATGCAATAGTTTTGATAATTTGATACATTTAAGCTTAAGAAAGAAAAACACTAAAGCAGTACATTCAAAATGTGTGCATATTAACTTATTTTCGAAATTAAAGCAGTTGGTATTTAGTATGGTTAATTGAGGTCAAACCGATACAGAACCCAGATGAAAGTAACCTAATAGGGTACAAAAATTATTTTGTATTGATACATATTAAATATTGGTTTATTCAATTAATCTAAAAATTCTATATTACACAAAATATGTGTTAAGTCATTTTTTTAAGCTCGAACTAACATGTACTTTTTAAGTTTATGAATTTTTCCATAAAAATTGTATCAAACACATTGTATATGTGATGCTTAAAATATTAAGTTGTGTATAATTTGCACTTCTCTTCCTATTTAATGTTGCTTTGGAGCTATTTTCCGTTTTAAATTTTAAGTTCAATTAGAAAAAATCACTCCAAAAAGATAATACAACAACGACGTAAGATAGTATTTATTTGTTCTTAACTTGCTCCAGTCCAAATTATAAGAAATGCAAGGGTGGGTTTATCCTTATATTATGATACGAACTTTCTTCGTCCAAATTGAATGAGACCTTTAAGTTTATATATTGTGCATTTAGATGAATATGTTATAACAACTAAAACCTATTAAATAATACTAGAAATTATAGATAATCTTTATTGTTATTTCCAAAAAAATAGCCAATTTATTATTTTTATTATCAAGATATGCTAATAAACAGGACCAAATTTCAAAATAGACCTACTTAAGCTATTTTCAAGTTTGCAAGGTGTGAATCAATTACATTCTGAGTTAATTTATATTTCGGTGTCAAGCATATTTTTCCACATAATTCATCATCCGGTGAAGAGCATGTGCCATAATCAAATGAAAGGAGAATAGTGCTGAGATTAGGTAAAACAACTGCTATGATTACAAGAAGTGATGTAATATAGCTGCTCTCTTTTCTCTATTGTATTTATAATTAACTATATATTTTGTAATATTTGTAAAAGTATTTGTTACTTTATTTTTGATTTGTTATTCATTTACATCTTATAACATGATTAAAGGTGATCTATATCATTTGTAAATATACAGTTAATTGATGTCCACCTGTATATTCTATGAGATTAAGTAACTATTATTCATAAATTCTTTGCCAGTTAAGTGCACTTACACTGAAAGAATATCTGATCCTTTTTCTTACATCGAACATAAGTATTTTAAATTGGTCAAGAAGAATCGATTTTACATGAACGTCTCAACAACCATATAATGATTGTTTCAGTATTCAACTTGGCAAATCGAAAACAATGATGGGGACCAAGAAAAAAAACCCAGTTATTTCTAAACAATACACTCAATGACTATGTTTCTGTGCTATAGTATACTATTTACTTTTTCATTTGTAAATTCGAGAGCATGAACAGTTAAATGTGGTGTTCGTTTGTCAGATTAACATCTCATAAAACAAGCTATGTGAGTCTAAATATAATATTTTGATAAATTATGAAATCATGTTATGGGTGCTTTGCTTTGATTAAGGTGATTGTGCCATGTTATATAGTCTATTCATCAATAATTTTAGATGATTTCTTAACAAAAAAATTCTATACCAATAATATCAACTAAGATTTTGCACCACGTAATCCTTTGGACCTTGACATTTATTTCAACCACGTATGTTATTGATACGTGATGTAATTTTTTTGTTTGGTACAAAAAGGAAATATATGATATATGTTGTGTGGTGTATGGGAGGAAATTAAGGAAAACCGATGGAGGATTTGAGTGATATGGGATGGACGCGGTGGCCTTAAGAAAAATTATGTCACAAAAAGTCAAATATAGGATATTCATTTTATAGTTCTATGTTGAATTTTTAAATACTTCCTTTCAGACTTGGTGATCCTTAAAATTTTAATTATAACTACTAGTTTTACCATGTGAAGTCTTGAAGTTTTCTAGTAAACATAAAAGCCAAAACTTTTCAATAAAGAGCAAACATAAACATCATATACTTGCAGAACTCACAGAAAAGGTAAATGGTATCTGAGTTATGTTATACAGTGATTGTGACAACTTGGGTCTGAATAATATAACATCATCCTGAAGCAATTAGCATTGCGGGCATTATTAAAGTAATAATGTCAGGCATGTGTATGCATGCCAAAATACTCAATCAACCTTTGGCACCTGAATACAAACACTGCAGCAGTCAAGGTGCAAGCAGTTGAAGATTTATTTACTGTTGTTTCCCTTAAATTGGTGGAGTAAATTGGATTTGTGGTGCTGTTTCTTCTGCTTTTCTACCTATTCTGCTGTACTAGCTATTCTCTCTCCTTCCTCTCTACCTTTCTTCTTTCCTTTAGTTTTAGATACTTTCCACTTGCCAATATCTTACACAAACCATTAACTAGGGTGAGAATGTAAAGATGTATTATGTAAAGCTAAACAAATTTTGCAGAGAATTAAATTTGTCGTTTAGTAATGGTACTGCAACAAAAAGAAACTTGAAGAATATATTATTGAAGCACCCATTCTCAAATATATGGTGAGGGTATTAAGAACCGTATAGAAATCAGTAAAAATGTACCGGTCTACCCACCAAATATAACTATTCAAAAATAGGAAGATATGTATACCCTAGCAATCTCCTAATAATCTTCTAATAGGTACCATGAGGTAATTATGTTTTAGCATGTGATCAATTCTGAAGTTTAAGATTCCTATGCTTAAAAAAAAATTGAAATATTAGTATTAGCATGCCCGAGTAACAAAGACTCTAGACCTTATGGGGTTCAACCCGTTATTATCTCGCTCCATTCATCAGTCATCAATATCTTCCTCGCAGCAATCAACTTTACTAATTCTCTTTTCATACTCCCGACTCAACTCTACGAACAATTTCCCCATCAATGTTTTTTATGTATTGGGGCTGAATGTTGCTTCTCTGTTCTTTCTTTAATAAAAATATTGACATACATTGGTCTCAAGGAGTATGCCTGCTCCTCTTTACTGGAGATTAGGTGTTATTAGTCATGTCAAAAGTCAGACTGGATGGTTATGTCAGGCAAGGACTTTCAACGCCTATTTCTCTAACTTCTAATTCTGCATTTATCAGGGTTAATGTTCTTCTATGGTCAGTTGCATTCAAGAACTCCATGACATCTAAAATCCAGAACAGACATTATGAACAATGAAGTTTTCTTCTCATTTTTGGGATATGCATGCCTTCTTGTTGTAGGTACCTTTCTTATCGAGTGCATGGAGACAGCATCAGTTTTACGAAATGCTACACAGAAGTCACTTGTTCTTCTTGATGAACTGGGCCGAGGGACAAGCACTTTTGATGGATATGCTATAGCATATGCTGTGAGATGCCTTCTTCCCAATGTTTTAAGTTAACATATCTGCTAAGATATGTGCTTTAGGAATTGCTTTTCCATTCCTAAAATAGAGAGAAAAAAAATGGAGTTCCTGATATTTATTGCAATTTACTTCTTGTGGTACATATTGAATTGCTTCAGTCTAATATTTAATTTTTTTTTGCTTCATATGCTAATCATGATAATGCTTATGTGTGCATTATGTCTATCTATGTGTACTTATAGGTGTTCTGGTTGTATATGTATAGAGTAATCAGGATAATAAGGAAGTAATTATTCTTTTAAATTTAAAACTGTTTTGCTAAATGTTAGCTGCATGAATTTCCATTGCATGCAAAATTATAAGAAAACTTCCAATTTTGCTCCCTTATATTTTGCTAATCATAGTACCTTGGTAAGATTTTGGTGGGGGGTGGGGGATAGAGAGACGTAACTTGAATCCTATCTTTATGGGTGAGACATATTGGTTGCTGGTACTACACACAGAAAATCAAAATTAGTTAGAAGTTAAAAAGCTCATAAAGTTGTAAGTTTGCATTCAATTTTCTTTTACAAGGGCAAGAAATGTACTTTAATGTTTCAGCTTCTTGTTTCCACAGGGTAGGGCTTTGAGCAGCTTTGAATTAGGTCACAAAATATAACACATACATATATTCATTTAGTTATGTGGACCTAAACTTGTTGTCTTGAAATGTTTTAGTATTTTTGAACCATTATAAAAAATGATTTTCAGCTTAAGGAAGTCTATGGGCTTCTAAACAAATGTTGGTACTAACAAATTAAAATGAATGCATTATAATATAACTCAATGTTTGATTATTGTGTTTAGGTATTTCGTCATCTTGTTGAGTCAGTCAACTGCCGTTTGTTGTTTGCTACACATTATCATCCTCTCACAAAGGAGTTCGCTGCCCATCCTCTTGTACTACTGCAGCACATGGCCTGCTCTTTTGATTCTGCATCTAAATTGTCATCTCAAGTCGATCAGAAGCTAGTTTTTCTCTACCGACTCGCATCTGGAGCATGCCCAGAGAGCTACGGGATGAAAATAGCACTTATGGCTGGTATCCCAAGCTCAGTGGTTGAAGCAGCCTCAAAAGCTGGACAAGTTATGAAGGAAATGGTTGGAGAAAGTTTCAAGTCAAGCGAGCAAAGGGAGAACTTCTCCACGTTGCATGAAGAGTGGTTGAAATCTGTTCTATCTCTTTCAGAGACAGCGGAGGTTGACTTCGACAATGATGATGCATTTGATTCCTTAATTTGCCTGTGGCATGAGCTGAAAAGATCATGCAAAGAGATCACCTAAGGAAAAGGAAACATGCTCGTCGCGTTCTTATTTACTTTATTTTTCTGTGTTCTGCACTCTTATAGCTTGCTCTGCCAATCCAACTGTAAACATATTTTGGAATTCTAAATGTAAAGGGCATTTTGTTGTTCGAACTGGGTGAACATGTTTTCTCTGCTACACATAAAAGTAGTTGTAAGCGATCATGTGTATACATATACATGCGCTGGTGCACAAGAGCGCATACTTGTGTGAGACTGCGTGCTGAATCTTCATAAACAGGTAGCTTAGGATCATTCTGTATTATGCGTGGTTCTCTATCTGAGTGGTAACGAGCATGCAAGAAACTGAAAACCAAGTTAACAGAGTTGCAAGAAACTTGCTTTGGAATGACTATATCAGATTTACATGAAATTGTCCGGTTCATAAGGGCTTAGTATACGGTGCAACAACTTCTAAAATTTGCAAACTCATCAAATATGATAGTAATTTATCACTAAATTAAGACATGATAACAGACATAACGCGAATTCCCGTCCTGGTGCAACTTAATATCATGTAGTGTTTAGTACTTAGAGTGCGTTTACTTCAAGTTATTGGGCCACATGTCTAGGGGTGTCTGGCCTAATCACTTGTTACTTGTGAAAGTTAGTGGATTGGCTTGAAAATATAGCGGAAGCAAAAAATGCGAGAATTAAATGACAATTAAAATTAGAGCCTAATGATTCGATATGAATTGCAAATCGTTTGAGACTTCATGTAACTGAAATATTGATTTGTCAAGATCATATCGAGTATGACTCGATAAGATGAGCTCAGAGGTTAGTGGGAGTTGGTTGTGTTCCAAGGTGTTCAGTGTATAATGTCTTACTAATTTAGAATGAGATGAAGATGTTAAGAAATACTAAGACACAGACATAGTTGTCAGAAAAGTTACCCATAATTAGGAATTAGATTCCCAAGTAAAAAAGGATAAGCTGTTCAAGAGTTAATCACTTTGGACTAATGAGAAAGTTTAAGATGTTCAAAGCTCAATCACGTCCAGTTGATGAGAATGCTTAGATGTCTCTTACATCCCCTACGTAATTGCCTTAGGCAACATGAAAATGTTGTTGGGTGCGTAGATGTGTGCTTTAGGCATGACACAACGGATATCGGGAATATACCAATGAGGCAGTAGATAGTTGTCGAGAGCAGTTTTTAATACCTAAATAAGGATTAAGAAGTGGTTTTGACGCACACGATTTGCGGAGAGTTTATTCTGGAAGGCTAAACAATAGCTTTCAGATTCATGTGAATAATGAATAAGTCCTCAAAGTATAGGTATCTTTGGACTTGATGGTATGCGAGGTCGCTTCAAAGAATTTAAGCAGAAGTCCCATCTTAAAGTCGAATGTATGACGACTTTTGTAAGTCGGTCTCGAGAAGTGGTTTGGATTGAAAAACTGCATCCACTATATAGATATGGTGCCTAGCATGACTGAGCTGGTTGTAGCCTTGGAGGCAAACGACAAGGCTAGGACAAAAGCTTTTGGGACCGGATCTTTTCATAAGATCCACAGATAATTATTAGATAACCACCATCTGCAGGTAGCCATGGTGAAGGAGGCGGGTAAGTTTCTATTCTGGGCCACTATCTCCTCTCGCCTTTTCAGTTCATATATTTGTAACACCAATCGTTCTATCTTTCTCTTACATCCTCTACCTCAGCCTTCAAAATGGTTCTCGCCTTCCTCCTTTTCCCTGGACCCTGCGCTGATAACTCTATCTCCTAGCCTTTCTCAGGCCCACCTTTACTTGTCACCTCTCTTGGCTCTTCTTCAACTTCTCTTCCTTTAAATAATTGCCTCTTCACACTGTCACGTGCTACTGACATGACAGTTCTTCTTTCATATTCGATACCGGCCTTTCTACTAGCTTCATCTATCATACATCCTAATCACTTCATGATAATTGTAGTATTTGGT
Source organism: Sesamum indicum (assembly GCF_026168435.1). Taxonomy (NCBI): domain Eukaryota; kingdom Viridiplantae; phylum Streptophyta; class Magnoliopsida; order Lamiales; family Pedaliaceae; genus Sesamum; species Sesamum indicum. The sequence goes on from NC_142661.1 coordinate 14,793,042, forward strand.
CATCCTGTCTTAGAGGGGTCTCTTCCACCTCTAGATGAGTTTCCTTTTTTGGAGTTTCTTCCATCTTGAAACATGAGTCCTTTTCTTAGGATTCCCACAGATGGCGTCAAATGATCCAGGTCTAACTTAGAATCTCTTTGAAGCCATGATTCTCGATATCCTTGTCCTTACCTAAATTGAAGTATGGTTCTTGAGAAAAGAGAAACACATTAGGTTGGTGGGGATGTCCCCAATTAAAACCCTCTGATACTTAAGTCAGCTCAAAATCGAGATGATATTATTTAAATTTAGACAACAAATGGGTAGAAAGTAATAAATGTATCCCACCATAAATATAGTAGAATGAGGGTATTTATTGGGTCAAATTTACTCACTTGTTTGGTCCACGTAGCGTCATCTCAAATCATTGAACTGTCAGAAGATTGTAGTTCGGGTCTTGGGTCCTAGCGCGGGTTGCTGGCTCGACCTGACCTGAAATAAAAGACACGGATCCTAGTACTCTATTGATATTTTGGTATTATAGGAGAGTCATTTATATCTTTTCCCAAATAGGCATGAAAAGTCCTTATCATTACGTAATTGCTCACCTCCCTCTATCCCCGCTTTCTCGATTTTTATTATGATATTTTCTCTCTTATTCCACATCATTATCCTCTTCAATAGATCTAATACTCCTCAAGCTAGTGGCATTTCAGTGTTCCCTAGGATTCATCGCAAGTTGGCCAAATAGCTTACCAAGTTTCAAATTGAGACTACTAGCATTTTGGGCTATTTGTGTTTTAGCATCTTATTGTTACTATGAATCTATATTTTATGGCCTAATACATAGCTTCATATATAGATGGCCTTTCTTGTATAAATTCATCATTTTGTTTCTTCTGAGCAACTCAACTTGTTGGCTACATACATTCCAGAGGAGGTGTGGATGTGGAGGAAAGTTTTCTTGGGGGGGTTGAGTGTTATTGTAGAAGTTGGGATGGTTCCTCTAATCAGGCTATAAGTGTCTAAGAAAGGATCATTTACCCCTTTCCAGAACTACTAGTGATATAATTCAGTAGCTTCATGCGTCGGTAAATTGTAGTCTACCTATCTGTCATATGAAAAATACACATATAATCTTTTTATGAAATACAAAACTAACAATTTATCCTACTCAATGTTTAAAAAAGGTGCAAAATAGTTCAACGCGAGTGGTGTTGTGCAAGCGTGATTTGTCTTCTTTTTTCTTTATTCACAGTTGTTGAATTTTATGTAATATAAATCAATGGTTCATATTTTATGTTTACCAATCTACTGCCCAGATCTATTTTACTTAATCTATATGTGTATATGTATACTTTACATTTTATTTATTGTACAAATTTATTTTTGTAATTTAAATAAATTTGATTCATTGATCTAATTCACATGGACGTGAGCCATTACTTTGTATATCAAATACAGAACGTTTTGATTTAAATCAGAAAAGATATAAATTATTGATTTGTTTACAAAATCTGAACCATATATATATATAACAAGATCTAATAGTTTACAACTAAGAGTATAACAGTCTTTTTATAGCTAAAAATAAAGCAAAATCACATCCAAGGCGCGTGATCCATACCACCCGCTTGAAATGAGCGCTTCGAGGGAGGTAAGTTGGTGTTTCTTTTTCCACCGGAGAATTGGTTACCTAATTTCTATACGACAGGTAGATAAATTGCAATTTACCCTCAAACATGCAACAGTAGTATAAGACTGAACGGCATGCAAATTCAGATTGGTTCTCATATTCTATGCCTTTAATTTTGTTCTACTACACTCCATATTTTATTTTTATAATTACCAAGTAATTAAATCAAAAGATTCTAGAGCCAAGGGGAGTCATATATTGGCATAGCCACAGACTTAACTTGGAGGTACTTATCAAGAGATTCCATCCCCATATCCCTTCCGAAACCACTCATTTTATAACCTCCATACGGAAGGTCTCTGTCGAAAGCAAAATAACAGTTGATCCAAATCACGCCTGCTCGGATCGATCTTGAGACTGTGTTGGCGATGTTCAAGTCGTTCGTCATAATGCCGGCTGCTAGTCCGTACTTGGTCCCATTGGCTCTCTTTATCACTTCCTCAACCGTCCTGCCAAATGAAATCACAAGTGGGAAGGTCCTAAATAAACGCTGTTTTTCAGTACTCGTAAATTTTAAAATCTGAAGTACTCACTTGAATTTCATGACCGACATTACCGGCCCGAATATTTCTTCCTTTGCAATCGTCATGTCGTCCTGTAAGAACAGATTTGTTCATGTTATAACAAGATTGTAATGAGGTCAAAATTCTTGGAACAAAGTCGAGTTTCAAATGCTTACTGCAACATCGATGAAAATTGTGGGCTCAATGTAATACCCCTTCCTGTCGGAAGGCTTACCACCAGTTAACAAAGTGGCACCTTCCCTCTTTCCATGTTCTATGAATGAAAGTATCCTTTCATATTGATTCTTGTCCACCTGTTCAAAACTGTTGTGGTCACACGAGCTTACAACTCATATATCACTGCACAACAATAGCTTACTTCCTATCATAAATGGTCATATGTTAAAAAGATAATGATAAATGAATATTTTTTATTACGACAAAATACGATTAAGAAAAAACTTTATTTGATCATGATTAACCAATATTTATTCTGATTTTTAGCTTATATACGACAGATATTTTTGCTTCACATGCAAAAATAATAGTCGTTGCATAGTCGTAGTTAATTAATATTCATTACGATTTTTTACATTTACCCATATAGTAATTAACCATATACGAACGGTCATATTTCTTCTAGTGTGTATATATACTTATAGTTAATTTGTACATTTAAAGATGAAGTAATATTTTTCAACTATACTGATCAATTAATAAGTTTAGAATTCTAGTATTAAATTTAGTTCAAGTAATATTAACCTCGCCCCATTTATAGGAAGTGACAAATTAATATCAAACACTTACTTTCTGTCCAATACCTATAAATCAGAAACAATATTTTATTACAATTACATCATTTTTACCTTATATATTTACATTTACCCCTAACTAACAAGTATAAAAGTATTATTAAGAGAATGTTGAATGAGAACTAAAATTGAAAATTTCTATAATTTTTTGCTGACGTCATTGTTTTCGTCCAAATCCTATAAAGAGTGAACTTTTGGAAATGTAAATATAATTTTAAAAATTATTTGAGAAAAAGTATAATTTCACATCGTTCGAAGAGGGTATCATTATGCAAAAAATTAGAAGGTTGAGTGGGCGAGAGTTGTACTTGGGGTCCTTGATGAACATTTGGATCAAAAGGGTCGCCCACCACCCACGTTTTCACCTTCTCAACCAACTTAACAAGAAACTTATCATATATCCCTTCTTGAACAAAGACCCGAGAACCAGCAACGCACACTTCCCCCTGCAAAGATGGTGAGAGGGAGACAAAAAGCACCAAATGTTAACGGCTGAAGTTGTAAGAGAGTACTACTCTTTATTACAGATTTAAAGCTACATATTCCTTATAAGAAAAGTAAGTACTCTCAATGACTGAATTGATCGTTTTCTATCGAACATCAATTACTAATATCGGGTAATAGGCCCGTGCCAAAAACTCGGCCTAGACACAAGCGACTTTAACCAAAAAAGAGAAAACGTTACGGCCTTTGGTGGGTGAGAAGTGAATTGATGATCTTCAAGAAGGGTGCAAGAATGTGTGGACTTGCCTTGTTATATAGAGTTCCCAGGAGCGCAAGATCTGTGACTTTATCAACATCCACATCGTCAAAAATAATGAAGGGGGATTTGCCTCCAAGTTCTAAGGAAACAGGTTTTAAGTTGCTGGCTGCTGCTGCCTGCATAACTAGACGGCCTACTTCTGTCGACCCTGTAAAGCAGACCTGGTAAACCAACAAAAGGGCCAGTCGGAGATCAGAAAGAAGAGAGACGGTATGAAGATACGGAAGCAATGTTTTGTTCTTTCTTCATCCGATTGTGGTGAATAGAAATCTTAGTCATGCATCACCTTGTCAATGTCCATGTGTGAGCTAATAGCAGCACCAGCAGTATGTCCATATCCTGTTACGACGTTAAGCACTCCGTCTGGGATCCCCGCCTGCAGTTTTACGAGACAAGTGTGAAGTTGAACAAATACGATAGAAGAGCTGTTATATCATATTTAGCTAGCTCGAATCCCGTCGATCTATGTGCTCGTAGGTGCAACATTAACGTATGCAGAAACGAAAAATTTGAAGTTATTAGCCACGGTTAATCAACGTTTGCATGGTTGTAGCTATGCCCAACGCATTTACCAAGATTCTCCGGTAAAACGTATTCGAGTTTTTATCAATAATTAATATCTTGGCCCCACAGGCATGCTGACATAACGGCCGTGGTCAATTAATATCCAACATGTGATCCTGTGCAACAAGTTTGTGACAAAGACAGGCAAGTTGCAAAGAATCATGCTTACCAACTTGGACAAATGGGCATAGTAAAGAGCAGAAAGAGGTGTCTGCTCAGCAGGCTTGACAACCATGGTACAACCAGCAGCCAAGGCCGGGCCAACTTTCATGGTAAACATTAGAGAGGGGAAGTTCCAAGGGATGATATGCCCCACAACCCCTATTGGCTCACGCAGTGTGTAGCCATGCAGCTCCCTCGACATCTTCAGCGTCGACCCGTGAATTTTATCGGCAGCGCCAGCGAAGTAGCGTATGCTTTCAGCTGCAGAAGGAATCTCCATTGTCTTCCCAATCTTGTACAGTTTTCCACCATCAATTGCGTCCAATGCTGCTAATTCCTCTACGTTTTCATCAATCAAGTCTGCGAATTTTAGCATTATCCGTCTTCTTTCCTGGTGTGATAACAGACAGGTTGTTGGAAAGAGATATTGTGAGCATTGAAGTGGGGAATGGGAGAGATGGAAGATTGATGAACTTACACATCCAGTCAAACGAGGCCATGGCCCATTATCGAAAGCTTCACGGGCTGCCTTCACTGCCAAATCAACATCTTCCTTCTCCCCTTCTGCTATATCTGCTATCACTTCTCCTGATCTCGGATCTACACTCTCAAACCTCTTCCCTGTGTTTTTACATTTTTACCCCAACGTTTAACATATAGATATATACACACACTTATATATAAAAATATAATATAAAAGAGATATAATTTGAAAATAAACAGTGATTTTTGTCTCTTAAATTTCAATATCAAACCTATATCACTTATTTTAAAATATTTTGAATTATCTTTAAAAATAAATTCAGACATTCACAACCTATTTCTAACACACAGTTCTTTATCTCTATTTTTCTATCTGTATCTCCAAAACACAAAATAAAACATTCAAAAAAAAATAAAAAATCAAACATAATATTGAAGCTTCTTGGATAGGAATTATTTTGAAATGGCAAAGTATTCAAACACGAGAGTGTTGGAAAATAAAAAGATTTGGCGTTATTTTGATAGCGACTTTATTTTCGTCTTCTTTTTGGAATATAATAAATAAATGGGCCTAACTGTAACCAAAGACTTCGACAGAAAAATAAAATAAATAAAAATCTCCAGCTACTGATTCTGAACAATCGCTCTAAAAAATGACTTATAGCTATTGAAAAGAAAAATTAAAAAATTAAGTTAATTAGCAAACAAAATTTTCATTATTAATTTATATTATTTTAATATAAGAAATTTATTTATCAATGAGTTTAGCAGTCAAAATTTACTTCCTAACGAATTTAGCAATGAATGTTTGAAATATAGGAAAAAATACAAATAATTTCTTGTGATACCCTCTATGAAAAAAAAAGTTAACAATTTATCCACTTTGTATTTTTTAAAATGCAGCAATTTGTCTCCTGTATTTTATAAAATAAAGCAATTTACCTCCCTAAATAAAAAAATAAAATGCATCATTTTAGAAATCACATGGGGTGAATTGCCATTTTTTTTTATAGAAAGTTAATTTGCTCATTTACAATATCATAAGGGGATAAATTGCATTGAACACTTGAAATATATATTAAATAATATAAATTAACAATAAAAATTTTACTTACTAATTTGCTCTACACTTATTTTAACACTAACCATTTTCATAATTATTTTCTTATAGTAAATGATTCTGAAATATTGTCGTGATAATTACCGCTTAAGACAAACCAAAACAGTTCCTTGTCAAATGGTTTTCCCATCTCGTTTTATCCGACTCTGTCAAAGATGCGTTCGGTTGGTGTTGGCACCAAAAAAATACGGGTAAAATGTAATTTACCCTCATGATATTAAAAAAAAAAAAAAACAACTTTCTGAAAAATAATAAAAAAATTATAGTAAAATATTCTCGTATTTTAAAAAATAAAAAAATAAAAAACTCTCTGTCTAAATCACTTTGAGGGATAATTTATTTTATTTCTCAATGCACGAGGATAATTTGGTAAAAAAGTATAAAATATTTATTTGCTCAATTACTATATTGCAGGAAAATAAATGGTGTATAATTCAAAAAAATATATTTTCAAAAATATTTAGTTATTGTCGAGAAAATCACACTACGTTTATGTTAATTATTACATTATCTGATTTTTTTTACCCATCATCTCAGCTATCATCGGATGTCTTTATCTCAAGTACAAACATTAAAAATATATATATATTTCAACAATAAACATTTGATATCTTTTTTGTTTTTTTTTTTTTTCAAATGAGATGAAATTACAAGCAGTCGACCTACACGAATCTTCTTCAGTTCTTGGTTAATAAGCTAAGGAGCCATTAGAAAAAAAAATCAATTAAATTAAGTAGAACAAATTAATTCTCTCGAAAAATTCCCTTAAAAGAAAAATAAAACCAAATCGACCCGAAATCAATGGGTGTGAGCGTTGAACAGAGGTCACATTTCTTGTTTTTTGGGCTTAATGCATAGAGATTTGGTGCAGTTTTAAAAAAGGTAAAAATGCAAATAACCCCTTAGATTTGTAAATAATCACATCCGCACACCTTTCAACAGAATCGAAATAGTGGGCGTAAGGCGTAATGTAAACAAGTGGAACAAAAAGTGGACAAGAATATCAGTAGATTCATCCAATCAGGACTTCAGACAGTCAAGAAACAGTGTAAGAAAAGAGACACAGAGAGAGAGAGAGAGAGAGAGACTATATATATATATATACATATACATATATGAATATATGAACCTGATATGGAGTCAACGAAGTGTCCATTGATGAAGAGCTTTGTAAACTTGATTTTTGGTATGTTGATGTGAGAGTACTCCGCACTTCCATTTTGCACTGTCATCTTCTCTAATTAAGATGTGCCTGTGCTCTGTCTTTCTGTGTGTGTGTGTGTGTGTCTATGCCAAAGGTAGGCAGACTCCATGAGTCTTAAATAAAAGAGGGAGAGTTGGGTGGTGGGGGTGGGGGTGGGGGGGGGGGGGGGAGGGGAGATGTCATAATTATGCTATTATTTGGGGGAAATTTTGTTTTGAGCATTTTAACATAAGATTCTCTTATTTTTTACACCGGCCACTGTGTTTTGGTTTTATATATTACACCAAACACATGCATTCACATATATATTTAATGGGATTTGACTTCCGACGGTACATTAGGTATTAAATAGTTGAAGCTCTGAGTTTCTTTTTATTTTATTTTATTTTTTTGACATCCTCTGGATCCGGAGGCAATTACAATGCAACTCCTCGTGCGTGTGGGTTAAGGTTTCTATAGATGATTTACAACTACAAAGATTCAAAGTTTAACTGTATTAGAAGAAATATGACTTTTTATTATAATTACTTATTATGATTGAACGTAAATGTAATGGCGAATACTGATTTAATATGATTACAATGGTTATTAGTCGTTGTTTTTGTGAGCGATATAGCTAAAAAATTGTGGGAAATGTTTTGGGCATAGGTAAAACTATAGTGATTTAATTAATAGGGATCGAAATTTAAATTTTCCACATTGATTTTTTTACCATGGTAGATAGTATTGATTAGCCATAATTTTTAAGTTGTGGTGATTTATAATATAGGAAATAACCGATTCTTTTTCTAGTGGGCCACGTGAAATTCAACATGTAGGTCAAGACGTACATTTAATCAGACCAAATATCTTGGCAAGGTATACGAACCCATGCTTTAATATGTCAACTTTTGACCTTAACTACTGAACTACAACAACTTATGGGAAGCTCGAATCATTTGGATGTTTTCTAAACGGATTCGTATTAGAAAATTATAATATTTTCTTTCAGTATTGTAATTTTGTATTTGACGAGGGTTTTAACTTTAACTAAAGAAGAAATTAAGTGTAATTTCTTTTTTGAACAAAATTTCACAAAGAGTAATTGAATATGTAGTGAGTACCACCATATTAATTGAAATGTACAATTAGTCTTGTCTTGAGAAAATTAGTCAAAACTATGTTATATATTTCAATTATCAATATAAAAATCAAAGCAACTAATAAAACTATTAATTAATTACAACAAACCAACAAATTAAAATTTTAAAATTTTTAATAAATTAATACTTACTCATTGATAGAATATTAATCCATGACCTTTTCGTCAACGTAGCTGGGTCTCGTCGCGGGACAAATGTAAAATTAATTTGAATTTTTTAACAAGATTGTAAAAAGAGCCTCCCCATAATTAAAAAAAAATATATTATTTTGATCCATGATAAAATAACTAACATACCGTCACTAAAGAATAATAATAATATATAATAATAATATATAATAATAACATACAATCACTGTCTTTGCGTGATCATGCACAGTCTCATTTCTTTAATTTATTATTATTATTATTATTTATTTCATTATTTTCTTGCTTCATCTTACTTTCTTCCACGCTTCCCACTGTTTGTCCATAAATATTAATAATTTGTGGTACGTTCAATATATATACATAAGTAATCATTTAAAATAAAAATATTTATGTAAGTTTTATTATTTATTAACATACACATATTAGATTTAATAAAAAAAATTGAATAGAAGAAGATATGAATATAATATTAGAGGGAGTAAAAGTGCATGAAAAAATTTAAAAGAAAGAATAAAAAACTACAAAAAAATAAATTATTTTCTATATTATAAATGACTACGTTTGAAAAATCACAATAAATCAATATTATTACTCACAGTGAAATAAAATTAATACAAAAAATTAATTGAACCCAAAACTACGCCATTTGAATCAAATGCGTAATGTTTTTCTAATATAGAAAGACTCGAGAGCTGTTTGTTTTGTTTTCATTTTCAATTTTCAGCTTTTGAAAAAGTAATTAACATGAAAATATGTTTATTTATATGTATTCTTGTTAGAACATATTGATCTGATAACACTGTCCGATACAAAATATAATCTCGTTAATTAACTAATCCAAACACATTCTCATTTTACACAATAACCTAAACAAAAATTGAAAACACAAACAGATTATAATTAACCTAACCAAACAACATGTAATTTAAATCATCAAAATGTTAAATCTGATTAGAAAGATAATATATATATTTTTTTCTTGGAAAAAAATACATTTATTTACTTTTTTCTAATCCAACATAAAGAAATGAAGAATTACATCTTTTGGCACCTTGGAGGATTTTTTTTTTAAACAGTAATTAGATAATTACATTAATATATTAATAGATCGAACAATCCATAGATTTAATTTATACACCGTCAATAATTTAGAACAATACATCAATTATAATGAAATTCACATAAAATTAAGAATTATTAGCCGTAACAAAAAATCATTAATCACGGCTACGTAATAATCGTCGGTCATAATTTTTACGAATGTGACTAATATATTTATAATAATTAAAAATAATTTTTATAGCGTGTAACTTTTCGTGTTTGTTTTAAGTGTAATTAATAACAGTTGGACCTTTTTTTCTTACAGAGAAAGCGTTTTCTATTCTGACTTTTAGAGGAGATCTATGATTAAGATTGATGTATATATATATATCCATTTATTTGCACATAGCATTTGCTTTCTGAATCTCACAGCCTAAATCTATTTCTCCCTTTTGAGTGCGCCTATGACCTTGATCGAAGCAAGCAAGATCTCGTGTGTACTATATTTTAGGGGTAAATTGCAATCTACCCCCTACGTTATAGAAAAATGGCAAAACATCTTCATTTGTATTTTTTTTAGTAATTTATTCTCTCTATTTCTAAAGAAGTAAAATACCCCCTTACGCGAGTGATGTAATACAAGTGTTATTTTTTTTTTTTTTCGCAATTTTTTTATTTATATTTTTATTATTACTGTTGAATCTTATCTTTACAGGTAAATAGTCCAAATTTAATTATACATATATAATTATATACAAAAAGTATATAATTTTTTACGGGTGAAATATAATTTATCCCTTATATTAATGAAAAAGTATAAAAAAATTCTGATAAAAAAACGATGTGTAATTTACACCATTATGTTTTAAAAAATAATGCAATTTATCTCTCTCCTAAGGACGGTAAATTGTATTATTTTTTCAGTGTCACAAGGAAGTAAATTGCACTTTATTTTTTCACATGGATTTTTTTACACTTTTTCATTAATATAGGGGGTAAATCTTTAACCCATTTTTTTCCTAATTTTATATGCATGTATTGTATGCATATGTATGTGTATATATATTTTATAATTTATTCATTATAAAATGTTATTTTTATAGTCTATAGATTTTATTTTATTTTTTTTGGATAAGAGCGATGAATTTTGATTACAAGTATAATTATTTCTGTCGACATCAATATCTAACAAAAACTATTACAATAACACTGCTTTGATTGCATAATGCATAATATGTATCTTGATATAAATATAAAATCAGAAATAGAAAAAATATCATAAGTGAATTACTTGTCAATTTAAAAAAATATAACAAAATATAAATATATATTAAAATATAACATAAAGTTTCTATGTGTCATATTAAATAATAATTTTTATTATAAAAAATATTATAATTTACTGAGTTGTTGAATTAAATTTATTTTTGTATAAAGATTAAATGTATAAATAAAAGTACCACAATTTATTATTATCCAAAATAAAATATATGATATTGATTAATAATTATAATATATGATCAATTTTGAGTATAAAATTAATAAAGTATTGAATATGAAATTAAATATATAAAAATTATATAAATAAAAATATATATAAAAAATAAAAAAAATAGAAAACGCTCGCGAGCCAGAGATCAAGCTTGAATTGTTCGAGCTCAAGTCGAGCTGAAAATCAAGCCAACTCGCTAGTCAACTCGAGTCGTCTAGCACCCCCAGTCACAAACTCGTTGTAATATATATTTTTTTTTACAAAATAATAGTAATAATTAAAATCATGAAATAATTATTATGACAAAGTAAATATTTTAATTACTCTCTATATATAATTATTGACGATAATATTAAAATTGTTACTGTATTTTTTTTATCACTAATTTTTATCTTTTTGTAGGGTTCATGTGTAGCATGTACTTTACTTGAAAATTTGGATGCTTATTTCGAGCTCAGTCACTTGACAAATTTGGTTCCCTACAGAAATCTGTGTGTTAATTACTTTACAGAAATGATGTTTCCTATGGGGTTCTCCAACTTCTTGTTTATATTTATAATTTCGTTGGATTCCTATGTAAAAAATTAAATGTGAGATCTGGATGTAGAAATTCAAAGTAATTGAAAAAAAATTATTATTGCACTAGAGACGGATTCATTGACAAAAGCATTCGTAAATACAGACGGGATTGGGATGGTAATATTCTGAAGTATTTCACACGGATATAAAGATAGAAAATAGCACACCTTAGCGACGGTTCTAGAAACAACAAGTCGACGAAAATCAAAGATGAATTATTTTAAAAGGGTAAATTATATTGACACCCCCTAAGGATAGATTAAAATACAAAACACTCCATATTTTTTGTAAAATTACTGCTACACTTCCTGTAGTTATAGTTGTAATTACAACAACAATATTCAAATTTTGAACTTACACAAACACCTCCCGAAAAACATTACACTAACACCCTCAGGAGGTATAGTTAGAATTTTGTAAAATACAAAGGGTATTTGTGCAATTTAACCCGACCTCAGAGAGTGTCAATATAATCTACCATTTTTTAAATTATTTTACTACTCGCGTAAGTATTATTTCCATGGCAAAATTAGGACGGATTGTTTCCTACGCTATCAGCAATACGACCTTTAGGTACAACTACGATCGACAGTCTTCTGTCTATATTTATATTAATGAGAAAGTAAGAGGAACCTAACTACACAATGTCAAAATAGATTTGCAAGATTTCTTTATGTTTTTTTGGGAATGAATTGGAGATTATCTTCCTAGCTAGAGTTGCATACCAAATTATTGGGTAGGCGATGGCTTCAAGCCAGAAAGCGACACACAACTAACAATAAGAGGGTTTCTTCCCTTACGGAAAAAACAATAAATGTCGAGATCGGCCAAAATAATGTAAATGTTTGGCTTTGTATTTTGATATTTTTGATGGGATGTACAAACACAATACTGTGTTTTTAACCTATTTTTCTTTTTATTTGTTATAGGGTCATAGCTCGTCGTTAGTCTTATTCCCTAATTTCACTTTGCCGTATCTCTTCTCCTCTCAATCATGTAATTATTTATTAAATTTATAATTATTATTTAAAATATCAAAAAAAATCCTCAAGAAAGAAATTACTTAACATAAATATATATACTATATTTTTACTAACAAACAAAATACTATATCTACACACTTATATTAATAAATATATATAAGAAAAGACATAATTTGATAATCAACAGTAACTTTTGTCTCCCATATCCCAACATCAAACATACATCACTTATTTTAAACTATTTTATATTATATTAAAACACAAATCCAAACATATCATCTATCTCAAACACATACTTATTTATCTTTGTCTTTCTCCAAAACACCAAAATAAAACACTCAAAAACAAATCCGAAAGTATTTGAATTTATTTTTTGAGTGTTTTGTTTTGTTTTGTGGAGATAGAGAGAGAAAAATAAAAATAAATAAGTATAAGTTGGAGATAGTGTGTATGTTTTGAATTTGATTTTAGAGATGATTTAAAACATTTTAAAATAAGTGGTGTATATTTAATATTGTTTTTGGGAGATAAAAGTTACTGTTCATTGTCAAATCATATCTCTTTTATGTATTTTTTATATATATGTATGTATATATATAGATATTGTGTGTTTAATGTTGGGGTAAATTGCATAACACCCCCTTGTGTTCTAGGAAAATAGTGCGAAAACCCATCACTATGTTGGTGTCATTTTTAACTTATTTTGATGTGTTTTATGAAGATAGAGAGAGAAAAATAAAGATAAATAAGTATGTGTTAGAAATAGTGTAAAATCTACTCTAACACTATCTCTAACACAGAAGCAGCCAGATGTTGACATGTGGATGCGTCTCCAGTCTGATCAAACGGTCACGACCGCTTTACTTCTTCATAGAGCAATGACTTGCACTTTGAATAAGTAAGGGAGTAATGATAGGTATGTACTAAAAATACCTAAAATACCCTTAATGAGGGGCATTTTAGTTCTTTTTGTTCAGGATCTGCGTTTTTCCATAGACAGGGTCGGGTTCGACCTGACCCGGATCCGGTTAACCCATTTGAAGACCCAGGCAACGCCAGCCGTCAGATCGCAGACATGAGCTAGCCGGATGAAGCCACGTGGCATATTCTACAGTATCCGGCTAAACCCTATAAATACCCCGAGAAGCCAAATTATGAGGTAATTAATGCTAATTCAATTCGATCCACGCCTTTAATCGCACACATTTGCCTCGATCAACCTAACTTGAGCGTCGGAGGATCGTTGTCGGGGACGTACTCGACGAGCTCACCTTGCTTGTCTTATTCTCAGGGACCCAACACTTGATCTTGGAGGAGTTGGCCAACTGTCGTGAGGTCGCTCACTCAGATCGCCGATTTCGAGTAGGATCAGTTGGCGCCGTCTGTGGGAACGCCTGAGAATCGCCAGTGACATGGAAGGTTCTTCGAGGAGGAATGCCGAAGAGGAGGAAACACTATGGAAGGGAGGAGGATCCATGGTACATTTGACCAAGGATGAATTGCAGCGAATGATCGAAGAAGCAAGCAGGAATACCATAGTGGAGTATGAGAGGAGGACTGCAACCCCAGTGGAAAAGGAGATGGTGAGGATGCAGCTGTTTGAGAACAAGGAGCACCAGAGAGAGTCCAGGGAACCGAGCGAACAAGAGAATAGAGACAAAAAATTATCAAAACTGGGCTCTAAACGCAAAAATTTCATTATTATTATGAAAAGAATGATATGGCTTATTGAATTAGGAGATAGCTGCATAGGCAAAAGCCCAAGCTTATGGAAAATAGCGGCTAAAGAAGAAGAAAAGGGGAACCTCAGACCGGCATCAAAATGCTTGATAGAAAATGCACAAAAGCCTAATGGAGCACGATGCATGCGATCAAAAGATTTGGGAATCAGGATTTCATAGTTATGGGGAATATTCTACAGTATCCGGCTAAACCCTATAAATACCCCGAGAAGCCAAATTATGAGGTAATTAATGCTAATTCAATTCGATCCACGCCTTTAATCGCACACATTTGCCTCGATCAACCTAACTTGAGCGTCGGAGGATCGTTGTCGGGGACGTACTCGACGAGCTCACCTTGCTTGTCTTATTCTCAGGGACCCAACACTTGATCTTGGAGGAGTTGGCCAACTGTCGTGAGGTCGCTCACTCAGATCGCCGATTTCGAGTAGGATCAGTTGGCGCCGTCTGTGGGAACGCCTGAGAATCGCCAGTGACATGGAAGGTTCTTCGAGGAGGAATGCCGAAGAGGAGGAAACACTATGGAAGGGAGGAGGATCCATGGTACATTTGACCAAGGATGAATTGCAGCGAATGATCGAAGAAGCAAGCAGGAATACCATAGTGGAGTATGAGAGGAGGACTGCGACCCCAGTGGAAAAGGAGATGGTGAGGATGCAGCTGTTTGAGAACAAGGAGCACCAGAGAGAGTCCAGGGAACCGAGCGAACAAGAGAATAGAGACAAAAAATTATCAAAACTGGGCTCTAAACGCAAAAATTTCATTATTATTATGAAAAGAATGATATGGCTTATTGAATTAGGAGATAGCTGCATAGGCAAAAGCCCAAGCTTATGGAAAATAGCGGCTAAAGAAGAAGAAAAGGGGAACCTCAGACCGGCATCAAAATGCTTGATAGAAAATGCACAAAAGCCTAATGGAGCACGATGCATGCGATCAAAAGATTTGGGAATCAGGATTTCATAGTTATGGGGAATGAAGTAACGATCCCTAATCTTATGAATGGGAGTCTTGACTACACTAACAACAGCTTTTCGAGGGTTTCTAATCATCCTATCTTAGAACTTCTCTACAGTGGAAGGGCCAGCCTGCTCGTCTAGGGTTTTTGTGGTTTTTTGGGATTTCTGGGGGATTACAAACTTTTTATTCCTCTTAGGACAGGCAACAAAAGAAGGTACAGGGGCCTCAGCCGAGTTCGGCGAGGTCGTAGACGACCTCGAACCAGACCCGGAGTCTGAGTTAGAATTAGAACTAAAGTTCGAAGACATCGTACCTTAAAGCAGGATGGCGCGAGAAGCTGCAGGACGAAAGCGAAATCGTATTCCGGGTATTGGTTGCTGAAGCTTGAGAGTGGGGTAAGTCAAGTTGTTTGAATGAAGGCCTATTTATAGGTGAGGGGCTCAGGGAACGCGCCTCAAATAGAAGCAGCCAGATGTTGACACGTGGATGCGTCTCCAGTCTGATCAAACGGTCACGACCGTTTTACTTCTTTATAGAGCAATGACTTGCACTTTGAATAAGTAAGGGAGTAATGATAGGGATGTACTAAAAATACCTAAAATACCCATAATGAGGGGCATTTTAGTTCTTTTTGTTCAGGATCCGCGTCTTTCCATCGATATGGTCGGGTTTAACCTGACTCGAACCCGGTTAACCCGTTTGAAGACCCAGGCAACGCCAGCCGTCCGATTGCGGATATGAGCTAGTCGGATGAAGCCACGTGGCATATTCTATAGTATCCGGTTAAACCCTATAAATACCCTAAGAAGCCAAATTACGAGGTAATTAATGCTAATTCAATTCGATCCACGCCTTTAATCGCACACATTTGCCTCGATCAACCTAACTTGAGCTTCGGAGGGTCGTTGTCGGGGACGTACCCGACAAGCTCACCTTGCTTGTCTTATTCTCAGGGACCCAACACTTGATCTTAGAGGAGTTGGTCGACTGTCGTGAGGTCGCTCACTCAGATCGTCGATTTCGAGCAGGATCAAGTTTATATAATTGAAATTAGGCTAACTATGTGCTGCTTCCATGAAGATTAATATAATTACACGTTGATCAACTGTAATTTGAGAAATTATATATAGTATCTCCTAACATTTAGGTTTGTCCAACAAATAGATTCATCTGTTAGTAAGATTGACGGAATTTGCTAACATTAGTAAAAAAATTGAATGAAAATCCAGGTTAAAGTACAAACAACCTCATGTGAAATTGCAAATGAGTAAATTACACCCTTTTATAGAAAAATAGCAATTTACTCCTTGTGTTTTTTTAAAATGCAGCAATTTACCCCCCAAAAAGTAAATTGCTTTATTTTAGAGAATACATAGGGGTAAATTGCTATTTTTTTTCCATAGGGAGGTAATTTGCACATTTGCAACATTACAAAGGGGTAAAATGCATTAAACCCTGAAAATCCATATCTACTTTCGATTAATTTACAGATTTATTATATATCAAATAATTTTTTTTTCTGACCAAAGTGAAGATGTACCTCCTCGAATGGATTACCGTGCATGTGAAGATGCATAAGGGTAGTTTGGTGAGAAAGATTTGTTCGATCTGAATAAGTCAATTATAATAGTCAATCGGGGACAAAAATAGATTTTCATTCAAACGTTTTAATAGTTTCCTCAAATTTTATGAATTCTAACTAATAGAAGAATTTATGTGTTTGACGAAAATAAAAATTAATAATATTAGATATAATTTCTTAAATTATAAAATTTATATATAATTACACGAAAGTACGGATAATTGTGACTTAAAAATTAATAACAACAGCCGACGTAACTCCAAATATGAAAGTTGACATTACTCCAAGCTTGACTTTCCTTTGACATGTACTGTACTACTCAACGTAGACATGGGCGAAGCCCTACACCTTCAATTCTTAAATTACATTAGTGACATCAACAGTCCTTTCTTTCATAACATTTTACCTTAGCAATTTAGGTGGGTCCATCTGTACTCTATAGATATAGACTATTTTTCATAAAATTAATTTGGGTAAAATACACTTTGCTCCCTTAATTATACATTATATAACAATTACCCTCGTAAACTAATAAATGTAACACTTACTCCTATTATTAAAATTTTAGACAATATTGCCCTTATATATATATTTAGTTGTTGCCTATATTATATTTATTGTGTAATCACTATATATATATTAATTTATACTCCACTTTTAATATAAATTCTTCACTTATTAAAAAAATTAATTAAAAAATAATTGAAATATTTTAAAATAGAATATTAATAGGAAAAACATATTTATATAATTGAAATATTTAAAATTCTAGCTAAATATATTTTTTAAAATTTCGACGGTTACATGATAAATTCTGGAGAAAATCTCCGGCATATTGTCTAAAAATCTTAAATAAGATCATACTTACATATTTTTTAAAATTAATAGTAAAAATGTGATAATGATAATATTTAGAAGACCAAAATGAATAGAAGACAAAATTTAAAAACTAATTTATATATTTTTAATAATTGATTTAATTATTTAATTTTTATTAACTTCCCACCCTCCCACACTTCTTCGCTACAACCCCTTTCCTAAACCCCCAAAATTTCGAACTCTTCTCAACTTTCACTAGCTTTAATTTTTTATAATTCTTTTATTATTTTAATATATGTTTTTTATTTCTTCTATTAAAATATATCTTTAAAAATATAAATCATTTTTATAATTTTATTTAACTATGCTCAATTATCTGAGTGCGCCACACACACTGGTACATTAAACATATCCATTTTTTTTTAGAAAAAAATTGTCCATTTTGCACCCTATATTGAAAAACCACCCATAAAATATAAAGTAGGTGGATTACTAAGGCATAGTCGATTGTTTGAGGTGTTTTGCACTTTGTCCTCTAACCGTCTTTTTTTTACACTCGAGCGTCCAATATTTGATTTTTGTAATACTTTATTTTTTCTTTTTGTCACTTTTTGAGGAATCAAATGGGAATATTCCCACTGTGTGTATGCACGCGCCCAAAGCTGATTTAGTGTTGGGTAAAATTGAAAGCTTGAGATCGAATAGCAAGAAAGTGAAGATAAAAACCCTTTTACCGCAATCATCTTCTTCAAACACTTCCATTGATTACATTTTCTCCAAAAATCTCAAAGCATTTCACGACCCCAATGTGAGATTTATGTTTCCTTTCGATTTCTTGAATTCTTTGTGTTTTCAGTTGTGAATTTTAAACAAAAATCACATTTTTTTTCATTGGGTTTCTTGTATTTAATCGGATGTTAGAATTTATTGTTCGGACTTGTTGGAAGATTAGAGTCAAAAGATTGTATTAAACAAATGCAACCCACTGCACTATATAACTTTCAACACTATTATAAATACCAAAAATATTGATTTTTTAAGGCAAGTACTATTCGTTGATAGTGACTATTTTTCTTGAAAAAAGACCTTTCCTCAAAAATCATGTTTCACCTGATGTATAATTGTGCCGTAGGTAAAATTTTTAATTTTATCCCTGTGTAAAAACTTCGACCACATCATTTTTGGGGTAAGATGGAGATGGTTAATAGAGGTGGTGGGCGGCAATGGCAAGGAAGAAGTTGGGCTTCTTTTTAATTTTTTGTTTTATTTTATTTTTGTTTTCGAAATTGTGGTGTGAAATTATAATTTTGCCCAATAGTAAATTGGTTCTGGGCGTGTGCGTACACACAGTCCGACTATTTTTGTTTTATTCTCCGAAAAGTGTAAAAAAAGAATAAAGTGCTACAAAAATCAAAGGTTGAATGGTCGAATGTAAAAAAAAAAATAGTTGGGGGACAAAGTACAAAACACCTCAAATATGGGGGGTATATGCTATTAACCCAATATTTTATTACCTCCATAAAGTACGTATATTACAAAATTTCCCAATGAACTTTTTCTAGTGATTTTGAGCTTCCATTAAAACTTTTATTTCAAAATTAATATTTAAAATATATTATTTTAAATTATATAACGTAAAAATATTTAGAAGCTCAATATTTGCAATTGTGTTTTATAGTGAAAATTATTTATTCAAAACACACACGAATATTGTGAATCATGATGTGACCATATATATATATATATATATGTATCAACATATAATCGGAAAAAAAATAAAATTTTATGTTATTTAAATTTGTATATTTTAAATTATATGAAGAAATATTTAAATTACCATACAAAATTATTGAATATTAATATAAATTAATTACATACAGAATTTTGTATATTTTACAATACATATATAAGCTCAATCTAATTTTTAAAATAATATTTACAATATTTTACAAAAAAGTTAACACATATAAGTATTTAGATATAAAACTACATAGAATATAAAATATGCAATAAACATATAACAAGGGGCTGAATGAAACGACGTCAAATCCGACGCTTAGGATCAAATAACGGTCCACGACGTCGCCTATATCTGTCGGGATCGTGGATGGGAGCGGGTGTTCCACCACCCCTTTTTTATGCTTTGTGAGCTTCGCAAGCATCATATTCATGCCCCTTTCCACCACTTCCCCTGAAAATACGATAGGGTCATCTATTCAAAGAAAAAGAATACTGTCATTAACCATGGTTAAACAGAATTTGTGTAAAAATCTTACTTTATCAATCATGATAAAAATATTTATCGTGGATCTTAGTCAAGAAAATGCTTTAGCTACATTTGCAGAAATCACGGCCAACAAACGTTGTTTAATTATACTCAATGATAATTTATTCGTTATTTATTTTGCAGTAACAATTAGTTATAATTAAATATTATGTTTCTTGCAGTAACCCCTTGTCGTCATCATCGGTAGGGCCCATCCACTGCGGTCCATCGAAAGCTTTTTCAACTTATACATCAAATTACGTTTAATTACCAACTATCCTTCGTATCTCCTTCGATTCGGATTACGCTTAATTACCTATGCAATGGGTATCTATCTGGGAATTTGGATGCTTATTCAAGCCCACAAAATTACTTGATATGGCTATTTGTTTAGGTAGAGAAATTTGTGACAATTCATTAACTTATAGAAAATGATGTTTCCACTGGGGTTCTCTACCTTCTTCTATGTATTTATCGTTTGGGATTCTAGTTTGGAAAGTGAGATGTGGATGCACAAATTCAAAATTGATTTTTTGTTTTAAACTTCAAAACAGTCGACAAAGTTAATGAATTTATCGAAGACGAAATTTGTGTTAGATACAGACGGACTTAAAGATGAAAGTATTGTGAGGTAGAAAGACGGAAATGATTATCATGCAAACTATGATATTTGAGATTGATTTAAAGACGAAAATACTTGCACATTAGCGATGGTACCAAAGACAGAGGGATGACGAATTCAGAGACGGACTGTTGTTTGAATTGATTTGTTATTTGTGGTAGAATTGGGGTGGACTATTTCCATTACAAAATTTGAGACAGAATATTGCCGTTATCAGTTATATAACCTTTAGCTACAACTGTGGCGACGAATTTACCTTCCCTATTTATTCTTAGATTTGGGAGTTTTGCTTTCAGAGACGGAATATCCGTCTCTGAAACCTATTTTCTTGCCGTGAATTTTGAAACGCTTATATATTCATTCAAACACTCTCAACCTCATAACTAAAGTTCACTCGAATGTACTTGCAGTAGGTATTATATTTATGAACTATGAAGAGAGGAAAAATTGCACTTTTCTTCCTATGTTTTAGAGTCAATATATTTTTTATTTTATTAATCATGTAACCAATTGGATAAAAAGTATATTGACCCAAAAATATTAAACAAAAAATGTTATTTCCCTGGAAGAAAAGCTAATTGGAACATAAAATTGCACCATTTTTTTAAGCGTAAATTACAACGACCTCCTCTGAGATTTGACATAATTATCAATACTTCCTTGTTGTTTGAAAAATTATCAATACTCCCTGATTTTAACGGTCGTTTAACAATTAGTACAATCTGTTAGGCTTTCACCTATTTTTTGTATTGAATCGATCAAAATGCCTTTGTGGATTAAAAATTATATTTTATATATTTTTTAAAATCTTTTGATTCTTTTATGGACTAAGTGAATAATTTTTTTATAATTTTTAAAAAATTTTCATCCACCCCATTTTTTTTTTCTTTAAGTGTTAATTTTTTTTTAAAAAAAAATTCTATAAGGGCAAAGTCGATAATTTTTCATACCTCTATCCAATAGTTACATAATTATATCAAATATCAAGAGAGTATATTTATAATTTTCAAATAATAAAAATTTTTCGTAATTATACCAAAATTTTGAGGTGTTCATTGTAATTTACGTCTTTTTGTTCTTTGTTTTTTCATATCAATTTGACATTGTGTTTCCTAGTCTATGCTTTAGATGCTATTACTTGTCGTGTTACCAAATGAGTTATCACATAAATTCATTGTCTAGGCGATAGGTTCAAGCAAGAAAGCTAGAGACCTCCCACCTACCAAAAATTGATAAGATGATGATCGCGTTGGACTAATTTTATTTGAAACATCTTATAAGTGATTATATTTATAAGATGTTTTAAAAGATTAATAATGTTGAATTTTATTAATAAATAAAAATTTGAAAGTGTTTAAATAAATAAGATGCTAAAATGTTTGGTATAATAAGCTCCTCGTACTGCCATAGTGATTGAAAAATCCATCAAACTAATAGAATTTTTGAATTGTATAAATAGGTAATTTTGCTTCGAGGTGACATCGCGAATTATATAACGGGTAAAAGTATAAAAAATGGGTTAAATTTATTTTGAAACCCTGTGATATGTAAAATATCAAAAAATCCCTATGAAATTTTTAATATAAAAAATTGCTACTATATTATGAATAAATAATCATACTACCTCTGGTCAACTTGAGCCTATTTTTTTAGAAACAATAATTAAAATGCCCCTCCTAATCAATCGATCAAACTAAGCCTATTAATATATAATTATTTTGATTTATAATATATATATAATTATAAATATTTTATTTAATTATATTTTATAAAAAATATTTACTTTAAAATAATAATCATAACCCATACCCACCCCCCACCCCCTATTGGCCCTCTGCTTCACCTCCTCCCCCCTCCCCTTCCAGCCCCCACCTGCCCACTTTAGGTCTGGACAACGTGGTCGAGCTCGCTCCCCTCAATGGATGGACGACAGCGAGTGCCCTTCCTGCGTCGAGCAACGGCAGGGGTCAGGAGGGTGTGGTCGCGCCCTCCTCTATATTATTATAGTATTCTTATATTATTTATATTATTAACGAGCTTATAAGATGTTTTAGAAAAAACGTGAAGTAAAGTTAATTTTTCTTTAGAGAACTTATAAGATTGAAAGTATTTTAATTTGAGATCTTATAAGCTTTTTTTAAAAAAAAAAATTGCTAAACAAGTTTCAAGAATTTATAAATTCTCAAACATCTTATAAGATATTTTTAGAAGCTTATAATCTCAACCAAATACGTTCCAAGTCCCAAAATTAAAAGAGTATCTTATATGTTTATTAATTTATTGTTGAAATTAGTAAAAAAGAATAGTTTTTATTTGTGTAAGGGTAAACTGTATAACACCCTATGTCTTTTGATGAAATAGTGCGAAACCTCTTCGTATTAATATATAAGTAAAAATCCCCTATATTATTTAAAATACAACAAAAAAGTCCGTCTTCGTCCTAAACTACTGGAGAATGTGTGACTATGCGACTATCTTGAGAATGGACATCATTTTTTACTTTTTCTGGAGTTACTCTAAACGTGCAGATGTCAATTTGGCCCCCTTTGTTTGGCGTTTAAGTATATCTATAAATCATATATTATTGATTAATTTAAATTAGTATTTAATTTATATATATATATATTAATGAAATATATATTTGATCAGGTTAGAATGTTTACTAAATTATATTTATTTATGAAATACAAATCTAATATTAATATATATAAAATTTTAAAAGTTAAAATTTTAAATTGAAATCACATAAATATATTACAATCATAAGATTTACCTTTCAAATTTAAATATTTATAAAATAAAAATAGAAATAAATTATAGAAATTACATACTATTAACTAAATCAATTTTTTATTTAATTTAAGTATGTTTCAATAAATTCATAATAAAAAAATACCAAAAAAGTATATGATCAAGTACTTAATAAGTTTTTATATTTTTTTAATTTTTTGAAAAAAGATTTATTTTACTTAATTTTTTAAAAAATTCAATTATTTTTTTTTCTTTACCAAATTTTTTCGGCCGCCTCACCTCCCTTCGCCTACCACCACCGATGCCCATAACCGCCCGTTGCCCAGATCCAGGGTGAAGTGACGCGAAGCCATCAACATGAGTGGGTGTCAAACCCATCTGGGCGAGCAATATCTAGCCCTTTTATAGGAGTAATAGCGTAATTAAAAAGCGATGTAGCATTGCCCCCTTTTGTGGGGGACACATTGCATCGCCCCTTCGTCCCTTTTATGCTTTGTTGTCGGTGCCCATAGAGACCGGGATCGTCTTGTTTCTATTTATAATATATATAATTGTATATATATTTACATAATACACATCTACAAATTTGAATTAAATAAAATTTGGACTTTTTATTTTGTAATTCATGAAGATCATTAACTAATATAACAAGAATATAACAGATAATTCAGTAAAAAAGTATCATCATTAATGATATTCAACGGAAGATAAGAGTGTGCATTATTTTAAAAAAATAGAAGTTTTCTTGCCTACTTTTTTAATATAGAGAAACTTTTAGTTAAAATTTTGAAACACATGGAATTTTATACAATTTATTACATATAAAATTATATGTTTGAACTAGTTAAATTAACTCTTATGTCCTTACAATTTATTTGGAAAGATTTACTCAAATACAGAACTAATACATGTCAAAATCCACTGAATTCGCCAATGTTAACCAAAAAATTAAATAAAAATTAATATTTACCCAAGATTGACTTATTAATGACTTATGACAGATTAAATAATTTTTTTCCAAACTAAATTACCCTTATTGAAGATATACCTCCTCACATGCATTAATGCGTGAAAACGTATACAGGTAATTTGGTCATAAAAAAAAACTTATTTGACCTGCAATAAATCAGTAATAATTCAATTGAGGTAAATATAGATGATTTTCAATTCTTTAGTTAATATAAGTAAATTCGATGGATTTTGACTAATAGAGGGACTTATTTGTTAGACAGAAACCAATAACAGAGGTGCTAGATATAATTTCTTTAAATCATAAAACAATCAATGTATAATTGCATTAAATATCAGAGAATGAAAGTGTAATTGTCCCTATAAGTTAACATTACTGCAAGCATGCTTTTACTAATTCAATTATAGCATTTATTAAATTTTCCTACTACACGTATGAAAAAATAAATAGCGATTTACATCCCTATATTTTTAAATACAACAATTCCCCCCTATGATTTTTAAAATGAAGCAATTTACCTCCCTGTATAGGAAGGTAAATCGCTTCATTTTAAAAAGTATAGGAGGGTAAATTGTTATATTTTTTTCATAGGGGGTAATGTGCTCATTTTTAATATCACAGAGGAGTAAATTGCTATTCATCCTATTGTAAAATGCAAATTTCGTAAAGTTGAGATGGCAAGTTGACACAAAAAAATTTAAATATCAAAGTGTAAAAACCGACATAAGTCGACTGTCAATGTAATTTACTCTTTATTATTATCCTCTCTTACCACTCAATATATCCATTTCGGTTCCTAATATACTTAGTGTTCATTGCACGCAATCTTGTCGAGTATATTAAAAAAGAATCGTGATGTGAAATGAACGAGAAAAGGAAATTTGTGAAAAAAACCAAATGATGTGAGGGAGAGCAAACAAACATGACGAGAAAAAAGTCTATGAAAACAAAAACGTGGAGTGAGACGAGAGGAGAAAAAAGTTATAAATGTGAATTTATTTAAAAATATGAAAATTACTTTACTCATAAAATGAGATTAAAGAATAAATCTAAATATTCTAAAATTGACATAACGATAAATTCTCTTTTTGTATAGATATTATGAATTTAGCTTAAATATATTTTTGGTTCCCTAATTTAGGTTATTTACGTTTTCATCCTTTTAACTTTCTAAAATAGTATTTTAATCTTGCATTTTTTTTACTTTTTGTGATTTTAGTCATCTTTTCGCTGAAGTTTACCCTTCCCACAATAAAAATACATGTGCTTCTCACGTGATATTTGAAAATCAGGATTTTTGATCCTATTTATCCATTTATGCCGGTATTTTCGTTCTTTAACTTTTTAGTTAGTATTTTGGTCATACATCTTTTTAATTTTTTTCCGTCGGAGTTCACTGTTCTCGCTGATCGAAATCGACTCTGACTTATAAAAAGACTAAAATCAAAAAAATATAAGAGTAAAAATAGTATCATAGAATGTTAAAAGAATGAAAATACCACGTAATTTAAATGCGAAATTAAAAATACATTTAATCATAAGAATTTTGAGCTGAGGGACCCCTAATGGCAGTGTATTTGAAAGGCTGGTATTGATCCACGCAACGGCCATGATATCCGGAGACGAGGAGCTCTGAGACCGTCATGAAAAGCCTTCACAAACCAAGTCAAGATCTTTGCAATTGACGTCACTGCCAACTTGTAAGAATAGCCATAATTTTTCAAAGTCAGAACCCTTGACGCATTCAATTAAACGTAGGCATTGTCTATCAATCTATAGGCCACCGACTTCGACTCTCCTAAATAAATATGGATATATAATTTAATTTTTATAATAGTATTTTATTTTATTTTTTAAATATATTTTTTGATTTAGAAATATCGGTATATTAAATTAGTATTTGAATTTTAATATAATTAATGATTATATTAATTAACCGAACCATCTATATTCTGTACACTATTATAAACGAAAATATTTTATCGTACCAATTTTTGAATACCCAAATTTACCCTTAAATTCACTTCTTCCTTTCGAAACAAATTTGGTCAAAACAGTAATCTTAAAATTTTTAATAATTTCATAGTTTTATATTTGTTTTCTCTCACCACTACTCCATATTTCTCTCAATCAGCTCGAGAATCTTTGAGTTTCTTACTTGCTACTAGATAGAACTGATTCCGTGGATATAGGAGGAGTTAGCTGGAGATTTCTAATAAACGTAGGCTGAAATGTGGGGAGTTTGTCGGATACAGCCTCCCTACTATCTGCTGAGTCATCTTGGAGAATCAGACTTATTTTTTAATCTTACCATATTAATTTGAAAATATAGAAGCATGTGATTGATATAATTTTTTATGGGTGAACCGGGTTGTGCTTGCTAGCCTAACCGATGTGGGTCCAATCCTTTGTTCTTCGGCTTCAGAAGGAATAATTGAGGGAGGTATCAAACATATAAAATTAAATACTTATTTTATTTGGCCATGAAAATACCTTAAATGAGTTGTCAAACACTTTACAAATTGGAATATTCTTTTATATTAAAGCCTGAGATGGCATATCAAATTTTCCAGATAAAAATTCGTATCATTACATTAAAATACTGATTAATTATAGCATATGATAATCAATAGGAGATAACAATTCTCATGTCACATTGTAAAAGAATAAATTATTCTCTATTAAAAAAATAATACTAATTTACCTCTTTTTATTTTTTAAAATGCAGCAATTTATTCCCTTATCAAATGAAGCAATTTACTTCCCTATGTTTCATTATTTGAAAAACACAGGGGAAGTAAATTGTTGCATTTCAAAAATATAGGAGAATAAATTGTTATTTTTTTTTATCATAGAAGATAATTTGCTATTTTATAATATCACAGGGGATAAATTACATTATTTTATATATGTGTGTATAAATACATATATGAACATTACAAATTTAAAAAATGAATATAAAATGATTGAGATTTAATTAATTGTATGTGAATTATGATTTTGAGTTATGATCCTCAACTTGCTAGACAATGGACCAATTTTGATTTGTCTCGTCAAATGGCTGAGCTGACAGCACATTTTTCTATTTCGATCAATTATTTAAATATGTAAGTAGTCTATGGAACTATATAGCCCCTACTAACTTCCAAATTGCAGGGGAGAAGAAGGTCAAATTAAGTAGGGATAGTTACACTTTTATGATATTTGGTGTAATTATATGTACGTCTTTTATAGTTTAAGAAATTCCATATATTATTTTTGTAGTTTGATTTCATTTAATAAATAAGTTCATCCGTTTAAAATTCACTGAATTTACTGATGTTAACAAGAAATTAAAAAAAATCTATATTTATAACCGATTAACTTATTACTGACTTATTACAGGTCGAATACATCTTCTTATGACCAAATTACCTTCATACGTCTTTAAGCATTAATATATGTGAGGATGTATATTTCATCGTTATAAGGGTAGTTTAGTCCAAAAAAAATTATTTGATCTACAATAAATTAGTAATAACCCAATCAGAGTAAATATTGATTTTTGTTTATTTTTTTTAAGTTAATATCAGTAAATTTGATAAATTTTGACTAATGGATGGACTTATTTATTTCATGAAAATAAATTTTAAAAATATTAGATGTAATATCTCAAATCATATTAGGTCTATATATAATTATATCAAATTTTACGAAAAAAAGTGTAATTACCTCAATTAAGTATGTCATGATCATAAGCCAGAAAGGACATACCATTGCTGGCTGCTGTCGGATTGTTTGAGGAATGGGTCCAAATGTAGAAGATGACGCAGACTTGGTTCTTTCTAGATGACAAGTACGTAAATGATATCTATAATAAGAAGAAATTAGTTGTAAAAATATTCTTTTATTCATGTTTTAATTTAATATCATATATATACTATAATTTTCTTATTTCAAATATTTATTTTGAATTTTATTGTTAGTCATTTTAAATGTATGTGGTTAATTAATCATAGGATCTCACTAGCTAAAGTTATTGTATTTGTTACCATTTGGATATGACAAGTATTTAAAAAAAAAAAAACTCTAAATTTATTAAACAATTCGATTAATGCAAATACAATTTACCTCCTGTGATATGTGAAATGAACAAAATTATTCCATGTACTTCAAAAAATAAAGTAAATTATCCCCTTATCAATAGTTTAGATAGAGAAATAATTTGCTTTATTTCTTGAAATACAGGAGATAATTTGCTATTTTATTTTTGCAGGATTCTTTTTAGTGACATAATGATATGGTTGGGCCTCAGCTCATGACTTGAACAAAAGTATTTATTAGAGAAGATGGGCCTAATCTAATGTATTAAGCCCACTATTTCTAGGAGACAATAATCCCCACCCCTCATGCATCCCTTCCTATATAAACACACATATGTATCATCTTATTTTTATTATTGTTTAGTAGTTTATATATATATAGGTATGTATGTATATATATGAATGTATTATACTTATTTTTATTGTTATATAAATATGAAAATATAAATTTAAACACGCAAATTAAATATGGGCCTTGATTAGAAATTGTTTTATCCAATATTGGTTGTTATAATGTTCATCATTTATCTATTCTATTTTATTTTATATATAATGTAAATAGCATAGTTGGTCCCTGAAGATTTTATTTAAAATCACTTTAGCCTATTGAATTGTTTTTTGGACTTTAGAGTTTTTAAATTTTAATTTTTGTTTTAATTTGGTCAGCAGCAAAATATAGCCGGATTTTTACTTTCTAGAAGATAAAGTTGTCAATTTAAGTTTGATTTTCTCACTTTGATTCCTTAAATTTGTAAAATTGAAAAATTAGTTATTTTTTTAAAAGTCCTTTCTATATTATTTAAATATGTTGGGTATGATCTCATTATCTTATGTAAATAACGAAGAAAGTGGATTTGCCCAAGAAGCGCAGCGGATCGTGGAAAATCGAACATGATACTGAATAAAGCATTAAACAACTCAATCAAAGGGTACACTCTTGATCTATCTTGGATGTCCGGTGTATAACAATAAAACATAGGTCTAGATTAATAAGAAATAATCTAGGGTCCATGAAATTAAGTCGAATCTTATGCTCGTAGTTTTCTTTGATCGGCTTCTAGAGTTGTTCCAATTCTTCAATTTGTTTACGGTTAGATCTCAACAGAGAGATCCACTAAACCGTCCACACCATCATTGAAAATTGTCTCCTCCTCATACTAGTAAGAAAAGAGACGAGAAGAAAGAAGATCAATACCATGCTAGTATATTAAAAAATAGAAAAGAAACGCTAGAAAATGGGTAGATTCAGTTTATTTATACTGTCATCGTCTTCTTCCTTGTGAATTGTACCCAGAAAAGAAGAAAGCTCCAGATTTTCTTATGGATTCTTTGTGCTCTTCGCCCAAACCTTTAATTCCTTCATTTCAGTTTTCCTTCATGGTATCAGAGCCTTCGTATTGAAGGTCTCTAGATACTTGAGAATTCAATTTCGAGCACACTAGTTGCTGTGTGAAAAAAACAATCATGATGGATTCACCAACGGTTGGAACAGAACAATATGAGAAGGAAGTCTTGTACCTTCACCCATCCAACAATTCCAATTTTACACTGACTTCTTCACCATTAAATGGATCGAATTTTTTAACATGGCGTAGAGCAGTATACGTTGCTCTTGGATGCAAGATGAAGCTTGCATTCATTGATGGAACCTTACCACGACCACCAGCAAATTTTGCCACTTATGAGCAGTGGAGGAGACGGACCTAATGGTCACATCTTGCACTTGGAATTCAATCTCAAAAGATATTGTAGAAGCCTTTTTGTACGTGAGTTCATCGCATGAGCTGTAGCTGGAAATTCAAGCCAAATATGGGCGCAATAGTGGACCAATGGTATATCAAATACAACGTGAAATTGCTTCGGTTACACAGGGAGATATGACATTGACAGGTTACCTAACAAAAATGAAGAAATTGTGGCACGAATTATTCTGCCTAGCACCTGCACCAAAGTGTACGTGTGGAGGTTGCACAATGTGGAGTTAATAAGGAATTTGGAGAGGTAAATACATCAACCCAACTGATGCAATGTCTCATGGGACCTCATGAGAGTTTTGATAAGGAGAAAAACCTGGTGTTGATGATGGATCCGCTACCTGACTTGGAGAAGACTTTTTCGATGATCTTTTCTATAGAACAACAGAGGAATGTGGAAGTTAACCTTGCAGATACCTCTAACAACACTGCATATCAGATCTCTTTGTAGGATAATAGGAAAGAAGAGGCTAGGAGGCATGTACACAAACGAAGGCCTTATGCAAACAAAAGATCCATGGTTTGTACGCATTACCACAGAATAGGGCACTTGAAGGATACATGTTTCCAACTGCATGGAATGCCAGATTGGTACAAAAATTTGAGTGACAAAAGAAAGTAGGTTGCAGGGAGTCAGAGCTTTGCAAGAGCTATAGAGAACAAAGCTCTGGGATCTATGGAAAGCTCAGGAATTATTGCTGGAAACAAGATTGAAGTAACAAACTTAGTGGCAGAATTGTTGAAGGTAGTTAAGAATAGAACTACACCTTTAGATCCCATCTCGAATTCTGCAAACTATGTGCATTATAAAGATGAGTTTGCAGGTAACACATCTAACTCCTCTACATTGGATTTTGATGACTGGATTATTGACGTTGGAGCCACAAATCATGTATGTGCACATTTATCATTGTTTGATTCATACTCGACACCCTCATACACTGATTTCATTCATTTACCTGATGGATCAAAGAAGGTTTTCACTTATGTTGGATTTGTGAATTTGTTCAATAGGCGCACACTGAACTCAGTTCTCTATATTCCTGAGTTCTCTGTTAATCTCCTCTCTGTCAGCCAGTTATGCAATAGCACTTTCTACGTCTTTTCCTTCACTCAATCCAGCTGCATTTTGTAGGACCAGGTTACTAAGGAAGTAATGGCAAAAGGATCATTGCTCAGAAAAATTTACATTGTCAAACCTTCTTCTCTAGACATCCTATTGCTCCTGTTGTATCTTTACCTCTCAGTTTCTTGCTCTAGTATTGTTCAATGTAATGATTTACTTTGACATAAAGGCTAGGGCATACCTCTATGAGTGCCTTAAAGCATGTTTCCAAATGTAAAATCTCTGTTGATCTATTAGACATGAAATGTGACATTTGTCCAAAAGCCAAACAATCTAGAATACCTTTTAATTCCAGTAACTCACACTCTATAGCACCCTTTGATCTGATTCATTTGGATATTTGGGGGCCATATAAAACCCCAAGTACTTCAGGCTGCAACTACATCTTGACAATTCTATATGACCATTGTAGATCTTTGTGGACCTATCTCATCAAACACAAAGATCAAGTCACTTCTACTCTCATTACATTTCATAATATGGTTGAAACACAATTTGGCACCAAAATAAAAACACTAAAATCTGATAATGGTACTGAATTCATCAACAAGGATTACCAAGCATTCTGTCATAAACTAGGTATCATACACCAAACCTCTTGTATCTACACTCCCGAACAAAATGGGAGGGTTGAAAGAGCATAGACATCTTCTCAATGTTGCTAGAGCACTTTTATTTCGAGCACCCTTGCCCATCAAATTTTAGGGAGATGTTATACTTACAGCTACCTTCATTATTAACAGAACTGCCTCACAAACTCTGAATTGGAAGACCCCTTATCAAGCTTTGTTTGGTCACCTTCCTTCCTATGTCCATCTTCGAACATTTGGTTGCCTTTGTTTTGCCACTAACCTTGATCCTCACAAATCTAAATTTCACAAGAGAGCTCATTAATGCATTCTTATTGGCTACTCCTTGACACAAAAGCCTATAGACTTTATGACGTAAATGATCACACTATGTTTACTTCGAGGGATGTGATCTTCCATGAAACCATGTTTCTTTTTGCTCAAAATCCTTCTACTAATCCTCTTTGTTGTCCTTTGCTTGTTGCAGTTGTCATTGATAACAACACTCTTAATAGCTCTATTCAATCCTCTGCATCAACTTCCTTTTCTCCTACAGACCTTTCCATTACTGCAGCATCTAAATCCCCTTCATCTCCTCTTGCTTTTACTGGATCTTCTCAACCAGTCATCTGTGTTCCTCGAAGATCCAGTAGACGAACCGAGAAACCCCTTTGGCTAAATGATTTTGTTAAGTCACCACCATAATTCTTCCCTTTTGCATTCTACTTGTGGTACAAACTCTTCCTTTGTGGCTTCTCTGTCAATATTGCAGGAACCTCAATCCTTTGCAGAGGCTGTTCAGCACCCAAAATTGAGAGCTCCATGGGCGTTGAAATTTAGGCCTTCGAGAGGAACCAAACTTGGTGATTGACCCCTCTTCCAACTGGGAAACGTACTATAGGGTGCAAGTGGGTGTTCAAAATCAAGCTGCAAGCTGGTGGCAGTGTGGAGAGATACAAGGCACGTTTGGTTGCAGACGACTACAACCAGGTTGAAGGGATTGACTACACTGACAGCTTCTCCCCAGTTGCAAAGGCTGTAACTGTGAGATTGTTCTTAACTCTTGCTACAATACATGGATGGGTACTGCAACAGCTTGGCGTGAACAATGCATTCCTCCATGGCCATTTGGGGGAAAAACATCTACATGACACCTCCAACTGGGTACAAGGTTGCTTCAGGCTTGGTTTGCAAATTAGAACGGTCCATTTATGGATTAAAGCAGCTTCTCGCCAGTAAAATGTGGAGCTCACTTTTCAAGATTTTGGGTTCATTTAGTCAGTGCATGATCATTGTCTTTTCCTGCTATAGACTGCTCATGGTTTGTCAGCTCTCTTGATTTGTGTAAACGATATTCTTATCACTAGTCCTTTTGTTGCAGATCTTCAGCGAGTTAAGGATTATCTTCATGACATCTTCACCATCAAGGACATTGGTGATGCCAGATACTTCTTGGGCTTAGAAATTGCCTGCAATTCTGATGGGATTTACCTCGCTCAAACCAAGTATGTTCTGGGCATCATCACATACGCTAGGTTGCAACATGTTAATCTGTCTCCACGCCTTCTCCCCGAGGCCTCAAGCTATGTTCTGATTCTAGCGCTTTGCTTTAGGCCCATGATTCTTACAGACGTTTGGTAGGTCCGCTACTGTATCTGGGGTTCACTAGGCCTGATATCTCACATTGTGTTCAACAATTGAGCCAATTTTTTAATCGCCCCTACGAGGCTCACTGGCATGTTGCCCTTCATGTGGTGCGTTACCTCAAGGATTGTCCCTCGCTAGGGCTCTTCCTGCCTGCTGCTAACTCCTTGGTTCTTTAAAGCTACTTGATGCAGATTGGGCTTCCTGCTCAGATTCTAGGCTTTCTTTGATTGGTGCTCTTCTTTTTTGGAAAACCAGAATGCAATCCACTGTGTCTCTTTCTACTGCGGAGCCTAAATATCGTAGCTTAGTTGCTTCTGTTTGTGAGCTACATTGGCTTTCTTACTTGTTATCTGACTTTGGTGTTTCTCTCGCTTTGCCTAACAATCTATTTTGTGACAACAAGGCTGCTCTCCACATCCTTGCCAACCATGTTTTTCATGAATGCACCAAACATATTGAGAGTGATTGCCACCTAGTCCGTGATGCCTATAAGGATGGCTTCATTACCCCTGTTCTGGTTAGAAGTTCTGCTCAGTACGCTGACTTGTTCACCAAAGTCCTTCCTTTGAAATTGTTTAGCTTCTTCCTTTCCATGTTGGGCCTCTGTCGTTCGCCCCTAGTCCCACTTGTGGGGGGGCTGTTGGAATATCTTCTACTGCTGCTGCCTCTGTTGCTGCCATGATCACTGAAGAAGAGGCTGGAGCTAGAGACGAAGATGATCTCATGGACCAAGGATAGACGATGAAGAAAGCATGTTTTTCCTCTTTTACATTTTCTTTGTAGTTGCATTTTATCTAGTCAGTTGATGTACAGTCATTTATTTTGTTTTTGATTGGGCTACATCAATTGACCAGGCGGTTATGGATTAGTTAGAAGCTAGACAGATTCAATTTATTTAAACTGTCATCGTTTTCTTCCTTGTGACTTGTACTGTTTTTACCAGAAAAGGAAGAAAGCTCCAAATTTTCTTATGGATACTTTGGGTTCTTCGCCCACACCTTTAATCCTTCATTTCAGTTTTTCTTCATTCTCACATTGCTCCCAGGTACTCAAAGGGGGACGGACTTTGCTAATTGGAAGGTGCCAACAGGTGAGTTCTCCATTAGTGCAACAATGAAATTGTTTCAAGAGAAGACAACCAAAGTCACATGGTGTAACCTTCTCATGGGACTGTTTAAAATAGTCAGAAATCGTTCATGCTTTGACTTGCTATTTTGGAGAGACTAACCACATTAAACAAACCATGGTTACAACATCCAATCGCCCATGTATATTATGTGATAATCAGAATATGAAATCTCACTCAAACTCATTCTTTTAGTATACGTTCTCAAAGGCGCACTTGCACATTCTGCAATGAGAAATTAAAATTATTTGGCCTTATCGGCACTGGCAAGGAGTGACGTAGGCAACGAAAAACGATGGAGGAGTAAGCATCTAATAAACGCATCATATAGAGCGGTATCAGCCTCAATAATATATTATATCTGGCAAGAAAGTAATCAAAGAAGGTTTCAAGAAACTTATAGAGACGCGGAGTTAATGGCTAGAATTATTTCGGAGCAAGTGAGAAATAGAATCCTTAGTAAAGAATTACATCAAACATTAGAATTGTTGATAGCTATGTAGGTCGTATTTTTGTAGAATAATGAGCATACGTGTGATAAGGTTTGCATTAAATCCCAGGGGGTCAACATGCTTTCTGGCAAAAGTTTGAGCACAGAAGAAAGATATCTTAACTGGAATTGCACATAGCTTTTCATGACAAATAGAAAAAAAGTGGGGAAAAGCTGAAACATCGATTTGAAAAGCAAAATTAAAGAAACAAAGGGAAATCAGCACACGTAGATTTGGGCTGGAAAGTAGGAATTCTTGAATGCTTGTCTTCACTTATTAATGCTTCCAACTCTGTTTTGGAGTTACCATATCTCAAATCATGAATCACACCCTCATCACTATTTCATTCGATATTTGAATAATTAACCTATTCCTCCTCCATCATCCTTTCTACAAAGTCACTTCTTTTCAGCTGCAACTAAGTAACCAAAAGCTCTTTTCAACTGTTTTTTGGCTTATTAATTAATTGTTGAGTTTTTGTCGCAACCAATTATTACTAATTTATTGCGGATTGGTAGTTGGAATAGGTTTGCAGACGCCACAACAATATATAATATTGAAATATTATTCAGTGTGATTTTAAAGTTGTCACTTATTATGTATTTTAGGGATAGTTATACTTCCCTCCTTCGAGTTTTAGTGTAATTACGCGTTAAATTTTCTGTGGGTTTCAAAAATTATATATAGTACTTCTGAGGTTTGCTTCTCTCTAACAAATATGTCCCTTCGTCTGTCGAAATTCACTGAATTTGTTGATATTAACAAAAAAACTAAATGAAAATTGATATTTACCATCGATGGACTTATTACTGACTTATTGCATGTAAAAGAAAAATTTTAACTAAACTACCCCTATAACGGTGAAAATATATCTCCTCACATGCATTAACATGTGAAGATGTATAAGAGTAATTTGATCATAAAAAAAAATTACTTGACTTGCAATAATGAGTAATAAGTCAATCGAGGGTGAATATGAATTTTTATTCCATTTTTTTGTTATTATCAGCAAATTCAATGAATTTTGGATAATTAAAATACTTGTTTGTTAGACGAAAGCAAACCTTTGAGGTAATACAGATACAACTTTCCAAACCACAAGAAGGTTTATGTGTAATTATACCAAATCTCAGAAAAAGTGAGTGTAATTATATATCCCTATATATTAAGTGACAATATCAAAATTCTTGTTCACTATATTAATTACTAGTCACAAAATTTGTGGACAAAGTTGTCATTATAAATAGTGGAATATTTATATGGACAGCTTAGACACAACACAATGTAGTGACAATAATAATTTGTTGTCCATAGATCGTCACTTTATGTATTACTATTTATCTTTAGTGACAACATTACATGCAACTTTTTGTTATCAATTCTTATAAATTACATATATGTATACATATCAAGGACATTTTATTATAAATATTATTTAAATATGATTCATACTCCTTTTTAGTAGTATATAGGACAAAGAATATTTATAAGAATTTTGATTTATTTTGCTCTGTAAATGCGTATGCCATGCATGCACACACTTGAAATCAAATAAAATGTGTAATAACCAGACAGGCTCCAATAGTTGTTCGATCACCAGACAGGCTCCAATAGTTTTAATTAGTGGAATTTTAATTAAATGTGATCGTTTGGACTTAAAAAAACAAAAAAGGAAAATATGGTTTCTTTTTATTTGGGAGAGGGTAATTTTTCTTTTTTAAAAAAAAAATAGGGGTCTTGAGGAAAATTTGCACTTCTATATATTAATGTTTTCGGGCTTAATGCAATTGAGTCTTTATGATATTGAAAATGAGCAAATTACTCCCTTATAAAAAAACGAACATAACAATTCACCCTCCTGTTTTTTAAAATGAAGCAATTTACCTCCCTATTTAGGAATGTAAATTGCTTCATTTTATGAAACACAAAGAGATAAATTGTTGTATTTTAAAAAACAGAATGAGGTAAATTATTTTACTTTTTTGTTTTTAGGAAGATAATTTGCTCTTTTACAATATCACATGAGAGTAAATTACATTAAATTGATTTTTGTATTTCAAAATTAATTGCATTTTGTATGTTAATTATTTAACATATATATAGATATCACGTACATCTTTGAAAAAAAAAAAAAAAATCAACTCCCCTATAATATAGTAAATAAGCAAAATTTATATTTGAAGGTAAATTGCTTCATTTTAAAAAAACACAAAGGTATAAATTGTTATTTTTCTGTTATACGGATAATTTGCTCATTTACATATCAGAAGAAAAAAAAATATTATTTTTATTATTATAGGAGTAATTTGCTTATTTACGTACTGCGGTAAATTGCCTTAAGCCCATCTAAACTGACCAACAAAGTCAGCATAGAAAAGCCAATCCCAGCACTGAAGATAACCTACAAATTGAAAATTGAGAAAAAAGGAAAAGAAACTTTAATAATGAATATATATATATGTGTGTGTGTGTGTAGGTGAAGTCTGCATTAATCCCTGTTGCTGGTAGAATCCTATTTGGTTGAATTTCCGCGCATGGCAATGGCATTGGCATTGGCATGTTCATCTTTATTATATATATTACTATAATTCAAAGTCCGGACATTAACACTTTTTGAGTGGGTCTATTTGCATGCATAACCGAATAACAGAATTAAGAAAGGAATCTGTTATTCAAATCTTCTGCCCCAACTTTTGTTCATCTTTATCTTCTACTTGCTCATTTTCTTGGGGCGATCGATGCAATCACCCGGAAGTTTCACGTTTGTGAGCATAAGAAGAAAGAAGGGAAGTCTCTGTCTCTTCCTCTGATTCAGTACCCCACTCAAGAATTTGAGACTAGCCACAGAAGTATAGGTCTTCTCTCTGTTCTTGCTGGATCCCAACACATCAAGAATTCAAGTGTCTACAAGCTAGACAAGGGTGGTGAGGATGGATGAAATGCAGTCACAGTTATGTCATTACAATGTAGTGTTATTGTTGTTTGTTGTGATGATGAGCATGGTGATAATGGCCACTAGTAGTGTGGGAGTGAACTGGGGGACGATGGCGTCGCACCAGTTGCCTGCTCGGAATGTGGTTGATATGCTGAAAGACAACGGTTTCGATAAGGTGAAGCTGTTCGAAGCTGATGAGGGTATATTGGAAGCATTATGTGGGACTGATATTGAAGTCATGCTTGCAGTGCCTAATTACATGCTGGAGGAGATGAGCCTCGACCCGGGTGCCGCTGCGTCTTGGGTGGAAGCCAACCTCACTGCCTACGCTTACCCTGGAGGAGTCAATATCAGGTTCAGTTATAGCAATTAATTCTTTCTCATGACATGTTTTGGGTTGTTTATCTAGAATAAGGAGATGGGGTGGAGGTGGCTTTCATGACTGCTACAAATATAGAAGAATACCCCCTTTTTCGTCTAGTTTCGGTTTGTATTGTTTCGACATATTTGTCTGTTTAGTTAGCTTCATGAGTGTAAATTTTCAGGTATGTTGCTGTTGGGAATGAACCATTTCTGAAAACCTATAATGGCACCTACCTACAACACACACTGCCAGCACTGAGAAACATCCAGGAAGCAATTAACCGCGCTGGGCTGGGGTCTGAAATCAAAGCAATCGTACCTTTCAATGCTGACATTTACTATTCCCCGGAATCAAATCAAGTTCCTTCGGCTGGTGACTTCAGGCCGGAAATACGTGACCTCACAGTTCAAATCGTCCAATACTTGTATTCAAATGCAGCGCCGTTTGTGGTTAACATCTATCCCTTCTTATCTCTCTATCAGAACACGTATTTCCCTCTAGATTTTGCCTTTTTTGATGGATCAAATAGGCCGTTCAGGGATGGCAACTATGTTTACACTAATGTGTTTGACGCGAATTTCGACACTTTGGTTTGGGCTCTGACCAAAGCAGGGTACCCTGATATAAAGATCATAGTTGGAGAAGTGGGTTGGCCAACTGACGGTGACAAGCATGCCAACATCGAAAATGCAAAGAGGTTCAACCAAGGGCTGGTTCGGCATGCTTTGAGTGGAGAAGGAACACCTGCTAGGAAAGGAGAAATAGATGTTTACCTGTTTAGCCTTGTTGATGAGAATGCCAAAAGCATTGATCCGGGTAGCTTTGAGAGACACTGGGGAATTTTCGAGTTTGATGGGAAGCCAAAGTATGAGTTGGATTTGTCAGGTGTGCAGGCAAACAAAGGTTTAGTGGCTGTACAAGGTGTGAGATATATGGTCAGAAGGTGGTGCATTTTGAACCCGCATGTGAAGGATACGGATCAAGAGTTGCGTGGAAACATAGATTACGCTTGTAGTCTATCTGATTGCACGTCTTTAGGATACGGTTCTTCCTGTAATCATCTCAGTGTGCGAGGGAATGCTTCCTATGCTTTCAACATGTATTATCAATTCAGGAACCAAAACGAATGGGATTGTGATTTCTCAGGTTTGGCTATGATCACAGAGAAGGATCCTTCTGACGATAGGTGCCATTTTCCTGTTATGATTGCTTATGGCAATTCACTGTTGCTGCTGCATAAGAAACTACTGGATATTTTGCTTGCCATTCTTGAGGGATGTATAGTATTTCTGCTTCTAGTCTCTTAGTTAACCAGCTAAAATTCAAAAAAAAAAAACAGAAAGAAAGAAAAAAGCTGTTAGCTTTAGGGCAGAAACAAATTTTCATAATGGTTTATCTAAAGGCTATCAGATTTATTTTTCTGTTCTATGCAGAAACAGGGGATATGTTTGAAAATATTCTCTGGTTCAGCAGTTCAGCATATTTTTCTTGTAATATAGGACCTTAAATATCTGTATCTAAGGTAAATCAAGCGCTGCTTGTGTTTGGAAAATTACCAAAACCTCTCATGACATTCAGCTCCGGACGTATACTTGAGGTTCTGCTTTATTTAATTAGCTGATCAACAGAAACCAACAGAAACGCATAGTTTACGCATAGCTCATCACAGTATTTGACTAATACATTCATTTCGATCTATTTCTTTCACTATATTAATACTAACAATCGCGAAAACAATCAGGAATCTTTCGAGAGAACTACTGGTCTTTCCATATTGGATGCGGATGCTCATCTACTTTAAAAGCCGCCTAACAATTTCTTCAGTCAATTATTGCAGACAGGAAAAGTTGTTCAGAATATACCCCGTCTTACTCTGAAGCAAAAGTAGAACTTTTCTCCCAAGTACGTAGGTGTTGCAGAAAATTGCGTTATTTGGCGGTTGGCATCCTAAACTACAGTAAGCGGGAGGGGACCTGTTACATTACCGTGTGCCTTTTTGAGCTCCAAGGCATGAAATGCATGCTACTGGCTGCTCCAAGGAATCGTATACATGCATTATTGCTGCTGATTCATGTAAAAGATGCTGATAAATAGGCATCAAGAAGGTTCTGTTTCAGAAGACACAGCGCCCGCAGACATGGTTACAAGTGATCCATTGGAGACGCGACAATGCAGTGGACATCCATCTTCCGATGGTGTTGAATTATTGCATTCTGATAAAAGGAGGAATCATACGATGCTAGGAAAAATGGTATTTGCCAATGGATGTGCATTACGAGGAACTGATTCCCATTGCACAAGATTTTATCTGTTTTTTCTCCTTTTGTCCATTAACCTGAACCATGTTAACCGGAACCATATAAAACCTATTCATCATCTACAAAGGGATCGATGCAGCTTACTCAGAATCCTCGTAACGAATATTGGCACTTGGCAGCACACGTATGCACCCATGTGAGCGCTGGCCGCCTCATTTGATCTTCGAGCGAGAGAATACAAAGACGAAATATCCAGCCACCTCACATATAACATCTTCCCCTCATAATGCCTAACCAGATATGGGTACAGAATACAGAATAATGTTTCAAACTCTTTTCAATAATAATGCAAAGGGAATCATGGAAAAAGTAGCATTATTGACCTGTTTTTTTTTCCAAACAGGTTCTTGTATGCATGCACTTACTGAGTTAACAACTTTAACCCTCCCTCACTACCCACCATGTTTTCTCATGCAAACAAACCAAGTAGAGAAAATTCTTGCCCGAATCGAGTTTGACCGAATCAACCAATCACATAGCAAATATTCTAAACTATCCACCGATCACACAACATTCAGGTTTGATCGAGTCGGGTCTGGACTAGAATTCCCAAGAAGTAGAAGGCAATGTTTTACTTTTGGAATCCAATCTTACTAGGGTCCCACAGAAAATGTCTTAGTAGTATATAAAGCCATATCATCCATTCTCCAATTCGCCAACTCTGAACAATATTACAACATCTCATCTGCAGTTTCCTGCAAATACTGCAATTGTTTCTTCTACTGCTTCATATTCAGTCTGAGGTGAGGCAACCTTTCTTCTCTCGTCCTCGTCTATGTATTGCGTCATAGTCGTACTTTTTTCCATGTTATACGAACCGGCCTGTTAACTCGTCATCGTTACTTCTTATTAATCTTGTTCTTGCATGTTTTTTAGACACAAGATGAGCAGAGAAGGAGACTGGATGTGTCCTGCATGTCAGCACCTCAACTTTAGAAAACGCGACTCGTGCCAACGGTGCAGCTGCCCGAAATACGCCACCGGGGCTGAGGTCTCCTCATATGCAATACAAAAAACGGAAGTTTTGGCAGGAGACTGGTACTGTGGCGCTATGAATTGCGGTGTGCATAACTATGCAAGCAGACCAACCTGCTTCAGATGTGGTGCATCAAAGGATTATTGTGGGTACGGCGCTGGAATGATGGCCTCTGCCGGTTATGCGTACCATGCAATTCCTGGCTGGAAAACTGGTGACTGGATT
The DNA here is from genome assembly GCF_026168435.1 of Sesamum indicum. NCBI lineage: Eukaryota > Viridiplantae > Streptophyta > Magnoliopsida > Lamiales > Pedaliaceae > Sesamum > Sesamum indicum. The sequence continues at coordinate 14,835,039 of NC_142661.1, forward strand.
TGCACCAGGTTTGTTCAATCTCAAACATTAAATGGTGAAAAGAATCCGGGATTTAATTCTTATGACATGATATCTAAACTTGGTCTATTTTGTATTAGGACTATCTTCTTAATAAACTACCGTTACCTCCATGCAGATTTTCATGAGTCAAGCATACAATAGGGAAAATTATATTCTTAGTTCTTAACGGGCGAAATCTTTAAAATTACAGAACAAAATTGTCGAAATGGATTCGTACAGGACTAAGGTTGCCACCTATCCATACTTACGGGACTTAAATTACAATTTTACTCCTATAATATTGTTATTATGGACATGATGGATTGCTTCTTGATCTCTAGTATCGACTCCTTTTCTATATATTGGGCAGGGTAGGATGTGGCATGCACAATTATGCTAGCAGAACGGAATGTTACAAATGCAAGACACCAAGAGATTGTGGTAAGCTAAGCCCTCCAATATATAGATGTGAGTTGGATATGTATGTATATATATATAGATGGATAGCCATTATTGATGAGTCGGTTTAACTTGCGTTCAGGAGGAGCAATGTAAGCAAATATGGAAGGGAAGCTGCTCTTCTCAAGCTTTTGCTTTTTGCTTTTCAGTATTTTGTTTGCTAATCTTTTTTCTTGGGAAAAATAAGGAAGTTGTAACACTTTGATGACTGAGTTTAATTGGCATTCTCCACTTAGTTTACCCGCCCACGATTTCTCTCTCACTTCATTCTCTGCTGCCCACCACTCCAATAGTGGCCACATTTCACATTGCACATTACATATATATGGGGATAATTTGCTTTATTTTTTTAAATATAAATAATTTATTAATTTTTTTTACGTGAACATTTTGCTTATTTTATGTATTATAGAGGTAAATTGTATTTATCTCGATATTAATATGTATACAATAAAAGATATGTTCTTTTACGCAAATAAAATTATGAAAATCTCAACATTTTTTCAATTAAGTAGGGTTAAATATATAAAGTCCTTGCCAAAACACCAATAGCAAAACATACCCCAGAAGGAAAAAAAATAAAAAATGAAGTCCCCCTGAACATTTGAAAATGAGACATGCATGCATGGCTTGTGTACTAAATCATGCATGGCTCACATTTTGCATTTGTTTCTTGGCATTTCTTTGTCAATTATAAATGTTTTTCTTGCATATTGCAATATCTTGTCTTCATCGTTCAATGGAGGAGGAGGTAATAGCAACGTTTCCGAGAAGAAGCCTTCAGATGAAAATTATACTACTCCTGCCTCATAAGAGAGTGGCATTTTTATTTTTTATTTTTTTTATGTTGTAAGCTCGAACGGCAACTCGGCAATATGTTATAATTATTCAAGTGGATTAAATGCAATTTATCTACCGTGAAACGTATGGGGAATGTTTTAAAAAATCTACTAGTGGAAAAAAATAGTAATTTTTTTATTTTTATTTTTAAAAAGGAAGTGAAAATAGCCTTATGCTATTTCGTATATTTTACGTGTGCTATTTTATTTTTTTAATTTTTAATTATAAAATTATGTTTACACTCTTATTTAAATTTATTGATCTTAATTTCAACCTAAATGTTCAAATTTGCTATCAGTTAATAAATAGAACCACTAGTTAGTGATAGTGATAGTGATAGAACTTGGTGACGCCGGCATGAAAGATAAATACAAATTCAATTTTAATCTTTAGTAATGCAATTATTAATAATCACATAAATCCTCTTAAAGTTTGGACTAATTTCAATTACATCCTGTAAGTTTTTACAATTACATATATGGTTACTACTATTTATTATCATCCTACAAATAAGATCATAGTCTTAACTTTTTGCAATACTATCAGCATCAATATTTTAGTAAAAAGATAAATTTGAAATTAATTGTTAGTCTAAATTCATAAAAATTTCTCTAAAAGTTTGACAATGGTTAAACTCTTTTGAAATATTTTGATTTATACAATCTTAAAAATTTAATATTTCTAACTTAAGATAAAACTTTTAGAATCATATCACATAAAATTAATAGACATACACTAAATTACTCCAATCAAAATTATTTTGAATTTGAAAATCCAGTTGTATAAATCATTTATATTTTAATTTGATATTCTTTTATCTTGTTTTTTAAGAATTAAATTAAGGAGTTAGTCTATGTCATTAAACTAATCATATAAAACAATTAGTTTAGTTTTGTATCGATTCAACTTTTAGAATTTAACTTGAATTTTCTTACATTCGACCATAAAAACATAACATAGGCGAGTCGAAATTAGAAAGAGAAGATAATGATCCAAATAAGGCGAGTAAAATTTTGAAAGAGAAAAGGTAATGACCCAAAATTGCTATTTAAATCTAAGTATAATATTATGGACCTAAATTTGAATTGAAAAATTTAACACAATCTGTGGTTAAAAAATCCTATAAGTACTTCATAAATTTTACTATTTTTTTAGGTAAAGATAATTTTTTCAGCTACTTTTTTTACTGATGAGGAATGTGAGTGTAAACTATGAAAGATGACGGGGTGGTTTACATATTTCACTATACTCCAGGGTGTCAGTGTAATTACCCCAAAATTAAATCCAGCATCTCATTAGGAAGGTCTCCATTAGTGAGGTTTACAGACAAAATAGCCACACATTGCCAGGCTGAAAAATGGTAAACAAGGACCTTGCAAAACTTGGAAGTCATGAGCAGCTGATCTGAACTAATAGCATTCCAGCGCAGATCATTTTGCATAAGCAAGAGTTTAGTAGAACCCAGGCTCACTCTATGAAGAACTTCTTTTGAAATGCGGGGAGCGACTTTCCTGACTGTCTCATCTCACAGCTAAGGTCTACTTCCATCAGCCGATGATTATCCTTGGAGCGACTCATTGAAAATTGAAGTATCAAATCATCACCGCGTTGAACGCGTAAAGGCGGATGTAGGAGGAACACCTGCAGTATGCGAAGAGATATATGAGGATTCGAAAGGAAATCACATTCAGTTGAACTATACATGCGACACAACTCATGCCGCCCCTCTGCCTAAAGGACAAAACAAAGCACACACACACACACACAAGGAATATTATGGCAACCCAAACTCCATCTTCAGGAGTACCAATAATCGCACAATCGCCTTTGCCAAACCTAAAACCTTAATTATCTAGCTAATCCATGGTTCTTTATTTGACGCCAAAATCAATGTCAAGATAAAGCATCGAATATAAAAACTACCAACCTGCTGGCCCCAATGTGTACCATAATCTTCACTGGGGGCAGTTGTCAACTCAATTTCATGTTGAGCTGGATTCTTATTGCTACCCTAGGAGATCAAATTAACCAAGTCAATTAAGCAAAAACATGCAAGATCTCACACAAATGCTTGATATCAGTAATGCAAAAAACTCACTCGAAAATGGACATCAAACCATCCACCAAACCCGCAGAATCTCATGTTTTCTTCTGTAATGGATGACGAGATGCTTGCATGAACATTACGTATATCATTTACAGTAGTCGTCAAGCAGTCTATCTCCTTAACCACCATACACGTGCCAATAACCTGATCTGGATGAAGGTTGTTCCAGAGCGATGTCTACAAAGTACAAATAGCAGAGCTTGTTAGGGAGATTTTGAAAGAAAGCAATCACCAACAATTAACTCAACTAAAACTAAAAGAATGATTATCCATATCACATAAATGCAAATTCAAAACCACGAAATGAAGGCATGCCACCGAGATGACATTGTAAGAAACTCAACAAATTAAGTTTCTCAGTTGTTCTAGATGCAAGCCAGGAGAAATATGTAAGAACAGTCAAACAGGACAAGGGGAAGAAATAACTACATTACAAGAAACCAAATGACTAAATATAGACGACTAGTGTCCAATCTAAGATGATCGGGAAAATCCAAATGAATAAAACCTTACCATGGCAACAATGTGCCCACTAACAAGTAAGATATTTATCAAAAGAAAGTGGGAAATAAATGTAAAAACCGCATTCTACAAAACCAAAGCAACCCAAGATCCAGCCTTTATACAATTATAACCCCAAGCTGGATATAGACAGGTGAGTCAAGGCTGCAAAATTGAAAATATATTCGAAAAGAGTTCACTTAGCTAATTAATTAACATTTCATTTTATTCTTTTGACAAGACAGAGAAAAGAGCCATAAAAGAAATAAGGAAGATACAGCCAGAACAATATAACACCCGAAGGAACTTCCCATCTTCAACTTCAGTCACCAGAACAGTCTTATCAAATGTTATCTTTTCAATCTTTTCACATTTTAAGTGTATATATATACATATATATATTGTCTGTTCTTTTCTTTTCGTGTTCTTCCTTTGCTCCACCACTCACCATCCATCTTCGCCACCTTCAGAAAGCCAGAGTTCCACAGTAGATCAAGGCAATCAAAGAAACAAGTAATCACATGCTAATGAAATGGTACAAAAATTTTGTTGTCAATTCTTCACACACATGAACATATAATTAAATAACTTATGACACCAACCTGCAAATAGTATTTTTTTTGTTCTTCAGTAAATGGATTTGTCAGAACACTCATGTCGACACCGTAAAAAGTTTTGGTCTCATCAACAAAACTACGCCAGTCCTCCATGGCTCCTTCATAATCACTCATTTTCTGATCCACCAAACCAGACCTGATAGGTGCCATCCACATTCGAGCATGACTTGGATACCTACAAGAGTTAAGCTTTATTAATTGTGCGATAGCAGATCAAATCAAACATGGCCACCAAATTGTGAAACTAAAAGCAACATGACATGAGTCTATTGAAATTGCTCAATCAGCAAGCCTCTTTTGTTTTTATCTTTATTTATGACATTTGATGTATTATTTGTTAACTTATTCAAATAATTATTAAATTTATAGCCTTGTGACACCATTCTAATCTTAATAGCAACCTTAACATCATAAGTATTAAGTAATTGTTTAAAAGGTCCTCAAATATTCCAAACTTGTAGGAAGTAGTGCAATAAGTTTCCACCAAAATTCAAGATCCATTATACTTTTTTCTTTGCAATAGCAGGTGATAGCCTATTGGTGACTTACCAAATATGACAACTCTACTGCGTGACAAACAAGAGAAAATCGAGACTTGCAAAAAAGACCAGAAGCTAGTATAACAACGAGAGCCTTTATCCTGTTGAAGGACATGCCGAACTGCATAACAGCGCTATATATTACTTGAACTATACCAACTTCTGAATTATGTTTTCGGTAGTTGTGTGGTCTACCCTTATACTTCAAAGGCCTCCTGAGCTCCATCATGATCCAATATCATTCATGCCTTAATAAATTGCCCTTAATGTCGTAATGGTGGGCGCAGATGATGAATACTATATGTTCAACATTATAAAGCGTCCTGCTCTCAAATTTTATGTTGATAGGGTATATATGTTCACCTGAGTTTTAATGTGGTAACTCAAAGATGAATTTTGTTGATATGCTGAGAAGCGCCAATGGTGGAGTCTGTGGAGACTCCTCCAACCTTCAGTGGCTAACCAAATAATTTAGAGTAATCAATTGAAGGTAACCCAAGGAAGTATTTTCAGAGTATGAAGTAAAACTTCTTGATATTAAGATGGTGGTCTAACTATTAACAGTGTTAGATTGGAGCCTTCAAGCACCACCTTCCTCTTGGAGAATTGTGTGATTTAGAATGTTCTAAGAAGTGAAAGGCATCAAAGTAACACATGTAAATTTCTGAGGTCCAACATCATTCCCCTTAAAACCCAAGAGAATACATTCACCGAGTTAAAATCCAAAATTCGTGTTGTGCTCCCATTTCCCATGTGATGCAACATAATTCGGCCAAAATATCCATTACAACAAGTGGACATGTCTTTGAATTGAAGTGAAGGAAAGCCAGGAATTTGGTATGGGAAATGGAAGAATACAGCCATATGCTGCATCTTCAAGACCAGATATAGGAAATGATTGCATATTCATGGAAGAATGGATCTATTAAGATTTCATGTTTGGGGGGAGCACATTTGTACCACACCAACACGAAGTAGGCCATTGTGAAATATGCACAATTTGAAACAACTATCTGCATGAAAAACTGGAAAGGCAGGAAGTACAATATAAAGCTGAAACTTATAGCGTATCTATAGAAAAGGAACTAACATGACTCCATTTGGTTTCAGCCAGCGGTCCCGGGCACAGATTACAGAGTCCAACATTGATTCGCGCAGAAGGAAGTATCCCATCCATTCTGAAATAATTACATCAACTGCCCAGGAAAAAAGGTTTCAGTTTACTTGTCAGAGAACTGCAATCATTTACAAAAAAATAAAACAATGAAGTACATCATCATGGTGAGATGACATAAAACTTAACCTTTTTCTGGCAGGGTAACATCTTCCATTGATCCCTCTATCACTTCAACTACATTCTGAAGCTTGTTCGCTTTAACAAGTTCCAATGCATGTTCCGCCATCTTTGTGGCTTCGACCGCATACACTTTCCTCGCACCTGCCTGTGCAGACCATATAGCTAGAATTCCGCTCCCCGTTCCTACATCTAGAACAGTCTACTCCATGGATAAATCAACTCAGTCCAAATATTTCCATCAAAATCACCAAAAGACAGAGAACTTTCAACAGGTATATTTCCAGTTTAAGTGTTAATGCAGCTATTTGAGTTCATACTTCAATGCAAGCAAGGATAAGCATTTCTCTTAAAACATTTCTAAGAAATTAAATTTTCTCCCTAACATATAACAATATCGTGGAACTATGGACAAAGGGACATACAATACACTCAAGTGTAAAAAAAGATGAAGTATCAAACTCACTCAGCAACACATATATCAACTCACAGTGGCTGAGAACTCTTTATATAGCTCATTTCCATGTCAAAATAAGTTGAGTAGCAAAGAGAAGGAAAACCTTCAAACACCCCCTCCAACGCGTCGAAACAGATTATCCAAGCGTTAACATAGATATGTTTACCATACAACATCATTCAGCAAAGAGACTAGTACATTATCCAATGAATCTGTACCTTTCCTTGGAAGTGGTGTTTATTCTCAAAAATGGCATTGAAGTAAGCGTCCATCCGAACGCGGTCGGACAGCATCTCCTTTTGGTGGTAGAGGAAACCGTATGTACAGAAATAGTTGGCGAAATCAACCCCCTTGTCAACAACGCCGCTTGCGGCGGTGCTACCCATTGTTCTCACCTGTCAACCTCCGAAACCGTAGCTGTTTTTCAAGTTAAGAATTCAGTGAGAACAAAATATAGAGACTTTGGGTTTTAGGGCACATGGGAAAACAATATTTATAGCTGCGTAGATTGGACCGTTATTTCATCAAACCGGTAGGTTTGCAGCCCGGTTCGATAGCATTTTCTATTTTTTCTTTTTTTTTTTTGTTTTTTTTGTGGGGGGGGGGGGGGGGGGTTCAGTAGCACTTGAAATCGTGAAAGCAGCAGCAATAATTAAAATTAAGAAAGAAAAAAATCGATTAAGACAAAACCTGGTCGATAGGGGCTTGCAATTTTTAGTTGAATTATTCGAATTGAAAATACAGTTTGCTTTTTGAAAAAAAAAAACAAATTTCAAATTTTAATTATTTAGTTCGATTTTAATTTTTTATGGCAATTAATCGAATCGAACATAATACTGAATTTTTTAAAATATATATATAAAAATATATTACATTATGAATATATATAAATATTAAATATCGTAATATATGTATTTATAACAAAAAAATAATAATTTTATAATTAATACATACTTATTTATTATAATTATTAACAATTTATAACAAATAAATTACCATTACCTTTTTCTTTTATAATTTTTTATTAATTCGATGTAAAAATCAAACTGAATCAAAATAAGTTCGATTTTTACCAAACCAAATTGAACATTTCGGTTTAGTGAATAGCGTCCCGAAATTTCAATTAATCGAACTTTCTCTTTGATCTGATTCTGATTAGTGAAATTATATGCTACATTTTGTTGTTGATATCTCTATATTCTTGTAATAATGTTTGTTCTTAAATTTATTTGTGATATTTTGGTGTTTTCATGAAAGAAAGAGCAAGTTGCAAGAAAACATCTCAAGTGTAAGAAAAATTCAAATATGCAGCAAAAAACATATCAAGGATAATTCATAACCTACGGATTATCAGAAATCCAGAGAACAGAAATTCAAATTTAGTTTAACCCATAACCCACAGGTTATCAGGAGTCCGTTTAACAAAAAATTGAATCCAATTTTACTAGTAACAATGAAATATCGTACATCGATAGTGGGCAATTGAAAAGCCCCAACATAATTCTTGAGTCAAAATATTATGTGCAGTCTCTTGTATCTATTGAAAAGAAATATGGTAGAAGGAGATAGGAAAAGAAAGAAAGAGAATTAGACTAACTAAAGGTTGTCTTCCTTATCATATCTAGGGAACTAATATAAATAGCAGATAGGAAGAAGGCTATTGTCATTCTTTTTGCTGGAGAAAAAGGGAAAAGATTGCTGAACACGAAGAAGAAAAAGACAACTAAAATATAGAGAAGTTAATCAGATGTCGGAGTGACAAACCGTTCACGCCCGACTTTCAACTCCTTGAATTTTTTTATGTAATTTTCTTTAATGTTTTATCTAGTTAACGAACTAATTTTCGTTTTGCTAGGGCTTCTGCAAAATCTAATGGAGACTTTGGTTAATGTTAGATGATTGATCTTTTTACCATAAGAGGAGAGAAATTAGTAATTAAACTATTTTAGATAGGAGATTATTCTTACTCTTCTTGATAAGCTACAGGAAATCATTAAAAGATAATAATAACCAGAAGATTTATTTCATGATGTATTTGTTTAACTAATCCTGCAATAATCAATCATATCTGTTATTAATTTATTTAATCAAACTCCCAAAAATAAATCACCTCTTAAGGTTCAAGCAATTTCGAGTCATGCGTGCCAAATGCAGAAGGGATTCATTATCACAACTTCAGTAAAAGTTGGTTTATAGTTTATTTTCATTTTGAACATAATTTCTATACACAAAGAACTTTTACTTCCCAATCACTTGCCACTTCTTCTGAGAATTAGTACCTGAAGTGTTTTGCAAGCACTGACTAACCATGTGGAAACATGAACATGCGCAGAAGGAAAAAGGGTAACGAAAGAGTAGCGCAAACAAATTCCCGCGTAATGTATCTATTCTGGCCGAGTAATAGAGTATGCTCTGTTCTGAACTGAACAACATTTAGGTGCAATCTCCACTTCTCAGACTCTGCAGTAGCTTCAGATATCCTAACTCCTCAGGCTTAATATACCTGCACATATTTGAAAACAAGGCAATACTAACACGCAGGAAAGTAAAACAGACTTTCACTTCAGAAAAGTAGCAAGGCGGGTATTTCATCTTTGGAATGTGCATGTTTCAGATTGTTAAGCACAGTATTGGCAAATGCCATTGGACCAAGAAGGAAGAAACAGAAAGGAGCAAGAGAGGTATATGATTCCATTTTGTTAGCATTCAATTGGTTGAAGGTTATGAATTAAAAAACAACGCCTTAGCTCCATAGAGTCGATCTTAACTATCAAAATATTGATGGATTTAATATTACAACTACAAAAAGAATGATGACTCATTGATTCCAACTTCAGTCACTAAAGTAATTCTTTTTCTTATACACAGTAGAAACTTTTGAAGACACCATACTTGATCGATTATGTTGTATAGTTCACATCACTAGAAGGGTTATATCAGTAAGGCATCAGGCACAGTTCAGAACATGTTAGACAATGGAAAGATAACATACCCATGGCGGAAGAGGAAATCGATAATGACAAGATTGCAATTTTCCTTGAAAAATTGGGTACTGCTTATGATATTTGCAACATGTGTGACGGGGACTAGTTTAAAGCTTTCCACCTCTCCATCTGCCATGACCAAAAAATATGTCTTCACACAAGCTTTCATTTATTTTTTGTAGTAGAAAGTTTGACAAACTCACCCTCATTCTCAGGAACAAAGTCCTCAGGAAGCTCTAGATCATAACAGAAAAGAACATCTCTCTTGAATCTATATCCATCAATGTCCAAGTAAGATACAGCCCCAACAGCTTTGGCTCTGAGTAAACAAAAGCATCTAATCATTTATTGATTCATCAAAGAAGGATGTCATCTAGGAGGAAAATTTGACATTTTTCTTAAAAGTTGGATGGCCCAGGTATTGAATTGAAAAACTTACTGGCTGGCAATAGATCTTGGTATGCCAGCTTCTTCTTCACATTCCTTTACAAGATTCTCCCCACAGGGTATCCCATGCGGCTATACTCGTGTACATAAAAATCTTTTTCAAAAACAGAAAAGCTATAATACTACCAGCAGAATGACGTTTCGGAAATAGTGATTTAGTGTGTTATGAGCAAAGCTAGTCTAGATTCCTCACACATCAAAAATAAAAAAATAAAAAACATAAAAGCAAAATAAAACAAGCAAACAAACAAGTGAGTCTGAATGTTGAACCAGAAGATGGACAGATTTTAAGAAATAGTAGAACTGTAGAAATGCTTGCAACCATATGTTAATGAGCACAAACAACAATACAACAAACACGACATAGAAGATCAAGCCATACCAGGCCTCCAGCAACAAGATGGTCAAGCTTTCCAGGATATGTAGGTTTTACTTTACTTCTCTTTCCTATCCACAGATACTTCTGGTTGCCTCTTTGCACATAGCCATTCATATGAACCCCATAGGCCTAGCATGATAATAGCTCAAAATTAATAGATATCTTCATTAACTCTTTACAACCATCAAGAGATGAGATCTGCTTAAGCACAGTCAAAATGACCAAAATGTGAATGTTACCTCTGCATTGTTTGCAAATCCGGCTTATCAGTCCATATCAATTACACCCCTGAGTTTGTTGTAATTATAAAGATCTCTTCTTTAGCTTAAAAGTAATATTAACACCCCTCGAGATTTGCCCCGTTTCACATTGTCCCCTTCTGTTAGGGTTCCTACAGTAGGCTTATGTGAACTTTCGAATTTGCCCAACAGTTGGCGGGGAAAATTTTGTTTACCTGTATTTACCAATTTCTATGAACAAAAACACCTTTTTGGCTTGAGTGTAAGTTTCTTTTACATGCACATGCAGGTATTCGTAATTAATGAGTAATACAACAGGTGTTTTTGTAATATTCTTTTCTTGATATAAATCAATAGTTCTTATCTCAATAATATCTCAATCGATTTAAACTGAATGATTATGATTTGACATTCTACAAATACAAACTTACGGTTACGCATAAAATGTATAATATATAAGAATACATAAAATATATATCCGGATATCTAAGAAATATAAAAGATCTTCTTCTTTATATTTAAAAACTATATATAAAATTTAAAATATATATAGTATATGACTATTATCTACAAAACTATAGGCTATTCTAGTTAAAAGTCAAATGTGGACTGTGATTTAAATGAAATAAGAATTGGACAATTGATCTTTATTAATCAATTTATGACTGTTCAAAATATTACAAAAACACCCTTATAAAATAGGCTTATATTTTGGTCCAAAAATAATTTTGATCATTCAAATACAAGATGATCTTATTTTGACTTTGGTTGGAATGCTGTGAGGCCATTTATGTCTTTCCACAATTTTCCAGTTGTGTGTGTATGGTTTTACAAACCTTAGCAGGTTAAACATAAATTTTTATTCAACAAAAGGCTTTAAGTTTTCAGGAATCTTAAATCCTCTGTACTATAGAGTTACCAGAACAAATTCGAGGGGGATTTGTCATTGTGGATCTAAAATCACCAACTCCAAGTTTGTCAATCCAATTGCAATGTTAAAGTCCTTATTTCACAAAGTAGTGATCAGATTAAAATATAGATGGAAACAAGTAAAAACTATATGACAAACTTTGTTACCTTTATTCCAAAGTATGGTGCTGCTGCGCGTTCCAGTGAGAAAAATGATGGGGCCCCAAAAGAAGATGTGACAGGATAGAGCTGTAAATAGAAAAATAACAGCAAGTCATAGAAAGAAAAATATACTGATATGTTTTGCAATTTTCTAACAGCAAGTCATTGAAAGAAAAAATATACCGATATGTTTTGCGATTTCTTAAGGTAGTTGAGAGTGTATCATGAGAAAATCAAAAAGTTTGTAATCACAACTACCTCATTTCGTATTCCTGGAATAAGTTCTTCACCCAAGCACGCGACTACATCTCCAACAGCTTTTGTCCTGTCCTCTGATGTAGTCAGCTTCGGATGTAATTCTATGTGGCATCCTAAGTGGCTGCCACACGAGGTGTTCCTTGGGAAAGTGAATACATCTTGATATTCCCTCAGGTGGTTAGCAAATCTGCTTAGGGCATGAAGAAGTCACCATATGAATAGAAGATATAATTGATTCCATAGGGTGTCGAAGTAAGATAGCCTTTCTGAGTTCCTTTAAGTAGGTTTACAGATCAGATAGATAAATCTAAGAAACAATAGGACTTATTTGAGGTTAATGTTAGCTAATTGAAAGAGTTAATTGTCTACTTTGCAATAATGCAAAATGTGCCTCATGACTTAATTTTGGATCACAAGGCACGAAATAGATCATATACTAGCAGCATCAAATCCTGTAAAAGTAAATGTCCAGGCTGATCCCACATAACCTACATGCTTCCTTTCAATCAAGTACTTGATAAAGGAAATTAAGGATAAAAATATCTAAGTTTTTTTTATGAACTTTAAAATAATAGAAAAGAGATGAATAAATATACATATATCAGCAAATGTCCAGCATAATATGAATTGGAAGGCTTTTATGCAGTGTTTCTTTACATGGAAATATTAAGAAACAAAACCTAAAACTCATAACAAATTTTGGGTTTTAAACCACTGAAAGGCTGGCAGAGTGCAGAATTTAGGTTAATAAGTACCCAGTTTTCTGCATTATGGGCATTTAATAGCTACAATTATCTTCTGACAATTTTACTTGCAGAATCCACAAATGGTAGTTTGCAGGTCTGGTTCTCCGATGATTAGTAACAGCTGATGAACACTGCATTGAACTGCCACTAAAGGGAAATCTAGAATTGAACACTGTTGCAGTGAAGGACACTGGTACATGGATTTCTCAACAAAATAATTTTTTTCAGCCAATCGGAAAACATGGAGACACAGCAAACTGCGAAGCCATGGGAGTCGGATTGCTGGAATGGAATGGAATAGACATGTTTTCTTCGTCAAATTGTCCTATCAGTTGTATACAAGTGTGCATCATTCGAGGAGGCATGTCAGGACAAAAAGGTACAGAAGTAGCATTGAAGCATCTGTTTGATACTGTTAGAGATTTATGAACGGCAGTCTCCCTCACCAAGCGTTTTAAGAAAGCAGCTCTAACCACTATTATAATCAGTTCATCAAGTTCCCTCCTTTATCATCTATAATCAATCAGTGTATGTGTCTTTATACTCATAATCTTGTTTCTTTCTGATGACCTAAGTTGCAGGATGACTGCTGGGTTGGCTTGGCCTCCAAATCGCATTTCACTTTCTGCCTTATGGAACTGGAGGGAAGACTAGGGGAATTCAGGGGATATGGGAAGGCTAGTAACACCCATAAGGCACCGATAGCTTGCTCCTTCACAAGCTTATCCCACACAAAAAACCAAAGCTGTAGCATTAGTATTTTTCCTACTTTCTTCTGCATATCATTCAATTCTAGTGTAGGCCAAATATGGTAACCTAAAGAGCATCATCATTCGACCAATTAGCTCATACTGGAGCAATTGTGAGGAATCTACTTTGCCAAATAATTTTTGGTTCATTCATGACTGCTACATTCTCTTCTTTCTCTTTAGGCATGAGCAACCCATTGTATGGGACAACAAACATGTGTTCTTCTCTTGGAAATCTTGAAGGCATGAAACTGAAGACTCTAACCATATAGGAAAGAATTTGATGGTACAGACAACGAAATAGCCTAAATTAACAAGTCAAAATTGAAAATTGTGGTCAAATGGCATGATTTACCCGTGGTGAACATAGCCAACGACGTGCCCTTCAATTACAAAAGGGTGAAATTCACATTGCTTCTCCTGAAAATGCATCCCACGATTAGCATAAACTACTATCAAGCGAGCACGAACTATCGTGCGTGCGTGTGCGAAACAAAGCAGGCGTAGGGGGTTGGGGAAATTAAGTGAAAGGGATTACACAATTGCGATTGCAGAGTTTCACTTTCTCAACGAAGCCGCTGAGGTCAGACCTGACAGGTTGGTGCGTTTGGAAGTTGAAGACGTCGTCCCAAGTGAATTCACTGCTGACAATGTGATGGGAAGCTGATAGAACAGAACGAGGAGGAGGGCAAACTGAGAATATTACTCTCCTCGGAATTGAAGAAGAAGAAAAGGAAGAAGGGAATAGTGGAGAAGAGCAGAGTTTATAACACCAGTTACTGCCCATGCTCAAACTTCCCACGAAATTCCCCTACACCAATTCACCACCTGCTTTCTTCGCGGTTCCACTTCAGAATTTGTGCAATGTGCTCTCTTTTGGCTTTTGTCTGTGTTTCTTTTCTTCCGAGAGGGTTCAGTTAACGGTGGTCAGCTTTTAGTCAAAAATATTTTTATATTGTATTTGCATTTGGGGACCTAATATGTGGAGTAAAATTTATTTTGTTACCCATATTTTATTATTAATATTATTTTGATATTTAATTAATTAGTATTCGAATTTTGCAATTAATATCACATAGATATATGAGTAATTATAGATGATTTACTTAGTATCAAAGTTTTACTATTAATATTACTTTGGTATTGAATTTGTATTTTTTATTTATTTCTTATATAATGGTCACTTTACCATTAAATATTAAATAAAAAAAACAATAAATATCATTAAGAAAAGTATGCATAAATTTCTACTGATATATTTTTTTTTTATTTGAACAAGTTGGCTTTTATTTTATATTTGGTTATCAAAATTAATAAATTTTTATTTTGATACTTTTTAGTATCTATCTCTCAATATATATTTAGCAAAATTCATTATTGCGTTTGTCGACTCTAAGTCCAATGAAAAATGATTTTTTAAAAAGCCAATTTGAGTGGGAACTTTTTAAAGAAATAGAGGGAGGGGTAAATGATTGAAAACCCTTGACTTTTTTAATATTAAGATAATCTGGTAAATTTTTGCTTCACGTTAGATGTAGATGTATGAGAATCCACTCACTGCAATGATTTGAGACTAATAAATCTAACGGAACAAACGACAATGACTAGCTATAAAATCTTATAACTGTCCTAAATTTCGAGAATCAAACCTATGTTTTAGATAGATCTCTTCCTTGGGCCTTGTCGAAAAGGTCCATACCTGAAAAATGTTTGACGTTTGAAAAGTGGTACGAGGACAAGCGAAAGGTCCGTAGTATCATACTGGCTTCAATGACCAATGACATCCAGAAATAGTACATAGGCACGATGATGTCAAGTCGATGGTGCTTCATATAAGCAAAGTTTATGCGGTTCCAGACCCGTATATTAGATGTGTTGCGTCAAAAGTAGTTTTTTGGTACCAAGATGATTGAAATATTTTTTGTACAAAAAGTATGGGGTTAAGATGCCATCCTTGTGGAGAAGCTCAAGAACCTCAATCCAAATCTTAAAAAAGTGATGTGATCCTTCAGTCTCTTCTTCATTCATTTGATTTGTTTATCGTGAATTATCACATGAATGGACTTGACAAAAACTTTCATGAGTTGGTAAATATATTGGTCCATTACGAGGCAACGATTGAAAAGTCTGTATCGTTGGTATTAGTTGGGGAGGTTTCCACCTAAAAAAATTTGGCAAAGGGGCCAAACGCTAGAGAAGAAAGAAGGGTAAGACAGCATTTGTTGCTGCAATCCCTCAAATGGTTCCTATTGCCCCATTGGGCATGGGCAAACGGAAGAAGAAAGCAGTTCAGCAATCAAAAATTGCAAAAGACGTCTGCATCAATTGTTGTAAAAGGGGCATTGGAAAATAGAGTGTCCTAACTCCTCTCTACATATGTTATTAAGCTATAACATGATTACTATTTTACTTCTTGGGTATTGGATATCCGTAGAGCTCAAATCTGTAAATGGTTTACAGGTGGTAAAAAAGAGTAGAAGACTAAGACGGATGGTCCTAAAACTTGGCAATGACAGGGCTATTGCTATAGTGGTTATAGAATTAGGTATGCTTAGCTATTTGTGATCATGTTAAGATACAGTTGATAGGATAACGTTGTCTAACCTAGCATTATCAAATTATATTTTTCTGTTGTTGAACAATTTGGATAACATACTTTTGGAAAGTTCAAAAATTTTAGGTTTCAAACAGAGAACAAAACTGATATCAAAATTAAAGTCATTGGATTAGATTGAGGTAGTGAGTATTTGAGTGGTGAATTCTTGGACTATCTAAAAAAAATAAAATTTCTTTCAGTGGACCCTTCCTAATGTGCAAGAGCTGAATGACATCTCTGAAATGAGGATTTGAACCATCTTGAGCATAGATTGATTGATGATGAGTTCCACTGAACTACCTTAGTCCTTCTGGGGCTATGGCCTTGATACGACAGCTAGATTGCTAAACATAGCGAGTCTAAGACCGTGGCCCAAACTCCATATGGGATATGACATGGCAAGCCTGCTTCCTATAAAAACCTTAATGTATGCGGAAGTCCCACGTACATCAGGAGACTAATGGGAGACAAGTTAGACTTGAGGTCCAATTTGTATAGGTTTGTTGGATATCCTAAAAAGACTGTGGGATTTTATTTCTATGATCCCTCATAATAAAAGGTGTTTGTTTTAAAAAACGTAGTGTTCCTAGAAAGAAGTTCTCCATCAAATACCCAACATGAGAAATTGCTATTTAAAATCTTGAAGAGTCAAGTGAAATAATACATCATACAGTAATGACATCATCATCTGCACATGAGGGTTCCCACCAGCGAGTAAATGCACTTTCTCACTTATCCACCTCGTCCTTGATTTGCTCTTTTCGTTAATACTAATATGATGAATCAAGCCCTATTATTAGTGCTACCAACATAAATAACGTTTTTGATTTATCTATATAAAATACAATGCAATCTACAGTGTAGGAAACCACACAAATTTTAACCATTGGAGACATGTGTGGCTGGATGCTAGGTTTGATGAAGGAGCGCCCTTTGAACTCTGGTCTTGAACACCAAAACGTACAGCTTTTCCATCGAGAAATAGAGGAAGCAGCCGGTGGAATGGGTTACGAATGATCCAAAGCTTGAACCCACAATGCAATGCCACGCCGGTCCATACACCTTATCAAATTCCTGTCAATTCATGGATACACATTTGCATACATGATCATTACATGATTTGACTTCAAATATTCTGCAATATTTTATAATATATGCTCATACTTCAGTCCCACTCCAACACACACACATACATATATATATATATATATAATTAGGAAAGAGGCGTAAAAATTACAATTTACGTTCCACAATTGATTTTTCTTTTATTTTATTATATTATCTTAGTACTCACTAGATTTAATCCCATAAATTATAAAAACTTGTAATTTTTATTTCAATTTTTTTTAAATATTTAACGTACCACGTGGAAATCACGTGCTCTCTCCGTTAAATCAATGGCCAATTATTTAATGGACCATTAAATATTTAACGGAGTGCATACAAATTACTGCTCCTTTCGTTAAATCAATAATCCGTTACTTAATGGAGCACACGAAAATTTATGGTTGGGATTAAAATTGCAAATTTTTATAGCTTATGAGACAAAATCTGATGAATTTTAAAACAAATGGAAGTAAAATCACAAAAAAAGATAAATTGTACGTAGGACATAAAATTACAACTTTTCCAAAAAAAAAAAAAGGGGGTATTTTCTTTGTCGCTCACTTATTTTATTGTGGTCGCATTGTAAATATTTCACAGGTTTTCGACAGCTTAACTCACCACTACAACAAAATATAATAATAATAAATGATAAAATAATCAAGTGGTAATATTAAATTCACAAAATAATTACCGGTGATAATATTGTATATTTTATTATTGTTACAAAATAATAAATATTATTATTCTATTAAATTATCATTATCTGTCTTTCGGATCAATCTTTTGTTTTATAGACTTTAGGTGCAATACATGTCTTATTCATTGCATGTCTTGTTTGTACAATTATTTGATTACCACAACACTAAGAGGAAATAAGATTAATGGTAGAGCATCTGATAGTCTTAAAAGTACATAATAATATGAATCAACGTAATTTTGTTCCTGTTGTAGTAATAATTCATTTTTTCAAATTTTAATAACAAAAAGAATTATCCTTAAAATATTATTCGTGATGATTATGTATATAGCTAGTCACCAAAAGAAATATAGTTTTTTATTATGATTTATTATCATGCTTAAAAATAAAAAATTACCCGCAACGACTATTAGCCGAATGTTCTTCAAACGAGGCTAAAATATTCGCTACAACTTATATCTCTGGCAATATTTTAACCATAAGTAAAATCACAGCTAATGTTGATTAACAGTGATCAAAACTTAAGTTTTAAAATTGATTTTATTTATCAATGGTAAATAATATTAATTTATATTATATAATGTAGAGAATAATTATTTTTTTTTTGGTAAGGAAATACATCCATTGATATATAAGAGTATAATCAGCAAATATCTGTGAAAATTTGTTTTCATTAAATTGTACCTCAGATACATAATTATTTATCAATAGTGATAATTAATAAATAATTGAATAAATTATATCGATATTTCATAAAATTAAGTCTAATTTCAATACTTTCTATTCTTCGCAAAAGAGAGTTCTCATGTGTCTAGTATGTGTCTTTTTCCGAACAAATTGTCATTTTTGACGGAAGTTGGACCAAATGTGCTAATTATGTTAAAGGGTTAATTTTTAGACCCTTTACTGAATTATACTTTCCCCCAGAAAAATTTAAAATTATAATTACACCTCCAAAAATTCTCGATTTATACCTTACCCTTCCGTTAGGGTTGAAAATAAAAATGTTGATATAAGCAAAAAAAAATTACGTATATTTTTAATTTTCCCTTCATTTACATTCCCATGGATATTTTTATACTTGTAAAGAAATAAATGTAATATATATATATATATATATATATGGAGTGAGGTTAAATTCATTATATTTTTTCCTTCATAAGTATAAATTTGTGACATGAAAATATCAATTGAAAATTTATGCAATTTTTATTGTTAAGGTCAGTATTTTCATCCAAAAGGTGTTCAGATGTGAACAATAAGTTTTCAAAAAGGGTGTAAGTACCTTCAAAAAGGGTGTAAGTGTTTAAAATTATAATTACACCTCCAAAAAATTTTCGATTTATACCTTACCCTTCCGTTAGGGTTTAAAATGAAAATGATAATACAACAAAATAAATTACGTAAATTTTTAACTTTTTCCTTCATTTTATATTCCCATGGATATTTTTGTACTTATAAAGAAATAAATGTATTATATATATATGTGTGGAGTGAGGTTAAAATCATTATAATATTTCCTTCATAAGTACAAATTTGTTACATAAAAATATCAATTGAAAATTTATGCAATTTTTTTTTTTTTTGTTAAAATCAGTATTTTTTATTCAAAAGGTCTTCAGATGTGAACAATAAATTTTCAGAAGGGGTGTAAATATAATTTTAAAATTTCTAATATAATTTTACTTTTTGAGAGAGTATCTAAGTATAATTAATTTTATATTAAATTATTATCCTCACTTATAAAATTCAAATAGAAGTTAACCAAAAATTCCATCCCACGACATATACAAGATGAAAAATGCATTTTACCCTCTACTCTGACGAGGAAGAAACAATGTCTCGTAAAGACCATATTAATTAATTAATTTGCGTAATTTAATCTTAAAATTTTAGCATTTTTCATCATTTTCCACCCAATTTGGCTGAAAAAGTGCACGTGATTTGCACATAACCTGATTAAATTGAATTTTTTTACTATAACTTAGGGAGTTGTAACTTATGAGTTGATATTTTTGGTCCTGTAAGAATTGATTTACAGGACTAAAATTATAATTAGTACTTTTAATTTGCTAGGGGATTGTGCCGAGTCATATTTCGAGCTTTTAGATTCTTTTTTGTCATCGATGTTGACCCGGAGTCACTATAAAAATAAAACAATTCATTTTATTTGCGCTTATTTATTTTTCACAATACCTTAAAAATAAGATTTCATTTTTTCAAAGGGTAAATTACAATAAACTCCCCTAACATTTATTATAATTACAAATACCTTTTCTATTATTTAAAAAATTATAAATACCCCCTAAAATTACAAATAGTTCTTGTGACAACTCATTATATAGGGTATTTGTTAGAGTATTTATAATTTTAATAAAGTACATATTTATGATTTTTTAAACAACGATAGAGTATTTATAATTAAGACAAATTTCAAGAAAGCCCCTTATAGTTTAATTACCCTTTTTAATATGAAATAATTTTTTTTTTTTCAAAATATCTATATGATTTGAAGGTAAATGATTTGTGATCTAACAATCTTGAAAATTAAATACCAAAAAGAAAGTATTTCGATCTAATACTTTTCACCTACTATCAAGTGATCAAACTCAGTTTTGGGACGGAATTAAGAAGCAAAAAGCAATCAAATAACAATAAACAAAACAAATGGATCAGAAAATAAACAACAAAGATTAAACAAAAAAGAACTAAGAGTACGGTTATGAGCGGCTTACCGTCTTGATATTATAGGCCATTTGCTTGGAGCTAAAGTTTCGTAAGCTTTCGAAACTAGTTCTAGCACAGCGGAAGGCGTGCACCTGCATGAGCGCCGGCATGTCGCTCGCTAACACCCTCACTTGAAGTAATTCGGCTGCCGATCCCGTCGCATTGGCTTCCATCTCTGACGAAACCGATCTCCTCTCCTGCACAATCGACACCGATTTTCTCGATTCCGTAGCTGCTTCCTCTCTCCTCTTCTCTCCATCATCACTACTCTCACGGTAAGTTTTCGATCGTACGAGCGACCCCCACCCCTTGGAGATCGCATTTTTCAGAGACGCCGGTGGGACGATACTGTACACGTATGTGCCTTCTCTCTTTACCGGCTTGTTTCCTCTGTCACTTGCCATTCCTGCGCTCTGCACTTTTGGTTTTGTAGCTTGATAGGTTGGTGTAGTTAAAAGCATGTACATATATACAAGGATAATATATAGGCAAGTAAAATTATATTTTTGATCTTGCAACTTTAGGTTATTTGTATTTTTTGATACTGTAATTTACTTTATTTATACATTTAGTCCTTTGTTTGACTAGTTTAGTTCTGAACATCTCATATATGGTCTTTTTCATGTACTGACAATTTTGGTCGTAATGATTCATAGTTACAAAACCAAAAATAAGATCTATTACAGTGTGAAGAGGACCAAAATTATCAACATAGAACTAAATTTGTCAAAAAAATGACCAAACATAAGATGTTCAAACTAAATTCGTCAATAAAATGAGTGAATATGTAAACGGAGTACGTTACAATGCCAAAAGTGCTAACAACCTATAATTATAAAACCAAAAATGTAATTTTGCCTATAGGTAAAATCCTTGACCACACTCAATGTGCTTCATAGGCAGGATTATGTAGGTTTCATGCAGGATCGAAGTACGTAATTCTCAGCTATTATTTTTATTAAATGATCACCTCGTCTAAAACTTATATAATTGAAAAATACAATCATTTAATATTAATATCTTACATCAATCACGTGCAAACCCTGTACGTAAAATCTAATTTCTTTTTATAAATGAGCGATAATAAGATTTAAATACAAAGACAACCACCCAATTTAACAGTTTAAATTTTTAAATGAGATAATCGTCTAACAACTTATATAAACAAAATAATGCATGAACCCAAGCTCTAGCTAGAACTTATCATGTGAACAAAAATAATGTTGATTTGAGGGGGAGTAAAGGAGATGAGAAGAGGCAAACCATGTGGGGATTACCTGTAAACACGAATTATAAAATGAATGCATAGGCAAAGATTTGATGTATTTTGTTCCTTCTACCAAGTTACCAACCATATTGCTAATCGCTGCATAATAATTATTATTGTAATTAGTCTTAAGGCATGTTTGTCTGTAATGGGTTTGTTCCAAGATACCCAGTAGATGGAACCCACTTCCCTGCCTTGTCGGCTTAATGATTTTAATGTTGTACAAAGAATATCGTTGCTTAATATTGTATCGTGCATGCAATTAATATAAGTGGTTATCTTGTGTAAACTTTAATTGTTTTTAAAGGAAAAATATAATTTTGATTCAGTTTTTTAGGGGTGGTGACACTTTTGTTTCAAAAACATTCTAAAATAGAGACTAAGGACAGTAATTTTTAAAAACAGTCAATTTTAATTTAATTTATCCTAATTTGGCTAGAATTCATCACATGTGTTGTGCATTATCTATTTATATTGAGGGTTTTTAACTATTTCGGTAAGTAATTTTGCCTACATTAATTAAAATAATATGATTCATTTTACGTGACAGTCGTGACATGATAAAAGAAAACATATCGTCATTGCCACCTCAGCATGCCTGTAAAATCACCCATTTTGTTTTAATTTTATTTTATTCCTATCACCACCCACCACCACTTCATTGAGTGCAGCTTCCACAATCTTCGCCATCGGCCGGTGCCTGAGAATATTTTTGGCGACTTTCTGGCCATGCGCACCACCCTCTGCCTCACTATCTGCAGGCGCTAGACCACATGTGTCCTCATCGGATAACAAGTTTCAACCTCTAACCCTAGATACCCTTTCTTCTCGTTGTCAATTTGTCACTGTCTAAACACCATTTTCTGTCACAGTACCACCAAATACTCCTCAGCTCACAGCAACTATTTTGAGCCTACACCCTTCCATTTTGGTTACCAAATTGCCATTTTCCAATTCATCTCCTTATTCGTGACTTTGTGTAATTATCTCGCCTCTCTTAGCCAATCACCATCGTCAGCTCTACCACTTCGGAGGACGACCAACACCACTTCATCTCCTTGCAGCAAGCATTTCCCCACGGTTCTGTCTCCAACCACTCCTCTCCCGTAACCAATGCCTTTCTCTTCAACCTTTAGCTTCCCCCATTTTACAGGCTGTCCTCCTCTGTTCCTGCTGGCAAGGTGAGTTGGCAGGGATGACGTGGTTTTCTTAAACACGTCAACCTTGTCATGCAAGCACAAGCTAAAAAAGTTTATCTGCGTATGCGAAGTGGTCGGAATTTAGAGAAATCAGCAAAATTAGGGGATCACATGCGTGTCATGTGCGTGATTCAAGCTAAATTAAGATTTTTTGTTCTTAAATTGTTATTTATTGTCTTAATTCGCTATTTTGAATTAAATCTAAACCAAAATTATCACTGCCCCTAAAAAATTGAATCGAAACTATGTAAAATATCACATATGATATATATACACATGGAAAATATGTATTTGAAGGGAAATACATTATTACTTATTAAAACTATTATGTTTGTAATTAGTCAAAGTCCCTTATTTTAAAATATTATATGCAAGTTTATACTAATAATAATGGTAATTTTTAATTGGCATATTTTTTTACGTCTATTTCCTATTTTTAAATTTTATTTATTTTTATATAACATTACTTTACTCTATAAAAAAATAATCAATTTACTGTGACGATATAATTTCGTCCAATTAGTGACACTTTTTGAGACGTTTCTGTGATGGTGACACCATGTTCGTCTATGCCATCTGGAAAGCCGTCGGAAACAAAAGAACCGAAATTTGCGACGGAGTTTGCGTCGCTAATATCATCGTCAATACTTATTCATCGCTGACAGTCGGAGATAACGTCACAAATAATTTATTGTCCATTTATTTCGGAAGTGTTTTGAGATAAATTGTGTTTGTCGGAATTTCAGGATCGTGTTTGCGATGGAGCTAACACTATTTCGAGGAACCTTTGAAACTTTCCTTGGGTCATCTAAAATCCGTCGTTACTCCATTGCCAAAGATGATTGTCAATTTTGCGACTTCTTTTGTTTTTTGTCCCAAAAATAAGAAATTGCATCTAAGTGTATTGCTATCGTAAATACCCGTCACAACAATAATGCCTATTTCCCGAAGGCCATATATATTATACCATCGAAAATTAATTGCAAAGTTGATCGCAATTTTGCTTTATTGACTATTTTTCAATGACTATATTTTGTTGTGGGTAGAGAGGCGCAACATAAATTTAAAATTTTAATTCATAAATAAAATATGCATCACCACTTACAAAAAATCTCTCCCCAATCGTTTAATGGAATCATGCGCAAAACACAAAATAAGATGCGAAAGGATTTGTAGTGCAAATTTCATATTTTTGAATTTATTGAAATAAGAAAATTATTACAAATGATACTTGGATTTAATTGAGCATCTTGTCGGTACAAAGTCTCTACATGAAACTTTTGATTCTTCGTTTCAAGAATGTGTTTTTCAATTAGGCAACCTCAAATGTTAACTCGACATTTTAATCTCTTTTGATGTTGATTTGGATCTTCAATAACATTAATTTGAGGGTCTTTTGACATATTCTGAAATTAAACGCTATAAACTTGAAATATTTGACTTAAACTTTGGGTACTTTTTGGTGGAATTGAAGCTTTGATGTGCCGCTAAGGTAGATTTGTGCCTTGATAAAGTTAATTCATGGGTATTTCAACTTATTCTTGAATCAAATATTGGCATTCCTTCATCTCTACAATGAACACCTATGGGCCATTCTTGATTTGTTATAGAGGATTTTAGGATTTCTTCAACTCTATTTTACTTGTGTTTTCACTTGTATCATCAATTGTGTGTCTTTAAAATGTTGTAAGAACACCCCTACTATTTATAGTTGCAGGATAGAAAACTTTTTCATATTTACTCAATGAGGTAAAACGATTTGGTTGGCCATTCATAATTTGTTAGATTTCATTTACAAGATACGGTTTCATTTCCAAATTGATCTGCACCTGCTGAATTTGGAAGATATGATCTCGCTTACCAAGAATATGAAATTTGACACTTGGCGTCATTTGATAGGCTGAAAAATAAATATTACTACTAATTAATTAACTATTTACTTTAAGAATTAACTTCTCATAATATAAATAGAAATTCATTTTTAATGTATTATTTTCCACATGTCACAATTTTATGGGGCATGAATTTAATATTCTACAAACTTGCATCTTTTGCAGACTAAAACTTGAAATTTTCTTGAGAGGGCTAAGTTTTTCACAACCCAAAGTTTTAGTTCTTCTTTCTTTCATTTTTGCAGGTTAACTTCACATTTAAGGAGAGCCCAAGAGAACATGATTGAGTTGGTGTTGGGCCATTTATGTTTTGACTTTTACACAACCAGCACCCCGATTCCTTTTATTTATTAATTAGGTCCATGGTGCATTGGACCAAAAGCATGTGACTGTGGCACCATCTTAATAGGGTCTGCAAGAACCCATTTATCTCTCTTTTCTCTTTCTTTTCTTCCTTGTTCTCGTCTCTTCTTGGCTTCCTTTCCTTTTTTTTTTTTTTTTCTTTTTTGGTTTCCTTCAGAAAGTGGGAAATCCAGAACTTGAATAATTTCATGTTATTTTTTTGAGTTAATGCTCTATCAGGAAATCCACCACTTCCGATTGCAATTTTCCCATATGTTATGCTGTTGGATACGGGCTCAGTGCTGCCAGGAGGTAGGAAGATGTAAACCCTAGCACTGGAACCAGGATTTTGTATACAAAGCCATGCATGCAAACTAACGGGCTCTTCTTCCCATGTGTTTATTAATGGAGATGAGCAGCATGGGAGGAGATCATGGCCACCGTTCTAAAGAGTGATAGAATAGGTGACCGTAAAGTTAATTAAATTGATATTTTTGCAATACTTTTTAGCAATTTTTTATAATCTAATGTTGAATGTACAAATAAAGTAAGTATTCGTTTTAGTAATATGTGTGTTGTGCTTATTATTTTTGTTAGCTTTAACCTCACAACAAAGTCCACAAACCAATCGAATAGTCCATGTATGTAGTTAGGCTGACCATTGGATTATAACAATGAAAATATTTGTTGAGGACCTTGAGACAAGGCATGCATCGAAATGTTGGAATGGGTAACCAAAAGCCAATTGAATTGGTTATTTGTCGTTCGCCAATTTTTATCAAATAATAGTGAATTGATGAATACGGTAATAATTCATCAAATTGACAGTGTGCTTCGTTGTGCTTACCACTAATATTGAATGGGGTTTGAATGGTACAACGAAATGCCCACAGTTCGAAAAGTTTAACCCGCGGAGTGGGGTAGTGCATGGGTTTGGCAGTTATAAAACTAACTCATAAGGGTCGATTTTAAACGTTTCAAATCGAGGACCTCGAGATCGGACATCGGGGGTCCTAAAAAGACTTGCACTAAGTACTGTGCCGTGTTTCATCAACAGGAAACGTAAGTCGTCTGTGCAATTTTAGTGGGTTAGTTGGCAAAGTAATCAACTAACTGAACTGACTCGAGAGAATCGTCATATGGAAGCCTCCTTAAGGCTTGGTTGGTATGACTGCGATTTTCGATTTCGATAGTATTAGTTTAGTTTTCGAATTTGAGAAATCATGGCAGTCACGTGCTTACGAAAAATGTGTCTTTGATATAGCGAGCGGTGACTATATCGTGAGGCATGATCATCATAAACTTTATTTTGTGCAGTTGGAGTATGTGGCGAATACGATGGATTTCAAAAGAGGATATATCCCCTATCAGTATGTAACAGTGAGTTTTCCAATGTACTCTAAAATCGTAGGACTTAATCTGGGATCATATCCACGGGTGTGGTGTGGACTAATTTTAGAGAAATTTTACGTTGAATCCTCAATTGGACAAATCCGATGGAGATCGGAGTTATGGCATGTAAACGAATAGAAATCATATCGGAATGTAAATCATTGCTTATATTTTTGTTCCTTTTATTTAATTCCTTAGCCATGTGAATGCTTGTTATTTATTTGTTAATTTATGCATTTAAAAGGCCAAAGGCCGGAGAATTATCAAAAGGAACTCCCATTTGATTCGGTTTAATTATCGCTTTGAATTGTTATTTCTGTTGTTTCATGCTTATGCCATGTTTTTCGGACTGATCCACATTCTTTCACCCTAGTGCTCACGATTCTTGAGGGACGGTTGGAGTCTGCAGTGGATGAAGGTATCTTTTAGGGATAAAGATGCCATTTCAGATTTTTGGTGAGGTGGTTGAAGAAACTCCTTCTCCCAGACGAGTCTAAACTTTTAGGGTTTATAGGCTACTTCTAGCTAAAGGCACTATGTGTCCCTGAAAGGCGAGTAATCCTTATCTGATTTTGTGAGGTGTGCCTCTAGAAATTCTATGTGGTTGCCATCTAAGTCACCCGTGGACATTATATGATATGAATTTTGACTTTGACAGGAGGATTTTAAATCCCTAAACTTCCTATTGGATTTATGAGGTCTTTTTAGATTAAGGCTTTCTTATTTTTGGGTCGATTGGACTTTTTTGGTCAATTTATTTCCTTAGGGGGACTTAATAGGATGCTACTCGGACTCGGCTTTTTAGGGCACCCTGGATCCTTACTTGAGTTGGGCCTCTCAGGGTACACGTTGGACTTCGAGGATATGCAATCTCTTTCTTTTCTTTTGAGGCAGTTTTGATTTGTTTGAATTAGTCCATTTTTAGTATCACTTTTATAACTTTTTAAAAAGAATTGGACATTCTCACTCGAATCAAACCACGGCATATATTACAAATAGATATAAAATCTAAATGAATGCAAATTTATTTATACAATCCAGCCACATAAACATAAATGAAATAAGACGCTTCTCATATTACGAGCTCGTTTTTATCTTTCTCACAGTGGAACCCACTTCCCTCACTCGCATGACAGAGCATTTGTTTCCATGTTCTCGACTCCACCTACACCCACGCACATTAGCCCACATAGAATTCTTGAATTTTATCACCATCCAATAAGCTTGCGACACGCACATGAAACAGTTGAAGTGCTTGAACAGGTTATAAAACCCAGCACAAATATATATTTTCAAATTGGAGCCCCATTTTGAAATAAGATAAAGGAATAGCACAGCCACGTCATCGATCCATGTGAAACATCGTCGGGGCATGATCCACCGTTGGATCAGAACGAAAAGAAGAACCCCCAGCCGCAGATGCAGTCCCATCAACACTCAATACCTCTCTTGTTTTTTCGCTTTGTTTATTTAATTTTTTCCATTTCTTCTACCAGCTCCGATCTGTTGAACCCTTTTATATCCCTTCCCCTCTCCCAATTTTGTCCATCCAAAATCTTCTCTGCTCCTACTGTAGCTCCACTGCTTTTAATTCCCATCTTTCTTGCCCAAGATTTACTTTGTTCGTGGCATGGCGAGTGAAGAAGTGCAAGCTAATCATTTTCAACCTCCGGCGCCGGCGCCGGCTCCGCCTGTGCCTCCCGGCACTTTGCCTCAGTATCCAGAGGTAAACAGAATTGTTCTCTCTCTTTTTGTTTTTTTGAGTAACCTATCTTTTCTGTTACTTTTGTGGGCTCAAGTTTTTATGACAATAACCTGCATCTTCTTGGAAATTAAGTTGAAAATTCTGTGCAAATCGCGTGAGATTTGTAATTCCATGCTTCCCTGTTTCGGGTTTGCTTTGTTTTTGAGGTTTCTAGCAGCCCAAGTGGCGTTTTGTCTGAAGAATTTTCTCCCTTTCAGAAATTTGCCAAAAACTGACATTCAGTTCAAAATTGTGATATTGTACAGATGATTTTAGCAGCAATTGAAGCATTAAACGAGGAGAACGGCTCGAATAAATCTTCAATCTCAAAGCACATCGAAGCCACCTACGGAAATCTCCCGCCCGCTCACTCCACACTCCTTACTCACCACCTCAACAAAATGAAATCTGCAGGCCAGCTCCTTTTCATCAAGAACAACTACCTCAAACCCGACCCAAATGCCCCGCCACGCCGCGGACGCGGACGCCCCCCCAAGCCCAAATCCCCACTTCCGCCTGGCACCGTTTCGCCGCCCCCCCGTCCCCGCGGCCGGCCTCCGAAATCCCGCGATCCAACGGCTCCCCCGCCGCCGCCTAAACCCAAGGCCACAAGTACAACTGGCAATGTTTCTGGGAAAAAACGTGGGCGGCCGCCGAAGGGTGCCGCAGAAGGTGCGGGTGCGGCTCCACCTCCTGCTACCGCCACCGGAGGTGCGCCTCGCGGGCGTGGCAGGCCTCCTAAAGTGAAGCCTGCTGTAGCTGCGCCTGTAGGAGCTTGATTGGAAGAAGAGGGAGAGACAGAAATAGCTTAGGGAGTGTAGTGGTAATTAGTGGGGTTGATGGTCACTTTGTTTTGGTTGTTATTTATGGATGTTTGTAGTTCGAGTTAATCTTGATTTAGGATGGTGAAGTGAGGGGGCAGCCTGTTGATGATGATGGTGTTGTAACATTAGTGTAAATTTTAATGGTGAGGTTTGAAATGGCATGGGATTCTCCCGTTTTAGTGAAAAATGAAAAATTCTTTGCAATGCAATGTTCATTAGATTTTTGTGCTTTCTACCTTTAGAGTGATGGATTTATATTTAAAGTAAGAATTTTAAATTACGAAATGTTTTGTTTGGATTAGGTTTGGTTGAATTAAATTAATCACAGAGTAAATGTATTATATTTATTATATAGTTAATTTTTTTTTAAAATTATATTTAATCATAATATTATATGATTAGTTTAAATTTATTAATATTTAATAGAATATAATACAAAATTAAAAGCAAAGAATATAAAATTAGAATTATACAAAGGATTTGATGGGTAGAAAGTAGGAAGAGGGTATTTTAATGTTGACATGGTTGGATTGTATTGTTTTCATATTTATGTACTTTTGTGCTTTTTGCTTTATCACTTTGGTTGGTTTATTATATCTCATTAAAGGAAAGTGCATTGGGAGATGGGCTATTTCTGTTTCTTTCTTTCATCGCGCGCATGCTATTGTTTTGAGAGAGTTCATTTGCATTTTTGCCCATCTCATATTCTGAAAATGCTCTATATCTCTTGTATTAAGAAAATATGCAATTCCTTCACGTGTATTGATTGTGAATTAGTGTTTTTTTAGGCTTGTTTTCACAATTTTTTGGGTTGAATTTGATTAAAATATTCTTATATACTATACAAAAGGACCTATTTTTTTATTTTATTTATGGGGTAATTATATCTTTTTTTTTAATATTTTGTGTAATTTGATATGTAGATCTTGTGGTTTGAAAAATTGCATCTAATATTTGAGTTAAATGCAATTTACCATCCTATTATGGGAATTGAGCAATTTATCCCCTTGTGAAAAAAATAGTAATATAACCCTCTGTGTTATTAGAGATAAAGCAAAATACCCACCTGGCGCGTTTCGTGTATTCCTATTTTTTTTTATTTTCTTAATTTAAATTCTAAAATAATGTTTATGTTCTTATGTAATAACCTTTGGATTTTGATCAATCTAAGGTCCAAACTTAACTAATAAATCAACATTGTAGATTTTATCTATTTTAAATCAATAGTTTAAATTTAAATAAATAAAATTAAAAATAACATATTATGTGTAATTAAATTTGAATATATATATATATATTTATACTTTTGTAATAAACCTATTTATATTCACTTATTTAACCGGTTGCAACTTTTGTAAATATATATTAATTAAAATTCTTTGATTAAGTTAATTAATCAATTCTTAATTAAAGCTATTTTTTTTATAGAGTGCATCAGTTTTCTAACTTTATATGGTCTCAGATTTAAAAATTATGCAAATATCTCAATTAATTTTCTCCAATTTATGACTCACCTATTAATTTAACAACTAATCACGCTTGATATTTGCTTTTTAATCGATAATTTTTCCTTAACTTAAGCTAATTCAATTAATTCTCTTCCTCAATTTTTTTTTTTGGGTAAATGTAAGTTTCATTAAAAAAAAGAGGTAAAATACAACAATCAAATGGTGACTCCCCCAACAAACCAAGGGATACGCCAAAGTCTATAAAGTGCACATGTACTAATAGAACTGAAAAGATTAATACTAATTATCCTCTGTCTAACGTCTTCTATGATGCAAGTAGCTAATACACTTTCCGGCCGATGGGTGTGCTCAAATCGTCTCAAGTTCCTCTCTCGCCATATATGGTATATGCATGCACCAAGTAATGTTCGATAAGCAACATTAACAATATGTTTCCCCCTCCACTTCCTCGATGCCCATTCCACGTCTCTTGTCCACTCACGATTGGTTCTCTGCTAAATCGACATCCTCTTCCTCAAATTTTTACATATATTAAGTATACAGTATTTTTCTTCATTTACGTCACTTCTCTTCTCCAATTTTTTAGAATTTTATCAACTTCAATTTCAAGTAAAATTTACAATTTATTCTCTTTTTATTTTGCTTTTGTAAATCAAATATTTCTTCCTGATCTCGCTCGAAATATGCGACCTCGATTGGTTATCTCGATCACGGATACGTACTCTCACAAGATCTAGTGATTGGATTATGAGGATAAAACACAAACGTGAGGCTCGTCAGGTTCGTCCCCGACAACGACCCTCTGACGCTCAAGTTAGAGTTGTTCGAAGTAAAAATATGTGAACTGGAGAATGTAGGTTGAAAATAGTAAATGTCAATTACCTCAAAAAGTAATGCGTCTAGGTACTTATAGGCCTATGTGGATATTGTTGTTTGGGCCACGCATCACCATCAGGGTGATAGGCATTTGCGGTCGGACGGCCCTCCCTGAATCGGGTCTTCAGCCACAAAACGGGTCTATCTGACCCGTCTTCATTAATGCGCGGATCCTAGGCTCTTAAATGACGAAAATACCCTTCATTAAAGGTATTTTCAGTATTTTGTTTGAAAGTAAGGGGTCTCCCCATCACTTGCATATCTAAAAGTATATTTTTATTGTTATATTGATGTTTACTTTGCATTCTAAATTTTATGCTCTACTTTTATAATTACGAACAACAATAAGTAATTAAAGAAAACGATATTTTATTTTTGTTTTTATTATGTTCTGTATTATTATAGATTATATCTATTTTCGGGAACAAATGTAAAAATCAATGATGCAAGCAAATATTCAAACTTTGGTATTTCAAGACGTGGGAGTTTTTCAAACATTGAGTTATTATCACACAGTAGTCAAAATATTGAGAATTATAGTTCAATTATTGTCTTCTTCAGGTGAACTGTTAGATTCAGACTCTCCAACGTGTCGGGATTTGAGCTATAAAGTTTTGGTTACGAGTTTCTAAGTGTTTGATTGAGGTGTTTTTCAGTATAGTGATAAAATTGAAAAAACTGCAACCGTCTAATCTTGAGAGAAATTACGTTGTACCCGGTGCACTATTGACACGGGACGTATATTTTCTTCAAGGCAAGCAGTAATTCTGCGATTCGGTTAAATTAACAATTACTATTGGATTGAGAATTGTTGCGATACAATTTCTCGTTGTAAGTTTTCGATTTAAATTTCTTGTCATTAATATCATTTCTAATTGTTTTGTGTTATTTGTTCCAACGTGGTTTTAATTCCTTTTGATTTCTAAATCCGATTGTTATATTTCAAAACGTTGTTTCACTTACTCGAAACTGAAAACTTTCCAACACAATATATGTTTACTAGTATCTTTATATGCTCGTAATAAAAAGATGGTAAAGATTGGATCCACAATAAATATATAATTTTATTTTTTAAAAAAAATTTAGTACATGTTTCAAGTATATATTGACTTTATTATACATTTTTCAATATTTATGAGTTATTAAAATTTAAAGGGTGCTATTTTGGACCATTTGGCACATATTTAGCCAAGATTTTAAACTTTTACTTTTATTTGTTTATTTTATAGATTTGTTATTACTTAACTATTGTATTTAACATCAATGGATTTTTTAATTGATTATCAGTTCTATTTTATTTTATTTATATCATTATTTAGAAAATATTCATGTACACACAAATGTTACAAAAATTAAGGCATATTTTTAATTAGAAAAAAAAATACAATTTACCCCCTGTGATATGAGAAATGAGCAAAGAATTTTATGTAAAAAATAAAATAGCGAATTGTCTCATATGTTTTTCAAAATGAAGCAAATTACCCCATCTCTAAACCGTTGATAAGGGGGTAATTTACTTTATTTTTTTGAAATACAGGGAATAATTTGTTTTTTTTTTCCCCATAGGGATTATCTGATTATTTTACATATCACAGGGGTAAATTATTGCGTTTAACCTTTTTAAATATGCAATTCATATGTAATAGCTAACAACAAAAAAATAATTTGAGTAATAACTTCAGTTGCAAAAAAGTCAATACATGTAATATTTTATTATTAAAAAAGTTAATTCATTTAAATAAAATTAAATTATCAATATTAAATATTAAATGAATAAATTAATTAAAATATAATAGAGATAATTCATGTACACTCTTTTACTTATTGGTGTTTTACACAAACCACCCCTGTCTTTTTAAAAATTACAGAAACCAACCTTAGCAGTCTTAAAAATCCCAAAATGCATCTGTTGACGTAGTCAAACTTTAATTTCATTTTTCATGATAGAAATACCCTCGGGGGTATTTTGTAATTACCAAAAGATAGAGGACGTGTTAAAATAATATTTATGGGGATGAATACGATGACCCCATATATTTTTATATAATTATATATATTAATTGTTAATTTTAATTTAAATTAATTTATTAATTTTTTTATTGAATTCGTATATAAATTTGCACCACTTAATAATTGAAATATTAAATTATTTAATTAATATATTAATAAAAATTAGTTACTAGCTTATAAATTTAGATTAAAAATTATCACACTTATATAAATTATTTTAAATTCTTAAAATTAAAAAATTTATTTTTTTATTTTTGTTTATAACTAAATTTTATCAACATTAATGAATTATGCATACATGTATATATGTTTATAATATAAATATATAAAGATGTAATATAATTGAATATATTTATATGTATATATTTTATATATATATATATATATATTTGATGGCTAACAATGGCGAAGGAGGATGAAAGATTGGGTGCAAGTGGGGCACGGCCGTAGGCCTCAATGGGGCTGTGGGAATGAAGGCACAGACAGAAGTTGAGGGTAGACATTGTGATAGGAATGGGAAGAACGAATATTTTTTTTTTAAAAATTATTTAATAATTTAAAATATTTTTTATAATATTATATATTTTACTTATTCTAATATAAATTATATAAACTACATAATTTATTTTGAATTATACCTTATTAATTTTAATAAAATTTAATTATAAATAAAAATAGAGTATAAATAATTTTTTAATCTTAAAAATTTAAAATAATTTATACAAGTGTAATAATTTTTTAATTTGAATTTATAAGCTAATAACTAATTTCTATTAATATATCAATTAAATAATTTAATATATTAATTATTAATAGATGTAAATTTATATACAAATTCAATAAAAAAATTAATAAAATAATTTAAATTAAAAATTAGTATAAATAATAAAAAAATATATGAGATTATATTACTTATCTCATAAATATTATTTTGACATTTTTCTTTATCTTTTGGTAATTACAGAATACTCATGAGGGTATTTTTATTATTGAAAAATTAAATTGAAGTTTGTCCAAATCAACAGAGGCATTTTGAGATTTTAAAGAATGTCAAGGATAATTTTTGTAATTTTTAAAAAGACAGGAATAATTTATATAAGAATGGTAATGGCGAGAGGGTGTAAAATGTAATTATCCCAATATAATATGTTAGCGCAGCCGGCGGGTTTTGATAACGAGTTCCTACCACCCCGTCAATCTCAAGTCAACACGCTTGTTTCATTGGAAGCACCTGGAGTATTAGGTGGCCCAGAGATGAGTATATCTACTTCGATACGCGTTCGTGAATTCATAATGTCAAAACTTCAAGCCCCCAGTACCCTACTCATTCATGGAATGGTAGGATGAAATGACTAAACACAGAAGCTTCCTCCAGAATCTGATCAAGCCATTCACATTTAACTCAAGCAAAGGTGACTTTTTTCGAGTTGTAATTATTTGATTCTTGTCTTGTTTTTCTGGTTTTCATCATCGGACTGATGTCTTGGGGCGTTTATGGGATGTGTGTTTCCTCAACATCAACTGTTTGATTAAAGACCGAAACGAGGTGGACTTGGAGAAAATTGCAGCACAAGCACAAGGACAAAGGGAGTTTTCCTTTGACACCCTTGTTGCAGCTACAAAAAATTTTCATCACACTCTAAAGCTCGGTGAAGGGGGATTCGGCCCAGTTTACAAGGTAAATGTATCATCAAGATTGAGTCTCAAGACTTGTATATTATCTTGTGGGATTTGAATTTCTCTTGAGAAAAGAAACATATAGAGTTGGGATTGGGTAGGGGTGTGAGTCTGGGTGGCTGAAAAAACTGTAAACTAATGAAATTCAATCAAGTTGTTGGACAAAGATTCAATTTTGGCTGGTTTGCATGTGGAATTTACAGGGAAAGTTGGATGATGGAAGAGAAATAGCTGTGAAGAAACTTTCGCAGGGCTCAGCGCAGGGGACGAAAGAGTTCCAGAGTGAGTCAAAGCTTTTGGCACGTGTACAGCATAGAAATGTGGTGAAATTGTTGGGTTACTGTGTACATGGCGCAGAAAAGCTGCTTGTCTATCAATATGTGGCTAATGAGAGCCTTGACAAGTTGCTATTCAGTAAGTTCTCTTGTTTATTTCGTCCTTCTGCCTTTTGATTATCATTCGGTTTCTCTATCATCATCTATACACTAAAAAGGTTTGATATCATTCGGTTTCTCTATGATCAGTAAAAACACAATTATTTAAGTCTTGTTATCATCTTGTTTGATATCCTCTGACAAGAAATCAATCCAAATATTAATCTCTAAAGCCTAGGATCTAATTTTGGTTGCAAGTTGTTTGTATTACCTCATTTTGCATGTTTGGTGTCAACTGCAATGCGAGTCGGGTAAATAAAATTTATCTTTTATTATTTGTGCAGAACACTTTCAATTTAGCATTGTGAAGCTTGAATTGCAAATCATATCTGTGTTGGTTCTTTGATGTAATCCCACAAAGTTGGCCGGCCATGAGTAGTCCTGATAACCAAATAAAGCACTTTGCCATTTAATCATGTCAAACATTGAGAGACAAAATGCACGTTACATGAAATATGTAATCTTCCAGTCAAATTGTTTCTGAATACTTTTCAATTCAAAGAAACTTTTGGAAACAACTGCAAAGTGTACAGAATAAGGTTGTTAGCTATTCTTTTTTAGAGATAATCAGTTGGCCTTGGCATTCAATAGATTGCTTCGTATGACTGGCATTAAGTTGGAACTATGCTTAAGCATGTACAATTGCGATATATTATGGAAACCCATGAGAATGTAAATCTTGTTTTCTAGAAATCCAGTGGAAATGTAAACTCATTATAGTTTCTACTGCAAATTGTTGCCTACAATTTGAATAAATAGTGATACTACTTGATTGGATCAGCAACTTTGGGGTGTGCTTAAAAGTCCTATGATTATATGGATTCGTGCTTGATGGAACACAAGTTTTGACATTGTAATTCCACATTTTTAGTAAATGTAATCATAATTTTAAGCCCCAGTCATACAATTCCCATGCAGTAACGGAACACCCTGAAAGTTTTTGAATCATAAATTCTCAGAAAGCAAGTGGAAGTAATTTCCATTCATCTCTGTTATCTAATGCAATTGTTGACAAGTTTCCCATAGTGCTTGGCCATCCTCTGCAGGTTCTTATTACAACATAATATGATGGAATGCTAAAAGGAACACATTTGGGCCTGTTCAATGTCTAAGCATTAAAACATTTTCATAGGATGAACCTAATTGAAACCTATTTTCAACTGGTAATCTTCACTAGATTTATGTGCCATCAAAATAAGGTATTGACACTGTTTCATGGCATTGATGTAGAGTCTGATAAACGGGAATTTCTTGATTGGAAACGAAGGTATGACGTGATAACAGGCATGGCGAAGGGCTTGCTTTATCTTCATGAAGAGGCTCCTTGTCGCATCATACATCGGGACATCAAAGCTAGCAATATCCTACTTGATGAAAAATGGGTTCCCAAGATCTCTGACTTTGGCATGGCACGACTCTATCCTGAAGATGAAACTCATGTCAACACTCGTGTAGCTGGTACCAAGTATGTTTTCATTCCCTGGAAAATTTTGAAGTTCAGCTCTTTGTTTTAGGGTTAATTACACTTAGACCCCCTATAAAAATGTGAAATTACACTTTCCCCAAAGAAGTTTTGAAAGTACACTTACACCATCCCCCTCTAGAAACTTCTTCGTTTACAGTTGACTCGCTCTTGTTAGAATTTGGACGAGAAATACTGATGCTAACAAAAAAAATTATATATATTTTTAATTCTGGCTGTCATTTAACATTCCTTAGCATATTTTTATACTTACAAAGAGATAAATTTAATGCATATCTAGGAAGTGAGGTTAACATCTTCACATTTTTCCCCATAGAAATATAAAATTATTACATGGGAATGTTTAATGAGGGGTAAAACTAAAAATATATGTAATTTGTTTGCTAACATCAGTTTTTTTGTTCAAACTCTAACGAACATTAGATGTCATGTGTAAGCAATAAATTTCAGGAGGGGTGTAAGTGTAATTCTAAAACTTTTTTGAGGGAAAGTGTAATTTCGCATTCTTATAAGGGGGTCTAAGTGTAATTGACCCTTGTTGTTATATTGCAATTCAGGTTTGAGTTGCATAGCAACATCCAATTACATTCTGCTAAGTGGCAAATTTACTATGGATAACAGTGGATACATGGCACCAGAGTATCTCATACATGGCCATCTTTCTGAAAAAGCAGACGTGTTCAGTTTTGGGGTTGTGGTTCTGGAGCTGATCAGTGGACAGAAAAATTCAAAGTTTAACAGAGATCCTGATTCACAGAGCCTGCCCGAATGGGTAAAAATACGTTTCTTGGGTGTATACTGATAGCTATAGTACTGAAACTATTCTTACAGGAGGGGTCCATCACCTTTTCGATTGCCGATTCCCTCTTGAAGTTTTCGAAATTCTTATGCTAACAGTCTAACGAAAGCTAAATTGCAGATATAATCTATCTACTTTTTGTTGTTACCATAATAGTAGAGTATATATATACAAGTAGTAATGCCTTTTGCTGGTTTCACATGTCATCCTCCTAATCTCCTTTCTTTTCTTTCTTTTTTTTTTTTTGGGTAAATAAGCTTCGAAATGTGACTGAGAATGTTTCTTCTATGTACTTCTGTTGTTTACAGGCGTACAAGCTTTACAAGAAACACCGGAGTTTGGAAATTATGGATCCAACACTAGAGTCGTCAGCAGATGCCGATCAAATAGCATTGTGCATACATATAGGGTTGCTATGCGTGCAGTCTGATCCAAAATCACGGCCCGACATGGATCGCGTTGTCGTAATGTTGTCAAAGAAGCATAGCAATATTGTTGAAGAACCAACAAGACCTGGATACTCCGGATCTAGATACAGAATGCCCCGTCGGCCAACTGCATCATCCTCTGCTTCTGGACCTTCTGGCGTATCCAGTTCTCAATCATTAGACTCCAGTAGCACATTAACTGCAACCACATCAAGTGTTAGAATCCCCAGATTAGATCCTCATGGGAAGCGTCCTGTCAAAGATTAGCCTTCCATGTGTAGGAGTTTATTACTAGGATACTTGTGTTCATAGGTTTTGTTGTTCTGATGTTGATAGATGTTTAGAGAATGGAGGCCAGGAATCAAATTGCAAAGTCAAGACTATCATTCACACATTACTCTCCTCATTCTTGATGTGTACATAGCCACAGAGTAGATTGGTCAGAAGTGGAGAAGATATGTCTCATCCATTAACTCACATCATAAGTACCTATTATCCACTCCACTCACATCCATCTGGGACCAAATAAAACCCTGGAAATAACAAGATCATTTCAAGTAAAATTAAAAGGATATCCCATGTTAAGTAACTAAAAAGCTTTTTTCTCAAAGGACAATTAGATAAACACCCTCTCTTGAGACTTGGATGTTATTACACGTAGAAACGAGGGTTTGAGACTTGAGACCAAAAATATTATTATCAAGTATAATAATCAAAATACAAAACTTGAACATCAAATGGTTTAAACAAAGAAGAAATAATTTTTTATGCAAAAAAAAGAATTTGTTGTATTAATTATTTTCAGTTTTAGTATCTACGGTAAAATAATCATTACATAAAAGATAATAAAAATTAAAAAATATTAATTGGATATTAAAGTGATATTAATAATAAAATTCAAGTACTAACTTAGTCATTTATATTTAGTTATAAAAAATGACGTTAATGGCAAAACTCATATATGAAGATGAATTTTACTCCATAAATATTAGACCCCTCAAAATATGAAAATTTATGCTAAATCTTTTTTACTCCTAAAAAATGAATTATTCTAATTATGTTTGAAGGCATTACTTATGCATATCAGTATGTTCAAATAACATAATTATGAGTTATACAAAAGTAAATGTTTTCCCCCTCATAATTCAAGAAAAATGATAGATTGTTCATTCATATGATGCCATTAATTATTATAAGAATTTAGATGACGTCACTACAAGAAATATGCATCTTTGTCATGGCTAAATATTACTGTACTCAAAAGTGAAAAATTTTATGGTAAATTATTAGTCCTAATTAGACAACGACTATTAACCAGTGTTTCAATAGGTGACGCCAAAAATTAGCCATAGTTGGAAATCGTGGCGAGTATTTTTACCGTAAGGAAGAATTATGGTAAATACTTTAAACATACCTAAGATTATAAAAAGTCGTTTTCTAAGAATTACTTATAATTATGTTTTTTAAGAATTCAAGTTTCTTTAGTAAATATTTGTGGAAAACAAATGAATGTTTAATATTTGAACCTAAATGTTTGATAAGCAAAAAGTAAAAAATATGATAAAAGGAAATCTCACTCTAAAATGGCTCAATAGCTATAAAAAAAATTAATTATATTAAAAGTAAAACTTTTGATGCTAATTATATTATTTAAAATCACCGTCGGGCTAGTTAAAAAATAGAACTTTTGATGGTAATCTATTTATTTAATATATATTTCAAACAATTCATTGCTAAATTTTTTAGCAAGTAAATTTTCGTTGTGAAATCAGTTATCAAGTAAATTTTATATATTAAATAGTGTAGATTGGCAATAAGAATTTTTACTTGCTAATTATTTTGACGCTAATTTTTTCGTTACTATTGAGCTATTTTCTTGTAGTTTGTATGCTTAACTTATATAAATCTATTGTGTATCTTTCACTTGCTTATGCTTAATACTAATATATAATCTATAAATAGTTTTTTAAATAATTGGAATTAGGTTCAAAATAATGAATTCTTGGATAGTATATTTGATTATTGCTTTTGAAAAGACAGTTTCAATATTACTTTTTTCACTTTTAAGTTAATTTATAGGGTAAATACTATATTTGTTCCTTTAAGTTTTCGTTTAAAATCATTTGAACCCCTCAAGTTTATTTATTGACTTTAGCATCCTTAAACTTTAATTTTTGTTTCAGTTTGGTCCCTTTAACTATTTTCCAGCGGAAAAAAATGGCTGAATTTTGACTCTTTGGAGGATAGAATGATCAATAAATTTAATTTTATTACTTTATTCCCTTACATTTATAAATTTATCAAAGTAATCCTATTTTACACCAAAAAATAACATTTATATATATTTTTTTATGCTGATATGTTGTAATTTTCTTATGTGAATAATGAAAATTTTGATCTCTTGCGAATATAATAATAATATATTACTTAGCTTAAAATAAACAGTCTCTTTTTTTAGTATTTAAAAAAAAAACTAAAACTATGAATAAATTTTACAAAACTTATCTAATATGAAAATGTGATTAAAAAAAAACTAAAGTCAATAATTTTTTATTTCAAGAGTTAAAGATAAGTCTAAAAAGGTTAAACCTTAGTAATATTTATTAAATGTTTGAATTTTCGACCAAAAAGTTGGTAGATTATATTTTTTTAACTCGAGTATTTGGTGGATTTCATATATATAGTTCATTTTAAGAGATTATCTAAATATATAATCTCAACCTATAGAAAAAGATCTATAAAAAAACCTCTTAAATGAATTTTATATATATTTAAAATCCAGCAAACCATCTAATTAAAAGTACATTTCACCAATTCTTTTTCATAATTATCGCTGTTAATATTTAATGATATTGCTAAGATTTAATTTTATTAGATATATCTTTAACTCCTAAGATTAAAGAAAGAACTTAAAAATTTTTATTGTATTTTTAGATTAGATAAGTTTTATAAATTTATTTATAATTTTGATATTTTTTGTCACTTATAAAAATAAAAAAAGAGACTATTTACAAAGTTTTTATTTTTCATATAAGATAATTACAATGTACCATATAAAAATATAAAAAAATGATTTTCTTTCTAAAAAATAGGACTAATTTGATAATTTTACAAACTTAAGGGACTAAAGTGATTAAAAAAAATTAAAATTGACCATTTTACCCTCCAAACTATCAAACTCCGGTCACGTTTTCGCCGAAAAATGGTAAGAGAGACCAACTGAGACAAAAAATAAAATTTAAAGATGCTAAAATTAAGAAATGAATTTGAGGGACTAAGAGTCTGTAACCATGGCTCTTGGGTCACCCTTCCTGGACAAAGCTTTTTAGATAACCTTCTTGCCCTTGTGAGTTATAGTAATAGTCAGCTGGTGAAAGTCTAATTTGACTGGATTGTGATCCTCCAACTAGCCTCAGTCCTCACATCCTCCTAGCTTTAATGCCCTGGCTAGATAGGAAAACTGAGACCCTTGTATCTCCCATTGAAGCTCTGGACAAAATATCTTGCTCATCAACCTGTAACCATCAGCTATACTCACCATCATTGGTGTGGTGTCTTCAGTTTTTAGATTTAGAGCTTTTATCACCTTTTCATCTATGAAGCTGTGAGTGCTACCACTATCAATAAAGATATGAATATCCTTCCCATTTATCTGGCCCTTAACTCTTAGTGTTCCACTGCTAATGCTCTCACACATGACATTTAAGGAGACAGAAACATCTTCTTCTACTTCCTCTGTTTGTTCTTCTACCTGGCATGTATCCTCCTCACAAGCCTTAGACTTCTTCCTCATTCATCAGCATATAAGAATACCTTACCTTACACTTATGTCCAGGTACAAAAACCTCATCACAATTATAGCACAGGTTCTTCTCTTTCCTTGCTCTCATTTCAGCCTCAGTGAGTAACCTCTTAGGTTGGCTGTTCTCATTTCTAGCTTTATAGGAGGGTTTGAATGCAGGTTTGTAAAAAGGTGCCTTGTTTACAGGTCTGTATGAGGGTTTCACCTGGTTGTTTCTTTGTGGTTGCTATGTCTTTATGAGAATAGCATTGACAATGGATTCTTGTTTTCTAGCAAGCATGATGCTTGATTGAGAGTGGTGGATTTCATAGTAACCACATAGCCTTTTATCTCCTCTTTCAAGCCACTAATAAACTTCATCATGAAGAACTCTACTCCCAGATGTTTGTTGAAGATCAGCATCTGTGCCTCTAACTCTTCAAACTTTTCTAAGTATGGATTAACTGTGGTTTCTTGGTGAAGCTTATTGAACTCTGTTACCACCCTCTCATAGTCTAAATCTTCAAACTGCTCCAGCACAATCACAATTAACTCTTGCCAGGTAGGTTCACCCCTCTTCTCCACATGCCCTTGATACCATAACTTAGCTCTACCTTGCATATGGATCGAAGCCAAAGGCATCTTTTGGTTTTTAAGGATAGGAATCATCTGAAAATAATGTGTACATCTCCTGATCCAAGCCCTTGCAGCTTCCCCATTAAAGAGTGGGAACTCCATCTTATGGATGGAGTTGTAACTCTTTGAATCAGACAAATTTGTGGTTTCCTTTCCCAGAGGATGATGTGGAGTTATGCGTGAGGAGGAGCCTTTTCCCATACTTGCAGTTAGCCCTTCTCCCACAATGGATTTGTTCCTATTATACTGCTGCAATTACTCCACAACACTTTGAAATGTCGATTGTAAAGAGATAGATGCAGAAATGGGGGTGAGGAATAATTGAGAAGAAGAAAGGAGAGAAAAGCACAGAAACTTCATAAAATTTTCATTAAAAAATGCAAGTGAACATCCTTGTACATTTTTAAACCAAGTTCTGATACTTTTTCAAGAGAAATTACATCTCCCCCAAAAGACAACTAAAATTAGAGAAACAAGCTCCTTCAGCCTTCATTGGTTCTTTCCTCATTTTGCAAGCTCAAGCTTCAAAGGTTAGGGTCGTGACCACCTACGCTCTGTTCAGCAGCCTTCACGTGTGTTCTTGTTTGGCCTTCAGCCGCTTTCAAAGGGATGTCGTTTTCACCCAAATTACTAATCCCTCCTGGCTGCCCTAATTTAGCCAAAAAGTCACTGTTCCCTTCTTATCTGTGAATTCGCCCCCATTTTTGGTTTTCCCCTTAATCGTGTGGCTCGGATTAATCCTTCCCGTCGAACGACTGTTTTTTGAAGTCGTGTTTCTTGTTAAAGTTGTGACATAGTCTTGGTTGATATGGGATACGATCCCATTTAATATTTATTTATCTCTTGCATTGCTCATTTAATATTTGAATTTATACCAATTCCTTCAATAAATACATATAAAAGAAACATAATTACCAATGAATAGTAAATTTATCTCTACAGCAAAACGAAACATGTAATATCTATTTTAAACTATTTTAAACAAATCCAAATATGCGAAGTATTTCCAATACATATTTATTTATCTTTATTTTTTTGAATTTATTTATACAAAACAAAATAAAACACTCGGACAATAAATGCATCCCCT
This sequence comes from Sesamum indicum, assembly GCF_026168435.1. Classification (NCBI taxonomy): domain Eukaryota; kingdom Viridiplantae; phylum Streptophyta; class Magnoliopsida; order Lamiales; family Pedaliaceae; genus Sesamum; species Sesamum indicum. The sequence continues at coordinate 14,879,196 of NC_142661.1, forward strand.
CACGCTCTTACGTGCCAACTGAAAGGAAGTAGTAGATGCCACAGTTCATTGTCGTACTTTGTGCTCACGAGGTTGTACATCCATGTAGAGCCAGCGTTGGTTGTGAACGGAAGTATAAATCTGACATGCATGTGCAGAGACGGGGGGTGAAAACTGATGGAAATTATGAACCGAAGCAAAGGAGAAAATAAGAAGAAAGGAAGAGAAAAAAGATAGCAGAGTAAATGAGACAGAAATTCAACAACCACATGCAATTGGGTTGAAAGACAGCCATTAATGCAAAGTTGAACCATATTCTTACCCACAGCATTAATGAAGTTCAACTAACAATGCCAGCCCCAAAGTCATCTTTACTCATCCTCACCGCCTTATTTTGCTGCTAAATTTTCAGCACTGCGTTATATCTTCACACCCATTACCTTTTTCTCTTGGTTTCTTTCCATTCCTGGTAAAACTTTGATGTGGAACTCGGCGGAGAACTTCTCGGCGCGTTCCGAGTCATTTAGGGAGGATGTGGACGACGAAGAGGCGCTGCGGTGGGCGGCACTGGAGCGGCTTCCCACGTACCGCCGCATTAGGCGCGGAATTTTCCGTAACATGGTGGGTGACACCAAGGAGATCGACATACACACTCTTCAAGCGGAAGAGCAAAAGATCGTCTTGGATCGGTTAATTAACTCTGTTGATGATGATTGGGAGAATTTTTTCACTCGCGTACGACGCCGGTTCGACAGGTTAGTAATTCTCATTATTTTTCTTGAGTCTTGACCATGTCATTAGTTTTAAGTAATGATGTCTACTTATTTATTCGTTAATTCGGTGGATTTTGAGCGATGAGTAATTGTGGTTTGAGAGTGACAATCCGTTTCTTTCTTTGGGAACCAAGGAATAGGAGTAGGATAGGGAAATATTGCTTTATGTAAGTGAATATCATAATTAAAGTTATTAGGGTACGTTACAAGGCCCTTCCATGAAATTTGTTGGGATTACAACTGTCCCTCTTTATTTGAAAATTATAAATATCTTCTTAGAATTAATAATGGTCTCACAAATATCCGTCGATTATAAGACGTATTTGTTAGATTAATTCCAATGAGTATTTGCAATTTTTAAGACGACGAGAATGTATTTTATAATTATGGGAAATCTCAGGAGTGCTCGTTGTAATTTACTCTAGTTATTATTAGTATAATAGAAGTTCTTCATGTTGCTGTAATAATCTATTGGTCTTAATAGAACAAGTCAATCTAATAATATTGGGATCTGGATACTGTTTCTGTGTAGCTTTTGAATATAATCATCTATCAGAGCCCACCCTTGAGGATGAATACATATATTTCCTTACAAGATTGGTTTCATCTTTATGTGTACTTCATTTTATATTGTATTCCTGGTGCCCAAGGAATAGAAAGCCTTGCATGACCTTGGTCCATCGTTTAATGGATGATTAGATTTATTGGGATCATGTGAATTGCATTATGACATGCATGGGAGACAATTATGACTTCAGTTGTCGGATGTCAAAATAATATGGAGCCAAAGGAGTGTAAAATGTCGAAAAGATTTAAACAATTTGATTTTGCTGTAGTTCCTCAGGTAGAAACTAAGAAGATGCTAAACGGATGTCAAAATCTACTTATGGAACCAAAGGAGTGTAGAATGTTGGCGAAAAAGATTTAAACGATTTGATTTTGCTATAGTTCCTCAGACAGAAACTAAAAAGATGCTAAATGGTATAATGATGCCGCGATAAACAGTGTGGTCTTGTCAGTTGTTTGACTACAGGGGATGAACCTTTTCTCTAAATAGACACAGAATAAGCACTTAAGTATGAGCTTGGGTTCATGTGGGATGTAAGATCTTATAATATTGATGAGGGGGGCTGATTAGGATTGGGTGATTGGCCCAACAAGAATTGTTTGTTTAGATTGTTCTTAAAGAGACCATTTTTGCCATGAGTGCAACAGGTAGACGAAGTACACACAGCAGATTGCCTGCAGTTGCAACTTTAATCAAAATCCGAGCCTCAACCTTGAAGTTAACAAATTGAAACTCAAGCAGTAGATCCTACAGCACTAATGATCTGATATCAATCTGATGATGAGGGACAAAAGGATCCTCCGAGACTTTGCTCTTTGGAAATATGTGAATAATATTAGACAACATGTGGCTGGAACAATTTATACCAGCTCTGGGATAAGTTGAAAAGACTTTCTTAACTATAAGATTAGATTGGTCTCCCGAAATTCTCTTAGTCTCAGTTGCAACTAATTTTGGGTAACATCATAACTTCTCATATTCCAACTTTCTTTAATTTTGGACATAAGCTCATGAAGCACATGCTTGTGAGGCAAACCTTAGGAAAGTTAGTGGATGTGGCTTTTAAGCGGCTAACTGCCACATATGGATTTGGAACAGCGAAGCCAGTAAAGTATTCTTGGACTGCATTTTTAAGATGGGTTGTTTGACGAGAATCAACAACAGAAAGGCAAATCAAGAGAAGAAAAGTAACTGTCTGCCGTAAGGCAGGTGAGACAGTCATTTGGGGCAAGCAATAGCTAATTTTGCTGTACCTTGAGACTCTGTGCACAATATCAACATCAGATGATTAGGTGCACCGGGAGACAGATCCAATGAAAATGCCCGTGCTTGTTTTGACTCTGACTGTGACACTGACTTTGTGTCTGAGGAAGGCGTAAGTCTTTTAAAACAAAGATTAAAGAACTTTTGAGGATACGGAACTGAACTTGCTTGGTGGTCTAGGGTAAATATCAAGGAGATTTGCCGAGATTAGAGCATCTGCAAGAAGGTATTGCTAGTGAAGGTGTTCTTATGAGTATGTTTGTTGTAGTAGGCAGAGCAACTCCACCCTAGGAACTTGATGGAAAGAGATTTGCTAAAGAGGTGGAGAATTTCTTATGGAAAATTGAGTGGTACTCTCGGGGGCCTTAACATCACAGAAGAGTTGGACAAAGATTTTGGAAGGCACAAACTATATTCCACTTACATGTCAACCCTGTGGTGGCATGGCTACAACTATTTTTTTCTCCTGCCATGACCATGGGGTTGTAATTAAGTTACCCTCATATGGGAAACGGAACAACCAACATAGAGACCGGGCGGAGTTCAAGAAGAAGCTAAAACAACAATTTGGGTTTTGAAGGAATTAAACAGAGGAAAGTGTATTCCTGAAGAAATAACATAGGAGCACATCATCACCATCACCCAATGTCTTGCCAGGAAATACAAACACAAGCAGAGGGCTTATCTGAAGTGTTAATATGGTAGTAATGAATTGTTCGCACTCAGTGAAAAGTCATGAAAATGGTTGTACTGTTTGATCTATTCTAAGTCTAATCAGTGTTGTGAATGTAATTATCAAGTAACTTCTTAACTGCATTTAGGGTGTATAGTTTTTAGTTGTTTTGATGATGTATCATATTCATTCTCATTGAATAGTTGCAGTTCAAGCGACTAAAATATATGAGAGAAACACTTACAGTGGGCCATGTTATATGAGGGTTGGAGCTAAATTGTGGTTGTAATCTAATCACATCCAGTATGATACTTGATTTTGTTAGAATCTCTGCTGAACACGGAAGACAAATAAGAATACGGGTACAAGAATTGGTCTTGATACTTAAAAAATCGGTTTCAATATCTTCTGCAATTGTTTGTTCCTATTGAAGTATGCAAGTTTTTAATTCTTTTTGGATGATAAGCTGATTGTTGTCAAATTTGAGTTATTTATGGTAAACAGATCAACTATCTATCCCACAAGTTTGACCACTGAAACAATTAGAAGTCTGCCCCTGCTAATAGTTGAGAACAGGGATAAAGCAGAATTTATTAGAAGATAAACTGCATCCCCAAGGGTTAGGTCCACTTTTTACAGGTTAGTGGAATCTTTATACTCAAAACTCTGCTACAAACTAAGTGTGGAAAATATACAGGATAGCTTCTGCTATCATCCAACACACCTGGTATTGTCTACTGCTGGCCTAAATTATTTGACATGATTGTTGTTTGACTAAATATGGTTTGGATATATTTCTAGATTGGAATTTACCCCGTATGATGAGATTCTATCCATAACGCAAATTTCAATATGATGGGATGACTACAATGGGCAAGGCCTTGTTTCCGGAAAAACACTGTTCGAGTACAGAAGAAGTGGCATTATGTAGTAATATAAAATTGTGTCGAGATGGTGTTTTGTAGGATCTGAATGTGTTCTCGGGGTGCTCCCGAACTTTTGTGAGAGGATCCAGTAGGAGTGAGGGAAATGAAGAGAGAGGGATAGGATAAACGTATTGGTTTGACTAACAGGGAAAAAGAAAAGAAGAAAAGGAGAAATTGCACTGAAACACAAGACATTAGTTTCTACCGAACATTGGTGATCAAAGACATCAACGCTTAGATCTGCTATTTGTTCTTTTTCCTTTTCTCCCTCCTTTAGACAAAAATGATCATTTCACATTCACTTAATTAAGGGATGTTTGAAATAATTTTCATCAGACAATTTTTAATTTCTAGTTGTTTATGGATTCATTGCTATATGAACCAGCATTGTGACAGGCATTCTTTCTAATGAAAGGTTTCACTTGATTTCTATTAAAGATTATCCACAATATAAGATTTCCTATAGAGCGACAGTACTACTAATGGAATGATTACTATGGCCTTAGCTTTGAAAAATTTAGAAGTTTCTGCTGTCACGCAAAATCACTTTTTCTTTTTGGCTTATGGATGTTTACGTCCATGATTTACTATTGCAGAGTTGATATGGACTTACCGAAGGTTGAAGTTAGATTTCAACATTTAACAGTTGAATCATTTGTTCATGTTGGTAGTAGAGCTTTGCCTACGATTTCAAATTTTATCATCAACATGACTGAGGTACAGCATCAGCTATCTTGAATTCCTAGTTACTAGACATTTTGCTTTTAGTATCTGACTTCTGTTTTCAAATTTTCAATCCAAGGCTTTATTCAGGCAGCTAAGAATACACTCTGGTAAGAGAAGAAAGCTGACAATTTTAGATGATATTAGTGGGATAATTCGACCAGGAAGGCATGTACTGTTTGGTGTTGTGCATTAGTATATTCTTGGTATGGAATTTGTTTCTCATATCTACTCATGATTTTTTATTCTTCAGATTAACTTTATTATTAGGTCCTCCAAGCTCTGGGAAGACGACGCTACTGGTAGCCCTTGCTGGACGCCTCAGATCTGATCTTCAGGTAGTAAAACTTATTATGCATGGACCTGCTCTATTATGCAATCATAGGGATCTGATTAATGCTGTTAAAAACTTTTAACAGACCGAAACTTTGACTCTTTAAGATGTCAGGTAAAGTAACCTACAACGGGCATGCTCTTAATGAGTTTGTTCCCCAAAGGACATCTGCTTATATCAGTCAACAAGATTGGCACATAGCAGAGATGACAGTAAGAGAAACACTAGACTTCTCAGCACGCTGTCAAGGTGTTGGTTATAAATATGGTAAGTTCGCCGAGCATGGCATAAGTCAGCTGGATGCTGACTCTTAAACTTGCCACAGATATGCTGACTCTTAAACTTGCCACAGATATGCTTCTGGAACTTTTAAGAAGAGAGAAGGTTTCTGGAACAAAGCCTGATGAAGATCTTGATATATTCATGAAGGTATGTGCATTTATGTGAAGGTGAGATGCTTCATTCGCTTAGGTTTTCTATTTAGTACAGATCCAAGCAAATAGAATCTGATAAAATCCATCCTGTCCGGACCAAAATAAACGTATCAAATACAAATTACTACACCTTAACAGTCCATAAGCTTCCTTGTCTGATACCCCTGCACACAATGTTATAAGAGCACTGCTCAGGTGCAACTTAAGCTCAATCGGCGTGCCCTGTGCATTGTGTGTGCTTGGAAAGTCTTCATCAGCATCTGTTGATTGGTTTTCTGGACTACTTGTTGAGCCCATGGGGAAGTTTAATTCAGACCGAAGAGCTAAAGGCCCTATAGATGATCAGAATTATGTATTTTATGCTTTACAAGCTGCCTCAGCTTTGCATGACATGCACAATTCCTTAACTAAAACCTGGTGCCTTGCATCATGACGATAGCTCCGAAAGTGTCCTCTTAGCCCAAACCCACTTGTGAAGTCCTCAAGAAGTTGAAAGACAGATCTTGTTTCTTATTTATTTTGTTTGCTTTAGTACAAGTCTGATACTGAATTGCAGTAACTTCTCCAGTCCTGTCACAACCACTGCTTTCTTTCAACAGCATGTTTAAGGGAGTTGCTAATTAAGAAAAAAACTGATTTTTAACTGGGAACATCCACCGCATTACTACATAATGTAATGATGATGTGTCTGCGTCGGTTGATATTTAGGTGAGGAGGTCTCCTCAACTGTTTGTTTAGACTTCTTGACTACAGATAACACCTGTTGACTTATAATTAATTTCCTCTTGATGAGCTTTATGCTATTTCCTCATACTTCTTCATCTCAGATGTGTAATCTGCAAAAAAGATGATGAAGCTTGAGCAGCATTTGTTAATAACTCCTTCACCCTTTCTACCAGAATCCATCAATGGAGCAGAAAAGCTAGTACACATGGGATGGAGATAAGATTAAAGAGATTATTCAGTGGTGTCAATTTCCAGGAAGCAATAACCATATTTATTACCATTAAGAATCTCTCAATTACACAGTAGAACTAAACTCAGTTTTCTCTATTACCTGCCATAAAACCATTTTCATCACCATACTCCTCAACAATGGGAATACCGTATAGTAGGCTGTAGGCCTTACTTGTATCTGCTTTGAGGCCTAGCAGCAATTTTGCCAAAGTCCTTCCACTTAGACAAATTTTTAAGATCATAAACCACCTAAGTCATAAACCAGCAGAATCCATTATGAAAGGATAATATGTGGTTCCATTTTCTCTCTAAGGAAACTGACCATTTATCAGAAGAAAACTAGGATACAGTTTAAAAATTCAAATTACTACTAATGCTGTTTGGACAACTTTCTATAGAACTATGAGACAACCATCAAGCTTTAGAGGTTTATAAGGGATTATATATATAGTATAGTGTTTCTCCTACCTCCTTGAGAAGGTAAACTGATGGCAATGATCACTCTATTAATGTTCATTCCAGGTTGATTAAACATGAAATGATCCTAGACATCCTCTCAATCCCACGCTGATACTTGAATACAATTCATGACAAACTTGCATTATCACCTCATTATCCGCTTCTTGTTCACATTTTTTTTGTCCCTTCAAGCAGCAGCAATGTGCTCTCTTCATCCACTCACATCATGGATTTGCCTCCAAAATTTCCATTCCTTTTTGCATCTTGCTGAACTGTATATCTATAAATATCCCTATCATCTTCTTGAAAGTGTGTTTCCCTTTGTATTCAAATCATGATTCTGTCAAGTAGAAGAGTTAAAAAAGAAGATCTTTTGTTTTCTCATTTCTGCAAAGTATATATTTTCCATGGAATTACTTAAATTAGTCTCTTATCCAAAAAACACTTCAGGTAATTTCATTTTCATTCTACAGGCATTGTCTTTGGAGGGGAAGGAGACAGGCATTTTAGTGGAATACATTTTGAAGGTATTTTATGGATGTTAACGTGTTAACTGCATTTGGTATATGTTTTCTGCAACATTGTTGATTGCTTGTCCAACAAACTCTTATTTATGTCATTTCAAAAAGAGCGAATAATGTAATAAGTGTATAGCTTAAAGAAAGTTTTAAAATTCTTTACCTTGGTAGTTTGTGCTGAAATTGCGTACAGTATGTGTAACTTCGTAAGCAGTATGTTTTTTTAGTTTCGTTGCTAGGTGCTAATGTCCTACTGCAAAATTCATCCATTAGAAGAATGGTTCAAAGAAACTTGGATTACTTTAAGTTTCATTGTGGTCAATGTGTCTAGTGCTAGCATCTAGGAAATAATTGTGAACGAAGCTATCTGGTTTACACGTAGCAGCAGGTATTAAGGAGCTTCTGCTTTCCACTGTTATCTCATACATTATACACTAAATTGTCCTCAGAATCTACAATGATAGCAAGGGTATTCAACCACACTAGGTAGATTTAAGAGTACTTAAAATTTCATCCAGGTGAGTGTGTCTAGTTGGAGCATACAACAAATAATTGCTGTTGGAGAATTATAAACACGGAGTACACTGTCAAATTCTTAAGTTTCCGAACATATAGAAAATGAAAGCCATGCATCTGAAGAAGTCATTACAGAAATTTTAGGTGAAACCTAATGTTAGTGTGATATTAATGAACCATCAACTGATCACTTGTCTAGCAAGTTAACGTGTCAAGCCTAGTATTTTTCTAGAACCTGTCGGCAGAGTGTGTAACTTTGGTGCATTTTACACAGATAATACGAAATTTTTTTGAATTTTCGTTGAAGTCAGCTTATCTGGAAATCTTTGCTTGATTGTAAGCAAAATTCTTTTATTGCTGAGAAAGTCTTTGCTATTTATGTTGGTCTATCAAGAAAGTCGACCAATGTTGTAAACATAGTCCATATGAATTCAAATCGATTAACTTGATGCACTAATATACTAAATAAATTATAGGTCAAAATAATTATAATCTATTCTGTATTTCATATGATTTATACTCTCCTAAACAGCCAGAACTGGAGAACATGTGTCCATAATGTGAGATCAGAAAGTATATGAATATACAGACACATTCTTAACATAACACTAGCATTTATTGTCACTAGAAGCCATGTTCATAGCATGTAAATGAATATGAGATATATATTGTTTTAACTGAAAGTATAAACATTTATAAGAGTTGGCTTTTTCCAGATTCATTATCTTTAGGCAGATAAGAAGAAAATGGTTTTGAACTATAAGATTTCTTAGTTTGGGGTGGTGAGTACTTAATACTTTGTCCCACTTGAAAACTTAGTAAATAGTTGATTCTCTAATTCTACCTCAACTACGTCTCATTTTCATTTGCATGATGCTTTTATTTCTCTTTTGTCCCTATAATATTTGATGCATGCTTTGTTTCATTCTATTTGAATATAGTATTTTAATTTTAACAATACATTACCTTAGCGCTGCAAATGAACTACATATATCTAACTTCAGAATTCTGTGTCTCCGGAGAAGTTGCAAGTCAATAACGATAGGATACAGTTATGAAATTGAAAGGATTAAGACCACTAGGGTAATAATGTTGATTTCAGAATGGTCTCCAAAGTGATTGCTAAATAACCCAACTGTGGTGCTATTTAAACCACATATATACAGCAAAGATAGTACTCTGCTACTATTACACACAAAGATTAACCTAATGCAGATATAATTATAATATTAATGAGCAAAACAATGTAAGCGGCTTTTTACATTGCAATTGTATTTGTAATGGCAATGAGGCATTGCTCAAGTGGCCATGCTAAAGCAGGGTCTTACATTAAAGTCCTGCTGGAAGTGTGAGTGTTTAGTTTATTTTGTAAGTAGTAGACAGTTCTTCTTTTTGCATATTCAGTAATAGCTATAGTTAATTTCATTGTTTCACTCCAATAGGAAGAATTAAATGCTAGTAGGATTAAATAATAGTAGCATATAATAAAGTTATAACCAACTAAATTGTGCATAGTAAATAATTGCTATCTTTCATCAATCAAAAAGGAAAAAAAGAATTGCTAAACGTCTGTCCTTCCGTTACAATGTTCACATCACTTTCTAGTAGATATATAAAGATGAGAAGGTGCAAAAAGTTGTTGCACTAACTGTAGATTATTAATTATTTACATCTAAACTGAGAATTTGCGCATTGGAAACTGCTTTTGTCAAGAGAATGAATAACTGTTCAGCTTAGAGACTAACGGGTTGTCATCCAATTGATGTCGAGTTATTAATTCTCATTCCATTAACAAATAGCTTATTAAAGATCTTAGGACTGGACCTCTGTGCGGATACTCTGGTTGGAGATGAAATGATTAAAGGAATCTCTGGTGGTCAGAAAAAGCGTCTGACAACAGGTATGGACTAAATTATGATTTTGGGCGCAAAGATGTGATTATAGAGTTACAAGCTCACTTAGCTTATACGTTTGACAGGTGAATTATTAGTGGGTCCGTCAAGAGTGCTATTCATGGATGAAATATCAACTGGTCTTGATAGTGCGACTACATACCAAATCATCAAGTATCTTAGGCATTCAACCTGTGCACTTGAAGGAACCACCGTGATTTCTCTGCTTCAACCAGCACCTGAGACTTATGAGTTATTTGATGATCTTATTCTCTTGTCTGAAGGCAAGATTGTATACCAGGGACCTCGTGCAGCTGTCCTCGAATTCTTTGCATATATGGGTTTCAGTTGTCCGGATCGGAAAAATGTGGCGGACTTCCTTCAAGAAGTATGTATTACATTGCAGACTGCATGTAGCTCTGTGGAACTATTTACTGAATTTTGTTTTCTATAGGTTATATCAAAGAAGGACCAAGAGCAATACTGGGCTTCATCTGATCGGCCCTACCGATACATACCAGTTATGAGATTTGCTGAAGCCTTTAGCTCATACAGGATAGGGAAGAATTTATGTGAGGAACTAGATGTCCCCTTTGATAAGCGTTACAATCATCCAGCAGCTTTATCATCTTCTCAATATGGGGTCAAGAAGATTGAACTTCTTAAAACCAACTTTGACTGGCAATTACTTCTTATGAAGCGGAATCTGTTTATCTATGTTTTCAAATTCATACAGGTAATATATCATCAAAGTCTATAGCTAACTAACCCATAGAAAGATTTTGAACTCGTTCAATGACAAACAACGTTGTTGAGTATTTGATTAGATTTATCAATACTTCTTTAATTGATGGCAACTATGTTGTGAATGAGATGACTCCTGGATGGACGAGACTCTAGAGTCTCTCCCATCAGCACGGAGGACAACAAATAGACGCAAGAGTGTCAAAGTGGAGGAACTACAAAATGAAGCTGGAAGCAGGGGTCCTAGGAGAGGCCATGTTTCCAGAGGCCAGGGTTGGTGGTCCCTATCAACCCAGGAGGCTGGAGTTGGCTTTCACGTCAACAGTGGCCAGAGCCCTTGCCTCTGTTTGGCCTCAGAAGGGAAGTTGGGAGAGACTGTAGAGGGAGAAAGGGAGCTAGTAAGGGAATGGAGCAATCTCTGTACATGAGTTTTCACCTCATAAGGCTTCTCATTTAATTCTTTTGTGTCCCGCAATTCTAGGTTCTATAAACCTGTATGTGACTATTGAGATTGATAATATTGTTCATCTAGATATTCCAGCCCAATTTTTCTTTTAGTTCATGCCAAATATCATGTACCGATTCAACACTGACACATACATTGAATGTGGTTCTTTCCAGCTCCTTTTGGTTGCTCTGATTACAATGAGTGTTTTCTGCCGGGCTACACTGCATCATGATACAGTTGATGATGGAGGCCTTTATCTGGGAGAATTGTACTTTTCAATGGTGATTATTCTTTTCAATGGCTTCACAGAGGTTTCCATGCTGGTTGCCAAGCTTCCGATTCTTTACAAGCACAGGGACTTGCACTTCTACCCCAGTTGGGCATATACAATACCTTCATGGCTTTTAAGCATTCCAACTTCATTGATAGAGTCTGGTTTCTGGGTGGCAGTAACATACTATGTGGTTGGATTCGACCCAAACATTACCAGGTGAACCTGACTTTCGAGATTCTTATGCATAATGATGTTTCGATGAATAAATGCTCTACATTTAAGCATAACATTGCAGATTTCTTCGGCAGTTCGTGCTTTTCTTCTTTCTTCATCAAATGTCTATAGGTCTTTTCCGTCTGATGGGTTCATTGGGCCGCAACATGATTGTGGCAAATACTTTTGGATCCTTTGCTATGTTGATAGTCATGGCTCTTGGAGGATACATCATTTCAAGAGGTAAATGATCCCTTGCTTAGCTTCTTGGTCAGATATTTTGTCTAAATTCCCCTAGAAATCAAGTAAATTCGACCTTATCTTATGACTTTGACAGATAGGATCCCTCCTTGGTGGATCTGGGGATTTTGGATTTCCCCGCTAATGTATGCTCAAGATGCTGCTTCTGTGAATGAATTCCTTGGGCATTCCTGGGATAAGGTACATCGTCAATAAGTGGCCCTTGAATTTGCTAATAGCTGTTAAGAATAAGATAGCTACTTTGGTTGGCACTCTTAGAATAGACCTGAAGATACTGAATTTTAGAAGAGTAACAGACACCATGATTATTGACAAATTGAATGACCATGCTTGTTTATGCAAGAAGTTATTATCAATTGGGTGTAGGAATCTAAAATTAATAGGATGGTCAGAGAGGGTTGAACTTCATTGCCTTCAACATACCACTTTTAGAAACTGCTTAGCAATCATGGTGTTCTCTTAGTGGTCAGGAAAAGACATCGAATGGTGTATTGGCAAAAATTTGAAGTGATCATGCTTGCAAAAGGTTCTTATCAACTGGTCAAGATGATGCCAAATTGATATTTCGGTAAAGGAGGAATTAGATCCATTTGGTCTGGAATCTCAACAACCACTTAATGATCCAATAATTTCATTCAACGAGTCCTATAGAATCCAAGTGGCACTTGATATGCACTTAATAAAAGAGCAAATAATGAGGCAATGTATGTGATCAAATTTCTTGAATATTGTTAGACACTGCTCGGGAAAAAGCAAGACCCTTCTAATCCTGGGTCATTTTTGTGTAATCTTGGTTGCAGAAGTACACATGATACTTCTTTATTATCTATTTTTGTGTAAAATTGCTTATCTTCTGTTAAAATTCTGTTTGTCCAAATTAAGAAAACCTTCAGAATAAACCATCTTGACAGATGAAAGCTTCTGGGTTATTGGGTATACCAATTATACACTGCAGTTAATATGTCATGTCCCATTCCACATTTATATCAGACAAGGGCTTATACAATGATTCATGTATCTGAATTCATGCACCAAAGTGTATTCGCGCCTAACATAGATTTGTCTTTGGTTATTTACATTCAGATAAATGATCATGCAATTTGTATAGTTTCATGAAGTAGTACTAATTTTTACAGATCTTTAGAAAAGCGTAGGTCGGGATTAACTGGATTACGACTTCTGTTCAGTAGCAATATGTGATATTTTGGAACTTTCCCTCAATAATATGAGACATCCTGGAGAAAGAAGAGTTATTATGTATTGGTTCTTAGAAAATATTGTTTATTTACCTGAAATAGAAAATTATGTTAATCTTAAATTTTGAAAGTTTGTGACACTTCTATTATCTGATAGAGTTTGTTAGACTACATAGTGGCAATTATATGGCATTTAATGGTGGAGTCAAGAAAATTACTGAAAGTTACACCTTGAATCAATGTAGACAAGTGCGGACAACTCAACTCAGTCACTTGGCAAAGCATTGCTAAAGGCTCGCAATTTGTTCCCTGAAAGTTACTGGTACTGGATTGGTGTTGGTGCTTTGGTCGGTTATACCATCTTATTCAATATCCTTTTTACGCTGTTCCTCTCAAAGCTGAGCCGTAAGTCTTCCCTCCTAGAAGAGCCATTATATATCATCATATTAGACAAAACTAAATCTCCTTTTTTCTTTTTCTCACTCATCTGAAATCTCCTTAAAGCTCTGGGGAAGCATCAAGCTATTGTTTCTAAGGTGGAGCTTGAAGACAGGGAGAAGATGCAAAAAGGAGAACCTGTTGTAATACAGCTAAGAGACTTTTTGCAGCACTCAGGCTCGTTTGCTAGTAAGATTACTTAGTTTTCCCATTCGCAAGTCTTGAAGAGGCATGCACATTCATATTCAACCCTTGGTGCTAGTCCTAGTCTCCATCATCTGGTTTGAACTAGCATTATATATATTTACCTTTATTTCACTTTGTTACACAGAGAAGAGTTTTAAACAAAGAGGCATGGTGCTTCCGTTTCAGCAAGTCTGTATGTCTTTCAGCAATATCAGTTACTATGTGGATGTACCCCTGGTTTGTACACCTTCTATTAATTCTCAAACATGATTTCTAGACTATATTTTCCCACATGGTAGATTATGCACTAATCATTTCAGGAACTGAAGCAGCAAGGCATATTAGAGGACAAACTGAAGTTATTGAATAATATCACAGGAGCATTCAGGCCTGGTGTGCTCACTGCATTAGTCGGAGTAAGTGGGGCTGGAAAAACCACCCTTATGGATGTATTAGCTGGTAGAAAGACTGGTGGTACTATAGAAGGAAACATCAGTATATCTGGCTATCCTAAAAGACAAGAGACCTTCGCTAGAATATCAGGGTACTGTGAGCAAAATGATATTCATTCTCCCTGCTTAACTGTTCATGAATCGCTTCTGTTCTCTGCATGGTTGCGTTTACCGTCAGATATTGACTTGCAAACTCAAAAGGTACAGTTAATTGTGATTGCTATTATACATTCTAGACCTCAGGTAACGTATGGATGTTCATATTCTCAGGCATTTGTTGATGAGGTGATGGAACTTGTGGAGCTGACTCCTCTAAAAGGAGCTTTGGTAGGTCTACCAGGAGTTGATGGACTATCAACGGAGCAAAGAAAACGCCTTACTATTGCGGTTGAACTGGTAGCCAATCCTTCTATAGTGTTCATGGATGAACCCACATCAGGGTTGGATGCTAGGGCTGCAGCCATTGTCATGAGGACTGTGAGGAATATAGTAAATACTGGAAGAACAATAGTTTGCACAATTCATCAACCCAGCATTGACATCTTTGAATCCTTCGATGAGGTCGGGCTTGTCTTTCTCTCCGGATGTCTGACTTATTATCAGCACTGTTAGTGGCTTTTTATGAATGCAGTAGACTAATAATACTTAGATATTTATGTGTAATCTGGTTACAACATAACATGCCTGAGTTGATAACAGACGCCCAATTCTGTTTGCAAGTATCTAATTCTCCATGCCATCTATCCCAAAATCATTTCTTCCTTTAGTAAAATGCAAAACCAAATTGTTTTATCTTTGAACTTAGTTTTGTGTCAATTTTAAATGCTACTATAATTGCTTATATTTGCAATGCCATTCTATATTATCCAACTAGTTGGATTAAACAAATTATTCATTGTTGAAATTAGATAAATAGTGGACAGTAAACTAAACCAGCTAGCATGCAGTTCTGCAATTGTGGGAGTGTTTATGAATTATAGGAGGTTCTGTTATTGTATAATAGTGTCTTTATTTTGCCAATCATACTTGTTCCTGATGATATATTGATCTCACTTTATGCCGCAGCTTTTATTTATGAAACGGGGAGGAGAGCTCATTTATGCTGGTCCACTTGGTCCCAAGTCTAGCAAACTGATAGACTATTTTGAGGTCTGAAATTTGGGGTTTGCTATTCCAATCTGGTATATCCTGTCATGAAATAAGCCAATGCAAGTTTATATTCTCTGCTCCTGTTTTTCAGGGGATTGACGGATTACCGAGGATAAGGCCTGGATATAATCCTGCTACATGGATGTTAGAGGTTACATCATCAGCAGAAGAAAACCGCCTCGGTGTTGATTTTGCTGAAATTTACAGAAAATCTACCCTCTTTCAGTACGCACAAAAGGATACAAAATTGCTAGTTGAAATTGCTTTATCTTGCCTGTTATGGCTATAATTCTCACAAATTATATGCCTCTTTTTATGTTTCAGATTTAATGAAGAGTTGGTTGCGAGGCTAAGCAAACCGGCTGTTGATTCAGAAGATCTCAATTTTCCTACAAAGTATTCACGGTCGTATTTTGATCAATTTGTTGCATGCCTCTGGAAGCAGAACCTATCATACTGGCGAAACCCACAATACACTGCAGTTCGCTTCTTCTACACAGTGATAATATCGCTGATGCTTGGAACAATATGTTGGGAATTTGGTTCCAAAAGGTTTTTCTCGACACTTATTTTCGTACATTTTGCTGCATTTTTTGTCTTCAAGCAGTTCTTGGTGTTTTTCTTTGAATGTTCCAGGAGTTATCGTTTATCAAACTCAATGTCATCAGCATTAATTTATCAGATCTAAGCAAATACACTAACTAAAACATGTTTTATCAGATCTAAGCAAACACTGATGTTTGCCTGAAAGATTTAATTATACCCCTGAAGAGAGGAGGATTGTTCTTTCCATACAACATGATTTAAATTCAGTAAGAATGAATCAATCACAGAAGCTGCTATGTGGTATTTATCCAGGTTCTTAGCTCTTATTTGGCAAAAGAACTATAAAGTGGCTTACTTGGATGTTTAGATTATATAATCTACCATGTTTTATGGATTTTCCCCAAGTTTATATGCTTTTTATGCATTATAGGGACACACAGCAGGACATTTTTAATGCCATGGGATCAATGTATGTAGCAGTGCTGTTTGTTGGAATTACCAATGCAACTGCTGTTCAACCAGTTGTTTCTGTTGAAAGATTTGTTTCGTATAGAGAAAGGGCAGCAGGAACATATTCAGCTTTGCCATTTGCATTTGCTCAGGTGTTGCTTATGCTACTTTCCCACTTAATCTCACTCGGGTTAGTTTGCTTGGCTTCCATCAAGGAATAATTGTCTCTTCACTTGTGCAGGTCGCTATCGAGTTTCCTTATGTGTTCGTGCAAGCACTAATTTACTGCACGATATTCTACTCGTTGGCCTCCTTTGAGTGGGCTGCTTCTAAATTTCTGTGGTACACATTTTTTATGTACTTCACTATGTTGTATTTCACCTTTTATGGCATGATGACAACTGCTGTCACTCCCAACCACAATGTCGCCGCCATTATTGCTGCCCCGTTCTATATGCTTTGGAATCTCTTCAGTGGATTCATGATACCTCACAAGGTAACAAAGTAAAACTGTTTCCCGTTCCAAAAGTAAAATAAAGAAATAAATAGAGGGAAAGGAGAGAACATTTCTACAGAAAGTCCTGTCACGGTCACTCATTCTAAAACTTATGTACTCTTCTTTTCTGCTGCTTCAGAGAATTCCAATATGGTGGAGATGGTATTATTGGGCAAACCCTGTTGCTTGGAGTCTCTATGGACTCGTTGCTTCTCAATATTCTGACAGTGATCGACTTGTAAAACTTTCGGATGGAGCTAAATTGATGTCAATAAAGCTGTTAGTCAAGAATGTTTTCGGATTCAGGCATGATTTCATTGGTATCGCAGGGTTTATGTTGGTAGGTTTTTGTATGTTATTCGCTCTGATCTTTGCTTATGCCATCAAATCGTTTAACTTTCAGAGGAGATGATTTGTAATAGGTGATTAGGTCATCACATGGAAACTCCAGATTTTGTAGTTTGGACGGAGCTTTGCCATTCATATGTAATCGTTGTACTCAGAAAATATAATAAGGTATCTGCATATTTTATAGTGAGTGTTTTAAGGCCTCTACTACACCAAATGCTCTGAATATGCCCTTAAATGAGAAGTAAACCTTGCAGAACAAGACAAAATTAAGGCCATGCCGGATCGGACTCTGTTCATTGAAATTACATGCATCTCTCAACTTCCTCTCTAACCCTAGTGCTCGAGCTCTCTCCTCTCTCAATAGCTACAAATTTTCTCTTCTTTTTCTCCATGGTTTTGAGTTCTCCTCCAAAGATGTTCAAGTTTAAAACTAGAAAAATTCATTTACACTAATTGATAGTATAAAACGATTTTATTTTCTGCTATCCGATTCATTTCTTTCTAGCAACACAACTAGATTTACTTCAAGGTGTGCTGTGGAAACACTCTAACTGAACAAATTCGGAGATTTGGAACAATGCTTGACCCGAACAATGCATGATTTATTTTATGTTCTTTGTGCTTTAACTTGCATTGAATGCCCTGTAATGATTTAAGGGTACACCCCTTTAATTCGATTATTTTATATTTTGCTTTAAGATTCCTGTTCCTCACGCTTCTACATTCTCAAGGAGATCCACAGTCTTTCGGTAGCCTCCAGATTACATTGTTGTAGCTGGAGGGCTTGAATTTCATCAAATTATTTTATTTTTAGTCCATTAATGAGTTTGATATTAATTTGGACCATCCAAATAAGAGTTAATTTTATTTAATCAAATCATCTATTTGTATTTTACATGTTTCGGTTAATATCAAATATTAAAGTATGCATTCAAATGCAATAAAGGCTATCACGCGCCTATTGGATGATCACAAGCCCAAGTTCTATACGATCCACTGAACCTGCAGTGGATCAATGGTTTTTTCTAGGATAGACCCTTACCTTATTACGAAATATTTAAGGATAAATTGCAACGGTCTCATCTAAATTTTACTATAATTATAAATACCTCCTTGTTATTTGGAAAATTACCAATACTCCTTCTGATTTTAACCACCATCCAACAATTAGTCCAATTTGTTAGTTTTTGTTAGGTTTTTATCCATTTTTGTGGTGAACTGACCAAAATGCCTTGTGGACTAAGAATTATAAATTTATTTTTTTTTTAAAAATATTTTGAATTTTTTTATGAATTAAGTGGATAATATTTGTTATAAATTTTGAAAAAAAATTTCATCCACCTCGTCCGATTATGTTACAAACTTTTATTTAAAAAAAAATGAAAAAAGTACAGTAAGGGAAAAGTTGACAATTTTATACCTTCATCCAAGGATTACATAATTTCATCAAACATTGGAGGGATAATTGCAATTTCTCAAATAACGATGAAATATTTATAATTATATCAAATCTCAGGGGATGTCGTTGTAATTTACCCAATATTTAACAATTAACACAATAATGGGCTATCATAGGTACCATTCGATGGGTATCCCCATGGCTTCTTGACATTTATTCATAATAAACCTCGCATCTAATCTACATTCATTACAACTGAAAAGAAACTCCAATCAGAAATTGAAGGGAATACAAATGAAGGAAGAAAGAAAACCTTCTCATTCAGAGGCACAAAATGATAAGAGTGTTTAAAAGAAAGAGACATGCAAACCATCCACACAAGGTCCAATGAACTTTATGATCAACCTAATTATCTATCAAATAAACAATTAAGCACATATAATGTAAAATATTAATTACGCCATATATACATCAAATGTATAAAAGATTGATATCCAATATAACAATCCATCAAGTTATAAATGGAGCTTTTAAGAATCAAACTTGTGTTTGCCTCATTGCTTGAATTACCTAGATAAAGACCCACATTGATCCTCACATCCACTTCTCAATTAGATACGTGAACACCTAGATGAAAGTCACAATAGTGGTTCCAGCAAATTCAGACAAATCTCACCATTGGAGAATGTCTTACTCATAATAGACTATCTATTTTGCACTTAACCTTTTTTAGAAACTATCATAATGTTTGGTTTTGTTTTTAACTTGTTTTGGGGTGTTTTGTGAAGATAGAGAGAGAAAAACAAAAATAAATAAAAATAAGTTAGAAATAGTGTGTATATTTGGATTTGTTTTTGGAGATAATATAAAATAAGTATGGTATGTTTGATGTTGGGTAGTGGGGAGACAAAAAGTACTGTTCATTGTCAAATCATGTCTCTTTTATATATATTTATATATATGTATGTGTAAAAATATATATACTTTATTTAGTTGTGAGTGATTAAAATAAATATTATTTTTTAATTAATTATATTTTTTGGACAAAAAGTAATTAAAACTGTTTTAAAATAATTAAAAATATATTCAAAACTTACAAGACCAAATAAGACAAACATATACTATATTTTGGCCCATCTCAAAGATGGGCCAAAATTGAAACCAAACATACTGTATATGTTTCCAATGATCATGCACATAGATAGAAATTAACCTATTGTCATAGCTTCGTCCTTAGTTATTAGGGTTATCAATTTCCTTTAAGCAATTGTCCACTTGAAATATTAGTAAAGTCAATTCTCAAACTTGATTCATCAACATTCGTGTAATAATTATGGGGAACATTTTTAATATTCCTACTTATTTGTGGAATTTGCGAATCATTATTCTAGCCAGACACTCCCACTAACTTTTGAATTGTTTCAATCATCTCTTACAACTGTAGATGAACAAAATATCATCATTGTAAAGACATAAGAGGCTCCTTTAAGAATCTTTACTCTCATGTTAAGATTCTCATTGACCTCATATATCTCAAAAATCTTCCTCTTAAGAAATCTATATTACCCGCCTAATTCTCCATGAACTTTTATTCATATCTTGTCAGTTCATTAA
This sequence comes from Sesamum indicum, assembly GCF_026168435.1. Lineage (NCBI taxonomy): Eukaryota > Viridiplantae > Streptophyta > Magnoliopsida > Lamiales > Pedaliaceae > Sesamum > Sesamum indicum. The sequence continues at coordinate 14,899,428 of NC_142661.1, forward strand.
GTACATGCCATATGCTTGCTACCACATCAACAAGAATTGGAGAACTTTGTAGAGACACTTTTTCATGTTGTAGGCTACATTCAAAAGTGCATCTAACCAAGTGAAATGCAAAGTGATGTTGTGCCAAATAGTTACTAGATATTTGTAAAAATGTTCGATTCTTCTATTTTTGCAAGTTGATATCACTGCTAAAAGTTTAGATTCATGATTAATTTGCAGTCATATATTTCTCAGTATTTGTCTAACATAATCATACATGATACTGTCAGTACATAGAACAATAATGTTCATATCCTATAATTCTCTATCCTTGTCCAAAATTGCTAATATTAGCGCTTTTTAACTGGTCAAATGAGATTGCACTGACCAACAATATGAGAAGTACTATTGCATCATTCAATGCCTCATACTCACTAGTCCGCATGCATTTAGTGGACACACTTTAGAGATTTTGAATAGCCCTTTTATTTTCCAACAAACTCTTTTTGCTTAAAAGAATTTTAATGATAGTAACCTTTAGCGAGTGAATTGGCCTCCTCTAGTTAACCTTGTTAATCTCAAGTGAGAATAACTTTTTAGCGAATGAACCAAGTGGCCTCTTAATTTGCATATTTTGGAGAGAGTGTTTATCATCAACTCATTAGTATCACACTTGTGTTTCTGTTTCTTTTGATCATAACCATTTACCTTATTTATAGGTGTACTCAATTCGATCCCTAAGAGGAGTTCATACCTCTACATATATATATTTGGAAGACCATAAACTCTATTTGAGATAAGGTCTATCCTAAAATAATCCTGATCCTATCATGTATTTAGGAGACCCAAACTCTAATAGATAGTATTAATCATAGATGAGTTCTAATCCCAACATCAAATTGGGAGATTTCGAACTCTATATCAAATATGGATGCATATTGAGTTACAAATCCACAAGCTCCACCCAATGTTCAACAACCACACAATGTTGATAGTCCAATCAAATTACCAATTTATTCATGATAAGAAAATAACAGTTATATCCCTACAATTAATTAGAGGAAATAATCATATTTTCATTTCAACCATCATTATTTTATTATAAATACTTGTCATTATAGTGAAAGGGCATAATTTTTTGGACAGTGAAAACCAAGAAAATTAAGTTTTTGGACAATAAGAACCAAGGCGCAATGCGGGTAAATTGTAATTTATCTCCATGTGTTATTTAAAATATTCACATAAGCTTCTACGAAAACAAAAAGATCATTTTATTTTCTTGTATTTTTTAAAAAAGAGTACATTGACTCTATGTGAGGAGGCTAATTTGCACATTTTTTAAAAATATAGGGAGATAAAAGAATATTTTATTTTTTATGAGAACTTATGTGAATATTTCGAATAACATAAGCAAGTAATTATAGTTTATCCCAGACAATTATTTCGAGATCCGAAACGTATTCAAAATGTGTTTAAGTCGTTTTTATTTAACTTTATGTCATTTCAAAAAATAAATAAAAATTGATAAAGTATTATTTTTGCTCGGTCAACATCAAACCCATTCATAATACAGAAAAATTCATTTACAACACAACAGCTGGGCACAAAATCACTCCTTCCATTTTTGTGTTTTGCATTCTTCTCTTCTTCTTCATAAGCTACAAGCAGAGAGTAATCTATAGAACAATCAATATTCCTAAATGGGTAAAGGTGGGGCTTTGAGCGAAGGTGTACTGAAGAAGATCCTTCTCTCCTATACATATGTAGCCATATGGATCTTTCTCTCTTTCATGGTGATCGTCTACAACAAGTACATCCTAGATCCAAAGATGTATAATTGGCCTTACCCCATATCCCTCACTATGATTCACATGGCTTTCTGCTCATCCTTAGCTTATATACTCGTACGCATCCTGAAGGTTGTCGATCCCGTCACCATGTCTTGGGATCTTTACGTTAAATCTGTAATTCCAATTGGCCTTCTCTACTCTCTATCCCTTTGGCTTTCTAATTCTGCCTACATTTATCTTTCCGTGTCCTTCATCCAAATGCTTAAGGCCCTTATGCCTGTTGCCGTATACACCATAGGCGTGATGTTCAAGAAGGAGAGTTTCAAATCCGAGACAATGGCTAATATGATCTCTATCTCAATTGGGGTTGCGATTGCGGCATATGGTGAGGCAAAGTTTGATTCCATGGGCGTTGTTCTTCAACTCGGTGCTGTCGCTTTTGAGGCCACCAGGCTTGTCATGATTCAGATCTTACTTACTTCTAGGGGTATCTCCCTCAATCCCATCACCTCCCTTTATTATGTAGCTCCATGTTGCTTGGTTTTCTTGTTTCTTCCGTGGGTTTACGTCGAGTATCCCATTCTGACGGAGAAATCAAGCTTCCATCTTGATTTCGTGATTTTCGGGACCAATTCATTCTGCGCATTTGCGCTGAACCTGGCTGTGTTCTTGCTTGTTGGGAAGACATCTGCCTTGACCATGAACGTGGCCGGCGTGGTGAAGGATTGGCTTTTGATCGCCTTCTCTTGGTCTGTGATTAAGGATACGGTGACTCCTATCAACTTACTTGGTTATGCATTGGCGTTCTTGGGTGTGGGTTATTACAATCACTCCAAATTGCAAGCGCTGAAGGCCAAGGAAACTCAAAAGAAGTCTCAACAATCTGATGAGGAAGCTGGAATGTTGTTGGCGGAAAAGAACGAGGAGAGTAGTGGAAGCAAGAAGAACGAGTCACACGATTGATACATAGGATGGTGTTTGATCTCCCATGCATGAAATGGGTTTTTGTTGCGACGAGAAAGGGAACATTTAGGCATGAAATAGAATTTCATAAGATTGTTCTTGAGGATGAATAGATGTGGCTTACTTAGATTCTTTTCTAGGTCTCCAGCATTAGGAATTTGTTCAATGTGGTGCTCTCATTTATCATTTTCTGAATTTATAAAGTTTGCGTATTGCACATGGTTTATATTATTTTAACAGAATTATTTTATTGTTTGAAAACTTAATTTGGAAAAAAATAAAATAATACCAAGTGTTTTATATAAGTAAAGAAGGAATTATTTAAGATTTTTACTAGGTATTCATAAAATAAAAGCTAGGATTAAAGGTATTTTTCGTTTTTTAACTTTAGTTCTTTCTCATTTTAGTCCTTTATCTTTTTACGGTTTGAAAAAAGGTCCTGTAACCTTTTAATTTGTTCAATTTTAGGACATCAATCGTCAGATTTTGATCAAACTTGTCGGAAAATTCCATCGAAATCTGACGTGGCATTTTAATTTGGGGGAAGTGATTTTATTGGCTAATTATATATGACATAGCAATTGCATGTCTTTAATTTTATTTTAAAAAAAATCTGATGTGGCATTAAGTTATATATGTATTTATGATATATATATATATACACACATAAATATATATATTACACATAATATATACATGTATATAGGTGGTGGCGACGGTCACCCAAAGAAGAAAGGGGCATCGTTGCCGCCAAGGGTGAAGGTTCCTCTCCTTTTTCTCGCAGTCGCCCAGATTTAGGGCAAGTTGTCATCACCCAAGCTGGGCAACATATCGCCCACTTTCGTGCTGGGTGTTGACGGAGACGGCCAACCACCACCTCAACTTAATATATGTATGTATATAATCTAAATATTATTTTTCTTTCATGTCATAGTCACGTCACCTTTTATTCTTTTTTATTAAAGCCATTTAATTGCCACATCATATAACTTTAGCCATAAAATCACTTCCCTCAATTTGAAAAGCCACGTCAGATTTTGGTGTCATTTTCCAGCAAGTTTAGACAAAATCTGGCTACTAGTATCCTGGATTTAAGCAAATTCAAAATTACAGGACCATTTTGAAACTTTAAAAAGATAAAGGACTAAAATAAAAAATAACTAAAGTTAAAAGGACAAAAAATGCCTCTAGTCCTACAAACTATTGGCATATTGTTGGGTCATGAACAAGTCTTAAAACTCTTAATTGGTTTGCATGTATTTTTTTGGTTCTTTAAGTTTCTCTTTATATCACTTGGAATTTAAATTTCAATCTTTTTCAAAAATTAGATATTAGTGAGAAACTATAAAGTAATTCTTAAAGTTATTATTATAAATATATATTACATATATGACAACAAGTTTTATTTTGTAACTATATATTTATTAGTGGCAAAAATTGTGCTTTAAAGTTGTTACTAATTAAATATAATTTGTGACACATATAGTGACAAAATAATAGTAATTACTAAAATCATAAAAATTTATTATTCTGACAAAAATAAATATTCATGTCACTAAATATATATATATATAATTATTGATAATATTAAATTTTCAGTAATCTTCTATTTTTTTTTTATATTGATTTGTATTCTTTATTTTTCTAATTTGCTTTCTTCTACATATCTTGATGAATCAATGCACCATATTTCTCATCAAGATTTGTTTATGATTTAACTTTCTCAACTTTTATCGAATTCTTAATCAATTATAATTAAGTGACGTAACTGATATTTTATTTTTATTTTCTTCTTTAATATGAGTATGCCTTTCAAATTAATATATTAGATACAATATACGATTTTTCTTTGGTAATTGCATCATTTTGTATTTATATTTTCTTCATTAATAAGTTAATATAATACACACTACAAAGAAAAAAAAAAAAATTGTCCCATTGCTATGATTTCTTAAAATATTCGCCGCAAACTGCTTTAAATGAAAATCGATGACATATTATGATTTCTGAAATCAATCAATTGTTCAATATATGCTCGAAATATGATCTCTCACATTGATTTATACCAATTGGAGAAGATGCACCTGAAAGTTTCAATAATATTGCTCGAGATGATGAAGTATTTAAAAAAAATTCAAAACTATCACAGAGACATATACAACTACCATTTAATAATGTCAAAGATCATAGATATGAAGTATGGTGCGATTTAGCTATCATTTCTAACATCGTCGTATGGTAGCTCTTATGTGTTTATGGTGGTCTTATTTTTTGTTCTTTTAGGACTTCATGATTTTCAAAATAGGATAATTGAAACGTTCAGATGGAGCTTTTCTAATTTGTAAATACTCAAATTATATTTAAAATTTGCGGAAGGATATTTTCAAAATATCACATATTAACATGACTGAAGTCTTATCACAGGGAATTGCACATATGACAGAACTAATCTCAAGTGGGTTACTATAACTTTCATGAATGTTTCTCCTTTGTTGGTGTTTCCCACTTTGCATTCTTCAATTGTGCACTTCCATAGCAACTTCTTTTGTGTTTTTGTCGATGATTGTAAACGGCATCAGTCGCTTAAAAGCAATGCAAAGCATAATGTGAGTACACGACTAGGCCAAAAAAACCTATTCTGAACCCGCCTCATTAATTCAGGTTTGAAAAATAGAGACTAAGATGGACAGCGAGTCATAAGAAAAAATAGGACTCGCCCGATTTTGGTGTTGATTTGTCCATGAGGACCCACCACGAGACTAAAAACAATATAAACTAAAAACACATAAAGAATAGGAGTATCCAGCTTTAAACTAAAAACAAACTCTCACAAGCTAATGCATGTGGCCACAAGTATCAAGCTTACAATGAAGGATATACCAAAAATATAAATACAATTCTAGAATTCTTCTGAACTTTCCAATTTGCTAAAGCACTAGATCCATACCCTTACCTGTTGCTTTGTGTCAGCCTTCTTGACAAAATTGATACAACAAAATCAAAGATGAATAGTACTGAAGATGTTGACAGATTCAACATTCTTAATGCTAATCTTCGAATGTGCTCATGAAACCACCCATGAAGCCAGCACCATTACAATTTCCACAAAGGATCTCCTTTTTACCCCTATGGAAGGTGAATATCAAGTAGTCAGTAATATATTTGGTAGTTAGTGCGAGATTGAACCAGAGAAACACTTGAAGCAAAAAATCAGAAGTCACAACAGCAAGCCAGTACAAGATAGCAAGGTACTGAACAACGGCATAGGTTCCAGCAAGGAGCAACCTGGCCAGATTCTGCTTGTAACTAAGATTTGCTAACAACGAAGATGTACTAAAGATGTTCACAAGAAGTCATAAAAGAAACAGATTTTTTATTAGTCTATCGTACAATTTGTTTCAAGAGTATGGGGGTGGAGGACGTATGACTATCTCACATGTGGAGTTCCTTTATAAGTATGGACAATAAGTAAAGAATGGTATGAGCAACTAGCAAATTTGATAAACCTCACACATTTAGAGAACATATATGAGACGGAAGAAGAAAATGATGACTCGTACTGGCTCCACGAGAGAATATGCTGCTTTGCAAAGTTTAGCTTTCAATAAATGCCTACAAATCTTCACAATATGCCTTTCCCATTAGCCATTGAGTATGACAAGTTATCTACTTTAGTCATTATTTCTCTAGAACACCACCAAGGGGCTCATTTTAGTACTTCCAATGATATTGTCAATTTGGATGGCTCTAGGTAGGATGCTTCAATGACAGGCTAGAGCTCGAAGTGACAAACTTAATTGGGAAAATCAAAAAGCGTAGACCCAAACTTATATTGTCTTGGTTCAGAGTGCATCAATCCAAAAAATATCAATAAGTAATTAACGGCGTACCTGCAAAGCCAACACAAGGTGCCAGCTTTGAACTGCCCGTTAAAGTGATCCACTGAATTAACTCCAGTACCTTCACACTGGGGACATTTTTTTGCACCTAATAAGTTTATAGCAGAAAGGAAGGACAGTGAGCTCAAACCTCCGTCAAGAGAAAAGAAAACGTTTTGCTTATCAGCAAATACTCAAGGAAAGATACTTCATAGAGTTAGTAACTTTTGTGTCTTAACATTTAGGAGGTATTGGAATTAGAAGAAATACACAGGTTATAAAGTATTTTGTGAAGAGAGCAGCACAAATGCCAAGAAAATATATCCACCATTGGTATTATCTTTTTTGTACCTAAAATCAGAGATATGAGAGGACAAATTAATGAGAAGTAATGTAGATGGAGATTGAATGAAGAAAGAAGAGTTAAGAAACCATCCACTAAGAGTTCCTTAACCAATTTGTTCAAATAAACCCTCATTTCTCCCTTCCCGTTGATAGTGTAACACTAATCTTATAATAAAAATTGAAGGAAAACCAGCTAAGCAGTTCCAGGTTAATACTTTCTCCATTACTTCCTACTACATACAAATTTGTGGAAAGGAAAATGCATAAAACTTCTAGCAGAATCAGGATATATATCAAAGTTGAATACTACAAATCTGAGTGTAAAACAGAAAAGACCACTGGCTGGTGGGCGGCTCTTAGCCGATGTTTATCATCAGAGCCTTCCGCTGATCATTCACCTACTTCATTAAAAAAATTATCTTAATGCAGAGCCAGCTCCATTGAATCACCTTCTGATTGAGTTAATATTCCTAGATCAGCCAAAGTTACCTCCGGCTCAGCTAGACTGAAGCAAAGGAAATTTTGGTTCTTTCCGAGCTTGAAGATAGATTAAACTGAAACCTCTCTTCAAGCTTTCACTCTAATTAGCAGTTCATAAGATGCAATGTCTTCAAATAACCAAAGAAATTACATTCGTGCTCAACAAACTACAAATAAGATATGATCTAGCAGTACAAAACAGAAAGTTTGGGAAGGGAACCAATGTTAAGCAAACATTTGGAACAACATGAGAACAAAAGGAGACAAATAGTCTTCCACTAACCATTTCCCTCACAATCAGTACAGAGAATGCTAGTCGTTTTGGTGCTAGATTTTTTGTCTGCGGCCTGTAAATTAGAACAAGACAAAGTGAAATTCAAAAATCAGCGAAAACACCGTGTGATGGTAAAAGGCACAAAGGGAGAAACGGAAATGATTATAAGAAGGCAAGAACAGAAAACCCAACGAAGCCAAATAGTAAACAGCCAGCTAATGTGTACTCAAGAACCAATGTATTAAACTGTATGAGAGGAAGCTTTTCAAATGGAACTCCATCTAATTTATATGCCAAAAATTGTGTGCAATTAATGGCTCGACGCTACCAATTTCTTTGAGCCATGACAATGCAATTGATAAGAATATGATGCTTTTCATTTGGCTAAGAACATGAAATCGATAATCCCAATGCAAATGCTCCATTCAATAACACTCCATTCAGCCCTGTGAGCTCTAAACCAGGCGATAATCACAACATTGAAAAACCAACTGCCAAACTACCTTTAAAACTCTGAAATCAGCAGTTCTAGAGCTGTATGTGGCATCAGATAGCCAATTGACTTTCCTACCAGCATGGAGACTTACAGGTCCTGAAAGAGAAATTCAAGTTTAAAACATTTAAGAGTATGCATGAGTAACAAATTCACTTGCATTAACCTTCTACACAGACGCATCCAAATTCCAGTAGATGTAAATCAATTAAATCAGTATGCAACACAAAAACGAAGAATACAAAACCCATTACAGAAACATACGTACACGGACACAGAGATGAAGGAGTTACCAGGTTTTTCAGCGGTGTTGAAGGAAATCAGAGGTGAAAAACAAAGAGAGTTCGCCATTTCTGTGAAGAGATGTTGAAATTGATTTCCTTTTCCTCTCTTGTTTTTAGAGTTTTCAGCAGAGGGACGGGAGCTGTTTGAGAATATATCTAGATAAGGCCCGCCCCAGCTTTGAGAAGATATTATCTTTTACAACTTATTTGGTAGTCTATTTACAAAAATAACCCTGGTTCATTAAAATATTACAACTTCATCCTAGATATCATTCAGATATTGAATGAAACAATGAATGCGACATGGCCTGATTCATACTAATAAAATTCTGTTTGATTTCATTGTATTGTACAAGTTTATAGACTTCTACCATACAAATAGGCATTGCTTCTTGGAAATAACAGTAACAAACTAATTAAAATTGCACAGGTACAGTGTTACTCTTCACTTGATTGTGTGAGAGCTCAAATACGGCGTCAGACACGTCATAAGTGTGTCCGACATATTTTAGATACATTTTGAATTTTTTTTTTTATAATTTCAAAAAAACTTTGATCAGTTGTCTTTTTAAAGAAAAGAAGAATTAATTTACTCCTCTCAAATTAAGAGTATTAGGATGAAACTATTAAAATATTCGAGAGATGTTCATGATAATTTAACTAATTTAAATTTTTGAAATTTTTTTATTGCATACTTTTTAAAATAAATTAATTGTCTATATTTTTAAGCTACATTTAGTTAAAAATGTAGATGTAAGACATGCTTAGTTTATATTTTATATTGATATTTTTTGTATTGCATATTTTAATTTTATGATAAATTGAATATATATAATAAAAATACATATTAGACATAACTGTGCCAATACTGTGTCGTGTTCTTATCTTTCATTACAAAAAACTGCGGGATTTGGGATGGATAACGCGACGTTACAAAAAATCGTTCCTAATTGGGACGGTCATTGGAACTTTTGAAGAACGGAGTAAGGTCGTTGACGTCATATCCTCTTATATTTCATCCTTTATTTTTGAAATGGCAAGACCGTTACAAGAACCATTCTAATTATTGAGTTACAAGATGTATTTCTATTATCGTGCTGGAAGCAAAACGGTAAAATATTATAACGCAGTTTGAAATTCTTTTATAACCATTGGAACGAACAATCAATTGCAGATGGGTACCATTCCAAAATGCGGTCCAAAAACCATTGAAATATGGGGCAATGAAGAAAATCGTTTCAAAATGAGTTACAATTTGAGACGGTTACAATCCTTAGAAATGCTTGTATTACAAAACTTGTTCCTAAGTATGGTATTTGTGGAATATAGTTTGTGTTCCAAGTACAGTTCCAAAGAGAGATATAAATTTGGCACAGGTTCAGTAGATAGGAAATATTGTACTATAAGACCCATTCCAATGGCTAAATTTTAACGGCCTTTTTTGCATTCCAGACCGTGGTCCCGTTTCTAAATGTGGTGCAATGGCTATATTCTAACGGCTTTCTGTGGAGTTTCAAAAATCATTCCAAGGTCGCCGTTCCAAAAAATATTTCAATCCGAATGATATTTTTGTTAAATCTGCAGTAGGAACGGTTATTTCAATTTGACCGTTTCAAATCCAATTATATAATAATTTAGTATAGCGCTTTTTGAAAAGTAAGTGGGAAATTTAAAATTTAGAACGACTACTTTTCGAATTGCCCTTTCCAAGACCAGTTCCAATATAATTTAATATGGCGCATTCTGGAAAATAGGTGGAAATTTAAAATTTGAAATAGTTAAATTTCCTAAATCGTTTCAAAATTTATTTTAAATTCACCTTTCGTAATTGTATTCATCGACTGTTCTAATTTTTAAATTATCATCACCATTCCTAATGTAACTCGTAGCTGTTCGAAAATGTGTTTAAAAATGTCTAGTGTACGTTTCGATTATGATAACTTAACATCCGCAAGGCGGATTATTTTCAAACTTAAACACGTATAGCATTATGTGTATTTGAATATATCTAACAGTCTGATTTAAAATCACATGACCTATTGAAGGTTGCACCATTTTGAATCTCTCTTATTACGAACCAAATACGATATCTAAATATCTTTGCAACAAAAATGTCCAAAACTTTATCAAATATAGCCTTTTATCTATTTAATCATATCTAAGGGCCTGATCAAATTTTTAACGGTCTGATTAGGTGATACAATACAACAATATAAGATACTAGTTACATCTATGTAATACAAACAAATTTGAATATATAGATATATTTCATATAGAGCACATATATCAATCTCATGAAAAATATTTTATGTTGTCAATAGTCTTAATCCATTCATTATATACTTTTCTTTGTTCATTAAAGTGTGCGGTAAGGATTTTTTATAATTTTTATTTATTTTTTTGAAAAATAAATATTTATTTGGAATATTATTAGGAACGGTTCTTTAACATGGTAGGATCGGTTACAATATTGGGATCCGAAAAAGCGACGTCGTTTTTCCAAATAAGAAAGGTTTAGCTGATAAATAATTGTTCCTATTTGTTTTATTGTTTGAACGGTCATAATAAAAATGACCCTTCCAAAAATTGAACTGTAAATCTACCCCTTACCAAAATTATCACTGTTATGTAAATCTACCCCTTAGCAAAACTGCTCTCTCTCTCTCTCTCTCTCTCTCTCTCTCTCTCTCTCTCTCTCTCTCTCTCTCTCTCTCCTCTGTGTATATGTCTTTCTCTCCCCCTCCTATCTCGCTACTGCCTCCAGCCGCCCACACCACTCGCTAGCCCACCACCGCCACCACTCGCTTGCCCACCACCATTAACCCAAAACAAGATTAGTAATTTTATTTATGTATGTGATATGTACAATTTTGTATGTAAAGTGTGTAAGTTTTTGAACGAAATTTTTGTGTAATTTTTTATGTCTGTAATATGTGTAATTTTTTATGTCTGTAATATGTGTAATTTTTGTATGTAAAATGTGTAAATCTTGGGTGAATATTATTGTATGTAAAATATATAATATGTGAATGAATAGTTTTTTGGGTGAATTATTGTATGTTAAATGTGTAATTTTTGGGTGATTTTTTTTTTTGGGTGAATCAGTCAATGGCCGACAAAGATGAATGATAACCCCAAGAGACTCCAATCTGATAAGTATTGTCGTTTTCATCGGGATAGGGGGCACACGATGGAGGAATGCCATCACCTGAACAATGAGATAGAAAAATTGATCTAGCGGAGACATTTGAAGGAATTTATCAACCACTATCTACAAGGACGTCAATTTGACCGTGGTCCGTATGTGCCAACTCCTCATGATGGTAATTATCCCTCAGAAAGATCAGCAAGCCACGAAAGAGTGAACCTAAGTTCATGTAGCGAGAAAAATTATTTTCTGGCTATTCACTTGTAATAAGAGAAAACTCGAGTAGTAGCTCAACATATCCTTCTCCCCTTTTGATTTTTCCTAAAATATTGTATTCTGAATTTTAAGTAATGAAGTTAGTTTTCTTATCGTAGTCCTAACAAACCAAATTAATTTAGATCTAGAGATCCTTGAAGTTTCAAGAGTACCCTAGAGGCAAAAGTCGTCATTGCCATATAAGCAAAAATCGCTATTGCCTCAAGACCCCATAGATGAAACTTCATTAAGATTCCCATCAATAATGTTGCCCTGAAAACTTTACATCCCTTTGAAGTTGGTAAAAGACCGACTCTGGGACATGAAATATCCTTTGAGGCAACATCCCCTTATCAAAAATTCTTGAGGCAATGTCCCCTCATAAAAAAATATTGGACTCGAAAAATTTTGCCCCCCCCCCTTTCCGAAGTTGGTAAACCTAATTTCGGGGCATGAGCAAAAACATCCGTTGAGGTAACATTCGACGAATAAAAGTCATAAGAGAACAAAACAACAACTAAATAAGTGCAGTGACTACATTTATGAATATAGAATACTATCAAGTTACATGCCAAAATGTCTGACCATGTGAGTCGGAAGAAATTCACCCCAAGAGGCAACATCCGTAAAAAAAAAAAAAAAAAAATGCTCCGCTCCACCTTCTCCAAGGTCTTGGGGGCTTCGTCACCACATGTAAGAATTGGGTACGGGAAGTCTCATCTCTCGAAGATGACGCCTAATTCCTCAAAACAAATGAAATAATTTGGCGAAAAGAATGATTAAAATAAATGCCATAACTCTAAACAACCTCTACTAATAGAAAATGAAAACAAAAATTGATGAAAAATATTCAATGGTGTAGTGGTTAAAGTTAGCATTTACTATTTTTTTGACCTGGGTTCAAAACCCATGGAACGCAACAATATGCGCCTCCTTCCAACACTTGAGGGCTCGAGCTGGACTCGAGATGGGTGCGAACTACCAGTGCCTTGGGGCTGGGGCTGAACCACCTGGTGCACCCCAAATGGCTCCTTTAGATTAATCCCCATATATCTCTTCTGAAATTAATTCAATAATTTATTCTCATCCAAAATTAATTCTCCAATATCGTTAGTGTTCTGTGTGTGAGTTTTGTAGGTCCTCCTTTAATTAGACTTGAGTTTGTATCACATATACAATTTAATCTAATAACTAACTTGAGATTAATTGAATCATATTTAATTTATCACTCCTTATCAACTCATTAATCCAAAAGTACCCTTTACCATGAGTTGCCTCCTAGCAATGGTTCATGACACTAGAAAATAGATGAAATTGGTCTGAACCTTTAAGTGTGCGTACCATATAGATATTGTCCTTCCATCAAGCTATCTCCCTATTAAAGTCCAGGACATGAATTCTAAATCAGTTCTCATACGTGATCTCTATAACTATGTATCTACTCTTGACTGTGATTTTCATTAACCAACATAGAAACTATTTTTCTATTTGATCAATAGTTGTGGCCATAAACTTCTAGCAATTAACATAGTCCAAAGACATAGGAGATTGCCACCATCTCATAATGGGCGATCAACTCCTTAGAATGCACCACCGTCCATTTATGTTTTGACTGCATTGGTGCAGAATTTCGGCAACCACGTAATACTGCAGTCAGATTAGCCAGGACCAAAATACAGGCCTAAATACACAAGGTTACTATGGCTCATCAGGTCCGAGGACTAATTTTCGTACTATCGCTACTAAGGACTTATAGTCATACCAATTATACCGGACGAGCTTCCATATGACAACTCCTACAAGTCAATTTAGTGATTTTGACAATTCACTTGTCAAGCACCATTAAAGTGCATAGATGTATACGTCTGTTATCGATGAAACGCGACATTCATCACATGAATGCATCACTTAGTGAATTCTCTACTAAACTCCTTAATACCCATTCTTTAGGATTATCGACCTGGAATGTTTTAGATGGATCCTCGAAAGTTGATTTAAAGTTGCTGTCAAATGCGCCATCCAACTTCATTGATTTAACTAGTTTTGTGGGCTTGTCCATGAAATGCAATAATAATATATAATAAATACAACAAAGATGGCTAAAGAATAAATGAAAAAATGTAAGCAACCCCCTTGTGATATCGCAAATGAGTAAATTACCCCCTTATGAAAAAAAATAGTGATTTACCTCCCTATATTTTTTATAATACAATAATTTACTTCCCTATATTTTTCAAAATGAAGTAATTTACCTCCCTGTATAAGGAGGTAAATTGCTTCATTTTAAAAAGTACAGGGGATAAATTGCTATATTTTTTTCATAGGGGGTAATATGCTCATTTTCAATATCACATGGGGGTAAATTACTACCCACTCAAGAATAAACTATATTCATGATATTTAACATTTACATTGAATAAGATTATTAGCTATACATTACAAAATAGCTAATTAATTGATTTTTTGTCACCTATGCTGATAGATGAATCCTTGGCGTGCCACTTATTGACCTTCAAATTAGATGAACTTGTATCCAAATATTCCTTTTATTAACCTTGATGACCAAGGAATAAATTAAAGCTTAACAGCACTGAATATAACATTACTATGGTGCCTCAAGTCTAATGATTAAATTCGTACTACTACGTCATGAAATTTTTAATTCAACAATATCACTCCAATAAAGAATTTTCTACGAAATTGTTGAGTGAGCTTATTCCTCACAAGCACCCACACATACACATTAATGTCCCGATACTTGTGAACTAACTTATACTCCATCAGCTATCGACACACCGACACTATTTAACACAGCTCGACCAATTTTAAGATTAATAAAATAGTTGGAAACATGTGTAAGTTCCAAAAAAAAACTTGAGGTAGTCACACATTAACATCATTCAACAAATTTTCTTGATTTCTTATATGTTCTAAGTAAAAATATTTTGCACATAAATTTGTGTCTTTAACGATCCAAACCTCAAATAAGAGAAGGCGCCGTAACAATAATTGCAAGGCGTTATTATTATGAGTGGCAATAAGGACACGAAGAGGGGTCTAATTGGTTGTAGTGTCCGGAAGAGGAGGTGTTTAATATGGAAGTTGAAGGAGAGGCGGGAGGGCCAGGTAGGCAATTGCAAATATTGTTAATTTGTTTTATTTTTATTTTTATTTTTATTTTTCCATGTCTTATATTATATTTATATTTACTATAAAAAGGAGTTCCCGAACGCGAACGCAAACGCAAACGCCTACCACCGAGAAATACGCTGTCCTCCTCCTCTCTGTCTCTGTCTCTCTCTCTCTCTCTTCTCGAAATTTCCTGCTTCTCGAAAAGCCTCCGCTTAAACAAAACTTAGAATAGATACTTCCCGAAAAAAGGAAAAGAGTTTGAAATAGGAAAAAAAGGAAGGGAACGCCTCAAAACGATCCCAAACCCTAGAAATCACGCGGGTCTCCTTTAACGGGTTTGTCGATCAGTTATTGATGATTTCCGTTATTTGATCGCATTTTACATAAACTGCTTCTCTAAAATTTTTCTGACCTTTATAAAGGTGAGTCCGGGTTCTTTGTTGGGATTTCGACACTTTGCAACTCATTTGTTTTTCTTTTTTCCCCTAATTTCTTTCGATCTGCAAGATTCGGGTAGTTGTATTTGCCGTTTGTTGGGGGTGACGATGGAGGGGTTGTAGTGGAGGAAGTGTTGAATTTTTTGTTTTGGAATTTGTGTTACAATGTCGTGTGATTAGCGTTGTCGTTTATGGGGCTGAATGTTCAGATCTGCTTTTAGTTTCCATTGGCCTTGGTGGGTTTTCATGTTATTTGTCATCTGATTTTTTTTTTTTTTTTAAGTTATTTAGTTGTTTTGAAATTTGTTGGTTTGATGTGAAGGTGTCATAATTTTGGGGTTTGAATTTTTATTGACATAATGTTTTTTGTTTGTTTGCGCATAAGCATTCAATGATTCAAAGTTGTGTATTTCTAAGTATCTGAGCTGAGAACCTTTGTAACTGGTAGAATCCATATACTTGTTGATGCAATTCTTTGTGTCATTTCCCGCGATCCTGTCTGCAAAACAGGTTGTTTTTGTGGGGAAAAATTGGATTTAATATACATTTTTTTGTGGTTCTTTTCAACTGTGAAATCCACGGTTAAGAATTTCCAGTGATAAAAGTTCCACTAGTTAATGGTGTACAGTTTAGGGAGACCTTTTAGGGGGAGGAATTGTAATAATGAAATGATTCCTGCTGTGTAAAGTGGTTACTTGCATATTCTGATTTGTGCATTGCACCTGTTCTGCAGAGAGGACATGGCACTCTTCGGAGAATTTTGGTGATATTTGACCTAGTTGGTCCATACCCTTGTGGGTTAAATTTACTGAAAAATTTTAAATTTTGGGTTTCACACGAATCTATTCTTCTCATAGACTTTGGCGGTCCGTTGCCACAACTACATCATGGTAACCACTGCTGCAACTTCTGCATTTCTCCCAATAGCTTCTCCAGCTTCAGACTCCTCTGGAAAAACATTGGGAAAGGTTGGAGGAAGTATTCCTGCAAATGTTGATGCTCGTGGAACTAGTGCTAAATCAAAATCCTCATCTTCAGGAAAATTACGGGTTAATGCCAATGCACAAGCTCCTCCTAAGGTTAATGGGACTAAGGTTGGAGTTATAGATGGTCCTAAGGCTGAGGATGAGGTGGCCGTGTCACCTCCCCCACGGACATTTATTAACCAATTGCCTGACTGGAGCATGCTCCTTGCTGCCATTACTACAATATTTTTGGCTGCAGAGAAGCAATGGATGATGCTTGATTGGAAACCAAAACGGCCAGATATGCTTGTTGATCCTTTCGGCTTGGGGAGGATTGTGCAGGATGGATTGGTATTTCGTCAAAACTTCAGTATTAGGTCATATGAGATAGGGGCCGATCGGACTGCTTCGGTAGAGACACTGATGAATCATTTGCAGGTGCTTGCTAGAATTCATTAATATAATTCATTGATGTGTTAACCTTCTTTAATAATTATAAAGTATTAGATTTTTGGCTCACGCTTGGTTGATGAATTTGCACAATTCTACAGGAAACAGCTCTAAACCATGTAAAGAATGCTGGCCTGCTTGCTGATGGCTTTGGTTCAACACCAGAGATGTGCAAAAGAAACTTGATTTGGGTAGTTACTAAAATGCAGGTTCTTGTGGATCGTTATCCTACATGGTATGGTTAATGAACAGAAACACTTAAGCAAGCTTGATGATACTGTCATTTTCTTCGGCACTTTGTATAAATGTTATGTAATTAGTTCATTTGATGGCTTGAGATGTTTTCCTTGCAGGGGTGATGTTGTTCAGGTAGATACCTGGGTAGCTGCATCTGGGAAGAATGGTATGCGTCGAGATTGGCTTGTGCGTGATAGCAATACTGGCGACATACTAACTCGGGCTACAAGGTTATAAAATATATAATTTACATGCATAGCAATTTTCCTATTTGAATAACTTTTTCATGTTCCTTCTGTTTCTAAGTAGACTTGCTGTAGCCTTTATGTCAAATAGTGGGTTGTTACTGAATGAAGCAGTTCCTTTTATTATGAGGAACTGGATTAAGTTACTTTTGAGAGTGAGGAGAGGGGAAAATGGTGCTTGGATTCTGCTTTCAAGCTTCATATTCTGGTCTTGAAATTCTAAGGGATTTGTTTAGTTAGAAATGTGGAATATAGAGCTGTATGTATTTATAAGCTGTGGATTCCAGTTTGCTAAGCGAATAATTCGTTGTCTTGGTTGTTCCATTTTGAAATAATGGCAGTTTGTGGGTGATGATGAATAAAGAGACGAGGAGATTATCAAAAATTCCGGATGAGGTTCGAGAAGAAATAGGTGGCTATTTTGTTGATTCTCCACCTATAGTGGATGATGATAGCAGGAAGCTACCAAAGCTTGATGATAACACTGCAGACTATATCCGTACTGGTTTGACTGTAAGCGGCAGGCTATTCTCTAATTCTGTAGCCTACTTTCAAGTTTTTCTGGCTTTCTTAAGGCATATGTTCTTTGTATGCAGCCTAGATGGAGTGACTTAGATGTGAACCAACATGTGAATAACGTAAAATATGTTGGTTGGGTTCTTGAGGTAATTCTTTTTGGCCTGTCCTTTTGCCTTTGGCAAGTTTTTACTGCTTTTTTGTTCCATTCAAGTGCTTGGAACTATTTTTCAGTTTGTTCTAGTACTAGTTTTCTTCATAACAGTCTTCATTTTAACTATTCAAAAAGTATATTTATTCATAAATATGAAATAAATGTGCTTAAAGACAATCCGTCAGACCTCTCCTTTAGTGCGTCTACCTCCACAGTTGGTATGTAGTGATTTTGGTTGGACTTCTTGCTAGGTTCAACACCTGCATGGATGATGAAATGCATAATATGCCAATAAAGAATTAGTCAAATCCCCATGTCTATGCAACATATGGGAAGTCTATAATCTGAGCAATAATATTGGTCATAACTTTAATATATCCATTATATGTTTGCAAGAGACAAAAATTACATGTATTATCTGTGAAGACTTTACTGAATGTTTTTCTGGTTGTCCCTTGAGGTATCTTTTTGCGTTACATCTGGAGAATGTGCTCTCTTTAAACTGGGAACAAATGCAGTTTTGCCTCATTGGTCCAAGGATCAATTCTGTCCCCCACATGAGGGTGCTTTACCATCCATAAGTATGCCCATTGTTTCAATTAGATCGTATATTAGAGGTCTCATTTTCCTGAACATGTTGAAAAGTTGCACGGAAGTTTGAGTTCCCAGACTTTCTTTGTCTGCTTTTAGGAGAATTTCATCCAATTGCCAAAAGTATCTCTGGAGCAGCATAGTGTATATTTAACTGCCTATCCTTTAGAAGGAATTAGACTCTTAACAGAGATTTCTGGGAAAAAGCATGTATAGTTCTGTCAAAATCCTGTTCATGTCTTTTAAAGTAAGTGAATTGAGATTGAAAAGCCAATGATAGCTTGATGCCGCTAAAACTAGGAAGAATTTATCCCCATTTAATTAGTGAAGAATTATAACCAAAACTATGACTTGCCTTCTTAGCCTCAAAATCTCTCCCCCACTCTTTGATATTGTAAATTACATGTGCATGCATAACTAAGTAGATATTATGTATTTGTTATAAATAAGATATATATAAGTCACCAAATATGCAAGTACAACATGTTTATGGTTTATTTATATACTAATTA
The DNA here is from genome assembly GCF_026168435.1 of Sesamum indicum. Classification (NCBI taxonomy): domain Eukaryota; kingdom Viridiplantae; phylum Streptophyta; class Magnoliopsida; order Lamiales; family Pedaliaceae; genus Sesamum; species Sesamum indicum. The sequence continues at coordinate 14,918,556 of NC_142661.1, forward strand.
GATACATAATTATAATTTCTGTAGAGAGATTTATTTATATGATATGCATATATTTATGTCTTCAATATATATTGTACACATGCATTTTATATAAATTAATATCTGCAATTACTTTTACTGTATCCCTAGTTTATGTAAATGTCTGTGTTCATAGTGTGTATGTGATTATATACTAATTTTGTGTGATTACTCACCTGCAGCGCAAGTGGGTATATATACTGGATATACATATATAAATGTATTAAATAATATTTAATTTTTACATATGTACTAGTATGAATTTACATATCATAACAGTGTAAAAAGCTTATGTATAGATGTGATGTGCTTGAAAACGTTTTAATATTTATTGTTATACACAAAGTTATGTATAATTTCATAATACACGGACTTGTGTTATACGTAAAATGATAATAATGTTATTAGCTATCTGCTTAAATGTTAATGTTACAAGAAAGGTGAGGTACTGATTAACAAGCAAAATCCAATTCCAATCTAATAATGTAGCTAAAGTGAAGCAAGCAAAAGAATGGAAGTTCCTCTGATATGTGGCTTCGATCCATCTTTATAATGAGGCAACGATATAAGAAAGAGCGTGCTACTTGGCCTGACCTTTCCTAAAATGATTGGTGTAAAAAGTCTGTTATATTCATTGCTTTTTTATTTGGATGATTTTATTTAGCATAATTCTTCTACTTTTGGAAAGAGAACAATGGTATCTGGCGTTTTTTCCCTGTGATGCTACTATTGTGTATTTTGTCAGTATTATTCCAATTACTTCATTCTTTTTGCAGAGTGCTCCATTACCAATCTTAGAGACTCATGAGCTTGCTGGTATGACTCTGGAGTATAGAAGGGAGTGCATGAGAGACAGTGTGTTGCAGTCCCTCACTGCCGTTGTGGATAAGGGTGTTGGGGATCTGGCAAATTCTGGTTTTGTTGAGTGTCAGCATTTGCTTCGATTGGAGGGTGGTGGTGAAATTGTCAAGGGAAGGACACAGTGGAGGCCCAAATATGCTGACAGGATCGGGAGCTGGGGAGAGCTCCCAGCAGAGAGTGCTTAGTGCCATGTCTTCCCTGAAAAGGTGGTACTCTTTCTTGCTGTGTAGTAGAATACTGCTTGTGCTCAATCATTTTACTTTGTCCATCCATGTAATATCCAGTCTAATTTATGTTTTCTTTTTTCTTTTTTTTTCCCCTGATTCTTAGTAATTTTTTTATTCCTTAAAGATACAGTCAGTTTTTAAGTCATTGTAAGTACCTCCCTCTTTCTGTCTCGGCCGTCATTTAATATCCAGCTGCCCCCAACTAAGGGATGTACCCTCAGCTGATGTATTTTCTAGCTACTATTTAATGTTTGCAAGGAAAGTTTGGTGAATGGTGGTTCATTTTCATTACAGTTGAACCAGCTTTCTGCCTGAAAATGCACAACTAAATATATTGAATGAACTTAGACATGCAAACGCTGATTGCTGCTGAAAAAGCAGGTGCACAAGCTACTATTTCGGCAGAGATCCAAAAAATTAAATGGTCTATTAGTTTTAAGCTTCTCCATAGAATTGTAGTCCACAGAAATAAGACGCATTCAATTGAGGCCAAAAGTCAGTCAGGTTGTTGACATAATATTTTCTTGGTTGATAATCAACTTGTAAATGTATAAACCACAGGCTGTCTTGGATAATCTGAGCGGTTGAACTACTATTTATTATCCCGCGAGACTTGAAAAGTAAGCTTGGATTATAGCTTTTTTAGGCTCGCTTACGCTGAGCAATCTTGCATTTTGTTCTGTATCCCGATTAGAGTTATTTACATCTAGCTCTTGGAGGTTTTGACTTTTGGCATCCATATCCTAAAGTTCTAGTTTTTGGCAAATACTCCCTTATTGAGATCTTATTACATAGTGAGGAGAGAATTATCCGCTCTCCCTTAATGTTAGTTTCATTATACGGAGTAGACCTCTGTAGTTTGAAAAATTATACGTAATATTTTTGATGTTTTGTTGTTAAATAAATAAATTTGTCTATTTTAGGATTCACAGAATTTACTGAGATCAACAAAAATTTGAATAAAAATTCTTATTACTAATTTGTCATAGGCCAAATGCATCTTTCTTGCCTTTAAGAAACTTACATTAACTTAATAAGATGAACTCTATCTTTACCATTACGTTACATAGATATACAAAATTTAAATACTTAACTATTTCTTTTTATTTGACACTCTACTATTTTATAAACATATAAAGAAATATAAAAGTGTAGTTCTAATTGTTATAAAACTTAAAATAAGAATTCACTAAAAGGACTAATGTTTATGTAATTGTGTAACTATAACCCCGAACTTCAGACATCACTACCGACCCGTCTATTGATACTGAGGATTAGCTTATGGTTCAATTCCATTGGTTCTTGTGACTTATCTCATGAAAAATTTGTGCAATGACTGATCTACCTACTCAACTAGATTGTTGATTAGCTTGTACATATATATATATATATATATTAATTGAATAAGCGATTAGAAAGTCAATTAGATTGGTTTTTATGTAATCTATTTGATAATTTCGATGTAATGTAATATAATTAATGAATAAAATGATTATTCATTTCTTGACTTTTATCTTTGTTAAGCTCTTTTACTTCTGTTGAATTCCACTAACATCACAACAAAACCTATAGATCAAATAGACAACCATGCACTTGGGTCACGTATTGAATGACAGCTATAAAATCAATTGCTGAGGGTTGGGTTTGAAACGTTCCAAATTGAGAATCTCGATATAGGAGTATTCTATAGAGACTTGCACTAAGCATCGCATCCATTGAATGAGTATCTGTCCCCCTGTCAGTATTATGACAGCAATATTTTCTACACACTTTGAGACTCGTTTAAGCCCTTAGAATATGTGACCACAATGATTGAAGGAATAGGATAGGTTTCCCTTATCAATTAGTGGGGTAATGAGGACTCAAAGTTATAACTATAGATGCCTAGTTTAGAATGAGATCGAAATCTAATTCTATGCGCTAGACTAAGGTTGGAGACGGTTGATAAAAAAACCGTACTCGTATGAAAACTTGGAGCTTAAATGTTCACACATAGTTCACCTAGTCTCTAGTGCCATGGACTATTGCTAGACAACCACCCATGATAACGAGCTATTTCTGGTTATCGGTTAATCGAAAATAAATAAATTAATTAGATTAATTAATAATATTGGTCACACACACCCAAGTCTAGCTGAACGTGAACCTAAATAGTTATACTCTAATCAACAGTGTGTGATGAAATTAATTTAAAATTAAATTCGAACGGAAGAGATTAATCTAATTAAATTAAATTGATTTCTCCGATATAGAATAAATGATTGGATCATTTATATAAAAATTCATTGCTTGGATTTTTTCTAATATTAACTAATTGGATTAGTTGATTTTTCAGTTTATGCCTTTTAAATTAATTAAACTAATTTAATTCGGCTTGTCTTAATTTATGAATTGGATTTATAAATTAAAAGAAAAATTGGGCTTAGGTCTTTTAATTGGACTAAAATACTTGGACTTTAAAATGATACTACCACAAAATTTCTATGGTGACTCAATTCAAAGTATTAATGTTGCAATATCGCATCAGAAATTTTCAACTAGACATTGTTACTCCATCAGGGAATTTCTTAGAGAGTCATTAGATCACTTGTTAAAAGAAACATCCCCCTACATATACACAAGTGTCTCACGGTAATGCATATGAAATGAGATATTCTCCTCGTGAGCATGTTTCTCCCATCTTTGCGGGACTATTTGTGTCTATCTCAATGATTCTTGATTTGACATATTCAAGAATAAAATCATACATACATATTTTACTATCTCCATCATAAGTGTGACATCATAGTCATGTTGATCTAATGACTTTATTTGATTCGAAGACATAATGCTAACATATGGATGAAGCTTACTTCGTATTCATATGAATTTAATTAGAAAATTTGTACAACAAGAATATTAAGCATCCAACCTAGTGGATATCCAAGAATATTAATTGGCATCCTGTCCACTATTCTAATATGAACTATCATACCCCCATAGCTATTATTACAACAACAATAACTATTACTACTATTATTATTATTGATATGGTCATAACTAGACGGCCCAATGCGTGGCCATTTGTTAGCCTAGTAACAGGCCCAAGGGACTTAATGGAGCGAAAAGCCCTAGAAAGGCCCCATGGACCTTCCCCCAGCTAGGGCCTGAGAGAGTTAGAGTTTAAGAGAAAGATTGGTCTTTGAGAGGACCAAGGAGCCCAATGCTACTGTGGCTGCCAGCGAAGCGAGCCAAACATCATTTGAGCAATACCTGATGAAGAGGTCCGAGAAGGCAAACTCTTGGAGAAGTAGGATCCTTACTCTGTTGTTTAGACTTCTCCAACTAACAAACTAGGAATCCAAAGAGATTTATCCACTGTCAACTACCTCCCTGACTCCCTGGGGGACCAAACTCCCTTGATACTAGGGGACTTCGAGTATAAAATTAGGTTGTGCTTCCTCTAGCAGGAGGATGGTTTTAATTTTGAAGCATTCACAAGCAATTTTTCATACACGCGCTCGTTGCATCCATTCTTTCAACATAGCTTGCTATTTTCTTTATGTTTTCTCTCTTTCTACATTATTATTTAAATTATATATACTAATTTGGGTATCGGAGTGCTAATATTTTTTTTGCAGGTTCTTATTTTTAGACTTGCAAAGAATTTGGTCTACCAACGAGCTCAAATTCATATGTTACTCTATTCGTGCATTTTTTGCACACATCTAATGGTGCTATCTTTTGGAACACAAAGTAAGACATGAGTACTAACGGAAGCTCCCACCAACAACCTCAACAAACAAAAGCCTATGGAGGTGGCTGAAAATACTTAAGCTCTCCAGGTAGTGGTAGACAACTCCTTAGCCCCTTGCTAGAGGACCAACAATTGCAGGATCATCCAGGCCCTCTGAACCTACAATGGATTCTCCAAACAATACGTTGTCAGCCACCTCCTCAGTGAGGTTGTCTCCAAGTTTGATGGGGCCTATACAAATAGATGATTACATCAACAATACTAGAGTAATTGATGGCGGTGATACACATAGTTAAGAAAAAAGAAGAAACCTATGAAAATAGAGGGGAAGATTAGGCAAAAGGCATAGCCTCCTGTGCTAAAAACTTCCCTCTAAGTGGGGGGTGGGGTGGGGTGGGAATGATGCTGCTAAAGAAATGAGATTAAGAGAATGGGTAGGTTAATTATACTCAAGCTAGGTAACTGCCCTTCATGGACGTGGGGCACGCGCAATAGTGGGTACCATCACCCCACTAGGAATAGGCGATGATGGACACACATGCATCCCCCAGATTATGTTAGACTCTCGCATTCAAATCATGTCTGACAAAGCACATCCCGTAATCCGAGGGGCTGTTTTCCAAATTCCTTTGTAGGAATAAGAATGTGCTCGCCAAAAAAAGAGTCTCTCTGGAAGGTAGAGGTCTCTCCCCTCTAGAAGGAACTCTCTACTCTAAGAAGGGTTAAGTTGGCCTGGTCCTCCTTAAAGTAGGAGGGACTGAATGATGTGGTCATAAATAGGCGGTCTAAGGTGTGACCCATTTGTTAGCCCAATAATAGAGCCAGGGTGCCCAATGGAGCAAAAGGCCTCGACAAGATCCCATGGCCCTTCCCCTAGCTAGCTGGTCTTTGAGAAACCCAAAGATCCAATCCCACCCTGGCTCCCAGCGAAATATTTGTTCAGGTTGCCAAACGTTATTTTAGCAAGACTAATGAAGAGGTCTGGGAAAGCAGACTATAGGAGAAGTAGGATCCTTACTCTGCTGAGGTCTTCTGATTAAGTTGGACACCCTTAGACTTCTCCAACTAATACATGAGGAATCCAAGGAGTTATCCATTGACAAGTACTTCCCCGATTCCCTAGGGGACCAGACTCCTCATCACTGGGGGACTTTGAGAATAATTAACTATTAATTCTGTCTACTCACCATGGAAGAAATGTAGATTAGGTTGCACGAAAGAAGGGACCTTATAGAAGTCATTTTTTAACCAGGTTTTGCCTCATCAAGCAGGAGGATGGTTTTTTGAAGCATTCACCAGCAATTTCTGATATACACACTCGTATTCATTCTTTCAACATATCTTGTTATTCTCTTTTCATGTTTTCTCTTTCTACATTATTATTTCTATTTTTTATATTAACTTGAGTGTCGAAATCCTAATATTTTCTTTTGTAGATTCTCATTTCTAGGCTTGTAAAGAATTTGATCCACCAAAGAGTTTCAATTTATAAAATATTATACTCATTCATTTTTCGCACGCATCAATTAATTCTTATTATATAGGGAAAAAAAGAAGAAAGAAAAAATAGGAAGCCTAAACAAATTAAGTTGACAAAGGTCGACAACAGTGCTTTCAAAGGAAAACATGTGCTTCATATACATCATAACAGCCGACGGAACGGCGGCCGACTAATTCGAAGTGTGATTGAAAATAGTTTTCCACCCACCCAAAACTACTCCGCCACGTCATCCCCATTTAAATCACCCTTTATATATATAAATAAAAATTTATGAAAGAAAAACATTTTACCTTATTTGAAGCGTCTTACAAACCCTAGTCCCCCAATCCAACAGGCCACACACTACCGCCTCGACCCGCAGGCACCATCGATACTGAGCTTAACTTTGATTAGAGCTTCGGCTTGAAGCAATTGCAGGGAATCAACCGTACTAAGCGAAGCTCTCACCGGTTTTATTTTTCTGGTGCTTTTACTTCTCAGTCAACCTGTGAGGTAGTCTGGCTTTCTTTTCCTTTACAATTTTTGATGGTTTAAAAATATGAATTGGATTTGTGATTTGGTTTGATGGAATCCATTTGTGTATGTATACTGGCCTGTGATTTTGTCGCTCTGATTTCTGGTTTGTGGGTGCGCGGTGTATTCCCGTGTCTGACTTGTTGTTTTGATAATTGTGGAAATTACAAAATTGATTTTCTTCTGCTGGAATTTTGTCCGAAGTTGCGGGCGAATCAAGAGAATTTTCTTAATTCTGTCAATAGTTTACTCAATTTTTATTGGCGTTTTGGGCTCTAAAGTTTTTGATCCCTTAATAGTTATGTTGATGTGAGAATTGTTTTCCGAGAATTTTCCTGTGATTGTGGAAGTACTAGGTGGGATTGCTTTGTTATAGCCTCTGCTTGCATTTGTACTTCCAAATTAGCTTTGGGCATGATGAGCTCAAAGAATTTGATTTTCTGTGTTGAGCATAGATTTGAAGATGCCGTGGGTATCTACCCCTGTTTGAAACTTAAAGATAGTAATGCATTATTATACTTCATTGAATCAGTATTTTACTTCAGCCGGTCTGAAAATAAAATAGTTGATTTTGTCTTTAAACACTTCTGCTTGTATGTCGTACAGACTGTTAGCTGTTAGTGTGTTTTGTTTGTTGCAACCATCTCATTCTATCTGGGCAGTTTGCTTTTGTTTGTCTGCTATGGATTGGGACTTTGGTTTTTATGCCTTAGCTTTAGATGTTAGAAACAAAGAGCTCAAATGGTGGGAATTATGGTTATTCACATTTAAAGTCACAACTATACGATTGGATAGCGACGCAATTTGCTAATCTTATCATGTTGATTAAGGGGATGCTCAAAGGGGAAATTTGGTTTGGGGCGTGATGGCGTGGCATAGTGCTGCAACGGGGCTTGCTGCGTCGTTTGAGCAGAGGGCAAAGATATGATGGAGGTCTGTATGATTGAGCAAGCTTGTTTGAAGTGGAGCGTATTATAGTGTTATCGAGACACAAGAAAGTCTATATCCCTACTATTGATAAGGATATCAGACTTGAACTTTAACTACTATTGATAAGAGTCACAAATGCCATTTCTCATTTCTTTCTTTCTTTTCTTTTCTATTTTCTTTTTTCTTTTGGGAGGGGTAGTGGTGATGGTGATGAGTGGATAGTTACTTAGTATTTCTTACATTTTAGCCTCTGCATTACTGTCTTGTATTGATCAGTTCTTGATATATCATGAGTAGAAATGGTGGTATTGGAATTTTGTCTTGTCAAATGGCTGTTAACTATAGTTCATTTTATGAATTGTGATCTCTTTTGTCAGCGGTTGAGTGTAATGAAATATAAACCATTATAATATGATAAAAAATGTATTTCCCTTTTACGTGCTTCAACTGTCTGATCAATGTTTTCGACTCCTTTTTTTACTTTTCCTGCAAAGATAGTTTGTTATCAGAATCATAATTGCTTTATGTTTTATTTTGGCTACATTTGAATTTATGGATCTCAAATCCTTAATAACAAGTCGTTTTGATTTGTTTGGATTATTTTGAATTCCAAGGATTTCAAATCCTTGAACTCTATGTTTTACCTATGTTTCGTTCGAGCATTGATGGAAATGCGTCTATGCAAATAAACTTGGAGTAAAACATAGGATGTGTTGTCTCAACTGATATTTGATGCTTTTCTAATTGGCTGGAAATATGTCATTTAGGGGTTAGTATGTGTATGTGATATGGCAACATCAGAGTTTCTCTGCTAATGTATGTAGGTGAATTCCTGGTGATAGAGTACAACATTAACGAGAAGTGCCTAAAGTAGATTTTGAAAGCATTAAGTCCTTCATCTTAGATTTAAATACTTTTATTGCGTACGATCTTTTAATCCTTGTTGTATATTTGTTGTGTCAGATTTTACAAGGACCAGTTATTCGTCTATCCATAGTGCTTATTCTGCGCTGCTTTTGGTTGTACTTTGAAGTTTCCTATAGCTGTTGGGGAGGAAGATAATCTGTATTTATCCTTGTATTGACATCTGAACATGCCTAAAGAGAGAAGAGAGCGTTCCTTGTCCCTTGATAGGTCAAGGCTATCTCCTTTCCCTTGTAGCTCTAGTTATCCAAGACAATCTTTAACAAAAGATCCATTAGAGGATGACAAGAATGTTAGAGAATGGGAAGCTGCACGATGTCCAGTGTGTATGGAACATCCTCACAACGCCATTTTACTTATATGTTCATCACATGAGAAAGGCTGTCGTCCTTTCATGTGTGACACAAGCTACCGCCACTCGAATTGTTTTGACCAATTTCGGAAGTCATTCAGTGATGCTTCAGCAGAGTTACAGAGTCCCGAAAATGTGCCAATCTTGACATCGTCTTTGCTGTCTTCCACAACAGTTTCAGAGAATGCGGTTTCTGACCTGGAAGGCGAAAGAAGTCTGGAAGGACCAATTCCCATCACTGTACCTTCTGAGAACTCAGTGAAATCAAAGCTAGTTTGCCCTCTTTGCAGAGGCCTAATAAATGGTTGGACTGTGGTTGAGGCCGCCCGTCATTTCATGAATGCAAAATCAAGAAGTTGTGCCTGTGAGACATGTGAATTCAGTGGCACGTACACTGATTTGCGAAAGCATGCTAGGTTGGTGCATCCCCTTGTGAGGCCCACAGATGCTGATCCAGAAAGGCAGCGTAGCTGGAGGAGATTAGAGAGGCAGAGGGATCTGGGAGATTTACTTAGCACGCTTCAGTCTTCTATTGGAGAAGACAGGGCCGAGGAAAGCACTTTGACCATTGATGAGGGTGGTTGGCTGACTGTCTTTTTCCTTGTTCGATTTATTCGACCAGGGAATACTTCAAGTAGATCCAGTACTGCAAGAGCCCGTGCTCAAGTGGCGGTACGAAGAAGATCATCTAGAAGGCTTTGGGGTGAAGGCTATGACGAGGAACCTGATTCTAGAGATGAGGACAATGGATCTTCTGACAGTGGGCAAAGTCTTCCTCGGCACTATGTGAGGAGGCGGCTGCATAACCCCGAGAATCAGTGATTGATACTGACAATGTGGGAAGTCCTAGAGCGTGGGAGACAGTTGCCTGTGAGGATAAAGCATATAAACTTGTATTTTATAATATTTTGGCACCTTTTTACCTTCAAATGCCGAATTATTCCTCATCGAATTGCATAAATTCGGATTACTTCGTTAATTTCTTTCTCTACACCTCTGCAATAATGAGTGGAGCATTGCATTATTGTGTTGTATAAATGAAGGACTTCGTTTGAAAGTGTGCCGATCTTGAATCGTCAAAGAAATATGATTTTAGTTTTTAATTAGTTATGATTTTATAAAGTGCTGTGTACCTATGGTTGAGGTGTGCCTGTAGATGGTGGAATTGGTTGGGAACGATACAGGATAGAGTAGAATAGAATAGAAACAGCTACTTTAGAAGTATGTATTTAAATATGGTTATTATAGAGCGCCCCCCCCCCCAACTGTATAGGGTTGTACATTAATTAGAATTTCGGAGATTTATCATTCTCTTGGATTTTATGTAGTAGCACCCCTTAACGGCATTGTATTTTGATACTGATTAGGATACTAAGGGAATAGGTAAAAAATTGAATGAATATTCTTAAATTTATTCCAAACACATATTTAGTATAATTTAGAAATATTGATACCCATTCTCATAAGTATGAGATAGGCACTTCTCATTTACCAATTATTCTAGCTATTCCTATTAGATTGAGAATATATTATGATTTTAGATTGTTAAAATAACTTTTAATAAAATTATAACTGCAAGATATATAGTATTAAATTATATATTATTTTGAGTACATTAAATAAAATAAATATCAAATTCGAATATTTTAATGTGTTTTTAAAATATAAAATAAAATATTAAAAAATTAAACTTTTTAATATTTTATTTAAATAATACATAGTTATTAACATGTTTATATGCATGTTACCAAATATTACTACAAGAATATTGTAGCATATCTGCTATATATAGTGTTGGCTTTTATATTTTTTATATGTATGCTAGAGTATGTATATAATAAGTATTTATTTAAAAAATTTAAATATATGAATACTTCCAACAATATATGTTATAAATTTATAATTAATTTAACATCTGGAAATAATATTTCTTATGTAATGAGACATTGCCTAGTTGTTTTATTTTTAATTTTTAAATTTTATTATTTACAAAACATAAATGAATAATTTAAAAAAAATTATTCAATTTTCATGTGTGCAAAAATGCACAGGTCTAAGGATATGCACTATTGTTCGAAACTTGGGTTGAAACGTATGTGGATCCTGAAAAGGGGACTTGCAAAAAAGGCGTTAGCACTTCAATGCCCAAGTTAGTATTGGTTTGAAATTGAGTATAGCAAAAAAGTAAGTGAATTTAATTAAGATATATGGTGAATAACTTTGGTGAAAAGTGTAAGAACACGTGATAATATGCTTAAATAGAGCTTAAGAGATAGTTTAGAGAGTAAGAAAGGTGTTAAGAGAGTGAGAGGCGTGTGCGAGGGGTGTCCTCGTGTGGAGGAGTAAACCTGTATTTATAAAGGGAGTGCTTCCATTTGCTGGGCGTCTACCCCCCACTCAAGATTTTTGTGGAAGTTGGTTCGGATGGTTGGGATAAGGGATAAATCGTCCCTATCCGTAGCTAGGTCTGCTTTAATAAGAGTCATCTTCAATCCACGGAAACCCCTCATCTGTAAGGAGTCCTAGCCGCCAAGGAGTCCCTCCTTACTTATGCAGGCTTTTTTTTTATCTTGGGAGACCCTTCACCTGTGAGGAATCCCAGCCGCCAAGGAGGTCCTCGTAAGGCTAATGTGGTCCAAGGTGGCTGCTAATATCTGGGTTGATGAAGTGCCACGTGGAAGAGTGGGCTGCCACGTGCGTAAGCCTTTTGGGTCGAATTTTTTGGCGGGCTTTAATCATGGTTCGAGTTGGGGATGTCTTGAACCTCCTTGGGATGTTCGTTTCTTTCTTCTTTTTTGGGCTGCTCGGGCCTCTTTGGGCCAGTCTATTTTTATGCACTCCAGTAGGCCCGCACTCTAATACGTGGAGATCTCGACACTTATCAGAGTAGGTGTCTTTAGAGGTGTGGTCCGAAGAGGAAGTTTTTTTTTTTTCTTTCGAATTAAGAGGTATATATTTGTATTGTGCATAATTATTTAGGAAATAATTATTACACAATACACAACACAAAAATCTCTCCCTCTCCTCTTCACATTCGATCGCCCTCCCCTTTCTCACTGAGGTGAGTTTTTGTCTTGATCTCTTCTAACAAAAAGATCAAGGCCTCGTCTATTTTAGTGTGGTGTGTCCCTTCTTTAGAGAGTTGTTGCTTTGGAACTTCGAGTGAACAAATTCAACACGAGTAGCCGTTCGAAAGCTTGAAATTACATTAGTTTCGAATTTTTTATATTGATGCTTCTTCTTTATTTTCTCAACCATATTCATGCTTGAAATTACAACGGCTGCTCGGCACCATACACTACATTATAAAATTGATTTGCCAGCCCAAAAACATAATCATAGGGCCCCCACCGTAATATAAACTAAGCCCTGCATCAGTAGGAGACGACCTCGTACCATCATCAGGTACACTATTCTGATTATAAGTAGAAGACCAAACAATCGGCTAGGGGGTATTAAAAATTATCCTCTGCGCCCAATCCATCTGTGTCGCATCACCCCAGTGCATACTGGTACCCTCTACCTTATAAGAAATGGGAGTTTGCTACTCCTGCAAAAGGGTCACAGTGACGGTCTCAAAATACTCCTGCACCCTCTCTTCACCGTGAAAAATTCAATTATAATATTCAGGCATAAAACCTTTCATATATAAGTGGAAATCTACCTCGTCCGTGGTTTTGAAAACTTTATTTTTGCACTTCCGACAAGGACACTTAATTTTCTCACCATCCATATATACATGTTGAGACTTAGCCCACTCTATAAATGTAGCAATACCATTCTCAAACTCTAGAGTTAAGCCCGCCCTACTCAGCTAATTCTTCTCATACATCCATCTCCTCAATATTTTAACATGATGATGAGTCCTACACACACACACACACACACACATATATATATATATATATATATATATTATAATATTAAATTTGATTGACAAAATCACAACAAATATAATCAATTAACAAATAAAGGGTTAAAGTTGTTACCTGATCAAAATAACTTTAAATATCAACGAAAATTTGAGAGAGATTGACGAACAAGAGTATAAAAGAATTAGTGGGATAGTGAGATATCAAAAAATTTGAGAGAGTTTGAGGAAATAAAGAGAAAATAAGAAGAACAAAAAAAGATGGTGAGATTAAACGAAAAGAAATGAACATATATATAGAAAAATTTGGAACGATCTTTATAACGGGTACTGGAACACATATTTAGCATTTAAAAAGTAGCCGTTATTTTTACAATTTGAAACGGACACTGGACTAGACTTAGGAATGGTTATTTTGACCTTTGAATTATAGCCTTTGCATTTTATTTGGAGTTGTCATAGTAATACAATACTAATAAAACAATAAAACCGTTCCAACTTGTACTGAATTCTAGAACGGTAATTGTAACACATTCCGTCTTAAGTAAAACTCATGATTAGAAATGATTTTTCGCATAATTGCTTATGTGTGTACTCAAAACCATTTCAAAATTATACCTCATTTTGAATACATTTACTAACTGTCATCTTTTGGACATCAATTGCCACACATTTAGGAATAGTCATTGCAAGACCATCCCAAATTCTAATAATGTGTTCCAATTATTTATCATTACTATTTTGGAATGATCTTCGTAACAGTTACTTTAGAACACACGTACAGTTTGGCCTTTTAAAAATATAACCCCCTAAAAATGGAGATCATGACGTCATCTACCAAATTTTGTTACTAATGTGTTTCAATACCAGTTCTAATATAAAATGAAATTTAAAACTATTTTCTGATTTGTGCCAAATTCCATGTTTTTTTAATAGTGTCATCTCTATATAGTTCTCTTCGCATTCTTCTTTAAAGCATCATGGAGAACTATTGAATTTTAATTAGGTGTGTGACCAAGTCGGCTGTTCGGTTAGTATTCTACTAAAGCAAGCAAGGCGACCCAAGACTTTCCTCAAGATGGTGCACGTTCATATATATGATTTTTGAAATGACATGAACTTTTCTGTGACTCAGTCAAACTAAAAACTTATAGAAGAACTTGATCAAAATACGTGGTGGCTCATTTCCACCAAATTAACCCAATTCACGTTATGTGTCTGATTCGGTTCGATTCCGTGCGACCTTAATCAGCGATCACAATCTATCCACGTCACTTCCTAGATTTGTGATAAGGCCTGAGCATAAAACAGGAACGTTAAACTAGTCGGGTTCGTCCCCGACAATGACCCTCTGATGCTTAAGTTAATTGGCGGTCGAATGAAAATAATGCAATCTCAGTTAGCGATTTAAGATAATGGGTGCAAAATTACCTCATTTCAGTATAGCTTGGGGTATTTATAGGACCTGTCTAAGTTCTTCTATCCGACACGTATCACCTATTGGATTCTTCATGCATTGACTAAGCAGTGCCTTGTTGCTCCACCTGTCCGGATCAATTTTATGGTTGGACTCGGACAACCCGACCCGGCTATCAATACCCTGACCCGATTCGACCAGCGATCTCCTTTGCGACTTCAGATGAAATGTCTATTTTATCCTCAGTAAAAGATTTTTCTTTTTTATTTTGACAGTAAAATTCTTATCAATGTCTATACAATTAAATGATATTTTTGCGTATAGTAATTATTTATGAGAGATTAAATTGTCCATTATTTTCAACACATTGTATTGACACACATCCAAAACTATAAAGATTTTTCAATCACAGTTTGTTAGTTTTAAGGAGATATATACAAACAAGGCCGAACGGCAATCCACTTCACCATCCCGGCCGGTGATTTTTTGTAACGATATATATAAGTTCATCGAAACTCGAAAGTTGTCTTATTAGGGTCACAAGCCTAAGGCTTAGACGGTCCACTGATATTTCTAAGGAATATTGGATGAAACATTTTGGATTTAAGGCAAAAGTATATCCAGCTCTTTCTAGCCAGATGTAATCTCCGATGAACTTCTCATGCATGGTACAGATAGCTGTTGTACAAAGGAAATCTGGAACTGTGTTTATTATTCTTCTTGCAGTTTTGTGTAAGAAAGATTTGCTGTTTGACTCACAAATTCAAGGTCTGGGATACAGACAATGTGTGAATCATTCATGCCGATTGGCTTCCACAGTTAAGACCCCCACCTTTGTTATTGCATGCATTCCTTCATCTGTCTAGTTTTCGTTCCCGACAACCTTTTCTCTCTCGTTGTCGACTTCCAAACAAGCGCACCCCTCTCTCTCTCTCTCTCTCTCTCTTACATTTGGGAAGTCATTTTACCTGCAGGGTAGTTGTTCAATCTGATTCTTGAAGCTGAATTACACGAAAGTAACTCGAGATCGATGATCGTGAATGGCGCGATAGTAAGGTCAGGTACGCACAGGGAAGAATTATGATGTACTTCTCACTGCAACTTATCTCTCGCTTCTGCTTAGTTTATTTTCTTACTTTTTTGATAAAATATGGCCTCCACCTCAAAGTCGTTCTGAGAGTCTCATTACCTGAAATCCAATTCTTTAATGTATATAAAAGTTTGAGGAGATAAAAACAGTCACACAAATTAAATCTGGGAACCAAAATATTGTTATCCTTTGGCCATTCCTCCCAGTAATCTGACACAAATATACTTGGGCCAAATAGTATTTTTTCTCCACTCCTCGTTTCATTGATCATGAAATTCTGACTTTTAGTTCTATAATTTCAAAAAGGCAGTAATTTTGATCCCATGATAGTTTTTTATTTGTTGTTTACTAGAAAAGTCACGTGACTGTTTAGCGTATGGGATCAATATTGTTATATTTTTAGACTAGAAGTGATACTTTTGCGACATTTTTAACTGTCAAGTGCTAAGCAAGTGGTATGTTCTGTAAAAATATATAATAAAAATGTGTAGTGAGACTGAAAGTTCTAAAACTTTTAAAATATAATAAGATTAAAAGTAAAACTATCGTAATCAATATAATTAAAAGTGGAAAAATACTAAATTATCGTAAAAAAGTGTCGTTTCTCTAACATACGTGCAAGTTAACACAATTATGAGATGAGAACTGTACGAGTCTCTTTGGCGAAACTTCCAAATAATCAAGCCGGTAAAGTGGTACAAGTACTTAACATTTAGAGAAATTAAGTGAGTAATAGCTGCATACCTACCCTGAGTTTTATCCTAACATATAGGGAGTATATTATTAAATATATATATATATATATATATATGTGTGTGTGTGTGTGTTAATTGTTGGGTCATGAGGTGGCTCATCTATCGAACACCATATGTTAATCCATCAACTGCTATGTTCTCGGTCGGATCTTAGTCGACCCAACAAAAATAGGTTGGTTATATCCTACTTGGATATAGTTTCTTTGAGTTCCAAGGTTATAGTTGGGAGTTTCAACCAATTTCACCCACAACAATTAATTATTTGCTATTGAGTTCTATATAGTATTCTGATTTTATATATACTAGTATATGTGGTATACTTAAATGACTATACATAATAAAGGGTAAATTGCATAAAATTCTTATGTGTTTTAATTTTTTTAACTAAAACTCCCCATATTAATTTTATAGGTAAAAACTCTGTGTTTTTTAAAATAATGTACAGTCCCCCCTTCCATTAATTAGAGTTAATGTCGTTAAATTTTTAAGAAGCTGGCCGTTTTGTTCAATAGATGATAGTCATTGATGTTCAATAGATGTTCAATAGATAAGAATGAATGGTCTAAATTTTTATGAAATTTTAAATATATATTTACATTAAATATATATCTACTTATATATGCATTCACATATATATACACTTATATAATATATATATATATATACACACTCGTATATATTTTATATCTACATAGATAGTTATATAATATATGGCTATGGCCTGTGGGGGCGGCGATCGACGATCGACGTCGCCAGTTTCTGGTTGACCTCACCGTCGCCACTTGATCTGGGCGACAGGGGTCATTTGGGAGACCGTCATCTCCCAAATCCATGGCGAGGCGATGGCGGGAGGGCGGCAGCAGTGGTCGAAACCGAAGGCTCTGGGGAGGATGATCTATTTTAGTTGTTGTTTTTTTTTAGTTTTTCATTTTATATAAATTTTGTAATATAAATATATACAAATAAATCAAATCTGAATTTGAAAAACTTATTTTTTAAAAAATAAGTTAAAATAAATTAATTTTTCAAATTTAAAAATAATAAAAGAACTATTAAATTTTTGTTTTAAAAATATGGTAATTTTAATTAATATTATATATAAATAATATAACTGAAAATACTTTATATATTTTTTTAGTATTTTGATATTAAATTTTGTACCGAGCAGGATTTGTTAATTAAAATTTTAAATTGAAAATTATATATATTGTAGGTATTTTAATATTTAGTTGATATATTATTTGTAAAAATCTTTAAAATGATGCTTTTTGCAAAATGAGAGTAGGAAAAATATTTACACACTTAAAGGTCTAACAAAGGAGGTAAAATAGACATTTGTAACTAAAAATAACAGTAAAAATGCCAAAAATGATTTCAATAAGCACAAATAGCACGTGTTCATCACTCTCGGTTAGAATCTAACAGAGATGGATATTTTTCTGCCTTTTAAATAACACATATGTTTTATTTACCTATAAGCATAATATAGAGGGGTTTTATGCTATTTTCTTAAAACACTAGAGGTGTTATGCAATTAACCCCATAATAAATTAAGAAATTTAAAAAATTAATTATTATTCTAAAAAAAAAGAGGAGAAGAAGAAAGTTATTATCTTAAGAAGTTAAAAGTACATGAAGGTTGAGAAGGTCTGAAAGTTGGAAGTTAAGCAAAAAAAAAAATACAAGAGTAAAATATTTAGTGAAATAATATTTAGTAAAAGCAGTATAAACCCTTCTCTGTGACAAAGGATCTTTTGATCCGATCCTCCTCTGCCATGAATATCTTATGGTACTCCTAAAAGGCATCCATCATGCTAAGTAATGCATACCTTGTCATGGCATCTACCTAAAGATCTATCCTCGGTAATGGATAGGGATCATTCAAGCAGACCTTGTTTAGATCCGTGAAATCCGTACACATTCTCCACTTACTACTCCTACCTTTAGATATGATGACAACATTGCAAAGACAATTTGTGTATGAAACTTCGATTGCATATCCTGCGGCTACCAACTTTGCTACCTCAGATTTAATAATTTGGTTCTTTTTTATTCCCAAAGTTTCTCTTTTTTTACTTCACAGGTTGAAAATTAGGATCCACATTCAGGTGATGGACCATCACCCCCAGATCTATCCCCTTAAAATCTAATGGGTCTGATGCAATTATGTGAGCGTTTGCTCTCAACAACCATCTCATCCTTTCCTCTGTTTGTGCACTCATCTTAGCTCCTATCCTTTCTTCAGGTCACCCTCATTTAGTTCTACCTCCTTAAGATCACATGGTTCTATTCTTGTTTCTTGCTGAATGGCATGCTCATTTTCCTCGTACTTTGGCCCCGGCCCTTCATCCTTATCTAAGGTTATTGGGCCCTTCGCCGAGACATTGTAGCATTCTCGGGCCATCCTTTGGTCTCCCCTTATGACTCCTATCCTGCCTCTAGTCGCAAACTTCAACTTCTGATGGAACGTGGAAACAACAGCTAGAAACTTATTAAGACCTGATTGTATACAAAAGTTCGTCCACCACGAGGTCTTTGAGCATCATAGTCTTTTTGCTTGGGTCTTCACCTAGCGGGTCGGTAAATCAATGGTCCCCAGAGGCACGACTTTCGACCCGTCGAAGCCCCTGAACAGGGTTGACACTGGCTTCAACGCTACCCCATCTTAGTCCATTTTTCTCAAAACCTCTATCGGAATTATATCAATAGAACTTTCATTGTCCCTTAATTAGGACTTTTCTTGTCTGGAAATTAGCTACATCTACACATATAACCAGCGGGTCACTTATGGACTTTCGACCCTACTAAGGTTGTTATCATAAAAAATTATGAGTCCATCTTTAACGAATCTTATATCGCCCAAACAGGCTGCTCCCGAGCCTGAGAATACTAAGAATATCTTTTTCTTTCATTCCTAGAGTCTCGACTTGTGGGGGCCCCCCTGAAACTGTGTTTATACCGCGCCTTCTTGGCCTGGTGTTATTTGGCCTTTCCTTCTCCTCCTTTCTTAACCCATGGTGATGTTATGATACCTTTATCAAGTTCGGGTTCCCTTCTCTAGAGTGACTTCTTTGCTTCTAGAATCCCCTTTAGTTCCCCCTATATCACGGTGGTCTGTTTTCTGTCCTCATTCTTGTAAACTGCTTAAGGTAAACCTGCCTAATTAACCTCTCAATTTCATCTTTCAAGTGAAAGAATTCCTCTATGCCATGCCCTACATCTTTGTGGAAATGACAATATTTATGCGTGTTCTTGTAGGACTGGCCTTCTTTCATTAGAGATGGCCGTCGGACAACCTATGATTGCTCAATGGCCATCAAGGCTTGTGCTCTCGATTCGTTAAGCGGTGTATATGCAGTAAACTTCCTAGTATAGGGAGGTCTTCTATCTTTAGTGTATCCACCCAAGGGTGAGTTAAGGGTATGGTACAAAGGTCCTTTTGTCGAGCCATTCTCCTCACCTCATTTCTAGCATCTCTTCCTCCTTAATGTATTTTTTCGCCGTCCTGCTCAATTCCTCGACTGTAGTCGATGGGTTCCTGGCTAGGGCCAACTCCAGTGGTCCCCTGCCATGACCATGTATGAGGATGTCGGTCACTATTTCTTTTTTTAGATTCTATACCTCTAGCACCTCGTTGTTGAATCTATTAATAAAATTCCTCAATGATTGCCATGTCTTTACTTTATAGTGAACAAATACATTACTGATCTTCTCAATCTTCTTTTACTGCCAAACTTCCTAAGATACTACCGTGGCCCCTGGTAGCGACATAAACCATTCTTAAGCTAAACCATGCAAAGTGGTCACAAAGATTCGTGCATTCATCGCATCAGTCAATCCATACAGTTGCATAATGTGCTCAAATTGATAGGGCATGCTCTTGTGGATCCCTGAATCTATCATATTTGGGAAAATCGGGGAATTTGAAACCTATCAGGGACAAAAGAAATGGTTCGATCCTCTTATTTTTATTTTTTGAACCGAGAGATCCATGAATCGGGATCCTGAAATAATGGTCCAATAGGTGCAAGAATTTCCAGGAACATTTGAAAAATTTCGTTTCTGAGCAGAAGAGCCGTTTTCAAATAGTGTTCGATCGATTACGTATTAATCAATATTCGATTAATTGGTCTGAGGTTATCGAACAAAAAGATTTGTCTAAGCCACTTCTTTTCTTTTTGTCCAAGTTGATTTTCTTTTTATCTAATTCACTTCCTTTTTTTTTGTGTGAGTTTCGAGAATACCCCCATTCATAGGTCCGAGATCTACATCTTTAAATTGAAAGATCAGAATGATCAATTCTGCAATCAGTTGTTAGAATCAATAGGTTTTCAAATTGTTCATTTGAAAAAATGGAAACTCTTCTTATTGGGTGATCATGATACTTCCCGAAAATCGAAATTCTTGATCAATGGAGGAACACCCTTTTTGTTCAATAAGATACCAAAACGGATGATTGACTCATTCCATACTAGATATAATTGCAGGAAATCCTTTAATAACTTGGATTCCTATTTCTCAATGATATTCCACAATCAAGACAATTGGCTGAATCCAAATTATTTTACAAAAATTTACATATCTTTATATGAATAATAACATTAATAAGAAATCCCAATTCTAGATTTTGATGAATGTATGATATTGTCTGAATATCAATTTATTGATTTTTGTATACATTACCAACACTTATGCTTTCTGAATTATATCTTTTTTCTTTAAAAGAAATTCATTTCCTTGTCCATTGATTCATTATCAGCCACCAGAGAACCTAATTGATATGCATTTTTGCAACATTCTGTAGGAAATGTAATAATTGTTATAATTAGTAGACTAAAATTGAATGAGGAAAAAATTAATGGACTAAAAAAAAGTTTTTCCCTTCAATAATCTCATACAACAACTTTAATTGGGAGAAATATCATTTTTTGTCATTTATGACCTTTTCATTTTTAATCGCTCACTAGTGATTACAAAAAAATTTACTTTTCGTTCCATAACTTTTAAGAATTATGTAAAACTTTTTGTCTTATGGCACATTTTCATTAGATTTTTAGCAAAAATGGATACGAGGCTTTTAAGTGCATGGAACCAGAAAGTACTATTTTTTTAATGTTATCAAACCAAAATGAGAATCTTAGCCGATGAAGCTAAATCTGTAAAGACTTTTCATTAAAATATCTAACGAAAATATATTATGGGATCAAACGCGTTAATTTTTAAATATTACAAGATCAAAAATGAGAATTTCATAACCAATGGGATCAAAAGTAAAAAAAATTATCCAATGGGGACCAAAACCACAAAGTAATTTCCTTTCAAATGTAGCTTTAGTGACCACATGCGTATCACATGGTATTTCCATTAATCTTTAAGTAAAATGACCAAAACTATTGATTGATAGGACTAAATGTGTTGTCATTTTTTGGAATATTGACAAAAATTGAAATCTTGAAACTAAAGTATGGGTTCAAAAGTTAAAAAAAAAATTCTTATCTTTTGCAATCAAAATACACATCATACGAAGACAAGAAAGCAATCAATTCCACCAACCAACACTTATCTGTTGACCTTCGGAAAGAAGGATGACAACACTGATTGCCACAATCGTCTTAAGTCATTGGAAAAGAGATCAAAGACAACAAATAGAGATATACGTGAAGTATGAAAAGTACTTTCTACCAAAAAAAATAGAAAAAAGGCATGAGCTTTTTAGACAATCAATCACACATATATATACATATATATATATATATATATATATTGTGAAACCTGTATCCAGAAACAAAGGATCAGAAAGCAAAGAAAAACAGCCTGCTTCAGGAGACTATAAATTGTACCTTTATGACATCAGAATAAGATTGTCTGCACAGAAAAACTTGCACAGTTTCTTTAATTACAAGCATTACTAGCTACGCTATTTGCCTTAATAATGATCCAAGATTCATTACAAGGCATCACAAGGCTCTGAAGCCATTCAGACCACATGACCGGCTTCTCATCGTCCGACAGAACACTAGGAGAAACACAATATATCCATGTTAAATTGGAGTTTCTTTTTTGAGGTATATTTCTTTCAAATTATGTTATTATTTAACCTGGTTTAATTGGTGCAGCTTTCTTCTACGTCCAGACGGTAAGGGGGCTTCGGTATCTGTTTAGCACTGCTGTTGCTCGCTTGTGATAAATACTCGTCATATATAGGTACGGTTCTTCATTTTTTGGTATTGAAAGTTTCAACGACTTTGCTAAGATTCGCCCGTGTTAATAAATAGCCCAATTCGCCAAACTCGGACCTCCGTTCTCTTCATTTTTATCTCATATGAAAATTTGAGACCAAGCGTTAGCACATATTTAATGTTTATAGTTATGTTTTAGAAAGAGCAATAGTAGTGTGTGGGGGTGGGAGTGTGCGGGGGGTGGCGTCAATTGGGTGCGAGAGGTAGTGTGGGTAGGGCGGGCGGGTGCGGCCGGCTGTGGGTACGGTGCAGTTTGTCGTGGCAGGCTGATAGGGGAAGAACAGAAGCACGTTTAGCGTTTCATAGAAAGTTGAGAGTGGTGGAATTTTATGTGCGATGCATACGTATCTGTTTTCATAAGAGTGGATAGCAATTTTTATAATTCATTACTTCATAACATCCCCTATGCAGTAGTAAAGCAAATAACTGATTTCGAACTCATGATGTCTAAGATTATGGGACCTCAACTTCACCAACAAAATTAGAATTGGCGATAGAGTTTCTGTAAATATATTGCTCGGGAATGGTGATTTGATTTTGTACAAAGAATAACTTAGAGTTTTTCAATGTGTTAGTTAATTGGGGGATTATCAGCAGCTATTTGGAGTTTGATGGTGAGAATTGGTTTCCTATGAAATAATCTCATTTTTGTCAAATAACTCAGGTTCTAGATTGAATGTACATAATTGTAGTGTTTTAATGTTTTGTAGGATTCAGCTTCGGGAGTGTTGTTAATATTTCTTTTCACTTCAGCTACTTCACTCCTAAATGCCCATGAAATTGATGAAGACAATTTCAATGTCATGGATTATGGAGCTACAAGTGATGATCTTACAGACGATTCACAAGTAAGAGAGAATTTGTTTTTGTGTCCACTTTTTATATATGCCTTACATATATTTTTTCGTTCCGTAATTTTGGCACTTCATCTTTATCTTTTATTTTTTTAGAATGGTAAAATAGTTCTATAATATTTTGACATTTCCCGTTTTCGGCCCTTTTGGTAAGAGATTTAAAAGTTTCGGAATAAATCATGTGCCCCTCGCGATTTTGGTATTTTTATCCTTTATCTTTCTAATGGTTACAAAAGAATCCTATAACTTTTTGCAATTTTGGTCCTTTTTGATGCCAAATTTTGCAAAAGTTATTGGAACAAATCATGCGCCACGTCAATTTAATTCTTTTTTTCCCGTTCATGTTGGCAAAAGTGACCCAATTTTAAATGAACCACATGAAACGCACATGATTTATTCCAACGACTTTCGCAAAATTCGACATTTAAAGTGCCAAAATCGCTTAAGGTCAAAAAGTTACGGGACCCTGAAAATATAAAGAATAAAAATGCAGCAAAGTGTCATAATTACAGGACCAGAATGTATGAATTAAGCATAGATTGAATAATGTAGGCATTTCTGGAGGCATGGGATGATGCGTGCAGTGCCTCAGTTGAATCTTCAAGAGTATATGTTCCAGCGGAGAAGACATTTGTAGTTGATCCCATCACTTTTCATGGCCCATGCTATGCTTCAACAATCAATTTCGCAGTAAGCTGCTAATTACATATCAATTTGCATGCAATTTCTCCATAGTATATATATAATTAATAGTGGTGATGCGAAGATTTCAGGGAGAATTATGGCCCCAGAATCACCAAGCTCGTGGGATGGGGGAGATGCAAGTCAATGGTTAGGATTTAAGAATGTGAATGGGTTAAAGGTGGATGGGTTCGGGTTCGGGTTGATTGATGGGCAGGGCAAGGGTTGGTGGGATCAATCGTGTAGATACCATCCTCGACTGGTATACATACGTATATATAATTCATTATCAACTTTTTTACCTATATCTAGTACACGTATAACATCTTGCTTAGTATACCATTTTTGTTTACTTATTGTATATTTGATGGGAAAAATGTAATTTACCCTCTTTTATATGAGAATGAGTTAAAAAAAAATTAGCATTGTGTTTTGGAAAATGAAGCAAATTACTTCTCTTATCTAAACTATTGATAGGGCGAGGTAATTTGCTTCATGTTTCAACACGCAACGGGTTAATTGTTAATTCTTTTTTTATAGAGGTTTTTTTGTTCATTTCACATATTATAAGAGGGTAAATTGTATTGGTAAAATTATATCTTTTGTCCTGTAGTCCTGTAACTTGCACCATTTACACATTTGATCCTTCTTTTGTTTTTTGTTTTTGAGAAATTTAGACCTGAACATCTCATATTTGGTTCTTTTTTGACAAATCTTGTCCTGTACTGACAATTTTGGTCATAACGATTCATAGTTATAAGATAAAAAATGAGATGCATTACAGTGTAAAAATGACCAAAATTATCAATACGGGATTAAGCCTGTGAAGAAAATGACCAAATATGAGATGTTCAAGACTAAATTCGTCAAAAAATTTTATTAAATGTGTAAATAGAATAAGTTACAGGATAAAAAAAATACTAACAATCCAAAATTATAGGACCAAAAATATACTTTTGCGAGTTGAATCCAACGTGTATTTGCTAGCTTCTTTCTTGTAATTTAGTTTTATTTTGGATTTTTGTGATGATGGTTTGTTTTGTTGTGATGTTTTGAGTTTTCAGAAGCAATGCACAACGTTGGCTCCAACTGTAAGTACTTCAATTATTTATTCATGGTATTGGTTTGTTTGAATTATTACATTATTGTTGAAGTTTGGGTATATTTATATATATATATATATATATATGTTGTTTTGTCAATAAATAGGCGTTGAAGTTTGTATCATGCAACGAGAGCAGTGTTAGCAACATGAAATTTACAAACAGTGCCCAGACGCACATATTGGTGAGGGGATGCAACAGCTTCAGCATCGACAATGTGATGATAGAGTCCCCTGGAAACAGCCCCAACACTGATGGCATTCACATTCAATCATCTCAACATGTGCTTATCACCAATTCCAGAATTGCCACTGGTAACCTCTCTCTTTAATTTCCTCCAATTGTTTAAGATACACACACCATATATATATATATTGCGGGTGAATAGCAATTTACCCTCCTGTAATATTGAAAATGAGGTATATTATCTCCTTATAAAAAATAATATAGCAATTTATCCTTTTGTATTTTTTAAAATGAAGGAATATATTTCCTTATACAGGGAGGTAAATTGTTTCATTTTAAAAATCATAGAGGGCTAAATTGTTGTATTTTCAAAAATACAGGGAGATAAATCGCTATTTATTTTTTCATAAAGGGGGTAATTTTCGATATCACAAGGGGGGTGTTTGCCTTTTTCCCTATATACGGCAGTGTTTGTGAAAATTTCTGTTTTAACAAAAGTGATTTTTATAAGAAAAGAAATTAAAAAGTGTCAGTATTTGCAAAAGAAGTAAAAAATATACAAAAATTAAATTTGATATTATTTGGGGAAAAATCACTTCTGAAACAAACTTAATTTATTAAAATCATCTTATCCCCATTTATTAAAAAAGCCAAAGCAACTCATTTAGTCAAAAACAGAAATTATTAGCATCCCAAATATCTTAAAAATATTTTTCTAGAATCAAAAATTAAAAAAAAAAAAAATTTAAAACTCAGGCAAACACTCCCTACACATGGCAATATTTCTAATTTGATTATGTGGTCAGGTGATGATTGTGTCTCCATTGGTGACCATACTTCTAATATCGAAATAGAGAATGTGGAATGTGGTCCTGGCCATGGTATCAGGTTATTATCCTTTCTCATGTTTTATGCTTTTATGTCATTCTTATATTGCTTATATCTAATAAATAAATTTATATATAAAATAAAATTTATCAAATTTTTTGATATTAATAAAAAAAAAGTTAGATAGTTACTTTTAATTGATTTATTGCAGATCAAATGAATCTTTTTGTGATCAAATTACTCTTATATATTTTCATATATTAACTAATGTATGTGATGAGGAAATATATTTTCACTATTATAAGGATAGTTTAGTTAGAAAAAAATTATTTGACCTGTAATAAGTTACTCATAAATCAATTGAGAGTAAATATGAATTTTCATTCATTTTTTTGTTAATATTATAAATAAAGGCTAAATTACCTTTTTGTGCTATAAAAAAAGCACATTTTCTTTAGTCCCCACACTTTATGGGGTTTCTATTTTGGGCCCATTTTGTTAAAAAAGAATTTCAAGTTAGTCCTACGCAACTTTTACCATCAATTTTTTAACGGTTGAAGTGGTCAAATGTTAGTCTAATTACGTTGTTTTTACATATTTAAATATTATAATTATTTTTTTATTTTTCTGTTTTTCTGTTTGTTCAATCTTAAATAATACAATTTATATTTATATGTAATCTCTATTTTTTTTTTCAAATCAATATGAATATGCTATTACTTTGAAATTGCATCATGGAGGCACCTCCAACAGTAATTAGACTAACGTTTAATCACTTGTGCAGTTAAAAATTCACGGTAAAAGTTGTGGAGGACTAACTTAAAACTTTTGTTTAATAAAATAGGACCAAAACAGAAATCCCATAAAACGTGGGACTAATAAGAAAATGTGACTTTTTTGTGAAACCAAAAAGGTAATACGGCCTTTAGTGAAATTTGACATTCAATTTTTTTGTTAATACTAATAAATTTAATGAAATTTGACCAACTTTTTCTTGAAGTAAGAATGCATACAGTCAGAGGTTCTAGGAGTTTCTTTTGTGATAACCCGTCAATTCTCAAGTCAAATTTTAAACAAAAGGATACATAGATGACATAGAAAAGTTGTGGATGAGTCAAATTTGTGTATTTTGCCAGGTGCAGGTTAAGTGCAATTTACCCCCTATGACATGTGAAATGAGCAAGTACCCTTCTGCAAAAAAAGAATTAATAAATTATCTCCATGTGTTTCAAAAATGAAGTAAATTACCCCCTATCAATGGTTCAGATAGAGGGGTAATTTGTTTCATTTTCAGGACACATGGGATAATTTTCTATTAATTTTCACATGAAGTTTTTTGTTCATTTATTATATCACAGGAGGATAAATTGCATTTTTCCCTTTCTTTTGTTGATCCTATCCACCTCCTATGCAAAATATTAGATCAAGACATGAATTAACAAGGGCTTCAAGATCACAATTAACTTTGCTTCTACAACTGTGTAGAAAATTAGATATTTATCAGTCTCGATCTTCCCTTCCAAATAGTCTTCATGAATGTTTTTTTTTTTTTTTTGCCATATTTAAGATATCTTATTATAAACACATCAAATTAAATTTTTTGGGTTATAAGATATCAAAGATGCATTTCTTTTTCCTATTTTACATGACATAAGCACTGAATTTTTTATTTATTTATTTTTTTCCGCGACGACGGCATAGTATTGGAAGTTTAGGAAGAGGAGGGAATTATGTACAAGTACAAAATATTCTTGTAACTGATGCGTTCTTCAATGGAACTACGAACGGAGCTCGAATCAAAACATGGCAGGTACGCATCAGAATACAAGGGTTAAATACGATTTACCTTCCCTATGATACGTGAAATGAGCAAATATCCCCTTATAAAAAAAAGATTAGTAAATTACCCCCTTATATTTCACAAAATGAAACAAATAACCCCTTGTCAATGATTTAGATAAGACGTAATTTGCTTCTTTTTTCAAAATATAGATGGTAATTTATATTTTACCTTTCACAGGAAATTTTTGTTTATTTTTCATTATATTTGCCCTAGCTAGGGTTGCTGTTTCTGTTTCTTTACTCGAAAAATACCCAACTTTTCATCATGCTTTAAAAATGTTGAAGCATTGTATTGTTGTGAGGGCACTTGAGTACAAAGTTGTAGTAGATATGGGTGCCTAATTAGTTTGGTATTTCTAATATGAGCAATAAGTCCAAACCATATGAAATAGTGAAAGTATGGGAAAAGATGTCAGGGAGGCGGTGCGCTCTTTTTAAGAAATAATAAAAAAAATTAATTTATAATTTACACTATTAAAAAAATTAATCATAAAATCACCATTAGTCTCTCTTTAATATCCTTTTCAGTACGAACTGTGTAGGGGTATCAATGAATAGGATAAGACTCTACCCGAACCTATAGATTAATACTCAAACCCAAATTCAAACCCAATAAATATTATTAGATCCAGGCCCAGATCTAGATTCATTAAAAAGATATAGATTGGGTTTGGGAAATTCTCCAACAATATTTATGGGCTTAAATACCCAATGGGATCCAAAAAATACTTTTTTATACCCAATTTATTAAATTGTTATTTTTTGATTGATCTACATTCAAGTGAACAAATTTAAAAAGTTTAAGATTGATTAACATTATTTATCGTGTGATTCTTCAACTAAGTACATTTTTTAATCGATAAATAATTAAATAATCAATTATACAAGTATATTCTCATGCTAGGTATATTTTCGATATCTTGATTAGCAATAATGTTTGCTTCAAGATTTGAAGTGATAAAATTGAATTTTAAAGCTCTATAATATTAAAATTCAATGCTATTAAATATGTAGATTCAGTAGTATTAGAATAATTTGTAAATCGTATTATAAATGATACATTACTTACAATTTATCGAAAAAGAGTTATTTGTGAATTGATCTTAATAATTATGAATTTATTGATAAATTATGAATAAAAATAAAAAATAAAAAGAAAGAAAGTTAATTATAATTTTAAATTTATTTAGTTTTTTTAATTATTTTATTTTCAAATAAAAAAGGAATAAAAGGGACAAATAGTAATTCTGGGTCTAGACCCTACCCAGGTCAAAATATTGGGTCTAAAACAATGACATTAGCTCTAAAACCCACACGATCTTGAGGGGTTGGGTAGGGTATGAGTATTATTTGATAGAATAGGTTTTTCATGGGTATGAATCTGACCGAAATCATCGACACCCCTAAAACAGTGCATTTAATATTAGTTTTATAACATATGCAATTATGTGGATATCACTACTAACTTGATTCTGCTCATTTTCACATTGAGAATTAGGTGGGAAGAGGATATGTCCGAGACGTGACATTTCAAAATCTCCTATTCAACCATGTTCAGAATCCCATAATCATTGATCAAAATTATTGCAACGTGAGGAATGCATGCAAAGAGCAGGTAAGAACATCAATTACACAAAACATTCAACCTTAGTTTTTAGTGGTTAACTGAAGAACGTTGTCTTATTTTTGCATAAAGGAAACTGGAGTACAGATAAGCAATGTAAATTATAAGGAAGTGTTGGGGACATCCACCACAGATATTGCTATTAATATCAACTGCAGCAGGTCAGTGCCATGCTTTGGAATATCAATGGAATCAATACAATTGTTATCAGCTGAGGTTGGGAAGCAAGTCACAGCAAATTGTAGTAATGCCTATGGTGAAGAAGTTGATGTGGTTCCTGGTCCCTGTCTTTTGGACTGATTCAGTCTTCATTAATATTATTTGATTATTTGCAAAATGGTGTATCATTGTTGTACTATTATTCTAAGATAGCCGCGATGAGGGCTTAAAAAATGAAAGAGTAATTTTTTTAATAGTAGGTGTTGTTCTATTTTAATAGTAATTGTTAATAAGATATAGTTATCTGATTTTGATGATCAGCATATAATTGTTATAATTATCGAATATTATCAGATTTAGTTATTTGATGATTGTAATAAATTTACACAAAGAATGGAAAAAAATAGCCAACCGTTACAGAATGAAAAATAAAATTTAAAATTATAGATCCAAAAATTAAGTTTTCATAATAAAACTGACATACACAAAAATAAAATATAAAAACTTCAGACTAAAGATGGCCTATTTGCATTCTCGTCGACTTATATTTATTTATAAACAAGGATCCAGATGAGAGAGATGATAATATCTTGAAAGGATTAATTATGATTAGACCCCTCTAAAAATGTTAAATTATAATTTTTTCTTAAAAAATTTTGAAATTATACTTATATCCCTTTTAAAAAATTTTGATTTACACTTGACTCCTTCCGTTAGGGTGTGGATGAAAAATGCTGATGTAAGTAAAAAAATATACATTTCATGTATGTTTTTTGTACTTGTAAAAGAATAGATGTAATATATATATGGAGTAAAGTTAACTCATTATATTTTTTCTCTCATAAGTACAAAAATATTAAATGAAGGGTAAACTTAAAAATTTATGCAATTTTATTTTTGCTAAAATCATCATCATCCAAATTCTAACTAAAAGGGATTAGATATAAAAAGTAAATTTTCGAAGGGATGTAAATACAAACTTAAAATATTTTCAAGAAAAGTATAATTTTATATTTTTTAAGGGGGTCTAAGTATAGTTAACACTATCTTGAAATTTGCTTATTAGCTTTCTTGACGGAACATGATTTTAGAAGCCGGTCTGCATACCCTAGAGGAGGTACATCTTCCCCTTTATAAGAATTTTTAATCAGAAAATATTTGTTTAACCAACAATAAGTTAGTAATAAGTCAATCGACAGTAAGTTTCTATTTTCATTCAATTTTTCATTAATATCAACAAATTCAGTGAATTTTGATTAACGGAAGGATCTATTTGGCAAATGGAAGCAAACCTCAGATATACTAGATATAATTTTCCAAACCGCAAGAAATCTACGTATAATTACATCAAACCTCGAAAAAGAGAGTATAATTATCCCTAATTATTTTTAAAAAAAAAACTTATTAGATACAAAACATCTTCATTTAAGATCTTATAAGCTCTTCAAAAGAATCTTGTTGAACAATTTTCAAAAATTTATAAACTCTCAAACATCTTATAAGATGTTTTGAGGAGCTTTTAAGCTCCGCCAAACACCCTCTTAATCTGCAGCAGTTGAATATATACTTTCCTTCTTCTCAAGATGGAGAATTTCACGACGAACACATACATGGGCACCAGAAATGTGCAAAGAACTAAAGCTCCAGCAGTACAACCTAAACAACTGTGACCAATTCCAGAAATATGACAAAATTTTGCTAAAAATATGTTCAAGTTGAAGTTTGGCCATTTATAATCAGAAATATAGTACAATTTGTACACAGGAAACTGAATCTTGAGATCATAGATAGCTAACATATGTGGGGTACTAACAATGGTCATGAGTAGCAACCTTAATTACATAACGAAATAGGAGGTTTCATGTATCAGGACAATATCAGACGAAGGATATCCCCTGAAAACTTGAATGACTTCTCAGTTTCTTCCAGGCAATGATCCTTCTCCTCTCTAGTCCAGCTCTGTGCAATATCACGACAGAAAACAAGTAATTAACAGGTAATGTAGTCAGTAAGATATCACGATGTTTTACCAGCAACGAATACAATAGTTAAAACTATAACAGGAAAATACGAAAGGAGGGACTACAAGTTCATACTTCAGCAACTCTGTTTAGCTTATCTCGAACATTCTGCAATAGCTGGGACAAGTCTCCGTCCCATTTGTAGAATTCCAATTCCTTGCCGTTAAGGATCATTTCTGCTACCTGCGGAAAGAAGTAGCTCAAGTGAGTGGTGTTTGCTCGATCTCCTTCGCTCTCTCTCCACTTTCTTTTATCGACATTTTTCTTGCAGTAAAGTAATGCAACCACCACGGTCAATTGAGTATTGTATTGTCCACATTGCGCGTTATACTAAAAATAGTGCTTAACATGTCGGTTTTCAAATAAAATGACCATCTTATCACCGGATTTTCAGAAAAGCAGAGTAAATGGTCTTCCGTTGGCATATATAAATCTGAATATCATATGCATGTCATCAACATGTACTTGTGCCCAAGGGTTTGGAGAAAAGGTAGAGGGAAAGTCATCCCAATGTTTACTTCTGGACATTATGACAACAAGTGCTAATAAGAAATGGGAAAGAAGACAAAATTTTTGAAAATAAACAAGAATGGAGCTAAGAGAGAGAGAGAGCAAATAGAAGTATCAGTGGTTACAAAAGTGAGATAAATAGACCACAATCACTCTTTGTTCTTAAGTTTTGGTGATCAGAAATAACAAGGGCTTTGCCAGAAATGTTTTGAGGACGACTTTGTAAACTATGGCAATGGTAGGGAATGATGTAATTCAGGTTAAATGCTGACACCACCCCCAACCTATAGGGGCTACTGCACTTCGCCCCACAAGCTATCAATGTGTGCAGACAACACCCCAAACTTGTCAAATTTTTTTCCTAATTTTAAAATAGTTTCGGTTATAACTTTGCACTCTAACCTTTGAAATATGTGAGTTTAATCATATATACCAGTTGAAATCAGACACTTCACATTAAAATTCTTAACATAAGATGAAATGAAATATTTCACTGAAGGTATTGTCCTCAAGTATCGATTTGCTTAATATGTGGATATTTCAATCACTTGTAACTATATATAATAATAAACTGTTTTTATAGATTCTAAATTTATATTATGAGATGACTAAAAGTTCATTCTTAGAATTCTTCCTTCAAGCATTTTTATGATAAAGTAGGCAATGCACACATTAAATTCTTTGTAGCTCAACCTAGGATGAAAATACCAAAAGCTTTTCTTCTATTGTCTGTATATATATATATATATATATATATTTCCTATATTATCAATGCCAAATTCATGTTGCAAGCAATTCATATTATTCACAAGACAAAATAGACACATACTTCAGTATTTATATCATCATATTTACTGGGAAGCAACTACAAGAACAATTCTTCATTATCTAGCATCCATAAAACTAGGGAAAAAAAACTAAAAGTAGTTCATAACTATAAAATAAGTGAGATATATCCATACATTAAGTAATAAAGTAGCACAGGATAATATAAAAACAAAACCACAAACTAATCTTCTGTCTGCAGGGCATGTATAGGACAAAAATGATGTGTCATTGCTGTCTTATCATTGTATAGTCTGTAGAAGCATGATGGAATGAATGAGGTAGGGACCAGAAAAGTGACTAGCTTTTCCAGGGTGATGTGAACTAGAACTCGGGTTAAGACAACTTTCTTTTTTATCCATATGAATCTCATTTCAAATCATATTTCCTATTATTCTTAAGTTAGTTATATTACCAGCCTCTTGGGCTGAAGGCTTCCTATTGTTTTTTCAATAAATACGTTCTGTTCCTTCATTCATTTATCAATTTATTTGTGAATTTATCTTAACAACAACTAATCAAACCTTACCAACATGCCACGTAACAATTTTTACCACTCACTCAATAGTTTGCACTAAGTTGACTTTTCTTAATAACTCTAATTGTCAACGAAATTTCCATTTCAGCTCTTTTCTCATAAACATTAGGTGGACGGAAGCTAAAGAAGGATTAATTTGGGGTTTAAGTCCATATCTCAAAGCACACAAGTTGGAGTCAAAAGATCTCCAAGCATCAAGCAGGAGAAGAATTTTCAGTAAGAAAGTTCACCTTTCTCCCTATCATTCTCCCACCAGCAGTGTGGGCAAAGTATGTATTGTAGAAGTGGCAAATGAATGCCTGAGGATCATTCTCTGATAACTCCTCAAGGTACTGAGCATAGCTAACACCAGGCGAGGATGGTTCCGGGATGGCGTGACCTTGATGCTTAAACCATTCAAGATCTTTTGCAAGAGCTTGTGATCTCTCCAGCCCTGTGTTTTTGAATTCAGCATCTGCAACACCCAAAAGCAGTTTAGCAGTTATTATAACCCCAGGGGATCAAGCAACTAAGAGCATTGTGTAAAACCATAATCAATCATCATAATTATTATCACTCATCAAAATTATTGGAGTAGCATATAAGATTGAATGACTTTAGTAACATATAAGTGCCTGAACGCAGAGGTGCATTTCCTGTCTTCACATATACAAGGATGCACGCCTGCTTATATAGCACATGGCAACAATATATTGAGGGAAACACCAGTTCACAATTAAAATTATATCCTGTTTAGCCGAGGAGTCATATTGAACTATAAGGCCTAGACAGGAAATAACTAGAAACAGCCAAATTGGTTCTTATATTCGCACCCAGAGGTGCCGCCACAGTACAAGGACGAATACTTCCCAAGATGTGGCAAAAGAGAAAAAACTATTCACAACTGCAATATCCATTCTGCAATGCACAATACATTAAGTGCATAAATCTTCTAAAGCATCAGGTGATGGGCGTTTTTCTTAATTTTCAGATTCATCATAGAATTATAGATGGAAATGCACAACTTCCCAAGAATTTGAGAGAAATTAATTACTTTTTGCACCATCACTTCTAGGAATCAAATGTTTGGTACATTGGAGGAGCAATGAGTACAGAAAATATAGCAACGCTACCACAGCTAAGCATATATGGAGTTCAGGCATATGAGCAGCAGCCAAAAGTTTCTAGCATCACATGAACCAAAATCAGTAAATAAACAGATGGATTAAAAACCAACACACCTTTATTTCCTCTTAGCCAGTCCAACAACTTCTGATACACATATATACAAAACAGGAATTCTAAACAAATTAAAGGTTAATGAAATAAGATTTTCTGGGAAAATGCAAAGGTGTTGGAGATTATGATACAGGGACATGAATTGATTTGTCAGAATGTCACAAACCCCAGAGTGATCTGTATTTCTTTTTCTGCAAACACTGAGATCAAAATCAACATCCAGACAACTTGCCCCCGTCCAGACACGTATCTATAACTACATATGAAGGAGTCTCAAATAACAAAGAACAAAAGCAAGGGTCATAAAGTCACCTTTCAATAGAAATATACAATTAAAAGATAAAGTCCATCAGAGATTTTGTCCAGCAACGACAGCAAATGCTCATAAGCATCAAGAAATCCAATCCAAAGAAGGGAAAAATTAGAAAAAAGGGACAAAAGTTAGATGTTCCAACTCAATTTCCAGATGTCAAGATCTCAATTATAAGCTAATCCCAAACGAATAATCAAACAACAGAAACCAACATGCCCACGAAACGTAGGAAAAGTAATCAAGTATACTCACATTCAGGGAATGCAGCTTTCTCCACAATCCTCTCAAGAGTATCATAAACCAACTTACTATCAACCAAGAACTTCAAGTACCCCTCAATACTAGGCTCCCATTTAGCCATAGGCTGACCCTGAGGCTCCTTCTCCCCTTCCTTAGCTTGGTCCCTCGTGTGCAGTTTCATAGCTACAAACCTCATCTCCTCCACAAACCCCTTAGCCTCACCCGGGTACCTCTTCTTAGACTTCTCCGCGGCTGTTGTAGCTGCAACCACCACCATCCTTACTTTCTTCAGGGGAAAACTCGAGATGGGCAGTGACAAAAAGTGCGCTTCAGGCTTTTTCAGTACTGAAAATTGAGGTTTCTTGAAAAGGGATTGGGTCCGGGAGATGGGTGTTATAGACGCCATGAGTGAGGAAGAGTGCTCCAATGGTTTTCGAAAATAGTTCAACTTGATAGAGACGGGTTAAATTAAGATTCTTCTTGAGTGCAAGCAAGATAATAGCGTCTATAAAAACAAAAAAAGAAGCTGCAAAAATGGCGGTTCAAGTGCACTAGAAGAGATAGATACACCAAGAATTATTACGTGTATCGATACCTCTTCTTGAAATAACTGCAGACAGGATGGCCGTAGCCTTGTCTTTTGGCGAATGTTATGGGCTGCCGATGCTTATGTCCGTGTATGTTATTATTTAATAACTAAGGAAAGACAGTCTTCCATGGGAATGGATAGGTTTCGCCATTCTTCTATTGAATAATGATGAGAAGATGATTCGTCAAGGCAGGGGTGCTGTGGGTTGGGTTGCGTGCGTACGACGTCGTCGGGGAGCTCTATCTTGTCGTTTCGATGATATTATAATATTGTCTTGTGGAGTGTAGACTTGGTGACATGGTATTCTCGGTGCCATCAGTTTTACGTATTTTCACAAAGAAAATTTTGTGCGTCCAAGAACACGAGATTTTGGAGAAGTATACATTCACTGTTCGTTGTTTCGTCTTACCCACTGATATGCCCAAAATTATAGCTTATATTTTCTATAATTAAACTATAATTTTTGAATAACATAATTAGTTTTGATGAATAAAATTTAAAATTTAATTCAGATTCAATACAGCGGTTACTAGCATAATTGACTCCAATGAATAAAGTTTAGTTCAGGTTCAACGCCAACAGTTACTAGCACGATTGACTAACGGATAAAATTTAGTCCAGATTCAATGCATCGGTTACTAACATAATGATTCTAATAAATAAAGTTCAGAAGTCAATCTAGG
Source organism: Sesamum indicum (assembly GCF_026168435.1). Taxonomy (NCBI): domain Eukaryota; kingdom Viridiplantae; phylum Streptophyta; class Magnoliopsida; order Lamiales; family Pedaliaceae; genus Sesamum; species Sesamum indicum. Next base: position 14,955,204 of record NC_142661.1, read on the forward strand.
GGTTGACTTATTTCAAATTATTTTCATATTTTACATCAAATTATCATTAGCTTGGAGTTGTTTGCGAGAACATTCTGAAGTATTGAATATGCAGAATATTGCAAATGAACAAATTATCCCCTTATAAAAAAAATAAATAGTGATTTACCTCTCTATATTTTTTAAAATACAATAGTTTACCTTCTTATGTTTTTTGAAATGAAGTAATCTACCTCCCAGTATAAGGAGGTAAATTGCTTCATTTTAATAAGTATATGAAGATAAATTGTTATATTTTTTTATAAAAGGATAATACACTTATTTTCAATATCACATGGGGTAAATTATTATTCATCCTTTTTTAATGTGTGGTATTGCAACATCACAAGCTCAAAGCAATAATAAATAATGTGTTCTATTTCTTTCTCTTTATTAGAAAAGAAAAGGAAAAGATGAACATTCTATTAGTCATGGAATACTTATTTCTAACTTTTCTTGGATATACCAATTAAAATTTGAAGCAAAATACCATTGAATAAAATTTAGGGATTTGAAATTTTGAGCACCAATGATTTTAGATAGGAACGTACCCGAGACATAAATTCTTGAACAATTTTTCAGTTGTCTATTGTAAGTTTATTAATCTCAATATTTTGAATATAGGTCTTGACATTTTCATAAAAATGTGTATTTTTGTTGATGATATATATATTAGATGACCATCAAAATATGGCTCTTTTGTTTGAATAGGTGACCAAAAATTAATTGAATTGTCAATTATTCATTAATTTTTATCAAAGTAATATATTAATGAATAAAGTAAGTATCTATCAATAGCTTAAGTGTTTGTTATGCTTACAACTAACAGTGAACGATGTTTCAACGTCACAAACAAATACCTACAAATTAAATGGTTAAACCTATGGTGCCGGGTTGCACATGGGTTGGTAGGTGTGAAACTAACTTTTGATGGTCGATTTGAAATATTCCAAGTCAATGACTTTTCGAGCATTTTGCTTTTATTAAGGAGGACCGCTTTTAATTTCCAAGATAGGCAAAATTACAAAATTAGTCTTGTATGCATGGGGAGTGACAAAATTGGCTCTGTAATTAGAAGACTGCTAATTTTAGTTCTTTATGTTTTAAATTTATAGCAATTTTGGTCTTTCCAGCCAAAAGTGGCAGAAAATTAACAACCTAAATTGAGGTTTAGAGTTTCGGCATCCAAAAGGACATTAATTACAGAGTCAGCGTACTAAATAGATGCTGGCGTGGTAAATAACAGTTAACCACCACCTCCTCACTACTAGTTGCCGAAAATTTTCTCCGATGAGTCTCCAACAATGTGCACCATCACCGAACTCGTTATCCTTCCAGTCCTACAACATGTACTCCAATCAGAATTCAAACGCAGTTTTGCCTTAAAATCTAGATCTATTTCCTCTCTCTCAATTCGCAGACATCCGACCTACCCACTGCTCGAGACCACCACCACCAATAGACTCCCCATCCTCCAGCGAGTCGATTGCAACCAGGCCTATCCATTTTCGTCCACTATCTAGCTAATTCTCTTTGTTTTCATTTCCGTCATTTTTTTGTCGCTCTCTACCACTATTTTTCCATCATATCCCCACCGCTAGCAAGTATCTCGCTTGCAGACCACCACTCATTTTTCACCTCCACTCTATTCAGTTTCCATCAACGGCACCATCCACGATATGGCCTCCCATCAATTGACTTCTCGTGTTTCTTCTTTGTTTGCCACATCTACATCATGTAGGATGCTGACAGTATGCCAAAACCCTAAACCCCTAATTGATTTGTTAATTTCTGACCAAAAGGACAAAAATTGCTACAAATTTAAAAAATTAAAATCATCAGTTCCATAATTTCAGGGCTAATCTTGTCACCCTCGGAACTAAATTTGCAATTTTGCCTTCCGGGATATAAATATACATTACAGTGCACATCATCCTTGTCAATGGCATTGATGGGTAGAGAGGCATATATAGACACAATACTTTGACGTCAATTGAACTTGGAGCATATCTTTCTGATCTCGCCTTGCGCACCAGTCTTCACCTCAATGCTACTCATTTTGATCATAGCTTTCCGAAACTCAAAATCAAACCGAAACCCAAGCAAGCCTCTTACATTTCCGGCATATTTATCAACAATCCGACTTGTGGAGGAGTCGCCCCAAAGCCTCTGGTCCGACTCAAGAATGCCATTTCCATCCCTCACATTCTTGAAGAAGCTTACGTCGAACTTCAACGGGCTGTCTTTGTCGAGATCAACCCTTTTTGAACCGTCACGATCTTTAGGACAGAGGGATTGTAACTGGGATAGAAATGCTTGGTTTATGCTTGGATCCGCATTTCCAGTTGCAGTGAAGTTGTAGAGACGATATCGAAAGAAAAGACAGTCTGTCTGGCCTATGGTATGTGCTCCTGCGTATATGTCCCATTATTTTACAACAAAACATATTTTAGTCCCACAAATTCAAAAAAATTATAATTTACGGATCGTTAACTATTTTTGTTAAATTGCAACTTAAAGAACGCATGTGTATTACACGTACTCCTTCCGTTAACAATTTAACAGAAATGGTTAAGGATCTGTAAATTCTAAATTTTTTGAATTTGTGAGACTAAATCTGTTACGTCGTAGAACCAAAATAAAAATAAGATAAATTATGGGACGTAACTTGTAATTTTCCTAACATGGACCATAGTTAATTTCTATTATACTTGCGAAAGTAACTAAAGTAATTTTGTTTACCAACTAGGGTGACAAGATCATGGTCATTAAGGCCTTTAGCAGCAAATTTCTGCCTCTGGATGGCAACGGAGTCCAAAGGGCTAGGTAAGGTGGAGGCTTCAGAAGACGAAGAAATCCGACCATCTCTTCTGCCGATAGGCACTCCCCAACTTGGACCGCCGCTCTGGAGGCATACAAGTATCAAATGAAAGAATCAGTATGGCCCGAACGTAACGGAAGCATGAAAATAAGCATAAGAACTCAAACCACCGTATACAAATATACGTTACACAGGTACATAACACATACGAATCATGGAAAACAACTGGTCAAATACCAAATCGACAGCATCCCGAGCAGCCAGCGCCAGTATGTCAGCACACGAGACGACACCAACGCACGTCGCCTCAAGCTGCGATTTCGCATCATCAATCACTTGGAACCCTCTTAGTCCGAGATTAGACAGTGCTTTTCTTTCAGCCGAAGCTGTGTCTATCAAAACCGAGCCATCGCAGCCCTGTGCATGAAGTAGAGATCAAACCATTCGTTATTTATAGATCAAAAGGTAGAAGGAGCTAACATTTCAAGAAAGTCTTTGTTTGATTGAAATTTTACTTGAACAAAACAATCATGAAAATGGAGCCTAAGCAAGGCAGCAGCCAGTGTGGGTCTTTGTTGAAATGGGCTTCTACTGTTGATCGTACGATGGACTCTGCATTTGGACATGAAGAAGACTAGAAACCTGTCTTAAGTGCTCCCTGCCCTAAGGAAGGAAATGTCATCAAATTCATGACCACTAGAGAAAATAAGATTTGAGCTTCCATTGCTAGAGATGTGAGTTAAGTGTTACGGATTCTGGCCAATGTTATATATATGAAGTTCACGGAAAATTTTTGTCGAGATCAGATTTGATACACTTATTTTGTGATTGGTCTTTTTTCTTAAAATATATATCAATCACACAATAAATATATTGTACTTATCGTACAATTGATTTATATTTAGCCAAAGTAAAGTCCGATGCTCGAACTTTTTTTAAAGATTAGATATGTTGTTTGCACAATTATCGAGTAATTGGGATTAACTTAGTGGAGCATAGACGTGTGGGACATTAGTGGTCATTGCTTTGCTTTGTATTGCTTTTTGTGCATGGGATTAGTGGTGCATTTTGTAGCTTATCCGTACTCTTTTACTACTTTTGTATATTTTTACCGGCCGTTGATTCTTACGTGCATATAATAAATAATTTCTTATAATTTAAAATATATTATAGAAATAAGATATAATTATATAAACCAAACACATCACATTTTAAAAATAAAGAAATAAAACACAAGCAATGTAAGGATATTATCAACATAATAAAAAAAATTAATATTGTGGTGTCACAAATCATTATTTTTAATAAAAAATATATTTGTTTTTTATATTAGTACACATTATTCGATTTTTAAAAAAATAACAATCATGTTTTTCAAAAATATAATTAACCGTGTACACACTTCTTTATTTCCTTTCTAACTGTTTTTATCTTTTACCTTTTTGGAACAATTTGCCTTTGCATCAAATATTTCTCACGATTCGCGTTTGCTTTTTGTTTCATTCGAATTTGTTCAATTACTTTGCTTTTTTTTAAAGAAAAAGAAAGAGAAAAAAGACAACTTAGGGGCAATAATTGTATGAATTTAATTACTAGTGAATTATTGATTTATAAACCTCTTTCGGTTAGTTTTGTGAAAAAAATAATATTGCATTTTTGTTTGGCGGAAGTGTAAGATAATGTAAGTCATGTGCATTTTAATATTTAAATTATACAACTTGTAATGGCCCTTCATATTCCTTGGTTAATGCTCAAGTTAGTGGATATCTTATGGTCATAAATTTGTATGGTTTTTTCTTTAACATCCCCTTCCCACTACATCACCATATTCATGCCTATTTTTTAATATTGAAAAGGATTTTGAGGAGTGTGAGAGCTATAGTAAAGTCAAGATCATGAAAAGCTACATTCAAGTGTAAAACAGCTTGGAGGCGCTGAAAGTCCGAATCAGGGATTTGAGCGGTGGAGAAAGAGATGGAAATGAAAGTACTAAATGATACAGTATATAATTAAGATTGATGTTTTTTGTATTCCAACTAAGAAGAGGTCCCGAAAATTAGGGAAAGAAGAGGAATGTTTGTGCAAATTTGTTCTCTGTTTATTTCCTATCTTCAGCCCTCCATTTTAACAAACAGTTGTTATTGGACGAGTACTAATTTATCTATCAAAGCAATTCTATTCCATTACATATCAAGTGAAGCGAATTGGTATATTTCTTTTTTTTGGCCTAACACAATATTTCCTTCCTATCATTCCTATCAATATTTCAGCTTTAAACTTGAATATATTCCTATCATTCCTATCGATATTTTAGTGTAAAACTTGAAAATAAACATACATACATGTTTCCTCTTCACATACATTTGGTTCCCAAGAAAGCAATTCATTGAGAGGGGGAAGTCCGAATCCAGAAAGAAATTAGTTCAAATATATCTAATTCAACAATTTCAGCTCTAATTTGTATTACACAAACTATCATTAATGCCCTTAATCAATATTTTCTTTTTTCTTTTTTTTTTTTTTGATCAAATCGTTTTTCCCCTTCCTTCTCACGCCCACTCCACCAAACCAAGTCAAATACCACCCGCCCGCCGGCCCTTGCCACTGCCTAATACCTACTCACAGCCAGGCGACACCTCTGGCCACTCACCCACCATCAACAAACCAGCTTCACCTACAATTCCTCAACTCAGCCATATTTCTTATCTTTCTCCTTCCAGTGTCGTGCTTCTTCCCCATCTCTGGTGATCAGAGAAGGTAAGAAAATAGCTCAGAGGAGAGTTTGACATGGGGAGGAGGGGGAAGATAGAATATGAGCCATATTGCTAAGGCGCCTCAAGTACACGAGACAATCAAGTTAAGATGGGCTGCCAGGGCAATGACATGATTTAAAGAGCTTTGTGCTGCCTTTTGCAGTAGCCACAGATCTTCCATTATCATAGGCCAATTTGGAAATCAAACGGTCATTGACCTATATATGTTCCTACATGACGAATCTCACCACACCAAAAGACATGAAGCCGAAAGCCAACCGACACGGTTGACAGTTTACATGTTGGGGGTTGAGGAATTGGGGAGACATTTAAAGATACCGTGTAACAGAAGCAAATGTAACTTCAAAAACGGTAATGTTCTTGTTTTGCAACATCAAGTGTGAGAATATGTTCTACCCTTTGACACTTGTTCACCTTTGACTTTATCCTTTCTGAGAAGGAGAAAGAAGGTATGGATCTGATAAAAGGAGGACCAATATGGTAAAAATTGATTCACAAACACATATTTTTCAATTGTAATTTTCTGCATATGTAAGCTTAACAACAAGAAGGTACGTCTTGAATAAAAGGAAAGAAAAACAAGAGGGGACTAATAGGTAACGTTACAATGGCAGAAACTTCCAACATTATGTCAAGCTCTCCCATTTGTCAGTATCCCATCACTTATGCCTCCACCATCATTTCCCAGCTCAATCATGGTAGAATCTACCAGCCACTGCAACAAAAAAGTTTTAGTATCTAATTATATAACCCTCTGAAGGGTTAGGAGGTTATATAAGAGGTATACTTATGATCCTTCTTATATCTTTTTCCTTGAACAAATTCCAACAAGAACTGAAATTTGTTTCTCTGAAGAACAACATAGTTTCATCAAAAGACATCCAAGTAGAGGTTGCTTCTTTTAAATTTATAATGCTCTAATATCATAATGATCAAATAGAACGATTTAACACATTCTTCAGCCACTCCCTATCCACCCCACTGCACATCTCCACACATTACACAGAACTGAGCCACAGGAGGTGCATTTCCAGATAGCAAAACCACTCTCTCACTTTCTCACCCCTACTCTGACCTCCTAAGCTAGACACCTTTTTCCACAATTCTGAAGTCACATACAACTGTCCCAAACTTTTCTAGCAATTGCTTCCTCTCTGCATTTAACATCTTATTCAAGTTTTCCTACAATTTTCTGGAAGCATATTTTTGTCATTTCCATCCAGGAATCCTGCATCAGCTGCTAAAAGCCCCACGCTAACAGTCACAATGGAGACGGTTCTCATCTCTAGGCATTTCTTTTGCAGGGTTGGTGAAACAATTGCAACTTAAAATTTTCACATCTCAAACTTTTATTTGGTTAAGTATTCAACAATATATTTTCATATAAGAATTATGTAATTGATGAAAAAGGAGAGGAACAACTTCTTTTGCTCTTCTAACAGTAACATGTAGTGAAAAAAGTTTAATCATAAAACGGTAGGCCCATAGTTGTTAAAGGCGCATGATGCGAAGGTGCTTTGGAGCCATGGCACAAAAAAGGGTCCAAAGCCATGCCACCCAGAGCAAGGTGCGTATTTGCATAAATAATTTATATTTTATACCATTAATATTTTTACCAAAATCAGCATGTTCAAGATTAGGTTTTAATTTGATAGCCAAAAGGTTAAAGAAAAAAGCAAATTTCTTAATGTTCAGCCTTTAAGCCCAGCATTTTAAGGCTTGGCTTCATCCAGGTGCGCCTGGCACCAGAAAAAAAGCAACCTGGTGCGTGCCAGGTGAAAGCACCGCGCCATTTTTTGAAAATGGCGCAGGGCTCTCGCCTTTTGCACCATGTGGCATAGTGCACCATTTATAACTATGGGTAAGCACTTAGAAAGAACTATATAGTAGTATATATCAGAGACTAAAAACCAGCTTAGAATTGCCTACAGAAACAGGTAGACAGTAAATGAAAACACAGATTCTTGAACAGGCTAACCTGGAGTTCTTGTTCCGATTTTTTGGATCTCTCATCATAGTCTCTTATTTGCAGATAACATTTATGTAACTGCACAGGTCACAACATTCGGAGTGAACAATTGCCAAATTTAAGGATTTCTACTTTGAAAGGTGATAGTAACATATAATACAGTACCTTGGCTAATTGTATGTGTCGATGAGAAGTAAGCTTTTTAGCTGAGATTAATGAATCCTCCAATTTCTAAGATCACAAAATTATTCTTAGAGAAGGAAAGCAGAAATAACAATGCAGATGGACACTATATTAGAAAACTCTCAATATGCAATCTTATCCGTGAGATGAAATACCTGGTATTTTTCCTGTAATTTAGAAACAACTTCTTGTTTGTCTGCAACCAATTCTTCCATCCGAGATATCTGATCAAGAAGTAAAATATTATTTTCTATAACCATCTGGACTGTGACTAAAGGTTCCCAAACAACAGGAATAGATGACCCACCAACCAGTCAGAATTTTCTTTTGATGAAGTTCCCTATTACCATAGATACCAATAAGTAGACACAAAAAATTGCCTCCCAGAAATTAATGCCTCCTACAACTATATATTAGAGGTAACAAAGTTCATCCTTCCTTCATAATTTCACAGGTAACATGAAAATGCATGGTAATGTTATGTATGCATTGATGGTGTTTCTGAGTAAAGCAAAGGTTGATAGTATTTAGAAAGGAAAGGAATATTTAGAAGTTTGTTTTCTGTAACTCCAAGCAACTAATACTGAAATTCGTGACATTAGTATGACGTTCTAATCGTGAATATGCTTTCATCTTTCTTCCTTATGAGTAAAAAGGCAGGGAGGAGTGAGAAATCATTCTCCAGCATAACCATAAGAATTCCGCATACTGCTGAATGTTGTAGCAACAAGCACGGGAGGTTACTTGGTCAAATTTGTGGACCAAGCCATCAATGTCACCAAGTCCACCTATCCCACACCCCTGACCACACTGCACATGCCATCCCCCACAGGCGCTACTGCAACACCTGTATTCCAACAATCCCTCTTTGTTTCTCCTTCTGTCTATGGCTTAAAACTACCTTCACCCATGCCACCCCCTCTGTCTTTGTTCCACAAATAGCACTGTCACCACAGAACAGCTTCTCAAGCTTATCCATTCCCCTCTGCTCTTGCTGCAATCAATGTCCTCTGCCAAACAACTACATAATCCCTCCACCATAACAAGACAAGTTTGACATTGAAAAATGTCTAGGACAAAGATATATGAAAGTCAAAGGGAATACATTTTTCCTTTTTCATTATTTCCTTTGCCTAAATAGACGAGTCATAGAGAATGTAGAGGAGCAACAAATTAACTCATGACTCCAAGAAAATTTATATCCTGCAGGGTGCAGACTGCTGTCAAGTTTCCAAAACGCACCACATAATTATAGAGGTATCTTCTCAAATATTAATCAAGTATACTGTATTCGAGCATTCTATCCCAGAGGTGTCAATAATTTAACAAGAAAAACTTTTAAAATTTAAAACGGATATTTAGTGAATCTGGTCTCAGTTTTCTTATTAGAATAGTAAAGACATTGGGTCAGAATCCAAGGCGAGACTGGGAAAGGAGGGTCACAGCAACCCAGTCTGAAAAACCTGTCTGCGTTTAGGCGAAACCTGAGTTTACAGGGTGAAATCTTTCACATCTTCCATTAGTCTACATTCAAACAAACTCTCCTAACTTTTAGAGCCTGAGCTACAGCACAGCCTGAAGCATGCTACAGCATATTGTTTAGTTTTGACTCCAAAAATAAAATGCCTACCTCTTTACGAAGTTCTTCAAGCTTTTGACTTGAAACTGCTAATTTGCTTTCACCCTGTTGATGCAGACAAGAAAAAAGTTTTGTAGTCAAACAGAGGTACACATATACATCTAAGAAAAAACAAGAGAGCTACCTGATCCTGGTCATCATTGAATGACTCCAACGAAAGCTCTCTGCTCCCACCTTCGTCAAATCTGGACCTGCTCAGGCATATACAGCTCTTCGCAATTAAATAAACAAGAAAGCATAACTAAATGCAGCAACTACAAGTTGAAGTTATAGAACTAACTCCACAAGTATTGTCAACAAGAGTAGCTACACCATAGCTGGTCACCGTTACTACCAAATTACACTGCTGATATAATCAATCCTCCAACTAGTAAAGCAAGTCGGGCGACTCAGGCGTTATATGCATCAAGGTCACAGATAAACAATGACAACTCAAAACCTAACATTAGGTGATATCTAAAACATCTTCAGGGCTTAAGTAATTTGTATGGTATTACTGGGAGTAACAATTTACTTTCACACTAAGAACCTTGAATGTAATGGGAATCATATAAACCCACCAACTGTCAGCAAAATGATTCTCCTACGCAACAAAAATGACAGAAAAACAGGGTTGAAGATATTATCAGCACGACCATACCATCTCAACCTAGGTGTAGGGTCAGGTGCCCAAAACATGTAATGTCTGCTGTAATTCAGCTAGACAAAAATACTCTGGGATGGGTTTTCCATATTAGCTAAGCCAATGACCTAAAGATTAGAGATCCAATCTAGACAAGCATATTTCAGTTTTTAATTTACTTTACGTGGTGCACAGAGAGAATCAAAGAATCTAATCAGCACATTGCACAACTAAGAGAAAGAAAAAGAACAAGAAAGAAAGAAAAAGGTGAACATAAATTAGCAATTAATCTTCCTTGGTACTCAGCACGTAACACAAGAAAAATTAAACTGTAACAGTAATCACTGTCTTCCGTTATCATTTTCTCATTGTCAATACACTCTTGCAGCTCTGGGCTCCTGACATTCTCCAAAAATGCTAACCAAGTACAACGGTGGGGAAGGCGCAGCAATCTTCATATCACGGTGCTGACATTTTGACAGGATTCCTTTCTGGTATCCCGCCAGATGATTAGACATCATCCTCCCTCCCCCCCCCCCCCTTTTTTTCTATAGATGAGACTGTGAACAAGTGCTTTTACCAATAAACATTACAAAAACAAAAAACTCAGTTGCTATTTTCTTTCATCTCACATCAGCGGATTTTGCTCGAAGGCATTTAGATAAATACAAGTGTGACTTGATGGCTTTTGCATCTTTGATCTTTGACATTTGACAACAATACAAAAGGGTGCAAGTGTTCAGTTGATGGCTTTTGCATCTTTGACATTTGCAACAATATAAAGAGTGTTGTCTTCAAGAACTTTGGTGGTGCATTGACACAAGCCCTCTAAATTAGAGATACATCGACTGTCTATGTCCATAACTAAGCAATTTGCACTAGAAATCACTGCTGAATACAAATACACAGAAACAAAACAGCTTGATCAACTTTCTTTAGAGGGAAGAGCAGAAAAAGAAGATGTAGATAACTTCATGCCAGAAATTTTTGCAACACTAGCAATATTATTCATTACTAGCATCTTGTGAAGATTCCAGAACAGCCATAGGATATCATGAATTAAATAGAAATTTCCTGCAGTGCTTAACATCAGTAATAAGTATAAAGCCCAGGGTAATACCTATTCAGTAAGTGGAGCTGTTGATGTTTATCCTTATCTCCACTTTTATGATGACTGTTGTTCCTCTGTTGCTCGATTTGTTTATCACTGTCTCTTTCCCATTCACGCTCACGCTTTCTCCCATGCTCCTGCTCAACATCATCCAGATGTCTATTATAATACCGAAACCTATCTGCATCCACGTATCGATCCCTTGTACGATCATGACCACGTCTACGTTCATGACCTCTCTCTCTGTTTTGGTCATGGTCCTGAGGCCTTTCCCAGTGTCCCTCCTGATGGCGTTGCCTATCATAACTATCATCTCTTCCTCGATCTCTACCACTCTCACCATCAATACTCCTCTCCAAGTCATGTCGAGAACTCTCCTGGTTAAAGTTAGGTCTTCCACCCCTAGTTCTCACTTCATTCACCTTAACGACTCGTCCATCAATGGTCTGAATTGAAGCATTATTTTGTCAAATATTTTGAAGTTTCAAAGTTCAAAGTTATACAACAAAATAAAGGAAAGAAATCTATCTCCATAGGAGTGTGAACAAAAACACATGTAAGTATGATACCACTGATCAGGTAGACATAAGACACATAGAGAGAGAGAGAGAGAGAGAGAGAGAGCATTGAGCACCTTGCCATCCATTTCTTTGATGGCTTGCATTGCTGATCTAGGATTAGCAAATGTGACAAATCCATAGCATTTTCCCCCAACCGAACGGTCATTGATTATCTGGGAATCAGATTTAACACCTTTTACTTACTTAATATTCCATGGAATAAAGTTAATACAGAGGTACAGGATGAGACAACTTGCAAAAGATATAAATAAACTCTAGAAAAGTACCAAATAAAGATACCAAAAAAAAGAAATAATGCAACATGTTTACTGCAATAATGGTAATAAAACTGATCCAGACAATAAATGTGCCAGAAAAAGCACAGAGAGAACTTTATCGTTACTAAATTACTTGTGTCTCCGGCCTTCTCATTAAATGCCTAGCTTCTAAGTACATAGGTACAATGGATTTACAATCTTTATTGTTAATCCATGATTTTATGCATTTAAAGAATAACCTATATTGTCATGATTAAGATAAATTCTTCTTACAGTACAGAAGATTTTAATGCAGAATCTTTCTACATTTCCATACAAAGTCTAGTAATGCTTCTAGAATATTAAGGAGTAGGAGAGATAGAGTACTACAAACTGGGATGTCAAGAAAGCCTGACATAATGTAAAATGAGGGTTTCAGATGGACACTCTGAGTGTGAAGTGTCACAAGAGAATTTAGAGGACCAACCAAACTCTGTTTCTTATCATGTAGACCTAGCTATGGTGAATGGGCACCTAGTCAAGTTTCTCTCTACCACATCCACATGAGGACAGGATTAATATAACTCTCCTTTTCCCTTATTCTTGTAGAGAAGTGACTAGGCTGACTGGTGAACAGGGTTAAAGCTGTGTGGGATTTTTATGTAGAAACATCGAAATTAGGCATTTATTATTAGTTTATGTTACCCTATTTGCTGTTATCTTATGAAACTTAAATCTGGCACATCAAGATGCCTGCTAGTCATCTTACAGTCCGTCTTGGCAGTAAAGATTAATTTGATTAAAAGTGGATGTTTGCAATGGGCAAAGCAAAAGATTATAATTAGTGGCCTCAAATATAAGATGCACGCGTGCAACTTTACATAAAATGTTTCAGGGACATCCTCAAAGTAGCAAGTCACAAGCACAAGGACACGACTCTGTTCTATTGATATGCAAATAAATAGCTATCAGCATTAAGTAAACACATATAAAATGCTTAGATGTCATAAATCTTCTGTTTCTAATCTCCAATCTATTTTCTGCCACCATTTGAAATCCCAGAATCTGCTAGATTGGAGGTATAGATCAGGTAAATGTGAGATACATTCAAGAATCATCTGGTTATTATGGAACAATGTCTGTGACTCAATACAGGGTCAACAAATGTGTATTACAAGTTTGGATGACTTCAACAAAGCATTGTTAGGCAAACAGCCCTGGCAACTTTTCAAATAAGTAAATCATGGACATAAAAATCCTCCATATCTGATAATGAGAAGGGAGAACAAAATTTTAAAGATTTATATTACATAGGATGTCTGGAGGAGTGTTAGACCAGCACAAGAAGACATAACAAATTGGTGTATGTCATAAAGGCGAAGTTTGTAACTGACATTTAGTTTCTATATAAGAATCTTAAAGACTCGTACAACACTCTTTTGGCAAATATGATAATACAAAAAGTATAGATTGTGACATCACAAGATTAAACAAAACACAGGTATACCATGAGATCCAACTGGTCAGAGTACTCTGTGATTGGAAGTCAAATAGTGGTTGGTGTGTTGGAAAGCAGGGAGAGAACATGACGCACAGTGGAGAAAGAAAGAAGACTAATAATTGTTTGTTACATCTTACTATCAAGCTCAAAGAAATGTAAGTTGCAGTTTTTAACATGGAAGGAAGCTCGAGGCAGCACCTAAATAGGAGGTAACTTAAGGAGAGCAAATTCTAGGAGATGAGAAAACCACAAATTGGATGCTGGTAGAGTTTAGTAAATAGAGATTTTGAAGTCTGTGGTTGTCTTTTGTAGTCTTCACCGCACAGTGCCACAAGCAGCACAAAGTTGGGAAAGAGAAGAACTAAAGGGCCTTCCAGAGGAAGAGAAGCACATTCAGATGCTAAAAAGGAAACTTAAGCCCATTACTCAATCCACCTTGCTACCAGTATTTTTCACTTCTCTATACATATCCAGAATGCTCCAAACTTGGAATTTTCATCTTTCAAACTCCATAATAGAGCATTAGTTCAGCAGATATTTTATCATAACACATTAGACTTGGTTTAACAACTATCTAACTAGATGCCCATAGATGTATAAACGACTGGATCAATTATATTTTGTTGCTAAGACATTCTAGTCTATAAAATCTACTTGAGCAGCAAATATTATCAAGGGTAGATGGGCATGGAGCAGCTAATTAGGTTTTCGTTAATGTCTCCTTCAAAAACTAGAAACAATCCCCAAATATAAACTCCCTTCTCTTACAACAAATGAACCCACTTTTTCATAAAAACTCTTACCTTATTTCAAGGAACTACTGATTTTTCTTGTTCCACATTTACCTCACAGCCGTAGACTAATAAACACTGCATCGTCATCATTCACATACCCTCTCCCACTTAATAATGAAACCAAAAAATCATTCACATACTTAGGCACACACATGAGTTTGCAAAGTAGCTTGAGTTTACGCAATAAAAATTAGGGATAAGTACCCAAATCAAGTATGGTCAAAGTATAGAAACTACCTTTATTATTTGCAGGATTAGTTGCCACATACAAAATCAGACTCTTCCCTCAATTTTCCAGCCCAAAAATCTGCGGTCATAACCCAAAAGAATGGTATTGGAATCCAATTTTGCACCTAAATTTATAGTCATTAGCTAGACCAACTTTTCAACCAAAATACCCTCCATTCAAGGGGGGTGGTTGTTCATATTACCAAATAACTCAGGGTCTCTATGTAATATTTCGCAAGATTTAAAATTCCAATTTAGACAATCTTCCACTCCAACCCCTATCATTAGCCACCCATCCTCAACTCCCCAACACCAGGTCACCGTGCACCCAATCATCTATCATAATCCTTCCACCAGAAACCTTCCCCTCTATCGTCATTCTACCACCCACCGCATCTCCACATCCAAGCATGACCTTAGTCCCACTCTTAACCCTCTAGCATCTATTCAACCCTCTCACCCAAATACGCAACACCTACGATCCTCAAATTCACCAACCCGAGCTGCCATCCTGCCAACCAACCAGATCCAACCCCTCGACCTCACACCCAAACCCCACACCCCGAATAGTGCCCAAGAGCTCCAGCCCGTTTCTCACCCATTGCTAAAGCTCCTGTATATATGGGTACATGTATGTCCTTAATATACACATATATATTCTTTTAGCTTTTCATTAGTTCTATAATATATATACATATGTATAACATACAGATGTTCTTTTCCTTTTTCTTTCGGCATTGGTTCTCAAATTTATCTTCAAAAAGTAGTTAAATGATAAAATGATCGAGAGATAATTCTATAATATTGTGTCTATTCCAATTTTTCCTTCTTGGGCTAGCTTCCGGGGTTTTAATCTTCATGCAGTATTCCCATTTACTTTTTTCTGCCGGCTACTCCTGAAAAGGAGTGTCATTGTAATTAAGTTAACAATAAGGATGGTTTCTAGTGACCAGAATTGAGGGATTGTGTAGGTAATTATCCCATAAAGATATTTGTGGATGGTGTTTTCCCGAGTCTCAGATTCACTATCATCCCAGAGTCCATGAACTATCCAGCTTCCAGGTCACCTGGAAAATATTTTTGCTACTGACTTGCTCATTAAACCCAAGAAACTATTATACCTACTAAGGATACATATTACCGTAGCTTCAATGAGAGAATAAACTTCCACAAGGTACAAATGAGAATTCGTAGACAGAAACATGGGATTAGATTTCATAAAAGAACAAAAAAGAAAAAAGAAACGAAGAGAAAGCACAATTTAGATTTCAGGTAAAAAAAACAAAAGAATAGAGAAATAAAAAACCAGAAGCAAAGTTGAGAGGCGTAGTCTCCGTAGTCTCAAATCTTCAAACTCAATAAGGCATTAAATTAACAACTTGGAATTGGAAGGCATGAAACCATGAACCCCACAAAATACACATCCATGTGTGTAAGCCGAAGAGAAATAGGTGAAAATCAGAGGAGAAGAAACCTTGACGGCAAGAACAGCGCCGTATATGTCGAATACTCTGCGAAGGTTCTCCTCGGTGATGTCGTACGGGAGGCCGCCCACGTATATGGAGCTGTTGTCGTCGATTGTCATTGTCTCCTCTCACCAAAGCAAGAATTACACGACAGTTGCGCCCAATTTATTACTAGTGATATAGTCTCAATTAACGCCCCTCTTCTTTTCGTATTTTATTTTTCAACCCCCACACTATTTCCTAGCATACAGAATGACACCATATAGAAATCACGTCTAAGGGTGGCAGTGGGAGTTAGGGGCGAGTTGGGTTGGACCCAAGACTAGTCCCGCCAACTCTGGCAAGGACCAGGTACAAAACTCGCAAGGGACGGTTTGACCAAGTTAGTTGCTCCTTTTTCTGTTTAATGTTATATATTGTAATAAGATATGAAGTAATTGATCTCTTAATTTATCTATCTATTTATTTAGCAATTGTTGTATCGTCTGCATTCAGAAAAAAAAAATAGAGAAATTGACAACCAAATAAATTCAAATGCACTTTTGTAAGATAAGTTAGAGGATTCTACTGCAGTATTATTTCGTGCTGCAGCTAATTATGTTACACAGAACTCTAAAACATTTGTACATTTAAAAAAAACTCCAACTTTGTAACAGGTATGAAGAATCCCCAATATGACAATAACGCAATATTTCAACTTATAAATGAAACAACAGCAGTAACATAGGTAATCCAACCAAGTTGCTAACATCACCAACTACTAAGAAATTGGTTATATATAATTGGTACAAGACTGCATCTCGGAATGAGTATGCAAGAACTCGAGACCTGCCCCAACTCCGAGCAAGTCCTATTTTTAAGACTTGCTACCCAACACGGGGTTCGAGTCGGGGACTTGGATGGACTCCAAGCCTAATCGCATTAGGATATAAATCAAGTGATCTATCTAATAGATGAATCAAATTCACAAATTTCAAGAGCATGTCTAAGTACTTCAAAGACATGTTTGATACATTCTAAGGTCCCGTCAAAATTATTTTTTTACGCAACGTAATATTCTTTGGCAATATATATGGATGCATTCAAAAAATGCACGGGTCCAATGGATTTGGGTTATGCTCAAAGCTTAGGCCAAAGCGAATGCAAATCCTGAAGGGATGACCTGCAAAAAAGGCGTTAGCACTCTGACATCTAAATTAGTATCAGATTTAGGAGAAAAATAATCGTACAAAATAAAATGTAATGAGAAATCGTGATAGAGTAAGCAATTTCATGAGAGAAATCGTGCTAAGAGTGCAATTCGATTGCTAAAGCAAGAATAGAGAGTGGTTTTTCAAATTCTAGAGGGTGTCCCTGTAGAGGGATTGAATATGTCCTTGTTAGTGGATTGAAGGTGTCCCTGTTGGGGGACTGAAGACGTCCCTGTTGGAGGATTGAAGCTATCCCTAGTGGGGCTTGAAGGTGTCCTCTTGAGAGGTGCTAAAATGAAATACTGAAATAAAAATAAGAATTTTGAAGTAAAATATGGCAAAAGTATGAGTTAAGAGTTGCAGCAAAATAGTAAGATAATTTTCAGCTTCTTGAAGTTTTGTCTGTTGGAGGGTTGTTGCCTGTATTTATAGAGAAAGAATCCCTCTTCATAGTGACTCTGTTTGTGAGCTGCATTTCCGAAAAATAAGGCAAAAATATGAGAATAAGGCACGATCTTATCTCTTCTTGGACTTGAGCAACACGTCTTTAGTTGCGGGATGACTCCTTTTACATGAGGACTCCTACTTTTGCAAGGAGTCCAGCTTTTTGGGAGCGCTTCTCTTTTCCTAGGCTGGGCTTGAAAGGTGGGTTTGAAGTTCGATATGCCTTGTACCAGGCCGAATTGGGCTTCCCTTTTGGACTGAGCCTAGTGTACTGGGCTTCCCTCTTGGGTTGAGTCTAGTGTACTGGACTTTTCGTCTCTTTCTTCTTTTTAGGTCATTTGGGCCTCTTTAAGCCAATCTATTTCTATGCACATTATATATATATCCTAAAAATTATATACAATGAATTCTAACATAAAATAAAAAATTTCTAAAACTATTGGAAAATAAGTAAACAGCATCTAAAATTTTCTTCTCTCTTTAAAATACTTTATACTATTTTTATATAAATCTATTTGTACTACATATATGTGTTGCTAAATACATACATATTCATATACTAGTTGGATATGACACATTCAATGCATATGCTAATAATACTTAAGTAAGTATTATTTAATTAAAAAAATTATAGGAATAATAATAATATAAAAATAATTATGATAAAAAAATAAATATTTTAAAAAACATTTTTAGGAGAAAGAGAAAAAAGTATTGATAAAAATAACTAACTATTTGAACAAAAAATAATTTTTACCATTTATAGACAGCGGGGAAAATGTGAAAATTAGTGGACGGAAAAAAAAAAAAAACAGACTAAAAATAAGGGAGACGTCAAAGAGGTGTTTTCCCGTAATATATAGTAAGTATATAGATAAACAACTAAAATAACTACTATTTACTGTTAATTATCAAATTTTGTCTACTTTCCATGATGCGCTATAAATAGTAAATTTTGGTGGTGCTAGCTAACATGCGTATACAACTATTGAAATGATGTTAAAACTATATTATATATGTGGTCTGATTAATCATCAAATAATAATAAGAAATAATTAGCTTTTATTAAAACTTAAAACACCATAAAGGAAAGTTCACCATACTAATTTAAAATTAGAATCACATTAATTCAAGAGTGAATGGAGTAGGATACATCACATTTAGACAGAGGTCGGTAAAAATAAATATTAAGTAAATTAATATTAAATTAGATAAAAGATAATATATTAAAATGAAGCTTATAATTATAACAATTATTTCAAGCATTCAAACATAAACATAATGTTTGGTTCCAAATTTGCTTCATCTCTGAGATGGGCCAAAATATGGACAATATTTGTCTTGATTTGTTTTGGAAGTTTTAATAGTGTTTTGAAATGTTTTGAAACAGTATCTCATTTGTTTTTTGTCAAAATAAGTCTATATTAGTTATAGGTCCTACAACTAAAAAAATTATATACATACTCATACATATATATAAATATATATAAAAGAGACATGATTTGACAATAAATAGTAGTTTTTATCTCCTAGTAAACAACATCAAACATACCATACTTATTTTATATTATCTCCAAAAATAAATCCAAACATACACACTATCTCTAACGCATACTTATTTATCTTTGTTGTTCTCTCTATATTTCCACAAAACACATCAAAACAAGTTAAAAATAAAACCAAACATTGTGAAACAAACTCACTGGCTCTCAACTCAAATAGAGCAGTAATATTTGGTTAAAATAGTTGTTGATTTTTTTGGCCTAAGACCAATTTTTCTCGATAGGCCCAACCCACCACCTGATGTCCCAAAAGCCCGACCCACGACCTACCAACCTGACCCGACCTGACCCAGTCTCATTTAAAACCCCCAAATTGTTTCTTTCCTCCTTCATTGTATCAAGGCAGCAAAAAAAAAAGGTCCTCTCTCTCTCTCTCTCAAAATCGCGGCCGACTCTCTCTATCTCTCTTCTCTTGTTCTTTATTTTCTACCATTTTCAATGCTTTGGAAACACTCACCACCCAAATCTTCATCACTTTCCTTTTGGACCGAAAATGTGAGAGCCAAGAATGAGAAATTGACGAAGGAAATCGAGAACTTCTGATAAGTGGATCTGTGCCTTAGTGGCCATGGTTTCTTGGTGCAACTGGTGGTGGGTTATCGGCAATGAGGCTGTGTGCTTTGCCTTCCCGATCTAGCTCCCTGAGCTTTGATTATGTTATGGTCCTTTTGTGTTTCCACTTTAATTTTATATTACTGTTGATATAACTCTAATTGTTGTTATAGTTGAATGTGGTTGTATAATGTTCAGACTCATCACTTTGGAATGAAATCCCAACAATAATAATTTCATAATTATACCACGACACAATAAAATATCGACATATATATACATTGTTTGTTGTTGATCTTTTGTTATCGATGATATTTGATTCTGGTATAGAAATATTGACGACAGCTGGTATAGAATCTAGAGCATTTTGTAATTACATCCACCTTCAGAATAGATACTTCACCTTATTTTACATATGCATTAATTCATGTAATTACAATATTGTTATATTCATGTATCTTATTAACGCATACGTAAAATAAGATGAATTATCTTTTATAATTTTACTATTAATAATATTGTAAACTGCAATATTCACAACAGATAATTCACCTTATTTTATCGGGTAAATAGCAATTTATTCCCTTGTGATATTGAGAATGAGTACATTATCTCCCTATGAAAAAAATATGGCAATTTAACCCCTAATACTTTTTAGAATGAAGCAATTACCTCTTTATACAAGGAGGTAAATTGCTTCATTTTAAAAATTATAGGGGGGGAGGGGGTAAATTGTTGCATTTTAAAAAATATAGAGAGATAAATTACTATTTATTTTTTCATACGGAGATAATTTGCTTATTTACAATATCAAAAAGAAACTGCTTACATTTTTTCTTTATTTTATCTATGCATTAATTATAGAGGACAGTCTTAATTCTCAGTCAACAATATAGCATTAACACACATTAAGAATAATGGCAGTTTTGGGGTTCAGAAAAGTGGTTTGAGGTTTAGAGGGGTGGGATGGTAGGAAGTTAGTAAATTAATTAACTAACAAATAAATAAATTAAAAAATTAAATTAAATATTAAAAATGACAGACAAAACAATAGGAGACATCAAAAGAGGAGCTCTCCCATAATAAAAAGGTATAGATATATATATGTATGGGAAAATGTAACTTCTTCCTGTGATGTAGGGTATGTCTGCAACACACCTTTTTTAAAAAATTAGCAAAATACCCTCTGTCTTTTAGAATGGAGCAAGAAAACCCCTTATAAGGGTTGTTTTTTTATGATTTTTATGAATGAAATATTATTTTATATATAAGTATATACAATATATTATATATCATATATAATATAAGTAATATATATTTACTTAAAAATAATATATTATTATTATCATATATATATATAATTATACGTAATATCATATTTATTGATGTGGCTCAACTAGGGGCGATAGACAAGTCAAGCCTGCTCAAGAAGCTCTATTTGGAGCTCAACTCGAGCTTGAGCTTAAAGTATTTTGTTTGGCGCTTTTTATTTTTTTATTTTATATTTTAAATATTTTATATATTTAACTGTATAGTCAATATTATATCAACTTTATATTCAAAATTAATTATATATCATAATTATTAAGTAATATCACATATTTTAAATTTAGCTAATGATAAAACATGATTTTTTTTATTTATATATTTGATCTCTATACAAAAATAAGGTTAATCAACACGTTAGTAAATTTATTATTTATTACTATATATTTTTTATATTAATTATTGATTTTTAAATTATCTAATAGTTTAAGAAAATTAGAAATACATTTTTCTTAAAAATAATTTGAACTTGTCAATTTATGATAATAAATAAATGCTCTAATATAAATTTTATTTTAATTATAAATAAAAATATTAAAAAGCTCAAGCCGAGCTCGAAAACTTCTAATAAAAGCAAATGGTGGTGGAAGAGAGAGAGAGGAAGGAAGAAAGATACGCAGCGGGTGGTGGAAGACAAAGAGAGAACGGGTAAGTAGGGGCGAGTATTTTGTAACGAGGAGTAAACATATGTCATGTGTATTTTAAAAAAAATAATTTATTTTATAATATAAATTTTAAAAATTATATCTATACGATACCTATATATTTATTATTTTAAAATTTCAATCCAAATAAATTCTCATTTTTCGTACATATAAAACTAAGTTGGAAACATACAATCGAAGCATATTTTTCATTTTTCTCATGAAAACCATTAAAGTATTTTCATCCTATCAAAAATGTTGAAACTAAAACTAACAATAATAATAAAATCAAATGTTGATGGTTGAGATATTCTCGAAATTCTTGGGATGCTTTGTTAAGCATATATATTAGGTTAACGAAAGAAGATTTTATCTTGGATTTAATAGTTAAAAATGATTATTAACCTTCTACCGAAACAATAAGATAATTTAAAAGTATAAAACAGCAATTAATATTAAATATATATGATTAATTACAATAATAATCTAAATATGTTTATTTTCAAAATGTAAACAAAATAAATGTGCATAAAATTTAAAAATATACTCAGTAGATACATATAAAAATTTATAATTATTTGTTAAAATATATCAAGATTTTAAATTTTATTTACTAAAAGAAGCAATTGTGAATTGAACGATAAAAAGACATAAAAATAGCGGACAAAACTTTTCAATTCACAAAAATTGCAATGAATAGAGAATTGGTATCAAAATAAACCAATAAATTTCATATGCATTCTTTTACATAAAAAATCAATGAAAATGTCATATTATATACCTTACAACATTGAAACATATGAGACACTAATTGAATAAGACTCTATTTTTTTTTTTTACATATATTAACTTGATATTGTATTAAATATATATTTAAACATATAATCTATCATTTATATAAAAGAGAATATTAGAAATAGGAAAGTAAGCAGTAAAGTGTTGCATATATGATTCAAACTCGGAATGCGTACAACTCCAAAAATCTTTACACAAAAAGAATCATTTGCAGCATAATTGGATTGATCCAAAGTGCCTTTGAGATGAAATTTATGCATTTTACACCTGTGTTAGTATAGAAAACATGCATAGCAAATGCATGGGTTAAGACTTAAGAACACAAAAAGACCAGACCAAGTTACATAAGGGGAAAAACAAATGACCTGTTTCCCTCCGCAGTATTCTCGCTACTTAGCAACTTGTTCAAGAACAGGGATCTTATTCCAAGTATCCTCTAGCCCACTAATTTGCAGTGGTGGTAATGAAAAAGCACTAACAGTTGAACTTCCGCTGCGAATTTCTTTAAGAACTCGGAGTGCAGCCAAAGTGCTCTTCATGTAGAGGCTCTTCATGTATTCTATCTCCGCGAGCTCCTTGGATTCTTTGATCAGACCCTCATCGGTTGCAGAACTTGTAGAGGGTTCGATCCGGTCAGCTGCCTCAACAGAAGATGGGGCTTGATTCGCAGGGAACATCTGGTCGAGCATTCTCTCGCACTCTTTCACAAGCTTGTACAGCAGGTCAGTGGTAAAGAAAGGCTGTTGCAGGACCTTCTGAATGAAGGGCAGGCGAAGAAGAGCTCCTGTTCTTTTGTCATATTTCTTAAGTATTTTGACCAATCCTGTTCAGTAATAGCCCGAAACGTTAAGACACAAGAAACTACAACAGAACTGAAGTGTGTATTGAAACGGCAACAGAGACCAGTTTGGGCCTAAATTAGAAGTCAGCATTGTGTTCAGATTATGCGAAGCTCATGCATCTTATATTCATGAGTGACGTCTGTGACTCACTACACCTACTCTTTATCTCTAGAAATTAGCTACCGAGACAATATGCTCGAAACTCTGTGATCATGGAGGTTCAATTGAGGGGCTATCAAAGCAGAAACTCTGATCTAGTACTGCTTTTACAATAACAAAAGAATCATTTCTACAGTCCTAGTAGTAATTCACAGACACGAAAACGAAGCAATCAAAATATGAGCTCAGAGAAGAAAAGGAGTTGAATATTTACCGGTATAGTTAAGAGCACTGTAATTCTCCAACAAAACCATCTCCCCATGGAAGTCAACTATTTCTTTCCGGATCCTAATCATCTCATCTTTCCTATCTTTGGCCTTTGCCACTCTATCCTGCAATTCCTGTATACACAAATTGCACTGTCAAATGTTGAAATCTCCTACCTGTAAGTACTATATGCAGCAAGATTATTTAGTGGAGAAAAAGAATGCCGAGGCGAAACAATTATCTGCCAAACATCCACCGCATCTAAAAACTTATGCGTGAGAAAAGTCATTTAATATTAATATCTTAATGATGTGCAGCAAGAACTAGTTAATGCAGAGCATGAACTTTCCTAACTCAGAGGCATCTACAATCATATTGGTTCAAAGTGGGTCTACTTTTACCAAGATTGAAAGCATGGGTAAATCTAGCCCAGACCCAACTCGACCAAATCTGAATTAAATTAATTATAGGGCAAGTACAATACACTTGTCCGTCTCACATGGCAAGTGTAGTATTTTCCTGAGACATGGGGCAGCTCTATGATGTTGATTCCAATTTACCATTACAATAGGAATTACTCAATATCATGCAATCACCAAATTCATTAGTTTTACCCTCCACAGAAGTAAAGATTTGCTTAAAGTTTACAGCCACAAAATCAGCGGTATAACATTATCAAGTGACAAAACGAAGGAGACAAACAGAAAACCAATAAACAGAAAGAAAAGGTTAAATTAGAGACTAATAAACAAATCTAGCGAATCGGCAAGCAGATGAAGTTGGGAATTGGAAGGTTAAAATTCACTCCGATTAACAACCAATCATCGGGGAAGAATTAATTACCTTTAATCTGATGATGTACTCCTCCTCTTGCTCAACAAAGAAGGCATTGAATTTCTCAAGCTCATCCTCCAAAAGCTTGACGAAATCCACCTCTTCCGCCGTAATCGCCTCCCTCTCTCCGCCACCGTCATCCATTCTCCGCCTCTTCTGAGCCCTCTCCTCGTCACAGGGCTGCTGCTTCGGCTCAATGAGCTTGAGCCGCTTCTTCAACTCCTTGTACGACAAAAACTTGTCTCTCCATTCCGGCAACGTCTCCTCAATCTGATTGCTCAGACTCTTCCCAAACTTCATCTCAAGAAAATGAAAAACAAGAGAATTCAGCGGGATCGAAATCACGGGCTCACACCCAAAACTCCTCCAGGCCGGGGAAATGAGGGAAATCAGGGTGCGGGGGTTGATATATAAGGGAAAACGGAGAGCAGAGAATATGCGGAGGATTGAGGTGGGAATATTCGTTTGTCCGAAGAGGATATCTTGGTTATATTCCTCTAAAAGACGGCGACCTCTTGTAGTTTTTATTCCCACTTTTTGTGAAGGAGAGACCACGTGGCCCTTCAATCTCTGTTAAATACCAGTCTCTCTGTACTACCGACTGCGACATTACTGGGCTGGATTTACTGTGCTTAAATGTAATTATTTATTAAAAATTAGTGTAATTATCACAACCACTCTTTAAATTTGTCATAATTATAAATATCTTTTATTTTATTCAAAAAATTATCGGTACTTTCTCAATTTTAATAAATTTCTAACAATTAGCCCAATTTGCTAATTTTTCATTAGATCTTCATTTATTTCTTATGGTGAACTGATCAAAATACTCTTATAAACTAAAAATTATAATTTTATTTATTTATTATTTTTTATTTTTTATGAACTAATTGAATAATTTTTTTATAATTTTTTTAAAAAAATAATAAATAAATAAGGGTAAAGTTGACAACTCCAAATATTTATTCAATTATTACATAATTCATTAAATATCAAAAGAAATATTTATAATTTTTTAAACTGTAATGATATGTTATTCATAATTATGATAAATTTTAGAAAAATCGTTATAATTATCCTAAAAATTAAGGACCTTAAAGTAATTTTTGTATTCTTGTAATCAAAACCACCGCCATATTGCAGGGCAGGCTTTGAGCAAGTGTGTTGAAAGATTTCGTGAAAAGATCCAAGTTACAATTTTTTTATTAATCATCGTTATAGACAAATATAGATTTGATTAATACTTTATAATTACTTTTTAATTGTATTCCAGTCCCTAACGTTCCCTGTTTACTTTTTTTTTGGGGGGGGGGGGGGAGGGGGGAATTATAATAAAACTTTTGAAGTTATATATAATTATAAATATCTTGTCATTATTTAAAAAAGAGATAATTATATTTCCCTCTTTTGAGTTTTGATATAATTACAAGTAAATTTTCTGTAGTTTAAAAAATTATATTTAGCACCTCTGATGTTTGCTCTTGTCTAACAAATAAGTCTTCAGTTAGTTAAAATTCACTGAATTTATTGATATTCACAAAAAATAAAAAAATAAAAATTATATTTACCTTCGATTGACTTATTACTGACGTATAGCAGGTCAGACAAATCCTTTAATGATCAAATTACCTCATACGTCTTCATACATTAATACATGGGAGGAGGTATATCTTCACCACAAGGACATTTTGATCGGTTTACCATAAAAAATGAATGAAAAGCTAAACAAAGACTAATGGATCGAGCTAATTGTTAGATGACAGTTAAAACAGAGGAGTATCAATAATTTTTCAAACAACGAGCGAGAATTTATAATTAATCTAGATCTCAGGGAATCTCGTTGTAATGTACTCTTTTTTCAAAAGGAGATTTAAAAAGTTGGTTCGTTCACTCTTTTTTAACTCAAACTGGGGACTTAATGGGTGTTGGGGTCAGCTTATAAGGTTTTAAAACATCTTATAAGATGATTGAAAGTTTCTGAAACACTACAAAATATTTGATAATTTTTAGGAAAATAGTTTAAAAGTTCTACAATAAGATGTTACGAGTTTATAAACTCTTTAAAAAAAAACAGAGTTAACTTATTTATAAAACCTTAATAATTAAATACTTTGAACGTAATTACTAATTTATTATTACTAACATTTTATAAGCTTCATAATCTTATTTATTGCAGATATTTAATTAATTCCTTATAAGATGTATGAGCTCACAAGATCTTTTAAATAAGTTTAGCTAAACACCCTCTTATACGCTTCTCAAAATATCTTGTAAGATTTTTTAGAGTTTATAAGCTCTTGAAAATTGCTCGATAATTTTTTTTAAAAAATTAGCTTATAAAATCCTAAAATAAGATGTTTGGATCTTATATTATTTTTGTAAAAAAAAGTTAACTTTATTTTTTTAAAATCATCTTATAAGCTCTATATAATTAATATTTCATAAGATAAAAATATCTTCATTATTTTGGTTATATTTCAATTCGACATTCACATATTTTACACTATTTTTGAATTTTTATTTGGAGTTAAACTAATATATTATATGTACGAAAGTATTTTTAAAAAGTTGGATATCAAATATGTCAAGAAATAGCTGCTTACTTGATTTTAATGATATCATATCTTTTTTGGTTATTTTACTAATAAAAAGATATTATTATGCCAAACATCATAGCATCTTATAAGATTGAAAAGTATCTTATAAGTTTTAATATATTGTTTTGGTACCTTTTTGGTCCTATAACTTTAGGTCATTAGTGTTTTTGGTCCTGTAACTTACTCCATTCACACATTTAATCTTTTTTTGATAAATTTAATCCTGAACATCTAATATTTGATCCTTTTTTTAGAGTTTAGTCATGTGTTGATAATTTTGGTCTACAATAGATATCATATTTGGTCCTATAACTATAGGTCTTTAGGACTAAAATTATCAATAAAGAACTAAATTGTTCTTTTTTATTTCAAAGTCAAAATTGCAAAAAAGCCCTTGCATGTTAAAATTCAGTTAAAAACTTCACACTGTTTAAAAAATAGGAAAAAAAATCTTATCCATTTTATTAAATGTAGCTCATTTGCTCCTGTTCGTTGAATACACCTAACGGCATTAATTATTTACTAATTGACCGTAATGCCTTTGTTTATTATATATTATTTTATATTTTAATAACTGTTAGATCTTTTTTTAGTGTATAAAAGTAGTAGGATTTAATCAAGTAATCTCAACCATTAAATCTTAAATTAATAAAGGATTAAGGGTCTAAATTTAACAATTTTGAATATATATTATATGTATAACTATAAAATATTATTTTTTAAACAATAAAATTAATCCCCTCCCCTACGCCCTGCCTCCGAGATATTCTGACTTCTCCACACTTCCAATAGCACAGCCGAGAACATATTCAAACCTAACAATTTTCCACAAAATGGTGACGACACGTATAACTTGTATAGATCTTTATCTTTTTTCTAGTGGATACGATTCATCTGTTCGTAAAACTATTTACTCAATCTTAGAGTCTGCCCTAGGTGGCCGCCACTGTCATCTAGGTCATCTATGGACGATGTGGCCGTTGATCAGGGCGGTTCGTCTTCACCCATATTTGAAAAATATTAAAATATTTAAAATTTTATTTTTATATTTTTTGTACTAAGAATGCGATGAAACTAACTCTCCCATAATCCTCAAGGGCTAACATAAAAATGTGCTGGCCCGAAAAGGCCCAAGCAGTCCAAAAGGAGATTGCAAATCCTAGTGTAAAACAAAGCCTAAGGTGACTCTCAGGAGACTCAACTTGAGTAAGCCCAATACAAGTAGAGCCCCCAAGGAGTCCAGTAGTGCCGCCCCATAAAAAATGCAACCGACTAGAGCGAGGAATGCTCCAGGCACCAGCGGCATCTGAATGTATCCTGTTGAGGTATCAACATCCTTTTTTTTTTCTATTCCGCTATCCGATGCTTCCATTATCTCACATCTTAGTTTTATAATTTCAAAAAATACTCCATACACATTTCTCATATCACACAGAATTGCTCATATTTTTGCTTAATATATATATACAACTAGTTTTAGTAGGAAACAATTTAATGATGGGATTGAACTTCCCTCTTCCTGGTCTTGTGCAAATTATTGACTTCCGGTTTGGGATATCCCACAGGCAGATCCGAATCTCGTCTTTGGGTATCATCATTGGGAAGTCAGTCGCCCTACATCTTCTCCTTATTATAAGCCAACCCCCAAAGCATAGTACAGTACGCGGAAATTGGGGATATAAAACTGTCCACATATGTCATTTCACGCCCGTTACAAAAGGTCATAAGTAAAACCCGCATATTCCACAGGCATAATTATTATGCCTATCTTCTTCCACAATTTCTTTTCTATTAAAAATTGAAATACCACAATTCAGCTAATCAATGTCAATTGGCTTGGCTCCACCCAAAGCTGACAAGCGTCTGCCAAAGATTTTTTATTTATTTATTTTTAGTTTTTTAAATATTTATATACGAAAAAAATATAAACAACTCCTTTGTATTGTAAATGGGCAAATTATTCTCATATAAAATAAAGAATAATAAGTTACATTCCTATACTTTTTAAAATATAGCAATTTGCCCCATGTAATTTTTAAAACGAAGAAAATTTACCTCCTTAGACAGAGAGGTAAATTGGTTCATTTTAAAAAGGTATGGAGAGATAAATTGCTGCTTTTTATCAAAAAGAGGTGATCTGCTCATTTGTAATATTATAAGGGAATAAACTGCATTAAGCCCATTTATATACTTTTGAAATTCATGAATAGTCCTATTTTTCTGTTAACACTATGTAGTGTTATTATTAATATAGCTTGATCAAATAATTCAAGTTATCCATAGAAAGGGTTAAAACTTTGCATTTACTCAAAAAGGAAGCCATTGTCCTTCCAACTGTGAACTCAGAACCTCTGAAGATAACGCAATCTTCCAAAAAAATTGGGACTCTTCTCTTTTCCTTTTGCAATCATTATCATTTGTACTCTCTTCTCTAAATTTGAAATTTTGAATTTCACAAATTTTTGTGGAAAAAGGAGGGAATAACGATATTTTTTGTAGGAGTATTCTCTAGTTAGAGCGTGGCACCCAATCTTATTTCGGAAGCTTGGCAAGAACCGTCCTGCTGATGAGCATGAATTTCCTTCTATTTTTTGCAGGATATCTTATTTACTCCAACAGTCCAACTTTGCAACTTGCACCCCTGAAGTGGGGGAAGTGATGATGCCCCCTAAAATCAATGGGTCAAGCTCACAAGTTAGATCTACTAGTCCAGCCGATTAAGAGCCTAACTGGCTCACCATCCGGTTGGATAAGGCCACAAGCAGCACGGATAAAGCCCATCAATAGAGAAGAAAGGTCCACAGACTTACCTGCTGCTTTACTGAACTGGTAGGCCCCAGAGATAAACCCATGTCAATCGACAGCTTGGATGACATATATGCAGCTTGCCAACATATTGTATGCGTCATTTTAAAATATCTCCAGGTGGTTCCCTGTAAATTAGGCATAAATGAGCTGGAAAGTTTGTAAATAACCAATTCTCAAAAAATTAGGCAAATTTGGCAGGGTTTCATCGAGTTTACATACCTCAGTCAATACTTATCCAAATCACTAACGGTTTGTTGGGTATGATAGCGAACTCAAAGAGCTTTTCAATGTCGTATGACACTCAACAATCCCCCTCATATCCAACTTTGTAGAAGCCTGAAAATAGAGATTTATTGCAGATTTCTGGTAACATCAAACAACATCGCACTTATTCTCAAACTCTCACTTTCTTACACCATTATCTCTTGATTTTAGGATATTTCAAGCTTATATTTTGCAGTTCATAAGAATATATACACCTCATCACTAATTTATACCATTATTCTCACTTTATTTCAGATTTTCTCTTTTATTTCTTCTTAATCCGTTAGTGACTTGAGCATCGGAGTGCTAACCTCTATTGTGTAGGGCCAGTTCTTCGATAATATTAAAATTCTCTTGAAGATCCTTCTACCCTTGTGGTGTAGCCAAATTTCTGGTATACATAAAAAATAATATATTAGTATTCGTATTGCATGTATATATGTACATCGTTATCAATATAATATATATTGTACAAAGTTCTCGTTTTTAATTTAATTCAAGTAAAATAAGCATTTATAATGCATTAGATGAAATTATTAGGCAGTTTTTTGCATGTGTTAGGCAATGGCAATTTTTAATATATAGAAAAATATTACGAGCTTCACTAAAATAATTACATTAGTCTAATTATGCGGCACATATATTGCATGTCAGGGTAACAAATAACACGAAAGAGGACCAAATACAACGTCAGAGAGCTACATACAACCATGAAATCATAGGCTAGACAAAAAGCCCAAGAGGTAGGCAATTACCCCGGAAACAACCCACCCCAAGCCCAACATCCATGATCAAAGGTTCCAAGGGGAGGCCCAGTGAGAAACCAGAGCAGATCCACAGTGGGGATTTGTGGCCCAGACTGGGGCCCAAAATCAATTTCTATCACTTTTTTTTTTCTTAAAAAAATTTTTAGATACAAAAAGATTGTGGCAGTAGATATATATACAATTGTTTGCTGAGATGTTTCTCTACTGAAAAATAATTAAAAGTTCTATATAGTGCCACCAAGAAGTTGAATGGTATAAAATGATTCAAAAAGGGCATTGATGGCAATGAAAATACTCATCTACAGTCTATGGATGGCAATAGATTTGGCTTGGATCTGGACTCAGATCCGGACCGAGTTTTCAAGTCAAATAGGTTGGGTAGTAACATTTTTCGTTCTGTAATTTAGAATTTTTTTATTTTTGGTCTTATTGGTTATGGGCTTCTAATTTTTTATTACCTAACTTCTAAAAAGTGACACTTTTGGTCCCATGACACATTTTCTTTATATATTATAACGAAGAATGTCATGTTTTTAGCATATGGTTGTTAGAGAGTTTACACTTTTGATTCTATATATTACAGGATTCTTTCACTTTTAGTCCTGTAACTTTTAAAAAGTAGTAATTTTGGTCTCATGCACTTAATGATCACGTTGCATTTTCCTTTAAACGTATAATGAAAAGGTGTAGTGGGACCCAAAACTACTGCTTTTTTAAAGTTACGAAACCAAAGTAAGAATCCTGTAATCAATGGGATCGAAAATGAAGAACCCCCCGAAAAATGCTATTTTTTTCGTTAAAGTACCTTAATTTTGGGGTCTAAAGTGTAATATATGATGCATGGACATGGACTTGGACTCAGCGACACGAAAAACTTAAAAAAAATTAGAATACGGCACGACATTGACACAACTAATATAATATATTTTTTAATTATATATATGCTCAATTTCTCATAAAATTAAAATAAAACATATGAAAAAATTTGAGATAAAATATAATATAAGCATATCTTACGTTAAAATTCTTAATCAAATGTGGCACAAAAAAATATGCAAATCAGCTTATTGCAAAAAGTATGTAATGGAAAAGATTTTAATCATCCAAATTAATTATATCATCATGACTATATCTCAATTTTTTTCATCCCAAAACTTTTAATTTGAAATGAGTGAATTAATTTTCTTTTTCTTTTTTATTAAATCCAAACTTTTTTTTTCTTAAGATAGTCCAAATCTCTTTGAAATTATTTAAAAAATTTGAAAACGTGTTGAATACGCCTCCTAAATGCGTCGGACACCAACAAGTATGTCCAACACTGTGTCCTTTTTTTTATTTTATTTTATAAATTTGAACACGCCGACACTTATTAGAGCCGTGTCTGAACTTTGTTCGTATTCAAAACTATATTAGATAATTTTTTAGAGTATATGTGTATTACAGAGTGTGAACAATGATATAATTGAGGATGTATATTTTATTGCGTAAATTGCATAATACCCCCCGTATTTTGGTGAAATAGTAAACAATTCCTCTGTGTTTTATAGGCAAAAAGCCCCCTGTATTTTATAAAATATAGCAAAAAATTCTATCTCTATTAGAAACTAACGGGGAGTGTGCGACACTAGCCTATTGTACGAGTGAACCTCATTTCTTGTCCTTTTTGGAATTACTTTAAGTGTATAATGTCCGTTTTACTCCTTTCTTTCATATTTAAATATATTTTGAATTAAATTATTTATATTATTATTTTATTTAAAACTATCTAATTAATTTAAATTATTTATTAAGTCCAAATATACTACAATAGATTACATTTATTTATGAAATATATTAATTTAATATAAAAATACCTAGAAAGAATATAATTTTTTTAAAAATTAAAACTTTGAATTTAAAAAAAGGATACAAATTTAATATACTAAAATTCAGTTTTCAAATTAAAAATTTATATGAAATATAATAGCCACTTATAAAATTATACATTATTAACTCAATTAAAATATTATTAATTTAAATATATTTTAAATTAAATTAATTGTATTATTATTTTATTTAAATATATTAATTTAAATTATTTATTGAGTTCAAATATATTACAATAAATTATATTTATTTATGAAATATATTAATTTAATATAAGAATACCTAAAAAGTATATAATTTTTTAAAAACTAAAATTTCAAATTTAAAAAACGCAATACAAATTTAATATACTAAAATTCACTTTTCAAATTAGAAACTTATATGAAATAATACTAATTAAATATCAAAATACCAAAAAATTAATATTAATTATTTAAGTTATATTATTAATTATAAATAATAATTAAATTAAATATTTTAAATTATTTATTATTTAAAATTTGAAAAACTTAAATTATTTTTACTTTATTTTTTTTAAAAAAAATTCTACCTTCTTCTCCGTCGTCAGCATGTAGTGGTCGGTAACGACACCTGAGCGATGGAGGCAACCCTTCTTCTCTGGGCAATCAGCATCGCCCAAGTCCTAAACTATGGGTGCGATGTTGCCCCAAATCTAGCCTCGGCGGTAGCGGCTAAAAGGCGCGACATTGTCGCCCAAGGTCGCCCCCACGACACCGTCGTCCTTTTTGTTAGTGGTCGGTGACGGCACTACAAATACATATATATTATATTATATATAACAAAAAATCATATTTTAAATTATTTGAGATGTGGACCGTTTATTTTTTATAATTGAAAATAAATGACTATATAAATAGAATAATTGGGCAATTCAGCAAAAAATTAACGCCTTTAGATTTTACATAACAGAAAGGGAGAGTACACCATATCTTAAAAAATACCGAAAATCTTTTACCTATTTTTTTAATACATAAGACTTTTTAGCTAAATTTTGAAAATAAAAAAAGATTTTATGCAATATATTCTATTTTATTTTAGGCAATTAATAATCCCCTTCAATTACTGTGCTACGCGCGCCTTGAGGAGACGCGCTGGCACGCCAACGCATACATCATTCGTTATGATTCTTTGTCCACAACGCTATGTCTGAAATGGTAACTATTTTTTATTTGACTTTTAATGTATGCTATTTAACTTTACCAATTTCAAATTCTCATTACTTAATTGCATAATTTCATGATAAGAAGGATTTCAAATAATTGCAATTCTTAAAATATTGATAAAGTTTATATCTATATATAATGTTTGTTTCTGTTCAATAAATGGGTTCGTTTGTTAGTAAATTTTACCGACATCAGCAAAAAAAAAAAAAGAATGAATGAAAATTCATATTGAACTTTGATTCACTTACCGACTTATTGCAATAAATAAATCTTCTATGACTAAATTATCTTTATAAGGATGAAGATGTACCTCCTCACAACATTAGCCTGTTAAGAAGTATAAGAGTAGCTTGGTTAGAAAAGATTCATTCGACTTGCAGTAAATTGATAATAACTCGATTGTGAGTAAATATGAATTTTCATTCAATTTTTTTTACTAATATCAATAATTTTTTTTGAATATTTGACTGCCTGATAAATTTATTTATTAAACAGAACAAATATTAAAAATAATTTATGTAATTTTTCAAATAAAAAATAGAGGGGGGGGGGGGGGGACCCAAAATCTTGAAAGAAAGAGTGTGAAAAGCGAAGGGAGGAAGGCATGTGCGAGAATCATTGATATTTGGTGGCACATGTGGGTTGAGTTTGTCGCATGTGGGGATTCGATTACCCACTGCCCAACCATCCAAATTTCTTCCTACTCAATTCTCTCCTCTCTACCTTTTTCATCAACCCTAAATTATAACGTTCTCTCTTAAAATTTATTATAATTATAAATACTTTTTTATTATTTGAAAAATTATAATATCTTATGATATTAACAATCGTTTAATAATTAGTTCAATTCGTTATGTTTCATCTATTTTTTATAGTTACTGACCATGCCATTAGGGATTAAAAATTTTAATTTTATTTATTTTTTTATGAATTAAGTGGATAATTTTTAGAAATTTTTCATCCATCCTATTCGATTTTTTATAAGTTTTTAATTTAAAAAAAAAACAGTAAAGACAAAGTTGACAATTTCATACCTCCATCCAAAGATAACATAATTTCATCAAACATTATGGAGGTATTTTTAATTTTTCAAATAATGAGAGGTCTTCGTAGTTATGTCAAATTTCAAGGAAGGTTTTTTTTTTATGTATCCTAAAATAAAATTAATGGTGATATTTATTGTCGCAACACACCAATTTTAACGAGGGTAAATTATAATAATTTTTTTTAATACTTGTTATATTATAAATATTTTTTTGTTATTTAAAAATTTATAACTATTTTCTTAAAATTATAAATACCTTAACAATTATCCTCTTGTGACAGCTTATTATAGGAGATGTTTGTTAGGGTATTCGTAATTTTTCAGAGGGTATTTGTAATTCTTAAAATACCAATGTGGTATTTATAATTAAAATAAAAATTTCAAGAGAACCCCTTATAATTTATCATAATTAAATAGTTATATTGTTTAAAAGAAATTTCTTATAAATATAAATATTAAATTGATGGATAATTTATAAAATCTTCAATAAGTCACCTACGGTTCCAAGAACATGTCGAGGCCCATAATATTGATTACTACAGGACCCCATAGTAACAATAAAGAATGCGCTAAACTATTAGCAGGAATAGAAACTGCGGCCGTTAAGAAATTACAGCCGAAACTATCCATTTTTTTTAAAGTAAAATAAAATTGGTCAAGATTTCTGGTAAGAAAATAACACAAGAGAGTGACAGCAAAAGCAAAATATAATTTAATAAGTTATTAATCCAGTTGTCAGCGAGTTGGATTTTAAGATAAATTATTAGCGATGAACAAAATTTGAAATCTCAAAATCATATTTATTTAAAAAAAAATAATAATCTTTTGCTCCCGAAACAAAATTAATTTTATATTTAATATGAAACAGAGACAGCTCAGATAAAGACTCCAAAAAAAATAATAATAAAGAAAGAAATGCAAAATTTAACTATTTGCTATAATTATGAATGTCCTCTTTTTATTTGAATAACTATAAATATCCCTTTAAAATTATAAATTTTCTAACAAATATCTCTCTTTAATGGGCTGTCATAAAGAGGTATTTGTTATAATATTTGTAATTTTTTTAAAAATAAAAAAATATTTATAATTATAACAAATTTCAAGAAAATCGATCGTAAACGACCGGCTGAATAAAAATAGTTAAAGTGTAAGATGAACTTTGACCAAATCCAATTTGACCAATTTCTAACGATACATTACAGGACATTATGAATTGATAAAGAAATGGTAATCCAGCTGGATGCACCAACTCTCAACCATATCCACTCATCAAATCAGCTATATATATGTGTGTAAAATACTAAAATTATGTATTTGAATTGCGGATAAATTATATTGATATTTCTGGATATTAAATTTAATTATATGAATATTTTTATTTATTATAAAATTATAAATGAATTTTTTCATATTTAATTTTAATTACAGATGCATTTGACA
This sequence comes from Sesamum indicum, assembly GCF_026168435.1. Lineage (NCBI taxonomy): Eukaryota > Viridiplantae > Streptophyta > Magnoliopsida > Lamiales > Pedaliaceae > Sesamum > Sesamum indicum. Next base: position 14,991,676 of record NC_142661.1, read on the forward strand.
AAAAATTAAATTAAAATATCTTAAGATATATCACACTGACACGAACACCTCTTGAAAGTTTATTTTTATTTATGAGAAAGTCATTTTTTCATTTTAGATGTCTTGTCCAAAGGTATGATGCTAAACTTTTAAATGATGTTTGAATTGATAAATTTGGATCTAAAGAAAAAAATTAAAACTTTAAAGTTGATCAATATTTAATGAAATATAATTTACATCATTATATTATATCATTTTGATAGTACAATTGGCAAAAATTGTACAAATTAGAAAAAATGAAACCAATATTGCAACACCTTTAACATTAAAAGCCTATCAATGTTCTAAGGTTCAAAATACAAAAGAATTGGAGTAGTGTTTAGTAGTGTATAAGTCAAATAATAAATACAATTTTGAAAAATAATTTCAAGAATTAAGAAATGAAAACAGAGTAACAAATAAACAACTTTTGTGTAAGAAATCAACTCCAAAAAAGAAAAAAAAAAGGAGGGCCAATCTTTGAAATTGCTGAAAATACAGTTGATGTTAAAAAGAATTAGGTGGTGTTTAAAATTTATACACAGAAGCAGATGATTGTTGTTGGCCTTCGCTGCTGAAACCGCGACTGTCCTTCGTCCTCCTCGACATCTCCATCTCTCTCGATTGTTGTTGGCCTTCGCTACTTGAGCCGGACGGATTTAACCCGTATTCGCTCGTTGGATTGCTGTACTGGCCGCTGCTGCCGTATTCTTGGCTTCCAAGTGCCATTTTCCTGAACTTCTTCATATCCTCATTGTATTGGAAAGTGTCGTAGTCAGAGCTTCCATGAGAACTGTACACGGTGCTGTGACCCGGTCTGATTCCTTCGTTGAGGTCGGATAATGAGACGTCTCCTTCTAAGGCCCTCACGACCTGTGCCCAGATTTGCAATTTTATTGATACATAAGAACATAGCTCATTTGGATAATGTTTAACTCAAACATCCGTACAACAAAGAGGGTGCTGGGGCGAAGTTGGGAGTATTTGAAAACAAAAGTGATAAATGCAAAAAAAATAAAAATGAAGTGAGAGTGTAGTGTTATTAATGAATCTACCTGGCTCATCCGCGGGCGGCGCCTTGCTGAATGACGCACACAAGCAGCAGCACAGGCCACCATGCGAGCCATCTCATTGTGATTGTGATCATTTCGGAGACGTTGATCAACAAGGGCATCAAAGTTTCCATCTTCAAGAGCTCGTGTGAGCACTGGCCTTGCCTGTATTACAAATGCACTTGTTAAATAAACATCTTATCTTACGGGTACAAAATTACAGATGCTCGTGCAAGGATCAGTACAAATTGACAAGAACGGTGGGGATAGAACCGCTGACCAAAGTTGAGAGAAAATGAATTTTACGAAAACCAGTCGTATCACTATTTGAGTAAATACTCACCCAATCCACCAAACTATCATCCATGAAAGATTGATTTGTGTCGACGGGTCTTCGACCAGTAATCAACTCCAGAAGCATAACACCAAAGGAAAATACATCTGACTTGTCAGTAAGTTTTCCAGATGAAGCATACTCTGGTGCCAAATACCTATATTATAGGTGAATGTCAGCTTGATTCATGAAGAAAACATGTGTTATGCTTACAAACAGGATATATTTCATAGAAAAGCAAAAACTTGACAAGTATACTTAAAGATAGTCTAAAGCGTATAGCAAAGCAGTAAGGAAATGGAAAGGAATTGTTCGTACCCAAAAGTTCCCATCACCCTTGTAGAGACGTGGGTATTAGCATCTGAAGAAAACTTTGCGAGACCGAAATCAGCAACCTGAGAAAATAAATGGTTTTCATCAACGCCGAGTACCAAACTAACAACCTCATGCTACTTTATAACATTTAGCTTGACATATTGAATTAAGTTGCTTGTTTCATCAAAACCAGGATAATCTCAAATGAGTTACTTAGATTTAATCTACATATTCTTGAAATCCTGTCATTACCCCTTACTTAAAACACTGAGGAACTCAGCTGCCAACCTTTTGACAAAAAGATAATTAAAGTTGAAGATATTACCTTTGCTTCAAAGTTAAAGTCCAAGAGAATATTAGCAGCCTTGATGTCCCTGTGAATAATCTTTGGATGACCTGATGTAGAAATATCACCATTATAATTAGGATCAAATGAATGTTACTGCTACTGTTAAATGATGACTGCTATACATCAAGAAAACTCACAATCCTCATGCAGATATGCAAGTCCTTTTGCAGCACCCAGAGCAATCTTCAGCCGTGTCGGCCAATCCATAACAGGCCTTCCCTTTCCTGAAATATGCTAGGCTATAAGTCTTTCCACGGAACAATCACATACATATGACAGCACAATAGCATACAAAGAAGGGTTAAATACACTTTGCATCCCTGAACTATGTATAAAGTGCATTTACATCCCTGAACTATAAAATGTAACAAAATGGCCCCTCATGATATACACTAATTTTTTTATGATGAAAATACCTTTATTATTTACACCCCTAAAATATCTCTATTACAATCATTCTCCTAAATATAATCTGAATTATTATAATTTTTTTATTTAAGATAAACACTATCCAAAATTTATAATTTTTATATACTGAATATAGAATCTGTATGAACTCCATAATTTTACAATTCTTATATTTTTTACACAACTGGTAAAAATTTACATAATTTATGCCTGTGTTGTTATATATATTGAACTTTTTTTAAAAGTAAATTATCAATATAAATTTAAAACATTACATCAAACATATATATACTGTAAAATATGCAAATCTATAATATAATTAATATATAATATTCTATATTTTTTTAAGTAATTGATATGATATATTTTTATTTTGTGGACATGTAATTAAATAAAAATTTTATGTAACATACTTTTTTCATAATATTATATGCACTATATATTGACACATATTTACATGTACTTTTTAACATAATTTATTTATTTTGTAAAATATATTTGCATATATTGAGCTTATAAATACTTTTTTTTGTTCCATAATTTATAAAAAATTATAAATTAAAAATATTATTTTTAAAATAAAATGTAAGTAAATTTTAAATCACTTAAAATAGTTTGGGAGAGATACTTTAATAAAACATATTTTAGGAGAGATACTTTAAATCACTTAAATCACTTTCTCTTTGTTTCCTAACAGTTCAATTCTTTTTATTTTCAGCCCATTTACCATTCAAAAAGACAAGTACTTTAGAGTGAACTAACCATGCAAGTGGAATTCCAAGGTATTGTTTGGAACAAACTCGTATACAAGCATTCTCTGAGTCCCAGTGCTGCAGTATCCAACCAATGACACAAGATGCTTGTGATGCACTCTGCTAATGATCTCAACCTCAGCCTGGAATTCGCGCTCCCCTTGTCCGCTTCCGGCTTTCAGCTGCTTAACTGCAACCTCTTTACCATTTGGAAGGACTCCTCTATGCACATAACCAAAACCACCTTGCCCAAGAAGGTTGGCATCTGAGAAGCCATCTGTTGCCATTGCAAGTTCTTCATATGTGAACGTGCTTTTAGAAAATCCTAAAGCCATCCCAGGCGAAGGAGGTGGAAGTGGAGTTCCAGAGCCTGAATAATTGGAACCAGAACCTCCACTGCTGCTAATGTAAGCAGGAGGAGGTGGTGGTGGAGGTTGAGGTGAAGGAGCACGTACTGGTGAGTGTGGAGGCCTCGATGCACCGGCTGGTGGAGGAGAAGGTTTAGGAGGGATCGTGACCACATGATCCCCAGGAGGGGGAGCATTATGTTGCCAATGCTGTACTGGTCCGCCATATGGATCAGCTGGAAAGACCAAAATGATATAAAAGGTTAGGCAACTAAAGACATACTCGACTATAAGAGGTAAACTGGATATGAACTGTTGACCAAGCTAGTAGTCATGAACGACACGTTATGAGACTGAACATCAAGGTAATTGAGCTCCAATTTTTTTAATATTCTCACACTCCAAGCAGCTAACTGAAAATATATCATATTGGTTCTATAACTTTTCATTCTTTTTCATTTTATCATCTTTATTTGCAACTTTTGTTCAGATAAAACTTTCAACTAAAGGATATCTAATACAACTTTTATCTTTATTGACTATAGATATCAAACAATGCCCACAAATTGAGAGTCATAAATCAGTGGCACATATTTCATTCCTACAAGTTTCCCAAAAATATAATTTGATATGAATCCACGGAAACCATTCAAAGACAAAATAAGCTTCTGCGACTGAAAAATAAAACAAAAATTTTGATTCCTAGACTTCTTCGTCAATGTCAGCCGTGTTCACAATTAAGCATCTTATTCCAATAATCCGTGAATTTCATCAGTTTTGCCTGCAATTGCTATTGCCTCATTCAGGAGCACATATGCCGTCTCCAAGAAGCAAAAAGGCTCAATTTCTCTAACGAAAACTGAATATAGAAGAAGTATTGTTGAGAATCAATCTACATTCACATATAGAATGCTTTTATCACCATTCATGATGACAAACAAACCAAAGGATGATGCAATAAAACGAAAGGCACACCTCAGTGCCACAAGAATTCTCTCACTCAGATCAAAAGACATCACCAACTCTCGCTTTTCTCTGGGTTATATAAAGGCATAACCAATTACAGGATAGAAAACACATCCAAACGTGAAACACATGAAGTAAAATCTCTGACCTTCTAATAAAGAGAATGAATTGCCGTAGAATTTGAGGAAAAAAATCAAATCTTGGGTAGAGTTTGTGTAAGAATTGATCACCTTTATATCCAGGCGGTGGGGGTGGAGGTACGTAGTAATCCGGCTGTGATCTTCTCTTCTTCTTCTTGCAGAAAATAAACAGCAGACTGAGGATTGCTAGTATAAGAACTCCTCCTACAGCTATCCCGACAACAAGCCCCGTGGATATTCCCGACGACCCGCCACCAGAAGACGGCGGAGATCCCGCTGTACCAGTTGGAGCCGGCGGAGAACCCTTACCCGTGGGCGGGGAGCCCCTACCTGAAGGCGTCTGAGGAGAACTACTGCCCGACGGCGCTGGAGGAGAACTACTGCCCGATGGCGCCGGAGGAGAACCACCGCCCGTCGGAGCCGGCGGGGACGGAGTAACTGGGGATCCAGATGGAGGGGAGGACGACGGCGGCGATGGAGGGGCGGTGGTCGGAGGTGGGGTTGAAGACGGCGGCGAAGGTGTCGATGATGGAGGAGTGGCAGGAACTGGGGGAGGCGGAGAGGACGCTGGAGGGGGGGAAGTGGCTGGGGGAGTGGGGCTCGCCGGTGGGGGAGATGTCACTGGTGCAGGCGGCGGGGGTGAGGCCGCGGCGGCGGGTGGCGGAGAGGTGGTGTTAGATGGAGGTGATGTGGGAGGAGGTGCGGCTCCCGGCGCCGGCGACGACATCTTCGGAAGCCCTCTTGCAAGATTAAGTAAACTAACTTCACACCAAGAAATCAACCAGCGCCCAGATGCAAAGACTGCAAAATCAGTGGCCGGACTTAAATCTTTTGAATTGATTAACGACAACTACAACATTCTCTCTGTCCAAAATTTAAGAGAGAGAGAGATAGAGAATGTAAGAGAGAGAGAATGTAGTCGTTGGAAATAATGAAGAGGAAGAAAGTGGGTCTTGATTTTGCTTTTTGGTAAAAATGGAAAGGTTCCGTTCAAGTCAAGTGGGATGGCCAACCCACCATTTTTCTTATTTTCTCCTCTGTTTTGGAGGCAAATAAGAGAGAAAAGTTCGCCTCCAAAATTACAATTTAAGTCCTACACAATACATAATATTATACTTTCAATCCTATAATTTATGAACTTAATATATTTAACCTCATAAAATATACATCATGTCATATTCGATCTTATAGGATAAAAATAATAACAAATCTGATCCTATCCTATCGGATATGAACAATTCTATAAAACCAAACGTGTCATAATATTTATTTTACAGAATATAAAATATTATAACAATTATTTCATTCATGGGACTAAATATATTTAATTAGCAAATTATAAAATTAAAAGTGTCATACATCTTATTATAGGGGGACTAAAAGTGCAATTTCGGGTTGTTTGGCTTTTCCTGAATGTAAAGACACGCAGACACAGCTAATGATTCCAAGAAACGCGTCTTGCATAATTATATATACATATGTTCCGCGATTGGCTCATTCTCTCAATCAGCAACAGCAGGAGTACCTGCTCCAAATTCAACCATATTAATTTATTCTAATTTGATTTAAGTCACCCAATTAGAGGGATACGATATTTAATCATCATTACTACAAGTCTGCAACCCTCTCATCCTAATCCAAAAAAATAAAAAATAAAATCTTAGGCAAGTAAAAAATCTACATATTTGATTTATAAAGCAAAAAAATTAGGACCCTCATTACGATCCCGATTCTTAAGTCAGAAAGATTTTACAAAAAAAGAGAATGAAAATCATTAGAGAATATAAGATAGCAAAAGTTGTATTATGAGCATAGGGAACGAGTATTTATAAATAGATTAAGTCGTACGGTCTCACATAAACCATGAGTTTTGAATTTTTTTTGCAGTGTTGAATTATCCAAAACAAGCTCGGTGAAATTGTTACTGTAAATTTTAAATCCGTCGATCCAAATGCAGCATAAGTGCCCGAGTGATTATCGTAAAATTGTACATACCTGAGTTCAAGTCGGGTTGGATCGAGCCGATGCGAATCGAATATAAATAGTGTGAATCTTGACGTGTTTTTTTTAATTAAAAGAAGAATTGGTAAATTTTTAATTACTCAAGTAAGCCCACATCAAATACAAATTAAAAAATTTGTACAATTACTTATAAAAATATCCAAAATTTACTTTTTAATTCAAACCTCACAACTAAAGAGAATATCAAATTATCAATTATTTGACTAAAAGTAAAGCATTCCTATGTATTAATTTAATGAATATTGATTTTGAGTAATTTTATGATAATATTGCAATTTATTTATTTATTTGTAATTAGTCAATTCTCCATGGGGACCAAACTAAGTATGGTTAGTACAAAAGAAAAAAGAGGTAGGGAGAGAGCGTGGGAGCGCGTGCGTAAATGGAGTGGGGGACAGGTTGGAATAGAAGTGGGACCCACACGCGTGGCCCGCGGCATTTCCGGCTTTTACTCTTCCGCTAATTCGGCACCTAAATTCTCTCTAGGAAGGATTCCATGCTACCAAATGGACTCGTCCAACAATTTATTATTATTTTGTAAATTTATTAATTTGAAAAAGTAAAGTGAAATTTAAAAAAATTTAGTACCAATATTGCAAAATACTGTTAAATTATTATATGAAAATATAATATTTTTCATAAATTTATTTGAAAATTTGTAACAAGAAAAAAGTTGGCTTAGACAGAAGGCTAACAAGAAATAAAATATATCAACATTTGATAGGAAAATAAAATGCCAGCAAGAGGAGGGAACCAACATTTTTCCTTCCTTCCCCTTTGTTTTTTTCTTTGCTTTTATTTTTTTTAATCTAATTTAAGAATTTAAATGCACCACTTATTTGACTCAGTTCATATAATAACTTAAATGTTTAAATTTAAAATTTTAATGCAAAAAAAATTAGGATAATAATATGCTCAATTACAACACAAAAATTTATATTGTATATTTATTATTAATAAATTTTACAATAATATTTTTTTAAAAAAAATACAAAAAATTTGTCACGTGTCAATTTCTGCACCCACCGGAGCACAACCCAAGTGGGTAGCGTCGAATGAGCCCAGTTCGGTGGCCGTCCTTAGTCATGTTTGGTTTGCTATTATTATCCCAAATAGAGACAACCCACATCCACTCGCCCCTATTTCATTTTGGGTACTTATACCTTTTTTTTTTTAATTTAATATAATTATACATAATTTTTTCAACTACAGAAAATTTACGTGTAATAATACCAAAGATCATAGAAGAGGAATATAATTATCTATCTGTCTTTAATTTATATTTACCAATCGTACTTTCTTTATGTTTAAATTCCATGTTGCTTCAATTTTCCATTATTTAGTACTTTGGCCATATCTATGGAGTGGAAGAGGATGACATGCGATAGTCAATAAGTTTTGCCGGCGGATAATAGTCTCATTAATTGTGAAGGAGAAAATGACCAAAAACCACATGGACAAAATCGTCCTTTGTGACTTTCTTTCTATAAAAGAAAAAAATATTTTAACAAAATAATTGAGAATCAAAATATGCAATAGACTGGGTTGGGCTAGTCTCGTTGAGGACCAAGTTCACGTACTAAAAAATTTAGTTGGAATTAGGAACATACTAGGGGGTTTTTAGAGTTATTTAATTTTTTATTATTAAAAAAAATTATATTATTATAATTATATTTAATATATTAATAAAAATATGACGAGCAATGGTTAATAATTTAAACCGAAAAAATGAAAAGAGGCCAAGTCGCGATCCAGAATCACGACTTGGCATTTTTTCTTTTTTTTTAAATAATTTTGTATAATTTAATTATATATAATTAATTTTTAACAACATATTAAAATTTAAAAATTTACAATTAAGGGTACAAATGCAATAGTGTATTTATTTTGTATAATTGTAAAAACTTACAATTTTGCACTCACTCACATTTTGCACTCGCTTTATTTGCAGCTCATTTTCATTACCACCTAACCAACAGTTCGCTTACCAGGATACACAAAACCATCAACTGCAACAGGAGTAACGGAAAACGAATTGGGCGAGCACTATAAGTTCTTTCTTTAGGATGGCCTATCCATCGATCACTTGAGGCCCTAAAACCGTATCCATGGATAGGGCTTGGAGCATGTGCCTGGCCATCATACTTGGACGAGTTTCCGCATCGTTGAAATTGTACTCCTGATATTCAAGAGTACAAGATATTCAAATGCGTTAGGCACTCCCAAAATACACAAAAACTTCCTGATATTCAAGAGTACAAGATATTCAAATAATATGGACACTCTCAAAATATACAAAAACTTCAATGCTATAAGAGACCATCCATCCGCTGCATAATTCACCACTAAAATGCAAAAAAAAATTGAATTCGAGAAAATGAAGTAGATATAGTTAGCAAGAAACTGAGAAATAATGCATGACTGAATTTGGCAAAGAGTGAATGGGTTGATGCCTGCTATTAATACACGAAGGGATCAACTTTTTTATTTAAAAAAAAATTAAAGAAGGCTGGCAGCAGCCTTTAATCAAGATTTGTTGCACCAGCCTTGTCATCACTAAAAAAGCTTACCACACTAGTATACATATATATGCATATGTATATATATACATATCTTGTAATTTATATATATGTATATATAATTTATATATGTATATTTATATAATATATATATATATTGTAACTTATATATATGTATATATGTATATATACATTATATATATATTGTAATTTATATATAGGTCTATATATATTATATATTTAAATAAATTTGTATAATTTAATTATATATAATTAATTTTTAACAAATATTAAAATTCAAAAAATTATAAAATTAACATTGTATTAATTTAAAAAATTACAATTAAGTGTACAAGTATAATAGCTAATATTTTTGTACAATTGTAAAAAATACAAGAAGTATATAGTTATTCTTGGCAACCCGGTACCGGCATATCTAATTGTGTTGAAGAATTTCTTTGTTGTGCTTGTTGTCGTACACGCGTTTGGGCCCAATCCATCTCGTTGTGAATACGTGTTGTTTTATTTCGACCAGGGCGCGAAGAGATGCGAATAGTAGGATCGTGGACCAACTTAAATTCCAGTACATCCCAATAATCTTCAGAATGCATAGGTTCAAATGACTTAGAATATGTATTCTTATAAGCCATTATATCGTAATAATCCTTCACCATTGATGCAACATTAATCATGTATGCAGCACATACCTTTTGAGCGTGACTGCAAGGAATACCAAATTGAGTCCACTTGCCGCAAGAACATTCTCGATTCGCAATTTTGACAACATGGGTGTTAACTCCATGTCCACTGTGACGTCTTGTAACAACCGAGACGGACTGTTGGAACTGATGGTATTTGGTGATAGTATGCTCAACAGAATTTTAATGCTAACGTGTGAACATCTTATGTGCAAAATCCATCCACATTTAGTTGTTGGCCAACATTACAGAACTTCTCGCTAACCTCTCACGGAAATAATGGACACTTCACTGAAACATCATCTCAGCAATTGTTGTCAACGATAGGCGACAAGCGCCTTTCAATACTCCATTTATGCATTCCGACATATTTGTCGTCTGAATTCCGCATCACCATCCACCGTCATGAGATGCTGTCCATTTTTTCTTGTCGATCCTATCTAACCACTAAAACGCCTCTAGTTTCTGGCTCTTTATCTCCTCCATAATGCGATTGAATTTTCTGATATGATATTCAGAGCCAGCTTTTCAACAAAGATCATTCAACACAACATTTTTGTATTTACTGTTGAAATTGGAACACACATGCCGCAAGCAATATCGGTGCACGCCGTTAGGTGGCACAAAATCTGGACATTCACGTATAGCTCTAGTGATACCAGCATAGCGGTCAGAAATAAGGCAGATACCCCATCGTCCTCGTATAATGTGTTTGCTCAACTGTCTAAGAAACCACTTCCAAGATAAATGTGATTCTTCATCGACAATTGCAAAAGCAAGAGGGAGACTCACACTTTTCATTTTCGTGTAGGGAAAGCCACAATTACCCTACAAGATATTCAAGTAATATGGGCACTCCCAATAGATAGCGAGCCGGTGACTGGAGTTGATCTCGACCGCACAATACAACAACGACAAGAGTATTACCTTACTTATTTAGGCTTTAGCCCGGATGCAAATGCGTTGAAGGGCTCAAGACTACAACATCCGCAATTACATCTCATTTGGCGGAGGTCGATATCACTTATAACACTCTCCACGACTTCGTCGTCCAGTACGCTCGTGCTGTTCCATTACTTCTATTGGGGGGATTGATGTACCCAGATTCCTCAGGTAACTATGTATCATTAGTATATCTCTCAAAGTTAGAATATATAGAAACAACGAGAAACTATAGTTGGGGGAGTGCTGTGTTGGCATATTTATATCGCGAATTATGCAATGCCAGCACAAAAGGCAAAGCGGCAATTGGTGGCGCTCTGCAATTGCTACATGTAAAATTTACTTAATAACTCTTACACAATTTTTTTGCTATTAATAACACATATTTGTATTGTTCGTGCAGATTTGGGCATGGTCACGGATTACTCCACTTTGCCCTAGACTTGGTGCCCAGCGACTATTTATGGATCAAGTCCAAATAGACAACAATCGTTGGTTCCCAGCAGCACCATAAGGTGCTTCTAGCAGCATATCGTGACAATGTGGAGTCAAGTTCCGCAACAATATCAAGTCGGTTCGGTGGTGATGAAAATGAGGCGCAAAATGAGCCAGTGCAAAATGTGGGCGAGAAAATAAGAAGACCTCGGCGTCAACGCTACAGACGGAATTGTGGAACGGGTGGACATTTTTTACATTTGTAATTATATAGTTCATTGTAATTTTTTACAATTGTACAAAATAAATACACTATTACATTTGTACCCTTAATTGTAATTTTTTAAATTAATACAATATTAATTTTGTAATTTTTTGAATTTTGATATGTTGTTAAAAATTAATTATATATAATTAAATTATACAAAATTATTTAAAAGGAAAAAAAAATGCCAAGTCGTGATTTAAAATCACGACTCGTCATGTTTTTATTAATATATTAAATATAATTATAATAATATAATTTTTTTAATAATACAAAAATTAAATAACTCGGGATTTTTAGGTATCAATATTTAAGATCGATCCAACTCATTGGTCCAAGACTGTCTGATCTTGGACTGAGCTAGTGGGCTGGTTCAAGTTGGCCATCTTGTTTTTTTAAGGTTTGGAATAATTATGAATATCCTACGTTGTTTGAAAAATTATAAATACCCTTCTCAAATGAAAAATAATTATGTAGCTCGTAAACAGTGAAGTGGTGTTACTATTTTACTTTTGATGATTTTTTTAAAAAAAAATACAAAAAAGATGAAAGGTGGATAAAATAAATAATCTAAAGAGCATATTAGTTCACAAAAATATTTTAGAAAATTTAAAATATATATATAAAATTATAATTTATAATTCAAAATACCATTTTGGTTAGTTCACTACAAAATTGATGGAAACCTAATGAAATGGACTCGTTATCAGACAAACGTCAAAATCAGGTGGTATTTGTAATTTTTCAAACAACAAAGAGGTATTTGTAATTATGTCAAAACTTAGCAGAGGTGGTTGTACGTGACACCCCCTCCATAATCACATTCAATTATCTTAACAAAACCATATTTATCCCGACAAGACACCTGTTATAATCAACACTTGACAACACCTCAAATATTCTTTTGTCCATATAACTAGAGCTCCCGACTTAAGATGACATTGCTAACCCACCTATACGACTGGCAATTGGTTTACGATCTATCTCCTGAAAAAAATAATACACGACAAATTGATGAGTTGCCAACTCAATAAGTATTAGCTAATTATTATATATATATACACATATAGGTACGTGTAACAGATAACCAATTTTTCCACGACCACAATCATGTTTTTCTAAAATGATATTGACAGTTCCTAAAACTGCTACTAGTGATTGTTCCAAACAAAAAATTAACTGTTCCTAATACTATTTCAAAAATTGACCACCAAATAATTTTAATGATCATTCCTAAATATATCACCAATACAAAAAATCCAATTCCAAAATTCAGGTATTAGTATTACAAATATCGTTCCAAAAATAACTCTGAAATAAATTATATAACTGTTTCGAATATTATCCAATACGTTCCAATTAAAAAGATAAACTTTTATAATACATACAATTTTAGGAATAACCACCATCAATGTGTTACAGCGACCGTGCCAAATTGAAATGGTTCTTTACCAACCATTCCTAAATATTATTAATGCTGTTTGCAGTGATGGTTCCTAAACCGTTCCAAAATTCAATCCAAAATATTTTTTTTCAATTTCTAACTGTTCCAAATAACAAAAAAAAATCGTTCCAAAAATTGCCTAAATACCGCATTTTTTTTGTAGTGACAAGAAAATGACTCAATAATTATGAAAATAAATCAACATTAAACTCATTAGAAAGTAAAATTCTCATTACTAAAAAATATTATTTAATATAAAAAATTTACTTGCTAATAAATTTAACAATAAACTGTTCAAAATATATTAAATATTATCAATTATGAACGAAAATTGAAAAAAATCGTCAATTTTTTTCTTTTTTTGGGTGCTATTGAGCTTTTGTCATAGTGTTTTAGATGAAGTGATAAGCTTAACACAGCATTCAAAAACTAATTAAGTAAAATGCAGAAGAAATCATGATAGTCTTAAACTTGAGATAAAATTGCTAGCCTTTGATTGCAGCACCAGCAAAGGAGACAAAGTTGTAATAGATAACTCAAAATAGAGGAATTCATCAAAGAAAGTACTGTTCCATGGATAAAATATGCTCCATTTCTTCATGATAAAGTTATAAAATAATCCTGTAATATTTTAATATTTCGTGAGTCCTTTCGATCACGAACGAATTTTGCAAAAGTCACCGAAATAAATTATGTACCAATCTCAAAATTTTGACATTTTTATCCTCTCTTTTTAGGAGTTGCAAAGAGTCCTGTAACTTTTTTAGATTTTGTGGTTTTGATCCTTCTGGTTTCGAATTTTGCAAAAGTTACTGAAATAAATTTCATGGCTCGTCATATTTTCTTTTTTAATTTTTCGGCCATATTGGCAAAAGTGAACCAATTAGAACAAAAATCTCGATCTAAATGAACCACGCATTTAATCACCATAAAAACCAAAATTACGAAATGTCAAAAACGATAAAGAAAAAAAATACCAAAATGTCAAATTACATAGACAAATGAAATATTAAAACCGGATTTACCCAAGTGTAGGTAGAAGTGTGCGTCGGCAGTTGTCATGTGTATTTGCATGAGTTCGTCTCAAAAATGATGTCTTGGGTGTGTTGAGAATTGATGACTAAGGAACAGGAGACACGTCTTGTGTGCTTTGTCTTCACCAACCTGCCCACCAGATACCCTCTCGACTCAATCCCCAACTCCAATTTGAATGGGATGCCTCCGCTGGCATCAGAGGCTGCCAGGGCCATCCCCGACCCGTACAGAGGTATCCTTTGCCCTACCAGACTCACCTGCATAATCCTTCTGCTCTTTTTTGGTTGGTAATATTTCTTCAGCTGCAATCATTATACCATGCTTAGCTGAAATCTGAGGAGTTAAATGTAAATTCTCGTACGAAATATTTATCGGAGAAAATGCAAGCAACCCCTTGTGACCATGTAAATGAGCAAATTATCCTCTATAAAAAAAATTAGCAATTTACTTCCCTTTGTTTTTTAAAATACATCAATTTACTTCCCTAAATTTTTTAAAATAAAGTAATGAAGTAAATTGCTTCATTTTAAAAAATATCATAAAAAAAAAGAAAAGGAATTTTCTTTGTATTAGCGATATTTTGTGTTATCACATAATTTTTTATGTTTTGAATATTTAACTATACACTTTATTAATAAAGAGATATTTAATAAAAATGGAATGTGGTAACAATTTTGGCTATCATAATATTCATCAACTAAAATATTATCAAATATACCATTTAATATTCCATAATTGATTTAATCTCCAATATTCATCACATTTGATGGTAATTCATTTATTATTTTGGATCAATTATTCATTTTTATTTTTCTTATATTTATTTAATTAAATAATGTAATACAAGAATAGATGACACACATGCACGTACGTGTTTCAACTACTAATGTGTGTGTGTATATATATATTTATAAAATTATTATTTTAGTCCTGTAAATATAGAGGGTGTGGGGTAATTTTAGTCCGGTACAAATTCATCTGATAATTTTGTCTTGTGATTTAAAAAATTTCTCACACTGAAAATAAAAATCATAAAAAATTGCTAAAATAACCAAAATTTGCACATGTTCAACTTAACTCAGTAAATTTTTTCGACTATTTTAACAAATTCGTCAAATTTTTAAAATTACAAAAATAAATTCGTACGGACTAAAATTGCTACCATCTATATATACGACTAAACTCACAATGTCGTCACTGGGGAATGTTGTGAGTTCTGACCTGAGCAGTTGCAACAGTGATTTGGGAGTAGATGAGATTAGCAGCGCGGAAGCTGACATGAATGCCAAAAAGTCTTGCAGGATTATAGATGACAATAGTGGCAGAACAATTCAGTGATAGGAACTTGGTCGGAACACCAGTCCTGTCCGACCCTTCCCCGTAGTACAGATTGTGAACTCTTAAGCTCTATGCATCAAATCATCACTCATGTCAGTAGTAGATATAACAAAATCAATCTACCTACCATTTCAATTAATACCACAAAAATGGAGATGATAAAACATGTTCATATTAATTGCACAAGCAAACATAATTAAGGATTCCTAACTATAAATTTAGGCTCCACGATGAAGAAAGAATAACACTAATTATATGCAAGAATTAGATCAAAAACTCGTTGCAGTCTACAAGTGTTAAAAGTGCAATTTACCCCATGTATGATACGTGAAATGTGTGGAAAATTCTCATTTGAAAAAAGAATTAGTAAATTATATCCGGTGTTTTGGAAATGAAGACGTTTGTGCGGGTGGAGGGTCTACCTTGACGCGAACTTGAGCTTTGTAAGGCCTGCTGGCTCCCCAAATGACCAAACAAATCCCAGAAAAAAGCAGCCCAAAAGCCAAGACAACCATCAACCACTTGCATTGCCTGGAATAGGCTCTATCGCCATAGTAATCCTCATCAAGAGCGCCGTCCTCCTCAGCCACAACATCGCAGTAGTGCTTGTTCCACCTCCGCCGATTTCCAGAAATGCGGCTGGCGGCTGTGGATGACGAGGACGCCATTGAGTGCCTCGGAAAAGAAGGCGAGTCCAAAGGGCTGCGGCTATTAGAGGACGAGCACTTATCCGTCTCATCATTGGAGTCGCGAGACGGGCTTTGCACGTAGTAGGCGTTGGGAGAGGAGGACGACGGGCCAATGCTTGTGAAATCCGACTCGGACGCATCGTGCAACATCTTCTGCTTAACCCAAAACCCTTTGTTCGTTGTTCGACTCTGTATCTGCCGGACTCAATGCAAAAACTTATCAGTTTCATGCACTTTCTGTTGTGGAACAACACAAGCGTATTTCATCAGTACAATGGGTAGAAAAACCGGGGGAGAGAAAGTTGATTCAAGAAGGATGTCCGTTTCTTAGCGTTGAGGAAATTAGGTGGTGTGAATCTTGTTTAGATGGGCAACACAACTTTAGTTGTCATCACAAGAAGTGTGTTTGAATGAGGCAATAGATTCGTGTAATCAGCAGAAATTTAGGAGAGAAAGTTTGCAGTGATTATGGTTAGTTACTTTTGTGTCTCATCACACGCATATACATATACATATACAGATACAGATACAGTGGAGGAGAGAAAGCTGAAAACAGAAAGGAGAAAATTGCGTATGATAAGAAGCATGATTTGAACAAGACAGTTTCAAAGAGTAGAGAGAGTTTCAGCCGTGCTTTTAGAAAATTGAATTCTAAGGAAGAAATAGTTCTCGTAGAATATACCTTTTTTGGAAGAAATGATATTTACAAAATTGATTCAGCAAATTTAGATTCATGCAAAGATATTTTTCACAAGTTGTTATTTTTACGAAATTGATTTAGCAAATTATGATTTGCCATAATTTGGTTAGTTTTTTGGGGTTTGTAGACATGCAACGTTAGCGTGAATTATATATTGATCTGTGTAATATAATTTTTTATTAAATTTATATTTTTTAATAAAAGTAAAAAAAAATATTAATTGATGAATAAAGCAAAAATATTGTCGTGTTTGGTATATATTGAAGTGTTCAAAGCAATTTAAATATTGTTTTACCAACAAAAAAAGTAAATATCAACAATTTAATAATTCTAAATCACACCTCGTGATTAAGGAAATAAGTCTGAATTGAATAATAAAGGATCAATCAAATTGCACCCACATTATCATCGGATAATGATGACGAGTTTCCTCTCTACAACTATAAATAGGAGTAATACACACAGGACATAAGTGAAGGTACAAACTACAAAAATTTTTAAGAATTTTCAAGATTATCTTTAGCATAATTCATAGCGTTCAACGCAAAAGTCAAGACGTTTGTTCCGCAAATAAAAAAAATTCAATGTTTAATTCATGTTTATGGTGTAAATTAGATTCATGGATTTACATTATTAAAAAATAAATCAACCTTGACAGAAAATCAAAATGTTGATTCCACCAACAAGTACCTAAGTTCCCCAGCAAGGGAGGAGTCTCGCCTCCAAGGAGTTGGGGAGATAGTTGCTAACGGATAGGTCTCCTCAACATTCTAGTTTTGGTTGGAGAGATTCAAGGGAATCCACATTGTATGAGAATCCCGACTAAGAACCATTCGGGGATCCCGTCATGTGGATATTCTGATCAATTCCTGAACGAGTAACTTTTTTGACCATCTCGACAACTACTCTTCTAGCTAACAAGTTGGCATTGAAACCCCTGAACTTTCAGGTCAGCAGTTTCCTTCCTGAGCCATGTCCCCCTTGGGCCCAGCTGGGAGAAAGCTTTTGAGGACCTTCCCAATGCCTCTTGCTCCATTGGGCCGTTGTGGTGTTATGTCAGCTGCAAATTGAATTGCCCATTTACAATCACATAAAATATAATTTACAAAATATTTTGTTCTAAAAATTTTAAAAACAGACATATATAAAATGTGCCATACTTGCTTTAGAATTGGGCTTATTTACTTTTTGATTTAAAAAAAGTTACAGTAAAAATTCCTAAAAATTGTATAATATATTATTACAAATCGTGGACAAAAAAACCAATTTTTAAAATTTCCGAGTGGAGGCTAACTTACTTTTTTTTTTAAAAAGTATCACATGTATATGTATTTTTCTACGTCATGATTATATTATTATAAATTTAAATATCTTTAAATTATAACTAGTAGTAAAAATTTATTAATTAAAAAAATATGATTAATTATTATAATAAATAAAAATATTAAAAATATCAACCGCGCTGAAATATACAACTTCTCATCAACCCAAAACCATCTCACCTTCCTATTCCTCACAGTACTAGCAATAGCCACCACCCGGCATCATGTCATAATAATGTATAGTTGAATGGGCTGAACTATATTTCATCGTTTAAAATATGGTCAACCACCACATCATCGTTGGTTAAGGCATTATAGCAGGAATGGATTGGAGGAATATGGATAAGAATAAAAACAATGGAGCAAATGTCTAACGTGCACAAGTTTCTGTTGTCAAATATTCATCATTTACCTTATAGGCTAGATCATACAACTGCACCCTCCAGGTGTTATATTGAAATTGTACAAGCCAAAGAAAAGCAAAAGACTATACTTCTTAAGGCCTTTCCAATTCCATCACCAGAATGTACCTGCCCTCATCGTAGCACCATTTGCCTTGTTTGATTCATATTATAAAATTTAATGGGATGGAAATAAAACGCCAACTAAACCCCATCAATTATTTCAGTGTTTAAATTGAAATATCGTACATGTAGTATGCTATGAGACAGTAAAACAGTGATTGATGAAAAGATTTACAGAATATCATTAAATGCAAAAGATCCATCTTTTTTAAATTATTTCATTTTACCATAATAGCTTTTGAATAATTAGAAAATCAAGACTTTTCAATGTTTAATGAATTTAATTTTAAAAATAATAATTCTTGCAGACCCAACATAATAAAGAATGGATACTTGGATCACAAAAATTATGTCAACTTTAAGTGGAAGAGCATATGAGAGACAAAAAGAATTCTAGCTTAGACCAATAAAAGATATGGTGTATTCCTCCTCTTAAGAAAGATACATTTTGTTAGTTATTAAGGAAATGCAACTATACCTCAAAACGGGATATAGCTGCAAAATTAAGCTACTAACGGCTCCCCAACTTTTTTAGTTTTTGTTTTCTAAGAAAAAATGCTGTCAACGACACCATGACCTTGGTACATATTTTTTATCCCATAAATCAAGATTGTAGGATTGGACCCAGTATTAATTCAAGCTCTAATAATGACAACCAAACATAACTATGCATGATAAACAATCATATCAAACCTTATCATGCGATATAAGCAATCTTATCCAGCCGCATCACATGAACCAAATGGAACCTTTATGTATTAGAAGACCATTCACTCCTCCTATTGCTTCTTTATTTTCTTTATTCTTTTTCTCATCTCCTTCCTCCTCCCATCTCATATTACCACCTCTCAGTCACAGTTGAACAGCAATCCACCGTTCCAACACCAAAGGATGACCAACAGCACCGACCTTAGTCCACGTGCCCAACATGGGCACGCAGGCAAATCCATTAATGGTGCAAGGAAGATGTAGTTCAGTGTCTAGAAGAACTTTAAATTACAACAGTAAGTGTTGCAAATATCCTAGCTTCACTTGAAATTCTGCCAGAGCAAGCAACAGAACAACATGAAAAACAAAATCAGAAAAGGTAAAGTTGTTATAGATCATTTAAAACACAAGAAAAATGAAATATAACCTAAATCCTCCAGAACACAAGATTTATCTATATATAAACAACTCAGTCCCTTAGATGTTCATAAACAATTGCAATCATATCTGCAATCATTACAGGTCTGTAGAACTCATCATTGTTGTTTAATATATTCTGTAATTCAAGTTGTTCAAATTACCAAAAAAGTACGTCATATAGCTGCCCCAGTGTTCTCCAAACGCAAAGAGACCGCTGGAGTTACATATAAAGAGCAGCACGATTACTTTTGCTTCAAGGGAACGAGTTGACAGAAACCAAATATATCCTGCCAACCAGATTGCGAAGCTTAGACTTTAAAATTTGAGATAATATTTCACTTTGTGACCTAAGACACATTCATCTGCAAAAGAAGATCAAAAGAACAAAATCATGTTCAATATGCAGTTTCCACCTTCAAAAAGCTCAGGGAAACTTTTCCATTGGCTACAAAATATGGATTTTAACAAGCTCCCAACCTCAATGATTCTGCCTTAAAAATGAGAGCAATGCTCCACTACATATTTAGTGCAAGAAAGACTTAAGCTGATATGATTTTACTCAATAAATTGAATTTGCATCATAGACTACAAGAACACTTACCTACAACAAGCAACTAACCTAAAGTAACACAAAGAAAACAACAATGATAAGCCTTCATGTAGTTGCTTTATCTGCTCAAAGAAGAATCTTTGAAGCCTCTTCTCATATTAAAGGTGTGAGAATAAGTAAAGAAACAATCATCCTTGGCCCCTTATTGAAGAGTACAATGCAAAATAGCAACTCTCATTCCAAACACAAGATATACACATATACACTTACACGGTTTCAGATATCAACAAGATTATAGTAATTAAAATTTAAAGAGAGACCTATCACAGATATGCAACTTGAACTTTTAAATGTTAACACTAGAATTCAACAGAACCACACAAAGAAGGAAGATAAACTACAGGTAAGGAATAAAACAGAGATTACAAGAGACTGTAAGTAATATGTCAAGATACTAGAAAAGAACACGAATTTTATGCTTGAAGGAGAAATGAAAGAAAGAGTTTCATATTTTCAAATCTTAAGAGGTTCAGAATCTCTAGTAGATCCACTTACATAATCACCATCTTATTTGATAGCGAAAAGAAAAACATAACACAATCCCAAGGTCCCATCCCTCGTCCATACTATCCAGTATCCACAAAACATTCAATCTGAATAGAAGAAATACAAAGCCACATGCTGAATAAAACTTCAAAAGGAAGACAAATTGCCAAGAGTCCCGGTGAGAAGACTCCAAAATAGCAAATTGAAAAACAAGCATGCATTGGAAAAGAAAAAGAGATCATCATTGACCCACAAGTAAGAAATATCTATTTACCATGAACAAAACTAAATTGCAAATAGAATTACCCAAAGATTCAAAGGGATCCGTGTAACTCAAATTATCCATAAAAAGGTCATGAATAACCAAACGTAAATCTCCAACTTCAATAGTGTATATAACCGCCAATACAAATATATATAGAGTCATCAGTTAGGAGCGAAAGACTCTGAGGTTTTGTAATCACGAAAAATCGATCATTTGAACTATGCTTCTGATCATCACTTGACCCCCTATTCTTATCTTTTGCAGCTAAGAAGAAAAGATGAACTACGAATAACCATAAAAGTTTTATTAAAATTAAGCCCAAAGCTTACTTTTTTAATCTTGGAATTTGAAGCTCAAAGAAAAACAAAACCCTAAATCTGGCAGTCAAAATTGAAAAATCACACAAATCAAACAGAACCAAGAACACTTACAACATCTAGTAATCAAAACCAAAAAGTGGCCTCATAGAGAAGATTAGGTTGATCCACATATGGTACTTCAGACATATGCTTGTCAATAAAATTTGTCTGTAATCATAGGCCAAAACACTAACAAATCAACAGTAAAAAATTCAAAGGATAAAAACCAAAAGAAATTTCAAGAGAAAACGGAATAAACAACTGATGGGCTCGGTTTATGGGTGGTGATATATCAGGATGGTCGGCAAGGCATGGAATGCCATTACGACGAACGAGACCTATCACAATTACTCATCATTGCCCAGATATATAAGTATATAAATAAAATGCGATGTATGAACCATTGTAAATCCGCACTCTCTCCCTCTCTGCTTGTGTGTTCCTGTGGGCAGGGAAACGTTGGATGGAAGTTCTGTACTTATAGAGAGGCGGGATGGAAGCTAGGGTTTTGCATCTTCCCCTTGTTTAAAGTCGGCAGGCGCTACGCCACTAGAACCCCTAAAATTATGAGATAATTATTTAAATTTGGTTAAAGTATTATAAAACATCGTATTTCTTCTCTCATAAAATTCGACATAATTATATATATATTTTTTATATATTTAAAAAATTATATGTAATACTCTCAAACTTAATAAATATTTTTTTTAATAGTCATAATTCACTGAGTTTATTGATATTAAACAAAAAAATTTGGTGAAAATACTAATTAACTTATTATTGATTTATCGCATGTCAAATAAAATTTTATACTGTCAAATCACCTTTATACATCATCATATGTTAATGCATATGAGAACGTATATATTCACCATTATAAGGTAGTTTAGATAAAAAAGAATTATTTGACCTGTAATAAGTAGGTAAGAAGTCAATAGAAAATAATATCAATTTTTATTCAATTTTTTTGTTAATATTAATAAATTTAGTGAGTTTTCACTAATAGAGATACCTATCTTTTAGATGGAAGCAACTATTAAAGGTACCGATATAATTTTTTAAATCATAATAAATTTATGTGTAATTACATCAAACCTTAAGGGAGAAGAGTATAATTATCCCTTTACATAAAAATGTTAAAAGATTAGGCAAAAATGAAAACTTTGTATTGCTACCAAATTAATTTCTTTGAAAAATGTGGTCCTTGTATCTATATATATCTATATTAAAGACATTTTTACTCACAACTAGCGATTTAGGACACGACCATAAAGCATGTAACGTAGAAGGTGGATTCCAATAAAGAATTCAGTATTGTAATAACAATGTCTCTTATACGCTTCGAGACCTATTTAAACTCTTAAATATGTGGCTTTAGTGACTGAATGAATGGGATAGAATTTCTTGTATTGATCAGTAAGGTAAACAAGAAATTGAGTTATAAATATAGATGCCTAGTGTGATTGAAGCGGTAATTTTGCATAATGCGATGATATTTTAGGGGTGTCATTGTAACTACCTCTAATATTGAAAATGATTCTATATTGTATGCGTCGTATATGAAAATTAAAATAAAATGTACAACAAAAGATAATGATTGACTGAATAATTCTTGCCCAAATTAGGTTTGGCCGAATCAACCCAATTACAGAGCAAATGCATCACACTTGTTATGTGATTAGTCACTTTTCCTGAACTGTACACCAATCACACAATAAGTGTATTGCACTTGTCATATGATTGGTTCAAATTCAGCCATATCAGGTCTGAGCTAAAATTTTCCGACTGATTGCATTAAATATCGTTATATTTGAAAAATCTTCGATCGTTACATCTTACTTAATAAAAAAAAATAACTTAAAAAATTCAGGACAATCAATCAAAAAATTTTAACTTAATAAAACACTCAACTTGATATCAAAGTCAAGGTAAGTTTTCTTTGTTTCGCTAAAGTTAAAATTGCCAATCTAGTGGTCTCATAATTCAACTATTTTTCACTTTAATTTATGACCATTGTTGATTTAGAGAGTTCATAATTAGAAGGAAGAGACTCTGTACTCAAATAGAGAGAGATAGAGAGGGAGAGAGAGGCAACCAACCAATAGAAAGAGTTGGTTGGTTGACCTTGTATGCTTTCCCGGGTTTTTTGCCAGTATTGGAAGGTGCAGCCATTCATTCCACTCCCTTTCTCCTTGTTTATTCCTTTCTCTTCTCTTTCCTTGTGCCAACCTGCAGCTTCATCAAACATGCACCCCACTTCCCATTTCAGCTCAACACACGCAAAACTCAAGAAATCAACTGCATCTTTTCAACTTGGAGGGATTGGAAGAAGAGCCCCTTTTCCGTTAGTACTGGTCCCTGGGAGGGGTTTTCCCTTGTGTGCTTTCGCTGTTAATGTTGGACGAAGCCCACCATGATCAATCAAATGTGGTTTTTGTCTCCCCTCTTAGTTAGATTTCTAAGATGATGGTTGAACCAGAACGCTGCGTAGAGAAATCCACGTTTTCAAAGTTACACGAAATGCAGGAAATTGATCAGGCAAGTGGGATGGAGGGAACGGATGAGAATATTCAAGTCCCGCTAAAATCTGTAGACGATGCTGAATTGCAGGCAGCTCCAGAGGTAGTTGCTGTTGCCAATGGATCGATGGATAAAGACCCTGTTCCTCCACCCTCTAATGATGGAGCTAAATCAGGGAGTGCACCAAAGAAAAAGGAGGTTTCAGGTATACATTCTTCATGTTTATGGTAATTGCACTGCTATGTTTATTGGTTTCATTTTATCCTCTTGAAAACACTTATAGACGGAAAATTTTCACCATAAAAATGGAAAGAAATGGCAACGCCACCCTGAACTTTGCGAAGAAGTTCACTGCTTCCGAGGAATCGCGTTGTCTTTTTTCTTCCCTGAGAGGGTTTGTTGGATTTATCTTTAAATTTGAGGGTACATGCCGGTTGATGTATCCAAGGTTTTCTGGTTTTCTCGTACTCCTGCAAGAATTAGGAACGTTGTAGTATCATGATTCGTACCCTCATCATAATTCTAATGTAAGTGCTTTTCTTTTTTGAGTTTCATGTCAATTCTTGTGTCTGGTTTAGAAATGGATATGATGAAGGAAAGATTTGCAAAGCTGCTTTTGGGAGAGGACATGTCAGGTGGTGGAAAGGGCGTTTCTTCTGCTTTAGCCCTGTCAAACGCCATTACGAATCTTGCAGGTGAGCCTGGAAATGAACAAGAAAAACGAATTACTGGGATTCGATTCTTGTCTGCTTATTTTCAGATTGTTGCTAGATTCACAGATGAAATCCAGACAGTGTAATTTGTTTAACTATAGCTAATGTATCCGTTTCTATCAAAACCGTGCAGCTTCGGTTTTTGGAGAGCAGTCGAAGTTGGAGCCCATGTCGCCAGAGAGGAAGGCAAGGTGGAAGAAGGAAATCGGCTGGCTTTTATCAGTCACGGATTATATAGTCGAATTTGTTGCTTCTGAACAGAAATCAAAAGATGGAACAAGCATGGAGGTAACATCCCATTCGTCACTCTTACGCTTTCAGCATTTGTGAGTGATGACAGTTCCAAATATATCTTTTTGTGGCTTGGTAGATAATGACGACACAGCAAAGGAAAGACCTTCTCATGAACATTCCAGCCTTACGCAAGCTTGATGCAATGCTCCTCGTAAGAATCTGCTCAAACGCAATTATTCTCCCAGTGAAATTTCAACTAAACAGTGTGTAATTATGATGTAACGATGATGAACAGGCCACCCTAGATAATTTCACGAATCAGCACGACTTCTGGTACGTGTCGAAAGATGCTGATGAATCTGAAAAAGGAGTCCAAAGAGGTGACAAATGGTGGTTGCCCACAGTGAAGGTTCCACCAAATGGACTGTCTGAAGAGTCGCGTCAGTTTCTGCAAAAACAAAAGGAATCAGTGAATCAAGTGCTCAAAGCATCCATGGCTATAAATGCTCAAATACTCTCTGATATAGACATTCCAGAAAGCTACATTGAATCCCTTCCCAGGGTGTGTGAAAAGTAGACAGACTGTGGGAAAAATCTGTTATTAGAATATTCATACTTCAAACATTTGACATAATCTTTGTTCTTGTAGAATGGCAAAGCGAGCCTGGGAGAATTAATCTATAGAAGCATTACTGTTGAGTTCTTCGATCCTCAGCAATTCCTATCAACTATGGACCTTTCGTCCGAGCACAAAGTTCTTGACCTCAAGAACAGAATTGAGGCTTCTATCGTGATATGGAAACGGAAGATGCACCAAAAGGATGCGAAATCTGGATGGGGTTTAGCTGTGAGCGCTGAGAAGAGAGAGCTTTTTGAAGAAAGAGCAGAGACAATCTTGCTCCTGTTAAAACATCAGTTCCCTGGACTTCCTCAATCCTCACTTGACATAAGCAAAATCCAATTTAACAGAGTAGGAAAAGAGACCAATATTGAGTTTTCCCTTCCAATCCTTCTTAATCTTACAATCGCTCACTGTGTTTTCAATCTGATTCTATAGGATGTAGGTATGTCTGTCCTAGAGAGCTACTCAAGGGTACTGGAAACATTGGCCAACACGGTGATGTCCCGCATAGAAGACGTTCTATATGCTGATTCAGTGGCTCAAAATCCATCACTTGCTGTGGTTAAAGTGGAGCAGCCTACTGACCCCCTGCCTTCACCAACGATAAGCAACCCCCCAAACCCTGAAGAAGAGGCAGAGAAGTTAAGTCCTGCCCCTGAAACACCTACGTCAATGACACTTTCGGATTTCATGGGCTGGAAAGATGAGCCTTCTGAGCCGGAAGTTGTCAAGAGTGCTTCAACGGCTAACGTGGAGGCTCCTCCTCCCAAGGATGAAGAGGACAATGGAGCGTTTAAATATGCTAGTAGTACCCTTAAGAAGTATCTATATATAGATAAGATTGATATGACCGGTCTGAAGAGTCCGATTGCACGACACTAAAGGAGCGAGAGCAACAAATATAGAGATAGATGAAGAGTGAAGACACAAGCTAGAGAGTAGTAGAGAGGAACTCCTGCAACTATATAGACCCTCAGAACCTAATCGGAAATTAGCTCACACATCAACTGCTCTTCCTTCCAGTTGTGTAGGGGGAAGTATGAGTTTACTTGGCCCTTGGTGTTGATCTGGTGAGATGGTTTAACCCTGCATTTCTGTAACTCCACCTGGTAAAGGTTCTTGTCTATGGCGTATCATTACTCTTTCTTTGATCAGATAACTAAATAGAGAAAGATGCTATAATTGTTAACAAGACATACTGAGATGGAGCTCTGAGCTTAGCTGATAAGTATAGATTAATTATGTAAAAAGATGTTTGTAAAAGATATATAGATAGGATTATAGTCTAGAGTCAAAGTTCTAAGGATCATTTAAGGCTATTTAGCATAATTATCATTTCTTGTCTTGTTCTTGTTTGTTTGGAGATTATAGATACCTCCACCCCCCATTCCTTGAGCATAGTTACATTGTATATATATAGCCAATGCATCTTAAGGTGGTTTTGTTCGAGAGGTGTGAATAGTTTGTCATGTTGTATTTTTTTTTTTTTTGTTGTTATGATGTTAATTATATCCTTTTTCATATAATAATAGTTATATTTTGTTTACAAATAAGTAATTTTATAATTAGTTTTTATATAATAGTTGTGAAATTCTTACATAGTTGAATTAAAATAGAATTCTAACGAAAATAAATTATAATAAAACGATGGGTAAGTTACAATGGGCTCTTCTGATATTTGCCAAAATTACAAACACTCTAAACTTACAAATACCATTCTAAGATTACAAATACTTTAACAAATGCCCCTTGTGACAACTCATTATAGGAGGATATTTGTTAGGATATCCGTAATTTTAGGGGGTGTTTGTAATTATTCAGAAAATAAGGTGGTATTTGTTATTAAGGAAATCTTAGGGGAGTCCATTTTAATTTACCCTGAAGAGTTTTATCCATAACTAATAACTAATTATCTATATTCTAAATATATACCTATCTATGTATCTATCTATATCACTACATAAAAAATGGCTATGGGCTATAATTTTAATAACTATGAATTAAATATCGTGGTAAAATAACTTTTATTGATCATGAATAAATAAAATTAATATGTATAGCTCAAACAAAACTTGGCCCGAAAAATATAAAAAAGGTCAATGATGCCCAATACACCAATCCCAATTGAGTCAATTAAGGGTAAACATCAATTTTCATTAAACTTTTTCATTAACATAAGAAAATTTAATAAATTTAGACTAATAAGGGTACTTATTGGTTGGACAGAAGTAAACCTCATGAATGCTAGATGTAATTTCTCAAACCATATGGAGTTTACGTGTAATTACACCTAATCTCAGGGGAGGGTAATGTAGTTATCCCTAATTTTAATATAATACTAATCACACTTGAGAGTTAATTAATTACATACTTAAATGAGGTCATTTTGTTAGACGAATTAAACAAAAAGTAAGTAACAATGCTATCAAAATATTTATATAAATACACATTCATTAATCTCCTTTACCCGCAATTTGCAAATATAATGCTGATAATGTCGCAAGTATTTTTGCCGGAATCTTTATTTAAATTATATTATATTATATTTTATATATTATTAATTTAATATAGTTTAAATTATATAATAAAATATTATAAATGATAAGTAGTTTGAGATGTTTTTAATTTTTATTTATTTTCTGTGATGATTAAAACTTCAAAAAATTGACTGCAAGTTGATATATTTTACATTTCTTATGGTTGGACAAAAATATCCCTCGTACTTTGAGTAATTATATTATTTTCAATACGTTTTAGTAGTTTGCACATTAAATCATCACCAAATTATTTTTTAATTAATTTTTTAATAAGTGAAGAATTTAAATTAAAAATGGAGCATATATTAATATATATATATATATATATAGTAATACACAATAAATATAATATAACCAATAGCTCATATATGTTTTTTGAAAGAAATTGATAAATATATATACTTAACCAAAAAATAAATATTTTTAGGAAAAAAAAAATGAATAGATATATTTTATCGTAATTTTTAAAGAAAATATGTTAAAAAAGCCGAATATGTAATTATTCAATTTTATTTAAAAGAATAAATAGTTAATAACTTAATTTTATTACCAAATTAATAAAATAATTCTATGAAAACTTTTTGTGTATTTATTGTATCTATTCATTACATCTAACACCCCTGAAGTAAGCTCCTCGTTAGTCAAAATTTACTGAATTTGATGATATTAACAAAAAAAAGCAAATGAAAGTTGATATTTACTCTTAATTGATTTCTTAATGATTTATTGCAGGTCAAATAATTTTATTCAGACTAACTTATCCTTATAACTGTGAAGATTTACCTCCTCGCATGAATTAATGCGTGAAGACGTATGAGAATAATTTGATCATAAAAAATTATTTGACTTATTACAATTCAGTGATAAAGTCAATTTGGGATAAACATAGATTCTTTTTTTTTGATATTTTAGGTTAATATCAATAAATTCGATAAATTTGATTAATTTAAAAATTTATTTATTAAACGGAAGCAAACTTCAAGAATGCTGGATACAATTTTTCAAATTATAAAAAATTTGTATAATTATATCAATCTCACAATAGAAGAATGTAATTATTATTATTTTTTTTTTTAATACAATGATAATTTACTTATTTATGATTTCACAAATGATAAATTGCATTCAACATTTTCAACCCGTAGACTAAAACATGATCCGTAACTTTTGAAACAATTGGAGTGTGGTAAAATAGTGGAGAGCCCACAGATCGCCGCGTCAGCTCCTTGTAATTGCGGACAAACGGTCAGTCAAATTATGCTCCGGTTTCGGTTCCAACCGCCCACTGTTTCCTTTCCCCTCGGTCACGCTTTTAAGTTTTTAACATTCTTGTTCTTCCCTCACTTCCCCACGCATTACCTTGATACAGAAGTTCAACAGTAACCAGAAGCCAGCCTCACTGTGACACAAAAACCCTCTTTTCTCAAGTTTCTGAGAATCCGAAGAATGTCTGATTCTGTTTTCGCCAGCGTTGTCCAAGCCCCTGAAGATCCCATCTTAGGGGTAACGTAACATTAACATCTTTTTGCTGGTTTTGTTCTTATGGTTTTTGTGGATTGTAGTTTTTGGAAACATTTGAAGGAACATCCGGGATCCCTTGTTTTTGTGTTTCCCCCTTCTCTCGTTCCTTTTTTTTATTCTTTGCTGATTTTTAACTGTGGTTTCGGTATTGGAGTCAGAAATGATTCCAGATCAATTTGAATGAAGTTTTGTTCTTTTGTAATTTCTGCTTTCTATGTCATGCAAATAATCTATGACGCTGATTTTGTTTTAATTTTAGCTTTTTATTTGAGCTGATATGTTTGGATCTTGGATCATAAATGAAACAGGTTACTGTTGCATACAACAAAGATCAGAGCCCAGTTAAGTTGAATTTGGGTGTTGGTGCTTATCGAACCGAGGTCTGTTCGTTATTCCTCTGAAGGATAGAATGTATTTTATCAAAGAAATGGAATGTGGCGGAAAAACTTTATGTACAATTTATCATGCTTGATGATCCGATGTTTTAATCTAAAAACAAAACTGGTTTCTCTGTATTTGGTAAATGCCAGGAAGGAAAACCTCTTGTTCTCAATGTAGTAAGAAAGGCAGAGCAAATGCTTGTGAATGATCAGTAAGTTTGTCAATGCGCATAAATTTTGAATTGGGTGGTGACATATAAATTGTAATTTTCAATTTCTTGTTGTACAGGTCCCGTGTGAAAGAATATCTTCCAATTACTGGATTGGCGGATTTTAACAAATTGAGTGCCAAGCTTATTTTTGGAGCTAACAGGTAACAGAACCTGTAACTGAGTTGGACTTGCACCTGGTTGGAACTGAAAGTGGATCTTAGATTTTG
This sequence comes from Sesamum indicum, assembly GCF_026168435.1. NCBI lineage: Eukaryota > Viridiplantae > Streptophyta > Magnoliopsida > Lamiales > Pedaliaceae > Sesamum > Sesamum indicum. Next base: position 15,022,104 of record NC_142661.1, read on the forward strand.
GTTTACTGAATGAAGCAATTGCTTTATGGTCTATCGGACTTTTTAATTGTTCGACAAGTTCCTTGTTAAGCGGAATTAGGGTCATCTTTCGACGAAATCATTTGGCCGGAAGAAATGTTAAGGATTATCATGGAATTCTTTCTTTTGAGGTGATCTTGAAGTACAGGCTGAATCATCTCATACTAACATAGAGATGCTCAATGAATTGTATCAAAGTTGTTGAAGTTTTATACTGTTGTCTTTGAATAAAATATTTTCAACTCGTGGAAGGTGAGAAGCAAACAAGAGTGGAGCTATAACAGCTGCGTTATTCTGGAGCTGTGGAAAACTATGTATTGTGGTTATTTGAAGTAGATTCATATTTTTGCATATTTAAAACTTTTTCTTGATTAATAACTTATATTTGTTCTGTTGCTTTTTTTGAACTTTATAATGAGCAAAAATCTTAGTGTACTAATATTATTTTGTTTATTCCCAGTTGTCATCTTTATGAAGTTATATTTATATCAACTCTAGATTAATTGATTGTCTTTTGAACTGTGAATACAGCCCCGCCATTCAGGAGAATAGGGTGACTACTGTCCAGTGCTTGTCTGGTACAGGCTCTTTGAGGGTTGGAGCTGAGTTTCTGGCCAGACATTATCATGAAGTAAGTCACTGGCCTTCACTTTATTCTGTCAGTAAAAATTCCAAGATCTTGAAGGCATGTTGATAAAATGCGTATAATTCTATTGCCAGAAAACCATATATATCCCCCAGCCTACATGGGGAAATCATCCAAAGGTTTTCACTTTAGCAGGATTGTCAGTAAAGTCTTATCGATATTATGACCCAAGTACACGAGGCCTGGACTTTTCAGGTATTAGACTCTCATTTTCATTGTGGCATTTTTTCCCCTCCTTTTTATGTTAGACTGCTACTTTTTCTCTCTCCTTTTCTTTCTTACTCTCTAATGGGTCCATCTGGATTTTCGAATTAGTCTCAAAATAAGTCATCTAAGCTGCAGTAACTTATTCAAAGATTTTGAATGAAGTGCTGAATAAAATTTTGTTTCTGAAGTTAGCTCACTTCTGCTGAAATGATTGTTACAATTGTTATAATCTATACCCTACCGTACCTCTGTATATAGGGCTCTTGGAAGATCTTGGGAGTGCACCATCTGGGGCAATAGTTCTTCTTCATGCATGTGCACATAACCCAACAGGGGTAGACCCAACTTCTGATCAGTGGGAGCAAATCAGGCAATTGATGCGATCAAAAGGATTGCTGCCATTTTTTGACAGTGCATATCAGGTAGGTGGTAATGATGTAACTAGATGTTAGAACTGTTTCTGTAACAATAGAGTTACAAATTACTGCAATTCTGATAGATCTTCTTTACTTGGCAAATCTGATTTTGAATTCAACAACCTGCCCAATTGCGTCATGTAATTGATGTAATGAGTTTCTAATTTGTAGGGCTTTGCTAGCGGGAATCTTGATGCGGATGCAGAGTCTATTAGATTGTTTGTTGCTGATGGAGGAGAATGCCTTGCAGCGCAAAGTTATGCTAAGAACATGGGCCTATATGGTGAAAGAGTTGGTGCTCTTAGCATTGTGAGTCTCACACCTGCAATTCCAGGCGTTTTATTGATCATTCCTTTGGTTTTAAATGCAATTGTATTTATAAGAATAGTATTTTGGTGAAAACTTGAAAATTTTTATGCTTTAAAGTTTACAGACAGCATTTCTTTCCAAAGAGGTGCTCACACACACCAATGAGGAAGTTGAATATGTGGTTCTTCTTGGGTGGTTGGTGACGGTGAGGGTTTAGGCAATAGTCAAGGAAAGGGAAATAATCAAGAAAAAGGGATCTATGCATTGCTGGTTGTGATAGACAACCTATCAAATTCAAAAAGTATGCAAGTGTCATGAATCAAATCAAGTTTGTAGTTATTAAAAGATCATTAATTATTGTTTAATAGCTCTGCTGAAAAGATCCATGTAGAGATATAGCATTAATGAACTAGTGTAGAGCATTAAGAGAGATAAAGTCAATCGAAATGCTAAGAATTTACTTATCCTGATATTTATATTGCCTCCTAAATCACCAATGTCATACCAGAGGCTAACTTTGATTCACAGGTATGCAAAACTGCAGACGTTGCGACCAGGGTTGAAAGCCAATTGAAATTGGTCATCAGGCCAATGTTCTCTAATCCACCTATTCACGGTGCATCTATTGTGGCTACCATATTGAAGGACGGGTACAGATTATCTGAATCATATTAGTACAAGGAAATTGCATTCTTTTCTTTACTTGCTGACCAAGTGATGACTATTCACTTTTGCTTCCTAATGACATTGTATTGCTGGCCTCTTAAACGTCATGGTCGACATACAGGGACATGTATACAGAATGGTCCGTTGAGCTGAAAGCCATGGCTGATAGGATTATCAGCATGCGCCAGCAACTTTACGATGCTTTATGTGCTAGAGGTAAGATGATTTGGGTTGCTTATATATATGTCACAATCCAATGAATTTATAATTGTTTTTTTACTTTGTTATTGGGTCGAACTAAAAATAAACATATATCTATCGACCTGTCTTTTTCATTTTTTTTTTCATGGGGGCATGAATTTGATCCATGCCTTAGAACAAGAAGGCTAATGAAAATATTGACTAAGGGTCAATGTCTTAGAGATCCATGAAAACAAATCTGTAATTAAGGTTTTTACTGGTGACTCTTCAAAAATGTGCCGAAGTGAGCAATGAACCATGAAAAGAAGGAAGGACTTGTATATGAAGAGTATGTGGAACTTAAGATAATCCAGCATCGCACTTGTAAAGAGTCTCTCTCTGATATATGTAAGCATGAATTGCATATATTGCATAACAAGACCCCAATAGAAATGTTACCCATTAAATTATAAACTAGATTACATGCCAAAAGATATGATATCACTATAGATAACATGAAATCCGGATCATATTACATGCATATCTTGATTTACGTTCCCTATGCAGAGCTTAATTTACATTTCCTGAATGTATACATGTTTTAGTTGAATCCCTGGCTTTTGTTATACAAAAAAATCACAAACTTTGACGTCTAGACTTGTCTTCCTACCAAATACTACTCATTTCCATGTAAGGTAACATTATAAAAAATAATTTTAGCCTCAAATGCTTTAGCATTACTTATGTCGTCTTTCCACCAAGAGAGCTAAATTATCCCCCAAAGTACATTAGCCCAACGAGTCACTTGGATTATTAGTAACAAACATCGAATGACGATGACTATTATGACCCAAGCTTGAGAAAGGTTGTGCATCTTTAATTTCTCAACTTTGAGGCATGAAACTGGATCTAAGACTTAAGAAGTTGGCAAACAAAAGAATTGAGACAATGAGAGCATTTTGAAAGTAATATTGATTTGTTATGACTATAAGATTGCTGTTGACTTGCTCTAGATAGTTAGTCATTCATGTTTGTAAGTTTGTTGCACAAATTACTTGTAGTTACACAAGGTTCATTAATACAAACATTACAATTTTGATAAACTTAATAATTTTACTATAGTTGGGCATTCTCCATAATTCTTTCTTACTGCACTCGTCAGCTTACTCCTGAAGCTTCATTCTTTCCCAGTGTCGCCCATGCATCTATCTTCTCTTTTGCCTTGACGGAATCAACTCTAAGTGCTTCCAATCTTGACTTATTGCGCTCAGAATATTAATGGATTCCAATGATCCAGTTTTCTTTGTTACTTGTGCTTCCAATTCACAACTCTTAAAACAGTCAGAAAGAGAGGTGACAGTAAAAAGAGAAAAAAAAAAGAGAGAGAGAAGAGAAGGAAAGTGAATAGTGTATTTTGACTTATCCTAATATGGGAACCTTATTGTTGTATGTATATGGCTGTTATAGAATAGTTGGACATGTTCTATTGTTGATAATTTATGCTTGTAGCACAGGTCAAAATCTGATTACCACTGCACTTTGTTTACCTTTTCTCATTATAATCTCATTGGTGGTTTGTCGGTTGTTATATATATTGTGTTCGTCTTTCAAATTTGCTAATGTATTGACAGGGACACCGGGCGACTGGAGTCATATTATAAAGCAAATAGGGATGTTCACATTTACAGGGTTGAATACCAATCAAGTTGCATTCATGACGAAGGAGTACCATATATACATGACATCTGATGGGTAAGAAATTTAATTGTTGATTTGCACCTGATAACTAGTAGTACTTAAATGTTGAACTTGGCATAGATAATTTGCATCTGAGAATTCGGTGTGCTACAAGGCTAAATGGTGTGAGAGTAGTTTGCTTTTGTCTAGAGCAACTTATTTGGTGTTAATGAATCCTTAACAGATTACAGAAGTTACGAGATGCTTCTATCTGTTAAAGTAGGCTATCATAGTCTTTCCATACTGATAAACCTATTCTGCAGAAGTTTCAGTTTCCTTCCTCACGTCCTCTCTCTCTCTATATATATGTATGTACATATAAATATATTAGCACATATATGTATATGTGTGTGACTTATTGCTCTGATTACCATCTATGGAGTCAGAGTAGCAACTCATCTTCATTGTATGCTTCACCATCTGATAACATGCATAAACAACCTCCATTCATTGAACATTTGATCATCTTCAATTATGTTTTTATATCTCATTGTTCTAAAGTATTAATATAACCCAAAGTTAATAACCAAGTTCAGGCATGAAAGAATGAGATTTCGTTTTCTCCACAGGAAAATCATGTCATGCATTCTATTGTTGAAAAATTGTACATGTGCCTGGGTTTCTGGGTTAATGTGGTTTGCTGAGAGGCACAAACCCGTCAACAATTTATTCTCTTGAAAGCTTTTGACTCATCTTGTGGTCATTGGCTCCCATAGTGAACTGTGTTTACACAAATGAAGAAGCACAAATCATGGAAGATGGGTTGTGTGGGTCAACCATAAATGACTCAACCTTCTATAAAACCACAGCATAAAAGAACCCACTTGGTTGCTGCGCATTTTGTGTTGGCCATACTGAAACTCCAGCTACACTGGTATAACTTTGCGGCCCGTCACTTACCTTTTAGTTATGTATAATTAAATGGTCGAATGCTCATAGTAAGCAGAGAAATGGAAGACTAGAAGGCGTGGAGCATCTAGATAACTAGACCAACTAAAGTAGTGCAGCACCATCCTTATTTGATTCTCAACATTTTCTTTGAAATTCTTCTCTACAATCTCTTACATGAAGCATGCGCCTAAATTCTTTGTTCTTCTCCCGCCCCTTTCTTTGCAGGAGGATCAGCATGGCAGGTCTTAGTTCAAAAACAGTTCCTCATCTTGCAGATGCCATACATGCTGCCGTTACCAGTGCTGCATAGATCAGCCATTTTCGTAATGAGCAATTTTGGATCACTCTTCACATGATTTAACTTCTTCAATAAAATGAAACGGGATTTTAAAGAGACCATCATACTCGGTCTGACACTTTCTCTGCTTGAATTGGAGACTCCTAACGAATTTATGCTTTTGCTAAATAAATACTGTCTGTGGTTGCGTACTGGCGGAATAGTCCTCCATAGTTACTCGGTTTTTCCCAGTTCAGGTTGGTCATGCCCTTTATGTGAATTACATCAGAAGTGATATATACACATCAATTTGGGAGATGGAGCATTTCATAAAGGACTATTGAACTAAGAGGGTGTTTGGTTAAGCTTATAAGCTCCTCAAAACATTTTATAAGATGTTTGAGAGTTTATAAATTTTAAATATTTATTCCGCTAATTTTTTTTTAAAGAGTTTATAACATCTCAAAATAAGATATATTGGACCTTATAAATTTTTAAAAAAAAGTTATTTTTTCTAATTTTTTTTATAAGATCTTATAAGTTATATAAAATTAATATGTTATAAAACAAAAATATAATATATACATAACAGGATCCGCCCATCCCAATCCGATAAAAATCACCAGAAACATGAATTCAAATAGAGGATCAAAATCATCCCGGGCGAAAGTAGGATTCATCTCCCCAAATGCCGTCTTTTTGGGGTCATTAATCCAGTCTATCAAACTCCAGAGAATCCACCAGGAGAACCATAATCTTTTCAAAGCAGAAACTAACTATGGTTACAGTTAAACTCCACCACCTCAAACTAACTAGAACCTAGATATAATGTTCCATAGTTGTAATTAAGTAAGAATTTGTTTGCGACGCCGAATAAGCGATGTGATGTCTTTGTTCTGCATCACTTTCCAACTGATCATGTTGGGTTTCTGCCTGTGCGCTCCCTGCATCCACAAGGTTCGCTGTCATTGTTATGGTATCACGCAACACTTAACAAACAAGGAATCCTACCTGAAACTGGAATCTGGATTGCTCAGCTTTTGGCAATATCGCTAGGCGATCATGCACCGGAACCACTGCCAGAACAAAAAATGTAGAAATATTAGAGAATGTTGATTTTGGAACTATTTCATTAAGCGAATTTCTGATTCTATTACGTACCTGCAGGTAAAAATTCCTTGTTTTTCACCCTATCCATTTTTGAGTTCTCAACTTGCGAAGATGGCTTGCAGTTATAGGTGTGCAAAAATAGTGGCTCCTCCGTCTCGAATTCATTTCTTTTTTCATTCTCCGCCTCAACCTCGTCTTTAGTACACCTGCATTATTATGTCGAGTTACCTCTTGTTTTTTTCAAAATAAAGCAATTTACCTCATTATTAGAGAACTAAAATTTCCTTCAATCCATTTTCTCGAATATTTACAATCCAATTGCCAAACCGAAACTTTTAAGGGAAAAAATGCATTTACACACACTTCGTTATGTGATAAATGAGCAAAAAATTCCATGTGAAAAAATTTGCAAATTATCTCTTATCTAAATCATTGATAGGGGGTAATTTGCTAATTCTTTTTTCATAATAATTTTTTTTACTCATTTTGCATATCACAGAAAGTAAATTGCATTTATCGCGGACTAAAGCTGATCACCTTGATTCCACATTCTTCGTCTCAGAATCTTTTGAAGCTGGTCACAAACAAAAGAAACATAAAAAAAAAAACACATGTAAATGTATGCAGAATATCATAAATAATCTATTGAGTGAAACACGATTTCAAGTTATTCCGCACGCGGCAATATATAGCGACAGTGGTGTCTGGAGAAATCGGCAGTCAGGTAAAATCTTTCCAGGGCAAGTTTGTGTGACTGTTGCTGCCATGTACCAATTCTCTGTCGACAATACGATGAGAAAAACTCATTAGTGAGCGGTCGTTCTTTCAGAGAATTGAGAAGGATATACATTACTGAAAAGGGTTTGGAGGGTCGTCTGGTTCTGACCAATTTCAACATGTCAATTTTGTGTTCTGTTTGAGGAATTGAATCGCTATTACGAAGAGAGTATTCAAGATTAGCTGAGATGCCGCCTAAATGATCAACCACTGTGGCAACAGCCCTGGAAATGTACTCCTTTGTTGTCTCTACCACACTGCATGCTTACATACAAATTAGAATTCAAGGTAAATGTGGGTGCAACACTATAATGACAAAATTAATACTCGTTCGATGGTTTAGGACCGATGTGGACCAGTTTAGAAAAGACTGACCGAGTAAATACTCTTAATTGGGTTCATTTTTAAACTCAGAATGGATGCATGGACCAGCATAGCTGAGGCCTAGTCCGGGTCTGGACCTACCTCGATTGGGCTTGTTTTATTTATTTATGAAATTGTATTATTCTTTTGAACAGTTACTTAAATTTATAGTTGTCTTATGAAATAATAAATAAAGAAAATAAGTAATCAAAATTACATAATGAATTTCAATAATAACTTGAATGACAAGCTTGTAGTATAATTAAGTTAGATAATAATAAGCCCAAAATCCAATCGCGCCAGGGCCAAATCAGCCCGCTTTTCTTTTATTATGCTAATACAGTCTTGGGCCGACCTAATTCAGTCTGCCCACCGTACATCTTGAGTTTCAATTAAACTTAGTCATAAATTAGTTTTAAATACAACGGAATCTTTTGCAAAAATAATAATGTGTAAAAAACTCTGAATGGAAAAAAAATAAGATAAAATTTAGATTTCTCGTATTTGGATTGAAATTATGATTCGTCCTACTTCGTAGTCAATGTTAAGATATAAATAACAAAATAAGAAAATTATAGAACCAAAAATATATTTAAGCCTACGCAGAAGTAGAGTAGAGATGATGAAAGTGAACAAGATTTGAGACCCGAGATAAAAGCACTTACATTGTCTTGTCTTGTGTGTTTAAGAAACTTGTTTCACAGTAATCAGCAGCATGGTAGAGTTGAGAGCTGAAATTCCTCAGCTCCTGCAACCAAATTATTCACACCCCTCAAATCAGTATTTATTATAAAAGAAGCTGAACAAAAGACTGATGTGCAAAAACATGACTGACTTGCACACATTTCTCCAACTCTTTTGCATTATCAACCAAACAAATGCTGGAGTCCTCCTGCTGTATTCTTCTCGTCTTTTCCATAGTGTTTTTTCAACACATTCAAACTTAAACTCTCTCTCTCTCTCTCTCTCTCTCTATATATATATATATATATATATCATGTGTATGGAGAAGTCGGTGATTAATGGAGTCTCGTGATTCTTGATATTTAACTTTTTCCTGTGTCTGTTTGTGCTCAAGTGAATATTTGATGGCAGAAGTGAGAGAGGGAGAAGCAGCCAACGACACATTTAACAGAGATTCTATCTGTTTGCATGCAGTTAATTCGAGGATTTTGTCAGGTCAGGAGAAACAACATCGCAAACCTAAGTCCTTCGGTGGCCCGTGATCTTCTGTTTCTCTCCTTTTATAACTTGCATCAACGAATTTTGCTTTTTGGGAAACCTCGTGGACTGACGACAACCCAAGTAGGACGGCTTTTTGGTGTTTGAGAAAATATTTGGAGGAAAATTATGTGTACGGTTAATAGAATAAATAAAAATAAAATATGTATTTTTTGTTTTGTCTTTTTGGCCTTATATATTTATATTTTTGCCCAATTTTTGACGAAAAACAAAATTGAACCGCAAATGAGTTTCATATACTTTAAGTTTTATTTATCCTTCATCTATTTTTTCGAACCAAACATCAAACTTATTCTTATACATTTGATCAAGCTCGAAACATGTGACCACGACTGTAGATCGTTCTCAGCCACATATCCTCCCAAGATCGAGTGATTGGGTCCTGAGAATTGAAACACGAACGTGGGGCTCGTCGGGTGTGTCCCCGACTACGACTCTCCGACGCTCAAGTTAGAGTTGATTGAGGTAGAACTGTGCGAGCTAAGATTGTAGGTCGAAAATAATAGACAACAGTTACCTCAATAAATGACGTCTCAGAGTATTTATAGTTTCAGATATATACGGTGGTTTGAGCCACGTGTCACCATCTAGAAGATAGCGTCTCAGATCAAACGGCTTTTATTACTCGGGTCTTCAGTTGTTGGAGCGGGTTCTTTCCGACCCGTCTTAGTGGTATGCGGATCTTATACCGAAAATTTACAAAAATGCCCTTCATTAAGGGTATTTTTGCCAAATCAGGATTTTTCCCATCATTAACATTCATTTTTAATTCTACTCTTCTTACGCACCCACTTTTCGCCCAACCATACAAACCCTTAGAATAGGAAAAGACTCTACAGTCGAAAAGGAATGTGTTGAAGAAGAAAATATTGATATTCGTGAAAACAAATGAAGGTGCTGAAGAAAGAAATGAATCAAAGAAAAAAAGAGAGGTCAACTTACCAAATCGACGCAGATGTAGCGAATTACTGAAATGGTTCTGACCAATTAATCCTAACCATGTAATAAAGGTAGGTGCGGAATAAAGTAGTACTTTATCCTTTTCTACCTTAATTATCATAAGATTGTATCAGTATAAATATCACAGTCATCATTGAGAAAAGAAGCGGGGAAATAAAACAGACTTATACTATATTCTAATATTATCATATTAAAATTACACCCCAAACTAATAAAAATTTAGTCGATCTCATTTTTATACCATCGATTTCAAAAACTGAAAATAAAAACATAAACAAATAGGCAGAGAGTGGCATGAGCCAGGAGTGCGACACGAGTAACATGGGGACCATATTCAAAACATTAAGGCCTCTCCCAGTTAATTATTTCTTTTCTGTTGTTTACAATTCTGCCCCGAGGACGACTGATTAGTTTAGTAATAATATAATTAGTAAAATATACCCAAAAAATCAATACTGAACAATTTAAAATTATAGAAAAGTATCAATTATCTGGAATAATACAATTGAAATACATAAAAATACTTTATAGTTGAAATTAATATATACTCACAATCCGAAATAAATTTGTATATTTATAAATATTAGTATTGCATTAATTTAATTATCATCGTACATTATTAAACAATATGTATTAATTGGGCCATAAAATTCAAATTAAACTGTTAGATATGGTCAAACTTATAGAAAATACATTTGGTAAAGTTGTAGATTTATTGGATATACGGATGTTGAGATATCGTACTCAAAACATAAGAGTAATCTTTCAAGATGTTATATCGTTGAATTAGGTCATGTGATTTTAAATCTTATCGTGTGATTTGATGTAATGGACATAATCTTATATATATTTGAATTTGGGATGAATCGGGTGCCCGAATTTGAAGATATCGTAATTGTTTATTAAACTTTTTGATCTCATTATACATATAATAAAATAATTAAATTATTCAACCATCATTAGTATTTTTATTATCATTATTTTTAGATTACTTCATAGAAATCACTAAATTTCAACATAAATTTATAAATAATAAAATAGATTGCATAACGCATAATATGTATCTTGATATAAATATAAAATTTAAAAACAGATAAAAAAAACTCATAAGTAAATAACTTGTCAATTTAAAAAAAAGTATATATTAAATATAACATAAAATTTACATGTGTTATATTAAATAATTATTTTATAAAAGATAATATAATTTACCAAGCTGTTGATTAAATTAATTTTGTATAAACATTAAATGTATAAATAAAAGTACAATAATTTATTATTATCCAAAATAAAATGTATGATATCAATTAACAATTATAACATATGGTCAATTTTGAGTATAAACTTAATAAAGTATTGAATATGAAATCAAATATATAAAAATTTCAAAAATAAAAATATATATAAAAAAATAAAAAAAGCTCGCGAGTTGAGGTAATTGTGCTTGAGCTCAAAATCGAGCAGGCTCGACTCATCTGCCAGTCCTAATCGTAGAGATCTTGGCCGGTGCACACGCAAGTACAATCTTTCAAAGGGGTTGTGGATAGTCAATTTTGCTTTCTCATTTTTCGGAATAGTACGCATATATAAATAATAGAAATATTAAACATATGGTCGAAAGTCGTGTATTCTTAGTTATGAGCGTATCTATATCTATGCTATTTACATACGAAAATAGCTAATTATTAACATCATCCCCATAAGTACTGAAACTTACCAACCCTTATTTAATTTGAATAATTTTCATTTAATATCCTTCAATTTTAGTAATATTTCCACTTTTATTCAACGTTGGATCAACAAAATTGCATAACAAAATATAAAAAATAAATATATAATTTAAATAATACGTTTTTCTTCACAATAGCAATAATTATAACCCACCGACCATAAATATTATTTTTTTGGTTATATTTTATACACTTATTTATTTCATTTATATTTTATATTATATAAATTTTTAATTTTACCACTCATTTTATATTTTTTCCTTGTAAGGAAAAAATGTAATAATTTTAATCTCACTCCACATATGTGTATTACAGTTTGTAAGTACAAAAAATATATACATAAAATGTTAAATGAGCGACAAAATTAAAAATTTATGTAATTTTTTTTAGCGCTAGCATTTTTCGTCCAAATTCCAAGGGAGTGGTGTTAGGTGCAAAAAAAGAACTTTCAGAGAGGATGTAAGTGTAATTTAAAAAAATATTAAGAAAAAATATAGTTTTATATTTTCAGAGGAGATTTAAGTGTAATTAATTCTAATTGTTATATACATAATATGTATATTTATACTAATATAAAAAAGAAAAAAATCTCTCGTACTCACAAATAGCGGTTAATAATATCACTGGATTAATTTTTTATGAAGTTAAAAATGCCTTTTAATTAATAAGATAATTAACTTATTAAATTTTTAAAATTTTAGATTAACTAATGAATTAATTTTTTATTTTTTAATATAATCTATTAATTTATAATATATTTTAAAATATAAAAAAATTATTTATTATATGCAACAAAGGAGGAGCAGAGAATTGATGAAAGTAAAAGAGGCATCCGACCCGAAATAGAAAATCCAAACCCAGTCTTTGCTACCTGAAACAGGAGTGGAACTCCGGGGCCACCACGTTTTTGGCGATGCCCACACTGCATCAACTCGTCGGTCAACTACGAAATTGCCTTGTCATTGTGGCTGCGTTTTCCTCTTAATTTCGCCCACTCTACTCTACTTATAATTTCTTATTCAAGCTTGAATGCTAGTACTACTATTATTTTGTCTCTGCATTTTCTGATCCAGAGGAAAGAAGAGAGGAGGAGGAAAAATGAAGCAGGCTAGAGTAACTATGGAGGTCGGAAGCGACGGCGTTGCAATAATCACCTTCTCTAACCCTCCCGTCAATGCTCTTGCCCTTACCGGTAAGTTTTGGGGAAGTTGTGGTGTGGTTGGAATTATGGTGACTATCTTTTCACTAGGCTTTGTTTTTTCTTTGTAGTTTTCGATGGTCTGAAGGAGAAGTTTAGTGAGGCCATGAGAAGGGATGATGTTAAAGCTATTGTTGTTACTGGTATATCTCCTTTTTTGGACTTATTATTATTATTTTCTTTTTTGGATTTTCCAGTTTTGGATTGTCGTATATTGTTGAGTGATTGGTGATTGTTGATATCGCTATCAACTGTTCCACTCGATGTATGTTGTGTGGAAAAAGTTACTTTCTGATAGTATTACTGCTTTTGGTTTTGATTTTAGTCAGGAATCTCCAATCAACTATATATTTGATTGTATTTTTTTCAGTTGTCTTGCTTTTTCTAGTATTTTTAGTTATGTTGGTTTTTCATAGAGGATCTAGTGGAATAGTATAATTATAGCAACAACTAAAAACTTAACTGAAGATTCATGTTCATCTGCATGTTCCTGAATTTGGTTACTAGCTGAAGACCTTGTTCAATATGCTATGACCTCTCAGCTAATATGTAAATGGTAGAGAACTATCTCTCAACTCAAGGCACTTGTTATTCATCATAAGTTACCAGGTTTAATTATAGTATCAACATCATCTCTGCGATTCTGTCCCTTAAGTGGACTAATGGTCACGATCATACTGATCTCTTTTATCTGGAGAGATTTGACAACTGATTTTTTAATTTTACTCAACTCTTAGGCAATGGTGGAAGATTCTCTGGCGGCTTCGACATCAATGTGTTTGAGATGGTACATAAAACAGGTACGTGCATAGTCTAATGTCTTTCTTTGTGTTTACTTTAACGATCAAGCTAGAACCTGTACTACGTGCTTGGGAATTAATGATTTTTGTATGTGCAGGAGATATTTCTATCTTACCTGATGCATCTGTTGATATCTTCACGAACGTGGTAGAAGGTCCTTGACTAATTCAATATTCCATGCTTTCTCAGATTTAAGATTTAGTACTCCTGAATTTTCTCCTAAATCTCTTTGCTGCTTAATATTGTCTTAATCAGATGGAAAGAAACCTACTGTTGCTGCTATCGAGGGGCTCGCACTTGGAGGTGGCTTGGAACTGGCTTTGGTTTGTGATTTTCTCCGCATACACTTAAAAATGTCTGGTAGTTTACACTTATTTGATCATATCTGGTAAAGTATACCATCATCATATTTCTAAGTGTTATTGCAGGTATGCCATGCTCGCATTGCTGCACCCAGAACACAACTTGGTCTGCCAGAACTCACTCTAGGAGTTCTTCCTGGCTCAGGAGGTAAGATTGCCTGCTAAGTAACATTTTTTGGTCAATTAGTCAGTAGCTCATTGTAGAGAAATTCATTCATTTCTACTAACTGATTGACATTCTTTTCATGGCTGTTATTCAAGGCACACAACGTCTGCCAAGGCTTATAGGGTTGCCAAAAGCTCTTGAAATTATGCTGGTAAATTTCCTCCCTGTAACTCATCACAAAGCAGAAAGGATAAAGAGATTAAATTTTGGTTCTAAACATGTAAACTCATAAGATGTGCTTTTGTGGAAGAGTTTATTATATGACTGTTTCAGCATACTCTTTTAGTTTCTCTTTATACTTTTGTTGTTTGGTGATTATTATGTGTGTCATGTGTATTATAGGGAATTTATATATCAGTTTATATGACTGTGCTATATATTGAAAAGGAGAAGTACACTTCATTTGCAACCATCTCACGTGATTCAAATACTTAGTCCAAGCATGCATCTTTCTGCCTGATTTCACTTTCTATCATTTGTTAGTGCTCGGCGATTGTAGCCTATGCTGTGTTCCTCATAGTAAGTGTGTCTCTCGTCCAAATTTATTCTGCAACCTTTAAAAGCCTCAATGCTATGTGCATGTAAAGCTTTTCAAGTAGAAAAGAGAGATGTCAAAAATACTTATTCCTTTTCAGTCCCTGTGGATATAACATGGCATTGAGGTGCTTGTACCATGTGTGGGATAATTGAATGTGCATGAATGAGAAAATCTAATCTCAACATAATCGACATTCAATTATTGAAAGCAATATGACTTTTAATTATGTAGTGAAATTGGTAATTGGGATTTTGATAAGTCAGATGGAACCCACAAGTTATTTGGTCGATGTTGAAGTTGCTGATGGTGAAGTTGAGAAAGAAATTATACGATCTATTGGCTGCCTATTCAATTTTTTGCATTGCTTGATATTACTTATGTTTGAAGCGTCACTTCTCCCATTTATCAGGTCTAAGGAACTACTGATCAAACTTCTAAATGGTCGCTTAACTGCCGTTTTTCCTTTCCATGCATTGGTTGCAAAAATCATTCATGTAACTCCTGTGCTCATTCTGTCTGTTTTGGTCAACTTTGAAATAGAAAAACGTTATTTTTCTGTCATGTGATTGAAATCTCTTTGTGAAAGGGAAACATGCGGTCTAGTGTATGCACCATTGGTCAAAGTTTCACAGCATTTAAATTATACCTCCTTTTCATCTTGTCTGAAAGTTTATCTCCCAGAGTGATAGGTTTTTAATCTGCTACTAATTGATGTGAGTATTATGCATGTTTTGTTGTCATTCTGTTTGCAAATGCTGGCTTTGCTTTATGTTGACTCAACGACCATACTTTCACAGTTATCTAAATCGATAACATCAGAAGAAGGAAAGAAGCTTGGCCTTGTTGATGCTGTTGTGCCTTCAGATGAATTACTGAAAGTATCTCGACAATGGGCATTAGACATTGCAGGACGACGCAAACCGTGGGTGCGTTCTCTTCATAGGACAGACAAACTTGGTTCCCTGCCTGAAGTGCATGATATAATAAACACCGCGAGACAACAGGCCAAACAGACTGCTAAAAACATGCCTCAACACCAGGCATGTCTTGATGTGATTGAAGAAGGAATCATTCATGGTGGATATCATGGGCTTTTGAAGGTAATTTCATTTCTAAGACATGGTTTATCAAAGTTATCTGAAACTGTTTTGTTGGGGAGAAACATCTGCAAAATCTTCTTCTTGTTTCAGAATAAATTTATATAGTTGGCAATTGGTTCTTGAAGGATAAATGAACTGCATATTTGGCGGTCTCTTTTTGAACATCTTTCGGAAAGTAAAGGTTATTATGTGAAACTGCGATTTGTTCTTAGGAAACTCTATGTAACAATTTGTCGAGTCAATTCCCAAAAAGAATGGAATGGTGACTCAAGCTTACTATTTTTATACTGCCAAATTTAAAATGCAAAGAAAACAAGGTTGTCTGGATCTTTAGTTATAATTTCTGGAAAGAAGTTTCCCTGAAATTTAGCAACTCACTAGCATATATTTGTTTACTGCAGGAGTCAAAGGTATTTAAAGAGCTAGTCTCAACAGACACATCGAAAGGCCTAGTGCATGCATTTTTCGCTCAAAGGGCAACAACAAAGGTACAAATTACACCACCGACCACTTAACAGTTTTGCCCAGTCATATTAGCAAGGATTTTCTGAACAATGTCAACCAATTAACTGCATACTTGATTAAGGTTCACTAGAAAAATTATTCAAATAAGTTCTGAGCCAATACATTGAATATGGATCTTGAGTTCTAACTTAAGAGGCATGTACACTCTCTGGAACGCTTTTGTCAATGTTGGACTGATCATATTATATTTACTCTCTCATGATCGTGTCAAAAGAAGTATATATTATTATGGTTCAGAGTTTTGCTAGATACTACTCATTAGATTTATTCCATGTTAGGATTTGAGATTTTACTTGAATGATGGATAACTTTCCTGTCTCAAATATGGCTAGCCTGATGTACCTAAATTATTACAACTTATATATGTATAAATGTGTGTGTGTGTGTGTGTTTATTATATTTGGCTGTTTTCAACCTTGACGGTTCTCCACTTTCTACCTTGACACCAAATGAGAATTGTGTTACATGTTCTGAGTTGACTTATATAATTTATGCATAATTCACCATCTCTATCAAACTGCTTCGTAGGTGCTTTCCAATTGGAAAAATACTTGTGTTACTTCAGATGCAACTCCAGCAGTCTTTTCTGTTCGTTTCTTTATTAGGCCCTCAATACATTATACTTAAAGTGTGATAACACCTTGTCCAAGCATTTATCCATGTTGTATCCATGTGCAGTTTCCATATCTTTGGCTCTTCAAGGCCTATTATCTTTGTTTTCATGTTTTTCAAGAATTATATATTAGTCTTATCTCATGTTTGTCTGATTACGATCAGTACCAGACTTGCATGCAATTTTCATACTTTCTCATTCAAATATGTGCACATCTTTTCTTTTAAAGAAAAGAACTTACAACTTGTTCTTTTTCTGTATGCATAGTTCCCTGAGCTGCTCTACTTTAAGCATACAGTAGAGAACTTAGGATGAAACATCAGCCTACTGGCATCCTGATGAGACCACAATCACGTAAATTTGGGTTTCTGGTTCTTGTTTTGTTCTCGTTATTGTTCTTCTTCTTCGTCAATTATCCATCTTCTCAAAAATTTAAGACAGTCATGCAGAAGTGCGTTTGATTCTTTTCTTTCGGGCAGAGAGAATAGATCAAATGCCTCAGGTAAGCAGAGGATTTTTTAAGGCTCTTCAAGTTTCTATAAAGATGATATTAACGTCAGCACTAGTCATAGTGTAAGTAAGGTATCTTGGCTGTTTTGATACCATAATTCTTGTCCGTAAAGAGAGTATTCCGGTTATTGCATCAGGCTCATGACTTTTATTTGTGAGAATTGGACTCCAAAATCTTACTGTTACATGATAATGTGGTGCCCCAGTTCTGTGCCTCCATAGTTTGTCTATTACGGATTAATATTTTTATGGGAAGCACCTCTCTGCTGCATCTTATTGCTGGTACAGTATTGATGTCCTGAATTCACTTAGAGAATCTATTATTAATAGTAACTAAAATATGCTTTTCCGTTGTCTTTTGCAAAACTTGCTTTTATTATGTCTCATAGAACTTTCCTTTTTCCCTGGATAAAAAATTAAATTAAACTTAATTGTGCAGGTACCTAATATTTCTGATATTGGGCTGAAACCAAGATCCATAAAGAAAGTTGCTGTTATTGGTGGAGGACTAATGGGTTCTGGCATTGCTACAGCTCTCATTTTGAGTGATATTTATGTTATACTCAAAGAAGTCAATTCTGAGTATCTTCTCAAGGGAATAAAAGCTATAGAAGGTTAGTTTAGATTTGCTTAATGCTACCCATTAAATTCTCATTTCTACTCTAACTCACTCAAGTAGTACTTTGACTTAGCAAATAGAGATAATGGATGTCAGCCTATCTGATGACAAATATGATAAGTTGAAGTTGTTTGGGAGCTTAGATGTCCTTTTACTTCACTAATTACATATATCTCTGTGCTTGTGTGGCAGCAAATGTCCGAGGTCTGGTATCAAAAAGAAAGTTAGCACAGGATAAAGCAGAGAAAGCCCTTTTGATGCTTAAAGGTGTTTTAGACTATGCTGAATTCAGTGATGTGGATATGGTCATTGAGGTAATCAGAGAGAGTGATTTTGATCTTCAAAATATATATAGCAACAAATTCAGTTTTTGGAAGCATGAAAATTGTAACTTCTTTCCAACTAAGAAATGCTAAGTACTTGTGATCCTTTACCCATCGACTTTTCTTGATCATGAACTTGAATTGTTTTATAATCCACATACATATTCTTTGTAAAAAGGTAAACCTAATGATCAGTTCCTTGACTATATTTTGCAAAAAGAATGTTCTGCAAAATATAGGCCACTTTAGCAGACAATGTATTTCATCAAGTCTTTACTGGTCATGGATATGGCCTTGTGAACCGTTTAACCTGAAATTCCTTACACCTCTCCATGGAGTTGTAGATATTGTCTTTAACTTGCCAATGCATTCAACTTAAACCAAAGGGGTATGGACCCAAACTTATCGACATTTATTAATGATGTTATTGAACCAACGGTCTTTCTTTCCCTATTTCACACACATTACCCTTTCTGTACATCTATCAATTTTCAGATCCATTAGGCCTCTAGAAGAAAAATGCTCCATAATCCAGTGTAGTCCATTAACTTAAACCTGTGACAACTGAATAACAAATCTAATTACATGCGACAAAGATAACCCCCAAAGTTCTCTTATATCAGAGTATTGATGATCTCTGGCTTAATAATGTTATTTTTGCTGTCGAGTGTTGTGATTTTTCTGATACATTTATGTTTTCATTGCAGGCTGTTATTGAAAATATTTCCCTGAAGCAGCAAATTTTTGGTGATATTGAGAAGGCGTGCCCTCCTCACTGTATTTTGGCTTCAAATACCTCCACTATTGATCTCAATATAGTTGGAGCAAAGACCAAATCACAAGATCGAATTGTGGGTGCACATTTTTTCAGGTTAATGCTCCTTGATAAATTTTGAACTTATTTTGTAAAAATTTTGCACGAGACATAGGCAAAAAAATAATAACAAATTGAAAACCATTATTCTCCCTCTTCCTGGAGTAGATCAGAAGTTTAACTAACAATGCAACTAATTTCACTTTATGATCAATTCCTTGGATTTGTATGGATGAGAAGGGAAGGAGGAAAACAATATTATATTCAGTGAACTTCCCTGAAATTGGAATAGGATGCTTTATCTTATATCATTACTTTGGATCTACCTGTAACTTATATCGAATGATGTAGGACAGAAGATTTCCATATGTGGTAACACAATATTAGAATGAGTTCTTTGCAATATGATAAACAAATTTCCTTACTATTTCTAGGACTCACCAAGTGTTCATAATTTTGAATTTCAGAAAAGGCTACACGCGGCCTGAAATGAAATTATTCATCTTCCTTGACAAACTGTCCATCTTCATATTCAACACCCCTTGTTGAACCATTTAATTCTGTCCGGCTGGAAAAAAAATTGTGGTCTTACTAAAAGCATGTATTACCAATGATTCTTGCATCTACATATGTATACTCGTCATTATGGCTGCAGTGTTATGAGAGGTTCCATTTAGATGCATCAATTCTGTATGTCCACAGGAGAAGTTATTTTGGACATTTTGGACCGTGTGTTCTAAGATACTGGAAGCTGTTTCTGTTTGGGAATTATTATAATTTTTTGCTAATTGAGTTGTAATTGTTGACAGTCCTGCCCATGTGATGCCTCTCCTGGAGATTATACGGACGGAGAAGACTTCTCCTCAAGTAATTCTTGATCTAATGACTGTTGGGAAAACCATAAAGAAAGTTCCTGTTGTAGTTGGAAACTGCACTGGCTTTGCAGTCAATAGGACCTTCTTCCCGTACTCCCAAAGTGCGCATCTTTTGGTTAACTTGGGGGTTGATGTCTTCAGAATTGATCAGCTTATTAGCAACTTCGGCCTGCCTATGGGTCCATTCCAGTAATTTCCTTTTAATTTTTTTATAATATTTGTATCCATCCAAGTCTTCACTTCTCTTTCTGTGACCAAGGTTGTTTTCTCTTCCAGATTATCCCATAAACTGAATGAGAATTTGAATAAGCTTTTCATGGACTCTATGATAGTTCAAGGTAGCAATTAGCAAATAGTTTATGATTGTGATTCCTGGTCTTCTACAGGCTTCAGGATCTTGCAGGATATGGAGTAGCTGTTGCAACAACAAAAGAATTTTCTATGTCATTCCCGGAGCGAACCTTTGAGTCTCCGTTGGTTAAGCTTCTCATAAAGAATGGGAGAAATGGTAGAGATGAATTTTTTTTACTGCTTAATTTCAAAATTTTTGATTTTATCTTCACATGATACTTACAAGTATTACTCTTTTTGTAGGTAAAAGTAATGGAAAAGGATACTATATCTATGAGAGAGGAAGCAAGCCGAAACCTGATCCTTCTGTGCTTCCCATAATAGAGGAATCAAGGAGGCTTACCAATATTATGCCTGGTGGGAAGGTATAAGTAGATTTTTTTATTCCACAAACAAGATTAACACATAGACGTGTTTAACTGTCTCTGGTGTTAATCTTGCTCTTTTACTTGTACAATGTTGGTAGTTAGTATTTCTGCTGAATCCATGCAGCCTATATCCGTTACTGATGAAGAAATTGTCGAGATGATACTCTTTCCAGTGGTGAATGAGGCATGTCGAGTTTTAGATGATGGTGTCGTTGTCCGAGCATCAGATCTTGATATTGCCTCTGTTCTTGGCATGAGTTTCCCATCTTATCGGTCAGTTGTCAATGATAACCTTCACCTTGTATATTGAAGATTCAGTTTCCCTGTGCTCTGAATGCCATGAATTCTCAAGTACTTAAAAGATTAATTGGCAAAATCAGGACGCATGTTGCAAAGTATAGTTAACTAAATATCAAGCTTTCTTTTCCTGCCAAGGAACCTATAATGGAGAATGGAGAGAGAATTACATTGAACCAAGGAATATGCATTTAAACTTGAACTGGATGGCACAAAAAGCAGGAAAACTATCAGTGTAATAACAAAATGATAGAGATGGAAAAACTGATGTAATAACAGGTGCGAGATTTGGCAGTCGAGAATCAGTGGGCAGGGAGGTGTACAAAGGGGAAGAAAGCGATATATTTCTATATTGTTACCTCAATATTTGTGATGCATATAATTGCAAAGATACTAAGTATAATTTTGCCATTTAATTATCCTCTGTTACATTATGTTTAAAAATGGTTCTACTACTATTGTTTATTTAGAAAAATTTCCATTGAGAAATTTGTCTGTTGTGGCAGTGGTGGTATTATTTTCTGGGCAGACACCATTGGAGCAAATCGCGTGTATAGAAGTCTCCAAAAGTGGTCTGAATTATATGGTAATTTCTTCAGACCATCAAGATTTTTGGAAGAACGAGCAACCAGAGGGATCCCATTGGTAAATATTCTTTTAAAGCTTTAGATAACATCATTCCACTTTCCTTCATGCGCTTATCATTCTATAGCTGGCATTGATGAAACTTTATCCTAGATATTACTGAACAAACAAAAATTATAGTGGCATATTTGATTATTATACATCTCCAAATTGACAGCATGAGAGAAATGCTGTGGTTGAGAGCAGAACGAAACCAAAGATCATCTTAAGATATGAGTGCTAATTTATAACTGAGTTTGGTTCATTCTTTTAGTTGTTTGGTTTTGGTTGTTTCATAAAATGGTAATAAAAACATATAGGAAAATATGTGGTGTTTCGTTTGTTGTTGTGCATTGTCTTTGATAATTAGTGCAAATTAGTGGTGGCGCATTATATCTTTTAATAATTTTAAGATGTCAAAACTTATATATTAAATTGATATATTAGTTTAAAATTATAAAAAATATATAATAATTGGAGAATATATATGTATGTACATGTATAGTAATGATTATGATTCTTTTTGTTGTAATATTTGGGGAACGATGCTTGGTAAATGAGAAAGATATATTTAAAATGGGATTTGTTCTTTACTTTTGGAAATATTTTGGGGCTTTTCGAAATGGAAAAAAAGAATTTAATTAATCATAGACTTGAGCCTGATGCATTTAATAGTCAGAATGCAGTAACTGGATCTGAGGATTCCAGGAGATTGATGCGCCAGTGCATATCAATTGCAGGGGATGACGGAAATTAGTCAAATACAGTCCTTGAATGCAACTGTTGAAAATGCTTATGCCAGATAAATAAATGCTTTTTTCTCGTTTCTCTTAGTCTTCAGACAAGGAAAAAAGTAACCGGTGATAACTAATTGATGACGTCCCAGGGGCTCTGTCTGTCCTGTATTCTAGTGTGTTTATGTGGCGTCATGCATGCCCCTGAACGAAGTTTGTCAAAGGTTGACAATGTATACTGATTCGATGTTGCTGTTTTATGCAGAGTGCACCTGCTTCGACATCTTCAGGAGCGCGGCCGCGGCTATGATACTACTGCTCAATATTCGGGAGTAATGGGAAAAATAAATTTATTTGCCATCAATCAAGTGAAATAATGTTGTTTAGTGACATTTGCAGCCCGGCTAGAATAAATGGGGTCAGCGTTATATTGTTCGTTCTATTCTGTGACAAGAAATCATATAGAGCATTTTACCGAATGGTGGCGAAAATTTCTTTTGCTTCCATTTTCATTGTGGGTGGACTTGAAAGTTGAATGCGAATTGGAATAAACAAGAAATGTAAGCAAAAAATTAGATATATTATCATACTTGACTTTATTTATTTTTAGCAATTCTTTTGTTCTTATTTTGAACTTGTATCGCCTTCATAATCAATTAATCATTTTTCCATCATTCAGACAAGTTTGTAAACACTATTTAAATTGCTGGTTAGTTAATATCTATTCGTTATTTAGACCAATTAAGAAAATTATTATTTAAATTTTGAAAATAATCAATTTGCACCTACTAAAAATTTAAAGAATTAATTTTATTTGATTGATTGGTAGGCCGTGAAATGCTACTAATAAATTAATGGAATAAATACATTTTGCACTCCTAAATTATGCATATTGTCTCATTACACCTTTAAAGAGTAATAAAAACAATCCTAACAAAATAATTTAGCACCAATAGGACAAAAATGCTCTTTTTACTTACTCATATACCTTTTTACTCTACTTATTTTAATAAGGGTATTTTTATCATAAAAGAATTAATATATATCATTAAAGGCCATTTTGTTACATTTTACGGTTTGGGGGTGTAAATGCACTTTATCCATAATTCAAGAGTGCAAAATATATTTAACCATAAATTAATTTATCAACATATTCTTGTAATATTATTGCAGAAAAGACAGAAATTGCATCATCCGTGTAAAAAAATTCTATTGTTTGACTTTAATTTATATTTATAATAGAAAAACATATTGTAAATAAATAAATGGTGAGGATCCAAACCTTTAGTAATTACTTGGATAAAACCTAATGGGTATTAGACAAGACCCCAATTCTACGTAATTTTTTGGGTATCACTTATATAAAACTCAATCGCTATTTTATTAGGTAGGATATGAACGTATCACTATGAATTATTGATTGGTTATGAATTCAAGTAGGACGATAGCTACCCATTGACAAGCCTAAGGACACCTAATGCCTTGTCGGGGAAGAAAAAAAGAGACTGAAATTTTATATCTTAATTGGTATAATCAATGAATGCACAAATCCAGCATCAGATTAGATTGTAGGAATGGCATCTATATGTAGTGTTTTGCTGCGACACCGAAGAAAAGCCAACTCGACAATGGCCTAATATTACAAGAGGTGCAGCAGCATAACTTCAGGCAAATAGACAGTCCTAAAAACATATCACAACTCTCCTTCAGGTTTTGTTCTTACATCCCCGTTTTCAGCAGGAGTTATTTTCACATTGGGGCCATTATTGACTGCACCGTGTGCAAGAGTAATCTCTGGAGACGTCCTCCGTGGAGGAGCAGCAGATCTGGCAACACCATTGTTTACAGGCTGTTGATTCCTAGATCCAGTTTTCACATTTGAACTGCTCCTACTAGTTAGATCATTTTTGTTACCTGATTGCATTCGTGCCAACGAAGAATACCTTGTTTCTGTAGAGTGGAAGAGATGGGTCAGTAGTTCTCAGAAAAAATAGGCGAATATTGATTCTCAGTTGGGAAGTGCCGGAGAGAACTTTGAATGCTTAAATAACAAGGAAGTTTTTAATGTAAATCAGTGCCAATTATGCCCGATAGATATAGTTTGGATCCTAGCAGCATGCTTATGCAAGAAACATAACCAACATGATGAAAGGCCAGACAACCCAGTATATCAAGTACAGGAAAAGATGGAATGATTATATTCATAATAATTCAGTTTTTGAAAGAAACTGCCACCTTAGCTACAGTACATAGAAGTTTATTACCACACAACCAAGCTCTTCATACCTGTGTATGTTTTGCCCCTTTTCTCTGGATAATCATAAGATTAGTATTGAAAGTTGAAGATTTCATGGCTGCATCCTTAGAAGTCAAGACCTAGCTGGGATCTTTTGATACGTAGAAATCCCAAAGTTTTTTGGCAATTTAGTGAGCTATGAAGTGCTGACTATCTTGAACCTAGAGGTTAATCTTAGCATAAGAGTACATCAAAAGTGGGTGAAAGGTTCCGTACACTTTTGTGTTCCTAAATCTGTACAATCATGGTTTATCAAACAACAGAGGCAATGGGCACCATTGCTTTCTAATTCTTGCTTTCCCTTGACCTATCTTTAATTTTTTGCTATGTTTCATGTTGATGGGAGCATGCAACTCCTGTAGAAGCAGAGCAGGATACTTAAAAGTCTCATTTGTTTCCACATATTGTATTATTGCTTTCTGTTTCCCTACTTGCAGATGCAAAACCGAGTATAAAGTACGATACATTCTACCTTGGGAGTGGCCTACACAGACAAATCTAAAATGTCTCCGTGGGTTCCTGCAATGATTCTCCCAATTACAGTAGCCAAGTTCTTAAAATTATGCCATCAAAAATAAGTTAAGCAGTAAACCTAATTCACATGGTACCAGAATAACTATACGGTCTTATTACAGGATCTATATAACTTCTTTCTTCAGAAATATGGAGTAAACCAAACTCTTTAAATATCTAGAGACAATTGAATTCTTGACTACAAACATGAGAACAGGATATCATAAAATAATAGAGAAGCTACACAATTTCCATGGTTTTCCCATGGTATTTTATATTCTCATAAAAATTTTATGGTTTTCCACAGAAATGAAGCAAACCCAACAGATTTAAAATAAGCTACGTAACAGAAAGCAGGGACAATGAAAACTTGCCTTTTATTTCTCCTAGCGTGATTAACCTGTTAAGGCAATCCCGGAACTTAGTTAAAACAATTCTTTCTTGCTCAACGTAGGCCTCAGTCAGTCCTTGCTCATCTGGCAACTGGGAAGACACATTACTATGGACCACTGATCCAATAGAAGCAGTTGTACTAAAAATTGTGTCTGCTTCGTCACACATTAGAGCTAATGTACTGGGAGACATTGGCCTTCCTTTTGATACGTCAGCTCCATCTGAACCAGACTCGTCAGGGTTGGCCTTCTCTGTCTGGTTTTCAAGTGAAGGTTTATCATCAGGCCGAATCTTCTCAGCTGCAAAATGCTGCTGGCTTTGAGACAGATGTTGAGTTGATGAAACCAGTGAGGTTTCTCTAGAATCTTCTGCTTGCTTTTCCACTGCGTTTCTTTCCTCTGAAACCATTACAAGTTAGAGATTCAATTCATAAACTGACAGAGGGAACATCAGATTTATCTCTTAAGTCATCCTCAACATAGTGTCTAGCAAACACTATCAACTTGGTGTTCTTTAGCAGTGCTTTATGGAACGCTAAGACTACCTGTTTCGGCATGCATTTGAAGTGTCATAATACACACTTCCAGTTATAGTTAAACTTAACTCATCTTTACAGTAAATATGACTTCTAAATGCTTTTAATAGTCTATCAGAGACCTGACACTTGGACAAGGCTATTGGATGTATAAAATTGTGAAGCTTGCAACAACTTACAAGTGTTCTCTAGTGATATCAGGAGCGTCCAATTATTTAGATAGTTTCTATTACATTTAACTCCATTTCACCACCAAAATAAGAAAATGATTAACACATATTATCTAAAGTATATATGTAACTCAGATTATGAGGAATGAAATTCCTGACAATTAACACAAAATAATACTGAACATGCATACTTGAATGCAATTGACCTTTCTCAAAATCTTAGGAGTGAAAAATTGATAATTCCACAATCTTATTGTGAACTTCTGCTTGATAATAATGCGTTTTTACACTTCCACAACCCTTGGTCAAAGTTCAAAGTGAAATCCAGGTAAAGTATTAAAAGAGAATCCTTAAAGCTGACTTTGATTGAATGTGTTACAAATTATCGAGTACTCGACTCCAATGACCAGATCTCATTCTGAAACATACAGCCTTGGGTAGCAATTTTTTGGCCTTTCTCTTTCTCTATTACATGTTAGATGCTTCTCACAATGCTATAGTGCAGTGGGGATGAAATACTAATAATTTCTCTGTTCATCTTGAACCAAATTTTCGGGCATAGGCCGTTCAAAGATCACCCTTTCCTTTGGCTTCCTCAACTCCAAATCCTTGTATTTACTCATTCCTCACCTCAGGTTGGGGTTGCCCCTCACACGCTACAGAATTAGATAGCCTTAGGATAAGCTACAGACTAGAAAATGGCAATAAATATAGACCACCAAAACAAGTTTCTGGATAGGATTTATTAAACTTAGACGTCCTCTGAAAATACGAAATTACACCTTTTCCCTAAAAAGTTTCAGAATTACACTTACACCCCTCCAAAGATTTACTGTTTACACGTGACTCTCTTCCGTTAGGGTTTGGACCAAAAAATATTAATGTTATCAAAAAGAAAAAAACATAAATTTTCAATTTTATTCCTCATCTAATATTTCCATGTAATAATTTTGTATTTACAAGAAAAAAAATATAATGATATTAACCTCACTCCATAAGTAAATCTTATATTTGTCCCTTTATAAATACAAAAAATATATATGAGAATGTCAAATAGGGGGCAAAATTAAAAATTAATGTAATTTTTTTGCTAACATCACCATTTTCCGTCCAAGTCCTAACTGAAGGAGGTCAGCCGAGAACTTTTTTGCTAACATGAGCAATTTCCATCCAAACTCACCCCTTGATCTTACTTCTCATGCTCCGGTTGGAACTACTATAAAATTAAGTGGTGATAATTATTTGTTGTGGACCCGTGCTTTTGGCTCTTTCGTTGTATTTCAGAAAAAGTTGGAAATAACTGATGGTCCTCTCGCGGAACACGAAACATATTACTGATGGTCCTCCTGCTATGACTGAGTAGCTATGACACATTGGAATCAGATGACAGTAACATGAGGACTTTGTTATTAAATAGCATGGAGGGCCTCAAATTAGTAATCTACTATCTTCTTACCAACAACTAAAGATATTTGGATGCATAGGTTGAGATGTTTCTCCTCAGAACAATATCTCTCAGTTGATCCAAAAATATGAGGGTTCCTTACAATAAAACAAGTTTCAAGGTGATCAATCCATAAATGATTTAATATACTGAATTTAAGTAAGAGTTGGACAAATAAAATGTACGTCAACTTATTACTTGTGATATACCACCCAAAAACGACAATGAGAGGAAATGGCAGTTGTACAATTTTGCCTGATCAGAATTCTTTTTTAATCAATATCGCCGAGGCTTCCGTTTCAACTCAAGCAAGTATATTATCTCGTTCCAGATCAGTTGGTGCTTTGCCTACCTCTGTCCTATCAACCATCACCAATAGCTGCGGCTGTGGACAAGATGGTGGTCGTGGTTGAGGACATGATTCAGGGAAAGTCATTCTTCCGGACAATGCATTCATTGTGCACGTACTAATCATATAATGGGCAACTGCAACAATTACTGAGAGTGTACCTACCCTTACTCCACCCATAACTGTTCCTAATCAGGTTACACTTACTCATGCCAAGTATTAACAGCTGTACCAATGTCAACATTTTCATGCCTCTGGTTCCTAGATACGTCGTGGTTGCTAGATTGAGGGGCTACACCTACATCTCTTACGACAGGTGACAATTGACAGGTTGAAATTTTCCACTCTTAATCTCACTACCCACATTGCTCTTGCATTGATTGTGAATTGTTCTTACCTCTAGTGCTTCTGGAGTCCTTCATCATGTCCTATACACACCACTATTTCCTGTTAGCCTTACATCTATTAGCCAAATTACAAATGACTGTGTTGAGAATCATGAATTGATTCTCCAAATAACTGTAAAATCACAAGAAAATCTTAGTGATTCTTGTGATATCTATATGATTTGATTTGGAAATATTTCCTTATTTTTATGTTATACACATATGTAATTCACCTATATAAATAGGTGGAGGTTCATCAAACTAAGAGATAATAATATGATTTAGCCTTTTGGGCATTTGTCTCGTGGACATAGGTCATGATCGAATCACGTAAATATTCGTCTTCTATTTCTCTCTTCACTTATCTAGAACTCTGACATGGTATCAGAGCAGGTTAAAAAAAAAAAAAAAAAAGCCTGCTGAAACCCAACTGCACGCCTCCACCACTGCTTAGAACCTTAACTGCTGCGCCTACACTGCTTGTGCTATGTAGGCAACACTTCCTCCACCAAGCCTTTAGTGTGGGTGTTCTACATCTAAACTGTTTGTTTGTCGGTCTCATTCTGTAACCGACTTTTCTACTCCTTACAGTGTTCTACACCTAATTTGTCTATCTGTGTAATCGACCTTGCTTTTATGGGCTACGTGCCTTTCTACTGGTGTTTTGCACCTAAAACTGGCTGTCTGACATGATGTCTCTATTTATGCTACTGTGGAAGTGTGTGCATGACATGACGAAGCCTTGCCCTTCGGTGACCTCCCCCGGCGTCACACTGAAAGAAAAGTTTTGACTTATGTTGTCCAAGTTGAACATTACAATCAACATCTCCATGTCCAACTTGAGGTGGAGTGTTGAGAATCATGAATTGATTCTCCAAATAACTGTAAAATCACAAGATAATCACAACAAAGTTGTTGAGAATCAATTCATGATTCTCAACAAAAATCTTAGTGATTCTTGTGATATCTATATGATTTGATTTTGGAAATACTTCCTTATTTTTATGTTATACACATGTAATTCACCTATACAAATAGGTGGGGGTTATATTATCAGACCAAGAGAGAATAATATGATTTAGCCCTTTGGGCATTTGTCTCGTAGACGTAGATATGACCAAACCACGTAAATGTTCGTCTTCTGTTTCTCTCTTCACTTATCTAGAACTCTGACAGACAGCATTGCAATTTAACCTTTCCTAAGTCCTAAACATTGTAATTTTTTTTCAGGGTCTGAGACTCTGAAACTAGGATGATGATTGGTGGAGGCTATGAACATGAGGGTTTATATTATCTGAATGCTGACTCGTGCATCATGGTCTCACCAATGGTACTACATCTCATTATCTTTGGCATTGTTGTCATGGTCATCTAGGATTACACAATCTTAAAACTACCATTTTATGTATTTCTAAATCTGAGCCTGTATCTGTCTGGGAATGCAAAGCTCCTCAGTAAGGTGAGCATCACCAGACGTTGCAAAGTTTAAGAAATTCACTTTTATTTTGACTCCTCATACGTAGTTCCAAGTATAAATCAACTCTTAACTATCTAACCTAAGTTCAGTATGGTTTTAATAGGAAGAGACACTTCCCCTTTTAATGGATTATTCTGGAATCTAGAAAAGGAATGTTGTCATCATTACTGGGGACAATTTTCATGAGATCCACAAAAATGAAAATATGTGAAAGAGCATCAGCTGGTTAGGCACATATTTATCCAAACATCAGTTCTTGTTATTGATATGGTTGACAATTTTCTAAAATATTTCCTATGCTAAAAATGATACTGTTTATGGGAGGTGCATAACAAAAACATGCATATAATAGGAGATCATGATATTCAGATAAATTAGATAAAACCACCAAGCTTGTAAAGATTTACAAACCCATCTATACCTGCAAGCATCTTTGCTGCTTCTGCTGAATATACCACAAGAACAGAGCAGAGTTCCTTCAAATCCTGGGGCTGAATGATGTCAGCTAATAGAGACCTTTAATTGCAATACACTAGTTAGTTTTCAGAAAAATAGTGATAAAGTAATTCTTCAAACGAAAGGTATGTGTACCTATAAGTAAACTTTGAGGGGCTCAAGACTGACGTATTACCAGGGCGAGCCCCAGGAATTGAAGATAATGAAGCGGAAGGTACAGAAGCGTTAATTTGGTTAGCCTGTTATACGAGAAACTACTCTATTAGAAATACAACAATGTAAAACTAAAGCAAAACCACGGGCTGTCCCTCCAGCCATTAAACAGAAAAAAGGGAAAAGATTGACTTAAGTAAATAAGTTGTTATCAAACCAGGACACAAACAAATTTTTAACCAATTTACCACATTCTAAGTAGTCAACTTCTTGTTGAAATAAGTAGCTAGTCCACATTTATTCTTTTGGCTAACAAATATAAAGAGTCAAAACTATCCATCAATATTCGACCTAGCAGAAATTACAGTCCAGCTTTATCACCTGAGCATAGGGTGGATCAAGCTGGTACACCTCGATGTTTGAACTTATTCCTGAGCTCACACTTATGTGAGGAAGTGGGGGCCTACTGTGCTCAAATTCGGAACACTAAAATTAAACACTAAGTGAAGCTTTTGCAATCCCTCAAATATCTATCTAAGTTTCTTGTGTTGTCAAAAATGCCTCAAAAGTATGTCATTTTTCAAGTTTCAATGATTAAAAGTACACCAACCATTCTGCCTGACATATATTGACTGACTACCATAAATTGTATCACTCTATCCTGATTCCTTCTGCCTTTTGTATACTTTTGTATAGCATTATGAGCATATACGTTTTACGGTTTCCTCATGCAATAGCCCTTCATTAACTTCAAGTTTCAAAAACATCATAATGTACTAATAGCTTTTATTTCAGTTCATTCATTTGGTGGTGCAAGCATATGGAACCGTAAATTTGATTTATTTGAAAGGATATATTGGGGCAAGCCAAAATGGAGACATCTAGCAATAAGAATGGAGATTGTCACTTATGAATTATGATCCGGTAAATGAAGATGTGTAAGAAAAACATGTTTTCTGGACGTAGATGATTTCTTTCCCCTTCTTCACATCATTATTGAATGGATTAATATCAATCTTTTGTCAGTAAATGTTAGATCTTGGTGAGAGCAATACAATTTCCACAAAATTTAAATGTCAAACATCTTACTACAATAAAGATCTTATGAATATAACATTAGTTCTGATTTAGCAGGCTAATCCTGATTCAGGCAAAACCAACTAAAGCTCAACTTGGATTCGCTACCTATCTCAAAATCAACCCATAGCTTTAAACAGAATGGATAATGCATGAAAGTTTTCAGCAGAGAACCACTCTACTGAGAGAGACTATTATGTGACTGAAAGTTACCACCTTTCAAGGAAAGAACGAAATTTACCTGTTGCAACTGTCCAGGCTTGTGACCAGGATCTTTCACTGCTGATGCAAAGAAGAGCTCTTGACCTTTCCGCTTTTTATTCAATGGGGGAGACCCATAGCCAGAAGATCCAATAGCACCTGTGATGGCAGCATTTGCTGCCTGCTGGATATACATCATGTTGTTGGCATGATCTCCATGAAAAAGAGCCTGTCTCTCTTCACTTCCTTCATAATTTTTGCAGTCCATGCATTTACAATTTTCGGAACAAAGAATATTTGCTTGGAAGCACTCACAGTACTTCTTGAGACATCCTGATTTCTTGCAGTGGCATCCTTTGTTATGCTTCCCTGAAACTAAAACTTCACCAGCCTCTTCCTGCGTATTTATAAGATCAATTAAGATGCTGTAATAGGCGAAAAATAGATTCAAAAAATTGCATTTTTATCATTTGTCTTTAATGGAATAATTGTGTATAAAAGAGCTGATATTTTTAGAAAGTAGTGGTAAAAGATTTCTTCTTCAATAAATATGCAACATATCATGTTGAGAAGGCTGCCACAAATATATGAAACCCATCCAGATAACATACAGCAAGAATGTGGTAAATCATCCAAACAAGTACGAAAGATAAGAAACCAACTAAAGGGAACACTCTCTATGAAAACACATTTTCTTCTGATTTTAAGTGCCTCCTGTGATTCACGAAAGACATCACTGGAAGAATGGTTTCAACCAAAGCACCCTGCTATTTTCTGGTTGTAACACCCTCAAGATTGAACAACTGCACAACACAAATAATGATCCTGAAGAAGGTCAATACGTTAACACTTAACAGTAAGTAAGGTGCTCATGACTCCCAGCCACAGATATCCATTCCCATGCAAGAGCCGGAAACTAATTTAGAGAAGATAGTATCTCCTCCTGGAAATGAACTGTTACAGAAACAAAAGTGGAAATTCAGATTAAATGCCCACGATGTTGCAGTAACATTTAAACATTGCCAGGAAAGATGATATCCCAATGGTCAATACTGATTTGAATCTGGTGAGCCACTTATTCAGCCTCTCGATTGTCTGGCATCATCAAGAACTTTTAGAATTGTAGTTATAAGGACTTTTAGGTTTCAATATTTTGTTGCCAACAAGGTCTAAATTCCTAAAAGATTGCTGTTCTGTGAGGATAAGTGAAATTGCAGGCATTATGTGTCCGGAATACAACTTACGACAGTTTATAAATTCTCAACAAATCATCAGGCCATCTATGACAGGAAAGAAGCTCAAATATGCACTTCTGTTTAGAGGAATTGCCAACCAGAAGTATCTAGAGCAGCATATAACTGTATTTGAGAGGATGCCAAGTATGAAAAGCCCAAGCAAATTAGTCAACTAACACAAATAAAATAAAAGGCTACGATGCTTAAAAAAGACAATAATCCCCATGAAATGCTTGCAAGTAGGATCTGTAAATGTACTAATGTAAGATCGCATTTTGTGTTCTGACAGTACCCTGCTATCCCTGGCTGCATGTGGGCTGCTAGCAATTTTTGGCCTGAAAGCATTTGGATTGCGCTCCAGTGTAGCCTCAACTGCTTCTCGTCTGGCAGCTTCGTTTTCTACATTGTTGTGACAATTCACACAGTTGCAACCATCACAATAGATACCGGATGCAAAACATTCACAATACCTGATTATAAAATTGACCAAATATACATTAGACTCCACTTTTGGAAAAGTAGAATACAGTCCAGATATACGATAATAAAGGGACAGGCCCTGGAATGTGCACTAACTTATCAGTCTGGTATAAAGATCCAAGTGGTCCAAATGATAAACAAATAAACAACAATTACTGAGGCACTTCAAAAACTACAACTGTCCACCAGCAAAGGAAATTATCAGTTGCAAAATGCACACTGTGATGTGTCATTATATCAGAAAAGACCTGGCATGGTTAACAAATATGTTTTGAAGAATTACACAATTGTTTTCTCCACTTCCCATATTCACTTTGTGTAAATTATTGTCAATGGATGAGCTACAACTAATTCGTCTTTGATACATGTTGCTCTATTAGCTGCAGTACTATTTGACTAGGGATTGTTTCCAAATAATAAGAAGGAAGATCGACTATAATGCTTGAACTAACTCTGAACAGTGTATAACCAATCTTTCTTATTGCCAGTAATCTGCAAGCATATTAGGATATTTCATGCCAGCAACTCCACAGGAATGGAAATATCAAGGCGGTGCAGACCAACCATGAAGTGAATGTACCAGGAGAAAATTGAAGAATGACAGACCGCCTGAAAATTTTGAAAGTCCCCCATCCAAACCCCATCAAGGATAAGAAAATAAAATCTGGCGAGTGAAGCAGCACACATGCTTCTAGGATATGGATTGGACGTATGCATTTTCCATATACTATAAGGGTAAGTGCTCTAATACTCAATCCTTTGCTTTCATGATTCCACTAGTTTTTGTCATTTGATTAAGATTCAGAAATTGCTATACAAAATTACATTTGTCATATAATGAACAAATGAAAATCAGTAGCTGCTTACAACTTCAAACAACGTGAATGTTTGCAATTGCACTGCTTTTGCTTCTTTGGGGTACCATCTTTTACTTCATTCACATTTTGTCTCGGACGCGCTCTGGGGGATTCAGGTTTCCTGAGGAAGGAGGAGTGTTAATTACAGTACAAAAGCAAGAGAACTATCCTTTTGAACAATATTTTGCCCATGGGAAATGTATCACTAAAACAATTATATTATAATAAAAACAATTGAAGAATCATAGATCAAGGAGTCCCATAATAGCATGGGACATCTGTTTCCGTAAAAAAAAAAAATGAACAAATAAATATAGAAAAGTATTCAAATAGATCTTTGTATGATGCAGCCTTCAGAAAGTAATATCTTATGTATATTTGTGCAAGCCAATTAAGCAAACAACATGAGTACATGGAAACATTCTCGCTAGCATGACCTGATAATTTTCTTTTTTTAGATGACCCAGAAAATCCAAGAAAGCGATTCGAGAAGCTAAACTTATCAAATAAAACTTCCACAAACTTATTTTTAAATACATAGTCAAGGGAGGTGAGTTCTAAAGAACTAAAAGCAGCCCAAATAGAAGATGCTAGAGAAACAAACCAAATAAACCTCAAGATGATATAGTCCTTAGAAGTGACAAACTCATCCACTGCCAAACAATAACACACCTCAAACTTTATAAGCCTCGTGCAAAATTTTCTCACCATCCAAGCTATGTCAAAATTACAAGCTGACAAAATTTGGAAAAAAACTTAATGGGACATGGCTCAGACTATAATAGCTTAATTCTTCAGACAAATCATTTTATTAATTTGTCCATCCAGATTCAGAGCTTTCAAAAGCCCCTAACTAACCTCCAACATCCCCTTTGAGAAAAGTAAAGAGGGTGCAGGGGTTCTTAAAATCTCATGAAAATAAAATGTAGTCCTAATGTTTCTAATTTGGAATGCCCAAAAATAACCAACAAATATCAAAGATCAAAAATTAGTATGACAACACAAATAATAACCAAAAAGCCTAAAAATTGCCATGAATCAGTGTCATTCAGCTCTCAAGAGTAAGATTTCCCACAATAAAGTTCCAGCCTTTACAAGAATAAATAATAAATATTAAATACAACTGCAAAAGGGACTCACACAAGAGGGCGTACGGAAGGATGAGCGGATGGCGCAGCCGACGGTGGAGGCTGCTGCATCGTCATAAACATCATCTGCGGCGGCTGAAGGTGTGCCGGCCTCGGCAGCTGGCCTGGTTTCACTAAGTGTGGCTGATGCGGCACCGGCGGGCTCGGTTTCGCTAACAGTGGTTGTTCCACATTTGATGCGGATGCGGCACCACTGAAGCCAGTAAAATCCAGCTGCCTCACAAGCTTCCTAGCCGGAAAATCCACTGGCGCCGTAGAAGAAGCTCCCGACTGTGGCGGCGGCTGCTTTTTTGGAGGGAAGTCTCCTCCCTCTTTTTGGTCCATTCAGGAACCAAAATCAAATTTTATGGAACAATTCCACAAGCCGAAGCGCCAAAACATTCACCAAACAAGAACTTTCTTCAAAAATTCCAAACAAATAAAACTCGAATTCCACTTATTTTCCGCCCCAGAAATCATCCAAAATCCAAGAATCTCACCTTTCAATTTCAAAGAAAAGAATCAAACAATTCGAAACTCAAAACTCTGATTAATCACTCACACGAGCTCAGATTCAAACAAAACAAAAAATTCCAAGAAGACCAAAAATCTGGCAGCAATTCAGCCTAAATCAGAAAGACACTCGATCCCTCTATACGCATACAGATAAAAATGCATGTATGTCATGAATGAATTGATAGAGAGGCAAAAGAAGGAATTTTTCGAAAAAGAATGGAGGATGGGGGCTTTGAGTCCTCTTCCTCCCTCTCTAGCTTAGCTTTTGAAATTCAATTTTGTCAATTTTGAACGGCATGATTAGCATGGCAATCTCATCCAACGGTTGCTATTCAGAGTTTTGATCTCACGGCTAAAATTCATAGAAGCCTCGGAGGTGCACTTTACGCCGTGGATCTTAAGCGCCCTGTTCTTTGTCACGGAGCGAGTGATGCTGTAAGCTGAGCTGTTGTTATATGTGAGCAAGCGCAGGGCATAAATTAGGGGTGACGAAAATAAATAAATAAATAAATATCAGCTAAACTCTATTTCACTCCTTATATCTTTTTATATAGTTAAAAGATTTATCTGTGTTTTAAAAATAGATTAATTTTTTTTTTATATTTTGATAAATTCAACACAAAATTTCTATTTTCTTAAAAATTAACGAAAAATGGGGTACACGCGATTGAAGTGCGTTTGGATTTAATTTTACGTATTTTAATATTTTTGTGCCTTTATCTAAAATTACTATAAATAAATGACTTTTTTTTAAAATATAAACTCTTATATTCTTAAACATATTTATATTAAATATCAAAATACAAAAAATAAAAAATAAAAAAATTACATTACAAAAACTAATATACTAAATTTTATTTTTTAAATTCAGATATCTAGATTAAATAAATATTAGCAATTATAATATTTATAAGTTATAAATTAATCTAAATATAATAATTATTATAACTATCTAAAATTATTTTTAATTAACTAAAATATATATTTAATTATTATAATTATTTAAAATTATTAAAAAAAAATAGGGGCGGTTGTCGTCACAAAAGCACCGTCGCCCTCTTTCCCTGCACAGCATCGTCGCCCTCTTTCATTATCTAATCTGTGTCGTTGCCCATCTGGGGGGCAGCCTGGTGGAGGTGATGGTCATTGCCCACTGGGGAGGGGGTAAGGCAGCGGGATGGGTGAGTGGAGTTAATTTTGTTTATATTTTTTTCAAATAATATTTTTTTATATTATGTATTTTTAATTAGTTGAATTTCAACCCTTGATTTCTTAAAATCCAACAATCAAGATTATTTAATTAGATCGGATGGCTCTAGTGTAATCAATACATATTCAATGATTATCAAAATAAGAAATAATATATATTAAGTAAGGGTGTAACAGTTATTTTGTAAAAAAATTAACCCGTTGGTTGATTTAGCAGGGATGAACAATTGAACTACATTTAAGAAAATAGATATAGTTTTTTGCCTATTTTAAAAATAAAAGAGAATTTTTAAAACTTTTTAAAATATAGAGGGGTTTTATGTATTTAAATTAAAAAATTAAAATAACTCAAATCGCTTGAATCAATTGAATTGAATTATTTTTTATGATTTATCTTTCAAATTATAGTTCTAAAATTTTAAAAACATCGTGCCCTATTTATCAATTTGTTTTGGTTTATAACTAAAAAAACGATTAAAATTGAACCACACCATTAAATATATAATTTATTTTTAAATTATATGTAATAATTTGATAAAATTAAATAATTATTTAAAAAATTATATTCTAATTATTAAAACTCAAAGTTCATATATATGTGGGAAAAAATTTAGAGACCCCCTGTGTGATAATAGAAATGTTCAAAAAAATTATATGAAAATTAAAGTATCAAATACCCCCATATGATATAAAATAATGCTAAAAAAACCCTCTCCGTACAAAAATTGAGCCACACTCGCTTTGACTGCGATTTTCCTATGAAAGCACCTTTTTTTTTATATTTTTTTCCTTCTCTCACATTTAATATATATAATATTATATATATGTATTTAATAATTAAATATTATTTTATATAATAATTATTTAATTAAAATATTATGTATTTTTATTACTAATAAAATACTCTTTTATATAATAATTACTTAATTATTTATATAATAAAATACTATTTTAATTAAATTAAAATTAATTATATATATAAAAAAAAGACAGCAGCGACGTTGAAGACGCCGCTGCTGCTGAAGAGGAGGGCCGACGCCCTCTCACCCCTGGGCGACAAATGGATGGTGGGGGAGGAAAGGGGAGGGGTGAGGGAAGGATGGGTTTGTAGGCGAGAGGGGTGGGAGGTGGGGTGTTATAATTATTATTTTGATTTTTTTTATTTATAATTATATATATTATAAATATATTTTAATAATTATAAATTATATATAATATAAATTAAAATAATTATATATTAATAAGTCTAGTTTGACCGGTTGACTAGAAATGGGTATTTTAGTCATTGTTTTTAAAAAATAGACTAAAATTAATCAGGAGACAGTGTGATTATTTATTCGTAACATAAGAGTGATTTTTAATATTAAAATTTTTATAAGTGGATTTTTAATATTTTATTATATCACGGGGGTTAAAATGAATTTAACCCTATCTTCAATGGTTCACATTGTAAAAGCTTATTTTTATAAAATTTAAATTTGGACTCTGAACAACAAAATATATTTAAGTTTTAAAATAATAGACAGGTCCATTAGAGTTACTCATTTCCTTATCTTTCTCTTTGATTTTTCCTCATGTTCTCTCTCTTTATTTTCTTTTATGTTTTGTCTTTTCTCTCTTCTATCGCCCCTTATTCTGTATTCTCTCCTCCGCCGCCTCAATCGATGTATAAAATTAATTTAAAATAAATTTTTATTAGTTTTGAATTTGTAAAATTAATTAAATATATTATTGTGATTTTTTTTTTTTGCTAACATTATGTTTTTAAACATGTTTATAAATTTTTTAGTTATATTATATATTGAACTATTGTGTATTTAACTTTAGTTATTTCGAAACTTGTTAGATTTTGTTACTAAAGACTTCACCTGCATGTTTTTCAAATTATTGTGTGTTGATTTTAATTATTTATATTATTTTTTTTTGTTAATCTCAATATCTTGTTTTTGTTATAAGTATTAATATCATCAAATCGTCTAAACCGCACTTTTGATTTTAGTTTCAAAATAAAAAATTTTAAAAATTATTTATAAAATCCTAAATAGCAGTTTGATATTGAAAATAGTTTTAAAAAAATCAAAATTGAACACATATCACCCCTAGCATAAAATAAAGAGAAATCTTCCATTTTATTATGCATGTGTGATTTGTATTAATAAATAAAGGTTTTAGTTGGATTAATAAAGTTTGGAATTATATATTTTTAAATGAACAATTACTTCTACATCCACCGTTATTTGATTTATTTATATAAATTATTTTTATCTTTTGAAAAAATTACCTGCATATATACCCATCAAAAACATCAACTCATTTATATAAATCGTCTCCATTTTCTGAAAAATTACAAAATATACTCTGTAGATATTATAAAAACTACGAAGATGAAAAAAGAGACATCAAAATCTAAATCTACGAAGAGCAATAATAAAAGAATAAAAAGGACTTTATGTTTGATAAAACAAATAGTTCCCTTTGGTCCCAAACCAGAGTCGCAAAATGATTTCACATCCCATTATTAAATTTGATATCTTGCCTCTACTTCTCAAACAATAATGGATAGTTCTAACTATTTTATTCCATTGGGAGTACATCATATATGTCTATCTATCTGTATCATTTCTGGATTGGTTTCTATTTGAGCAGCTCAGTTTTCTTAAACTCATCATAAAAATATGAAGGAAAGTTGCTGGAGGCAATGAAGGATATCCATCAAACAATCATGAGCAGCAACTGGAATTTAATGGAGACTCGAGCATTAAGCTGAAGATAAGAGTTCCGTGTGTAGTTTCAGAGTCAGAACTAACATGTGAAATGCACTGCCAGAAAGAGTACCAATTCGTACAGAAGAAAAATACATTGATACAACCTCCATGTCACCCACGGGCTAAAATGCACCCCCTCCAACACCACGCCTATCATCTCGTCTTCGGTTCATGTATATATCACGCTGATAGTCTCTAGGTTGCACTCCACCTCTAACAGGAGAGCGGCTCCTCTCCCTAATATTAGAAGCCCAGCCACGAGGAAGAACTGCTGGTGCTGGAGGTGGAGACAATGGCCTCCTTCCATACCCTCTCCTCTCGTTGAAGTAGTTATCCCTTCCACGATCTCGATGGCCCCAATCTGGGAGCATAGGTCTATCATACCTGTACCTGTCCCTAGGATCATCTTCAGGGTAATCTTGCCTATCACCACGCACTAGGGGATCAGGGAATCTGCCTTCATGTCTTGCCGGTGGTCCAGCAGCTCTGAAGTCTCTGGGAGCATCTCTGGGCCAACCACGAGGAGGGGACC
Organism: Sesamum indicum; assembly: GCF_026168435.1. Taxonomy (NCBI): domain Eukaryota; kingdom Viridiplantae; phylum Streptophyta; class Magnoliopsida; order Lamiales; family Pedaliaceae; genus Sesamum; species Sesamum indicum. The sequence continues at coordinate 15,062,622 of NC_142661.1, forward strand.
TATAGCCACCATTCATAATTCTTCCAGGAGAATGATCCAATGGAGCAGCAGGAACACGCTGCCTTGGAGGAAAAGGGGGTCCCGGGTAACCCCTCCTAGGACTCCCAGATGAAGCATAGCGGGGCCTGTTGCAGTTGTTACAGTGCTCACGCCTTGCGAAATTCAAATTTTTACATCTGAGAGATCACAAAAACTATATTACAGATAAAGAAACACATGGCATAGCCAGAACTAAAAACCAAAGTTCTGTCAATATAAAAACTCTGATGCAAACACAGAATCCCACAACAAAGTTGCCTCATCATGCAACCACAAGACATCTGCTATTTTTTCACCCTTGGTTCATAGCCTTGTCAGCACACACCCCAACTGCTAGGAAAAATTGTCTCCAGCCTCTACCACTAATGAAACCCAACATCCCATCCCCAAAGAAAAATAATCAAGTAGGCAGTTACTTGAATCCATGCATGCAATCAAAAAAGTTCTTAGGTTTAGATTGTTATGGGGGATGTCAAACTCCAGAATAAGTATTGAATTAACAACACTATTTGCAGATGAGTCCCATCACCAAAGGGGAAGTTCAGGAAGTGAAAAAATAATTTATAGAGAACCTATATACAATAAACCGAAAAGTTTACAGAGTGTTTGATGGGATTGAGAGAGACACCTAAGAAGTATAACTCTAATAGAAACTAACACATATCAGATGATGTGGATCTACAGGCATCTTCAAAAGCTGCTTGCATACAAATTACAAGCAAAATATGCTGACTGGATGGCAGTGAAGCAGACTACAGAAAAGTGAAAGTGAAAATATTAAGCAACAGATAAACAAAAATTGTACTCTCTAAAAAAATGTTTTTGGTTTTACGAAATACAAGACATGTAAGATCAACTGGAAAGGCAATGGTAAAGGATTGAGAGAATAAAAATGAACACTCACGAGGGATCAGAGCAGATCCAATCTCCTTCTCTTGGACGAACATTAGGGTTATTTCGAGGCAAACCCTCAACTCTGAGTGATCCAGGACCTCGTGCAGAACGATCATAGTCTCTACCAGAAAATCTACCATCCTTCCCATGGCCATAAGGGGGTGAGTAATCACGATATCTACCAGTATCTCTCCCATTGCCAAATCCACGACTCCTTGCACCATCAGAGTGTTCAAAACCTGGACTAAAGCGATGATGTGCATCCCTACGACGCACAGGAGAAACAGAACCTGCACGCATTCTATATCCTGAAAAAAGCCAGTGAAGCCACCAAAATGTAAACACCCAGTCACATAAGTAGAAGTCACCAAGAACACTGTCCTATAAGCCAATTTTGCAACCGGAGAAATGCCTAGACAAATTTAAATTATGTCAACAAACAGTAACCATTGTCGAAGCATCTCCGAGTCAAGAATACGAACAAGGCAAACTGTACTTACCCACACCTAAGATCAGAATTCAAGATCTTGAGAACAAACCACAGAACTTTTACTAGGTTTGGCTGGCAGCCATGACATTGTCAACCATCACGCATTAAAATTTTTTGTCCCTACATATGTTGCAAACTATAAACAGAATAATCACTAACGGCAAGTTGGCAACCAATCCCGCACACGAACAATGCATCAAGTGTTTTAGATACAAACGGCAAGTTGGTAACCAACCCGATATTCAGACAGTCACCATAGACATAAACTTTGTTCATAGTTCCAACAGAATGCAGAAATCTCCAGGTTCAGAGGTGTTTATCCAAATGACATGACCGACATATCCAAATTATACACATCTGAGTCCCTGTGCCACAAAGCCAAAATAACGTGGCCAGAAGGTTTGACCATGCAGACCATACAAGAGACAAAAAACTAAAATCCACCAGTGATGACCTTCCAAATGATCATAAGATTCAAACAATCCCACCAATGTATTCTTTCACAGCTGCAAACCCTGTCCATGCAATATCCTTATACCCATATATCCATTCCTTACCAGCAGTGAGCTTGCTAAACATAATTTACACACTCCAGGATCAAGCAAAATGAATTGATATAAAAACTGAAACCTCTGTCTGCTCTTGCATAAGATTTTATAATTTCAGAAGCCCCAATCAACTCTGAAATAACCATTGACATATAGAGGTTTGTACTCGGAACGCAAAAGCATTAGATGCTAGATTTCAGCAGTCATTCCCAGATTTTTTGGAACTTGCATGCCTCACCCTCATTGCCATCAGGATTTTCTGACTTACCAGTGAACCTAACAACTTTCAAGTCTTCTGTTAATTGACCAAGAGCCCAACCACCATTTAGTACATATCCCTGGTCACTGCTTTCGTGGGCAAGTCAACATACTTCAGATACTATGTAAACGAGTTAAATTGCTAATGATCATCTGTTTACTTGATGGCATAACATGCCCACACCACATTCTGCAGAACCATCATAACTTTTCAAATGCATAAACCCATGGCCAGACAACAAAACGAGTCAATATTCCAATAATCTTGTATATCCATATTTACCATCTTAAAAACCAAAAACAAGAACCAAACCAGCTCCAACATGCCTTCCTCAAGACCCAAGTTCTTGCACCAGGCAATGTTCACAGCTGTAGAAAACAACAGCAAAATTCACCATTCAACAGTCCATAAGCGACATTGCTTGACATACAGCACAAGGCAATGGCGAAGGGATGGATAATACTGTAATATAAAATCCAAGCTCCAGACGTCTGCCTAAGATAACTAAGGTACGTAAGGAAGAAGGTCATGGTATCTAAGTAAAACTATGCTATAACAGGATAAGACTAATTGCAAATATGGGTCACAAGTACCTACCAACCAAGTTGATTGCTGTCTATCAAGAATGTAGAGAATGACACATATCTTCCCTGATAATGTTATAGAGAATTGTTTGTGTTCTTTGTCATGGTAAAAAATTTCATTTTACAAGAATCCTTTTCCTATTAGTGGACAGAAGCAAACATTGTAATTTTTTCAGGAGTACGTGAAAGGAAGAAAATGACAACCATACGTAATATTTCAGAATCTTTCAGAATGAGAAACCCGTGATGAAAAACTATATTTGATAATTGATAGTTTCTTATGCACAGCCTTTACTAGCAAGGAGAAATACCACAAGTTCAGTCCAAGAATAACAGCACATAGCAGAATGCTATGTTTCTCAAAAGACAAAACACATTTCTCTCTCATCTTAGTAAAAAGGAACTTTATCAAGAAATTTTAATATGAAATATAAAAATAGCCACTATAAGTTTCTATCTACACTCATGGTTCTTCCCAATGGTCAGGGAGAAAAGGAATTGCATGGACACCATAAAGCTGGGCAAAACCAATAAATAAACCAATAAGTTAATTGCAAGTTCCTAACCCAGTGTAAGAAAACAACTTCACTGTAGCAATTATAATCAAATACATATAAGTCTGGCTCAACAAAGATTTATTATCAGCACAATTAAGCAAACACCACTATATTTTTTTCCAAGTAGTCCACTACTCGGATACAAATGCAAGCATGCATAATCAGTATAATTATTGTCAGAAACAACTTTACTGTAGTAATGATCAAAACAAAAACCTTTGGTTCAGCAGCAACATATTTACTGTATAGCTACTCACTCAAAGAAATCAACACTCTGGTATCTCTTTGCAAGTATTATCCTAGACTCGATCCACAAAACATGGAACTGGCTTACTCGGAGCTACATAAAGTTTAGAATTTGAAATTCTTAGGCATGTTTTCTTGTTTAGTTTGATTAACCATTATGTCATGAGATTATGAGAGTATTTATCATAAATATTTGAATATCAATGTTGAATTATTAACATAAACTACTGCACAATCATTACTCGACTCAGATAATAACAAGCTTATGATTCTATGGATTCTACAAGCGACACTCACACACCCAAAGGCAAAGAAAATAAAGTTGAGCTTCTTTATTATGCCTAAATCCCGTAAAATCTCAAGCTCTATAATTCACTGTTTGCTCAAACCAGAGTATATTGAACTTGGGATCAAATTTGCTTTTCAAGCAAGCACAAGGTATAACTCCTTATATAGAGCAGTTAAGAACTAAATTGGCATCCAGAAACTTGCAAATTTTTATGTTTCTTTTATGCGTAAGATGGGAAGTATCCAAAGTCCGCACTCGCAGTACTTGCATATGAAAACAAAAACAACTATCTGCCAACTAATAAAATTAGAAACAAATCCTCGCAAAACGAGGAAAAGTAAAATAAACACAAAGGGTCAGGGTTCTCCAAATAATCCATCGAGGAAAACAAACAACAAGAGTAACAACCAAAAGATTAAATCATAGCATGAATAAAGAGCCAAACCATGGCCATCGTGTCGATCCGAGCGAGAATACGGAGGCGGATCGCGGCGAACCTCGCCAGGTTCGTAGTCGCTGCCAGCACCGGCTCCGCCACCTCCTCCGCCGCCGCTGTCCGTCGGACGCACGACGAGGCTGCTCAACAGTGGCTGGTGCGGTGCCTTGTGATCCTTCTCTCGCGAACCCATCTCTCTCTCAGCGCACATATGCCGGAATATTTTGTGTAAATAAAAGAACAATTATTTTAAGGGTAAGACAGAACCCTAAATAATGGGGTCACGAGTAACGGGATCTTGGCATGGAGTGGATTTATCAATTTGGGCTTTCAATTTTACTTCGGCCACGCTAATAGTACGAGTAACGGGATCTTGGCATGGTGTGGATTTATCAATTTGGGCATTCAATTTTACTTCGCCCACGCTAATAGTAGGCTATGTGGCGTAGGTTCAATTAAATTTGGGTAATTTATATAAAATGTCCTTGTATTTTACAACATTTGCACGAAATTCCTGATTTTAATTTTAAAGCCCAAAAAGCCCTCCTGATTATTTTGTATAATCCAGACGGGCACACTGCTTTAGTCAACTTTTACACGACCAAGATTTTTATCAAAATGTTCGTTATTATTATTTCAACCGTTAGATTAATGCATAATGTATCACAATCTTAGAATTTGATCAACTATTTCACATCATTGATCTTAAGTTCTTAATAATGAATGATTCAAATTTTAAGATATTTTGAAATCTTATTAAATATACAAAAATATATATGTATATTAAACAATATAAAGTCATAAGTAAAAGACAAATAATGTTAATGAATACATATCTACATGCACCGGTGTATATAAATATATGGAGTAAAATCGCACTTTTAGTCCCACTAGATAAGATCGTCCCATTTTTAATTTCAAATGCTACGAGTTTAAGGCATCAGTCCCAAAACCCTAAAAGATGGACACTTTTCATCCATTGTCGTTCACGATTAACGACAGAGGCACGTGTTGACTTCTTACCGTTAGTTAAAGATTGGCTAAAACAAGAATGTTAAATAGCACTGCACAGAAAAAATAAATGTTTCGTCCATTAATTATACAGTAAAACTTCTATAAATTAATAACATCTCTAAAATAATAAAACTTTCGGTCCCGATTTGGACCTTTGTAAAAAATCATCAAATTCGATAACATAATAAGATAATAGTTAATTGTATACAATAAATTGATATTATACATGAATATATTTAATTAGTTACAAAAAATTAGTTGATGCATGAATATAATTAATGAAACATATATGAATTGATTTATTTTCAGTACATATGTACTAAATTTGCTAAATTTTAAAAGTCTCTCCTTTAATTAATAAAATATTAATTTATCGATATTAATATCTATTTAAATTAATAAAATTTCATAATTCTAAGGTTATTAATTTATAAAGATTTTACTGTAATTTGAGTAATAAATGCAGCACCGTACATCCCAAAATGTTCCAAAAAATGCAAAAATATGAGTGACAGTTTTTGTCCTAAATCATACTTACATCCATTCATACTGTTAAATCCTAAACTTTTTAAGCAAAAATTGCAAATGGCCAAAAGATTCAAATACATAACAACACATCTCATTGTGAGCGCTAATTTTATCGTGTTTTAAAAATCAAAATACAAATACCTTCATACGTCTTCACTCGTTAATGAATGCAAAAAGGTATATCTTCATCGTTATAAGTATAATTTCGTCAAAAAAATTATTTGACTTGCTATAAGTCAGTAATAAGTCAATCAATGATAAATATTAATTTTCATTCATTTTTTTTTTCCTTAATATCAACAAATTTAGTGAATTTTGACTAATACAGAGACTTATTTGTTAGACGAAAGCAAACTTGAAGAGTGTAATTTTCCAAACTATAAGAATTTTCTGTGTTTATATCAAATTTCAAGAGAGGGAAGTGTAACTATCCCTTAAATTTTTGATATGATTTAAAAGTTAAATCTTATCTTATTTAAATTTTGTATTCCCTTTTTACGATTGTATTTCTTTTTTCTAATCAGTACCTTTTAAAGTTATTTTATTCCGCTGTACGTCCCACAGTGTCTATGTTCTGCTGATTGTAGCCTGATACGTAGCAATAAAGCCATCAAGAAGACAAACCGAATACCAACAATCCCACCGGCCACATATTTAGCCGTGCCCACCGCTGAAGTTCCTTTAATTTTCACTTTCCGAATAATTATTTTCGACAGCAATTATCACTTCTTTGGTGAAAATTGAAGGATCGGAGCTCAGGTTAAGGTGATGAAGCTTCCGAAGTTTATACGAGCTCTCAGATTCGCTGCATTTGTAAATCGGTTGAAAATCTATGAGAGTTTGTATTACTTGATTGCTTCATACCCGTAATTTAGCATTTTTTTTACATGTTTGATTCTTTTGAAATTGAATGCAGGCCTGTGGTCTGTGGAGTGAGATATATGCAATTACTTTTGTGTCTGTACGTATGCATAAATCTGCAATTCAGGATCTCGAATCATGCTCGTTCAGTGTAAATAGGATAAAGTTGGTTTATTCTACGAGAAAGTTTAGATATTTAACAAAGATTTATGGCAAACTGAACGGAAGTGGGAGGGTTAGGCCTTCAAAGTGTTAAATGATTTTGAGCTCGAGGGTTGTGCTTATTTCTTTACTTTATCAGAATACAGATGCTCAGCACTTGGGATTGAAATTATGTCAACTTTTTTGGGTTCTGAGTATCTCTCTCTGTAGAATGTAATGATCATAATTTGTTGGTTTTACAATCAGCCTTTTGTGGCCTTTCATGTTAAGAGTTTGTTCTAACTATAACATTTAATTGAATTACAGTACCACTGTATGACTCCAAAATCAGTGATCGGGAGGAAGGTGTTAATTGAGATTTGAAATGTTTGAGAACTTGCACGGATACTCAATGCATAAGCGAACAATGATATCAAGGGATTACAATTACTCAACTGATGTAGAAGATAGTTCAGGTAACTTTATACATTCATGTTTGTGTAAAAATCTTTATTTTTTTGGCCGTGTTAATTTTTGACTGACTCAATAAAAGTAACATTTATGTTGAGCTGTTTTCTGCAGCATTAGATTTTTTTCTGTATTTTTAATTTTTTCAGATGAAGCATCTGGAATTTCCTCGTGTTCACAATGCAAATGGAATTCTGTCTTGATATAAGTAATGGCATGGATATATCATTGATTCCCTTCATTCTCTCGGAATTGTTTCCATATCTTCACTTAACTATAAACTGACAGTAAATTTTTAGAAGAAATGTGTTTTGAAACAAATTATTTCTGTGAAATGCGTCAATTATTATCTTCTGTTTAAACACAACAGTTTGATATTGTTGGGATTCCTGTTGTCTCCAGAGCTGGTAAAACACATTTCGGAGCAAGAGACTGCAAGTCCCCCGTGGAAGCTTTCTTTACCACATGTGCTTGTAGCAACTCTAGTTTCCTTCTTATTTGGCTATCATCTTGGGTTTGTTTTTCATCACTTTTTCATGTTATTATTTTCAGATTTACCTGCCATCTGATTCCTTATTTGACTAAAATCTGTTCTTTCACAGAGTTGTTAATGAACCACTGGAAAGCATATCCGTTGATCTTGGCTTCCATGGGAATACCCTGGAAGAAGGTTTCGCACATGCTTCCTTTTGCAACTTGTAACTTTTGATTATTTGAGTTCCATATTGATGTGGGTATCGCAAAATTCAGGATTGGTGGTTAGTACCTGCCTCGCTGGTGCTTTTATTGGATCCCTGATCAGTGGTTGGATTGCTGATGAAGTTGGGCGTCGTAGGGCTTTTCAGTTGTGTGCATTGCCTATGATTGTTGGTGCTTCGATATGGTACTTGAAAAGTCTTTTACTTTGGTAGTCATATCAGGTGCTTCAATATGGTGCTTGAAAGTCATTACTGTGGTCTTTTACTAAAAAGTCAAGGAAAGGGAAATAATTTGGGCACATATTAATTTAGGTCGAAGTTATCAATCATCTCCTTGGACTTTGTTGAAATATTTCCTTCTTGGGATACTATTGGTCTGTCTGCATGTTGGGTGGCCAGTTATCATGAACTTAACAGTCAATAAGATTCTGTAGATACTATTTAAGTTGTTATATCTTCTAACATACAGTCAACATATATTGACCTTTCAGTAGAATCTTTTATTTGAATGGAATGTCATGTAACATAAACTAAATTGAATTTTATCTTCTTGTTTATTTATCTTTTACTTGGAGAGTCGCTAATATCTGTTTTCCCAGTGCAACTGCTAGAAGTTTGGGTGGGATGCTTCTGGGGAGGTTTCTAGTTGGTACTGGTTTGGGCGTGGGTCCCCCTGTCGCGTCTCTTTATGTCACAGAGGTATTGAACTTTAAACTTTTTGCTTATTCAAGCATGCGCTATTACTGGAAGGATCGGCTCTTATCTAACTCGTATTGTACTCAAGTAGATATCACCTGCTCATGTGAGGGGTACTTATGGAAGCTTTATTCAGATAGCAACATGTCTTGGGCTGATGGGGGCTTTAGCGATTGGGATTCCTGTTAGGAGTGTTTTTGGCTGGTAAGTCCTATTAATTGAGATTAGTGTTGATAAAACTGAAGGAATTTATGAATTCTTGGGGATGAAGAAGCTGAGCTCATATCTGCATTCTCTTGACTGTATAATTTCTCAGGTGGCGCATCTGCTTTTGGGTATCCACAATTCCTGCTGCTTTGTTAGCTTTATTAATGAGGTTTTGTGCTGAATCTCCACACTGGCTATACAAGGTTTCCAGTTCTTCACATTTTATATCATAATATGATTATCTTGTATGTTTCTCTCATGTTTTTGCTTCCTTGAATGGAACTTGTAAACTGGAGTTCTGTTCGTAAAAGCTTTCACTGAATATTACCTACTTGTGCTGGATCTTTCAATTCTTAAATACTTTCCCAGTTGTTTTATTCGGTGTTTTATTTGCTGCACCTGAGAATCTATACACCATCTGAGCGTGTGTCTGCCTGTATTGGAGGCTGTGTTATGAGTGTGAATGTATCTCGGTAAGGTCTTTGAATCGAGTTAAATATGCTATGATTCGCTTTTATGGTTGTATCTTAGTTTTGACATTCCTTTGCAATCTACTTGGCATAGTTTCCTGAAAATCCTGCTCTGGTTGAGTACTCTCTGGCTGCCACCTCCTTTTCAGTGAACTTAAAATACTGACCTGAATGTGCATGAAATGTTTTACTGCATAAATATTTCATCTCGAGAAGAATCCATTTTCACATCTTTTTACTTAAAAAGACATGTTTGGTTGCTGAACTACATAATGGAGTGACTGATATTAAACTTTGATATCATTCGGATGGGACAAGTTTGAAATGGTTCTCTCTCTCATTCTCTCACTCTGTGCACATATACACATATGTATATATAGATATTATATATTCTTTTGTTCATGTTCTAGCAAGGAAGAAGTGATGGTTAAAAACTTCGGCATCTTGTTGATGGCAACAGTTTTGAAAGGTTTATATATTCTTTTCTTTGATTTGGTAGCAAGGAAGAAATGCTGAAGCTGAAACGCAGCTTGAAAGGCTTCTTGGAGGTTCACATGTAACAGCTGCAATGGTGGAGCTGTCAAAGACTGATAAAGGAGATGAAATGGATACCATAAAGCTCATAGATTTGCTCTATGGGAGGCATGCCAGAGGTGTACAGAAACTTATTGGATTCATATGTTTGGAGTTTCTGCAGTCTATTTGTTATTAATTTTCTACTGCAGGAGCCTGCCCTGATTTTTTTCATCTGCTCTCTATATATTTTTAAATGCACCAAAATGTTGTTATTCACTCAATTCTTTTGCAGTTGTTTTTATTGGATCAACCCTATTTGCTTTACAACAGCTTTCTGGAATAAATGCTGTATTTTATTTCTCTTCAACTGTATTTAGACGTGCTGGAGTCTCCTCGAACCTGGCAAATGTTTTTGTGGGGATTGCAAATTTAATAGGTGATTACATGTTTGCAGGAATTTTTTGTTTTGCCGTTTCATTTTCTGCCTGTTACTTGATTTTGGCTTTCAAAATATCTTACTCTTTTATGTCTTGTCTTATGATTACACTTAAATTTCTATAGGTTCTACTATTGCGTTGGCATTGATGGACAAACTTGGAAGGAAGGTCCTCCTTCTCTGGAGCTTCTTTGGCATGGTACACAACTGAGAATCTTTCGTTTTATTCTGAATTAATGAAGACATATTGTCTTTGAAGAATGATATTTCTACATCTACTAACAAAACTTTTAAACAGCAATGCTGCCAATAGAGATGGCAAGCAAGCTGTACGGGTAGACCTCAAGTCCCTTGCTCTGCCTGCTAAGTAGAACCTTTACTTAGGTGTTACTCTATTCTATCCCTTCTACCTTTCCCTTTCCATGCAAATCCTGCCTCGTAAGTAGCACATCTGTTCCATGTTCTGATTCAGCCTGCTCGCTCTCATCCATCCTGCCCTCATTTGGCCCCTCTATTCATAAATACTTTTCCTTTCCTTCCTCCCCGCCCTCATGCAACTGGAACTACTTCATGTTATTATGCTTGACTTCCCACTAAATCCTGGTTCTTGGCCCCTTTGCATGCAAAGATCTCTTCACTCACTCATCTGATTATCTATCAAGAAACTTGCTAAAAAAAACAAAAATGCTAATTATAAGGGAAATATTTGAATTTGTCACTTGTATTTATTTGCCATAGGTTGTAAATATTATGGTCTACCTGACGTACTTTGTTATAGATACCCTCTAAATCAAGCTGATTGATTTATAAGGGCTGGATCTGGGTTTGGATATTCCTGATGTATCTTGCTCAATACCTGCACCCAGCTTAAGACCTATTTTGTTGTACCTGCAGGATGCGACATTGCACTTTCTTCCCATTTGACAAGGGGGTCTTTACATATCCAAAACTTTACTGGCTCAGCATATTTAATACCAAAAATTCAAAAGATTGTTCATCTTTGGTCCCCATTTAATATTCAGTTAAAAAGGTTAGAAGGTGAACAACGCACATGTTAGTCAATTCCATGCAACGGAGGGAAAATATGCATGTGATTGCCACATGCAACACTTGAAAGGAAGTTTTGCTCTACTTTTTTGTGCAAACTTACAGTAAAGCTTTGCCCCCCTCCCCCCCCCCCCCCCCCAAAAAAAAAAGAAGATTTTGAAGTTATGTAATTAAATTCTAATGACTAGATATATAACTAATCAATTAAATATATGATAGTCAATAATTTGTTAATAATTAATTTAATAACTCGATCAATACTAGAATTTAACATTGTCTGACCTATTGACTTCAAATATTAATAAAAATTCCAATTAAAATATGATTTTCTTTGTTTAATAGTTTATTGAGATATCATTCATTAAGGAGTACATATATGTAACATTCGCGCATTTATATAATAAATAATAACATTATGTGTATTATGCAATGCATATATATATATATATTTTATTATGTGAAGATTCTCTAACAGCTTAAGGTTTTACATGAAGTGGTCGTTTAACATGGTATCAGAGCTAGGTCATTTAAGAAGTGTGGGGTTCGAATCTCATTGCCATTCATGTATAAAAGAAACGTTTCACGTGCAGGGTTTGAACGTGAGAGGAGATAACATGTTAAATATTAAATGATTCTCCTCCCTAATAGATTATGCTTTTAAATGAGGTGGTCGTTAAACAATTATTTATATGTATTTTTACATAATTTTATGTTTCAATTATAGTTCACATTTATGGATATAATAGAACCTTCTAATCTTCATATCAAATCTTTCTCATAATAAGAATTTGGGTTTGTTTAGCGACACCCACTTACGTTACTCTAGTCCTTTCTAATTTCTTTCCCTTTTATTTTTTGAAAAAATTGTGACTAGAAAAATTATTTTATAATCTCACATATTGTCAAATATTTAAGTTGCAATAGATAAGTTGAAATATAATAAAAATTTATTCAATTTACTAGCTAGCTACTAAATATTTTGATGAGCCTAACAATTAAGCCACTAAAATTGGGATTATCTTTTCGTTTGTTGTTTCATCTTTTGTTAATCCAAATATGTAGTTGAAATACCATGAAGTTGTTCAGAAATTACTGAATATTTTGGAGAAAATTGTACGAAGAAAAACAAGAGAAGAAGAAAAAAGGAAAATTGGGGAAAGAGGAAAAAATAGGAAAGGAAAAAGCAAAAAATGAAAAATAATGGGGGTAATAAAAAATAGAAAGGAAAAAAACTAAAAAACAAATAAAATAGAAGCTGGCACAGCCATTAGTAAAGCTATTGAAAAAGGAGTGAAAGTGCACATGATAATTCAGATTGTGTGACTAAATATACTTGGCCGTAAAACTCGGGACTACATATGCGACTCCCGGTTGCCTGGGATGAAAAGTGCAATTTGGCATGCAGGATACACATTAGCAACTGCATACTTTTATTGTATTGTCATTTACCACTTGCAAAGCATTCTTCCTTTTACATGCGAAGTACTGTCATTCTGTATTATACAAACATTACATGACTATGCCTTTGTTACTACTTCCTTCGTATCAGGCTATATCAATGACTCTTCAAGTTCTGGCATCAGCTTTGTTTGCATCAAGTCCTAATGCTTTTTATCTTTCCATTGGTGGGATGCTACTGTAAGTTTAACTTGGCTCCTTTACTTTACCTTGACACTATATGGATTGCATATGCATATTTATTTGTCTAAGCTATTGATCTTTTCAGTAATCCAATGCCTATGCTTGTAAGCTGGATTTATTTCTGGAGCATTGCTATGAGTACTCCAATCACCAAAACCTGAATGCCCACATGCAGGCACACACAACTATATATGCTCACCCTTTTTTTAATTTCAATCGCCATAAGTTTTGGTTTCTCTTGTTTTCTTCTTTGCCTATATCATCTTTCTCTATGTTGTAAACGACGCCTCAAGAAACAAAATCGATTTAAATCGATGAATTGCTCCATTGACTTTGTTGGTTCAAAGCATATTAACTTTGCTAGCCGAGTGAATTACTTCGGACTAAGAAGAATAATAATGAGAATAACAACTCTGCTTGGCAGAAAGATAATTCCTGCTCTTGTCAAGGTAATATTGATGAAGTAGTTGATCAATAACCTGCATATTATGGTACGATACTGAGGCTGGGGATGTCTATTCACAGGTTTGTCTTATTGTTTGCTGTTGGAGCTGGTCCAGTACCTGCTCTCCTACTCCCCGAGATACTTCCAAGCCGTATTAGGGCTAAAGCTATGGCATTTTGCATGTCTGTGCACTGGGTAATTGGCCCTTATTCATCTGTTCAGTATACAGATACACGTGTACAGCAATAGTTACTTGTCTTTGATCATTCATCACATGTTAAAAACTAAATGATCTCAGAAACTAATGATAACAGGAAATCAATACAAATGTAAATACCATATCGACTCTCTGCTTGTACTTTGCAGGTATTAAACTTTCTTGTCGGCCTGTTGTTCCTACGTTTGCTTGACCAAATGGGGCCTGAGCTTCTGTATTCAATGTTTGGTACATTCTGCATGCTCGCAGTGGTCTTTGTAAAACGAAATGTGCTGGAAACAAAAGGAAAATCCCTTCAAGAAATTGAGATTGCTCTTCTTCCTCAAGAATAGTTTTGAGTCGCTGTATCCTTTGGAGTTCCACCGTTGTATCAGTTTAAGCAGAAGTGATCGGAATACGTCCCTAATAGATTAGGTTTCTTCCACTGCCACATTTTTGTATAAGAGAGCATGGCCAATCTTGTGATGAGCTGAACATATTTATTTGGTTGCAAATTGGTGTACGGTGTAAGAAGAAACGTTGGACGTGTCTATGTCTTGCCACTTGAACAGTATTTGCTGCATAAGGACCCACTAGTTTTAAGTAGCATCATGTTAACTGCAAGTTGAGTGTCTGAGTACATGCTGTGTGTTTGTGTTGCTATATTGACCAACGACCTGGGTTTGGTGATGGGTCCGGATAAGTTGGGTGGTTCTTCTCTAAATCCCCTCAAATTCCTAAACTGGTTTTAAGATGGGTTAACGACTAGGATTTTCGGGTTCTAAGATGTGTTAATGACTAGGATTTTTTAAATCTTACCCGGGTTCGGGGTGAGTCTAGGTGTAACCGACTAGACTTCAAAATGTAACTGATTGACCTGCCTTCCGAACTAACCTTGCCTACATTTTTAAATTATATTTTAAATTAATATTATTATTAAGTTATAACACTTTTTTGATATCTTACTTGATTTTGACTCGTCATTTATTTCAAAATTTGATGCAACTTGTTGCATGGAAAAAATTCGAACTTTAAGTAGAAATAAGTTAGATGTATTTCATACGAGTTGAAAATACTAATTAATAAACACAAAATCCCGTTAAACAAAAAAAGAAAGAAAATAGCAATAAACTTTTGAAACAAGAATTCACTGTTTGCTTCATCAGGGGGTCGTTTGACTTCTTGTGATAAGTTTAGAGGTCATGTTACTTCTTCTTTTAAACAAGTTTTTTTTGCTACGTTCAATATAACACGTATTGCATTTAACCCTAAAAAATACAATTCATGCAGAAAGACAGTAGCATGAATGCCACTGCCAATGAAACCTGCCCCATAGCTGCCTACGATTTTGTTATTGTTTGATTTGCTAGAATGCTACTTCTGCTAAACACACATATATATATAGGTGTATTCCTAGAAATATACAGGGATAAATTCAAATAATCGTTTGTGATATTACAAATGAGCAGATTACTTCATATGAAAGAAAAATTATAATTTATCTCTTTGTGTTTTAAAAAATACAACAGTTTACTCTGGCTCTTATGTTTTTCAAATGATAGGGAGGTAAATTGCTTTATTTTAAATTTTTATAAAAGGGTAATATGCTCATTTACAAAATCAGATGAAGGTAAATTGCAATAAACCCGATATATAAATGAATTAATACCAAGTCAAATTGTTATTGACCCAGAAATAAGCTTTTTTGTTGTGCTGATGTAGAGATGTATGATAGGAGATTGTGTAATTCTCCACATATATAAGTATATATATATATACATATATATATCAACAAGTTTGGAGTTACATGTGAAAAAGGATTGAAGTTTTAGGAAATAATGCAACAAATTAAATATTTTCATTACAGTATTCCATAGAAACATTACAGTCAAAAGACTTTCCAAATTGATGAAATCTTGGTTTAAGAAAATACAAAGCAAAATGAGTAAATAAATACACATTTTATTGCAGGTGTTAGTTGCAGTTCAATGTCGTGATCTTATTGAAGGATTCCTGCCATATATTTTGCAAAAAGAATATATATATATATTATAGGCACCGATATCATGTCAAATAGCATTGTTAATTTTTTGCGGGATTTCATAATTTTCAGTTTTTGCTTATTTGTTATGGAGGATTTGTAGGGAATTACTAAAAGGGTTAATTACATTTTATCCTTCGAACCACAATCGTTTTTGCACTTTGATTTTTTTTTGTGTTGATTTTACAAAATTTTGTAATTTATCATTTATAATTATTTTTCAACCATGTTTTTGTTCAAAAAACATCACCATTTTTACACTTTGATTTTTTTTTTGTGTTGATTTTACAAAATTTTGTAATTTGTCATTTATAATTATTTTTCAACCATGTTTTTGTTAAAAAAAAACATCACTACAATGTACATGTGATATTTGAAGGTTATGTGATGTAAAATATTTTACATATGCAGAACATGTAATATTCTTCCATAAAAAAAATTAACAAAAAGATGATCATATATTGCAAAGTTCAAATAATAAATTTGTCACAAAAATTTCAATGACGAAGAGTAAAATGGACATAATTGGAGTAGCAAAATGCATTTATCCATTATCAAATTTTATGAATAGATACACTTCCTGTGTCATTTATAAAAACTTGTAAACTCCTAACATTTTATTTCTTAAACTTATAAACTCCTAACATTTTATTTCTTAAACTTATAAACTCATTTTTCAAAAAGAACATATATTAGACGTTTACCAGTATCTTATAATAGATTCATATAATTTACACTCAACTATTATTCGTTCGTTTCAAGTTAAGCAAATTCCAAAAATAGACTTATAGAGATTGGAGAGATTAAGGCAGCACACGTAATGTAGAGTTTCTAGTCGTCTACCTCTGTCCTAAGTTGTATTATGTATTGGAATGGCGAATACCATCCAAACGTTTCCTCAAACTCGAGATAGTTGCAGGAAAGATGTTATGAGCCCAGAAATTAATTCTAAAGCATCAATTATGGTGTATCTTAACAAAATTATCAACTCGACATAGTCTCCAAGGACAAGTACAAGGTAACAATTATTCCGGAACTTCCAACACATTATAGGATACATCACAGTTTGAGCACACCACAAAATGGGCTTTTCTTACCTTTTTTCCAAATTTTTTGTTTATTTGCTAAGAGAAAATTAACAGAGCATAGAGTAAGATAAGACACTCCTCGGGCCAATGGAGTAATCACAGAGCCTTTAGGATATCTTCAGCACTGGAGACAGTGAATTCTCCACCTGACTCGACATTAGCAACTTTGACTTTGAGGTCCTCGACAAACAGAGCAAACCTCCTAGACCGAATGCCAAGCCCTTTCTCGGAAAGGTCAAGTTCAAGCCCAAGCGCACGCGTGTAAGTTGCGGAGCCATCAGCCAAAAACTTGACATGCTTATTGTCAGGGAAAGTCTTTGCCCATGCCTTCATCACAAATGGGTCATTGACTGCAATGCAAAAATCAAATACACAGGCAACTCTTAGTAGTTCTAAGCATCCAAGAGTATAAATATTGGCTATGACAGATCAATGTTTTTCAAGGAGCTACAATGGCTTATACTCTCTAGGCTCTTAACGTAGTAAGCATATGACTCGCAAAAGATTTTACTTATTGATATGTTACTATAATAAGATAAAAGTTTCACAAACTACATAAGATTCTAATAATATCAAGAATTTGATGCTTGTGTACAACAACTTGAATTTTAGGCTGAATATGGACTGGGGGAACACCCTGTATTATAAAATAACCATCTCATGAGCACAAAAATTAGCAGTATGTGTTACAATGCTTCTAATAGTTTTTTTCATTTGAACACAAAACTCAGAACCATTCCATACAGGAATAGTGTTGTAGAAATTGATCAACTTTTGTGAATAGTTTCTCTTAATAATGTGATTTCAAATCCAAACTTCGAACTAGTGGCTAAAATCAAGAAGAACACAACCGAAAGGTTGTGATTACTAGCAGAAAGTAAAAAGATTTAAGTTCAGAAAGTAGAAACCCAACTTAAAAGGCATCCATCTGATAGAAGCTCTAACCACTAGGGGTAGACACAATTTTGTAAACCAATCAAAATGCTGCAAAATTCTTGTTATGTATTCACTACAACTTTTTCCAAACTTTCGATACTTGTTTATGTCCCCCCCCCCCCCAAACCATATAAGGAGGATGAGTGTTGTTTCTCAAACTACCCTCCAAGAACTCGAACCCATGATTTTGCAAGATGCTCTTTCCGACAGGCCACCTTGTCTTGTCGGTTGATTGAACCGACCAAATATTGAATTTTTTAATACATATATATATATATATATATATATATTTTACGGTTTAAAGTTCTGGAAAGTTTTAATACATGTTTACCACTTAAATTGGAAGGTCTCGATATAAAAATCCTAGCCACTAAAAAGTAAGAAATCTTCTTTCAATTTCTTTATAAATTCATTTGGTTTTCAATTCACTTCAATATTTACAAGTATTACATCTTTTGGTTATGATTTTTTTGTTATTTCAGCTAATGTTAAGAATTTTCAATATGCAAATAAGATTCTTTTGAATCTCATTGTGAATTAAATACCTAGTGAATTATTAAATTTTCAATTTAATTTAGAGTTACATTATTTCCCTTTACAGGTTTCTTCATTCTTTTTTCTGAATTTTCCATTAATGCCCGACCAAAAAAGTTTGATTATTTACCAAACCTAGAAATTCAATTAGGTAATTGGTACACCAATTTGGCGTTTCAAATTTTCAGTTTTACCGAGTGACACCCTTATTAGCTACCTACTTGCTCACTTTCCACAATCATTTTTCCTCCTCTTCTCTGTGAATTGTTGGTTACTGTAATCGCCAACATGGAAGTGGGAGTGCGAGATTGTGGGAGTTACTCTACAGTAGTTTTACAGATAAAAGAATAGGGTATTCTTGTGACATCACATGAAAACACACCAAAATTAGATTAGGGGATGGTGGGGCTACAAATAGTATAGGCACATACAGATATAGACTTCAATCGGTATTCAAATGCGATCTCGCAACAGGTTAATATGTTTCTTAAATCTCAATAAATCTGGCCCAACATTTCAAATACCAAAGAAAGGCCACAAAGTACAACATAAAATAAGAACTTACCACTGATGCACAAGATTTCATCAACACCCTTTGACTTCAGCTCACCCGCCTTCTCAATGAACCCAGGCACATGCTTCATACTATTAACAAAATTCAACAGCTAAACCCAAGAAAAAAAAATCAAAAACTAAATTTCGATGTTCACCAGTGGCTGGAGGTAGAAATTACCTGCAGGTGGGGGTAAATGCGCCGGGAACAGCGAAGAGTATGACCTTCTTGCCGGCGGCGAGTGAGTGGATCGAGACGCTCTGAAGTTGATCTTGCTCGTCAAAATAGGATAGTGTTCCATCGGGGATAACATCACCAACTGCAACGGGAGCCATTGATTCGTCTGTGTTCGTGTCGAGCGAAGTGGTTGCCCGGTGATATCGAGGTCGTGTTCGTCGTTTGAAGTTGCTGAAATGAAAAATAATTGAAGAGAGCGATTGATGGGTACGCTATGTTATATAGGGGTTTGAGAGCGGATGCGAAGTGGTCTTTAAAAGTGGATTTAAGGAACGTTTCGGCGTCCGGGCGTGGATTTTACCTGACTTGGTATTTTGATGACGACCAACCCTCGGACCAGAGACCTTTCCTTCTTGGCAGCTCCTACCCACAATAATTTGAAGGGATGTACGAGGGTTTATGTAATTATAATTTGAAAATTTATATTTATTATTTTTAATATTTATTTTAAAATAAATAAATATATTTATTAGTTAAAATTTATGAATTTTGTCGATATTAGAAATGAAAATTTTTGGTTAAATGATTTGTTTCACATGCAATAGATCAATAATGAGTTAATTGGAGGTAAATATGAATTTTTATTTATTTATTTATCGTTAATATCAACAAATTTCGTAGATTTCGATTAATGGATGAATCTATTTATTTGATGAAAATAAATATTATTATATATATATCTCTTAAATTACAGAGAATTTACATATAATTATATAAAATTTTATAAGAAATGAAAAAGATTAATTTTCCATTCCAAAATTCTAAGAATTAATATTAATAATAAAAGAGTTGCTATTTGATGTGAGCAAAAAGTTGCTCATGTGATTGACTTTGGACCTGTGGCTTTTAGACCAAGTCTTTTAAGTTGCAAAAAAAACGTTAACACTCTGACACTCAAGTCAATAAGTAGTTATAGAAAGATAAAATTAAGCAAAACGAGATAATAATGCATGTTTAAGATGATAAGAGAATGTTTTCAATAGAGCGTTTTCGTTTGAATACTAGTAAAAACTTGCGTTACTCAGCTCCGGGAGGAGAAAGCTTGCTTTTATAGCTATATTTCGGCACGGAGTAAAGAAGCATGACCTCTTGGGACTCGAGTTGGTAGTTACTGACGATAAGCCTCCTCAAATTCGAAGGTTTCTGGAGAGATCTTCAAGGACTCATATTGGCCAGGAAAACCTTGTGAAAGGGAATTATTGATTTTCTTATCCCGTGATTTTGGTCTTCTGAAGTCAAAAGGAGACCCCTATTACGTGACTCAACAGATGTTAATGGGAGATAACAAGCATGTGAGAGGCACATGTCTCTTGCCGTTAACTTGGATTAAAAAGGATTGATTTTGAGCCTTATAGGGCTAAAATCGACACCTGTCATAGTTGTAGTACTAAAAAGAGTTCTGCCCTAGCCTTATGGGACTAAAAAAATATTTTGCCCTGAAGAACTTATAGGAAAATTCAAAGATGATTCTCATGGTATCTTTCAAGTAATGGTCGAATGTTGTGTGTCACATCTAATGTGTATCAGAGTCTAATAACACCATACAAGTAGAAGAATTTTTTTATATTCTAAGATAATCGAAAAACTAAACTGCAAAATAGAGATTCGTACTTCGATGTGTAAATCAGTAAAGTATTTGAAAGAAATAAAATAAGAACATTTAAATAAAAGCGTGAGAACTAACGAGCATAAGTGGTAAAATGTATCAAAATCATGTAGGAAATACCGGAAATTATTAGAAAAAAGAGTGATGAAATTAGGGTGCGCAAAGTGAAACGAGTAGAAATTGAGTAAAATACTTGCTAAAGAAGTTTTGCCTGTGTTACGTACTTGGTCCCTATTTATAGGAGCACATTTTGATAGAATCAAATGTGGTTAAGGTAGTAAGGTTGAGATATCATCAAATTCTTTAAAATGCTTTTCATAGGGATAAAGCTTATCCATTTAATTTCCACATCATATGAGTTGTATGGCAGTCGGAAGAGCGTCCCCCAAATCATTAGAAAAGTAGGCTAAAGCAATATCCTATTATGTTCGTCCAATAGGGTATATCCGGCGAAACCATCCTTGCTGGTGTGATCTGGTGGTGAAAGTTCATCCATCACGTGAAATATTATCGATACGTTCAACAAGATTGATGAATCCTCGACTTGTTGTAATTGAACCTTCGACTAGTAGCTGTCTCACCAATAGATCCACCAAAATCGGGCTACTTCAACTGATGACTTCTTACCCTTATTAATTAGATAAGCTAGGAACCCTTGTCCTTCTTTCAAAAGACTTGTTTTTGGCCTTTGTGTGGTGATCATGATTGAATCCTCACATTTTATTATTTATACTTCAAAACTATACACTAAAGTTTCAGTCTTATCGATTTATATCTATACTATATATAAAAGTATGAATTTCTCATGTATTTGTTCCCATAGTGAAAATACGTTTATATTATGAAATAATCTTTTAAATAATAAATTAAAATTAGTTTTACATAAAAAGAAAACTATTTAAGAATCTTAATTCTAATGCCTTTAAACTACTTGGACATTAACGGTAAATATATCCAATTAAAATAAATAAATAGACAAATAATATTTCTACGTGATTAATTTGATATAAATTATTTTTAAATATTTAAAATATTACTCTATTAGGCAAAGTAAAATTTAAAATGAATATTATTAGAATAATATATAAAATACTAATATAAACTTCAAAAACTAAATATTTATATATATTTATGAAAGAATAAATATCATGAAATTTCAATTAAAATTTATCAATCCTATTAAATAAAATATGCTTTTGAAAAAGTTAAATGGGTGACTTCGAAGTAATTGATTTTTGAAAAAAGTTATATTTTTAGTTTCATGTGTTAGGGTCTTATTCAATTTAGCCCTATTTGTTACGATTTTATCACGTAGCATGAAAACTTTCTCAATGTTACTTTAGCATTTACAATACATTTTTCATTAAAATTGGAGATTTTTTTTCAATTTAATCCCATTTATCATAATTTTCTCGCATTGCATCCTATAAGTTGAAAACTTGGGGATCAATTAGCTATCCGCCCAGTGAGAAAACATTTATGTTTATTAATGAAATTTCTTGTAAAAATATGATTAAATATAAAATAGTGAGAATCTGTCAAGTATTCATTCCTATTGTGAGAAAACAATCATACGTTTACTGGGATATATTGTTAATTGTTTATTAATGAAATTTCTTGTAAAAACAATCAAAAACTAAACATAATGTTTGGATTTGTTTTCTGAGTATTTTGTTGTGTTTTGTGGAGATAGAGAGAGAAAAACAAAGATAAATAAGTGTGTATTAGAGATAGTATGTATGTTTGGATTTATTTTTGGAAATAATTTAAAATAAGTATTGTATGTTTAATGTTGTGTTTTGAGAGACAAAAATTACTATTCATTGTCAAATCATGTATTTTTTATATATATTTATATATATGTATGTATTTTTGCTAAAACAGTTTAAAACACATAAATAAGGTGTTTATCAATGATGGCAAACATTGTGTATGTTTTGACTTGTCCCGAAAATAACTTGAAAATGAAAACAAACATAGTGAAAGAGTTTCGACTAATTATTTTTATTTTACTATTGAAATTTTGAATATTTTTATTTTTATTGATATAAGATAATAAAATATAATCAGTATGAATACGAATACAACATTTTAATTTTGGGTAATATCTTTTATTAATTTGATCGTACCAATTAAATTCAGAAAATGGATTATAAATAATAGAAGTAAACCATTTTCTTATCAATTAAAACAATTATTATATAAACTTAATATATATGTACACGTACATCACTCATCGTACTTTTAATTAATAAAAAACTAAGTGTATTTAAAATACAAATGGTACTTTTAATAACTGTTATAGAGATTGTTGTCTTCCAGCAGCCCTCCCAATTTGGCTCCTACTTGCCATAGGTCAATTAATATTGCCTACTGATGTGATTATTGATTATTTTTTGCATACCAGTAAAATTTTTATAAATTAATAATATTGGGTCGTCATAATTTTATTATTTTAAAGAGATAATTAAAAAATTAATAATTTATTAATTTATTTTTTTTTCGATTGCGGTATGAGAGCACAGTACTGGAACTTTTGAATGTAGTAAGGAAAGTTAGAGATAAAATACAGCTCGATTTAAATTTTCAGAAGAAACAGACAACAAGAGAATCAATATTTGTAATTTTATAAAATTATTAATTTGTAATATATTGAAGGGAGCATAATTTTATATAAGGGTCTTCCGAAAAATTATTATCTTATTAATTTCTCAAAATTATTCATTTAGACCTTAACCTCAAGTCGAGGCCAAGGAAAAATATTATTTTAAAAAGAAGCTGACGTGTCGAGACGAGGAGTTTGACTGACCCCGACTTCTTTATTAAAAATTCAAAATAAGAAAGGTTAGTAGAGGAGTACTACTCTAACATCAAGTTCTAATAAATGTTAAGCCAAACCTATCTAGTCTAGCTATGCCCAACGGTATACGTTGGAGCCATGGCTAAGCCACTGTCGCGGTCCATGCTCTGAGGCTGCTAGCTTAGCGGAGCAATCGGCTAGTAGATTTCCCTCTCGAAAGATATGCAAGAAACGTTACGTAATTGGTATGCCTAATTGGATTAGGCAAAACACAAAAGAAAAAATAAAAATTAATTGTATTAATTCTAATTGGATCAAGTTTTAATCCTAGCAACATATGAACTCTTACATGCTAGGTAGAGAACAGAATGAAAAATGTTAGTTGGAATCAAGTTTGATTGAATCAAATCAATTATATTTATAAAGTAAATATGATATATTTGTTATATGATTGGTCACTTTTACTTAACTATACAATAATAGCATAACACGTATATTACACTTGATATATAATTAATTTCAATTTCGCTGAATTAGAATTTGAGTTAGATATTCCCAAAACGTTGTACAAAGAGACATAGGGGGCGGCATTATTACCATTCCAACAGAAACTTTTGACTTCTCAAGAGTTGGGAAAATCAACCCCCCCCCCCCCCGCCATTTTCTCTCTTTATATTTTCTCTGAGTTTAGGTTTCCCTAGGGATTTTATTTCCTATTATTATTATTATTATGGATTATATTTTTGATCTTATAATTATAGGTGGTTTGTATTTTTAATTTTATAATTTATTCTTTTATCTGCATATTTTTTTACGAATTTAATCCTAAATATCTCATATTTAATTATATTTTTGATAAATTTAGTCCTATATTAAAAATTTTGATTCCATTTATATTGGAGTAAATATCTTTTTTTAGTTCAGTAATTATAGATTGTTAGTACCTAAATTGTCAACACATGACCAAAAAAAGAAAAAAAAGATAAAATGGGAGATGTTTATGACTAAATTCATAAAAAAGGAACAAAATGAGTAAATAGAGTAAATTACAGGACCAAAAGTGTTAACAACCTAAAAATATAATTTTGCATTCTCATGTATATATTAGTAATATTCTCTTATTTTCAAGGGTGTAAAAGTTTTTTGTATACACGTCACACGATAAACACATACACCCTACTATACTATAATATTCCCAATATCACTATAAATACCTCATATATTATTTTTTAAATCAAGTTCACTATTGATGATTGACAACTCATCGCCCCCCACTATCCAAAAAAGCTTCTCTCTACTAATTTTAGACTTGGGAAGCAGTTGTGTGTTGAGGGTAACTTTTTCCTTTATCTCTTATATAACTCATATCTGCGTCGTTTGTGGAAAAATGTTACCTCGACATTAAGAATACAAATCAGGTCTTGAACTCATGATGTTTAGGGGGTGGACGTTGCCCATGAAACATGCGAGAAGGAAGCAAGACAACTCCCACCTCGTGAACAATCACCACCTCATGGGGTGAACCCCTCACACTGTGGCCAAGACTCACCCCGTGAGCAAGCCCCACTGAAGGGATACCCCCATCACTCTGTGACAAAAGACTCACCTCGTGAACAAGCCCACCACAGGTAGTGACCCTACCTCACCAAGCATCACCTCCGCCCCAAAGAGAATCACCTCCTTAGGCGTTCCACCCAAAAAATGATGATTTCCATACAATCCATCATATATATATATATATATTACATGTATTCAATGTTATACTTAACATTTCATATATACATCTTCTGATTTCGATATACATCATATGCTTATTGAATAGTCCATACAACAAATATTAGAATTTTTGTAGGGTTTTTTTCCTTTCTTTTTTTTGGACAGAGGATTCTTCCTAAAAACTGAAACTGTGATCGAACTTTTACACAAACAGATGCCACAATTGAACCACTTCATCGTTCCAAACAATCTTGTGTAGAGTTGATCCTTAAAAGTCTAAGCTCTAACAAATGTATAGTTCTTCTCTTCAGTTCAAACCCCATGTCTGCCGGAAGCACAAGAGAGTTACAAATATTTTCAAGATAAGAGTTCTAATAATATTTCAAAAGTTTGGCATAAATAATAAATAAAAGAATTACTTCTTCAATCTATAAAAGATTGAGTTTAATGCAATTTACTCCTCCGTAATATTGCAAATGAACAAGTTACCCCTTACGAAAAAAAAATAGCAATTTGCTTCATTTTAAAAAAATATAGTGGATAAATTGCTGAATTTTAAAAAATATAGAAAAGTAATTTTTTTTTCTAAGAAGATTATTTGCTCATTTTCAATATCATAGGAGTTTGCTTGCATTTTTCCCTACCAAAAGATTAGTGACGAAACATGTATTTACAAAATTTTTATGCTCTCCTCGAATTCATCCTTAAAGGACCAAAACGTCAAACATCGATAGACTGTAATTACAAGACCTAATTGCAATACAACCTTTTGTTTATGCAAAACTTTCTCACTAGTAAAAGCAATTCGACACCACAAAACTTAAATCATGATCCCTAGCTATCAGTCTTGATTGTATTACCTTGCAATCGAGAAACTTTACTTCGAAATGAGTTTGTCTAAATTTAAGTCAATTATATGGAAAGTGTAATATACTTGTCATATGAGTGGTTTACAGTTCAAGAAAAATGATCAATCACATATCAAGTGTTTGGTTCGAGGGCGACGATATTTTTTCCTAACAGCAACTGTTATATTCTTTAGTAATTTAGGAAAAGGAATATCGTACCTGAATTCTTCCATCAGATGTCCCAATAATCAGCATATCTTCATTAGCATCAATGGCCATGCAAAGAATTTTGGCAGTGGAACTTACTTGAAGTGTTTCTACTCTACTGTGCTTCTTTCTGCACCAAACTTCGACAGTCCCACCTTTGCACCCCAAATATACGAGGTCCGAGCTTACAGCCATAGTGCGTATTTCCGAGGTAGATGGCAGTGATCCAACCATGCTATAGTTTGAAGTGCTCCATATCTAAATTACGCACATTAGGCAAAGGTAAGAAAAACCTCCATACTCGTGTAGTTGTTTAATTGGAAAATAGTATTTTTGATCCCATAATTTAGGGTTTTTTTACTTTTGATTTCATTAGTTATGTGATTATCAACTTTAGTTCCGTAACTTTTAAAAGATAGCACTTTTCATCTCACGGTACATTTTCGTTGGATATTTAACAGAAAACGCATGTGGCCATTAAGTGCATGAGAACTAAAAGTGTTACTTTTTAAAATTTTGGAACAAAAAAGTGATCATTTCGTAACCAATAGGACTAAAAGTATAAAAACCTTAACCACATGCTAAGCATATGGCATTTTTCGTTAACATATTTAACGGAAATATGCTATGGGACTAAAAAATGCTATTTTTTAGAAATTATAGGACCAAAAATGATAATTCTATAACCAATATAACCAAAAATAAAAAGACCCAAAATTGTGGGACAAAAAATAGTATTTTCCCGTTACTTAATTACTCATTTGCAAATCTGACTTACTCATATTTATCTAAGAAGGATTGATGATATCATCCCTTACTTGGAAATATGCACATATCGTAACAACATTCTATTTATGATAAATTACATTTGCACTCACGAGGTTATGTCTAATTATATAAATATTCTATAATCTTTACAAAATTATAAATACACCCCATAAGAGGTGATGTAATGTATCTTAGGGGCTCTTTGTGTAAATTTATTTTTTTGTTAGAATGTGTTTATGTAAATTACAATTATAATTTCAAGAAGTGTACTTGTAATTTTGCAAAATACATATAATATTTATGTAATTAGACCTAAATCCAAAGAATGTTGATGTAATTTACATTATTTATTTGCGGATAAAATTCTAGTAGGACAAAATTTTGCCAATTTAGAGCGAAAGTAGTACACTTACTATGTAACGGCGTACGCTTTGAAGAGAGTAACAAACCTATAACAACTACAATCAACTTATAATATAATTAGTTGAACGTGGCCAAACTTTGATCAGGCCAAAAAGAGTTATATATATATATATATTATTTGTTAATTCTATTTGGAAATTAGATTTTTGCATGCAATGTAAATGAAATTTAGGAGTAACCCAAATTTATGCATAATATTTTTTGACATACAATACCTTAACATTTGCTCCATCAAATGAAGGGCCTGCTGCATATATTAGTCCATCATGAATTTCCAGTGCATAAATGGGATATGCTTTTCCTAACAATTTCTTGGAGCCACTTTGTATGATTCCAAGTGTTCCCGTGGCCAAATCGATTTCCTGCCAAGTAGTGAATCATGAATATTAGTTATCGGGGTTAATGCAATTTATCTCCTGTGATAGAGGGGTAATTTGCACGTCTACAATATCATATGAGGCTAAATTGCGCTTTTGCTATTATTTTTCCATACATGTTCTTATTATAGTTCAATGGAAATGGAAGAGTAATACTTTGGTACCTGGATGCTATTATCCATACATCCACAATATACTTTTCCTTGTACAAGAGCCAAACATTTAGCATACTTCTGTTGGTTCAGTAATTTAGAGGAACCATTCCATGAGTACACCTGAAACATCAAGAGGTTCATGTCAGAGTATCAATTAAAGGGCCGTTTACAAGGCTTGATAAGGATGAATTGGCCATTGTTTATTGTAAGTAATGGTGGGCTGCTAGTAAGCCATTAGGCCCTGGATAAGGCCTGGTAATTTATCTGACATTAAGGGTATGATAATATAATTCGGCTCTATTTCATATTTTATTCTATCTTACATCTTATTCAATGGGGCTCTGTCAGCCATTTATCAGACGTACAAAAGTAAAGGGTCCTTAATAGTGGAAGAATGCGGTTGTGTGCTAACGAGGTGATTTAGGGTTGAGAATGTTCTATGAATGTGAAGAGGAAAAAAGGGGAGAAACATTGAAAATAAGGGGCAAAGTTACACTTTTAATTCTGTAGGATAGGGAGTTCAATATTTTTAGTCCCCTACTTTACTAGATTTTTAAAAAGATTCCAAAATTAATAAAACTCGACACATTTAGTCT
The DNA here is from genome assembly GCF_026168435.1 of Sesamum indicum. NCBI lineage: Eukaryota > Viridiplantae > Streptophyta > Magnoliopsida > Lamiales > Pedaliaceae > Sesamum > Sesamum indicum. The sequence continues at coordinate 15,091,213 of NC_142661.1, forward strand.
CATGTCCAAGTTTTCGTAAAGAAATAGACAGTGCGCGTGTTTGGTATAATGATAGATAGCTTGGCTGCTCAAACAACCGATGAACACGCACATTGCACGTGTCATTGCCGTCCATTTTCTGATGAAAACTAAGACATGGGACTAAATGTGCATAGCTTTCCCAATTTCTAAATCATTTTGAAAATTCCGTAAAATATAGTACTAAATGAATCGAGTTTTTTCAATTTTCCAACCATTTTGTAAATCTCATAAAGTAGAAAATTAAAAGTGTTGAACTTCATATCCTATAAGACTAAAATTATAATTTGCTCGAGAAAAAACGAAAACCACATAGTGTGCTCCTTTACCTTGACTCCGGCACCTTGAGGAATATAACATGCTATGTTGTTGGCAACAACCAGGTTATTTATGTGATCCTTCATCTCCTGAACTTGTTCACAGTAAATTCCTTCCACGCTTACTACCCAAACCTGCGAATAATTTTCACAAGTTTTAGCTATGGAAGATGACAGATCCGAAACAAAAGCTTGTCAGAAGCATATTACTCATGTACCCTGACAGTCCTGTCAAGTGAACCACTGTAGAGTTTGTCCGAGGAATGTAGGACCGCCAAGCTAGTAACTGCTTTTGTATGTTCACAAATTTCTTGGATAAGATGGAGCTCAGAGCCTTCACTACTCCACACCTTCATAGAAGAAGATAATGATGCCATCAATCTCACTCCATCTTACATATGTAAGTACACCAATTGATCCGCGTTATCTTTCAACTGCTAAAAATTTGTATTATAGTCGAAAAGGTCTAACTCAATTAGTAAAGTGAATGGGTCTGAAGCCCGGTATATGAGGGAGATGTTGTTCTATTGCGTAGTAGGTGTTGTTTGGATTAATTTTTTTTTTATATGATATTGTTGATTAGGGTATTGATTGTTGTAATTGTCTTTGTTAGGTATTGATATTTGTGACATGAATGAATACAATACCCCCGCCTCTCCCTCCACCTACCCTCCATCTCCTCACCTTTGTCACCAATCCCTTTTTTTTTTGTATTTTTTTTAATTTCTAAATACTGTGTATATATATATATCCTTTACATGTGTATGTCTATGTTGTGTATTATTCATTGTATAAATGTATTTTTATAATTTTTAAAAAATTATTTATGTAACTTGAATAAATTTGAGCCATCGATCTAATTCAAATGGATGTGAGCCGTTAATTTGTTTATCAAATATAGACCATTGATTTAAATCAAAAAGGTTATAGACCATCGATTTATTTATTAGATTTGAACCGTTGATATATATATCTAACAAGATCCAACTATTTATGATTAAGGGTATAACAATCATTTTATAGGTAAAAACGAAGCAAAATCGCACCCAAAGCATGTGGACAACACTACCGGCATGAAGGGAGTATTTTGCATGTTTTTTAAACAATGAGGAGGATAAATTACTATTTTATTTTTCACAATGGAGCTAATTGCCTATTTTCTATATCACAAATAGATAGATTGCAATTTATCCTCTTCTTTTTTTATAGGGCATTTTTTGAATTTTTTTAATTTCAGATGGATAAATTATATTTAACCCTTTTTGTTTAGCATAATCATTAAATATCTGCTATTTGAGCATAAAATCACATCTTAGGACCTTTTCTAAGTCAAACTTTTATCAGGGTGTTTATCTATTAAAAGCTTTACGATCTAAAAAGAGAGAATATTACGAAAAATAGTGTAATGCTTATACATTGGAGTAATTGGAATATTATGAATATTACATTTAGATGCAGCGATTGGTCAACAAGAAGTCTTGATGTTGTTTGATTGTTTTTTTGGCCTTAAGTTATGAGTAATGCAGACATATTTTTGCAGATATACATATGGGGTGAATAATAATTTACCCCCTTATAATATTGAAAATGAGCATATTATTCCTTATGAAAAAAATATAGCAATTTATCCCCTATGTTTTAAAAAATATAGGGCGTTGAAATTATTGTATTTTAAAAAATATAGGAAGATAAATCACTATTTATTTTTTCATAAAGATGTAATATTTGTTCATTTACGATATCACAAGAGGGTTGCTTGTATTTTTCCCCATGAATATGACATATACGAACTATTGAAAAATCAAAGGTAGCAAGCTGAAGCAAAATACCTTTATAGTTCCATCTGAATGTCCTGAGAAAATTTTGTCTCTGAAGCAAGTTATTGTGAGGACTTCTCCGTTCATACTGCAATCTTCTTCACTTAATTCTTTATGATTCCATATATCCTGCACACCCTTTACGGATCACTACACATTCTGAGTTCGGAAAATTTTAATTTTAGTCCCGTAATTATAAGACAACAAATTTAGTTCTGTATAAATTTATTTTTGGTATTTTATTTTGTAATTTTAAAAATTTCGAATATTGAGGACAATAATGATGGCAATTCACTAAATGGCTGGAAAGCTTAACTGTGTGGTTTAATTATTTATTTATTATCAAAAAAATGTTATCAAAATTATATTTTTTTAAATATGCTAACATATTTGTGCTGAGTCGTGGTTAGACACAGAAAATATATATGTTTTTTAAAATAATGCCTGAGTCGTGGATGGCAACCACGACATGACACTTTAATTTTGTGTTGACGTCCACGACTCGACACAAATATGTTATTGTTAAAAAAATATTATTTTTATAATAAATAAATAATTAAACCTTAATTGTGTGTACTTTATTCCCGCCATTTTAGCAATTTTCATCCGTTTTTCTACTCAACTTAGAAACTCTTAAAATTATGCGATAAAATTATCAAAATGGATACTTACCTTACTAAAATTGTTAATCCCATATTTTCGAGTCTAAAATTACAATCTTCCCACATCTGCCTTATGGAAAAATTCAGTGAAACAAAAGAAACTTACGGCACTGTTGTCGTGCTCTTCCGACAAGACTTTCAGCATCTCAACTGCCATGCTAGAGGATTTCTTAAGCTCCCTCAACCCTTTCAGAATGTCCTTCATATGCGCCCCTAAACCCTGCAATCCTTCTGAAAGTAATGGAAATTCAATTATTTGCATCTCAAGTGCAAAATAAAAATGGCTAGAGGAAACCGGCGAAAAATGCAATTTTGGTCCATTAACTGTTGGATGGGGGCACTTTTAGTCCTGTCCGATTTGAAAATTGCAATTGAAAAAACTGTAATTAAAAAAAATGGCATATTAGTCCAAATCTTGCTAGAAAAAGTTAAATTGATCAGAAATTATCACATACATTGCACATGGCCTAGTTAATTTAGGGATTTTTAATTTTTCTGGCCGCTTTTGCTGACGTGGTATAAGGAACGTAATGGAAGAATTCAATTTCTGTCTTATAACAATAGGGGGTGGCGTATTTAGTCTAAATGTCAGGACGGTGAAAATGCCACATAAACGAAATTGGCTGAAAAATTGAGATCCTGAATTTAAAGAGGTTACATGCTAATTTTCAACAAATTTAGCATTTTCTTAGAGATATTTGAACTAGATGTATCATTTTTATTTTATCTTTTCATTATAGTCCTTCATTACAAATTGGAAATAAGAGGGGACAAAAGTATCACCCCAACAGCCCTCCAGTTACATGACCAAAATTTCAGTTTTCCATTTAAAGTATTATGAAACTAATGAGACATAACTACCAAACAATGAAAAATGCAGCATGGGAGCAAAATTTGAAGCATATTATGTGAAATATTGGTGTACCAACCAGGGTCACGAATGAGGGTATTGAGTGCAAGCATGGAGAGGGCTCTATCTTCAGTGTTCTTTCGAGATTTGAAAACGGAGACAAAGTGCTTGAGGAAGCAGACACGGGCTGCTCCTCGGACCCCAGTGTCTGGGAGAATGGACAGCATGTATGTGAGCCAAGTGGCTGCCATGAAGCATACTGACTGCAACTCTTCGTATCTACTTTTCAGGCCTTCTGCCAAACCCTCAAACAGTAGCCCAAACTCATGGCTCACAAGAGCAAAGGCCACTCTTCTTTCCCACTCTTCACCAGCTTTCTCATCTTCCTACATGGAGACCATAAATCAAATAATCCAGATTTTTAGCATTAGCACACCTTTAAATAAGGATAATTGCTCCTAGGACCCCCCTAGAATAACATAATTACAATTTATCCATGAAAATATTGAATTATCATATCAAAGTAAACCCTTTTTGAAGATGCCCCGTTTATAATCGCACCTCCTTTTTTTGGATTTTAATGAAAAGAATTGATGTCATAAAAAAATTAAGTGAAGTTTCAATGTTTTTTCTTAATGGAAAGCGATGAACTGTTATTAATTAGAATAAATCGATGGCAGTCATTCATGTCGAATATCAATATCTAACAAAAATAATTAACAATTATACTCTGATCAATAATATCAGATAAATTAAATTTAAACAACACCTATTATGCAGTAGAACAACATCCTATGCATATGGTGGGGTTTGAATCCATAACCTCTAAGGTCATGAGACCTCAGCTTCGCCAATTAAATTAGGCCTAATTTGCAGTGAACTTTTAATGTTGCCCCTTATCAAAGGATGTCTGTATTTTGTTAACTAAGGGGCGGTTTGCCTAAATTTATTTAAAAAAACTTATAAACTCGTACAGTTGATAAGATGTTTTTATAGCTTATGAGATGGAAGATCTTATTTTAAAATAAAATTATAAAGTGTTTGAATAAAATAAAATTTATAAACTTATAATATGTTATCAATGATTACGAATTTGTAATTAGCCTTGATTTAATATGTAACGTTGTATATTTTTGGAATTTGTAGCAAAAGAAAACTGTTGTAGTAAGTTGGTGTAAGAATTTTCAACTAGCAACCAAAATATGTTGCAAAAGAAGCTAACCTTCGTGTCCTGATCATCAGCAGATATGTTGTGTCTGCGCTTATCCTTCCTCATAAAGGCTCTATAACTCCTGTCTAGCCCTGCACGTTTGAGGAGAATGGCCCTCGACAGTGACTTCCCTGAATAAGAGAACCTTCCTTGCAGGGACAACACTGTCTCCGCCGCCGAAATTTGAGCAACTGGGAACTCTGAATTTCTCAGACCTGAAATTAGTGCATCTATGGCCTCTTCTCTGTATATGCTCATCTTTCTTGGCTCGTCCTGAAAAAGAACAGCCAGTAGTTAAACTACCAACTCTCTCTCTCTCTCTCTCTCTCTCTCTACCCCCCTCCCCCTCACACACACACACAGAGAGGCAAACATAGAGAGAGAGAAGGGGTACCAGAAGATCAAGTTGCAGAAGTAGACCAGCCACAATAGGAGACTGATCTTGAAGGGCATTTTGTAGATACATGAGAAGGTTATGCATTGTGCTGAAAGTACCTTCATCCTTCAAAAGATGCAAGATTTGCTCATTCAGATTCCTTCTGTTCAATTTAACTAGTTCAGAGAGCAAATGTACTATCTCAAACCGTTCTGCATCGTTTGCTCCGACGAATATCTCTAAGACAGAAGCAAATTCAGCTTTCTCAGCAATTATGTTCCTGCACTTTCCATCCTCAAGAACGCATCTCAGCAAGATAGTCACAGCCGCAAGTCTTTCCTCAACCTGTTCAGCTTGTAGACTAACAACGATTTTCTCAATTGCGTTGGTTGCGACCATGCTTCTTACAATTTTTGCTAGACGGGCTTCGCTGGAACTGCGGATAATATCTCCTAGCAGAATCAATGAAGCTGTTCTTGGATTCATACACATTTTCTTTGAATCGTCGTCCTCTTTGTTACCAAGCACCGCCAAAAGATAATCCACCAAGTCCATTTCTACGAGGCTCGTTGCCTGAGGTCTTAAGAGATGAACCAACACAACAGCCTCCACCAAACCTTTCTTGAAGAGTTCAACAATGCATTCAACGTCTGAATCAACTGCTGTCAGTGTCTGGATAACGCTAACATCTCTTGATCCAAGCTCCGTCAGGAGAAGAATAGTAGCTTTTAAGACTTGTTTATCCACAGAATTGAACAATATCTCCACAAAACCGTTAATGACAGGAGGTTTTGTGAGCATAGATATCATTTCCAGCTGCATATTCCCTTCCTCCCAGAACCGTTCAATTGTGAGAACTGCTGTTTCAGCGTCTCTCAGGACTTCTGATGTACACAGGTCTGTAGTCGCGAGTCTAAGCTCACTCATGGTGCCATCGATGGTGGCTTGGCTTATGACACTATTAGGCGAAACTGAACGAATTTCTGGGCCGACTTTTGCTTGCATTACTTTGAATTGGCTAAGAGCTGATCCCTGATTTTGTTCTTGCCAACTTGCTATGAGTCGCTTAAGCACGTAATTTGTTTTAGGCAGCTGAGTGCTACTCAGCTTCTGGCGAGTAATTGGACAAGTGGAATTTCCCCTGTCAATCCATTCTTGAATAGCTGTTCTTTCGTAAGTCTGGCCCGTCTCAAGAGTCACAGGGTCGTGGAATACGTGTGTAGTTATGGGGCAGACAAAGTCTTTTGGTGGTGTACTCTTTCCTCCACCAAGAACGTTGTCAATGTCTTCCATGAAAAGATGGGGAGAACTGATACATGAGGAAGTCCAGGTAAACAAATTAGCACCAAAAAGCAGTTAAATCACACAAATTGTTGCACTATTTCGAGTTAAATAATACAGGCCCTTGTCAAACACTTAGTTGACAATCAAAAAACAGGGCGACATGACCCCCTAACGTGGAAGGCAGTGAGCTTTTCTTTCAAAAGTTCACGAGTCTTGTCGCCTGTTTTTTTGTTCAGAAAAGCCTTGTACCTACTAATAGTTTCAAGGGGGTAAAATGCAATTAACGGCACTATCTCATACCCCCTCGATTCTTCTAGTGAAAGAGGTTGCTTTTGTTTCTGGCTTGTGATCTTTCTGGAGTCAAACAATGCCAGTGTTTTGATCCTTCCCTACAAGACATGTAAAACCTTTTTTAATAATGAAAACAATCAGCTTTGGTATATCAGACCACATAGAGTGTATCAGTTTCATTGTAAATATCGATTACCTTCGATTCTGCTTCAGAATCTGAGGAAGAATAATCACTCAAGTTCTCATTTGCAGAAGAGTGGAGTTTAGCACCAAAATCATTTTCTATTGATGTTTCTGATTCTTCTGACGATCTTTGATTTGTGATGACCTTCGGAGAGACTCTTTCAGGAACGAAAGACGGAAACTTGGACAGGCTCTTGGCTCTGTTGCTGCTGAATTCAACTGATCTATCTCCACCAGCCCACATTGGCTGCACCAGCATATCAAAAACAAAAACAACGATTTTTCAGAACTTTGAGTGACCTTCCCATTGAAGCTGAATTTTGCAGAAGAACTAAGTGGCTCATAGAAAATATGCAAGTTTATTACAATATTTGATCCCAAGTTCAACCATTTCATTCAGACAGAAGAACTATTTCTTTTTCTGCTTGACACTTTCTCAATCATGCCTAAAATTGCAGGTTACCATCAGTCTAAGTAATATGTGCAAATTGCGCAATGTGTTCTTGATTTCTTCCTCCAGAATGATTTCCAATTATCTTGACAGTGTCAAAGATGAAATTTGAACAGGACAAAACGACAAACAGCAAGAATATTCCAATGGAGTATGGTCAAAAGAGCATCTCAGCAGAAGAATAAAATAATTCTTCCAAATTAGACATCCAATTTATTAAATCCTAGCACTATTTTATATGGTATCAATGGTAATATACATCAATTTATATGTGCAAATGGCATCTTTTCGGTCAAGCGAAAACTACTATAAAATTGTAAAACAAATCTGGCCTGCAGGTAGCTATCATAGTTGAATCATGCATATTTTTCTATAATAATTCCTTTCTAAACCTTCATTTGTGAAGACGACGACTAATTAGCAAGTCAGTCTAACATGTACGACTATATGTGAAATTTGCAATTGTCGTCACTGTCGGCCAGAACTGTCGTAAGACCTATATTTAGAGAATGAAAACTCTAACTTTGAAAAATTATTTAAGATCAAGACAACATCCAAATTTGGTTCGTAGACCGCATATGTGAACACGAGGACTAAATGTGCATGTTAAGACATTGGAAAACATCCGACCGACTAAATGTGAAATTATGATCGTTACCGTATTAGAGTTAAAATTTGTGTATTGAATTTTCTATGTTAGATCCTATTGCATCTATTTATATAGACGTAATGTGTACAATCTTTATACACGTGACATGTTTATCTTAAATGAGATAGAAGATACACCGTACATAATTTGGAAAATAAAAAACATATGACAAAATAGTACAGATGTGGATATGGACACGGAAAAAAGCAACTCTGGACTAATTGTGCAAGTGAAATATCAGGTGCAGAAAAACTGGAAAATAAATTCAGATAATTAAACATTACATTATACCGTCTGTTTGTCGACTCGAATTCTTGGTTTTTGATCTTCTCTTCATCACTGTAAACAAGCTTATCAGCAGTTTCACGGATTTGAAGTACTACCGTTGGTGGTGGAACTTTCACTTGATCTCCATCTTTGTTACGTAGAATCCTCTTAAAGTACTCCACGAATATCCTGCAGTTCTCATCAAGTAAATCCTCGTAATCCCTCTCCAAATCCCTGAGTGCAGAAGCTTGATCGCCGCTCATTTTCGACAAGAGTGTCGTGTTTGAGATGATGGAGTGGTCATCACTGTTGTAATCGGAGGTCAAGGAGAAAGAGTAGAGGATGCTCGATCTCTGCTCGTTGTACCATTCGAGAATGGAAGCAAAATGTATGAGGAACAGTTCTTGGAAGAGGAATGGCGCGATTTCTAGTCTGCATAGTGAAGGGTCAGCTTGGAACACATCAAGAAGGCTGAGAGATGCATCGATTTCCCGGTGGCGAAGATAGTGAACAAGAGATAGGAGAAAGGAAGCGAAGGGGTTGTGGGAGTTGGAGAGGAGGAGCTTTTCGGCGGAGCGGAGAGAGGAGGAGGCGGCGGCGGCGGTGGAGATGGCGTTTTCTATGGTTTGAAAAGCCGAGTTTAGGGGCTTGATGAGGGTTGAAGGGAGTCTTTGGAGGAAGGTGGAGAAGAGATGGTGGCGGAGGTCCGGTTGGGAGAGTACTTGGGAGAGGAAGGTGGCGGCGTGGTGCAGAATCTCCACTGAGGTTGTGGCGGCGGCGGTGGTGGTTGCGGACATGGCTGCGGCGGTAGTAGTTTTTCAGGTGGGGGAGGGGTTCTTGTCTTGTTCACGTAAAAGGCTTCCGAGAAATGGGGTTGGCAACGGATCTTCAACTGTTCGTGCAGGCGCGAAACGCGTAGGACGGCCCTGCTCCAATTGACGATTCTACATCCATACTATATAGTAGACTCATTCAAAACAGAAAGATACTAAAATACACTATTTTTGAGCTAACATTTATTTCTTAAATTAATAAATATAACACTTACGCCTCACTTGGACAAAAATACTCTTATACCTTGACAATTATATTATTTTTAATATATTTTAGTATTTTGCACATTGAATTATTATCGAATTATATTTTAATTAATTTTTTAATAAATAAAAATTTAAATTCAAAATGGAGTATAAATTAATATATAGTAGATACACAATAAATATAATATGACCAACAACTCATATATATTTTTTTAAAAAAATTAATAAATTTATATGCTTAATCAAAATTCAATATTTTTAGAAAAATATATAAATATATTCTATCACATTAAAGAAATCAATGGATACGTAATTACTTATTTTTAATCTAAAAGAATAAATAGTAAATTTCACAATTTTGTAAACAAAATTAATAAAAAAATTTATAAAATTTTTTGTGTAGTTATTATACACATTCATTACTTAACTTTGAGTTTGTAAAATATAAAAAAATTGAATTATTTAATTCACTGATTATATTTTATTTTATTATAATTAAAATATATTTTTTCAATTAAGAAAATTTTAATTAAAGTTAAAATAAAAAATATTAAAAAAAATTCATTGAACTAAATATACATATAAATAATATAAGAGCAATATTATCAAAAAAATTAATTACAAGGGGTAAGTATTATATTTATTAACTTAAGGGGTAAATGTTACATTAAAAATAGTTTACGGATGCAAAATGTATTTTATACAAAAAATAGGAAGGACATCCCGAGACTTGCCCCAATTAGGAGTGGCAATGGAGCGGGTTCGAGGTGGATTTGGGACCTATCCAACCAACTTCGGGCGGGGCGGGTCTCACCTAGACCCGATTAAATTTTTATTTTTTATTTGTTGTACAAATATAAAAATAATTCAATATATCAGTTACAAATAAATTTATTCCTCAAATATTCAAGTCCAAAAATAAATTCTCAAATCAAAATAAATACAACATCATCATTCATCTTCTTCCTCGTCAAGAATTGTTGGACAATTTTTCAATTTTTCAACTATTGAACAAGTATCTAACAATAAACAAATAAAAAATATAATATTTTATTAATATTTATTCTACCAAATAAAATAAAAAAATATAATTAAAATTTTACTTATCATTTACCTCATTCTACAATCAATGACGAGAATATATTAATGCTTCCAAAATAATATATATATATCATATATATATACATACATTATATATATATTGTCGAGTCGGATCCTAATTTTCAAGATCCGTTACCTGCCCTGGCTAATATTTTTTGGACCAATGGGGTGGGTCCTTTCGGGTACGAGTTTAATTGCCACCCCTAGCCCTAATTATTAACACCCCGCTTTTTGCATGATTTTGCTGTGTGCATGATTATTTATTATAACAAAAAATTGATTATCGAAATGCAAAAGTGAATGCTAAGAAATGAACTTTTGTTATAACACTAATGGGTATTTGCGAAAATTTTTACTTTTAGAAAAGTGATTTTAGTAGAGAAATTTGAAAGTTGTAGTAGAATCAAAGTGGATAGTGTTTATAAGAAAAGTGAAAAACAGATAAAAATTAAATTGGGTAGTGTTTGTAAGGAGATCACTACTTAAATAAACTTAATTGGTTAAAAATCTTTTTGTCCATATATATTAAAAAGATACTATGTTTCTTTAATATTTGCACTTATCATTTGATAATAATAATTTTTTTTGAAAAAATTAATAAATTTTATTGTAATTAGTATATCTCATATTTAAATTTGTAAATATTTGTCATTTATATTATTAAAATATTAAATATTAATGAAAATTTTAAATGTTTGATTTAATAATATTTTTACTATGTAATATAGTTGTTCAATAATTCATACACAATAAATAACCTTGCATGATTATCAAAAAATATATTTATTAATTAATCATAGCAATTTTAATTTATATTTTTCTATGATATAGGAGTAATATCCAATAATACAAAAAATAAAATAAATAAACTTAAAATATTAAATATGTGAATTTATATAAGTATTGCTAGTGGTAAATTATTCAAATTATTTGAAAATTCAACATCAACTTTAGATGAGTAATTTTAAAAATAAGGGCAAAATTGAAATAAGATTATTATATTGAGGAAAAAGTAGTCCATAAAGTTCAATTTATTTACAAAAAGCCAAAATGGCTTAAAAGTATTTTTTTTAGCAGAAGCTGACATCCTCAATACCTCAAAAGTGATTTTTTGAACCTAAAAGTTAAAAAGCGCTTTTAAAAAACTGGCGCAAATACTCTTTAAGTAACTTCATCAATTCAACTCCAAAAAGAAGCAACATTAAGATTCGCTTCAAATTGGAGAAAAATTTTATCATTTTCTTTTATCTTTCACTTCATTTCACAATTAACGACGAATAAATATCAATGTCACCATATTAATGGGATGGACCCTATTACGATAATGATTAGTCAACCTTCTACTACTAGTAAATACAGACTTGGGTGCAATGTAGAAACAAGAATCGTCTTGGTAATATTCCATAAAAAGAATATATAAGAGGAACAATGTTTATCAGAAGTTAGCCATGGAACTATATCTCAAGTTCTCAACATCATAATCGATATCAGCAATGGAACTAAATCTCAACATCATAATCGATATTAGCAATGGAACTAAATCTCCCTTCAGAAATTAAAGAATCTGTAAAATTTCCATTCAATTAACCATGGAACTAAATCTATGTGCTTACCTCTTTCTAGAGGCGAGCGGCACCCAACAAGCCGTAGGTGAATGAATCTTCTTCATGGGGTTCTTGCTAAAGGGCCGAGCGACATGGGGCGAAGTTGGGTGGCGTTAGTGTGATGTTATGAGTCACGGTGTGCAGGAGAGGGTGACTAGGTGTCAAGGGCCGTTAGCACTCCAGGCACTCTTGACGCACATTCGGCCATGCAACTGCTCAATTAAGCTGACCAACAACCTTCGTCGACAAATGCTGGACTCTGCAGCCTTAGAGTTTTTAGGCATAAGTCTTTTGTCTTGTACGTCTTGCATACATGTAAATACTTTTGTTTACTCAAGGGGGACTTTATACTTCCTGAGGTGCAATTTTCAACCTTTTCAGCATTTAGTGTTGTGAACAGGAAAAAACTTTTGAGTATTGCGAACCTTGGTGTAGTCTACGTGATAATGTCTCCATCAAGGCGATCCCTTTACACTAACATCATTTATACAATGTTTAATTACTTTCTACTATCAATGAAATCCACATTCTGAATTTGTGCTCAATTTACTACTTTCGTACTACACCTTGCTTGTTTGTGTTGCTGTTCTCAGATTTCGTGTTTTTATTCTTGTCGGTGCTCTATGCAATTGTCATCAAGAACTCTGTTGGTGTGCTTTCGGGCGGAAGTAGTCGTTTACTGCAGAGTACTAGCCACATAGTGCCCCTTTCTCTGCATTGTGGAAGACACCCCGTGAGAGGCTGTATCAGAGCATCGGTATCTAACCCCATGGAGCCGAGGTAGATTGTTGTGACCCACAGAAGTTCTGCGGGAATATCGGGCAAGATGCTGAGAGCCGAGATCGGTGGTGTCGCCCAGAGGATGAAAATCTTAGTTGAGTAAGATGGTGATGAATTTGGAGGACAAGGTCTCTTACCGAGAAGAGATCATGATGCCAAATTCCGAACTAGAGGAATGTCGGCAGGTGGTTCAAGAAATGGCCGGTGTCTTTGGAGGTCGTGGCATTGCTGATATGAGACATGAGATAGAACAAATGTCTATTTAGATTAGTCTGCTCCAACGTTTGATGAGCAACGCCTCTGTTGTTGCTCACGATCATGGTGTAAAGTTTTCGATTCTTGAACCGAAGACCTATAGTGGTATTCGTGGAAGACAATATTTTCTTTTTGATATTGAACAATATTTTCTTGCTGCAAACGTGGAAGACAATGCGAGGAAGGTGACGATTGAGATGATATACTTGATTAGTGATGCCAAACTATGGTGCCGCACCAAATATGCTGAGATTTAGGCCAACCAAGTGCGCCTAGACTTTTGGTCCCTTCTTCAAGAAGCGATTTCAAGAGCAGTTCTTCTAGAGAGCGCAATGTATAATGCCAAGCGGGCATTAGGAAGTTGGAACATACAACCTCCGTGCGAGATTAAGTGAAAGCCTTTCGACGTTGATGTTGGATATCCGAGATATATCACAAAAGGATAAGCTCTTCACCTTCATGAAAAACCTAAAATCAGGGCACTTCTTAAGTTGCAGTGTCAATGGGTCTGATTTCGGATCAACTATAGCAGTGGTCGAACGCTTAACAAATTTCAATCCTGAGAACCGGAGGAAAAAGCAAGCTACATTTAACCTTGCACAAAATAAGCCAGGAGGAGCAAAGTCGTCTAGGAGTAATTCCAATAGAGGTGGGAGAGATCGGAAGCCCCACACAAGAGTAGTTCGGAGAACAAAAAAAGGGTGCCATAGAAGAGTAGCGGATGCTTCCTGTGCGACGGCCTGCATAGATACCAGGACTGCCCAAAGAAATAGTTGTTGAACGCACAGACGACCTTTACTGGCAAGGGGTTGTTCGCAAAGCTAGTGGATTCACAAGTATCTATGAGTTCCGAGAATGAACCGAAGGAGAACTATGACAACATGGGTGTCATCTCTCAATGGTGCAACACATTGTCCCATCAAGTAGATGTAAGAAGACGATGCCACCCCGGGCAAGAAAGACTGTACCGACTCTAATTGGGAGCCATTCTGAAAAGAAAACACAGCCCCGAACATCTAAGAAGAAATGGCTAATGTTATTTGATGTGAAGATCCATGGTAAGCCAATCCGTGCCATGATCAATACTAGAGTTACCCACAACTACCTTGCAAGCGCCAAAGTGGAGGGATTCGGGCTCATGTTAGGGAAGGGAGTTAGTTGGGTGAAAGTGTTTAACTTGACCGATAACCTATTGCTAGTGTGGCCAAATCTGTGCTGACCAAGATTGGTCCTTTCAAGAGCAAAACCAATATTTCTGTTGTGGTGATGGATGATTTCAAGCTCATCCTTAGGCTTGAGTTTTTGAGAGATACACATACCTTAATTAGCATGTTGATTCATTTATGATGCTGAGAATCAAACCTTATATCATCCCCACACTGGCCGGGCGGACTGGCGAGAAAAATCTTTCGGCAATGCAGTTCGAGAAGGGGTGCAAGCGGAATGAACCATCCTAATTGTGCACCATTTGATTTGAGGAAATTGAATAAGCGTCAAGGCTCATCCCTAGCGTGATTAAAAAAGTTGTTGAAGGAGTTCGAGGATGTGATGCCAGACTAGTTACCTCCGAATCTACCACTGAAGAGGACAGTGGATCACGAAATCGAGTTGGTACCTGGCACGAAACCTCCCGCCAGGGCACTATATAGAATGTCACAGCCTGAGCTTGGAGCTTAGGAAGCAATTGAAGGATATGTTGGAGAGTGGCATTATCAAGCCCACTAAGTAATTGTATGGTGGGACATGTGCTGTTCCAAAAGAAGGCCGACGGTTCCTTACGTATGTGTTGACACTATCGAGCGCTAAATAAAATCACTATGAAGAATAAATACCCTATACCACTTGTAACAAATTGCTTCGACCATCTAAGCCAGGCGAAATATTTTTACGAAGATAGAGACTTGAGGTCGGGCTATTGGCAAGTTGAAATAAAAGAGCAATGACGTGAAGACAATAGTGGTAATGAGGTATAGAGCTTTCGAGTTTCTTGTCATGGTTTTCGGCCTGACAACCACTCCAGCAACCTTTAGCACTCTGATGAACCAGATACTCCACAGTTTGTTGACGAGTTTGTGGTGGTGTACAACTAGGATGATATTGTTATCTAGAGTAGAACCTTGGCCAAACACGTAGAGAATCTGCGGCAGGTTCTGGTGATACTCCTCGAGCACGAGTTCTATGTGAAGGTGCCGAAATGCTCGTTTGCTTATGAGACTATCAGTTTTTTGGACACATTGTGGAGAGGGGAGATTCAGATGGACTCCAAGAAAATTTAGGCTACCAAGGCTACTTAGAGATACATCAACCCATGACGGATTTATTAAAGAATACGAAAAGGCTACTCATTTATAATAGACATGATTCTTTGTTATATTCCACTTATATAATTTCAAATTTACAACAATATAGGAGGGACAATACAAAAAAAATATCTTTTTATGTGAGGAAATTAAATTTTATCATATATAATATATTAAATGCGAGGAGATAAATTTTCGTCACATTATATAATACAAATTGTGACCACTTTTAATTTTCTCATTATAGCATGCATCTGTCGTAAAGAAATTTTATTTGTCACAAATATGTATAATTTCCTCACAATAAATATTGATAAAATGTGACAACTTTGTTTTCCTCACATTACATATTTCCCACTTTTCTTAATTTATTCCCTATAAAAACTTTTTAAGTCTTTTTAAATTTTTCATTTTTTTCTATTTTTAATAAATTAATATGAGGAATTAAATTTGTCACATATATACACAACCTAAAAACTATCTAAAATTACATAATATTCTTTTTATTCTTCCATCAAATCTCCCTTCTCGTTTATCGTTATTTTCCTTTTCCCTTTCTCTTTCTTCAACCAAGACCGATTTCTCTTTCTCTCTTTACACCTTCATCTTTGCAAGTGATTACGCCATTGAGATTACCATACAAAGTTCCAAGTTTCCATCCGAATCTCGTCAAAGGCGGTGGGTTTCTTTGGTGCAAAACTGATACGGTAATTTCATCTTTTGCCACCCAAATGATTTATTTCGTTGTAGATGAAGTTACTATGTCAATTCTAACCTTGAATTTTTTCTTTGCATATTATAATCACTAGTTGATTTATCTTTTTTTTTCTAAGTGTTTAGGTTGTGGATTTTAGTAGTATCGGTGGGTTTTCTTGGTCGGCACAAATTGATTACTCTACTACAGGTAATTTCATCTATTTACGCCCAAAATATTCTGTGGTAAATGAAGTTACTGTGTCAATTCTCACATTCAATTCATTATTTGCACATGATAATCATTAGTTGCTTTATCTGCTTTCAAGTGTGTAGGTTGTGATTTTGATGGTTAGTTTCAGCTATATGCGCGTGGGTGGGGTGAAATTTGGAATTTTTTGTTGATTTTTTGTGAAATTTGGGGTGAAACAGAACAGGGGCTGTTTCTGCATTATATCGGAGGCTGATGCTTGTTTCTGCTAGATAAAATTTGCAGCAGAAACAACCTCTAAAGTCTAAACAGAGGTTGGATCAGAAAACTAGAGGCTGCCTCTAGTTTTCTGATCCAACCTCTGTCTAGAGTTCTCTAATTACTAGTTGTACATTTCTTGATAATGATCTAGATTATTTAAAATGTATTTTCATGGTGCAGTTTTAGGAGATGCCTCTGGGAATGACAATAATGAAAATTGACATATGCTAGAGAACCGTTATAGTTGATAACTTTCATAATATTTTGTTCACTATCTTCAAAGACTTAAATACTAGAAATATTTTTTTTAATATGTATAGATGTAAACATGTCATTTTTAGGTACAAGGTCATGGATAAAAGTTGGACGAGTGAGACAAATACCTTTTCTGAGTCGTACATTAAAGGTGTAGAGTTCTTTCTCAACTTTGCAAAAGAAAATGTGATGGGTCCAGACAACTTGATTCATTGTCCTTGTCATTTGTGCAACAATATAAGGTTCAAAACTCTTGATGGAGTTAAACTTGATTTGCTTACACATGGTTTCTGTATAATTATCCGGATTGGATAGGCAAAGTTGCATTACATTGCGAAGAGAAGCAAAACTCTTTCTTTATTGTATCAAAATTAATATTGTGAAACATATGTTTATAAGAGTTTATTCACTTTAGTTGAACAATGTTTTTTAGATCATTATTTTGGTGTATTCATGGATTTAAGAAATATTTTTGAAGTTAACTATTGAATTATAGATATAAGTGGAGATTTTTTTCTTCTTTTTTGTACATCTATAAGGTAAATAGAGGCAGTTTCTTTCTCTGTTTTTTTCTGTTACAGGGGTAGCATTGTAACGAGTTAAGAGAAGCAGCAATGCTGCCTCTTTTCCCCTGGAAAGGGGCAGCATTATGGCCAAATAGTTTATTACTTTTAGTTTTACCTTATTTTTATGAAATTTTATTATTATTTAATTAGGCCAAATATGGTCCTCACTCATTTTCCAGCCATGTTATATTACTGATTTACAATTTCTTTCCCAATTAGGGCTCTGCACTCCAAAACCTTCCTGTCTTCTGAATGTGAGACGCGCACTGAGCTGCCCCAAATTGAAGATGAAGCTGAAACAGTTAGACGGCCTTCTTGGTTCCCTTCAACAGTCCGAAAATCCAAAGGTCTCTCTTTCTCTCTCTCGCTCTGTAAATCTTATTCTGTGCTCTTTTGCTGCTTATTATATTTGCTTTGTACAAGACTACTGCTGTATGCTAAGTGCAATGGCATCCTCTAATTGTGTAACAGATTGAACTGGAACAATATCCAACTGGACCCCACATTGCGTCTCGGTTGCTCTACACCGTAAATATTCTCTACACCCGATTATTCTCTTTTTCTCTAATTCTCTCAAGTGCCTTTTTTGGTCATATACTATATTGATGCACTTTTTGGTTGTCAGTGTGTTTTCAATATTGTTAATAGTTCCTTTATGGGTACTTAGAGATTCCATCCTTTAGCATAATTCAGGCAGAGAATTCCTTTGGGGATGTGTCGGATAAGGTGGTGGCAGATTTTGGTTGTGGGTGCGGTACACTTGGACTGGCTGCTGGTCTTTTGGGTGCAGAGTAAGTAATTGGTTTCTCTTTAATCTGCTTCCTGGTGAGTTAGGACGTGTGCAGGTTTTGTGGCCAGTTATGTTGTGTATCATGAGGCTTATTGATGCTTCTTTTCATTGACCAGGCATGTTATTGGCTTTGATATTGCTGCGGAGTCTATTGAAATTGCATCCTTAAATGCAGATGAGCTAGAGGTACTTGGATCAAAAACAATATATTATGTGATTATGCTGTTGTTTATTTTGCTTAATCTATGATATCTTCTGGGTGCTGTTTTGTCCTAATTTTGTCATTCAATTAGGTCTTAAGTTCTAGTTTATAATTCATCTCAGAGTCCGTCTGTATTAGACATTTCGCACTATTATACGACTCTTTACTTTTCTTGATGAATTTAACTTGCAGTTAGACATGGATTTCATTCAATGTGATATCAGGAACTTAAGATTGTCAGGTAATTCTTCCTGAAGAAATTCCCTCCCACCAGGAAACAAAAAGATTCACATTATAGTAATTAAATTTAAGATGAAATGTGATGGTTGATCCAAAAGTTATTATGGGAATATAACGGGAAGCTCTCATATACTTGGGACTGGACAAAAAATGTTTCCATTCTATAAGTGAAAATGCAGCCATCAAAGCATCTTTGTTATAGGTAGACATCCTGGATGAGAAGTAAATCAAAATGCTGACAACTGCTCTTGAAGTTTGCACAGATCGAGCTATTGATACTGTAGTAATGAATCCTCCTTTTGGGACGAGGAAGAAAGGAGCTGACATGGATTTTCTGTCTATGGCTTTGAAGGTGCAATCATGAACTACATTCTGATTTATCCATGATGCTTTAATGGATATATCACCTTCTATTTTGCTTCATGCATTTGTCTTACTTCTCTGACAAATTGACAAATTGATGTCAGGTGGCTTCTGGAGCAATTTATTCCTTGCACAAGACCACAACAAGAGATGTTAGATCGCTTTATTTGGAACGTTTGATTATTTTATTGTTTCTCCATTAAATGTTATATCAAAAAATTTCTTCTGGAATAAGGGTACAATTTCATTATTCATATTGCAAATAAATCAAATATTGGTTCTTCCCTCTCTTGCCTCATGATGCTTGTTATTTGGAGTTGCAAGTTTGATTACAACCTTTGTGCAATATTTAGTTCTCCTTATGTATCGCCTGGTTGTTGGGTCTAATGACTTTTTGCTTCTATGTAAATATTGAGTTCTGCCTTCGCTCCTAGTCTAGTTCTCTGGTGCAACTGCTTTTTTCCTGGTGCTGCTATTGTGATTATCTTTGTATTTTATCCTATCCGGCTGGCAAAATGAGACTGTTGGTTTATGAAGAATTAATTCTCTCATTTCTTTTTTCTATCTTAGCACTTTCATGGATCATGGGATTGAGCTTTATTCCCTTACCTGAATCAACTGAAGATTCTCTCCACTGAAATGGATACCTTGGAGCTAACTTTGGTTTATGAGGGAAATGGATGCAACAGGAAATGTAATGGCACTTCTGAGCAAAATAGTTAGATACCAAAGTATGATCGAAATATCCAAAACCATGGAAACAGTAGTTAAAGATTACAAAAGAAGAGGATCACTGGAATTTTAAGGTTAAAATTAATACAATAAAAGCTAGAGGCTATGGGAGTTGTCATTCTCGATCACTTTGCTTCATGTACCTCTTCAATGTCCTCCACATAAATTTTTGAATTGTAAAATTTTAGTGCAGCATATGGTTCCCTGGTCTGTTGCACAGTAAATCTTATGTTCCTGTTGATGTCACTTAGACTTTCTTATGATTGTGCATTATTTGATTATGATTAGGGATCTTTCAGAAGCATCTAACCTAGATGGTTTGAAGTCGGCTGGCCCATTAATTCACACTTTGAAGTCCTACTTTTCTGCTCTTTGTTTATAGTTTACTACATCATCTGCCCCCAACATGAAATGTTTCCAAAAGCTAATAGCAAAAACATAAGGCATAGGATATATGACACAAGGTATCTATTTGTGCAATAGTTAGGAATGTACTTAATTTCTTTGCTCTTATACACCTCTCACCATTAGATTTCCATGGACATATTCTGTCGTGCATGCATGATGACTGTTCCTATCTCTACGATATTGTATGATGATTTTAACAGATGTGAGCTTCATCTGGTTTCCATCTTATGTTCTATGTGCAGTTTTATCCAATTTTTGCCTAATTGTCATCTGCTAAATTTCTACAATTTTAGCATACCATGATATTTCTCTACTATCTTTAGTAGAATGTGAAGGAAACTCGAGCTAAATATGCTGTCATTTAATTAAATATCTACCTAATATTTTTCTTACTGCAGCACATCAAAAGAACTGCGTTAAGAGAATATAATGCAAGCACTGCCGAGGTTCTATGTGAGGTACCTCATCTTGACTTACTGTTCCCTAGTGGCATATTTTAGCACAGTCTGCTGATCCTGCATTCTTTAATTTGGTGATTTTAGCATCCATAGCAAAAATAACTCGCACCAACTTATGAGAATCCTTGAAAAACTTGTCTTTCTGTAGCTTCATTTTGATGTGCCCCAACTCTACAAATTTCACAAGAAAAAGGAGGTTGATGTAGCTGTGGACTTGTGGCGATTCGTTCCAAATAACAATCGACCAAAGCATTTGTAGAACTGTAGCAGGTACCTCTAGCTGGCCCGAAAAGATCTATAAGTATAGCATTTCCAATAGAACAATATTCTGTTGGGCAATTGAGGTTCTTTCACAGACATGATTTTGTAACCAATATATAGGGTTGATTTGCCTTTAATATCTTGTTTCCCGGATCATAAAAAAACTTATAATTTACTTTGTACTTGACTACTTGTACAGAATATCTTACTCAACACACCACAAGCATAGAGTTGAGGTGTATCGATTTGTTGCTCTCGTGCCACCTCCTTGCAGGGCCTAGGGGGCAACACAAGACATTTTATGGGTTGATGATGCTAATTGAAAATAGAGGTTTTTAGAAAACACTCCACCTCACTTATTGTAATTAAACAAAAAATTGATGTTATGATATGTAGAACAACTATATAATCGGTCAATAACTGGGCGTCTAGTGGTGTTGCGGGGGATAAGTCTTTGACCTCTAGGGGATGCATATTCTACGAGTTTTTGGGGTTCTTGGTGGGTAACCTAAGCTGGGTTGTCGAGTAGGGCTAACGGTCTCAGTTGGACCATGGAGTGGGCCTTCAAGTAATAGTTGGACTCCCCAAGTCGGCCTAATAATCATAGTTGTACTAGCAATTGGGCATTTAGGTAGATGGTTTCTAGTTGGACCATCAGACAAGGCCTTTAAGTGGATAGCTTGTAAGCTGGATTTCAGGTGGGTAGGAGGTTGCTAGGCCCAAGTAGGTGGGTAGGCCTCTAGCTATTGGGCCTCTAGCTATTGGGCCAAAGGTTTTTTGGGTATTAGCTCCGAAAGAATATCCAAATCCCCTTAAGAAGAATAGGCTTCTCTTCTGGTTTAAGTCCCATCGACCTACCTAGCAGCCCTTCTAACCCTTATCGGCGGTTTCGAGCGCCTGTTGGGTTCACCCCCATTAGTGTTGGTATTTTTCTGTTTTTGTCCTAACCAAGCCGTAGAAAATAGAATCCCCCTCTTTTTCATCCGTGATAATTGACTAAACTCTGTTGTAAACTTCTCACCTGTTCTGCACACCGCCAATAGCCCTAGCTAGATGAAAATTGCCTGGGTGGGGGCTATTCCCCTTTTCATCGCTTTGGCTTCTCTGATACCCTGTTTTCTTGTTGTGTTTGTAAGTTATGTGATCTTTTAATCCCATAATAAATGGGACCAAAGATAAAATAAGCTTAATTTATGGGAATAAAAAATGCTATACAAGATTCGAATAGAAACTTCAAATCTGCCATAATAATCTATATATATAATACCGTCGAAACAAAGCATGAACTGATATTGTCAGCACGTCGAACTCAAATTCGAATTGAATTAACTAATATATGTTCATGGTGAGGAGCTCACACGAATTCGAATTAATGACATTAATTGAAGCTGCTAGTTAAGTTCTACGCACATATAATCTGAAGAAAACGCATAGCATCAGAAGCAGTCAGCCTTCGATTTTCTTTAGCAGATTGACTGCTCGTGATGTTATATCATTTCTTATGACAGTTTTCTGGTGTGCATTCTCTCATCATTAGTTTTTATCGAAAGTTTGCACCAAACGCTGGAGCCCAGTAATCAGCTCCATTGTCACTCCCCACGTGAAGTGTGCAAGATATTGGAACCAGGCACAGCCCTCTACTCCTCAAATCCTTCTTTGCTTCTTCATCACATTCCTACAATCCCATCAAGAAAAAAGTCAACAAAAACTAAATACATAATCCCCATGTTGGGAAAAATTGCAATTATGCTAATTTTAGTCCTTGTTAGAACCCAATCTAACAATTAGACCATGCAATTTAAAGAAATTGATACATTTGAGGGTAATGAACTCATTGAAAATTGTTAATTTAGTTGAAATTTGGTACGTGCGCCTCACATTATATATGCCAAAATTCTAGTCAAATAATTGCAATTTTAACTGACTTTTTGCTTACTAAATATGCCAGTTATTCCAAATTATTGGGATTAATTATCGAATTGAATTCCAATTGAACTAATTATCACCCCATTATAGTTAGGGGTCAAAATTGCAATTTTTTCTATAAATTAATGGCACCAAAATATTTATATGTAAAACTTTGTCAGAAAAAAAAAAAAAAAGTAATCTTTTTACTGAGTTATTGAGAAAATAGTGAAGACAACTATAAGGCATGACAATTGTAGTCCTGTTGGAATTAATTTGGCATATTAAACTCTGTAATTTTAAAAAAAATTGGCAGAAGGATAAAACCCGCCCTAAATTGAAAACCTAACTGGAATTCAGAATGCCCTCCTCACATGAACCCAGATGTCCAAAGTGTAATGTGCGTCGAATTTTGTTCTTAATGCGTTAAATCTTTAAAATTGTAGGGTCGAACTATTAAATTAAATTTATAGCAGGACCAAAATTGCTACCTCCTTTAATACCGAACCAAAATTGTAATTTTCCTTTCCATGTTATCAAAGTAACAAAACATAAAGATAGAACCAAATAAAGGCAAAATATTTAACTATAGTACCTCAGATATTCCTTTCCTCTTTATGCAGTTTTCATTCATCAGCTGCACAAACAGAGAAATAAATAATGAGAAGAAGAGCAAAGACTAGGTAATTTTTCAGATTCAGAGGGGAATTAAAGATAATTTATATATTGAAGGGGCTCAATTATTAAAAAGTGGAGAATAATGCTGAAAAGCTACTGCTTTCTGCAGTTCAAATTCTTTGCAGAAAAGTTGAGACATTAATAATTAATTAAATCTGGAAGGTTTGAAATTAAGAAGCAATCACAAATGGAGCTCCCCGGGAAAGTCTTTTGAGGAGGTAATGGATCCAATAAAGCATATATATATACCTGGCCAGAGTCCTCTGGAAATAAACAATTCCTCTCCCCTTGAACCTGAAAAAGTTTTCATATTCTTTAGACAATCTATAATTTCAAACTTGAAAGTTGATAAGTCACATTCCAAGTGTATGCATAATATTTTTTTTGAAAATTGTTTAAAATATAAAAAAATTATGTATTTTTAATTATTCGGGATTTTTTTATATGAAAAAAGTATACGAAATAATAAGTTAATAAAAATTTTGGACTTATAAAAAAATTTAATAAACAAAGATAATGGAATGATGTTGGCTTTGAGAAAAAATACATGTAAAAATTAGAAAAAAATCTATTAAAAATAGTTATGCGGAATGACAATTGCAATACAATATATATATATGTATAATTGTATATAATATAAATGATGAAAAAATATTTATCACACGTCCGTTGTTATCTAGTGACGTTAGATCCACACAAGTATTGTATATATATGGTCCTATTTTTTACTTATAATTTAATTTAATTATAGTTTTTAATCTAAAAAAGAATGCACAATGATAACTTATTTTTTATAACATCAATGTGGTTAATACAAAAGTGTGATAAAAAATTCATATAAATTATAAATCATGCTCACTTGCACATGTTCTTTTCTAGTTAGATATCATATACATAAACACCACATTCACACAAAGACACAAAAGATGTGTGTATATATATATGTATATATATCTAGAGCGAGAGAGAGCACACACACACACACACAGAGAGAGAGAGAGAGAGAGAGAGAGAGAGAGAGAGAGAGAGAGAGATGAAGATGTAGGTAGGTAGGTTTCTTACAGGGTGTTGTTGCCTCGTGGTTCCAGATCCACTGCCCAAGTACGGCAGACTTAGGGCCTGCATAATTCAAGGGGGATCAATGAAGAAGAATGTTTAGAAACAAAAGACTCATCACCGAAACTCAAGAGCTGTTGCCCAAAATATTGAAAGAGAATAGAAACGTCACCTCAATTTGACTCTGAAGGAATCTAATGTATCCAATAGCTTCTAACAGGACAGAAGCTGTGTCAGTCTGCAAAAGATTAAAAAAGAGTCATTTCCCCACCCAAAAAAAAAAAAGAATAACCCTATTATGTCATGTTCTCTCTCTCTCTCTCTCTCTCTCTCTCTCTCTCTCTCTCTCTCTCTCTCTCTCTCTCTCTCTCCTTTTATTTTCAGTAAAGAATTCTCTCAGATCAAATTAAACCCTAAAGATGAAAAGGGTTAAAAAGCGAAGATGGGTGGCTGTGATCTTTATAAAGATCTTCTTACTACGCTCTTTTCCGTAATAATGGCCTAAACCCAATTTAACAACTTATGTGCTTGGAGTTTACCTTGCCAAATGGGGAAACAAGCTGGTGGAGGGCTGTAATTCTGTCGCCCAGTTTTTCTTTCCTCACCTGATGTCAAAGTACAATTAAACCACTATAAAGATGTGATCGAAGTAGAGAGACTTTGTGCAAATTCATATACATAAATATATATATATATATATATGTGTATGTAGAGAGACTTTGTGCAAATTCATATACATAAATATATATATATATGTGTATGTATATATGTTTCAACAGAGATATGATTCTTTCTTGTGTGTGGACTATATAAGAGATACCCAAAGAATAAGCAAGTGAGAAGATGACGACAATCAAGAAAGACAACAGTTAAGTTCCAAAAACGAAAAGGAGAGATTGAGAAACGAAAACAGCCTGCTATAGGGAATGTTTGAGAAAGAAAGAGTGCATAATTGAGCAGCCAATTTGCCAGCTTTAGTTTACCTTGAATGTAGACTGGGCTGAAGAAGGTTGAATTCTGGCTTTCTTGGCTGCCCCACCTGTGACCATGCTGCTGTTGCACTTCACAATAAAGTAAAACATGTCAAAAGATTCATCATCTTAGGTGACCAAAACTTTTTTCAGATCTATGATTAAGCTTAAGCAATTTGCTGCAACGACGGTACGAAACTATTTTAGTTCTTGGAATCAACAGATTAATCCAGTACTGATCTTTGCATGAGTGAAGAATTAGAAGGTTTTAGCCCGGATGAGAGTGGACTCTGTCTTTTTCCCCCAGCCCATGTTTTCTTTCAAGAATGGGAAGATATTGGTATATATGCCTAAAATTAAGCAAGAATGAAGAATCTGGGAAGGATGAATTAGCCCCAGATGATTAGACTATGAAATATGTATTTCAGAAACCCTAGTTGCGAGTGTGTTTTAGTTGTACCTCAGATGAAGGATCTTGGTGTGGGTGCTTCAAATCTGAGGATTTCGGAGAGAAATCGAGCATGTTATTGCTCAAAGTGGTAACACATGACTTGGGAGATGAAGCAGAAACAATCTGATGCGACCAGCAGTTAGTGGGTTTTGCGGACTGGAATTCCACATTTCCAGGGCCGTACGTGTAGGAACTTGCCGAGGTTTCTTGCTTTAAGGTATCTACGGCGCAGCTGTTTGAGGTGTGATTCAGGAGTTGTTGCTCCCAATTCTCCAGCTTCTTAGCCTGCATATGGCTCAAACCAGGCTTGTCTTCCTCGCCAACTAATCCTCCTCTACGCAACCAAGTGAAAAGAAATCAGTTCTATCATCATCAACATCACAAGACGATTAGATAGATATAACTTGTAGGTTTATGGAACGAAGGAAAGAAGGCAATCTAAGAGAAGAGAGAGAGAGATGGAAAGTGAGACTTTCATGATTTAACTGTAGAGTTATGAGCTTTGTAAGCTGATACATGTAATATATGAAATTTGTATGAAAATATATATTGGCCTTCACGATGATGGAAGTCCAATTACCAGGACAGTGCATGAATCAAGAAAAATAGATTTGAGAGAGAGATGTGAATGTACAGGAGTAGTTGGCTCCATGATTCAGGGAGCTCCTGGGAATCATTCCATGAGGAAGTAGCAAGGAGCGGTGGTGTTAGATGATGAGGGAAGTGATGGTGCGGCGGAGCAGCCAAGAAAGAGTGGTGTTGATGGTAGTGGGGGGGAGGCCTCATGCTGTTGATGTTCCACCAGGTGGGGCTGCCGGAAGCCACCATCTGCTGCACCGGTGAGCTCTGTACAACTCCTTGATTCATAGCTAGCTTTTTGAATCCCTTTTTCTTTACCCTCTCAAGTTGAAAGATTGATAATCAATGTCTCCTCCTCTTTCACTTTCTCAACTCCCCCTTTTGGTTTGTCTTTCACTTTCACTTTTCCTTTTTTTTCTTGGGAGCTCTTGAAGAGGTCCTTGTACAAACTTTTCTTGAGGGTCTCTTCTACACTTGATTAAGTAGGAGAGAGAGAGAGAAGAGAGAGAGAGAGAGAGAGAGAGAGAAGAACTATGAATCATCCATGGGGTTTTGAGAAGCTTTGTCTTTGTGTCCTCTCTTTCTTTTATTTCCTTTCTTTATTGCTTCCCTTTTTCTTTTCTATGATTTTTTCTTTTCCTTTGCTTTTGCTTTATCACCAAAGTGGTGGAAAAAGGTGGTACCTTTTTTTCTCAGGTAAAAATATACATACTATATGAATTATACTAAAATTATATATATAAAAAAATTCTTACATGAACCAAAATTTAGTAGTTGAATTAAATAAATTATAAAAAAATATATTATATTTATTATGTGATTGATAATTTTTTTTAAATTATACACTAATCACATAACAAATATATTATACTTATCATATAATTGATATAAATTTGATCGAATTAAATTTGGATATGTTTTGCTAATCTCGCAGCAATCACACCATGCTTTTATGTATTGAGAGGTTTAATTTTCCACAAGTAAGCCGACATCGATTAGGGAGAGGTCACCCATAAAGTTCAACTGTATCTCTGTACTTTCTATATATATATATATATAATTAAAAAAGATAGGTGTTTTCTAATTCTATGATCTGATAATTTTTTTTATTTTTCAAATCATCGCACTATTTCTTTTATTTCTTTTATTGTCAATTTCTCATTTTTCCTGTTCTCAATTTCATTTATTTTTTGTATTTCCTCACTCGTTTATTCAATATTTTTTTTTGTATTTTCTTTTATTTTTAATTTATTCAATTAAAAAATATACTTTTAAAATAATAAATATTTTTTAATAAAATTCTACAAAAAATTATGCACTCATATTTGAGCAGTGTCACATACACTAACACTAATTATAGAAATGGTTTAATTGAGGAGCAATTTAAAGAAAGTATACACTTGTCCAAAAAGAATAATTAATTAAAACTGTTTAGTATCTAATTATGACAAGTTCAATCTGATAATTAATATTATTTTTCCCAAACCTAGCTGGAGTAATTAGTCGTGTCACTCGGATATATATATATATATGGAAAAAATATTTTTTTAGTCCGTTAAGTGTGCCCAATTATAGTTTTAGTCTTATAAGTATGCCCATTTTTTATTAACTCCAGTAACTTGGAAAATTGATTAGTTTTAGTCCTCCGGTCGATTGGATTTATAATTTGCGCCGGAAAAGTGACATGGCATGACACCTAAATGCGTTTTTATTGATTTATAATCCTATGTGGCTAAAATTATGATGTGGAAGACAAGTTGGCCATCTTTTGTGCAAGTTTGAAGAAGAAAAGTCACATTTCTTTCCTCCAAAAGATGGCCAACTTGTCTTCCACATCATATATATATATAGTTCTATGCAATTCTTAATACCTCGTATGCTATGTGAAATTAATTGGATCACATGATAATTAAATACATTAATTAATTCAAAAAAAACATAAAACATACAATTTTACTACTTAATTTTGATGGAAAAAGAAACAGGGTTGGGACAGATTAAAGTTAACATCATTGTCGATATCATTTTCTATTTCTTCTCTATCATCATCATCACAATTTACTCCTTTTGTTGTTGCTACCTTTGTTTCTGGCATAGATGTTGCTCGTATTATATTAATTCATTAGGGATACATTCTCCCTTAAAAAATTTGGTATAATTATACGTAAATTTTCTGTACATGATTTGAAAAATTATAGTTAGTATATCTGAGATTTGCTTTCGTCTAACAAATAGATCCCCACTAATTAAAATTCACTAAACTTATTAATATTAACGAAATAACTGAAAGAAAATCAATATTTACCCTCGATTGACTTATTACTGATTTATTACACGTCAAACAAATCTTTTGTGACTAGACTACCTTTGTAACGGTGAAAATATACCTCCTCATATGCATTAACGTATGAACATATATAGCGATAATTTGATCATAATAAGATTTATTTGACTTGAAACAAATCAATAATAAGTCAATCGGTGAATATAGAATTTTATCCAATTTTTTTGTTAATATCATCAAATTCAATGAATTTTTACTAATGGAGGAAATTATTTGTTAGATAGAAACTAATTTCAGGAGTACTAGATGTAATTTTTCAAATTTCAAAAAATTTATATATAATTATAACAAATCTCAGGAAACTGAACGGTAGTTATCCCTATTTATTAATTATTAGGGTAAATCGCATAGTGCTTTTCTAAACTTTAATATAGTTATAAATATATCTTCTTATTATTTATAAAATTACCAATAATCTTATGAAAGTAATTACGTCCACATCCAAAAATGCATGAATCTATTCTTCTATTAATTAGCTTTCATTAGGACTACCTTAAGATTTTGCATTTGCACTGTCATAAATGCCTTTTTAAATCCTAAGTTATATTTTTACACACTTTTACATTTGTAAGGACTAAAATGTCCTTTTTAAATTGTACAAAGCATAATCGTAGAGAGGCAAATGCACGACATCAGATTCCCTAACGTTTTTCCTAAATGTAAAAAGCTGACATTCCACGTAACTTATAGTTCAAAGGTTACATAATTATGTCGTTATCGTATGTCAAAATATTAGGGGTATTAATAATCTCTAAAATAACTAAAAATTATTTATAATTATATTAAATATTAAAATTTTTTGATGTAATTTACCCACATCATTGTCATTATTAATTTACATTTTACCATGCACCATTAAATAAATTATCTAATAATTAGTGCAGTATTTTCAATCATATAATTTCCTGTATACTAATTATTAATATTCTTAGAATTTTTTCTTGCAAGGAACATCTCAAAATAATATTGCACTTTGTGAAATTACTACCATTTAATATATAGAGTAATTGTATAAAACTTTTTTAATTTTTTATTTTCCATACTATATTCTTTTATAATTTAGTCCTTAATTTATTTTACATGAATTTTTAAACACTCCCAAAATTAAATTTTTTCGACACATTTAATCCCATCACTAAACTTCGTTCAAAAAATAGACGGCATAAATCACATAACTGTTATATTGGGACCAGAAGTATAGACCTTCCTATCATGTGGAACTAAAAATATAATTTATTTTTATTAATTGCCTTATTATTTATTTAATCACCAAATGATAGCCGCGATATAAATAATTTTAAATAATAATATCGATTCATGTATCTACAACTCTTTTAGAAGTCGCATTAAACCTATCCCAAAAATACTGCTACAATCATTTAACTAAATTGATCTTATAAGTCCGTGTCGGGAAATTTTGAGTATATTTTGTGTTTTTGTAATTACAGCTATACAAAATTCATGTAGATAAGTAATTTTGTATATATTCATAGTGCTAAAAAAATGTTTATTATCGACGACTTTTTACGAGGCTAACACTTTAAAAAATGAAATTTAACTTCAAGATTAAAATATAAAATAATTAGACCAAATATAAAATATAAAGTTGAGAATTATTGTCATTAAATGCAAATTTGAAAATTAAAGTTGAGATCTAATAAATAAATTTAAAATTATGAGTTTAAATACATCAGATATTTAAATATTTGACATTAAACGTGTGTTTATTGTAAAGAATATTTATTGCATTTAATGTCAGTTTATTGTAATAGACTTTTGTTGCATTTAATATACGTTTATTATAATGGGCATTTGTCCCACATAATTTGAATTTTTTTTATTATCAATTTATTGTACTATGAATTTTTTAATTGACCTAATGTATTTATTAATTTATTGATAGTAATATAATACGTAAATACAATTTCTGTAAAAAAAATAAAAAATAAAAATAAATAATAGGCTCAAGCGAACAAGTTTTTACCTCAACTAACCAAGTTGCTTGGAAAAGGTTATATGTACTTGTAATTCACCAAACATGGTGGGACCCACCTTACTGTATAATGCTATCCTTTGCTGACGCTAGCATGACACTCATCTGACGTCATTATAACAACATAAACAAAATTGAGAAAATAGAATATACATATATATATATATATATATATATAATCTAAAACTATTAATAAAACAGGCGCACTGTTTCTACCAAACTGTTTGGTATAAATTAAGGTTTAATAGTAATTTTGATCCTATCAAAATAAAAAATTATATTTTAATTTAGTCTTGTGTAAATAGGTATTGACAATTTTTTTTTTATTTGAAGCGATGAAATATTATTAATTGAAAAAACTCGAAAATTATTATTTTTGTCAGATATCAATACATAGCAAAAAAAATTATAGTAATCATATTTTGATCAATAACACCACATCCTGCAAATAATGGGGGCTCAAACACATGACCTTTAAAGTTATGGAATCTCAATTTTGCTATGCTTTATCGGCTGATATTGACAATTAAGGACATTAATTCTAGAGTATTCGTAAATTGAGAATAAATTTACTAAAAATTGCTCAACTGATTTTTCAGTGAAACATAATGATGTGGACTTTTAAATATTGAAGGTGGGACAGATCCTGTCTATGTGGAATCCAAGTAGACAAAAGACAAAATTGTCCCACTTTCGATTTTCAAAAGTCCACATCACTATTTTTTATCAAATCCAAAATTCCGATGCATATAAAAAAATTTGAAACCATGACCTCTAAAATTATAGTACTTCAATTTTGTCAATTGAACCAAACCTCATTTGCACCTATAAGTTAATTATGATCTCTTTCAATTGTTTAAATCCAAATCATTATATGCTCTATTAGAAATTTTTTTCCTTATAAATCGATTACAATTCATTAATATCGAATATTTATATTTAACAATTATCGATAATTACAATAATTATATACTAATAATTAATATGACATTATTATATTTGGTCAACAACTACTATTAAAATAGAACGACACCTACTATTAAATTATAATAACATCCGACACATTAGCCATGGGCCTCAACTTCGTCAATTAAGTTAGACTTCATTGACATACTCTGTCAGATACTTGTAAATTAATTTTCTGGCGTTTTATTTGCATATTTATTGTTATTCCGTTTATCAATTAATTTATGAATATTTTATTATAATTTTATGGTTTTGTGAGGCGTATTTGGGCCATTAATTGTTATAATGAATATATTTTCACAGGGCCACAAGTAAATAAGACGTTCTCCATTCATTAACAAGAAGATAATCATAATTTTAGAATAACGATATATAGTATCGTGAATTTTTTATTTTTTTTGTGTTTTTAATTACGAGATGTTTTTTTTTTTCTGTAATTTACACATGATTTTGTGGATTATTTCTTGATTTATACATACATTTATTATTTAGATATATAATTCTTATGATATAATTAATATATCTTATTTTATAATTTTTATAGACAGATTGCACATTATCCACTTTATATTAGCAAATTAATCATAATTTTGTAAATTGAACATGCCTTAAATATAAAATTAATTGAAAAAATAATAGTATATCATGCAAATTAATTATAAATGAGACGCAATGTGTGTATATATGTATATTGTTCCGAGAAAACTAAGATTATTATATTTAATTCATAACAACTTTTATTGAAGATTTAATTATTATAGAAATGTTGATCAGTAAATAATATTAATAAGATTCCTGTGCAGATCCATATGGTAATTTATTTGAATTAATTATACCCTTCATCTCATAAAGTAATTATTCTCTCTCTCTCTCTATCTCAATCACAAATAATAATATGGACTAAAACTGCCTTTCTAAAGTTGCAGAGGGGTAAAATTGTCTAAAAATCTGCCAAATGACTAAAAGTAAGCAATTTCGTAAGTTACTGGACCTAAACAAAATGGACTTAGTTATCGGACTAAAATTAAAATTAGGCATACTTAACAAACTAAAATAATACTTTTCCCAATTTAAGATGTGATTTATATGTAGGAATGGAGTGGGAATTGAATGAGCATTTTCAAATTCATTCTTACGTCTTGATTGGTATTAGTTTCTTGTATTAATTTAATATTTAGTTTTAATTGCTATTAAATTTAAATATTTTTGGTATTTACTATTAAAAAATAATTATATATGCACGCTAAGAAAACAATGATATCACTTTGACATATTAATTCAAAAAATTTCTTTAAGTGGACGGGGTGCTGGATAAATAATGGTAGATACACTGATTAAGTACGTTAGTCCATTTAATTATTTGAATTATTCTTTTATATTTTGGCAGAAAAATATAATTTGTATCAATAAATTATTTATTACGTAAATATATAATTTATATATATAAAAATATATTAATCAATAATATATGAGATGTTTTATAAATTGCTTAGAAACTTCCGTAAGTAATTTTGAAAACACTGTTGTTATATAATTGAACTCAACATACTCATTAAATCATGAATAAATATTTTTTAAAAAAAAACTACAAAAGAGAAAATGCAGCCATAAAAATAATTTAATTTTTTATTGCATATTAATACAACTTATATTTGATATTTTATTAAAATGCAATAGTTATTGTCTACTTATACATTTCAATCTATTTTGTATTTTAAATTTTTTTGCTTATTTTATCTTTTTAATGATTATAGTTTTCTTTTCTTTGCTACCCTCTTTTTTAATTAGAGATCATTATATTTACACCTCCTCACCTCTTATCTTTTTACACAAACTACCCCTGCCTTTTTAAAAATTATAAAACCACCCCTAACAGCCTTTAAAATCGCAAAATACCCCAATTGTCTTGGTCTAACTTTAATTTATTTTTTCAATAACAGAAATGCCTGCAAAGGTATTTTGTAATTACCAAAAGGTAGAGGAGCGAGGTGCCAAAGTAATGTTTATGGAATGAATAATATGACCCTGTGTATTTTTTTATTATTTATACTATTTTAGAATTTTTTATTTGAATCTCTATATAAAATTACACTTTTACAATTATAATGTTAAACTATTCAATTAACATATTAATAAAATTAATTACTGGATTATAAGTTTAAAATTAATAAAGTTATGACACTTTTATAAATTACTAAAATTATTTATTCTCTATTTTTATTGTAATTAAATTTTGTTAAAACTAATAAATTATAATTTAAAATAATTTATGTACTTTATATAAATTATATTAGAATTAATAAAATAAAATAAATTATTTATTTAAAAATATTTTCAAAACTTATTCTTTCTTTTTAATCCTATCGCCATGCCCACCCCCTAAACTCCTACATGTGCCCTCGTTTCCACCACCCCATTGTGGCCTACGGCCTCGCCCTACTTGTGCCCACCCTTTTGCTATTGAAAATCCTATCAGGATATTTAATTTGTGCATGATAGATTTTTTTATTTATAATCTGTCGAAAAATCCCATCAGAAATAAGCATTTTCTTTTTTGTTTGAATTAATTAAGTTGTTAGGAAATCACTACAAAACAATAGAAGATTAATGACAAAAAAAATTAAATGACAATTTTAATATTGTTACTAATTATATATATTTTTATTGATAAGAATGTTTAGTTTGTCACAATAATAAATTTTATAATTTTAATAATTACTATTATTTTGTAAAAATTGTAATTAGATTGAATGAGTGACAAAAATAATGTTTACAAAGTTGTCACTGAATAAATCAGTTATACATTTATAGTGACGATCCAATGACAATAAATAATTGTTATCACTATATTGTGTTGCCATTAGTTCGTCACTATAGATGTGTCATTAATTGTATTTAATGACAGTTTTATACATAAATTTTTTAGCACTAATAATAATATAGTGACAAGTATTATTACTAATATATATTTTGTGATAATTTTAAATTTATCACATAATAGTTTGTCACTAATATCATATTACTTTGTATTAAATACATTTCTGGTTATAAATAGTCATAATGAATATTTTACAAATTAATAATCAGTACTAATAATTTATATAAAATTACATTGGCAGCTACCATTTAACTTTGTGAAAATTATTAATTATTATGCGGCAAAAGAAGTCGTCTCATCACTTGATTTCATAATTTTGCATTGTTTTTGGATTAATTATACTTCCAACCCCTAAAATTAGGAAACTACACTATTTTTAGAAAAGTTTTAAAATTTACACTTTCACCTCTTCTGTGGTTTCTCCATTTACTCCATCCCTTTAGAATTTGAACGAAAATACTGATATTAGTAAAAAAGTTCAACATCAATTTCTGCCTCATTCAACATTCCCCCATTAGTATTTTTATACTTGTAAGAGAATAAATTTTATATTATTAAGTAAAAAGGGTATAATTGTAATAAATATTTTAATTTTAAATTATACCTATCAGATAAAAGTAGCCATTTATGCATGAAAAAAATAATTACTTTAGTTTTATTGTACTTTTTTTTATATATATGGGGTGAAATGTACACTATCATTGCATCTATTTTTTAAAGTACTAGATGAAATACTTGAACATGATACTTTTAGAAAATAGATGTAACAATGATCACCTCAAATATATATAGGAAATAAAATAACACCCAAAGATGACTAATTTTTGATTTACCAATGTTATTTTCCATGCAATAGCTATTGATACGAGCAGAAAGTTGCTCATACAAATACGTTCAACTTGAAATTTTTGGGCCTAATTTTTCACAAGTTCTAGAAAGCAGATATGCAAAAAAATACGTTAACAATTCGATACTCAAGTCAGTAAACGAAAATAAGAATTGAATCTGCAGAGGTGTAATTTGATATAGTAATTCAGCTTAAAAGTGCTACGAATAATTGCGTTTTATGCGTGCGAGATGTAAGGAAAAACATCACCCTTTATCTAGAGCGTAAACCCTTTTTTATATATAGTTTTTACCTCCTAATGGGTCAAGGGAACCAAATCGCCCCTGGACTCGAGAAGGTGGTTACTAAGAAACAGGCTCCAACTGTTTTGGAGAGAATTACGATTGGGAGCTTATGATTTAAGAGGATAAGTCTCTTTATGGGATAAGCTTCTCAAATTCCTAGAGAGAGGTAAAAATGACTCCAACAATCGTAATAGATCCTTGGACATCCTCCATCGCGAGCCAACTGTCATCCCTCCATGCTGTTCGACTAAGGTTCAACCATGTGTAAGGAAAATGTCTAAGTGGCTGGCGTGCACATTCCAGAGCCTTCCATGAACCTTCATAGGCCTTGGGCTTTTCTTAAGTCGGGTTGTCTCTTAGATCATGTATATTTTTGAGACATCAATTATAATTAGAGAATAATATTTTATTATAATAATATTTTTTTAATTTTATATATATATTATATTTACTCCATAACAAATATAAAAATATTACTAAGAGAATATTGAATAGCGGGTAAAAATTAAAAATTGATATATTCTTTTTAGCTAACATCAATATTATTTGTTTAAATCCTAACGTAAGTAAATGGAAAATTTTTCAAAAGAAGTGTAATTTTAATTTTTTTTAGAAAAAAGTATAATTTTTTATTTTTAAAGGAATTTCAGTGCAACTGATTTTTTTTTTAGTATATCGAATTTCAGTGCAACTGATTTAACGTTAAATGCACTAAGCCTAGTCTTCTTAAACACGTAATTACACAAATAAAACAATATTTCTCGTAAGCTTAATATTGCAAGTGTTAACAAATAATATAACTTTTTTGAGCCTAAGGATAAGACACGTTGAAAGCCATGAAAATATAAACTAGGGACAAAATATTGTGCACAAATTTTGAAGTAGTCAAAATTTGGGGCTATGAGATCCCTAAACCTTAGACAACATCTAAGGGAATGATCACAAGTACCAAGGGTTTTTTGTTGTTTACCACCAAATTTCGAATTCGATATACTAAAATTATGTAATATTTTTTTTCTTGTAAAAGTATAAATAATTCATATTTTCGCCTTTTACTTGTACTTTTGGATGAGGCTGTAATTCAAACACTTACTACAAAGAATATAACATTTAATTCATCCATAGTTAATTATTATAATTAAAAATAAATAATTATTGATCATAGTTATACGATTTTTCTTGATTATTATTAAAAGATTTGTCATGGTTATAAGAATCATGCTGATATTTTTGTCACGCAGACAAAATAATTTTTCCGTCGATTTCATTTAATCATATGGTTAATAATAGTAATCTAACACGATTTTTATTTTGTAGCCAACAAAACGCGGATATTAGTAAATTTTTTTCTAAGTGTTAAACCACTATAAGAAATTGTCCCAATAGCTAAAAAACTAGAAATTAAGAAGATCGAGTAAATTAATTTATCGGCTATTAGCAACGAATTTAGAGAATTTAAATTATTGTAATTTTAAAATTAACATTAGAAATGAAATATTTTATCGATGTAACTAGAAATAAATTGTAACACTGC
This sequence comes from Sesamum indicum, assembly GCF_026168435.1. Taxonomy (NCBI): domain Eukaryota; kingdom Viridiplantae; phylum Streptophyta; class Magnoliopsida; order Lamiales; family Pedaliaceae; genus Sesamum; species Sesamum indicum. The sequence goes on from NC_142661.1 coordinate 15,128,594, forward strand.
AAAACATCCCTTGCTAAAACAATGAAAAAGTGCCCACAAAATTTTACTAACTATAATTTCAGAAATTAGCAAAAAACCAAGATTTCGATGCTAAAATCAACGACAAACTAATTAACAAGTAAATATTTTTCTTGCCGAATTCATTGCTAACGTAAATTAATAACAAAATTTCATTATTTTACAAAAAAATTGTGTATTTTATTCATTAAACGGTCTATTCTGAACTAATTTAACATGTTTGTCATCAAAAAAAATTTAAATAATATAAACCCAAGTGGAATCACATCAACTACTCAGAAAATGACAATAAGAGGAATTGGATCTTTGCATTTGCAACTTCCAAATACAAGGAATAATATTACATGGCATATGTAGAATATAACAAGAAGAATGTTTCACAAGTACTTAATTTATTGTTTCCAATAAACTTTAATTTATCACAACACATCATTCCCTCTTGATTTTCTGTTGTTGCTAACGGACAAAAATACCCTTGAAACAAGAGAGAATGTCTCAAGTAATTTATATTATTATTATATATATGTTTATATATGGAGAGGAGTGAGAGAAGAGTATATTAAGGAGTGGGGACGTGTGTATGGTCCGTACTGCTAAAATCTTTGTCGGGGGGCGGCTTGTCTTTTTATCGGCCACACCCTTTTATTCCCTATCTCCATTTTTATAATAATTGCACCTTTCTTGTCCTCATTACAGATCACATTCCGAGACCCGAAACCTTTCTCCCTTGTCTTTTTTCCCCTCCTCATATTCCCTATGTTTTTAGGTCTTATTTAATTATCAGCTTTGCATATGATCAGATTCATGTGGTTACTATTATATATATATGTCTTCTCGAGACAACCCAATATATATAGAATTTTAAAGGAATTTTTAGAGGACGATTAATGTTGTTCCAGAACAAATTTGTAGATGATGATGATAGTTCAAATTTATTATCTTTTTCTTTTCTTTCTAATATATATATATATATATATATTTAATAAGGGATGTTTAGATAATTTATCACACTATCATGGTACAAAAAAATTATATGATAATAACGAATTTTACAATTTTAGTATCGATAATAATTTTGTAAAAATTACCAGTAGCAAGTAATCTATGATAGTAATCCATCAAGCCCACTACAGATATTGGGTAACAACTAATAATTTATCTAGTGTTGTAGGTGTGATAACATAATTCCGCTCTATCCAATATTTTATCCAACTCAGTAAACAATCAATAGAAATTCATTAATTTATTGTATCTTATATTTTATCTAATCGGACCTGCAAAACATTAATTTATCCCACACATGCACAAAAGTAAAGGACCCCTGATTGCACAAAAGGAAGTTTTTAAGTAAATACGATGCTTTTTATTATTTTTATTTAAAATCGTGCTAACTGGTTTTTTCTTCTACAGGAAATAGAGTTCGGTCGGCCGCCCAAGCAAATGGAATTATTCGAGCGGTGCTACAAGAAAAAAAAGAACGACGTAGGTGGCGGTAAGTACCTATATTATTAATATTATTTTTTTAATGATTAATTTTTCGTTAAAAGTACTGACGGTTTTATATGTTTTGCAAGAGACCTTCTAGAAGATGGTGGAGGATTGTCAGCCTCAGGCCACGGTCGAGGACCGCGATGCCTCTGCCAAATCGAAGGCTTTTGTGGTGATGACGGAGTAGCAGTTGTGGCTGGATGCAGCTGGGGGCAACAAAGGATGATACATTCCCAATGCGCCCCGCATTGATGTGGATTGTGAATGACCTGTCTGCTTATGAGATGGCGTCTAGATGGAATTCACTAGTGTTATGGGGTGTCTAGTTTGTATGGAAGACACACGTACATTCTACCTGCAGAACGGTAGGTAGGCGTGCTACTTTGACTGCCACAGACAGTTCCTCCCCCTGGACCATCCATACTGTGGGAATAAGAAAGCATTCACTAAGAACCGAGTAGAAGGGAAAGTTGCATGGTCAAGATTGACGGGAGAACAAATTCGCAATTGGATTGAAGAGTTTAGTCCTGTGGTTGAAGCGTCGTTGTCATTCCCAAGCAGGTACGGTAGTGAAGATAAATAAAAGCATCTTTTGGGAGCTCGAATACTGGTCGACGCATCTGATACGACACAATCCTGATGTCATGCACGTACTGTAGTGCCCCAACAAGACTACGGAACTCGATAGCGTTAGTTAAAAGTTTACTCTTCAGGCAATGAAAGTTTAGGACTAGAAGTTGGAGTTGCAACAAGTTTTCAATTTAAAGGACGTGCAAGAGATTAGGCCTATCAATGTGCGGGTAATACCCAAACTCATACCAATGATTTTATGCTAGATCCATATCCGAACTCAATCATTTTATGTTAGACCTAGATTCTGAACCATACCCACTGAAATAAGTATTTTGGGTATGAGTAGGGTTTATACCCTAAAAAACCTAAGGAGATAATAGATCCTACATATATTTTCTTCAACTAAGATGAAAACATTGTAAGGTCCGAGAAATAATTACTGGATTGGATTAATTAGTTCGACTTGGTCAGAAATAATTAATTGGACTAATTATATAATTTGTGGGATTAATGAATTAAGTGAATTGAATACATTTAATTGATTAAGTGCATTTGAGCTTGTGGACATTCAATTGGATTGAATACTCACGTGGACTTTTTTTGTTGGGTAATTAAACTAATATAAAATAATAAGCACAAGAAAATTAGTTGTTTGACTCTATTTAATTCATTGGACAAGTTAATCAACACCGATCTAAGTAAAAGCATACCTTGCCCATGTTGATACTAGATAAAAAAAGATGAATTTTCTAAGTGAAGAAAAAACCTGAATATCGGCCATGAGCTGTTAAGAAAAACAGTGGAGAGAGTTTAGTAAGTTGGTGGAGATATGAAAGTTACCTAAAAGACTAGATCTTCCTTTCTTTTCTTCTAATTTCATTTCAACTCGTCCTCCATCATCAAGTGATACCCTAGCCGGTTTTTCTTTCTTTCATACCAAAATATTCGTCCTCCATCCCTAAGGAAGATCTGAAAATCGAAACACTCCCATCTCTTGCTTTTTTGTTTTTTGGTTTTTTGTTGTTTTTTTTATCTAGAACAAGTCAAGAATAAAGAAAATCGAGAATCAAATCGCAAGTCGTATCAATTAATATTTTGACCTGACGTCTGACCCGCATGGAAAAGTCTTTGAACACCATCATTGCGGAACGATTGTAATTTACTTTGTTTGAGAAAGAATACTGGAATTCTTTCTAACCATCACCACAAAGGACACTTCTAGTATCGGAAATGTATTCCTGAGTCGATAAACTATGTCAATTATGACTTGGTTTAAAATAATACTATGGACAAAAGATGCTACCCCATCACTTTCAACTAAGTTTTGCGAATTATTTCACAATCACGACATCAAACAAAAGAGTAAATTCCCACATATTGTGTGGGGAATTTTAGTTTCGATTGGATTGGATTAAATTTAAACAATTATGTGGTAAGTGTAATAAATTTGTCGTATAATTGATGTACAATTTAAGAAAAATGACCAATTATATAACAAATACAATACTTACTTTATAATTGATTTGACTCGATCAAACTAATTGAAACGACAATTTTTCCTAATCTACCGTGTCTAGTCATACACATACAGTCAAGTAGGATCTGCGTGAGATTCACGAACTGAGCGGCTTGTGCACGTGATTTCAGGAGTATGGGATATTTAATCTTTGTGGGTGTGTGTGTGTGTTTTTATCTGTGATGTTTTCATAATAGAGGAAAGACAAACAAAATTGTTTGGTAATTGTAGCAGACATATGTTTGGTTCTCATCACAATAGAATTAATTATTTTCACTATCGTATCATTGTACTCTAATCATGTTCAATAAGTTCTTCATGTTTAATAATTGGAGAAATGACCTTTTTCGTTCGACAACTTACGATTTGTTTACTTTTAAGTCTATTAATTATGGGATTTTGAATTGTTGATCTCAAAACTTTCTAGAAAAGTAATAATTTTGATTTAACGACACATTTTCGTTATATATGTTAAAATAAAGTACCATGTGCTTAGCACGTGCCCTTTAGAACCTCGACACTTTTAGTCCTATATGTTATAAAATTATTTCACTTTTGACCCCATAATTTTAAAAAAATAGCACTTTTGTCCCATGCACTTAATGACCGCATGGCTTTTTCCGTTAAACATCTAACGGAAAGGTTTGTTTCAGTGAACTTTAACCAATTGAAAAATTTATTTTGTTAGACGAAAGTAAATCAAGAAATATTAGATATAAAATTTATGAATAATTACACTAAATCTCAAACGAGGGAAGTGTATTTATCCATTTTCATAAAGATAATACTCAATAGGATTTGTGGTAGAAGGTGTTTTCGTTTATTAGATTGAGCGAAAGAACGTAGCAGTGATGATTATCCTTTTGGTATTGGGTTACAAATCCATAGGAGCTATACGATTTTATACGTCACGTCAAAGTCTCTTTTAGCTCTAATCATTTTATCACTTGACGGCAAAACGGAACCAGTCACAGAGGACCAACTGATGAAGAGTTGGACGAGCTCATGCTAGAACAACCAGAACGATGTTGGAGATTGACTAGCAGGCCGAGTAAGGGATCATGGTAGGGGACTCCAGGATCCAGTTTGGATCGGCTGATGTGCGGGGAGGGCATACAGACCATAATGATGCCTTTGTTTGTTTCAACCACAGTAGCTATGCTATTGTGCAAAGGATCTTTGTACATTGTGGCGGCTCGGTCGACATCTGCTTCTATCAAAGTATTGTCAGATGGATCTCATTGATGTTCGGTTGGTTCACCCTGGCCCTAAGCCAAATATCTCTTCTCCACTCATTGGGGACAGAGATATGTCCTCGAGTTACAACGTCGTACTCGGAACATGCCTTGAACACCACAGGAAAACAAAGTTCCCTGCTGGAAATGGAGTAGGAGAAGTAGGAGGTGATTAATACACAACACACAAGTGCTATGTAGAGTATATCAAAGGTGGTGTTACAATATGTTTATAAACCAATTGCTGGGATTTTGTAAACTATTCTAGCGGTCTTTGTCATTGATGATGTTAACTATGGAGAAATGAGAAGGAATCGATACAAACATGGGACGTAAATAAGCAACGAAATTGATAAAATAAAGCATGAAAGGGATCAAATTTCACGTTAATCTGGCTCGCTCTTAGTGCACTTGCACACCAACTAGTTGGTGTAATTATAAAGAGAATGAACCTCTTGAAAGAATGGAATGTTCTGGCTTGAAAAGCGCACCTCTAACAAACACTTTTGTTCCTTTGTCCATACAAGAGCAAAGTTTATTCTCTCTTTAGCAATTTCACACCAACTCTAACTTTTGTATCTCTTTGAGTCCTGCTAGTAATTCAAAAGACTATATCTAACAACACTTACTAGAAGAATTATAACATTTTAACCATGGTTAATTTCCACTATTGATAACAAATAGTTGTAGTAAATAATTATTGACCACGGTCACGCAATGGTTTTTGGTCGTGGTTTTTGTGAGAGTGGTTAAAACATTTGCCATGGCTCAAATGTTTTTACCATGACTCTTAGCCGTGACAAATAATTTTCCATGATGAAAAAGCCAGTTTTTTGCGTCGGTTTTATTTTATCGTAGTTAATAGTAGTCATGTACCATAATTTTTAACCATAATCTCTAATATTGTAGCCAATAGTAACTTTTTTTTAGTGATTTTTATGAAATAGAAAGCATTCCAGATAAACTCAAGAGAAATTTGAATCAATTCATGTTCTTGAGCTCGAAGTGGAAGAGTGAAAATATCTCTTAATGCTAGCAATCTTTCACAATTTAAAGGTAGAGTATTCTGCATCAAATACACAACATACTAAGTGTTAGTTGGTTTCTTGGTGGATTCAAGAAGTGAGAGTTAGGGATTGATTAGCATCTAACCAAATTGTCAGGAGGCATCCGACCTGTGAATGCTATTAGAGGAGCGATGTTTGGAGTTCTATGAATTTGAGAACGATCTAATTTTGTGGATAGAAAATGGTTGGGAGCATTTTTCTTTTTTTTTGACAAACTAAATCAGTAGAAGTGCGAAGGTATAAATTCGATTTAATGTTGTCGTGCTTATTTTTGACTCGCCATGATTCGTTATTCAAAATGGCAAAGGCTTGTATAATTTCAATTACGCATTATTATTTAATTGTTAAAACTTTTAAATTCTATTGCGCCTCCGTACGTATCAAAGTTCAGTGCATATGAACACAAAAAAATCTAATAGTATGGGATTTAGTTCTCGGATTTGGGGAACTTCGAAGTCACATACATGTGATGGTTGTATATATCTTCGGCTTGGCAAGAGATCAATGTGCCTTTGACGTGGTCATTATAAGCCTTGCTCAATACAATCAAAATATATAATGAGGATGGTGTGTACAAAGATAAAATCTGTCTCTTGTCATTAAAAGACAATTGAATCTCCTATGTACTCTGAAATGCATTTGAAACTATTTAAGTCTATTGCCTTGGTGAATGGTTGACTCCGGAAAGGTTCTTTATGTCGATCAATTGAGTAAATGCGTCTCGATTATTGATCATAGTTGTATAGTCAAGAATGGGAACCAATGCTCAATTTCATGTCCTAGACTTACACTAGGAGACAACTGATGGAAGGACCATACATGTTTGATACTCGAGAGCCTAAATGTTCACTCTACATTCACCTAATTTATAGTGCCATTGACCATTACTAGGCGGTCACTCATGGTAACTGGCGTTTTTGGATTAATTATTAATCAAAGGGTTATAATTCTCTTAGATTTAATTAATTAATTATATTAGACATAACCTCAAGTGAGGATGAACTTAAAGTGTCACACACAAATCACTATAAAAATAATAGAATTCATTCTAGAAAACATAAATTAATTTAGATGGTTTAAATTAATTCATAAAAGTTATAAATGATTAGATCATTTAATGGAAAAGGTCCATTAGATAGATGAACCAATATTTACTTGATTGATTTAATTAAATTTGAGTTTAGCACAATTAAATTGATTAGATTAATTTAATTAAGCTTGATTAGTTAATTGAATTAATTAATTTAAGAAGTTGGGCTTTAGTTTATTTAATTATATTAAATAAATGATGGGCTTCTGTTGAATTTTGAATTAATTAGATTAATTTAAAATATTCATTAAACCTTTGTTGTTGGGATTGAATTAATTTGACGGTTAAATTAAAACATGATTGATCCACCAAAAATGTAGTCTTAGTTGAATTTGACTTAGTCAAGGTCAAGGAGGTGTTCCTCTTTGAAGAGGAGTTAGAGACCAAGTGGAGTTCTCGGAGATCCCCACTCTGCCTCTAATAATTAATACACACTAGGTTTGTATTATTTATGATATACTACTATTTATCTTCGAGATAATTAATTAGTTTTTGCAAACTAAATTTTCTCTCTATTTCTCTCTTCTCCAAAAAAAAAAAAAAAAAAACACCATTAATTATGTCCATCTCAATTCTCCGTCTTTATAGTTCTTGAACTAGATTTCAAGGTTGGAACTAATAGATCCGATTCACTAATCGATAGTGCTATTTGGATCCGTATCTCCCACGAAATCAGATTCTGTTGTTTATTGTTCTATCTAGCAGTAGATCGTGATTTTTACTTCCATTCTATAGGATGGACAAATGTAAAATGGGTCTACATTGATCCCTATAGAAAGGAACAAAGCACGAAACAGTTTCAAATGAAATAAAAGAAGTATAATCTGTGGTTTGCTTATTTGCAATTTTGATTTTTGCCTCAATCCACCCACATGCTTGTTGCATGATTTATGTTATTTTTGTTTTCATTTTAAGTGCTAAACGCCTGAAAAAATCAAAATGACACCCCTTTGATTCGTATTAAGTTTGATTTAATTTACATTTCGCTGCATTATTCGCTTTTCCTGGTCATACCGATTGCTTTCAGTAACCTCTTTTACTCCAACTCCATTTCCAAGGGGGAACTTTAGCTTCATGCCGTTGGTGGAAACTAGAACATAGAAGGCGTTCGAGGCAGGTCACCCTAAAATGTCATTGTATATTGAAGACATGTCCACTATGAGGAAGCGAATCATCTTGGTCATCCTGTTGGGCTTCATACCAAGTGATAGTGGAAGCAAGATTTGTCCCAAGAGATGTATTACTACTCCTACAAAACTATATAATGAGGTGTCTACCAGATCAATTGGGGTATTGATGAGCTCCATCTGCCGATAGACTTCATAAAATAAGATACTTGTTGAGCTTCCAGAATCACAAAAATGAATTGAACAATAGAAGTAGCTAAAGTAGCAGAAATGGCAAAAACATCATTATGGGGTAAGTGAATTCCTTGTGTATCAATAGGTCCAAAGTGGATCGTGGGATCCTAGATGGGTGCTTTATGGTCAATCTTTATGATCGTTCTGGCTGCACGGGCATGTGCATTGCTGGCTCTATTGGAGTTCCCATAAATAGGTCCTCCAACTATCATGTGGATCACCTATTTGATATGTATGTTTTTGGAGCTTTGCTTCTCAACATGAACTTTTTCCTATCGATGTTCCCTCTTGGAAGGATTAGTAGGCCGCTCCTTGCTTCCATATGAATCTCGCTGGTGAGGCGCTCCTCCGCTGTTTGCAACTCCGATCTATGTCGAAATAGTCTTTTAAATAACTGACTTAGATGAATCTTGTTGTCTCTTGCCTCAGTTGGCGGAATCTATTTCTATCATGTCTATATTCCTTCGTACTTTTAGAAATATTTAGATTTGGGTACTTGCAGCCCTTCTTCAGCAACTTTGGATCACTGCAGAGCAAGATGTTTGTCTATGGCCATCAACATCCTTGTTGGGCTAGTAATGAGCGGGGTGGAAATGCTCTTTTTTTGGGTCGAGGGGGTTAAACCACCCTCGAGTTCACTCGTATTCCAGTGAGATAGGCCAACATCAACCTTTTTTTTTTTTTACTAACGAACTAATGCATGGAAAGAGAGCTAAACTCTGCAAAAGAATGTATTGATCCAGTTGGGAGCTAGTCGAAGCATTCTTGGGCAAAGTCGATTAGTATTATAAGAAAAACATGGTATTTATACTATAAATATGGTTGTGCAGTAGGGCTGCATTTTCAAACTTACGGATGTGTTCAGCAGGAACAACAATACCAATTTAAGTAGGTATGTATGGAGTTGCGCTGAAGTGAGCATAAAGTTCTTTTGCCATGATGTCAGTGCTGAAAGGAATACCTAGCTCTAGGAACAGGGTTTCATTCCTTACCTTTATGTGGAACTCCACCACTTCCTTCTTGATAATCCTATTGGAATAGGTGACCAAAAACCAATTAGAACTATTTTAAGTAATGTTAACCTGATAAATATGGTAAGTATTCATGTTTGACGCATGTATCTGTTGTGCTTACCGAATTACATCAAACACTACTTTGACGTCACAACAGATGCCCACAAACCACTTAATGACCCATGTAGTTGGACTGCACATTGGATAGCGGCTATGAAACCAACTTTTGAGGGTTGGTCTAAAATGTTCCAAGTCAAGGACCATGAGATTGGGCATTGAGAGTCCTACTGAGACTTGCACTGTGTATTACATTATTGGATGAGTGCCGTGTTTCATCGGTGACAGATATTGGGCGTCTATGCAAAATCAGTGGGTTAGTTGATAAAGTGGTCAACTGACTGAACTGATTTGCGGGGATCATGATATGGAAGCCTTAGAGGCTTGGTCGGTATGACTTGAGTTCTCGGCTCCAATAGTACGGGAGTAGTCCTCAGATTTGAGTAATCACGACAGTTACGTGTATACGATGACTGTATTTTGGTTCTGTGCGAGAGGTGATTGTGTCACAGACATGATCATCATAAGCCTTATCCAGTGCAGTCGGAATATATAGCGAGGACGGTGAGTTCCAAGTAAAGGATCCGTCCCCTTTCAGTATATGACAGAGGTATTCCTATGCACTTGAAGATGCGTTAACGCTCTATAAAACTGTTGCTACAGTCGTTGATCGAATAGAAAAAAGAGATTTCTATGTCGAGAAACTTGGTGTAACGCGATCTTAAATATTAAGTATAGACGTCTAGTCCAGGATGGGAGCCGACACCTAATTCCATGCCCTAGACTAAGGCAGGGAGATGGTAGACGGAAAGACCGCACCCGTATGGACTCGAGAATCTAAAAGTTCATATGGATATTTGCCTAGTCTCTAGTGCCATGGACCGTTGCTAGACGGCTATCCATGGTGATGGGTTTTCTTGATCAAGGATTAATAACAGTGTTTGACATTAGCCCAAGTTTAGCTGAAAGGTGAACCTAAATAGTCCCACACAAATCACCGAGAAGGAACGAAGAATTAATTAAGGATTAATTGCATAAGTAATTTGATTATCTACCAATGAGAGTGATCCATTGGATGGAGGAGCACAAGGATAAAATAATAGGAATAGTTTATATTGGGTTTGCCCTTATTATTTGATAAGTTAGAGTTATTAATTAATAAAGGCTTATTGAATTTATGTAGTTAATTAGATTAAATATATAATGAGCTTAATTAAGTGGATTTTAATTAAATTTTTAATTAAAATTAACTGAGCCTTGCATTCTCCATAAAATCGGCCAAGCACCCTAAATTAAGCTTGTTGGAAAATTCTAGGATAGGAAATAATTGGCTAACAATTATCACTTTTGAAAAGTGCTATGTTAGTCATTCTTTATTTGGAATCAAGAATATATTACTTTATGGATTGTAGAATAAACCAAGGCACATTCTAGTACATCCATACAAGGTATATATATTACTTATTTGGAATAACTAATAACATTACCCAACACAAAATAATTTTCCTACCTTAGAAGCTCCCATTGGCTGCCATCTCTTTTTCTACAGTTTACACACTTGGTGTATTCTTTTCTCCCTTATTCTCTTCTAGCAAATCGAGTTAAGGGATCCTATATTCCGATGTGTATGGAAGTGTCTTTAGAGGGCTTCTACGTTGAAGTATTGCATAAACGAATCAACAAAAAGAAGTTCAAAACAAATCAAGAAAAAGATAATCCTTGATTTACGTTTCTTACACTTCTCGTTTTAATTTTACCATGAGCCATGTTTTAGTTTATTGTGTACTTTATTAACTACATCAAACGCACGAAAACTCCAAAGGTATACCCCTTGGAATCATGGTTTTATCATATTCGGTTTTTAATTTATGAATTTCTTAATTTACCGCTTCCGCTTGCGCGTTCCCACCCCGATTCACTCGCATTTTCTTTGCTTACAGATGCTATATCTCAAGAGGTTCCTAGTCAATCACCTTCTCACTATTGGGGGTAAGTCAACCAATCAGAGCACATCGAGAGTAGACCTATCAACTCCATGCTCAACAGGAGTGTTGAGCTTCTCTTGCTGAGTGGATTGTCCTGCTCTACTGGTGGTTTGAACAATAAATTGGTGGGCTGCTCACAGAAGAGCAGGTTGGCGGTATTAGGCAAGGGCTACTGGATTTTTTGGAAGTGGGGGCGTTGAGGCCCGCCTAGTGCCTGTTCTGAAGGTGGAACCGAAAGACCTATAGTGAGGAGAGAAGTGTTTTTCTCAAAAGAGTCGTTATCACATCTATTGTTTGAGCTAACAATTTCCCATGCCTTTAGCTTTAGTGTTCCCCTAGACGATGCTAATGATGCGTGCCGGAGCCCAGCAGCAGCACAATGATTGAATGATTTTCAAAAACATCTTCAAATCAAGGGAGAACTAACCTACAAAATAGGGGTAAGCACTCCCATTTTAAATCAGTAAATTGATTGATTGAATTAATAATTAGAAAACTTTAAAATAACGTAAGAATAATGGTGTGATAAATAAAGTTTGGTGATAGAACATTGAATATAAGTGAAAATATGCGTGTGGTTGCAAACATTGCGCAAGGATCTTATTGTCAACCAAGAGTAAAGAGTGTACGAGAGTATGTGACATGAGTTATCATTATGACTGCAACATGCCTCTATTTATGGTTCGCTTTGGAGTAGAATTTGCAGGGTTTAGCTAACTAACCAAAAAGGGGATTGAGATTTGGATTTATCTGGATAGAGGTTTGGACACAAGCCAGATCAACCCGAGTATAGCACCCCCTACTCACTACATCTAATTATTACTATTTCATCCTTTCTTTAATCAGAACTCATTCTATAAGTAATTCTCTTTCAACCCATAAAATGAATTCTAATTTATCAATATAATATATATATATATACACCACAAAAGGTAATAGATATCCCCGAAAGTTTATATTTATCCTCACTAGATGTCCTCATGTACATAACCTCAAGTAAAATCATACCACAACTTAAAACACATATCCCGATAAAAGACCAGAATATTTAACAACCCAATAATAAAAAACTCTGGCTTCATAAGTCACGACTGACCCACCTAATAAAGACGACGGCACAACTCGAAGTCCACTGTGGCTAGTCAATGTGATCTATCTCCTCAAAAATACGTGGCAAGGAATGAGCTGCCTACTCAATAAGTATAGCCAATCAATTTATATATATACACAGGCAACAATTCACGTACATGCAGTCACATCGACAATAGCCATTCATCATATAGCAACCTCAAATATAAGCAGTAATACATACTCATAACTATAAATCAATCCATGACATAATATTCGACATTATCGTTTATTAGTTAAGGACCCCACTTACTCTAATTGGTGCACATCAGTCAATAGTTTCGCTGGCCATCATCATATCACATACAACACAGGATACCCGTTGTGTGATATCCCCACACTCTTTTACTTCAGCTGTGTAGCAATATCAGCACAGGACATCACAATAAACATGGTACCCCCACACCACCCCAGTGTGTAGCTAACAGCACAGGATATTCCCCGCTGCCCGCAATACCCCGGTACCCTACGCGCCATGGTACCTAGCTTAATTCGTATATTTTTCATATCACATTATCAATCACATCATCATCAATCGCATTTTCATAAACCATTGACTGTGTTCCCAACTAGGTAAGCATCATCTTTTATTTCAATTCACGATCATCATTCTTTTTTTTATAATAATTAAGATAAAATGTGTCATTTGAGAGGTGCAGATCAAGCCAGCCTCAAGGAAGAAGAAGAAGAACAGTGAACAGAGTTTTATCACTTTTGCTGTGCTTTTAAAATCGTGTTTGTAAAGTCACGTTTTTATAAGTGACTTGTTTATTTCCTAGCAACTTATCTAGTCAGTTTATTCTGTTAGGAAATGGCTCTATTAATTGAACACTTCCCGGTTCCTTCAGATATCAGAAATAGACTCTTTCTTCTCTGCAAACTCACTCTGTCAAATGTCTCTCTCAATTCGTATTGCTTGGTTCCATTTCAACATGGCATCAGAGCGGGTTGAGCTTTGAAACAGTAAAACCGCAGTATCAGTTTCTTGAATCAAGAAAAGCGCTGACAAAATCACTATGGAAGAAAGAAACTCTAACATAAAGAACCAAGGAAATGATAATCTTGGGATCGCTCTTGTGTCAGCACCATTAGATGGAAGGAACTATCTTTCTTGGGCAAGATCAATCGAGATTGCCCTTGGAGCAAGGCAAAAACTGGGATACATAGACGGAACGTACGAAAAACCAACTGAAGGGAAGGAGGCCATGGAACAATGGAGGAAGAATGACTACATGGTTGTATCCTGGATTCTCAATTCCATTTCAAAAGGAAATGCAGAAGCCTTCCTATATGCAAAATCAACTAGGGACTTGTGGATGGAACTGAAAATGCGGTTCGGTGAGAGCAATGAGCCCTTACTGTATCAGATACAAAGAGATATCAGCTCTATATCGCAAAGAAACATGAGTGTGGTAGAGTACTTCACCAAACTCAAAAGACTGTGGGATGAACTAATATCCCTTAATCCATTACCCGTTTGCTCTTGTGGAGCAAGCAAGAAAATCTCATACAGAATGGAGGCATATCAATTGATCCAATTTCTGATGGGACTTGGCGACCCATATGACCACGTAAGAAATCAGATTCTACATAAGGACCCCTTACCCACTGCTGCAAAAGCATACTCTATGGTACATAGAGTGGAGAAACAAAGAGAGGTTAATTCGGGCATAAGTGAAATTGAAAAAGAAGGGGTGATGGCAGTGCAAGTTCTGAACCAAGAAGACAGTCATATGCAAAGGGAAACTTCAAGAAAGCTCCCATGGACAAGAAACAGTTGCTGTGTGAACATTGCAAGAAGAGGGGCCACTTGAAGGAAGGATGTTTCGAGCTGATAGGATTTCCAAACTGGTACAAAGGCATCACTGATAAAGGAAAGACCGGGGGAAAACAATTAAACTTCAGGTCCATGAATGTAAGGGCAGAACAAGAAGCTAACAACCTGCTGACAACTCTCAACACTAAGGAAGACAAAAGATTCACAGAAATTGTGAAAAGGGAGGTACTGAAGGTAATGCAAGACCAAAGCAACAACCACATAAGTTCTAATTTCTCTGATTTTCAAGGCTATGTAGGTACTATCCCTATCACTAGTGGTGTGTCGATTATTGATAGTGGGGCTTCAGCCCACATGTGTGCTTCCATAGAATTTTTTTAAAACTGTTATGCTCTTAACAATGAAATTTCTGTAAAATTGCCTAATGGATCTAGTCAGCAAGTTAAATTTGTAGGGGAAGTTCACATCAGTGAGAACCTCATATTGAAACATGTTCTGTATGTCCCTGCATTAAGACATAACTTACTTTCAGTTAGCAAGTTATGTGAAGATGACCATTATAGTGTTCTTTTTACCAATCACACTTGCATTGGGCAGGACCCTCAGACTAGGGAAGTGAAGGCCATAGGTAGACAACAAGGGAGATTATATGTCTTAGACCAAAGACCACCAGCTCACATGCAAAATGGCCCTAAGTTGTCCACTAAAACTCAAGAAAATGTACCATCTGCTATGTGTAATCTGAACAAATGTAATTATAAGGATGATCAAGTGTTATGGCATAATAGATTAAGACATCCCAATTTTAATGTCTTGAATCATATGAAAATCTGTAAAGGTAATGCCACTCATGAAATCAGATGTGAAGTATGCCCTTTAGCAAAATTGCATAGAAAACCTTTTTCCTTGAGTGATTCTAAGACTAAATCTGTTTTTGAGTTGATTCACATTGACATATGGGGTCCATACAGAAACTATTCCATTAATAACTTTGAATACATGCTCACTATTATAGATGATTTCAGTAGGAGCACTTGGGCTTACCTCATGTTGCATAAATCACAAACTCAGTCCAAGCTAGAACAATTCTACAACATGGTGTTGACTCAATTTGAAACAAAAATAAAACAGATAAGAATTGACAATGGCACAGAATTTATTAATTAAGAATGTCAAGATTTTCTTCATAATAAGGGGATTATTCATCAAAGAACATGCATTCACACTCCACAACAAAATGGGGTTGTGGAGAGGAAACATCAGCACCTTCTACAGATTGCTAGATCACTATTGTTCCATGCTAGTTTGCCTCAGAAATTCTGGACTGAAGCTCTGTTGATGGCCACATATCTTGTGAATAGATTCCCTGCGCAAGGCCTTAATTCGAAAACTCCCTATGAACTGCTCTATAAAAGAAAACCTACATATTAACACATGAAAGTATTTGGATGTCTTTGTTTTGCTGCTAATGTCTTACCTTTTAAAAGGAAATTTGAACTAAGGGCTGCAAGGTGCATGTTTCTAGGATATGTTCAAGGGATAATAGGATATAAAATCATGAATTTGAGCACTGGAAAGATACATGTCAGTAGGGACATAATTTTTCATGAAGAAACCTTTCCCTTTAAAGGAGTGATTGATGATAATTTAGATATAGTTTGTCCTCTTCCCACTGTTAATGACATTACTGAAGATGATTATAATGAACAACCTATCTCTGCTCATCCTGAACAAGAAAGTAGGATTCCTTCCCCTAGAAGATCTAGTAGGCTTACTAACAGACCTAGATGGATGCAAGATTATGAATGATATAGTGGTGAGGATGCTGCTAACTATTAAATGACTCATGTTCATAACTGCTTTGTAGAGAAACTCACTAACATGCAGGAACCCAAGGATTATATGGAGGCTCAAAAACAACCAGAATGGAGGGAAGCCATGAGAAATGAAATCAGTGCCTTGGAGAAAAACAAAACTTGGGCTCTGACAGACTTGCCTCAGAACAAAAAGGCTATTGGTTGCAAGTGGCTTTACAAGGTAAAACTTAATCCTAATGGTACTATTGAAAGACATAAGGCTAGATTGGTGGCCAAAGGCTATAGCCAAATTGAGGGAGAGGATTACAATGACTGCTTTGCACCAATTGCAAAGGGTTGCAAAGGCAGTCATTGTAAGACTCTTCCTTGCAATAGCCATAGGAAGGGGTTGACCATTACATCACCTAGATGTGAATAATGCTTTCTTGCATCGGTATCTTGATGAAGACATATATGGAACCTCCACAAGGCTATGAAGTCCCATTAGGAAAAGTATGCAAACTAGAAAAGTCCTTGTATGAACTGAAACAAGCTTCTAGGAAGTGGAATGAAGAGTTCACTGGAAAAATGGAAAAATTTGACTTTGAACAATGCAACCATGATCATTGCTTATTCACAAAAGGTGATGGTGCTAATTTGATTGCTTTACTTGTGTATGTTGATGATATACTTATCACTGCAGCCTCTGAAGAAAACATCATGAAGATTAAAGATTACTTGGATGATCTCTTCACTGTTAAACATTTAGGAAATGCTAAATATTTCCTTGGTCTTGAATTGGCTTACTCTGAAAATGGATTAATTATTACTCATCATAAATACACTCAAGACATTATAAAGGATACAAGGATGAGTAAGGGAAAACACACTACTACACCATTGCCCCCAGGATTGAAATTTTTCTGCAGATACAGGAGCTGCACTTACAGAGCCTTCCAGATATAGAAGGCTAGTTGGGAGGCTGCTCTACTTGGGATTTACTACGCTAGACTTGTGCTATGTTGTTCAACAGTTGAGCTAGCATTTGCAGCATCCTTGTGAGAAACAAGGGGATACTGCAATGCATGTGGTCAGATACCTAAAAGGGAGTGTTTCTTCAGGACAATTTTTTCCTTCAAAAACTAATTTCTCACTTAAAGTTTTCTATGATGTAGATTGGGCTGCATGCCAATCAACAAGGAAATCACTTACCGGTTTTTGCATCTTTCTGGGAGAAACTCCCATATCATGGAAAACGAAGAAGCAAACTACGGTGGCAAGGTCATCAGCTGAAGCTGAATACCGTAGTATGGCAAGTATCACCTGTGAGGTAGTTTGGATGATCTACCTCTTACAAGCGTTGAATGTTGAAATAAAACTACCAGTGCCTTTCTTTTGCGATAACAAGGCAGCACTACATATAACAGCTAATCCTGTGTTTCATGAAAGGACAAAACACCTTGAGATAGACTGCCATGTAGTGAGGAACAAGTTCAAGGAAGGGTTAATGCCTACCTATGTCATTTCTAAACAACAAATTGCGGATATCTTCACTAAGTCACTGCCATGCAACTCTTTCCTGCATCTGAGATCCAAGTTGGCCCTGGTTAACCTTTCCCCAAGTCCAGCTTGGGAGGGGAGTGATAAAATGTGTCATTTGAGAGGTGCAGATCAAGCCAGCCTCAAGGAAGAAGAAGAAGAACAGTGAACAGAGTTTTCTCACTTCTGCTGCATTTTTAAAATCGTGTTTGTGAAGTCACGTTTTTATAAGTGACTTGTTTATTTCTTAGCAACTTATCTGGTCAGTTTATTCTGTTAGGAAATGGCTCTATTAAATGAACACTTCCCGGTTCCTTCAGATATCAGAAATACACTCTTTCTTCTCTATAAACTCACTTTGTCAAATGTCTCTCTCAATTCGTATTGTTTGGTTCCATATCAACAAATTACTTCCTCAATAATAACTTTCAATTCGATTTCATACAACAATCAATTATACGATCACGTCATCATACCATTATCACGTCCAACTATTACAACACATATGACACATAGTAGCAATTCCACCGATTTTAAAGTAATCTAACAAATAATCAACAACTAATTATATAAACAATCAATATACGAAAGCCACGGATAATAATATAAAGTCAAGTCCACGTTCGCATCCAAGAAATCAATATATATTATATATACAATACTACACATATAGATATATATAAATCCAATTAGCTATACTTACCTTAAATTCCGAAATGCTTCGATTTCACGAGCGACTACTCAACCCTCTACTTTGTTGTCACGTTCTATAATAGATTATTATACGTATAATCAATATATTTAGAATATTATAACTCTAAATAAAATATTATATGTTCGTACATTTTCTACCAATCTTTTAGTATTCCACTTATATTAAAGTCCAACCCCTGTTGTACCTTTCTTTCAAATAACTGCCTTTTCTAAGCTTCTCAAACATATATTTAATTTATCAACTAATTCATAAGAATTCATTTAATCAAACCCCTTATATATTCATAACTATCATTTTTAATAACATCCGTAAATTATATTATCGTTAAAATCTCATTTTTCCTATTTCATAACATAATATTTCTTAAATATAATTTTCCGAGACATTTTTATGAGTTTTCTATCGATTTATCGCTACTATATAATTTAATTAAACAACAATACATAGAATTACGTATTTGGTTAATCATCCGATGGAATTGTGTAAATTAGCTATAGTAATAATTAAATCTGACAAATCTAATATTTTAATTACCCAATTATATCATTTTTATAGCAAATGTGATATTTAATTCAACATCAATTTAAATAGCCAAAATCATAAAATATTTTGATAAAATAGTACACCGTTCAATATAAACTATATTTAATAAAAAGACGAATTAAATAATATAATTATGTAAATTAATAAAAATTCAAACATAAATTACCTGTTTCTTCTTTCGCCCGCGAGGAATTGCAAATTTCTGAAGTAGAAATTTATATATATGTATATGTTATATATAGGTGTAATGAGAGAGAGGAGAAAGATGAGAGGTGGCCGCCACTCTCGTCCACTCTCTCTTCTCTTATCATTTTATATATATATATATATATATATATATATATTTATATATACACATTATAAATAAATACTATTATTATTATTCTATTTATTTAATTAAACTTTTCTCAAAATACCCATTACGTCCTTCCCAATTTTCTTAATTAATATAATTTGCTTTCAAATATTATAACAAACTCCAATTTAATCCGTTCAAGTTTTATTATATCTGAAATTCAGTCTATAATTTGTTGACTAATTAAATTTAAATTTCTAATAATTATCAATCACTCTCCCAATTATGTGAAAAATTCTACGGACGTCATACCGAGTTCTGCAGAATCTGTTTTACTAGCTATTGAAATGTAAATCGTTGTGGATTTAGGGGTTTATTGGAGATTTTTTAGTATGATGTGTCCTAACATGTTAGAAAAATGTATAATATGGAACCCCTACTGTCTAATGAGTCATTCTACTATATTGGACTTATTTTTTTTACGTACCAAATTAGTGTAAGTATAAAAATAAGGAATTTTGATACTTTATTCATGGACCAAATGGGTCAAACTTGCTGATGCTCAGTGAAGAGCCACCACCGTTACCTTGGACATTAGAAAAAATGATTAAGGGGGTATCATACATATTGTAATACTATTTGATATTTTTAAATAATAGTACGTATTGTTAAAAACTAATTAAATTTTCAATAATTTATTAAATATGTATTCTCCAAATCACTAATTAAATGATTTTAACGTAAGAAAATTAAAAAAAAAACATTGAAGTCGTTACTCTAAATAACGTCCACAAGCTATTTATGAAAAAAAAAAATAAAATTAAGACCTTAATTATTTCCAATACAAGACTCCAAGCTATTAATTAAAAAAAATTAAATTAATACAGCTCAAGATTTATTTAAAAAAAAATAAAAGTCTTAACTTCTAGTAATGATTTCCAATAGTTTATAAAACTTTTAGTTTTATCTTATTTTTATGAAATTTTATTATTATTACAATATTAAAATAATTAGGCCAAATATGGTCCTCACTCCTCAGTCATTTTCGAGCCATGTTATATTGCTGGTTTACAATTTCTTTCCCAATTAGGGCTCTTCACTCCAAAACCTTCCTCTCTTCTGAATGTGAGACGCGCACTGAGCTGCCCCAAATTGAAGATGAAGCTGAAGCAGTTAGAGGGCCTTCTTGGTTCCCTTCAACAGTTCGAAACTCCAAAGGTCTCTCTTTCTCTCTCTCGCTCTGTAAATCTTATTCTGTGCTCTTTTGTTGCTTAGTATGTTTGCTTTGTACAAGACTACTGCTGTATGCTAAGTGCAATGGCATCCTCTAATTGTGTAACAGATTGAACTGGAACAATATCCAACTGGACCCCACATTGCGTCTCGGTTGCTCTACACTGTAAATATTCTCTACACCCGATTCTTCTCTTTTTCTCTAATTTTCTCAAGTGCCCTTTTTGGTCATATACTATATTGATGCACTTTTTGGTTGTCAGTGAATTTTAAATATTGTAAATAGTTCCTTTATGGGTACTTAGATTCCATCCTTTAGCATAATTCAGGCAGAGAATTCATTTGGGGATGTGTCGGATAAGGTGGTGGCAGATTTTGGTTGTGGGTGCGGTACACTTGGACTGGCTGCTGGTCTTTTGGGTGCAGAGTAAGTAATTGGTTTCTCTCTTTAATCTGCTTCCTGGTGGGTTTGAATGTGTGCACGTTTTGTGGCCAGTTATGTTGTGTATCATGAGGCTTATTGATGCTTCTTTTCATTGACCAGGCATGTTATTGGCTTTGATATTGATGCGGAGTCTATTGAAATTGCATCCTTAAATGCAGATGAGCTAGAGGTACTTGGATCAAAAACAATATATTGTGTGATTATGCTGTTGTTTATTTTGCTTAATCTATGATATCTTCTGGGTGCTGTTTTGTCCTAATTTTGTCATTCAATTAGGCCTTACGTTCTAGTTTATAATGAATCTCAAAGTCCTTCTATATTAGACATTTCGCACTATTATATGACTCTTTACTTTTCTTGATGAATTTAACTTGCAGTTAGACATGGATTTCATTCAATGTGATATCAGGAACTTAAGATTGTCAGGTAATTCTTCCTGAAGAAATTCACCCCCAACAAGAAACAAAAGATTCATATTATAGTAATTAAATTTAAGATGAAATGTGATGGTTGATCCAAAAGTTATTATGGGAATATAACGGGAAGCTCTCATATACTTGGGACTGGACAAAAAATGTTTCCATTCTATAAGAGAGAATGTAGCCATCAAAGCATCTTTGTTATAGGTAGACATCCTGGATGAGAAGTAAATTAAAATGCTGACAACTGCTCTTGACTTTTGCACAGATCGAGCTATTGATACTGTAGTAATGAATCCTCCTTTTGGGACGAGGAAGAAAGGAGCTGATATGGATTTTCTGTCTATGGCTTTGAAGGTGCGATCGTGAACTACATTCTGATTTATCCATAATGGATATATCACCTTCTATTTTGCTCCATGCATTTGTTTTACTTCTCTGAGAAATTGACAAATTGATGTCAGGTGGCTTCTGGAGCAGTTTATTCCTTGCACAAGACCACAACGAGAGATGTAAGTTCGCTTTTCTTTGGAACGTTTGATTATTTTGTTGTTTCTCCATTAAATGTTCTATCAAAAAATTTCTTCTGGAATAAGGGTATAATTTCATTATTCATATTGCAAATAAATCAAATATTGGTTCTTCCCAAAGTACAATCTCTTGCCTCACGATGCTTGTTATTTGCAGTTGCAAGTTTGATTACAACCTTTGTGCAATATTTAATTCTCCTTATTTATCGCCAGTTTGCTGGGTCTAATGACTTTTTCCTTCTATGTAAATATTGAGTTCCGCCTTTGCTCCTAGTCTAGTTCTCTGGTGCAACTGCTTTTTTCCTGGTGCTGCTATTGTGATTGTCTTTGTATTTTATCCTATCCGGCTGGCAAAATGAGACCGTTGGTTTATGAAGAATTAATTCTCTCATTTCTTTTTTCTATCTTAGCACTTTCATGGAACATGGGTGAGCTTTATTCCCTTACCTGAATCAACTGAAGATTCTCCACCGAAATGGATACCTTGGAGCTAACTTTGGTTTATGAGGGAAATGGATGCAACAGGAAATGTAATGGTACTTCTGAGCAAAATAGTTAGATACCCAAGTATGATCGAATTTTCCAAAACCATGCCAACAGTAGTTAAAGATTACAAAAGAAGAGGATCACTGGAATTTTAAGGTTAAAATTAATACAATAAAAGCTAGAGGCTATGGGAGTTGTGATTCTTGATCACTTTGCTTCATTTACCTCTTCAATGTCCTCCGCATAAATTTTTGAATTGTTATTTTTTGTTGCAGCATATGGTTCACTGGTCTGTTGCACAGTAAATCTTATGTTCCTGTTGATGTCACTTAGACTTTCTTATGATTGTGCATTGTTTGATTGTGAGTAGAGATATTTTAGAAGCATCTAACCTAGATGGTTTGAAGTCAGTTGGCCCATTAATTCACACTTTGAAGTTCTACTTTTCTGCTCTTTGTTTATAGTTTACTACATCATCTGCCCCCAACATGAAATGTTTCCAAAAGCTAATAGCAAAAACATAAGGCATAGGATATATGACACAAGGTATCTATTTGTGCAATAGTTAGGAATGTACTTAATTTCTTTGCTCTTATACACCTCACCTTTAGATTTCCATGGACATATTCTGTCATGCATGCATGATGACTTTCCTATCTCTACGATATTGTATGATGATTTTAACGAATGTGAGCTTCATATGGTTTCCATCTTATGTTCTATGTGCATTTTTATCCAATTTTTGCCTAATTGTCATCTGCTAAATTTCTACAGTTTTAGCATACCATGATATTTCTCTACTATGTTTAGTAGAATGTGAAGAAAGCTCGTGCTAAATATGATGTGATTTAACTAAATATCTACCTAATATTTTTCCGACTGCAGCACATCAAAAGAACTGCATTAAGAGAATATAATGCAAGCAGTGCCGAGGTTCTAAGTGAGGTACCTCATCTTGACTTACTGTTCCCTAGTGGCATACTTTAGCACAGCCTGCTGATCCTACATTCTTTAGTTTGGTGCTTTTAGCATCCATAGCAAAAATAGCTCGCACCAACTTATGAGACTTCTTGGAAAACTTGTCTTTCTGTAGCTTCGTTTTGATGTGCCCCAACTCTACAAATTTCACAAGAAAAAGGAGGTTGATGTAGCTGTGGACTTGTGGCGATTCGTTCCAAATAACAATCGACCAAAGCATTTGTAGAACTGTAGCAGGTACCTCTAGCTGGCCCGAAAAGATCTTTAAGTATAGCATTTTCAACAGAACAATATTCTGTTGGGCAATTGAGGTTCTTTCACAGACATGATCTTGTAACCAGTATGCAGGGTTGATTTCCCTTGGATATCATGTTTCCCGGATCATAAAAAAACTTATAATTTACTTTGTACTTGACTACTTGTACAGAATATCCTACTCGACACGCCACAAGCACAGAGTCGAGGTGTATCAATTTGTTGCCCTCGTTCCACCTCCTTGCAGGGCCCAGTGGGCAACACAAGACATTTTATTGGTTGATGATGCTCATTGAAATTAGAGGCTTTTAGAAAACACTCCACCTCAGTTATTGTAATTAAACAAAAAATTGATGTTATAATATGTAGAACTACTACATAATCAGTCAATAACTGGGCCTCTAGTGTTGTTGCTGGGGATAAGTCTTGGACGTCTAGAAGATGCATATTCTTGGAGTTTTTGGGGTTCTTGGTGGGTAACCTAAGCCGGGCTGTCAAGTAGGCCTAACGGTCTCAGTTGGACCATGGAGTGGAGACTTTGGAGTGTAATAATTGGATTCCCCAAGTGGGCCTAATAACCACAGTTGTACTAGCTATTAGGCATTTAGGTAATGGTTTCTAGTTGGACCTTCAGATAGGTAGGCAAGGCCTTTAAGTGGATAACTTGTAAGCTGGACTTCAGGTAGGAGGTTACTAGGCCCATGTCGGTGGGCAGAGGTCGAAAAGCTATTGCAAGTCATATTGGGCTAAAGGAAATTTTCGGCCTCTCCGAAAGGCCAGAGGGTATCATATTCAATTTTAGTGAACTTTAATTACAAACAAAAAAGTTAGTGGATAATAAATAATAAAATAAATTTTAATTAAAGAAAACTTCAAATATTAAAACTTAAAAATAATTTGTACACAGCGAGATAAATTTTGAATTGAAATTTTTAATGTAGTAATCAATCTCATTAACAAATGAAATTTATTTTTAACTTAATATTTCAATTCTTAAAAAGTGTAATTTTATTTGGATAACCAAAAATTTTAAAGATTAAAAAGTGATTAGTTTGTAAATGTTTTACTTCACACTAAAGATATTTATAATAGAAAAAAGTAACTAAGTTAATTACAATTATAGTAATGAAAAGATTTATTCTTAGTATTATTTTTTATATATAGGGCATCCATTTTTTAAAGCTGGATGGAGTTGTACAATCCAATTGACCAAAAGAGTCGAGTCCTAATTAAGGTAAAATCAGTTGGACAAAGTGCCCAAAGCTTAAAGAGCAAAAGACCACCTCCTACCCAGTTGAGAAATTTGCTTGCAAACTGAGCTAGTCTACACCTACTTTTTAGCCCGCTGGTGGCTCAAACATGAGATATTTAATATTATCTAAAATTAAAATATGAGATATTAACTAATAATTACAATTTATGATGAATTTTAAATATTTATTTACAAAAAAAAAAAAGTATCAAAACCTACTAAATTGTTGTTTAAGTTTATTTTTTTAAACAATATAAATAAAAATACCGTATTTTATTATTATTGTATAAAATTAAAATAAGAAGATTACTGACTAATTAATAATTCTAATTTATGATGAACTTTGAATATAAACTTGATATGATATTGAATATGTACTTAAATAATATTTATAAATAAAAAATAAAAAAGTTCACGAACATAAAAAGTGTAGCTGGCGAAGGGCTCGACTTGAATATGAGTCGTGTTGTGAGTTTACGAGTCGATTCGATTCATCTTGCACCCCCTAATGCTATTCCGTGAAAATAGACTCCCCTAAGAATTCGAGCTCGACTCGTTTGCACTCCTACATGCATGATAGACAATGTAAGTAGCATGACAAAGAAGGCCATAATGAATTTTACTCTCTATATATAATTCAACATTACAATGAAAAAGATCATAAATGGCCAACCTAATTGGCTTTTTGGTCACCTATATATCCTAATAGTTTAGAACTTTTCCAGTTGACACCTTCTCTATTTAACTGAAATACTTAACCGGATTTTGATTTGGCATTGCATACTACATATTGGAAGCTATATAGCATTCCAATATCAACTCCCCATAGCCATCTACATCAACAAATCCTTAGTTTATCCCAAGTATTCAAGGATGTTCTAGATGGCAGTCCAGTGACCATAACTGGCACACGCCTGATAGCGGTTCTTAATACTTTAGAACAAATGCTACATTAGGCTTTCTACATTGAACAACATACTATAAGTTGTCAAACAACAAAGGCGTAGGGAATGCCCTACATTGTCTTATCTTCCTCATTAGTATCGGTAGATAGAGTCTTGAAATATTTAATGACAAACCTCATAGGAAAAAAAACCCATGTTCAACCCATCCATCTTAAACCTCTTCAACGTCAATGTACGAGACTTGGTGTCATTCCTAGCATCTTTCTGGATCTATGTCCATAGATCTTTATCCCAAAGATATTAAAAGTTTCGCCCAAATCTTTTATGGAGAATTAAGTAGAGAACCATACTTTAGTGTCTCCTAACATTTTAACATCATTCTTAATGAGCAATATATTGTCCACATGAAGCACCAGAGAAAACGTATTAAACTCCTACCGACCTTCTTATACACAAATGAATCATATTCATTCTTGACAAAATCATACAACTTTATGAATTCATCAAAATAATTATTCAATTTCGCGATGCCTATTTGAGTCCTTAAGTGGATCTTTGGAGTTTTCAAATCTTTTTTTTTCGATAAATGTAAATTTCATTTGGATCTTTTCCTTAATCTTTCACTAAACAATGCCGTCTTTATATCCACTTCCCATTTCGTAGTCATAAAACACAACTTATGACAAGTAGGATCCTTTTGATTTTGCCCGTAGTTGACGGGAGAATATGTTTCCTCAAAGTTCTCATGTGGCCTTTCTAATTTGAGTATCCACTACAAAATTCCTTTTTTTAAGAATTGCATTTATCAGAACAAAAACATTTGTTCCGAGGGACGAAAATAGTCTCCGGTAAATTCTCTTGGATAACCAATGCAAGATGGATCTAGTATTCAACTAAACCCCTACTAGTCTTTCAACATATGCAAGACACCACCAGTCTGTCATGCCATTATTATATGTTATTTTGTGTATGATTTTAAATAACACCATATTCAATAATTTGATTGTCGTTTCTAACGGGTAGCACCAAAAGAAAAGAGGTAAAGAAGTGGATCTTTTCATTGATTGAAACGTGTGTAACAAAGTTTGATTTCTCCTTTCAGCCATGCTGTTAAGCCGTGACAATGCAGGAGGTGGCCACTAAGAGAGAGAATCACATTCTCTTTTAAGTAATTCAAGAATTCTCCACTTAAGTACTCACTACCTCGATTAGATTTAATGGTCTTAATTTTACATCCAATTTGATTTCCTACAAAAAAAAAAAAGTTTGAACTCTTTGATCTTTTCAAACTTTTTAAACTTTTACTTGATTAAGTACACACAACTAAACCATGAGTGATTATCAGTGAAGGTTATGAAGAAGGAAACTACTCCTTTGGCTTGAGTACTTAATAGCCAACAAACATCCATGTGAATAAAATCCATCAGATTCATGAATTTGCTACTTTGTTCTACAAATGGCTTTAATTGTCTTTTTCCCCTTTAGAAAAAAATCATAAGTTGACAGAGCATCTAAGTTTTATCTTTCTAGATCCTTAGAGTCAATCAACCTCTTTATCCTATTCTTGAAAAAATAACCTAGCCCAGCGTGCCATGTTTGTATAATTTTTGGTCCTCTAATTTTTTTAACTTTTTGTTGAATATCCATACTCAAATTATAGTCATTAATAATATACAAACCAATTGTTAACAGGGAATATACAAACCAATTATTAACAGGAAAATACAACAGCGTCACAACCTAAGAATTTTTAGTTATATCGATCATGTCTCATGGAACTTCCGTATAAAAACCCTAAAAATTATATATATAATATTCATAAGCCCGGCCTCAATGTCAACGGATTGTTGGGACAGAAAAAAAAAAGTCCCGAAATGGTATGACGATTTGTACCTTTCTCGAATTAGTTTCCTTTTTTCTTTTGGTTGTGGGTAGGGGCAACGTATTTAGTAAATGAAACATCTAGAAGTTTGAGCACTATCATACTCAATAGACGACATCAGATTGCGTCTGTAAGGATTCTGCCCCGATCACGTATGAATAAGAATATATTAATGGATATATGAGATTGCATATATTGCTAGGTAGAGTGTTTGATAATGGTATCAATCTTATAGAATAATCCTCAAGATTTTTTCTTTTTTTTTTGGTTAATAAATTAAAGGATTTCTAAAGTTAGGAGACAATAATTTGATTCCCAGACGCAGAAAGATGGTGTGCTAAATCTTTAAAATTTGATGTACCTGAAAATACGAACAATACAAGAATCTTGTTTCGTATAATATTATTATGCGATTGAGGTTGATTTGGTGTTTGGTAGGATAAAATTTTGGGATTGCTTTAGTGTCTTTGGATTGGAGTAAATTCTTGTCTGCATTTGTGATGAGTTCGTTGTGTGTTAAATATACTGTAAATTACATTGATAGATTTTATCCCCTATATTTTTTTAAAATAGTTAAAAACCTCTCGTCTTTTAAAAATAAATTAAAATCCCCTATGTTTTAATAAGCTCAGCAAAAAATCCCCGGCCCCTTTCATCAGTGAAGGTGAGATGCACGCCCCTGAACTGCGTTCGAACTTTTTTTTTTTTTTTTTTTACGTATTTTGATATTTTTTTTATCTTTAATTGACTAAAATGCTCCTATATTGTATCTAAAATTACTATGGTCCAATTGACTTTTTTTTTTGTATTTATCTCTCCTAAAAATATAATTTTTTATTTTTAAACATATTTATATTAAATATCAAAATAAAAAAAATTACATTAAAAAACTAATATACTAAATTTTATATTTAAATATGTACATGAATATAAATATTAAGTAATTATAGTAATTATAATTTATAAATTAATTTAAATATAATAATTATTATAACTATCTAAAATTAGTCTTAATTAACTAAACTGTATATTTAAATTAATTAAGTATAATACTTATTATAATTATTTGAAATTATTTTTAATTAATTAAAATATATATTTAATTGGTATAATTATTATAGTTATATAAGGGGACTTCTTGCGGCGTGGGTCTTGCTCTTGGGTCGGCTTGTACCTAATGTCTCCACAAAACTTGCAGTATTTCAAATCGATGTTGTCCTTTCAGTACAGCATGCAGCCATTCTGACATGCATCAATTTTCTCAACGGGTAAACTCAAATCTTTTATCAATTTCTTCATGCTGTAGTAATCTCTCGGCAGGGTGTCACATGGGGCAATATTTTATTAGCCCATTGCAATATTTGATAAATGATCGCTCAGAAATATGACCGTCCGCCTTGATATCCACCAACTTAGCAACAGATGCGAATTGAGATTGGGCGCAACCGTTCCACAATGGATGGTCGACAGTATGCACTATATCGTAAAACAGTATGCCAACCCTTACACATAATCATAGGAGCCACCACCATAATAATATGAACTTGCACCGAC
The DNA here is from genome assembly GCF_026168435.1 of Sesamum indicum. NCBI lineage: Eukaryota > Viridiplantae > Streptophyta > Magnoliopsida > Lamiales > Pedaliaceae > Sesamum > Sesamum indicum. The sequence goes on from NC_142661.1 coordinate 15,157,729, forward strand.
ATCAATAGGGCAGGACCTCGTACTATCATCAGGCACACCATCGTGAGAAGAGGAAAAATAACTCGACCCGACTACATAAAAAATCATCATCTGCGCCTAGTCCATCTGTTGTTCATTATCCCAGTGTGAATAATTACCCTCCTCATGAGCAGTTGGGGTTTGCTCTTCTGGTACTGGAGGGGCAGTCAAAGCATCAAAGTACTCCTGCACTCTTTTCTCGCTATGAGAAGTCCAATTATAATATTTTGGCATAAATCCTAGCATGCACAAGTGATAACTGACATTGTCGGGTGTTATGAACTTTGTGCTTTTGCGCTTCCAGCAAGGACACCTAATTTTATCATCATCCATATGTCCATGCTGACACTTGACCTATTTTATGAAAGTCTTAACCCCATCCTGAAACTCCAGTGGTAGACATGCCCTTCCCGGGAGGTTCTTATGATACACCCATCTCCTCAATTCTCGTAACATGATGATATATATATATATCACTACATATTCACACGTGTATATATATTTATATAATTCGAGAACCTATAAATTTGTAATTAAATATTACATTACACTAATTAAGAATACATAGCATATAAGATCAAAAAAATCATAAAACTAAAATGAGTAAACTATAATGAATTTAATTAACAAAAAAGATTAAATTAGTCGTTGTTACCTGGTCAACCAACTTAACAGATGATCAGCAGTTGACGGTCCAAAAATTCAGTAATAATCTACCTAATCAAGTGTATATGCACGAAAAATCAGAATATTGAGTGTGTTTGTGGTTAATAAAAATTTCTACAACAAATGAAATGAAATAAAAACAACTTACAACACAATTATATATAAGATATTTTGTAACGGCTTTTGGAACGATTAATATAGTCCTTGAAAACTAGCCGTTAAAAAATATATTTGTTATCATGTGCACGTTTGGAACGGCTTTAGTAATACTTTCTAGTACAAAAAGCGGTCCCTAATGACTTGGTTTTGCAACACCATCTTATTGTATAGTTTCTCGCTGTGTTTTCCATGGTATTTGTAGCGGCTTATCATTTTTATTCAATCCGTTATAAATATTACACGTCGTTATAAAAAATATATGAAAATAGTAACGACGAAATATTTGTAATATGTTTTGTAAGGGCTAGCATAATGCAAAAATATAGTTGTCCCTAATTTCAGAATAACGACTATAGTTTTGTAACGACTTTAAGGATACAATGATACTGTAACGGCTTCTTCAATGGCTTTGTCCGATACAAAAAAATAAATTGTTATCAGCCCTTCCATGACATCATCACATTCAATCCGTTATAAATACATAACAAAAGCCGTAAAAGCCATTACAAATCTCGGATTTTTTTGTAGTATCATAAATTTTACCACTTGCAGAAACAATAATAATGATCATCATCGTGTTTTTAGATTTTTATATTTGTGGTTAATTTACATTTAATACTATGATTAATTTATATTTGTCATGGTCCAATATGTTGGGTTTTTAGATTTTTATCACTATGGTTAATTTATATTCGTCATGGTTTTTCTTCTTCTTTCATAGTAGTAAACTGTAGACAAAAATCATATTTTGTTTAGTGAAGGAATATTTGTGTATTTAGACATATTAGACCTCAAAACATGTATAATTAATTTTATAACAATATACCTATTGTGAAAATACTAGTAATTACTTTATCTTTTGTGATGTTCTTTTTTAAAAAGTCAATTTGACCTTCAAAACCTTAAAACAAAAGACAATGCGACCAGAAAGGTATTAACTTCGTTTCTCAAGTTCCAGAGGTTGTCCTTTTTCTTTTTTATTTAGAGGAATTTTGTACCTATTAACATATTTTATACACACAACTACATATATATACTGACACTACTTGTATCTATGTCTATGTATGTGTCTTGTGGTGTAGGGTTAAGACATTGCATGTGCCCACAATCCAAAATAGATACACCCCCACGTTATATGTCGAAAATCAAATCATAATCTTAAAGATTAATTAATATTTATCCCAAGTAACCAACATAATCCCTTGTTTCCTTCACTGTCCTTCGTCATGTTAAATAAATATATCAGCGTATGCTGGCACGATAATTGCTAAACTTTTGCCTTTTCAAAGCAACAAATTGATAGAACTTCCGTACCAATTTTGTTGATCAATTCTAATTTCTAAAGATTGTACCCTGAAATTTATAAAGTTATAGATTAATAATTAATTTATTACACCTTTGTTAGTATGTAAAAAGATAAATTTAGACATTCTTTTTTCAAATTTGATATCAAAGAAATGCGATCAGAGGTTAATAATAATAAATGTAATATATTTGATGTGCTTTCTTCACAAACTGGATTACAAATTTAATAGACCAGATTAAAAAAATATTTCATGTGTTATTGAGTGCCACCAAAAACTGAATAAAAAGTAAGTTAGTTGGCTCTAATAAGTATATTAAATCAAGATTTCATCATATTTCGGTTAGTAGCAGAAGAAAGAGAAAGGTATCATTTAATTTTACAAAAATAAATATAAGTTTAAGTTTGGTGTGGTAGTAATCTTAGAAATGTCATATTAATTACAAAATGAAGTCATTCTTTTTATGGTCAAATTGCATATTACCCCCATGTTTTCAAAAGTAATCTAAAAACTCTCTTGTGTTTTAAAAATAAACAAAAATTCCTCTTTATTTTTTTAAATATAGCACACTCGTCCCTCACCATAAATGAGAAGTAAACCAAGGATCTCCATTGGAGATTATAGAGGTAGGAACTCCATATAATCTTATAATTTTTGAAACATAGAACCCAACCAACTTATTCAAGAAATCATTTTTTCATAACGGCAAAAGGTGAGCAAATTTAGTCAATCTATCCACAATTACTCAAATAAGGATAAATTATATTTTTTTATCCCATAAGTGGACCTGTTTTCAGTTTTGGTCCCACATTCAGATCAATTTGCACATTCAGTGCCATATTTGGTTTTTTTTTTTTCTCAATTTTGAGGACCATTGAGGGATTTCTGTCCAATTGATAACGTCAGCTGCTCTCTCTGTTAGTCAATACAATCAAAATAAGGGTAAATTACATTTTTGGTCCCATAAGTGGACCTATTTCTAATTTTGGTCCCACACGTAAATGTGCGAATTGCCGTTATCAATTTCAAAAATAATTATCACCAATTCTGAATTTAATAGAGTATTAAAAAATAGAAAACAAAAAACAAACAACAATAATTTTTTTAAAAATATATTAAAATATCTGATGACATTTGTCAGAATTCTGAACTAATTTCATATAATGGATGAATTTTTTTGGGACGGAATTGCGATGTTAAAATCGACTGAAATGAAAAATTAAATTAGGGATGAATTTTGCGACAAAAGCCGTCTCATTCTAACACAATTTGGAAAGTCTTTACAGATAGGAAGCGTTCCAAAGTTTTTTTTCTCGATTTTCGACAAATCCTCTATCAAAAACACGAGTCATAAATAATAGAGATAGCATCTCAATGTCCATAAAAAATTGGGTCCGAAAATGTAACGTCAATGCTTAAATAGTCCACCCCAAACTCCGTCTATAGCTCCGTCATCTGGACGTGTTTTCCAACCGCTATAACATGTCTATCGGAAATCCATTGCAAAAATTCCGACCGATATGTTTGTCTGACAAAATTATTATCCAACACCACCTTTTACGACGGCCTTCCTTTTGTCGGAAATGCGTCGGTAATTCATCACCAATTTAACCAGCAACAAAAACTCGTCAGAACTACCATTGCAAATTCCATCGCTAAAACGCCATTCTTTTTTGTAGTGTATTCAACATAAAAATACAAAAAAGTTATTTTCCTGGAATAATTTCATAATTTCACAAATTTAAAGGGTTAAAATAATGTAGGAAAAAAACCTTAAATTGACTATTTACCCTATAAAAGGTCAAATTTCATCTCTCTTTTTTGCCGGAAAATGGTTTGAAAAACTAAACTTAGACAAAAAAAAAAGCTAAACTTTAGGAATGATCAAGTCAAGAAATAAACTTTATTAAGAATTAAAGTGATTTTAAATACAAACTTAAAGGACCGATTATTCTATTTACACTTAATTTTTTAAAAGATGAATTATATTTTACATCATGTAAATATAGATATAACATATTTAGTCCGGCAACTTTAATAATAATATAGATAGTCCTATAATTCGGATCACCCTCACAAATTTGGTCTTACTTTCAACACATTAGGTCCAAAGCTTTCACACATTTAGTCCAAAATTTCACACGTTTGGATTAGGGTCTCACATATTTCCAGTTCTTGACATTTGGTTCTGATTAATTGATAAATTTGGTCCTTCCTAGATTTTCTGGAAAAGGTCTTTGCCGTAAATAAACAAGTGAGCCTCATGTGATCGGACATTTGCCAAAACAATAATCTTCTTTCAGTTTAAGGGATTTACCGAGGTGGGAAACAAATGACCAAGATTGTCAATTCAGAATCTTATATGTGTCAATCTCAGGACCAAATTAATGTGTCAAACAATGCATGACCAAATGTATGAGGCCCGAGCCCAAATATGTCAAAATTAAGACAAAAATGTGTGAGGTAGGTCTAAATTATAGGACTACATTTATAATTAATAAAAATATAAAACTAAATGTGTTATACTTTCGTAGTTACATAATTTGCCATTTTATAAAATTATTTGATCTTTCAAAAGAAGAACTTCCGACCATATTAAACTCTATGCAAAATCCGCTAAACGTGTGATCCTGCCAGAAATGTGGATTACATCCATAAGAAAAGTTAATTATTTAACATTTATTTGGAAGACCCTCTGGAAAATAAGTGACAATAATTTGTCGGTATTATCACATACCTCAAGAAAATGAGACACTTTGGGGAGACAGCACTTCAGGTACATTAATATAAAAGCATGCACGATACCGTTTTATAATTAGACCAATTGATGGTTTGTTTTTTGTAATTGCATGAGTTCACATGTCTGTTTAAGAGAATGAGGGATTCACACTCGCAATTTTCCACCACACAACTACTTATGAAGTATGACCCACAATTCATGCCTGGAATAGCTCGACTAGATTTCGTGGTGGCAATTATCTCATTTTTGTTTCTAATACCCTGGACATGGAATATGGATCTGTTGTTTCTAAGATAAACTGTAGTAAAATTCGGAGTTAATAATGATATCCTAAACCGACAAAGATTACACATTATAAATTGAGATAATATATATAAATATATATTTATATATTGATAGGGGTGTTTAATTACACCAATTGAGAAGAACTTAAATAACCCTCCTACTAAGCCAAAGTACCAGCACCCCAGGATCAACGCGACCCACTCCAACAACCCCCTCCGAGAACTTGGGATCTTGGCCATATAATGTCTGACGACTCATGATGTGAGATGGCACCACATATGGCCCTGTAAGTAATGTGTATTTATGGCAAGATATATTTATTTTTTACTATCTCATTTACTATTCCAAATCATTATTCACCATCTCAAATTTAGGCTGACTTAAGAATCAAAGGGTCTTGCCGAGAACCATTTCGGCTAGCCTAAAGTGCTTTTGTCTTTCTAAGGACCACCATACATTTGAGATAATCCAACTGGATCATGGAGTTTGACCCCTAAGGAGCTTGCTTATTCGACCCGTATCATATATATATGTGTATATGTGTGTGTGTGGGTGTATGGATTAATTATTAGCTGTTATGTATTGGCAAAAGATCTTTCCATCTCTAATTGATATCTACGGTTATAGGGCCGAGAATATCTTTCTAAATCCCAAAACATTCGCTGCATGCAGGATTTAATTCTTCGATATATATATACATATGGTTGCTTGGATTCTCATGTTGATCTCAATTTCATTATTTCCAAAGGAATTGCCTTTCTGATGTGGGAATTTTCCCGTGCAGTGTAATGTAATGAAAATTTGTTTAATATATAGTTGTCTAATTTCATAGTTGATGTCTCGCGTGCAGACATGACAATTTCCAAATAGAAAGTTGTCCAATTTGTCTTTGATTGTACATTTTGAAATACTTGGAATTGGTGATCTTCGAGTAAAAGAAGTGTGGTATGAAAAATTTTTTTGGAGTAAGGACGATGAGATATTATTAATTGAAATCAAATCATTATAATTATATTTGTTAGATTACAATAATTATACTCTGATAAATAATATCAAATAAATTAAATTTAACTAACAACAACTATTACAGTAGAATCAACATTGAGAAATAACACACCTACTATTCAATAGACATAACATCCCAAGCATAAAACGAGATTTGGACTCATGATCTCTAAAATCATGGGCCTCAGCTTATTTTGAGCACAAATTCATAATAGATTATTTCAAAATAAGGCAAATCTATGCATTTACAGTTTGTGATTTTGACAACTGGGGATCAATCTCTTGCAATAAAACCATACATAAACTAGATATATCAAATTAATATGTGTGGGATCTGACGTTATATATCTCTTTATTTATTAGATACTTTCTAAAAAAATCTATATCCTTAGGTATTGAGAAAATTACAATTTTGATCCCGTATCAGAAAGGATCACAATTTCAGTCATTTTGAAATTTAATTTGGCAATTAATTAAGTCTTGTAATTGAAGAAAAATGACACATTAATGACAAAATCCATCCAAAATTGCCAAATTTGTATGTGCGCCACAGGTAAACTTCATATTATAGGCAGATTTCCAACCCGCGGATTTTATCCTTAATATGCAAATTAACTATTTTAAATTCTAGGCATAATATTACTAAATTGAATTTCAACAAGATTCTAAATAGGTTCGACATTTCCCTTGTGAATGAAGTCTCGATATTTATATGTACGAGATCGAAAACTGAAAATCAGGTTGAAATTTAGAATGTACCCCTCAAATGAACCCTAATTAAATCCAGCTAAATTGCAATTTTTGATTGAATTTTATTCTTAATATATCAATTCTGTAAGATTACGGAGTCCAATAATCTAATTGAATTCCAACAGATCTAAATCGACACCTCTATAGATAATCAAAACTGCAATTTTCCCATTAAGTATTATTAGATTTCCAATGTTAACATTGTCAAATTTCACCACTTTATAATTAATCCTTATTTGTGGTCCCTGGTCAATAATCACACAGTCAACAAATTCAAAAGATTTCTACATAAAATGCCAATCAACTAAATCAAGTCTACAAAACCTTGAAGCGCGTGAATACATAATTACAATTTTTCAGCTTGAGGACTATTCAATTGCAACCCTAATCTACTTCGTACAATTATTTGCTTTACTTTATTATATTTTTGTATTCCAGAACTTTAAGGGGTGGGGGAGAACACAAAAAAGAAAAACATGGACTAAAGGCGCGTGTGTTGGGTTAGAAATGTTGTCCGAAAACTACTAATTATTGCATATTTAATGAGTTAAAATCAGAGACAATCGCTTTCAAGTGTATTTATTAAATTCTAAATCAATGACCATAAGGCAAGAATATATATAATAGGGAGGGATTTTGATAAGAGCTGTCGAAACGAGCAACAACAGCATATTAATTAATTCCCAAGAATATATATATATAAATAGAATGAATCACACAAAATCTACACACTATCTGATCCAGCGATGCAATAATTACTGAGAGCAAAGTGTTGACAGCTTAAAAGGGGTATCAGAAGATCTCTCTGATTCCATACCAGTTTTTAGTTTCTTTTCCTTTTCTTTAATTTTCTTTGCAGACTACAAATCAAGAAACACAAAAGAAAACACGCAGTAGTAGGTTTGTAAGAAAGATGGGAAGCAATTATTATGGAGAAGGAAACCCGGGGAATGAAAGAGGTTCAGGGTTTTCATCTTCATCTTCATCGTCTTCGTCATCACGAAAAGGGAAAAAGGGCAGTTCAGATAAGCCTAAGCAGCCGCAGAGAGGACTTGGGGTTGCCCAGCTTGAGAAGATCAGGTTGCATAGTCAACTGGGCTCCAATTATCTTCCTCCTGTTCATAACCCTTATGCCCCCAGTTTCAGCCAGGTACTTGTCTTGATTTTCTCCTGTTTTACTAGCTGATAGATTTTCGAATATTCATTTTTCTTTCTGTTGGGGGGATTCGTGCAGTTTTAATCTGTTGAACAAAACTGCAGGAGGATATCAGGCTGCAGACAGCCTACTCATCGTCCTCTTCGTCGTTGTCCCATTCTTCGTCATCCTCACCTTCTAATTATGGCTTTCGGGGACCCCATGCCGTCGTGGTAGGGCTAGCTTCCGTTTTACTTTTTCTTGAAACCTGGCAAACTCAAACAGGGAATTGCGGATCAGGGTTTTGAGTAACAAATGAATTTGAGATTAGTCGATAGATACAGGAGACAGTAATTAATTGGGATTCGTATTCATTCTTATAGTTTCGGTTTCTGATTCTTATCATGTCATAATCATTGTCTCATTATCATATCTCCTGTCCCTTGAAAAGGATTGGATTCTTGAGCTTATAATTAACCCTAAGCCTGAGCCAAAAAGTTTGTACCAGATTCCAAAATTTCTGAGGAAGTGGAACAACACCTGTTAGCTTGGAGGATTGAAAAGAAATTGTGGGCTTAAACTGTACCGTCTTGACTTGTTTTAATGTGCTTTTACTTGCTTATCTTTGCAATCTACCCAACAATGATTAAATCTACCAAACATGGTCTTGTCTCAGATGGGCTTGCCAGATTTAGATAGGACAAATATCAGATATGGAGATACCCAATCCAGCAGTACTATTTCAAGGTTGGTTTTGATTGTTTTTCCTGATATATAAATCAAGCCTTTGTATTCAAATTCTAATAAGATGCTATACACTTACTTGCCAACATATGTTGAGGTCTTGCAAACTGTTTTCAACATTACAAGAAATATTACTTTTGGTCATAGTGCAAATTTGTTGTTAATAGTAATTAACAACGAGTGCGCAACACTATTATCTGCTATTTCAGTAAACAAAGCGAAAACAGTAGTTACAGCTAAGAATCATAGCAAATACTTTAGCCATAGTTAAGGTTACGACAATTGTTGATTAACTGTGGTCTATTTTTAATTACACTGATTTCTTTGAGTTACTATGATTTCTAAACTATACATATTGTAATGCCGGGAAAAATCTATTTGTTTGTATGTGCTGATAGGTTCTTGATTTTGAACTTGCACTTAAACCAGATGGCATTCGGGCAATGCAGGCTTGGGAACTCAACATTTCGTGGAGCCAAGCTTGACTACTAGGCCTTTCTTCCAGCCCACAATTGAGGTATGATCAATTCAACAACGTTCTCTAGATACACACGCACACACGCTAAAAAAAAAAAAAAGGAAATGATCATCGAGAATAAACAACTGAGCATCCTAATAATAGTTGTATATGTTTTTTCTTGTCATTAATTGGATTGTAGGGCTCAATCAACAAGAACAAGCAAGATGGGAACAATCCGATGGGCTCAAGTAGTCAGAACACTGAATCCAGTAGCTCTGAAGACATAGATTTGGAGCTCAGGCTTTCGCTTTAGTTAAACTACTACATAACCATGATTATATATGCGGCCTGGTTGACAGATTTCCTGCTTACATTTGTAAGTTGACCATCAATCTTTAGTAAAAATTCGGCAATCTGCACAAGTTTAAGAAACATGATGTGCTTGATTACAGTTCGATGTTGGAAAGAATGGCATTGAAACTCAAGTTCTGTTGATTGCAAATATTTATAGCCTCCAATGCAGATTTGTTCAGTCATGGTTCATTAGATAGATAATTATTACATTGCATTATTCAGAGTACTTGTGTCGTGGAAGATCGATCCTTATGGTTATCCCACCGGGAATTCGCTTATTGCACCCTCCAATTATACTCAATCGACACCTTATACCCTTAAATTGTATTTTTGGTAATTTATACCTTTGAAATACAACATCCTTGGCAATTTGTATTCGGAACTAATTTCTGGTGAGATTTCCACTTCGGTCAAAATGTGTTTTAAGTTCCATATGGCAGGTCACGCTTTAGTCATAAAGCTCAAAATCATGCCATTTTTGTATCAAAAAGTGTGATTTTGGGACTCTTTAGTATCGAAATCAAAACATCTTTTTAATTCCAAAACGACAACGCACATATGATATTATGAGATTAAAAATACGTAATTATAAATTTTATGAGACTAAAACCGACCATGTGATAGTTAATAGTTGTGGTACTCAAAAAAAATTTGCCCTTAAGGGACTAAAAAAAGCGACAAGCTTGTTTTATGGAACTAAAAACCCTATCCAAAGAAAAAAATCGGCAGTGCCAATTTTTGTATTTTTTAACAAATATGTCGAATTGGTGGAAATTATATAGAGTTAATACATAGAATTTCACTCTCTAAATTTACCTTTCACTCGTCTCCTTCTCTTGTACAATGATGCCCATGTTTACAATATATATATATATATATATATATATGTATATATATATATATAAATACAATATTTTTTTAATATCACAAGATAAAAAAAATAAGTAGAAAATGCGTCACGTATTTTGGAGCTTGCCATCATGTAATTATGTTGTTCACGGATTCTGCCAATACTCCTATGGCTCATTCACAAAAGTTTCAAAATTGTAGATTTTTCAGTCCAATGGGTCCATATTTTAGAAGGCACGGAAGAGAAGATGAAGAGAACGCAAGTTTGGAAGGGAAAGAGATAGGAGTGAGAGGTACATTTGGAGAGTGAACTTGTATTTGTAATTCTATATTATACTATCCAGATACTTATTAAAAATACAAAATTGACCCCACATATTTTTTTCTTTGAATTTTCTGATGAAAGTCTGGTCGGAAATTGGTTTAGGGTGGAAATTGCCAAAAATTTTGTATTTCAAGAATGCTAATTACCCGTCTCCCAAACACAATTATTTTCCGAACTAAATTTTGCATAAAATTTTCTTTGTAAGGCTTCCAACAGTGTCGTTTCGTCATTTTTATATTTCTATATATGGACATCAATTCATAGTTATATAATATATGGGTTTGATTGCATTTTGAGTTCCATATATATTTTAGCATTTCAGTCATGTAATTTGTTAGGATTGTGAATTGGTTCTTCATCTCTTTTAATTATACAATTTTAGGACAAATTTGGCTTTTCAAATTTAGCCAGAAAGTGACATAATAATTTTCGCCAACTTAAAAAGTTCTATCCAAATTTGTCCTAAAATGGTCGAATTAAAAAAAAAAAAAAGATAAAGGACCATTTTACAACCTTACACTACAAAAAATTGCGGGATTTGTACCGGATTTAGAAAGGAATGATTTTTTTTTTTTGCGCTTTTGGAACGGCCTGTTATAAGTGGAATTAATTTGAATTGATATTTGGAACGATTCCTCTTCCGTCCTTATAGACGGTGTTCCTAATATTTAGGAATGGTTGAGCGTGGACCATTCCAAGGGTGAAATGTGTTTTGTAGCACATTGTATATGACCGTTCCTAATTGTGTATTTTAATAGAAAAATATGATTTCTTTGCTTGGAACATACTTTATAGATTTTGGAACGGTTGCTTACAAGAATTCATAACTCGGAACGGTTGCTGGAATATGTTTCACATAAATTTGGAACGATTGTTGTGTCTGAAGGTGATATATTTTAGAATGGTCTTTGGAATTAAAGATTGGACATGCTTTGGAATAGCTTTAGGAATGATTTATTATTTATTTTATTCACATTGTTGTAACTCTTTTAGGATGATTGTTTGAAATGTATCGTTGAATATGCATTAATTTGAACTGGAATATGTTTAGGAATGATTTTCTCTTTTTAGAAATATTTTTTTAGAACTATTTTAGTAATGATGTTTAGAACGGTTTGTTTTTTGAAAATTATAATAGTTTTTAATAGTTACTAAGACCGTTTCTAAATTAGGTTTTTTAAAAATATTTATTATTAAATAATAATTGAATATTTATAATTATTTATTAAACTTAATTATGTATACTAGTTTAATTGATTGAATTAATCTTAATAATGAAATACAATGAACATTATGAAACATGGATAATTACGGAAAAAGTTACTATATTAATCTAAAAATTATCCAATTACAATAAAAAAAAAACTTAATACAACTCCCCTCTCAATCAGCAATATCCATATAGTTATTGTTTGGTGCAAGGGGTTCGGAAGTTGTGCTGGGGCGCTAGTGGACGCTGTCGACTGTGACGGTTTGTCAGTCGAGGAGCTAACCTGCATGGACTTCATCATGGTGACCATCATTATCTTCAGCCTCTCCATTCGATCCTCCATGTCCGGAAGGGGGGGGGGGGGGGGGCGGTGGCGATGGCGATGGTGATGTGTAGGTTCAGCTAGAGATGTGAGCCTTAGGACCAAGACAGAATGCCCAACCTTTATTCTTAACTCTCGATCGCTGTCAGCCACAACTGTTGCTCGGTCATCACTACCGAGGCCTCCGGTTCGGTCGGGGTATTGTGGTCATCGATCGTGGCCTAAAACTGATGATCCTCCATTAGCTTCTTGAACACCTCCTGCAAAACAAACAAAACTATCACAACTTTACCCAAAAATTATTTTAAACAAAAATAAAATTTTTATTATTATGTACTGCCACCTCAACTGCATTCTGGCCGCTGTTGGCCTTCTTTTTGTAGTGTCTGGCAAATAATTCCATCTCCTTAACAGGCCGACGAAGCTCTGCCTCTTGTACAAGAATCAAACAATTAGCATACTATTTGTTAAATAATGATAAAACTTTAAAATCAATCTAAATAGTATACGATTTTAGGCATCACGTTCGACCTTCTTTCATCCACCGCAAGCTTATATTACATATGATCTTTAGGTCCTTCGGCTTTCAAATTGTTTTTTATTTTTTCTTTTATGTCTATCACGATGTTGAATATATTGTCAAAAACTTCTTCTCAATGTGCATGATGTCAATATTGTGCCGTATTAGATAGATCATCCAATACTCGAGCTCCTAGAAGATGTTTTTCTTTATCCACTTATGCTTGCAACTGTAACTAGGTGGGAATGTTAATGGTACTTCAACTGTAGGACTTAACTCTCCTGTCAATCTCTGACGTGCAATCTTTTTTTTCTACTAGGTTCTTAGTGAATGGTTTCTTTTTTGTGCGGTACTGGTTTGGGGGGTGGAACTATCTGTGGCAATTAAAATAGTACGCATTCCTACCATTTTGCAAATGGATTGCACATGTGTCATCCATACAAATTGGACACCCCATAACACTAGCGGTACCATCCAGATATCATAGCATAAGTGGTTAGGTCGTTGACGGTCCACATCAATGTGCACACATCGTGAATGTCTCGTTTTTTGCATTGTCGTGCGTCAGTACACCCACATGCCACAAATTCTGCAACTCCTCGATTAGCGGCTCCAAGTAAACATCTATGATATATTTCAAATTGGAAGGACCAGGGATCACCATTATCAAGAACATGTACTCAAAATCATGCACATTCTTGGTGGGAGATTATACGGTTTAAGTATAACAGGCAATATGAATACGTACGACTGCACTACCCGTGTAGTGCGAACCCATCCGTGCACAAATCTAGTCTAACATTACAAGGCTCCGTAGCAAAATTATGATATATCAGGTCAAAATGTCTCCATGCCTCTGCATCAGACATATAACACATAGATCTCTCCTCCTTTCGATGCTTGGCATGCCACGTTATGTGCTTGTTAGTCACTTCTGAAGCTTACAACCTCTGCAGGTGAGGGGTAAGCGACAAGTTCCTCAAAATGGCATACAGGGCCTTCTTGCTGTTAGGATATCGCTCTCTGATCAGCTTGTACCTAGCTTCTCATAAAGCTTGTAGTAGTCCAGATCATTGTCGTCCTTCCAGTAAAACATGCAACCATTCTTACACACATCAATCTTCTCAATAGGTAAACACAAATCTCTTATCAACTTCTTCGTACTATACTAATTGAGGGGTAGGGTGTGATTGCGGGGCAATATATTATTAGCACATTGGGATATTTGATCATATACTCGCTTAGAAAAATTGGCATCGATTAGCAACCGATGCCAATTGAGATTTGGTGCAACCGTTTCATAATGGCTGAGGTAAGCAGCATGAACTACATCATATAAATAATTCGACAGCCTAGACACATAATCATAGGGGCCCCCGTCGTAATATGAATTAGGTCCAACATCAGTAGAATAAGAGCTCGTACCAACATCAGGAGCACCCTGCTGGTTATAATTAGACTAGAAAGCCTGCCTAATGGCATCGAAAATCATCCTATATGCCTGATCCATCTGCGCCGCATCACCCCAGTACGTACTAGTACCCTCCTCCTCATGAGTAGCGGGAGTTTGCTCCTTATGCAAAGGGGGCGTGGTGACAACCTCAAAGTACTTCTGCACCCTCTCCTTGCCATGGGAATCCCAATTATAATACTCCTGCAAAAAAACTTTCATAAATAAGTCAAACTTACCTCGTTCGGTGTTTCGAAAACTTAGTTTGCACTTTCGACATGGACACTTAATTTTCTTACTGTCCATGTATGTATATCGAGACTTGACCTATATATTTTATAAATGCAATAATACCATCCTCAAACTCCAGCGTAAGACCCGTCTTACCCAACAAGTTCTTATACATCTATCTTCTAAACTGTCTTAACATGATAAATCCTACACATGCATATAAATATATATATTGTAATATTAATTTTAATTGACAAAAGTACAACAAATATAACCAATTGACAAAGAAATGTTCAAGTTGTTACATGATCAAAATAACTTAAAAGATCAACAAAAATTCTAGAGATCTTGAGGAAAATGGAAGAAGATAGTGAAATTAAATGCAAATAAAGGAACATATAGATAGAAAAATTTGGAATAGGCTTTGAAACAAAAAAGTAGCCGTTATAATATAGTCATTGATGCATAATAAGGATTGGGCCTCGGAACACCATGAGGACGATAAAGTATCGGTTAAAATATAATCGTTGTATCATTGTTGCAACTGTTGTTGTAATACCATTTTATTAGTACAGGAAAACCATTCTAAGTTGTAACAGTCTTTTTCCACGACACTTGTAGCACATTCAAATTCTAAAAATCTTACAATTAGGAATGGTATTTGTAATATTCGTTAACCTAAGTACTAAAAGTGTCTCAAATTGTACCTCAGTTTGGAAAGGATTTCAATTGTCAGCTTTTCATCACGTTCTGGATCACGTGTAAGAAAAGTATTTTCTTGTCTATTCCTACTTTTCATAGAGTGTCCCAATATGAGTTACAATACTTTACCGTTACAAGTTTGGAATGAAATTAAGAATACAACTTGTAACACTAATATTGGAAAAGTATTGGTAAAGATCGTGTCATCCCAAAGTTACATAATGTAAAAAAAAAAATGAGGATCGTGATGTCGGTGACCTATCTCCATTCCTCAAGAGTGCCAATTATCAATTGCAATGAGGAATGATGTTTCTGACGGTCAATCAATCTGCCCCAAATTTCATTATTTGTTTTTGTAGTACTAATAAATTATAGAACTAAAATGCCAAATGACTGTAACTAATAAAGGACTAAAAATCCAATTAAGCTTAAATATGAATACATACATATATATATATTGATAAAAAAACTAGTATATATGCATTCTTGAAAATTGAAAAACCTTAATTTGAATATGTCTAGAAATTGTTGCATTTGGATTGAGAATTAGAATCCGAGATTTGTTGTTAATAATTTAAAATAATTTTAATGGATATAATATTTTTCTCTCCCTACATTTAGTTCTACAAAATTTTTCTCAAATGTTAAAACTGTACTAATTTGTCACTTTAATTTATTTTTAATATGTAATATTTACCTCAGTACAAAAAATATGATATTAATGACAAACTATTAAATGATGTGCAACTGATCATAGAATTTTTGATAAAGATGGTTGCAGATTGTGTTAGTAGTGAATTATTGATGATTAGTTGTTATACAATATTTTCAATGGATATGCAAAGTTGTGACAGATTGCATTATAAAGTTCACCAATAGATGTCGATTATTTTAAGAGACTACAATAATTAAGACAAGATAATTTGCAATTGATTTATTAAAACACACTGCTGAGACAACATGTCATAACCAACAATGAGTTCTCGATGTTTCACAATGAATAATATCTCTAAATACAAACTACTATATCCATCTCCATTTTCTTTGCACTAAATCATCAATGCATCATCTCAACGGCTTGTGCAAATTTTTTATGAATCATCTAGCAATTTTTGGCATATAACATCCACATTGGAGCTTGCCAAATTTGCATTAAGGTTAGGGTAAAAAACGTTGCAAGTGATTAATAGTAATGCAAACCACCTAAATTCCCTTTTGATGCACTATCATGATTCACTTAAGAAGATATTTGCTTAGTTTGGTTGCTAATGATCGGCCCTCTAATCCAATCTAATATTTTGTTTATATATTTATTAAGTCCTTGCCTACTTTTTGATTAGTCATATAATAACATTATTTGTGAGTTTGTCAATTACACCTCTATAATATGATACATCATGACAAAATCAATTCTTACCTAATTAAAATATTACCAAAGATAAAAAAAAAAAAAGATAATGGTTTGTTTGACCGAATTTTCTCCAAGTCTTTTATCTTCCAATTACATCTAAGATCTAACTATTTTTTTGTATCCTAATGGTTTCTCCTCTTTTTTGATTATCAAATACAAATTGTGCAAAAATAAATGATGATGGTCCCAACAGGACTCGAATCTGCGACCTTCGACTCATATGACCTAATGACAAAATCAACTCTTACCTAATTATAATATTATCAAAGAAAGAAAAAATAATGGTTTGTTTGACCGAATTTTCTCCAAGTAAGAATCTTTCAATTACATCAAGATCTAGCTATTTTTTTGTATCCTAATTATGTTTTCTCTTTTTATTGGTATCAAATACAAATTGTGCAAAAATAAATGATGATGGTCCCAGCGGGGCTCGAACCCGCGAATTTCGGCTCATAAGACCTAATGACAAAATCAATTCTTACCTAATTATAATATTATCAAAAACAAAAAAAATAATGATTTTTTGACCAAATTTTCTCTAAGTCTTTTACCTTCCAATTATATCTAAGATCTAGCTATTTTTTTGTATTCTTATCATGTTTTCTCCTATTTTTTTTAGTATCAAATGCAAATTGTGCAAAAAATAAATAATTATGGTCCCGGCGGGGCTCGAACCCGCGACCTTCGGCTCATAAGACCAACGCTCTAACCAACTGAGCTACGGGACCAAGTACATATTAATTTCTCATTAACATTATCTTGTCTCAAGTTCTTGTTTTTTTATTTTTTATTTTTAAAATTTGTCGTTAAATTGACCTTAAAGTTATCTTATTTGATTTAGTGTTGCATCTTGGCTTACATCAATTCTTTGGTTTTACAGTATTTAGTTGCAATAGTAACCTTAAAAGAATTTAATTTTATTTTACATCTGAATTAAAGTTTGTAGTATTTTATTTTTATTTTGTGCTACACTAATAATTTGATGTTTGTTTATATTTATACACTGATATAGCTCATTATTTTTCTAGTTGTGTAACTGCTTCGAAATTATTTCTTGTTGCATCATAATATTTAGAGAACCATTGTAGGTTACTCTATGTAGGAAATCTAGACATGCATTTCTTGATTTAGCCGTATAATTTGGCCTACTTCAAGTTTGTGATGCAACATTTCTTTTCATTTAACAATTATATGCTTCCAAATTCTTAAGAAAATCCTATTCACATATTTTTTTAATGATTTGAGCAAGGTGTGTTTTTTGTTAGAGATATAAATATATAACTATACAGAGGTCATGAAAACAAATGGGTGACATATAAATACGCTTCAGAAACTCACTTCACCATTTGATCAATTATCTTGCCCACGGGCTTGGAAAACACTTTGAATAGAGAAATAAAATAATTAAGATATTTATCATTATCTCATGTTGAGTGATGGATCTTATTATAGAACTCACTAAGGTCCATGCGTAATCTGATATTTGAGATATGTCTTTTTACAACTGCAGATGTAATATGGCATTTGAGATATGTCTCTTGGTATGAACAGTGCACATTATTTGTTTTTGTATTTTGTAGCAAAATAATTTTGATTATTTAGTCCGTCTTTGCGATGTCTGTTTGTTACAATGTTGTTTGGTCCAACAACATTTCATTTTTCACCATGTCATTTCTTTTGAGTTGTGTTGTGCATATAAACAAGATTGTTTTTGTTGACTGAGCGATATAATAGTGTGTTCCCAATCAATTTGACTTTTTTTTTTGTAATTTCACTGGTTAAATAAGTGGTAGGTATTACATTACTTTAAAGCAGTGCACTTCTCATTTTTATTTTCATTACTTTGCAATATAAATCTGATACCATTCGAAAATTAATTGGCAAAAGGAAGAGTTAAAAATCAAGGAAGTAGAAATTGTTTCGGTCACGATGATGTTTGGCTAGGAGAGCACATTTAGTGGGAAGAGAAAAAATCGAAGAGTGCCAACTAACCTCAGGTCGCATCCATATATCTGTGTCCTATTGATGATATTGAGAAATAATTAATGTGTTTGTGTTTGTAGATTAATACTTTTCTTGTGTGTTTTCGTGGTGGTAGTTATCAAATTGTTTCTTTGGTTGTATGGTGCATATGTGAGCATTGATTTATGTGTATGTTGTGTGTGTTTATGTATGTCGTATAGAAATCTCATTATTTTGTAGCTGTGCAGAAGTTCAAAGGCAGAAAGCTATAACTTAATGATAGTGCAAAGTATACCGATAATGGTGTACCAAGGTGTTGATGTTTTGAAATAAAGTGAAAAATCAAAAATATGATAAGGGAGTCCCACAGAGTTTTGGTATGTTGTTTAGTCTTCAAGCATCTATTGTTCAAAAATCCAAGATGATGTACATCCTCGGTATTTTGATCGACTTTAGAGTTTAGTAATTGAAACAAATTAAAAATGAATACTGTTGGCAATTATTTGTGTTTTTTCATCGCCGAGAATATTAATTTGGCATCGGGGATGTTATAGTTTTGTCAGTTTGGATTTGAAGATAATGACTAGGAATCATGAGTCTTTTCTTAGCGGGCGAGAGAAGTTGGTAAAATGTTCTCTTTCCCACGTGTGTTGTTGTTTCATTTTGGCTAAATTAGTTATCGAGAAGACTCCTATGTGTATTTTGTGTGTGTTTATATGTAGCATTTAGAAGTTTTATTATTTCATAACTATGTAGTGATAGGACGTGGGAAACCCATAACTTAATCATTGCGATGAAGGAGAGAAGTGCGTAGTCCACTAATAACAGTATACAAAGGCGTTGCTATGTGGAACGAAAAAAAATATTGAAAGTATGTCAGTGGAGTCCATAAGAGTTTCAACATATTTATTTGGTGTCTAAGCAGCCATTGATGAAAAGTTCAAGATGGTGAAGATTGATGTACTCGGTATCTAGGTGGGGTTTAGAGTTTAGTACTGTAGGACAAGCACAATTGAACATCGTCACCATTTGTTTGTGTTGTTCTCATTATGGAAATGGGAATTTGCTCTTGGAGAGTTGGGGAGATGGTAACATATGTTGGTTTATGTTAATGTTGTTTTCGGTTTATTGTGGATAGGTCGTGGCTCAAACGCACGCTGTTGTTTAACAATGATTGACCGGTTGTTGATTATTTTTCGATGCACCAATATTACCTTGTGGAATATATGGTGGTGCAAATGACACTGCTTAAATATTCTAGTAGTTGGGCAAAATTTTGACTGCAAAAAACCTAAAACTTAATCACTGCGATTTATGTACCTAGTGTCCAGGTGCGGTTTTTAGTTTAGTAAGCTTCGATAACTTTTCGCATTTTCAACGCACTCATGCGTCTTGTTTCTAGAAAAATAACCGCTTAAATTCCTTTGGTATGTTATTATTAATTTAATTATGTATAAATGAACACAAAGTTACTGTGGTTGCCACATGCGTTACTGCTCCAATTACTCAATTTTTTTAATTATTAGGATTTTCATTTGATTTATATATTATTTTCCTCTCAATAAATGGAGTATTGTTTTTATCACCACACTACCTACACTTTTTTTTTTGTTGGTCTACGAACCAATTTACGATGAACTCAAATAAATTTTAAGACTAGGCTAAGATAATTCGGTATTCATGGAGGCAATGTCGTGTCAATCTATGAATTTCTTTCTTGCTGCATTTATTTGTGGTCACTTCCTTTTCTTGATTCTTGGGGCTAAATTCTCATAGTTCGATTTGTTAGTTTTCACTGTAATTCAGACTGCATGGTCAATAAACCAAGTTCAATTTGTATTTTGCTCTCTCTATATTTTCATCATAAATAATCTAATTTATGAATGATAAGGCCTATTATTCATGTCAAGAATATATTTTCCTAATCAATTGGACTTGCAAATTCAAAATTATTTGTGTAGTCCAACACAACATAGTTCATTATGTCGTAGTAGTGATTATGTTGTGGAAAATGCATAATCTCGCTTAAATAAATCCTTATTAGAATTTGTTGATTATAATTAGGTCTTTATGATTCTTAATATTATTGGTAGATCAAATCTTGAAGGCGTTCCCATGGTAGATTAGCTCATTATTTTAACATAATTTAGTAATTGATTGATCTAATATATTAAAGGTTAATTATATTTTGCCATCCGAACTATGACCTTTTTACACTTTGCCATCTAATTTTTTTTTTGTCCACTTACCATATCAATTTTACAAAATTTTGCACTTTACCATTTATATAACTATTTTTCAATCATTTTTTTTTATCGAAAAAACATCACATGCTCTATACATGTGCTATTTAATGGTTATGAGATGTGATATTTTTTATATATGCACAACATTTGATGTTTTTACGATAGAAATTCAACTAAAAAAATAATCATATATGTAAATTTTGCAAAGTTAAGACTGTAAGTTGATACAAAAAAAAGAATTATTACAATGTGTAAAATCGGGCATAGTTCGAAAGATAAAAGGTAATTTACCCCATGTTAAATATTCTTTCCTTTTTCTTGTTGTTGTTGCCTCTTCCTCGGTGCTTGTACCATCTTCATGCCTTTGTTGTTGACTCGTTTCTCTTGGGAAGGAACGAGAGCAATGAGAGAAAGAGAGAAAGAGAGAAAGAGAGCATAAATTGGAGTGTATAATTTTCAACAATGGCCCTCTATTTATACATCTTAATCAAAGGCAAAGTTCAACTTGTCTTCTTTTTCATGCTAAGAGGAAAACAAGTTTGATTCTTCTTCTTGCAAGAGGAAGACAAATTTGATTCTTCATTTTTGCAAAATGATAAAGTATTTTGTCATACTATGAAGAGAAATACAACTTTGCTTCTTCATCTTATGAAGAGGAAGTCAACTTAGCTTCTTTTTCTTATAAAGAGAAGTTCGACTTTGTTACCTCTTCTCAAGAAGACAAGTTTAAATTTGTTTGTTCATCTTAAAAGGAGAAGTTCAATTTTACTTTTTCATCTAACGAAAAGAAGTTCAACTTTGCTTTTCTATCTTATAAAGACAAGTTCAATTTTGTTTTTTCATCACATGTTCATCTTGTGGAAAGAAGTTTAAATTTGCTTATTTATCTCAAAAGGATTTGATTTTGCTTCTTCTTCTCAAGAAGACAAGTTCAACTTTGCTTCTCTATCTTCTCAATAACTAACCCAATTAATTATTTTCAAAATTTTCATCATGGATTTGTGTGTGACCCTTTTGGTTCACTACTCAATTAGACTTGGGCTTGTATCACATATACAATATAATTAGCAACTTATTTGCATTAGATTAATTAAATCATATCATAATTTATTATCCTCAATTAACTCCTTAATTGGAGGATAAGCGTTATCATGGGTGGTCATCTAGCAATGGTCTGTGACACTAAATAATCGGTGAATTTTTGTGAACCCACAAGTTGTGCATGTCGTACACACAGGCTCCCTTCATCAAGCCATCTATCTATCAAAGTTTAAGGCACAAAATTCAAACTCGGTTCCCATCCTAGACTTCGATATCTATCTATATATTTTATTGGTGTGTCTCTTCAATCAATATAGAAAACTCTTTTTTCTATTTGATTGATAGTTTCGGCTACAGACTTGTGGAGAGTACACAACATAGAATACAAAGAAGATCACCATCATCTTATGGTGGGCAACGGATCCTTTATTGGAAAATGATAACCTCCACGTACGTTATAAATGCACTAGTATAGGGTGTTTTGATAATTACATGTTTATGTAGCCACATCAGCCAACACCAAGACATAGTCGCCCTATACACAGGGCTACTGTGGCTCTTCAAGTCAAATGACTAATTCATGCACTATTACATCTAAGGAATTCTAGTCATACCAATCAATGCCTTATTATTGTTATCCTATGCGTGACCCAACCCCATATTATCATGATCTAAGGGTTTCAATCAAATGCATACAAATATTATATAAAAAATGATGAAGATGACCAAAGAACAATTCTCAATATTAACATTTTATTGAAAAAAATCATTTAGGATTAATGACAATAAACCAACAATTAACTTAACAGTCACTTATTTTAACAAAAGATGTATTTATAATTTTTCAAAAAATTATTGCATACTAAAAGCCAAAGAAGTTGCTCCTTTCTTTAGAAAATAGATTTCAAAAGTTTTGGGTGATTTCTTTTTCATATTTATAGATGTAATTTAAATTGAGATTTATTTTTGTGTTTTTGGGTAATTTTAATCCGAACTCATTCCAAATTGCAAAGTTTGGTAATTAAACCATTTTGATTAAGATTTCCGTTTCACTTAGGAAATTATGGAAAATACATTTTATCCCTAAATTATTCTTCATATAACATTTAATCTTTAAACTAACAAATGTAATATTTACCCTTTTCAATGAACAAAAGTACACCTCATGTCTTAAATAATTATATTATTTTTAGTATATTTAAGTATAAATTAATATATATATATATATATACATATAGTAGATACATAATAAATATAATAACCAACAACTCAAATATACTTCTTAAAAGAAATTGACAAATATATATATATATATATATATATGCTTTAACCAAAATTATAATATTTTTTAATAAATAAATAAATATATTTTATCATAATTTTAAAGAAAATATATTAAAAAACTGATATTTAAGTATTTATTTTTATCTAAAAATAAAATAGTTAATAACTTAATTTTATCACCAAATTAATAAATTCTTTTCATGAAAATTTCTTGTGTATTTATTGTATTCATTTATTAATTAACTTTGAATTGGTAAAAAAATAAATTCAAACTATTTAACTACTAATTATATTTTATTTTATTATAAATAAAAGATATTTTTTCAATTAAGAAAATTCTAATTAAACTTATAATAAAATATTACTAAAAAGAAGAAATTCTTTGAACTAAATATATATATATAATATAAGGATAATATTGTTACCTAACAGATAATTGAATGGGCAGAGTGTATTTTACACATAGATCATTTTTTTGGTTTGTGAGAGGTAACTGAACCAATCTAATATTCTATTTGTTTCACATTTTCAGGAAAACTGTCTTTTTCTTATCCCCATATGTAATAAACAATTTGTTGGATTAAGACGTCTCCTATGTATACGTCATTGTAAAATTAATTCTTAAGGTCAGTTTATTTTGATATATAAGTTTGTATGAAAAAAATTAGTATATATTTAAATTGATGTATGAGGGCTTGATATGAAATCTAAACCCTATACTAATTATTATTATATTTGAATAATTAATACCATATATGGAGGTGGTATAAAATAGTCCCAAACTTGTATTAAAAGAAAAAATGATCATTATACCCTTAATATTTGACTGAATAATAATAATAATAATATTTTTGTCTATTAAATTTTTGTAAACAACAGTTTAAAGGTTTTTGTCCTACAAAAAATATGTGAAGTCATTGAATAATTCTACTAGTTATTTAATTCGATGCTCGAAGTAAATGGGTCTAACTATATTATTTATAATATTATCAAAGAGGAAGAAAAACAATAATCAACGACGGGTTGACCGGATTCTGCTCGATGACATTCGCCTTCCAATGAAATCTAATTAGTTTTTTTCCTATGTATTTTATTTGAAAAAAATACCACTGTGCAAAATATAATTCGGTTATGATCCCGGCGAAGTTGAAACCCGTGACCCTTGATTCATAAAACTACGTTCTAACAAACTGAGATACTGCACTATGATAGTTTAAATTTAAAGTATTCTATAAATTTCAATACAACCTAAATAAATTTGAATATTGATGTAAGTTCGGACTCATATTTCTCATTATTTCTTCAAAGTGGGTAGTTCTCATGAAATCATCTTCCATTGCAGCGGAATATTTAAGGGAAAAAGAAAATTTTCTTCCTATAATTGTGATCTGAATTTCTTTTGGTCTTATAGCTTTGGTAATATTAAATTTAGTTTTTTATCTATTAATTTTTTGTAGATCTAGTCCATTAACCTAATTTCGGACTCTTTTGCTATTTTGAAAATAAAACTTAAGAATCCATCATTATTATGCTCTTAAAAGACCCAATATGCTTTCAAAATAAAATTAAGTCTCCATATATTCATACCTTCTAGTGAGCATTAGTTATGAAATGCAAAATGAATGAAAATGGACTAAATTTGCTCTTTAAAAAGTTCTGTAGAGGTAAAATTGTCCGAAATTAGGTTAGAGGACTAACACATTTCTAAAAGTTACAGACTAAAACTAAAATACATAGGCTAAAAAGGCTAAAATCAATAGTAGGCAAAGTTAAAGAACTATATAAACAAATAATTGTTTCGGATATTTAGAGACGTTCTCAGGTTTGTATATATGGATGCGGACATATATACAGTTATTTCTTGATTTTTATGATGTATTTGGCAAAGTTTATTTAAAATATCTTATAAGTTATTATATTTAATAAAAGATTTTAGAATCTTTTAAGACGTTGAATTTTATTTTAATAATAAACTCTTAAAATATTTTAATAGAATAAAATATTAAATCTTATAAGAAAAATTTCCCATTTTAGAAGATGCTGTGGTTTTTGGCATAACAAACTCTTACATTGGTAAAAAGTCAAATAGGATATTATATCATTAGAATCAGGTAAGTGGTCGTATCATGACATGTTTTGCCTCTAAATCTTTTAAAATACATTCATAAATATTACACAATTAATTTAATTCCCAAAAAAATTAAATGATAATCATTTTTACAATACATATGAAAAAATAGAATGATTATTACTAAACTTTTGCATCAAAATAATGTACATTCGCACTAGACAAATATATATTAATATAGATGAATAATTGATATTTTCTTTGTTAATTACAATAACTATTTTTAGTTATATACTAGTGTAATTAAGTCTAATTACAGAGTCAATGCATTTGTAAAATTACAGGTACACTCCCTAAAAGGTCTTAGTATAATATGCGTCTGCCCTATGTAAAATTAGAGGTGCACACATTGACGGGATGTTAGTATAATTTACTTTATAGGGTATTTGTGTAAAATTTTGTTAGTGAATATAGGAGTGTACTTGTAATTATAACTACAATCTCAAGAGAGTACTTGTAAATTTAGGATTAATTACATTTTCTCATCCGAATTATGATACTTTTTACACTTTGGCATCTAAACTTTTTTTGGTATTAACTTGTCATCTCAACTTTACGAAATTTTGGACTTTGTCATTTATAACTGTTTTCCGTCCAAGTTCTTTGTGAAAAAAAGATCACATACAGTGCACATGTGATATTTAAGGGTTATGTGATGTGATATTCTTTATGCACAACATATGATTTGTTGGGTATAAATGTCAACAAAAAACCCTCATACATGGCAAAATGCAATTTCAAAATATTTCACAAAAAAAATATATATTATGTAGCCTCGTATTCATCCTCGTCAGTCTCGTAGTCATCGAAGCTGTATTCATCATGCTCTTTATCTTCATTATTAGTTTGACCAGCTTGAGTTTGTGAAGTACCTGTACCTTGCTAAGGTGCAATCGAAAGATCGACCACAATTTGTAAACCATTGGGATCACGTAGATCGTACGACAGATTGTACTGAGAATGCAATTTTAGGGACTGGTACGACTTCCTCCGGCTGATATGCGATCACAGTCGACTTGGACTCATCAACAACTCTCCGAGCTTTGGTTTTGCAAACAACCATCCAATACGCTTTGTCACTCTTCATACTTGGGTACTTAGTGTAGTATACTTGAACTGCTTGTTGTGAAAATATGAATGGCTCATCCTTTTGGTACACCTTTTTTAAATTTATATCAACGAGGTGATAGCATTGACCTTCATGCCTCTTACTGGATGAACCGAATGACACTTAAACAGAACGAGATGCAAGTTCAGAATAAGTGGATATGTCAATTGAATGATCCCTTTGATGATTCCATAGAAGTCATTGTCTTCGTTTGTATACGATGAACTTTTAACACACCACACAATTCATTGTTGACTTGCTGATATTGTGACGTTCTGTGTGGAAGTTGTACTCGTTCACAAAGTAACAAGGCACCGACATCACTTCTGCACTTGGACCCCAATAATAACACTTGAGGAGCTCGTTGTCCGTGTATTTCAACTTGGGATGTACCTGCATGTTCATATATTAATTAGATATTTTGAACTTAGACACAACGTATTTTTAAAAATTCAAAACAAAAAACGTATTAACTTGCACGTCGTTTGAACCAAATTCTTGAACTCAGTCGATACAAGTCAATCAATAATTGTGTCGGTCGAATGGTGATGCAACTGTTTGTGGCAGTCAATCTAGCACGCCTTCTTACCATGCTGCAGATAGAATGCCCATATGTCATCCATACAAATCGGGCAACACATAACACCGGTGGCACCCAGGAGCCATCCTACAGGAGGATAGGTCGTTTAAAGTCCACATCAACGCTGCCCACATGATGAATACGTTGTCCGTGGCATTATCGTACGTTTGAACACCCACATACCCCAACTGTAGTAGCTCTTTGATCAACAATTTCAAGTACACATCGATCAGATGATTTGGATTAGAAGGGTCAGGGATCACCATCTTCAAGTATATGTACTTATAACTCGTGCAGATACCAGGAGGAGATTGTACGATGTAATAATAACGGGCTAACATGAATAAATACAATTGTACTGAGCGTAAAGCACAAAACCGTGTGCAAAGACCCAGTCAAGCATTATGCGGCTCTTTCACAAAATTGAGATATGCCTGGTCAAAATGCTTTAAAGCCTCAGCATCGGATGGATGACACATTGAACCCTCATCCATCTGATGTGTGGCATGTCACATTATGTGCTGGATAGTTTCCCTTGAAGAATATAATCTCTGCAGATGGGGAGTAAGCAACAGGTACCTAGGACGGCATACGGGGACTTCTTGTGGCGTGGGTTTTGCCCCTAGGTCGACTTATACATAGCGTCCCCACAAAACTTGTGTACTCTATATCGACATCGTCCTTCCAGTACAACATGCAACATTTTTACACGTATCGATCTTCTCAAAGGGTAAACCCAAATTCTTTATCAACTTTTTCGTGCTGTAGTAATCTCTCGGATGAGTGTGACCCGGGGCAATATTTTACTAGTCCACTGAAATATTTGGTGATATGATCACTCAGAAATATGGCTGTTCACCTTGATATCCACCAACTCATCAACAATTGTCAATTGAGATTGGGGGCAACCGTTCTGCAATGGTTTGTCGGCAGCATGCACTACATTATAATCATAGGGGCTACCACCATAATAACATAAAGAAGGACCAGCATCAACAAGGCAGGACCTCGTACCATCATCAGGCACAACATCGTGAGAAGAAGAAAAATAACTCGATCCAGCTGCATAAAAAACCATTCGTTGCACCAAATTCATATGTTGGTGTTGCTCCTCAGGCACTAGAGGGACAGTCACAGCGCCAAAGTACTCTTGCACCTTATTCTTGCATGAGAAGTTCAATTATAGTATTCTGGTATAAATCCTCGCATACACAAGTGATAACTAACATCGTCGGGTGCTCTAAACTTTGTGTTTTTGCATTTTTGGCTAGCGCATTTAATTTTATCTCCATTCATATATCCATACTGACCATTTGCCCATTCTATGAAAGTTTTAAGCCCATCCTCAAACTCCAGTGTCAGACTTACCCTCCTAGGAGATTCTTATTATATATCCATCTCCACAATTCTCGTAACATGATGATATATATATCACTGTATTAACACATAACTATATATATCTAACTAATTTTTTAATTTGACGACCTACATATTTATAAATATTACAGTATTACATACACTATTTAGGAGAATACATATAATTCGCATGATATAAAATTAATAAAAAATTATAATATTAAAATAAGTAAACTACAATTAATTTATTAAACACAAGATTAAATTAGTCTCTATTACCTGGTAAACCAACTTAAGCGATGATCAGCATTAGTTGACGGTCCAAAATTCAAGTAATAATCTACAAGCTAGTCAAATATATATGCACGAAAATCAGAGTGTTGAGAGAGTGTGTAGTTATTATAAGAATTTTCACAAATGAAATGAAATGAAAGCATATACCTTTGGAACGCCCTAGATAGCCGTTGAAAATAATTGTTAGAAATATACTCGTTATTTTGTAACGGCATTTGGAACAACTCTTATACAAAAAATTGTTTCTAATGTGACAGTTCTTGTAACAGCGTCTTTTCGTATACTTTGTAATGCTCTTAGCCATTGCCATTGTAACGGTTGATTATTTGACCAAATATTTATTATAAAAATAGATAACCATAGCAGAACAGTAACAACTTATAAATTATAATGGTTTTAGTCACACAAAAAATTTATAACGAGTTTTGGTTGTTACAAAAAAATTCATTTTTATTATCCTCTTAATAACATCAGCAAGTCTTCTCTGTTATAAAGTCGTTACAAAGGCCGTGTGTATTGAAATGACCGTTTTGTCATTCCAAAAAAAGCCGTTACAAATTTTGTCTATTTTTGTAGTGAGATTTTCTTACATTTAGTCCCATATATTTTAAAAAATTCTCAATATTAGTTTCAATTCACTTCCATTCAATTTTTAACGAAAAAGTCACTTGTTCATTCAATTCACGTCACTTTCCGTTAAAAATTGGACAAAAAAGTGATTTGGGATTAACATTGAGACTTTTATAAAATAAATGGGACTAAATGTGAGAAAAGTCTAGCAAATGGAATTAAATTAAAAATGAGCTTAATATATGGGACAAAAATTGAGATTTTTCCTTCTTTCTTTTCTTATAGTTTGTGGTCGAAATTGAAATACTTTAAGACAAAATAATAATTTAATCATAAAAAATAATAAAAAGATCATATAAATTATCTGACATATAAATAATATATTTTGAAGCTATTTTATTATATATATATTAATATAAAGTTTCTCTAATATTTTTATTTTTTTAAGAAATAATTATTTTTCCTTATAGTTGTGGTTAAAGTTGGTCAGAATATTGTTTGGTACCATTAAATAGGATTTTGAAGTCAAAAGTAGCCAAAGTGATGTTGACTAATGACAATTAATGGCAATTAATGGGTATATGCGACGCACATGACTTTTTGGGACTAAAAAAACGTATTTCATGTTTTATGGTATCAAAAGCGATACTCGCTAGAATAGCGGTACCAAAAGCGATAATAACCTTTTTTAATGGTACTAAAATACCATTTTACCCTATGAATAATGTAAAAAGTAATTAACAAGAGTAAATATGTGTAATGTGAAAAGTTGTTAATAAGAATTAATAAGTATATTATTTTACATTTTTATCCGTTAAAAATAATATTAGGATTAATTTAGTCCAATCAATAAAGAAACTTTTTTAGATGATTTGTACTTTTATAGATATTTAGATGTAGATAAACCTTAATTTTTATTTAATCATTCACAAAATAGTTGGTCATGCAAAGCATTTGTGTATCAACTCTTTTTATGTGAAATCTCCTGTGGCTGAAATAAATGTAATTTTTTCGTTATAATTAATTAATATGATAAAAAAAATTACGATTGTGGAATGATTATTAACTATTTTTTTTTTTACAAATGAGACCCAAAATTAATCTTAACTAACATTCATGACAAAAATTATTACAAATATTCATTAATTGTGGTCATAGCTAAAACTATGATAAACACCATTTAATTGTGGTCAAAATATAAGTTTTCACGTTCATATTTTCATATTATTTGACCTTGGAAAATACTATGAACTTATCGTAACCTTTACAATGTTGTTATTCTAATTTAGAAAATAATTTATTTTTTAATAATGAATCATCGTCACTTTATAATTGAGAATTTTTTTCCCCATTTTCCGTAAATCAAATTGAAAACACAAAACAAACATAAAGAAAACGATAAATAGCCAAGGAATTTTTGTTACTGGAAGATAACTTCCGCAAATTCAGCCATGTCAGTAAATCTGGATCTCCTGTTGTGGTCCAAAACCATAATTTGTCAGTATAAAATCCAGCCTTGTTAGGAGGAAAACGAACCACCAGGGGACGAAATAAAAGAGATCCCCGCTCAAGAATGAAGATTTCATCTACAACTAACTTGTTGAAATCTCTGGTTGTTCTGTCCCTCCTCTTCTACTATGCCACCGCCGATGAGGTGAGTCCCCACACCGTCAGCCGTTACCGGAGGAACAACCCGAAACATCGTTCCGAGAACAATGGCCACGAACCAGGCGCCACCAAGACTAGAGGTTCAAAGGCCAAGAAAGGGTTATTTGGCGGTATGGGATTGGGATTCTTGTTTGGCAATGACAGACAACAGACAATGGAAGGAAGCGATGAAGAACTGGACACCAGCGACATTGCCTCCACTGAATACCGCGGCTCGTGGAAGATCGACTCTGAAAATGCTGGAGTTTCTGCCATGCACGTACAGTTGATGCCCAATAACAAGGCTGTTTGGTTCGACTCGACGAGTAATGGTTTGTCAGAAATCCAGAACAACCCTCCTTTCTGCAAGCCAAGGTTCGGGGGAAGACAAACAGATCCTCCACAGGATTGCACAGCTCATGGAGTAGAGTATGACATTGAGACAGGTCAAGTCAGACCCCTCAAGGTTTGGCAATTGTTACTTTCAGTTCTATTTATCATTTTATTAAGGTATATATGTTCATGCATGGGATGAGTAAAGAGTTTATGGTTTTCTACTAATACAAAATAATGAACCACTAAAATCAAATCAAACAAATATGTGAGAAATCATGTGAAATTATAACTGTGGCGACATTTGTAAATTGTCCCAATACACTGTAAAAGTCTTCATGTATGCATTAATATGTGAAGCACGTCTACATCTAACAAAACCTATTCAATAATTGGTTTACTTGCCCCAATATTTTGCGATGAGGTTTGATAAATTCTAACCTAGCTAGGTTGGGTTTATCAGACGTAATTAACTACATCAACAAATGCAATACACGTGCATGCAATGTATAGGTGTATAGTTATAGAAAGTGACTAATGACATTGCAAGTTAATTTCACTTGCTCGGTGATTGATATGATTTAACCAAACTGGTTTCTTTAACAACTTTTGATTTTGTTGCTGGAAATAACCATGAATGAACCCGTTATTGATGACCAATGTATGCATATCTATAGTACCACTTCTGAAGGTCAACTTGAACTTTTAGGCTTTATATATAGCTAAAGTGATATGGTGGAAGGAGGTGGATTGCATTTTCTGACCATTCCCAATTTTCTAATTATTTCAGGTGGGTTCCAGCCCATGGTGCTCATCCGGAGGCCTGGGACAAAAAGGAAACCTTGTCTCCACAGGTGGCGATAAGGATGGCTTCAAAGCCGTAAGAAATTTGAATCTATGCCCAAACTGTGACTTCGAGGAAAATCCAAGAGCTCTCTTTGCCAATAGATGGTATGCTACTCAGCATACCCTGGAAGACGGCAGCTTCATTGTAGTGGGCGGCCGTAACGCATTCAACTATGAAATCATCCCCTCAGACAGCCTGCAATTCACGCCTAGAATGACAGAGCTTGCCCTCCTGGAAGATACTACAGATGATGGAGGAAGAGAGAACAATCTCTACCCCTTTGTCAACCTCCTTCCCGATGGAAACCTCTTCGTTTTCGCCAACTACAAGTCCATTGTTCTCAACCCTAATACAGGAGAGACCATTCGCAATCTCCCTGATTTACCTGGCGGCTCACGCAACTATCCAGCATCAGGGATGTCGGCCCTCCTCCCCATCGACCTCGATATTGATGAAAATTCTGTCCCTAAAATCGAAGTGCTCATTTGTGGAGGCAACACGCATGAGGCATACACATTCTCCGACTTACAGCAGCCAAAGAGAACTTTCCTCCCTGCGTTGAGAGATTGTGGAAAGCTCAATCTCAACGAAGAAAACGCTAAGTGGGAAATAGAACAGATGCCTTCAAGGCGTGTGATGGGGGACATGCTGCTTCTACCCACTGGAGATGTGCTAATGATCAATGGAGCACAGGCGGGTACTTCAGCCTGGAATTCTGCTGACATTCCCAATCTCACTCCGGTTCTCTACAGCCCCAACAAAAAGAGAGGTGAAAGGTTCCAGGAGTTGAACCCAACCACCATTCCCAGGATGTACCACTCAGTTTCCGTAGTTCTGCCCAATGGGCAAATTCTGGTGGCAGGCAGCAACACTAACGCCTTCTACATGTTGGAAAAATACAATGATGATTTTCGGTTTCCTACTGAACTTAGGGTTGAGAAATTTTCCCCTCCATACTTGGATCCGGCATTGGAGAAGTACCGCCTTGAGATATTGGAAGAAGAATCAGACAAGCAGTTGAAGTATGGAGGTGAATTCAATGTGGCGATTGGACAGACCGAAGAAAATGTTAAGCAGTCGAATATCAAGGTCACGATGTACTCCCCGCCCTTCACTACGCATGGATACTCTATGAACCAGAGATTGCTCGTTTTGAAGATGAAGGAAGTAGCGAAAGGGCATATTTCAGTGGTGGCTCCACCATCCGGGACGCTGGCACCGCCTGGCCATTATCTTCTGTTTGTTGTTCACCATGGTGTTCCAAGCCACGGGATGTGGGTGCACATTGCTCAGTAGAAAATCACTTGTTACATTTTGGGGGAGGTACATGATTTTAATAATAGGAGAGGATAGAAAGTTACCTTAATGTGATATGTATCACATGTGGTTGATCAATATATATTGTGACCCTCTTTATTAAACCTGTCTTATTAGCTATCATGTATCTTAAAATTAATTTTATTGTGTAGTTAATTATTTACTTCATTTCATTTTAATGGAAAAACAAAGCTATAATTATTTGGTATGTAAGGAAAAGAGTAAATATTAGACTAACATATCTTCTATTATCCAAATTTACATATACTGCAAAAAAGTTGTTTTATTGAGAAAAAAAAATATTACCATGGAAAACTTGTCATAATTGTGATGGAATTCGCCACAAGTACCCACAAGCGTACCAATATATACTGCAACAAAATATGTCTATTTCCACATCCATAATTTGAAAACTCGACTATTTTGGTCCTCTAATATACATGATAGCTAATAAGACATGTATAATAAAGAGGCGGTTAATATATATTTTTTCATTGGAATCCCAGCTCAACAGGCTGTCGAAATAGATGGAAGTCTTCTCCAAATGCTACAAAAATAAAGCGAACGACAACTAGAGCAACCTGAGGGCGGAACAGGTGGCAGTAAGTACCCGTGCCTACCATATAATTTTTATTTAAAAAATAATTTCATTAATTATTTTTTTAGTTTTTATTTTAGGAATATTCCAAAAACTGCTTGAGGACCAAGCTGCCCATGCCTTGGATTGGGGGATTGAGATCCCGTCATCAGTAGTCTCAATTGTTGAGACCTAGTTGTGGGTCATTGTAATTGGTAGCTGGAACAAGAGTTGAATCTTCGGTCTGGACACAAAGGTCCAACTCCACTATGGCTCCACTGCAAAGAATCGGGCCACCGACACCGACACTATCAGCTACACCAGATTTAAAGACCACTGGACTCAGACTGTGGATGGCGTAGATGGAGGGGATGATGATGTATATGATGTCTCATTTAAGCATCCCACAAGTACCCTTAATAGGCCCAACCTCGATTTTGATGAACCTACCCAGCCAACAATAACAATGTAATTAGTCAGTTGATGAGAATCAAGAAAACACTGCATTAGATTAGGAATTTTTTTTTGGTATTTTATACTTAATTTTTGTACAATTTTTTTACTAATATAATTTTAATTTATTACTTTTTTCTTTAATATAAATGAATTTAATTTTTTTAAGATTAAATTTTAAAAAATTAAAAACTATTAGAAAAAAATAAATTAAAAAAATTTGCGACTAATTTTTCGATGTCTCTTCCATTGTAAAGTAGAAAAAAAGAAGTAAGTCTCATTGGAAATCGACTCAACCATTGCAAGATTCTGCCTCATTTGCGACAAGGTTGGTTTTGTCGCTAAACCGGTCACAGAATTTGTAACGTCTCTCATCGCAAAAGTTCATCCCAAATGAGTCACATGATTTGTGGTAATTTCGATGGATATCCGTCGTGAAAATACATTCAATGTGGTAATCTTTCAAGGATGTTGGGACAGCATTTCCGTCTCAAATTTAATCCCAAAATATTTACATGAAGTATCATATAGTCATCCCAAATCCATTGAAGGGTCCATTGCAAACTTAATTAGAACGAATTTCGTCCATTTGACACAACTTGCAACATGTGTTTCAAAACCATCCCAAATCTTCAGAAGGGATGTCCTTGAGGAAATATTTTCTGACCCTACTATCTTGATGGTACTTGGCCCATCTCAAATGCGTTGTAAAATAAGAAGTATCGTTTAAATACTAGGCGATTCAGTTATAGTTTTCATTTGGAAAATAATTTTTTTTTTGTAATGATGTCTCATTTAATTTTTCTCATAATTTATTATAGAAGGGACAGGAACCCCAAAAGGTTCCTTCACTTCTTAGTAGTTCAAAACAAAAAAAGAAAGCACAAATATCAAATAGAGTAGGCTATAGTGTCAGGGATAGAAAATATGCAAGAAAATTCTACAACACTTCATTGTAGAACATGTTATTACCTAATATGAGATAATTGAATATTATGTTAGTAATGATCATCTGATGATGCTTATTATCTCTTGAAATTTTGTATTTATTTGATTGAATTGGATTGGACTCTTTATGTATATATAACATGATATTGGTTTGAATGTTTGATTTTCTGTTTCCAACAACCCCTTCAAGAGGATTTAAAAAGCTACTTAATGATTGAAGAACAATTTGAACAGAATTGCTAATGCATTTACCAATGGATAAATTATATTTTTGGTCCCATAAGTGGACCTGTTTTTAATTTTAGTAGCACACTCAGACCAATTCGTTCATTTAGTCCCATATGTGAATTTTTTTTTCAATTTCAAGACCAAAGGGGGGATTCCGTTAAAAACTTAACGCCACCCTCAATTTTTTAACGGAATCCCCCCTTTGATCCTGAACTTGAAAAAAATTTCCACATATGGGACTAAATGTGCAATTGGCCAGGACTAAAATTGAAAACAGATCTACTTATGGGACCGAAAATGTAATTTACCCTTATATATGTTAAAATTTAGTTTCCTCATATAAAATTAGTCACAAGAAAAGATACTATTTTTTAGTGACTCCAATTATAATATATTTTTATATTTAAACTATAAATTTTTTATATACTTTCTTAATTATACATATTTTAAAAATATAATATAAAATAAATAATTCAATTTATATATAAAAATAAAACACAAAATAAAAATAAAATAAGAGGATGTTGAAAGACGGTGGAATGATGGACCGAAAAAAGGAGGAGAAGTCACCAGAGGAAGGGAGGTTGAAGGTGGGTGATGGTGCAGAATGACCGCTTGAAGTTGGCTTTCAGAAGTGGTCAACTGGGAGCTAAAGCACGGTGGCCGCGACGAAGACAAAAAAGTAGTAGAAGACCAGAGCGCAGGTTAGGAGATTGGTGAAAGAAAAAATGAAGATAACTCGCTGCAGGCTAAATGGTGATGGGTGGGCTGTTAAAATACTCGTCATTGGACGGACTTTCCAATAGTCGTAGACCAACGTCTAGAGGTCATCAGACGGTGGAGAAAAGGTGACAGAAGATCGAGGCGCTAGTTAGGATTTTTTGAACAAAAAAAATAGAGATGACTCGCCGATGTCTAGGATATTGGCGATGGGTAGGGTATTAAAATACTCGTTGTTAAATAGGCTTTCTAATGGTGGTATATTGGCGTCGAGAGGTGATCAAACAATGGAGATATGGGAGGACAAAGAAACTAATTTAGAAATATACATATGGATATAAATATAATATATATTGAAACAATATATAATTTTCTATATATTAAAATAATATATTTTTAAATTATATTTTTGATCCATAAGTGGACCCATTTTCAATTTAGTCCCACACTCAAGCCAATTGCACATTTAGTTCCATATGTGGATTTTTTTTTTTAATTTCAGGACCAAAGGGGGGATTCCGTTAAAAAATTGAGGCTGACGTTAAGTTTTTAACAGAATCCCCCTTTGGTCCTGAAATTGAAAAAAAGATCCACATATGAGACTATATGTGCGAATTGATCTGAGTGTGGGACTAAAATTGGAAACAGGTACATTTATGGGACCAAAAATGTAATTTACCCTTTACCAACATCATAAGTAGTTGCAGTGCTACAGAAGTAATATACTCAAATTTGATAAAGAGTTTATGGTAAAAGTGTATTGTCGAACATTACAATTTTTATAGGGAATAGAAGGTAAGTGTTATTAATTATTGTAGCACCTACTAGCATACTGTACCTAATTATCACTAATTAATATACCATTTCTTTAATCACAACTCTTTTCTAGAATAATTTTTTATTTAATCCGTCAAATAAATTCTATTTTATCAATATAATATATAAATATTGCAAGTGATAATAGAAATTGTCAAAAACTTATATTTACTTTCCCAAAAATGTACACAACCTAAAAAGGAGATAACTAACCTCCAACTGTACAAAAACTTCAATGCAAACCCGACAAACACTGGGATGTGTAATATACATAGCCCAAAATTTTTGACTTCGGATGTCACGGTTGATCCACATATTCAGAGTATTTACAAATCCATATATATCCTGACGAAGGAGCAGAATAGGAGGATATGTGAATGGATTAGTCATCTTAAGTTTCTGATGGTTACGCATCTAATTTGGCCCGTTGTGTCAATATGAAAGAGTTGAGGATGCACGACATGAAGAGCCATGATTGTCATGTATTCTCGCGAAAGTTGATCCCGATTGTCTTTCATGAAATGCTTCCTAAGCATGTGTGGAGTGCGTTGAAGGAGGTTAGTCTTCTATTATAAATTCTATGTTAGACGACGCTAGGCAACCTCGAGAAAATATTTCCGCCAGCTTTTTTTGACTCAATAGAGCACCTAATTGTTCACCTGTCATATGAGGTGCACGTGGGAGGGCTCATGCAATATAGGTGAATGTACCCATTACAAAGGTAAATACACGACATATTTGGTGAATTTTTTTTAAGTAGTTCTATTGTCATCTGTTTTCTAATAACTATTCGTATAAATAGATTTCTCTGGACTTGAAGAGGAAGGTGAATAAAAGCACATGTTGAGCCGTCAATTGTGGAGGCATACCTTGAAGAAGAATCGGGCTATTCACTTCTGACTACTTTGAGCTGGAGATTCTTTGTAAGTGAAGCAGACCCTTAGAAACGACGATCTCACAACAACCGACAATCGTATCCAAGGGTCTTATTTCAACCATCCTGGCTAAGCAAAAGGTACCTTGAAGAAAAGGTGGCTCAGTGGTTCAGAGCGTCACATCATTGAGATATACATCTTGTGCAACTATGAAGTAGTCACACCATACTAGAGTATGTATATACATAGCAATAGTTTATAAAATTCTTATTTTGAGTTCGAACCTATATATTGATATGTATTCTTTATTTTTTAAATACAGGTCATTTTTTAATGAACTCTACGAGTACTACCATTCAGAGGACCCCAACATTGATCTACTAGTAGCAACTGAATTCAATGATTGGTTCAAATATCGTGTAAGTAGTGTCTTATGAATTGTGTTATAACTATGAACTGGTCAGTCATCAATTTTCTCTACTATGTGCATTACAGGTGAAATTAGAATTGAACTACACGGACAACAAGCTGTTGAAGTTGCATTGTTGGGGTCTTGGTGCGGAGGTCAGAACATTTTTTTTTTACTTTGTGAATGGTTACAATTTTCGCATTGAACGTTATAACATAGGCCAGTTAATTATGAATCGTGGGATGTGTGTTAAAAGCTCATCATATACATACATGGACAGTGACTTCTATTGGATGCTCGAAGAGATAATTCAGTTAGATTATCGTATCTGGAACAATTTTTCCTATTTTTATTTTTTTTAGTAAAAAATGAATATATATTTTTCAGTTAAATTGGAACAATTAGTTAATTATAGGAGCAGTCATTTAATTGTCCTCCATAAACGACGTTGTATTGGGATAAAACGACATCGTTTTGTATATGGTGGAACAGTTGTAAACCGTTTATTTAATTAATCACTGTGCCAATGTGACTCCAAGATGTTATCAATCCACACTACACGAAACGATCTGTTTTGTTAACTTAGGAACATTCTTGGTAATGGTTATTAAATTACTGGCCGTTCCAAAATTGTTCCAAAATTTTCATATATAAGTGACACTCATCAATTTTTTTCTTAACTCCTCCCCCCCCCCCTCTCTCTCTCTCTCTCTCTCTCCTCTCTCTCCCCCCCTCTCTCTCTCTCCCTAAACCCTAAACCCTAAACCGCTTGTAAGTTGTTCCACCCCCAGCAATCCCCCCACCATCACGCACTAGTATATCAATCTCGATGACACGAGGTAAATTTGTTTGAGTTTATTTTTATATTATTTTGTTTTGAAAATCAGTAATTAATATGCCATTTCATGTCTGACCACAAATTTCACAAGCACATCAATGTGGTGGTGCGAGCACACATTTCCCCATCCTTGGGGATGTTTGGAGCACCAACAGTTTTGGTTCGAGAGGCTGAAGGTAATGTATTTTCACAAAATTTTGTATTATATTATAATTTAAATTTTGTTTCAAATTTTACTAATTAATTGTTCTTTTTACTTGATATTATGTAGATGACCTATTGGTGTGACGACCAGTCTATGTTTTAGGTCTTTTACATGTGGGCGGACAAATTCATCTAGAAACGGTTCGCCATCACCCGGAAAGAGCTTGGTCAGGCCACTTTGGCTAGCCAATAAAGTACGGCTCTAGCTCCAGGCATACTGGGACAACACGGACTTCCAGGATGAATCCGCAAAGAATAAATTAAGCCGAGGCGGTCAACGCGGCGTTCTCTACTGTGTACCGCCGGAGATCTTCCTCTGTTGCCATGCACAAGAGAAGATGGTAAGTATTTTATATTATTTTTAAAATTTTGTCATTATTTTAATTTTATTTTGCTAATTGTTTGATTCTTGTACAGGAGCAAAGCTCGGTCGGTCAGTCAAGCAGATGGAATTATTTACCATATGCTAAAAGAAGAAGGCGGACGACGGCTAAAATGGCCCGAGGGCAGCTGAGGTAACAGTAAGCAAAAGTAACAATTTTATTTTTGTTTAAAATAATTTTTGGGTAAAATTGTAATATTTTTATTTGTTTTGCAGGAGACATTCAAGAAATTGATGGAGGATCATCAGCTTCAGGCCATGACCGAGGACCATGATACCCTAGCCAAATCGAAGGCCTAGGTTGCAATGCTCGAGCAGCAGTTGTGACTGGCTGTAGCAGAGGGCAAGAACAAGGACCGTGTATTCTGCGTTGGCTTTAAAACCCACGTCTCTAGCAGGACCTACATGTCACCATCGCTACCACCACCGCTATCCCAAATCCAAACATGGAGGATCGCATGGTCTGACCGGAGACTATGATGGTGATTGGGGGACCATCACAGTCGATCGCGTCCACTAGCGCCCCAACATAGCCTCCAACAAACCCCCTGTCCTGAACAATGACAATATGGGCGTTGCTGATGAGGGAAGTTTAGATTAGGTTTTATTTATTTTTTAAAATTTTTTAATTGGATAATTTTTATATTAATATAATAATTTTTTCGTAATTATTTATATTTCCTAATGTTCATTGCATACCATTATTTAATATTTATTCAATTAATTAAACTCATACATATAATCGAATTTAATAATTAATTATAAACATTAAATTATTATTTATATTATATATGTTTAAAAAAATTAAAACGGTCATAGGAAGTTTTAAAAAACTATTACAATTTTCACAAAAGAAACCGTTCCGAGCACCATTACAAAAACAGTTCTAAAACAATATTCTTAAAAAAAGGATAAAGTGTTCCTAGACATATTCCAATTCAATTTAATTCATATTCAACAATGTATTCCAAACAATAATTCTAAAACAATTACAACAATGTGTTCCAAATAAATGATACATTGTGCCTAATTTCAAATCATGAACAACATTCAATTCCAACGACAATTTCTAAATATATCACCAGCATAAATAACAATTGTTCCAAAATTTCAGCCAAACATATTCCAGCCACAATTTCAAAATTATTCCGAATTTTATTAGGCAACCGTTTGCAAACTTATCAAATTTCTTCCAATCAAAATAAATTAAATTTTCATATTGAAATACACTATTACGAACCGTCACCGACAATTGGGTACAATACCCCTTTCACTTCAGGAATGGTCCACACTTAATCGTTCCTAAATATTGGGAACACCGTCTATAATAACGAAAGTGGAACCATTCCAAATATCGGTTTAAAGTAATTTTATAATAATTGGCCATTTCAAAAGTCAAAAAAATGTATTTACATAACTTAGCCAGCAAAAGTGAACAAGTAAATCAATGAACAACAGAATCATGTATTTACATAACTTATTCAGTTACAATGTTGTTTAGCTTTAGAATTCTCATTTAAAAGAAATCTCTTACAATAATTTTAAAAAAAATATTGAAATATATTAAGCTTAATTCATATTTTTTCATATATAAAATACTAATTAAATTCAAAATTATATTTCTTAACTTATAAAATACCTTATATTTTTACTCAATTAAATTTAAAAATAATATCATCTTTCGATTTATATTTACATGCAACATTCGTGATTGCTACTAGTCCTGGGGGGAGTTTTTCCTGCGAATCCGACGCTGAAGGTGAAGAAGAAAGACTGAAACTGCGTTCAATGTCCTGGAGGAGTTTTTCCTCTTCAGCTATTTAATTATCTTAAGCAATTTATTAATTCAAGCAATTTATACAT
The DNA here is from genome assembly GCF_026168435.1 of Sesamum indicum. Classification (NCBI taxonomy): domain Eukaryota; kingdom Viridiplantae; phylum Streptophyta; class Magnoliopsida; order Lamiales; family Pedaliaceae; genus Sesamum; species Sesamum indicum. The sequence goes on from NC_142661.1 coordinate 15,199,395, forward strand.
TTTCAGTCTTTCTTCTTAATCTTCAACTTCGGATTTGAAGGAGAGAGAAAGTCATTATCACTTTTATGCACACTGTGAGGAGGAAATGGAAAGAGGGGCCTTAATACTGACCCTACGTCCGCATAAGCTGCGATGTCAATTGGTCGAGGAAGATCCTAATACCCAATTACTCCCACTAATTTTTGAGTCATTTTTTGTTCACAAAATTGTCATTAAATTAAATTTTTTAAAACTATCAATACTTGGACTGCCACCCCTTGTATACAGGACCAGTTTTGCAAATTTCCAATTGAAAAATATGCTGGTTGAAAAATTATACAGGACCAGATGATAATTCATAGTTAATGATGTCAGAACTCAGAACAGAACTTCAAAGGAAAGAAAGTAGTTTCCATTTTTAACGAAAGGAACCTTATTTATTTTGTTTAAACATTCACTAAAGAGTTGGTCATGCAAAGCATTCGCTAGTACGTATATAGAGATATCACATTATTAGTGCATGCATTTGAGTATAAAACATTTTCTCGGTGAAATATCTCGCTCAAAGGAATGTATTGTTTTTTTGTTATAAATAATTAATATGATAAAAAAAAATCCGGCTGCCCAATTGTTAGTAGCTATTATTTTTACAAACGAGATCCAAATATAAATTATAAATACAATTTATGGTAAAATTATTGTAGCCAAAACATAGCGAAGTAGTCTTGTTCATTGCGTTTGGCCTTGATAAATAGTATCAACTTATCATAATTTTACAGTGTTGTCATTTATATTCTAGAAAATAATTCATATTTTGTTTTTTTATAATGACTCATCATCACTTTATAATTTGAGAATTTTTTATCCTAGTTTCCAGAAATCAAATTATTAAAACAAACAAAAAAAAACAGAAAAGAAACGAAAGGTAGACGGGGATGTTACTAGAAGATAACTTCCGCAAAATCAGCCATATCGGTCAATCTAGATCTCCTTTTGTGTTCCAAAACCACAATTTGTCAGTATAAAATCCAGCCTTGCGAAGAGGAAAAACGAACTACCAGGGATCGAAATAAAAGAGATCCCCATTTAAGAATGAGGATTTCATCTACAACTAACTTGTTGAAATCTCTGGTTGTTCTGTCCCTCCTCTTCTACTATGCCACCGCCGATGAGGTGAGTCCCCACACCGTCAGCCGTTATCGGAGGAGCAACCCGACCCATCGTTCCCAGAACAATGGCCACGAATCAGGTGCTACCAAGACTGCAGGTTCCAAGAGCAAGAAAGGGTCATTTGGTGGTACGAGATTCGGATTCTTGTTTGGCAATAACAGACAACAGCCAACGGATGAAACCGAAGAAGAACTGGAAACCAATGAGATTGCCACTACTCAATACCGAGGCTCGTGGAAGATCGACTCTGAAAATGCTGGAGTTTCTGCCATGCACGTACAGTTGATGCCCAATAACAAAGCTGTTTGGTTCGACTCGACGAGTAATGGTTTGTCAGAAATCCAGAATAATCCTCCTTTGTGCAAGCCGAGGTTTGGGGGCAGAAATACAGATCCTCCACAGGATTGCACAGCTCATGGAGTAGAATATGACATTGAGACAGCTCAAGTCAGACCCCTTAAGGTTAGAAAACTGTTTCTTTAAGTTATATTTATCATTTTTTTAGGGTATATGTGTTCATGCATACAACATTATAATTCATGCATGGGATGAGTTAAAGAGTTTATGGCTTTCTACTAATACAAAATGATTAAACACTAAAATCAAATTCAGAGAAATATGTCAGAAATCCTGTGAGACAAATGTCTCAATACACATGTATGCATTAATCTGTGGAGCACGTTCACATATAACAAAACCAATTAAATAATCCGATTTACTTGCCCAAATATTTTGCAATGAGAATTTAATACATTTTAACCTAGATCGGGTTTACCTTACCTAACTAATTATACGATAAATGGAATACATTTGTAGTGCGATTGGTATATAATTAATGAAAAGTGATCATCATATCTCACCCACATGATGGTTGATTTGGTTCGACCAAACTGACAACCAATATATGCATATCTACACCACCACTTCTAAAGGTCAACTTGAATTTTTAGGCTTTATATATAGCTAAATTGATATGGTGGAAAGAGGAGGACTACATTTTCTGACTATTCCCAATTTTCATATTATTTCAGGTGGGTTCCAGCCCATGGTGCTCATCTGGGGGCCTGGGACAAAATGGAAATCTTGTCTCCACAGGTGGCGATAAGGATGGCTTCAGAGCCGTAAGAAATTTGAATCCATGCCCAAACTGTGACTTCGAGGAAAATGCAAGAGCTCTCTTTGCCAATAGATGGTATGCTACTCAGCATACCCTAGAAGACGGTAGCTTCATTGTGGTGGGCGGCCGTAACGCATTTAACTATGAAATCATCCCATCAGACAGCCTGCAATTCACGCCTAAAATGACAGAGTTGGCCCTCCTGGAAGATACTACGGATGATGGAGGAAGAGAGAACAATCTCTACCCCTTTGTCAACCTCCTTCCCGATGGAAACCTCTTCGTTTTCGCCAACTACAAGTCCATCGTTCTCAACCCTAATACTGGAGAGACCATTCGCAATCTCCCTGATTTACCTGGCGGCTCCCGCAACTATCCAGCATCTGGGATGTCGGCCCTCCTCCCCATCAACCTCGACATTGATGAAAATTCTGTCCCTAAAGTCGAAGTGCTCATTTGTGGAGGCAACACCCGTGAGGCATACACATTCTCCGATTTGCAGCAGCCAAAGAGAACTTTTCTCCCTGCATTGAAAGACTGTGGAAAGCTTAATCTCAACAAAGAAAACGCTAAGTGGGAAATTGAACAGATGCCTTCAAGGCGTGTGATGGGGGACATGCTGCTTCTACCCACTGGAGATGTGCTAATGATCAATGGAGCACAGGCGGGTACTTCAGCCTGGGATGCTGCTGACATTCCCAATCTCACTCCGGTTCTTTACAGCCCCAAGAAAAAGAAAGGCAAAAGGTTCCAGGAGTTGGCCCCAACCACCATTCCACGGATGTACCACTCAGTTTCCGTAGTTCTGCCCAATGGGCAAATTCTGGTGGCAGGCAGCAACACTAACGCCTTCTACAAGATGGAAAAATACAATGATGATTTTAGGTTTCCTACTGAACTTAGGGTTGAGAAATTTTCCCCACCATACTTGGATCCGGCACTGGAGAAATACCGCCTTGAGATATTGGAAGAACAATCAGACAAGCAGTTGAAGTATGGAGGTGAATTCAATGTAGCGATTGGACAAACGAAAGGAAAGATTAAGAAGTCGAATGTCAAGGTCACAATGTACTCCCCGCCCTTCACTACGCATGGATACTCTATGAACCAGAGATTGCTGATTTTGAAGGTGAAGGAAGTAGCGAATAGGCATATTTCTGTGGTGGCTCCACCATCTGGGATGCTGGCACCGCCTGGCCATTATCTTCTGTTTGTTGTTCACCGTGGTGTTCCAAGCCAGGGGATGTGGGTGCACATTGCTCAGTAGAAAATCACTTGTTACATTTGGGGGTTGGTACATAATTCTAATAATAGGAGAGGAAGGGAAGTTACTTAATGTGATATGTATCACATGTGGTTGATCAATATATATTGAGACCCTCTTTATTAAACTTGTCTTATTAGCTATCATGTATCTTAAAATTGATTTCATTGTGTAGTTAATAATTTACTTTAATTCAATTTAACGAAAAAACAAATCTATTATTTGGTATGTAAGGTAAAGAGTAAATATTAAACTAACATGTCTTCTAAACAGTCAATAGGCCCAATGTTGCGCAGGCCCCGACCCATTTTCATGGGCCTAAATTCAGATACAAATTCATAATTTTATGAGTTAATTACACTTAGGTTTTAAATTACACTTTTTTAAAATAAAAAATTTAAATTATATTTACATCTTTTTTAAAAATTCTCAATTTACATTTAACTTTCTTTCGATATGGTCTGGACAGAAAATGCTGACGAAAGCAAAGAGAAATACATAACTTTTAATTTGTCCCTCATTTAATATTTTCATGTATATTTTTGCACTTATAAAGAGATTAATGTAATATATATATATGGATTGATGATAATTAATATCATTATTTTTTTTCATAATTATAAAATTATTATATGAAAACATTGGATGATGTGTATAATTGAAAATTATGCATTTTTTTTTGCTAACGTCTGCATTTTTTGTCTAAATTCTAGTAAAAAGAGTGTTAGGTGAATACAGTAAATTTGTTAAGGAGGTCTAAGTGTAATTTTAATTTTTTTTTAAAATTTCGTATCTTAAGCTTGATTTAACCCTGAGTTTAAATTAACCCCAGACCCATTAAATTAAATTGATTGAACCTGTATCGGGTAAAATACCCATCGTTATCCGTTCATACCCAGAGCCTAGTTTTCATTCTTTCCCAATTCAAACGCTAAATGCCGACCTATCGCTCCCAGACTTTCCTCTCTCGAGTCACAAGTCTCAACATTCCGTCAGCCTCACTCCGCTCTCCGTTGCACCCATCTCAAGAAAGAAGTGTGTTATGTGTCCAGATGTGCTAATTCAGTTTTCCTTTTTCTTTTTTTCCCCTTGGAAATGGCATTTAAAATGGGGAAATACAGTCTTGTGCTGTTCTTCAGTATTCTCCTCCTCTTTGGTGGTGTCTGCTCTGTTTCTAATCTACCCTCACCTGTCACTAAGTGTCTATGCACATACACATGCGCTAATTCATTATGAGATTAACATTTAGTTCCATAACTTAAAAAAATTAACACTTTGGGTCCTCATACATTATTTTTATTTATAATTTAACGATATAAATCACATGCCTAAAACCTTGCTATTAACTATTTTTGGTTGGAGGAAAAATTGGCCCTTTTTCAGTATAGCATACAGGTGCTTCATTTGGCCTACTTGATTCACTTGTGGAAAATATAATTTTGTGTTGTTTTTACTTGGCTTCAACTTATAAAAAGCCAAAATTGTAAAATTAGTCCTGTATGTATGGGGTGGTGAAATTGGTCCTGTAACTAGACTGGCAATTTTAGTCTTTTATATTTTCAATTTATAGCAATTTTAGTTCTTCCGGCCAAAAGTGAACAAAAATTAGCAAATCAAATCGGGACTTAAGGTTTCGACAACAAATGGGCATTACTTATACAATCAACATCCTATGTGGATGCTGACATGGAAAGAATGGCTAGCTACCACCTAGCAGCACCACTTCACGGCCGGTCGTCGAAATTTTTTTCCGGTGTGTCTTTGGCCACGCATAGCACTACTAAAATCGTCGTTTGACATTGATTCCAACCCTAAAATATGTGTCTTAATTGGAGTTCAAACATGTCCTCAATTACTGATTATACTTTTGCCCCTAAAACCTGGATCTATTTTCTCTCTCATCAAAGTTCGTGGCTATTTGACCTACCCACTGGTCGAGACCACCACCAATCAACTCTCCATCCTCCAGTGAGTTGATACACCCATGCCCTTCCATTTTTGTCCACTATCCGGTTTGATCTCTCCGTTTTCATTTTTGCCACTTTTGTGCCTCACCCACAATTAGTTTTTCCGTCATATCCCCGCCACCAGCAATCATCTCGCGGGAGGACCAACACCCTTCTGTTCACCTCCCCATGGCGCACACATCCATTCGCTCAATTTCGGTCAACGGGACCATCCACATCGTGGCATCTTCATTGATTGACTTCTCCTATATATTTTAATTTAGTGACAATTTTTAGTCAAATATATTTTAATAGTGGTAATTTTAGTCAAATATATTTTAATTTAGTGGCAATTTTGGTTCTTCTAGCGAAAATCACCCGTCAGAAGCCACGTAAGATGCCACGTGTTCAAGTTAACCGGAACTCTAAACCCCAATTTTTTCAGTTAATTTTTGGGTAATTTTGGACGAATGACCAAATTTGGTACTAAATTAAAACATATAGGACTAAAATTGCCAGTTCAATAGTTATAGGATTAATTTTGCCACCCCCTACACTTACAGGATTAATTTTGAAATTTTATCTTATGGGAAGGATAGTCAATTTTTGTAACAAAATAGAGAAATTGCTATACCTTTTGCCCTAATTTTCTTCTAAGTTTATTTTTTTTTTCCCTCAAATGTAGTTATATTTTTTTCTAAAAATGATCCCACGCTCGAAAATAAATCAATATTTCTCCACAGCAAAAATATTTAACAATCACATACTAGGCATGTGCGCTACACAACTAAATCGTAGACAAAAAAGTGGATGAGGATCAAAAGTGCTAATTTTTGTAAGTTACAAGGCTAAAAGTGTTAATCCCATAATGAATGGAATCAAAAGTGAAACGGGCCTAACTTATGAGACAAAAATTCTTTTTTTCCCCATACATAATTATAGAAGTTAATTATGAGAACCAATTTAGAATTTCGTGCCCTAAACTTTGATCAGGAGATAGCTTGATGGAACTGGACTGTATCTATATGATATACACTGCTAAAGGTTCACATCAGTTTTACTTATTCTCTAGTTCCATGGGTCATTAGTAGACGGTCACCCATGGTAATGGGTACTCTTGAATTATTGAGTTGATCAAGAAAAATTAATCAAATATGATTCAATTAACGTATAGCAAGATAGTTGTTGAATTAAATTGTATATGTGATGCAAGCTCATGTCTAGTTAATGTGGTATAAGGATCGCATACGAAATACTAATGATATTCTGAAAAATTAACTGAAAAATTAATTTTGATGGAAATTAATTACTGAAAATCCAAAAGATATAGATAAATTAATTTAAAAGAGTTTAAGTTAATCATTTAATAATTGAATTTTTCAATTGAGGTCCTATGTGATAAAAAATCCAAAGTATTAATTAACTAAATTAATTAAATATTCAAATTTTGAGATTAATTAATTAGATTAATTAATCTTAGATCAAAAAATTAAATAAAAATTTAATATAGACTTGAAAGTAGTTGATTGGATCAATTAATTACTGCCTCAATAGACTCTCAACAGACCACGAGGACCTATCATTAATTTAAGGCCATTAATTAGGGACTTGCATCCGTATAAGTGAAGCTCATCTACCCTTGACTTGAAACAAGCCACACCCTGCATCTATAGAGGGAGTGGTTAGTTATTTGTGGGTTCTTGAAATGTGTGTTTATCTATAAATGTGTGTTAGATATACTCTTTCAAATGATTGATATTCAAGTACATGGATAGCCCGATTGATATGTGATCTCGTATAATATTTTATTTATCGCTTTTGTTGCTCAATTTGCGTCTGAGCCTTGTACCAATTCCTTAGGGGGGAGGGTTGTTGGTTGGGAAGGGAGATGAATTATTTCTTCATTTTTTATGTCTAAATATAATTATATTAGAAACTTAAACTTTCCTAATTGTACTTTGTTTAAATAATATAATTTTAAAATATGTTCCCCTCAAATATCTTTTTTCCCAAGTCCAAAATTAAGGAAGTGTGCCACAACCAGGCAATTCAACAGGCCTGACCATGATGACACATAAGCAAGGTATCCTATGGTATGTGTATTTTTTCTAATCTAGCAAGTCCAGAAATTGAATGAGATTTGATACAATCGATCGATCTGTCCCAAATCTCGACTTTTTTGTAATGAGATATTTTACTTAATTTTTAGGAATATAAAGAGATAAATTATTATTTTATTTTTGACAAGAACATATATTGCTCATTCATTTAACCCACGGGTAAATTGCATTTTCCCCCTAAATTATTTATCAATCCGATCTAAACCCTGCAATCAAATATATATGATTTGTATTTTAGAATTAATTAGGCATGCACGTCTTGCTAACCTTCTTATTGTAATCAAAGTCTAATGACAAAATCTTATCACTCTCATTCATACCAGCTGGCGAGACAGCCCTACGACATTAGTCTTACGCACGTCATCTTCCCACTCCCTCGATCCAGCGAGTGAACGAAATATTTTATTTTCTCTGTATACAGTAAAAGACCGATTGATTATCAGTTCTAATATATATGGGTTTTTCCTAACCAAATTATAATTATTTGTTAACTATAATTAACACCTTTCGAAAATACGGAATTACACATTATCCGAAGAAAGACTTTCGAACTTAAATTTGCACCTTATTCAAGAATTATCGCTTTACAAGTACTACACTCTTTCATTTTAGTTTAAACGAAAAATGTGGATGTTAAACTTGAAATTCTATCTCTCATCGAGATAATCCATATATATTATCGATAAAGATAGTCTAGTAATATATATTTTTATATTTGTCAGAAGACAAGTGTATTTTTTTGTAAAGGGTGTAAGTGTAAGCTGCGAAAATTTTTCTTAGAAAGTGTAATTTAATATTTTTGAAAAGAGTTTAAGTGTAATAAATTGTTATAATATATATTTATTATAAAATTGAAATAATTCGATTCCAATCTTTCCTATTAAATATCAAAACCTAATAAATAGAATTATAACAATTATACCCTCATCAACAATATAAATGAAATTTAAATAACACCTACTAACACCTCTGAGTGTTATCTGGTTGAGGATTCTCCCAATTCTTCCAGTCCTAAATCCTCATATGGGCTAAGGTTGGAATCTTGGCACATGATTTTTTTCATGGTTTTGTTCGACACTGTCATCCTAGAAAAGAATCATGACAGGTTTTCAGATGTTTGAAGCCTATCTGCTTCGTTATATTTATTCTGACTCGATTGGAAATCCATCCGTATTAGTTTCTATTTCTTCCTCATATATGCTTTCATCTAAAGAAAGATCTTCGAATTGGTATATGTGTATCAAATCGTCATAGTGTCATCCGTGGCTTCCATTTTCTTAACTCACCACGTTTCTGCAGACAGACTGAAGATATATGACCTTTAGCTCCATAGGTCCAGCAGTTGCAGTACTTAAAACTTTCATTGGCTCGGGTATGGGCCTGTCTAAAAATTCTCCTTGTAGGGGTTCTTTTAGATCTTGTATCTGTTCGTCTAGATTCTTGGGATGAAGGCTTTGTTGGTTCAATCTTCTATACAGATTTGTATATTCTGACTTTTGATTTGGATAACCACCCTCTTCTCCTAAAATAGGTTTGTTTGGAACTCATAGGGTAGGAGTCATTACTCTGCTTCTTCCTCTTCCTTAGCTCGCTTGATTCTCCTATAATTGTAGGAAAATCATTATTGTTTCAACAAAGAGGGGTTCTTTTGATCTTAGCTCTCAGCCTCTTCATGTTTTTTTGGATGGATGCACCAATCCTTCAGTTTGTCTTTGAGAAAAGACATCCTTCTTCTAACTGAATCCAGCTATCCTTCAAATACTTTGTATGATTGGATTAACATTTCTCTCCATGGACAGTAGATCTTTGCAAAGGACATTGGAGTTGTTATTTTTGTTACTACTCCACTCTGGAAGAATACTTATGAAACCAATAGATACATTCATCTACTGGACAAATACTCCTTAGTTCAAGGCCAGAAAGAGGTTGTGGATATTCTCTAGCCTTTTCTGTTGTACTTCCTTCAAAGTATCCATCTCCAATTAAGTGTATCTTGATAAGCTTTCCTTGACAATCCATGGTTGTGCTTGTTGAATCCCCGATAAGGATATTGGCTTTGGTATCTTTTGGAGTATAGTCCATCCGATCTTTACTAAACCATTCAAGCTCAACTCCAATAGTTTTTTAAAGTTTTCTTTGTCGAGTTATAAGGTAGTTGTTGCTATCTTTATGGCTACAACCCATTCATCTATCAGCTTCTCGATCTTTTGGAAGTCGATAACATTCAAGTTGACTATGGCACCGTATGGATGCAAGGCTGGAACATGGTCTTTGTTCAAGGTGTATTTTTAGGTGCCCACCTCGGCTTACTTCCTGGATTTTGTCTAAGTCTGGTTCCTGCATACATTGGTGTCACGTTGGCACAGAAACCTGTACTTTCCCTCATTGGATGAACTATGAAGGATCATTGGAACCTATGCTTCCCTCCTGCAGTACTAGTGCTGGAGTGATTTCATTGGTTTGAACATTAACTAACTCTACAATCCCAAGTTGGGAAAAAGATTCAGCCAATTCCTATAAATTTGATATATCTGCCCTTGTAACTTCCATTATTTCATGGAGCTAATGACTTCTCAAATCATATTATCTCTTGTCTTCGACTTTGGAATCTCCATTCCCTTTCCCTTTTTATTTAGAAGAGATACTATTCCAAGGGCATCCTTGATCCACTCCTGTTTGGATCTGGATGTCTCAAGACTCTCCCTTTGGTTTCTCTTTAGATTTGTAATTCATGACGTCGAATATGTAAGATCCTTGTGTAGATATAAAAGAATCTTAAGGATCTCGTCCACCTTTTGGCTCAAGATTTTTATTCTCAGAGATATATAAATTAACCTATGTCCACAGTCTTGAACTGTCATTTGAATTTCTCTCATCTTGCGTGATCTTCGAGGTATCCGGCTCGAGTTCTTTCCAATCAACTCTATTAATCATAATTTATAGAATTGTGCTAGTAAAGGAAATTACCCGTTCCGTTGCATGTATGTTTCTCACCGTATTTCTTGGTAGCACTTTCTGATCAGTGGATTCTCCACCATTCTTCTTGTTCCTTCTCAGTAAGTAAGGTTCAAGATCCAGCTTTGTGGCTTTCTTTAGAATTCCTAGGACGAAATGCTTTCTTTATTTTTTCAAGATTTGAGAATATTCCTGATTGTCACTCGAACCCTCATTCGGTGTTTGGAGATAATCTTCTCCCTTTTCTAGAATTTCCATAAGAAATTTCATGTTCGATCTTTCAGAATCTAAAAGTATTCCCTGTTGTAATTTGAACTTTCGTTCACTTTTATTCTCTTAAAGAGTCTCTTCTGTTAGTGGAAAAATATCTAAATACAATATAAACAAATATTTCTTCAATATACCTAAACTCTGATACCATTCTAGCCGAGCATGTGCAAGATTATGCATTAGGATGCAAAATAATTGCAAATGAATTAAAATGCTCATTTTAAAGCTGGGAAAGGGTAAAATTATCCATAATTCTGTCAGATTGGTGCAGAGGACTAAAATCACGATCTTTTTGGAACTTACGAAACTAAAATAGCTAATCATAGAGTTACAGGACCAATAACGCCACCCCCTTAGTTACAAGACTAATTTTGCAATTTCCCCATAAAAATAACCAAATAAATTCAAGTGTTGTGTGAATTGACCAATATTATTATTTTAGCTGTCAAGTTCATAACATAAGTACTGCACCATGAATGCACTTAAATTAAATTATAGTCCAAAGAATATTGAAGTATGTCTATCTGTCTATATATATTTCAACCACCCTATCACATTCATCTCGGTGAGGTGGTATTTGCTGGTCTTCAACTATATAATCTAGCTAGCTTGCAGGAATATAACAAATATTCCAATTCCAAAGGAGAAGATTAGTTCTGTTTTCAGCTGGAAATGGCAAATATTCTTGCTTTATGCCTGCTGGCATTTTTCGTCTCATTGCGTTCCAGTTTGGTTGAGGCCAATATCTTCAATAGCATGCTGTTGCAGTGGGGTGCTCAACATTCCGGATTCCTCGGCACTGGAGATGATGCGACGCTCATCCTGGATCAGATCACAGGTGTGTCTCGATAACGTTAAATCGCCGGAAATGAAACAGATATATAACATAGAAGAATGCTAATTCCTTCATTTCAATTTAAGAGACTCTTGTCAAAGTTGATACATTTTATAAGTCATTTTGAACTAAATATGGACTCCCATTAAATCTTTTTTTTACTCATATTAGCAAATTTTGTAAATTTTGGCCAACAGATAAATTTATTTTTTAGACGAAAATAAACTTGATTTTTCAGATCATAACTGATATATGTGTAATTACACCAAAACTCATTAGAGGGATTTCGCAATTATCCCCTTTAAATTATTTCATGGGCTATAATTAATATTGATATGCAATTCTAAGTGCGAATTAAATTCAAATAAGTTTACTGATAGGCGGATCCATCTTTAATTCAGGATCTGGAATTGAATCAAAGGAATCATTTCTATTCGGGAGCTTCGAGATGCAAATCAAGCTGGTGCCTGGAAACTCTGCTGGAACGGTAACAGCATATTATGTAAGTGCATTAATACTAAATTGATACTTTTGGAATATCATCAATCTATTTTCAAACACAGATGGTACAATAATACAAAAAATATATACTCGTGATAATTTTAAAATTATTATTAAAAATAAATATTAAGTGCTCATAATTTTTATTTTATCAAGATATAATTAATTCGGAAAATTTATTAGTGACAATAATTTTATGTAAATTATCGCTATTAAAAATTATTTTAAAATTAATTATCCCTTCTTTCCCAACCGGCCCCTCACCAACCCCACCACCATGCCGTCGTGTGCGGCACCCTCGCCCAACTCCACACCGCCTCGCCTCTGCTGCCATCTGCGCCCAGCCCCCCTTCCCCCTCCATCAACGCCCTCCGTTTCGTCGCCGTCATACCAAGTTCCAACATCGTCCCCCAACCCCGCCCCAGCCGTTCTCCCTCACCCCCTGCACGTCGGGCCGCCCGAAATTTCCCTAAGCCCCGTGTGTATACTCGTGTGTATATACATATAGTATGTATGCATGCTTGAACATATATTTTTTATAATAAACATCAATATACATATATGTGTATATACATTACATATTTATGTATACACATACATGTATATGTATAAAAGAGAAAAGGTGGGCAGGATGTTTTAGTTTGCAATTTTAATCAAAGGGCCAAAAAGTGGTTTGTTGACTTTAGTTTATTTTTACCTCACCAAAAAACTTAGTTTATTTTTAAGTGAATTTCTTTTTGGCCTTTCACCCGATAGGTAAATAAGGCCTTTTTTTACGTGTGCCCACCACTTTTTCAATTGACAAGATTACTTTTTACAATAATGTAAAACATAAAGCTGATTTGTATAAATAAATCATATCTCATAAGATGTTATTATAATTATTTCTAGAGTAAATCACAACGGGCTCTTTTAAAATTTGGTATAATTACAAACACCTCTTTACTATTTGAAAAAGGGAAAAATCCAAAGACCCCCCCTGTGATAATAGGAATGTTCAAAAAGCCCCCTATGAAAATTAAAGTATCAAAACCCCCCCTTGTGATACAAAATAAAGTTTAAAAAAACCCCTCCGTACAAAATTTGTGCTACACGCACTTTGACTGCAATTTTTCTATGAAAATACCTTTTTTTGACATTTTTGCCCTTCTCTCACAGTTAATATATAATATTATATATATTTACTAATAATAAAATATTATCTTTATAATGATTATTTAAGATATTATTTATATAATAATTATTTAATTAAATATTATATATCTTATTAATAATAAAATATTATTTATATAATTATATAATAATTATTTAATTATTTATATAATAAAATATTATTTAAATTAAATTATAAAAAAAATTGCAACGGCGGCGGCGCTGCTGAAGAGGAGGGCCGCGCGCCGGACCCTCCTCACCTGGGCGACGGCCGTCGCCCATAACTTCGAAGGCGACGCCGGTCGCCCTCGCTGGAGGGCGACCGCGTCGCCTCCATTTTTGGGCGACCGGCGTCGCTCAGAAGGGCGTGCGGGAAGGGGAGGGAAGGGGGGAAGGGGGAGGGGTTTGCAGGCGAGAGGGGTGGGGGTGGGGATGGGGGTTTGCAGGCGGGCGGGGGAAGAAGGGGGGTTGGGGGAAGAAGACGGGGGTGGTTGGTTGGGGTGAGGTCGGGGGGGTGGGGTGGGTGGGGTTTATAATTATTTTTTTATTTTTTTTAAATTATAATTATATATATTATAAATATGTTTTAATAGTATTAAATTCTACTTATTATAAATTAAAATAATTATATATTAATAAGCTTAGTTTGACTAGTTGACTAAAAGGGGTATTTTAGTCATTGTATTTAAAAAAATAAGCTCAAATTGACCAGGGGGCAGTGTGACTATTTATTCATAATATGAGGGTGATTTTTTATATTAAAAATTTCATAAGGGGATTGTTGATATTTTTATATATCACAGGGGGTCAAAATGGATTTAACCCATTTGAAAAATTACAAATATCTCCTAAAATTACAAATACCTCCTAAAATTACAAATACCTCCTAAAATTACAAATACCCTCTTATGATGGTCTATCATAATAAGGTATTTGTTAGGATATTTATAATTTGAAGGAGGAATTTATAATTTTTCAAAAAAATAATTAAATATTTATAATTCTGATAAATTTTAGAGAAGCCCGTTATAATTCACCCTTATTTCTATTATTGTTATTTTTATTTTGAAAAGGCATGCAACTACACCTATGCAGCCGCTTAAAAAGCATAAATGAAGAAAAATTAATTTGGTATGAATCGTTCAATGGCAGCTGTCTTCAAATGGAGAGAAGCATGATGAGATCGACTTTGAGTTCCTAGGAAACGTATCAGGACAGCCATACGTTATCCACACAAACATTTATACTGGAGGAGAAGGCGGCAGAGAACAGCAGTTCTACCCGTGGTTCGACCCAACCGCTGATTTCCACAATTACACAATCCATTGGAACCCTACACAAGTTGTGTAAGTCTCACCTTATTCATACGCTATGGATAAACTGTCATTTTACTGAAAAAATCATCTTTTAATAATGAGTTTAATGCAAGATATTATAAATGAACAAATTACTCCCTATATAAAAATTATTGAGACGAAGGTAACTGAGTAATTATTATATATGTATTTACTTAAAGTTTTTAGAAAAAAAAAAATATTATTGTCTAACTTAATTTGTAATAAAAGAATAGTTCATTGTAACAACAACTTGGATAAATTGCAATCTTAATTTCGTAATTATAGGGGTGAAAATTTTAATTCTGTTGCATTTGAATTGATAATTAAGCTCTCTAATTTAAAGAAATTGGCAAATTAAGGAAAATCAGTCGAAAATTGCAATCTGATCAGAAGTTAGGGCCTTACATGACGAATTCGGTTAGATTTGTAGTTCCAGCAGATTGTGCCCTTAATGCACCTTTTTTTTAAAGTCGCAGGGCATATTTGCAAAATTAAATTTCAATAGGACTAAAATTGTACTCAGTCCTAAATTACAATTTTCTTCCTATCATATACATAATAAAAAGTTAAGTAAACCATATAATTACAAATAATCGCCAACAGAAAAGTCCACATTCTATTCCTAATATAACATTAGTGAAAATTCAATTATTGTTTTTTGATAATATCCTAATAATACAATTGATAATATTATGGCATTTACTAGGGGTGTAAACAAGCAGAGCTTGAGTCGAGCTCGGTAAAAAATTCTGGCTCGAGCTCTAGTTCAAGCTTTTGATTTTGAGCTCGAGCTTTTCCTTTTTTTAAAAGAAAAATTATTTATAATTAAAATAAAAAGTATTTAAAATATTTATTTATTTTGTTAGATTGACAAGCCGAATTATTTTCAATAAAAGTATATTCATAATTTTTTAAATTATTAAATAATTTAAAAAAGTAATAATTAATATGAAATAAAATATTTATAGTAATAATAATGAACTTACTAACTTTGATGATTAAGATTACTTTTGTATAGAGATTAAACATATAAACAAAATATCATATTTTATCAATATTAGCTAAATTTAAAAATGTGATATTACTTAATAATTATAATATATGATTAATTTTGAATATAAAGTATTTAAATATGGAGTTAAATATATAAAAAATAAAAAATATAAATGTAAAAAAAAAACTAAAAAGGTCGCGAGTTGACTCTCGAGTTTATGAACAGAATGTTTTGAGCTCAAACACAAAATCGAGCCTCGCGAACCGGCTCAACTTGTCTGTCACCCCTAGTCTTCATGATGCGACCCAACATCACTGAGACATATATATATATATATATATATATAGAATAACCATGGTATCATTAAATATTTTTAGATGACAAATACAAAAGAATTGATACTTTAAACTGTGTCCACATCCTAAAAGGGAAAAATTCAAGCGATCTCTTATGATATTGTAAATGAGTAAATTATCATCCTATGAAAAAAAAATATAACAATTCACATTCCTATATTTTTAAAAATACAACAATTTACCTCCTCTATTTTTTAAAATAGAGCAATTTACATAAAGAGGTAAATTATTTTATTTTAAAAAAATAAGAAAATAATTTGCTCATTTCCAATATCACAAGCTGGTAAATTGCATTGAACCCAATCCTAAAAACTGTATACTTGTTCCAGATGTTAGATCCACAAGCCAAAGGCAATTGTATCCCTTACACGTTTCTACTGTTTCAGGTGGTATGTGGACAGCATCCCAATAAGAGTTTTCAGGAACTATCTGAGCAACGGGATTCCCTATCCGAACAAGCAGGCAATGCGAGTGTATTCCAGCATCTGGAACGCCGATAGCTGGGCAACGAGAGGTGGCCTAGATAAGATTGATTGGACAAAAGCACCCTTCATTGCCAGATTACGCCGTTTTACACCCATGGGTTGCCAATACAACGGGCCCGTCAGTATCCGACAATGCAGTGCAGCTACACCTGGGAACTGGTGGAACTCTCCGGCAAACAGCAAATTGAGCAGCGTTCAACAACGCAGGATGGACTCAGTTAGAAACAAGTACATGATCTACGACTACTGCAAAAATTTCAAAAGATACAACGGGCTGATGCCGGGCGAATGTTTGATGCCGCAGTATTGATAAATGTTGATCAGTATCTCCAAGTCAGGAAAATGTTACAGCCTAAGCTACAAGAAATAGGAATAAAATACAAGTAACATATTTGTGATATTACAAATTCAGATTACTCCTCTATGAAAAAGGAAAAAAAATTTTGGTCCATTAATTTTGTCTACAATTAATTTTAGTGCACTAATTTCCATAGTTCTCACATTTTGACCACTAATCTGAAAAAATATGTCAATTTGGTCCTCCAGGGTACGGACGTGCACATGCTTTTCAATTTAGGAATTTTTAGTCCCATGTGGCACTATAGTATTACATGGCAACTGAGTTGACATTTTTAGAAGAAAAAATGTTAACTTTTTCCTCCTAAAGTCTTTTCCAATTAATTTTGTCCGTGGTTTAATTTGACACCACATGTGGCACTAAAGAGTATCTTAGCACTTAAAGTGGATATTTTTGTCCATGATTTAATTTTTGTCACATATAATAAATAATCTTACATATTTTAAAATATATTACAAAGTAGAATAAAATATATAATTTAATATATAAATTCAAAAAAGATAAACTATTGACCAAAAAAATATTAAACTCATAAAAGTATAGATAATTATAAATAATCATTTTATAAATACTTATAAATTATACAAACAATTATTATTTTATAAATATTTATAAATTATATAAATAAAAAATACACAAAATTATAGATAATTATAAATAATGTTATTATACATAATTATTTTATTTAATTATAAAATTATAGATAAATTATAGATAATTATAAACACTTATAAATTATAAAAAATAAAATTATTATTTTATATCACATAATACATAAAAATATAAAACTAAAATTATTATATTTTAAATAATTATAGATTATAAAAAAGAAAATTATTATATTATATAATATAAATTTAAAAAAATAACACCCCCCAAAACCCCCCACTCCCCCCCCCCCCCCCCCCCAATATCAACCTACAACCACCACTAACTGCCGGCCGCACCACTCCGTCCTGCCGCCATCTTCCACCACGCCTCCAGTCACGCGCACCGCCATCTGATGTCATCCGTTGATCTAATAGAGGTTGTTGGCCGTGTCCCCATCAGAGTAGCCACACGCCGCCACTTGCAGATCGACAATCAGTTTCTATCCTTCTTCAATTTTCTCTCTCATCATCATTGTTTCCATCCTTTTGACCCATGTCGGGGGACTACCACCGTTCCGTTCCACTCCTCTAGTCACGATGATCATTTTGTGCCATCACTCATCATTTTTTGTCAACTCCCCGATGAGAGACATCTTCATCTTCGTGCACTTCTTTCCGACCACCTTCCCACCTCCTTCTGAACTAATTTCTGATGGCCACCAACACCACTCGATTGCCCTTGCTTCGACAAGTCCAACGTACCCTCACCCATACATTTTCGTCCAATTCCAAAGGGGATAGGGGATGGGGGGGCGGGGTTCCTCCACTAGGTTGCCTTGTAGAATGCCCAGTGTACTTATCAGCCATGTCAGATAATGATATGGCTTATTTCGTTGGATAAATATGCAATTACCTAATTGACACATCTTTGCAAATTAGTGGTTAAAATGTGATAACTATGAAAATTAGTGTACTAAAATTAATTGTGGACAAAGTTAATAGACCAAAACAAAAATTTTTCAAAAAAATAGTAATTTACCTCCATGTGTTTTCTAAACACAATAATTTATCTCCTTAGACGCAACGAAATAAATTATTATTTTTTATTCATAAAGAGATAATTTGATCATTTACAATATCTCAAAGGGTAAATTGCTATTCACCCATGACAAATATCACTTGTTGCCATGACTAATTAAAAAGCTATGGCAAAGAATTAAATGGTGTGGCTACAGCCTAATAATGCAAAACCATTGCAAGAATGGGATATTGAAGCCATTGTCAAGAATGGGACATTAAAGCCATTTGTCAAGAATGGTATCACTTGTTGCCATGGCTAATTAGAAGCTATGGCAAAGAATTAAATGTTGTGGTTACAGCCTAATAATGCAAAACCATTGGAAGAATGGGAAATTGAAGCCATTGTCAAGAATGGGACATTAAAGCCATTTGTCAAGAATGGAATTACTTGTTGCCATGGCTAATTAGAAGCTATGGCAAAGAATCAAATGGGGTGGTTACAGCCTAATAATGCAAAACCATTGCAAGAATGGGACATTGAAGGCATTGTCAAGAATGAGACATTGAAGCCATTGTCGATGCTTATCTTTTCTTTTTTCAAAAATAAAAAACTTATGCAATTTTTTGTTTCATTTTCAGTTTTCACATTTTGAAATAGTAATAAAAAAAATTAAATATATTTATTTATACGTACTCTTATTAAAAATATTTTACAATCATTCTTATTTCTATTATTTTATTTTTTATATAAGGTTAATTACAATTTTTTTCCACTAAGTATAGGGGTTTGGCATTTTTGTCATTTAAGTATCCAGGGTAGCAAAATAGTCTTTTATCTTTTAAATTCTCATGAATTTAGTCCTCTAGTCACCGGATTATTTTCACGTCGCCTGAAAAATGTCACATGGCACTCATATGTGGTATTTAATTTGGGGCATTATATTCTATTGGTCTGCTTTTTCCATCGTGCCATCTAAGCATTTTTAAAAAAATAAAAAATAGAAAACATGTTGGAAGTGGAGGAAAAAACATGGAGCCACGTGAGTCGTACAGACCAAAAGCCCTATTACGTAAACGAACAATCCCCCTAATTGCTAAATTCCTCTCCACAATCATCTTCCCTGAATCCCTAAAACGTTTGGGAAAAAAATTGTTCGTTTGCTTTGCGGTTCCACGGAAGAATATACTGCAAAGATTCCAAGGAAAGAGTGCTATAATGGTGATGAAAAAGCCTTCGAGCAAGATCTCCATATTTTTGTTATTTTTTGTCCTTTTATGTTCGTATAATAAGTGTAGATGTAAATTGGGTTTGTTGTATTCGATTTTTTTATAGTGTATGTGGTCCCCTTTTAGAATAATATTCTTTTACTATTAATGTATGTGATATTGCCTTTTCCTCTTTAGTGACTATATTTTTCTTTTTCTTTTTTTTTTTATTGTTATACCAATTCAGATTGTAAGTTTATAATAATTTGGTAACAATCGCACGTTTTCACAAGGTACAAAAATCAAGTTGTACATGATCCTTTATCAGTAACATGTCTTTATCCATACCAACGCTTAGTAAAAGGAACAAGCAGTGATAACGTTCATAAAACATGCTGAAGAACAACTAAATTATACTCGTATCTCATCAATAATATCTGGGGTGTGTGTGTACCAAGTCCGTTCAGAATGTTAGGTGCCCAAAGTATACAAACTCTCATATATGTTCATAGCAATGCACACCATAACCAAAGATTATTTAGTTGATCTTAGATTACATCTATAGGTATCCTATTGATCATTTGGTTGCATCAAACAATATGCATCAAAGACCACTTTGATATCAACTCACCATTCTAATTATCGAGCACAGGACTAGTTGAATACACATATTGTTGCCTTAAACATTCTATAGCACTCACTCAATTAATATTCATTAGCATTAATTTCTTTTCTTCTTTCAAATTAAAGCAACTCATTTAACTAAGAACATTGTGATTATGGAGTATCAATAAGGATAATATGATACATATACAACCTTAGTATCTGAAAATTAAAGTATGCATGATACCTTTTCCTATGTCCATGTGGAAGACAACTATTCTATCTGGAGACATCTCCATATCACTTACGGTCACCAAACTTTATCGCCCACACAGCAAAAACGAGACCTAGATTCTCTCATTATCTTAACATAATCTATGATCATTCTTGATCACTATTAAGCCTACCAAATGATAAGATCTAATCAATAGTATCACTACTCGGACAATAACTCAAGTAGTAAATTCAGTAAAAGATCTACTCATTTACACACCTTAAATCCAAGGGGCCTATGGTGATGTTCGAAGGAAAAAATAGAAATAAATATATGGAGAGAGACTATTTGGAGAGAGAATATTTGGGAGAATTGTTGTGTTGTGATCAACTCATTCTATAGCACTTGTATTTCTGTATATTAATGATTACAATCATGTATCATATTTATAGGTGCATTAAACTCTATTCCTTAGAGGAGTTCACATTCCAATATCCATTTGGGAGATCATAAACTCTATTAGATAGTATTAGTCTAAATATCAAATTGAAAAAATTCAAACTCTAAATCAAATATGCATGCATATTGGGTTATGAGTCCACAAAAACCCGACCTAATGTCCAACATTTTTCAAATAATAAAATTATAAAAAAAAATAATGTCTTTGTTTTTTAAGGAATTTATTTGAATTCAATTATCAACAATCTAAAATATGCAAATTATAAATATGAATATGTGTAACTAACCAGATGAATAATTATTACTATTGCGCCGATCAGGTCTAATTCAATTGGTGAATTGAGGCCTGATAAGTTTTAAGATCATGGGTTCGAACCCCATCAATGCTATTCTACTTAATTGTAGGTGTTTGTTTAATTTCAATAGTACGTGTTGATTGGATATAGTTACTTGTATTGATAATTAGTATACTATTGTTATATAGTTGTTAGATATAGATAATATACTAATGATTGCAATCGACTTATTTGAAAAAAAAAAATTGTCAATCGCTTCACTTCAAAAAATAAATTACTACTATTACGGTAAACTAATAATTAAAAATTTTAAAACAAATTAATGCTTATATATTAATGGAACTCAAACCCATAATCTCTTGATCATGATCCTTGATGAGGGAAATTATCAAATTACTAAAATGCCCCTATTTTTTAAGGCATTTTTATACATATACAGCAGGACCCGCGCGTGTGAACACGGGTCGGGTCGGGCGACGCGACCCGTTTGACCCAGGCGCCTAGTCAACCACTGCAGTGGCCATTGGATTAGATGACGTGGCAACATCTCAACGGCACTACGTGTCACTTGACCAGACGATACCGTACAACTATAAATATCTGCATTTATGATTATTCAGACACGACACGTTTATTGCGTTATCGCCTTTTCTTGGTCTCATTCGATCCCATTTTACTATTTTCGACCTCACATTTCTAACTTAATCATCGGAGGGCCTTCGTTGGGGGCTACCCAGCTAGTCTCACGTTTATTTTATTCTCAGAATTCACTAGTAGGAAGCTCGAAAAAAGGATCTAACGATCCGACCTCAGGACCAACATCAGCGACCCGATCCAAATTTTATGCTACCTACATTAATCCTAAAAAAAAAATCAAAACTAAATATTTCAATATAAGTGGATACAAATAACCGAGTAAACATAACAATTCCAAATAAAGCAATCCAGCACCAGTAGTCGCGATCGAAATTTATTTTTAATAAATAGGCATGTGGGTGTTATAAATGGCATTGCAAATAATGATCCTACCAATTACTAGAATAGTGGGTATTCATTCCTCTAGAAGTTTCCATGATCCATGTGATTTATTATTATCCGATCTGAAGCAATGAAGAGTATACATAGTTACTTGTTGCTTCTACTATGTTTGAAGTTGAAGTGTTGATTTGATGGAAAGTTAATAAAATGAAATAATTATATTTTTCTTGTTTGATATTTGATATAGTTATATATAAATACTTTCTAATTTAAAAAATTATATTTAGCACCTTTAAAGTTTGTTTCCGTCTGACAAATAAATCTCTCTATTAGTTGAAATTCACTAAATTTGTTGTTGAATTGATATTTGCTCTCAATTGACTAATTACTGACTTATTGCAGGTCAAATAATTTTTTTCGAACTAAACTATCATTATTACGGTGAAGATATACCTCCTCATATGTGTTAACATGGTGAAGATAATTTGGTTATAAAAATATTTATTTGACCTGCAACAAGACAACAACAAATAAATCAAGGGTTAATACAGATTTTTTTCTCTAATTTTTTGGTTAATACCAGTAAATTTGGTGAATTTTGACAAATGAAAAAAAAATTTATTTATTAGATAAAAACAAACTATTTTTTTAAATTATAAAAAGATTATGTGTAATTACACTAAATTTCTGGGAGTTAAAAAAACAATAAAAAGGAAGAAGAAGAAAAGGTGAACTGTTGAACCGACGTTTGCAATTGTTGACTAGCAGCTACTTTAAGAAAATAATGATTGAACTAATATAAGGAATACTTTTCAAATTTAATTCAATAATAATAGTGATATGGGGTTAATTCAGTCACGCACAGCTTGTGATCCATCATACCCTTTTTTAACTAAATCAATATTCGGCCAATTTATGATGATGATGACAGTGGTGACGTAACCGAAATGAGTAGGATATGCCCAGATTATCTTTATACCTATACTGTATAAATATATATATATATATATCATTTTTAATCATAAATCGTGGTTACTTACACCGCAATAGTAATTTTTTAAATTATAAAAAATATCTTTATGTATTTTCAACCAACCTTATTCAAATTTTTTGTCTCATCTTTATAATCTATATTATCTATCTGTACTAATATGAAAATTTTTACTTACACCATTTTTTTTAAGTCTATAATATTCTTAAATTAGTTTTATTTTATTTATTTATTAATTTTAAATGTGATGTATTGGTTTATATATCTTATTCTTATTTATAATATTTTTTAAAGTATAAATGGGGCGAATAATATTTATAATAGTTTATAAAAACCCATAGCAAATATTTTGATCATTGCTCTTAATCGTGGTGAATAATTTTTTTATAATGAAAAAGTTAATTTTTTGCATCAATTTTTTTTAACTGTACTTAATAGTAGTAATTTATCATAATTTTTAGTCATAACCACTAATATTATAGCCAATAGTAATATTTTTGAGTGTAAATATCGAACACACAATATAATTGAATAACATATAAAAAGTAAGTTTGAGATTTATAATGATTTGCAGAAAACGTATACGCTAATTAATTCAATGTTTATTCGTGTAAGTATATATAATGAAGTAATCATCTACTCTTACACTTCAGTCTAATCATTAAATATAAGATTATTGGTAATATTATATCCCAATGGGCAATTATGAATCAAGAAAATTAAGCTGATGAGGAGACAGCCATATCCAATCATATCCCGAATTCTCTCTTAATCAGAGCAAGAAAAATGGCCAAATTATACTGCTTTCTAGTTTTCAAAAGTCAGCTAAAACACGTTTTTGTAATAGGCAAAAAAACCCCTATATTTTTTAAAATTTTGTGCAAAATACTCCTTTCGTAAAAAACTAATGGAAGTTGAAGTGCACTCGCGGGTGGTGCCGATAAGCATGATTTTTTTTTTGCGAATTTTGATATTTCTTTTACTGTAAATTGACAAACATGCTCTTATATTAATGTTTAAAATTACCATAATCAAATATACATGTTTTAATTTTATTTTTAATTGATTTTCTTTGTATTTTCATCCCTTCTAATTTAAAAATACAGAAAAAACATATTTTTTTATAAATTTATAAATTAAATAAAAAATTAAATTAAAATCGCAATACAACAATATTACACTAAGTTCGTTTTTTAAAATTTAAATATTATATCAATGTAAATGATAATGCGATAACAATAATATTTCATTAACTAATTTAAACTAATAAATAATTTAAATATATTTTAATAAATTATTTACTGTAAATTATTAGTATATGAAATTTACATATAAATTAATTTTTCTTTTTCTTAAATTTATTAAAAAATTTGCCCAAATCACCCCTGGACGACTCCATATCGCAGTCGCCCATTGCAACGTAGGTTCCTTTGTGTTGGGTGGTGCGGGTGGGGTGGGTGGCAGCGACTGGTGAAGGGGGACAGGGGCCTGGTAGCGGGGGTGGGATTAATTTTAGTATTTTTTTTATAAATAATAATTTATATTTTATATTTTATAATTATAAATATAACATATATAAAAATTGGTTAATCCTAACCCTTAGTTATATAGATTTAACGGTTGATATGTATTGATTAAATCCTATGGTATGCAATAAAAAAAAATTAATGGTCATAAAAATAAGAAATAAATATAATTGATAAGGGCATGACGGTCCTTCAACAAAAAAACTTAACACCATTAGTTTTAATAAACAGTGAGTGGCAAATGTTCTGTATTAAAGAAAAGGACAAAATGCATAAAACCCCCCTGTGTTTTAAAAAGTCTGCAAAAAGCACCTCTCTGTTTTCAAAATAGGCAAAAAGCTCCCATGTGTTTTGTAAACTCAGCTCAATCGCCCCATCTCCGTTAAATCCAACTAACAGTGTTAATTTTTTAGAAAATGACCGTTATACCCTTACTTAATATATATTATTTCTTATTCTAATGACCGTTGGATTTTTTTGATCAAATATTGATCGTTAGATCTAATCAATTAATCTCAACCGTTAGATTTTAAAAAAATAAAAGGTCTAGATTCAACATATTATTTAATTTATATTATATATAAATAATTTAAAATTTTAAAAATATATTATTATTATATATTAAAAAAAATAACTAACTACCCCACCCACCCCCTTTACCCCGGCTTCCCCCCCCCCCCCACCACCACATCTCGTCGCCGGCGATGAGATTTCGATTAAATCATCATATCTCCATAAATTTTTTACCAAATTGAGTGAGGCTGGTCTCGTTAGAATCGTCTTGAAGAGACGAGTCTGATGGTGCTATTTTGAGACCGAGATTCGATCGGACGGAGACGAATCGACGAAAAATATGTTCGGCGATCGTTGCTTGAGCCCACTCTCTATGATCGACGAAAACTCAAATTGAAGGTATGAAAATGTTCGTCTTGAAGAGAGGATTCTAATGGTACCATTGGTCGTCGGAAATTCGTCCGGACGGCCTTGGAAAGTTGTTTCGAAGTTTCCGACAAAAGTGGGCGAAATACCAGATTTTCTTTCTTTTTTTTAATTTATTAATTAATTTTAATTATATTAGTTAAAATATATTTTAGTAAATTAAGAATATTTTAGATAATTATAATAATTAAATATTTTGGCTAATTAATAATAATTATAATAATAATTATTGTAATTAAATATATATTTTAATTAATTAAAAATAATAGTTAGATTTAATAATTAACAATTGCAAAATTATTTGAATTTCAATATAATTTAATTTAATATTTTAATTTAAATTTAATATGCCAAAATTTAATTTATTTTTTAAGGTGAGAAATGACAAAAAGAATACACAAAACAAGCAAAAAACCCCTTTGTGTGTTATATAGACCCATAGAGGGGTATTTTGGTCCAAAAAATTATTAAATATCAACCTAAATCGCAGAAAAAGACTACCAAACGCAGCAGACGCGCGTCTTCTCCACTTCCCGTTAGTTGCTAACAGAATGGGGGTTTTTTGCTGACTAAAATAAAACATAAGGGGGGTTTTAGCCTATTCTGAAAACAGGGAGGTGCTTTTTGCAAACTTTTTAAAACACAGGGGGTTTTATGCATTTTGTCCTAAAGAAAATGAAGGGTTTTTTTTGCCTATTTCTAAAACATATGAGGATTTTTAGTTTACTTTTGAAAACACACGGGGTAATATGCAATTTGGATCAAGAAAAAATGAAATTAAACCCAAAATAACAAGAAATAGTAAATGAAATGAAGAAGGTACAGTTGACCTCAAAAGCTTGCAGGCACAGACATCTATATAAAGAAGAGAAGGCAGAAGCAGCTGTCCTCACCTTCAAACAACGCTTACTGATCTTTTTCTAGATATATATACTTTGCTTATAATTATATTTATCGAATAATCGACAGATTTGGAGATGGGGTTAACTGGTAAGCTGGTGGCTGCAATAGAGTTCAAGGCTGGGGGAGACGTGTTTCATGAGCTGTTCAGGCACAAGCCCCACCATGTTTCCACAACCAGCCCTGGGAAAGTGCAAGGATGTGATTTGCATGAGGGTGAGTTTGGGCATGTTGGTTCCATCATTTGCTGGAAGTACACTCATGGTGAGTACTCTAACTACATATCCACCACGTCTTTGCTATCAATTTCTCATTGGAATTTTGTTATATTTCACTCCGAGAAATGATACTTTTCGTCTCGTAACATAGAATTTTCTAATTTTAGGTCTATTAGTTATAGAATTATCGTTTTTGATCTCGTAACTTTTAAAAAAATAGCATTTTTCGTGCATAACACATTTCCTTTAAAATTTTAATGGAAAATGCCATGTGCTTAGCATATGTCTGTTAGAGCTTTTACACTTATGTTGTAAGATTTTCACTCTTGGTTCCACAACTTTAAAAAAATAGTATTTTTGTCCTACGCACTTAACGGCCATGTGGCCTTTTCCGTTAAACATCTAAATGGATAGGTGTCATAAGAACAAAATTATTACTTTTATAAAGTTTCAGAACTGAAAGTGAGAATCTTGTAACCATATTCTGAGTTAGGAGACGAAAATTGTTATTTTTCCATATTAATCCAAACATAATTATGGTGATCTGTGGGGATGCGTTCTTCAAATTGTTACAGACGGGAAAGAGAAAATTGCGAAACAACTGATACAAACCATCGACGAGGAGAAGAAGTTGATCGAATTCAAGATGCTGGAAGGAGATCTGATGGAGGAATACAAAACCTTCCTTATAACGCTGCACATCGAGACTAAGGACGGCATTGATTTGGTTACATGGACATTGGAATATGAGATGCTGAGTGAAGACGTGGACCATCCCATCTCCTTGCTCTCCTTCTTCATCGACCTCACTAAGGACATCGAAACTCATCATATTGGCAAACCCTAAATCAGATGTTGTCTATCTTCGTTATGGATGATGAATTATTACCAATCAGTATTTGAACAATGTTATGGTGAGAATTAATGGTGTCTTAAGAGCCCTTTGTTCAGAAAGTTATGTATGCGTGTGTGTGTTCTGTACTAATAAAGGAGATGAGCTGCTTGCTCCAGGTGGTTGTGCCTGGGACCATGTGCTGTGTGTCCATGTATTTGCATGAAATTTGAAGTATTTATTTTTTGTTTCAAATTATTGTTCGTTGCATGTTTTTTTTTTTGCCCCTCAAGAGTCAAGTGAATCAATTATGTTGCAATTAACTAGTACTTTCACAATATTCATTCAGCCAAAAGATATGCATAATTTAATTTAATGAATTTAGAATAAAAGGCTATAATTTCTGAAAATGATATTTGGGAATGAATACTATTCCCCTTAATTTTTTTTTCGTGTAAATTGCGATTCAAGAGGTAGAAGCTTGTTCTTGAATGGAATGTATAACCTCCTCCAGACTTATGGAGGGAGAAATTCATGGACCATGTACATTTAATTTGATATCAAGACCCTTAGTGTTTGATGCTAATTACGAAGAAAGATGTAGTTTAGATCTGATACGTTGTGTATTTCTTGACTTGACTTTTTGTGTATAATATTAGGTCCTGAAGGCCTTTCCTATAGGCACGGACTAGAATTTTGGTCTGTAACTCATATCTATATATTGGGTTTGTTAAAGAGTTAGATCTTAATCATTATTCAAATTGGCTATGCTTAAACATGTATTGACCTATTAACAAACCTAAAAGAAAAGCACAATTATGTAATCTTTGAATCAATCTATGAAAAATGCAATAAACCCAAATTTGTTATGAGTTTATCATTCATTTTGAAAATTTATAAGGGTTGCTTTGGTATGGCCTTCAATCTGAGACTAATTATTAGTCAATTTATTTTGATTTTTTATTGGTAACTTACACTACAAATTTTGAAGTGACCAAATACTTCCACTTCAAGGCTAGCGAAGAACTTGACAAATATTTTCTAAATCGAAGATTTTTTTTTATATTAGTACATTGGAGTTGGTGGTCAAGAATGGCTTAAGTTTGAACCAAGAACCCTTTTTTTCATGGAGGAGAATAATATCAATTCAACCAATGAGTTGATGGCATTTATATTGGTGATTGAGTATATTCTTTTACAAGAATCTGACTTATAGGGTCAGTAAAATCATCGAAGGCCCAATTCCTCATGTGTGCACAACAAATCTCAACATATGTGGGTAGCTTGCATTTTCTTTCAAACTTGGGCAGGAACACGCTCTTGCACCATGGACGGCAACAAGGTTGGACGGGAACTTCGGACCCAATTTTTTCTTTTTTTCTTGGCAAAAAGTATATGCACGCCCTTGCTTCAATGGAGATTAGTGATCAAATTTTCATCTTTCAATCCTTACTTCTCCAAGAGTTTAAGAAATATGTCGATTTTTTTTATTTTTAGCCATGGAGAAATATTAAAAAAGAGTGATATTCGTAATCGTGTTTTCTCAAACTAGCGTGACTAGAGCAATTTTTGACTTCCTTCTTGCTTCCTTCCACGTAATTGGCTTGTGTTTCTGTTGGTTTTGCCACAAATTTGTAAGTTTACTTCCCTGCTTTTCCCACATGTATTATCGTTATTTATGTCTGTCATTTATAAGTAAATTTGAGTACGAGAATAAGCCTTAACTTTTTACCAGTGTTTCGAGCACACATGCGTATGCACACCTACACAAGATATTTCAATGGTTTGTAGTGACTTTGGAAATTGAAATGCAATATGTTTTTGCCATACTCCCTTTTCATTTTTATGTGCAAGACATTGTTCCCAACTATAAATTCTTTAAGAACAGATTTAAAGATGGATTTTGAGACGGATATTATTTAAGTATATTTGCATAGAGAGACAGATTTATTTACGGACTCACTCCGTCTTAAATTTCACTTATGGATTTACAAATGGTATTAGCCATTAGGCTTTCAGTTACTGCTTTCGGATGAAAATTTTTCGTCTCTGATTCTTTTAATTATAGGCTTCAGAGACGAAAAAATCCATCTATGAAACACTATTTTGTAGGGATCGTTAGTTGATCAAAAAAGTCCATTAATTCAGAGGGTCAATTAACGATCAGGATTAACTTTTATTCATTTTAAGAAACTTGAGGAACGAATGAGGTTGAAACTAGAGTACCAAAAGTGATTTATTGAATAATCTAGGTGGTCAAAAGTGAAATTATCTTGACCACGGAGTTATAATCCAGAAGGCCAAGAGTTAATGGGTCATATGCTATTTTTCGTAAAAATACTAATGAAATGTCACTAAGTGACTAAAAGTAATAAAAATTCTATTTCACTAATCACAAAAAAACTCTAGATGCCAAGTTTGATAACTTGAAAACTTAGAGTACTCAAACTGAAAAGGAGTTACACTTTGAATACGAAAAGTGAAATTATCCCCTTATAAAATTATTAGTGATAATTTTGCAATTAACAAAACAAAAAACATATCAGTTATATGACAAAAAATGCTAATTTCCCTAGTTTTGCAACACAATTTCTTTTAATCCATTGATATTTTGCAACTGATTGTGCATTGATTAAATCATTTAAATTAGCCTAAATTAAATATAGTAGGACCATTATTTATACTAATATAAAAAATAAAAGCATTCCACGTTTATAAATGATGGTTAATAATAATAATATCGCATTAAATTTTTTAAAATAAAAAATATTTTTCAACTGATAAGATAATTAACATGTTTTACTTTTCAATCTTTACATTAACTAATAAATTTCTTTCTTTCTTTTTCTAATATAATATATTAATTTATATATTTTATTTTTATTAATTATAATATATTTTAAAATATAAAAAATTATTCAATGTACATTACTAAGAATAATATATTATATTGGCTAGTAATTATTAACATGAAGGACGTGACATGTTGCTTGTCGGAAAGTGGATTAAAAGCCAATAATTGCATCCTTAATAATGCGGCATGTGAATCATGTTGCGAGACTGAGAGTAGGTCACCATATCTCAACCACTGCAAAATGATTGGTATGTAAACAAATCGACTGGAGGAAAATGATTATTGTTTAAATTATTATAAAAGTTAAAAATTTTATATTCAAATTTGTTTTGATCAATTATTGATTAAAAAATTAAATTTCAACGAATTTTAGTTGATTCAAACATGCATTGAGTTTGAATATTTTTCGTGTGTTCAAATCTGTTTTATGATATTTTTTTCCCTCTAATCAAATTAATGAATTTGAATCGAGTTTGAAAATTTATTGAAATAATGAGGGAATTCTCTTATAAAGATCGTATCACGACCTTCTTTGCAAGATAATTATGATCGTCAAACAAGCTCTAAATTCATTTTTTTTTTATTCAATCTCTTTATGACTCGATCCCCGTTGCATCATAAACCCTAATATATACATATAAATTCACCGTGATCAATTGAATCACTTTGACGCCTACAGACTTGATTATCCTTTTTTTACAATCTATAGATTTAAATATCGAAGGATTATAATTAGGGCCTTATTAGTGTAGTTCTGACCGTGGTGCATTTTGTAGGGTTACTTGAATAATGGAGGGGTATCTGTTCGTTATCAAGAAGAAGCACCCATATCCCGTATGGAGCCATCTTCTTCATCCAACGTACCCTATCTTAGATAGAGTGGTATGCGGCGAGCTCCTCACTCCTTACTACCCAGCTCCGTGAATACCAACCATAGCCGTCTCGTCTAGTATCGACACTAAAGCCTTGTTAGCTCTCCAATAGGCAAGTGAGGCAGCCCGAGAACCTCCAGCATTAGTTGCTACTAGTTTCTATGGTCACTTAAGGAAAAAGATGTAGTCAAAAAACTGTCTTTTAAGGCCCCTCTTTGATATACCCCTAATAGTTATCCTTCAGAGGTTTTTCCAAATGCACCAGGGTTACTTGAATAATGGAGGGGTATCTGTTCGTTTGAAATAGAAATTCCTATAAAATTACTTATAAAGACCTTATATCATTTTTCCCACCGAACAAAAAAACACTATTTCAGCTAAATTTGTTAAATTTAATAAATTGAAGTCAAATAAATTTTTATAGATCGATTTTAAATAAATATCAAGAAATTTAATTTGTTTTTCAACCAAAATAATATATCTATATATACATATATTTATTTTCCTGGTCGTCATGTCAGTTCTAATTAAATATTTAATGAAGATAAGACAAAGCAAAATTGCATTTATCTTTATTGTTATTTGAAGAAAAGTTTCTGGAGAATTCTATTCCAGAGCATAGTTAATTGACAGGATAGTTTGATTTGACATTGCACTATATAATAGGGTGTTGGAATATAATTTTCAATGGTATTTTTGTAAACTTTTATATTAAATATGGAGTTTATTTGTAATTATTATTATAATTTTAAATGATATATTTATAAGTTTATAAAAAGTATAATTTTTTGTATATTTGGACTTAAATCGTCAATGTCATTCAATGTTTAAAAATATATTTTAAATAACATAAAATACAAAGTATTTTTTCATTATAAACTAAAGATTTTCAAAAAGAAATACACATTATAATACTGAAAACTAGGGTATAGAATGTGAATATAGAATTAATTGTGTTGATGCTTCAGGAAAAAAAAAAAAGATAGAAAAAAATCCCAGTGCCAAATATGTTAAATAAATGAATTTATAATGACTTTTTGAATCTCTATTTTCTTTAATTCCTAGAAGTACATTATTCCGTATATTATAAGTTATTATAATTTAAAAATTATGAAAAATCAATGCTATCTACAATTAAAACGAAATTAGTGGAAAAATTTAAATTTTTTGGACCATGATTAATTAATTTTCATCATAATTTTATCATGGTCAAAATATTTATCATGGACCACTTATAGAAACAATGGCCAAATAACCGTTGCACAATTATAGTTAATTGATATTCAATATGTTTTTTTTTTAAACTATATAATTGACCATAATGAAAAATCATAATTTTTTTAGAGAAAATTTCACAGGGGGTAATATGCAATTTTGCATTCTTCTAATGACTTTTGAAGTAAAATTATATAATCAAATAAAATATTTCATTATTCCAAAATTATTATTCTTATTTAAGTGTTGATGTGAATCCATAAACTCTGGTCCACCATTGTCTTTTTCTAAATTTCCAAAAATAGTACGTTTACGGATATCTTAAAATTTTAGTCTTTTCTAGTAAAGAAGTCTATTTTTTGATGACATTGTCGTTGCAATTTGATTACAGCGATGTGAATACTATTTGGATGACTGCTTTGCCCTTCAATTTTGGTACCATAATTTAATTAGAGTAGATTACATCTTATCACTCCAATTATAATTATTTTTATACTTTGATATCTAAATATCTTATTGTGTGAACTTACTATCTTAACTTTATGAGATTTACACTTTGATATATGACTGTTTTTTTGTTGATTTTCTATTAAAAAATATCTCATGTTGTGCATAAGTGAAAAATATCACACTACATAACCCTTATATGGTTGAAAAATAATTATAAATGGCAAAGAATAAAATTTGGTGAAATTGAGATGGTAAGTCAATCAAAAAAAAAAAAAAAATTAGATGGTACTTTATGTTCTGATTTTATTAACTTTCTCTATTTTTTTTTTTAAAAACATAATTAAAATTAGTCCTCTTTATTAGTTGACCGTCTGAATTAATGGAGGGATCGTAAATTTCATAGACAAAAGAGGAACATATAGGGTACCAGAAGTGATTCAGTGCGTAATTTAGGAGTCCGGAATTGGATTTGTTCCAGTAACGACTTTTTCCACTGCACTTTTTACCATTGGTTTAGATAGTTAACTAACAGAGATGACAGATATTGATCATTTTAAAAAAAAAATATGAACCAAAATTGATGAACTCAAAATATGAAGTATCAAAATTTATATTTTTCGTACCATAATTGATGTGGTCGAGATTTTTTTGCTAAGGATGAAATTAGAATTTTACCACAATGCAGTTGCACACCAGGTGAAATGCAATTTCCGCAGAAGGTGCAGTTTTCAAGAGAATGGTGTCTTGTCAATGAATAGTAACCTGCATAAAAAATTAATATGTTGAAAATTTTGGTATCAAATTACTTTTTTACCCTTACAATTTAATATATATATTTTTTACTAATGTATATCAATAATGCAAAATTATATTTTTCATTTTATAATTTAGGTAACATATATTTTCAATTTCATAGTTTTTTCTGCCAACTTCCGTCGAGAATTGATGGAAAAAATTAAAGTGTAAATTGACAAAATTATATTTTTGATCCCATAAGTTAGGAGAGTTGATACACTTAGATCCCAAGCTTTATGAAATTGCAACATTTAATAGTTGGAAGGTAAAGTGTCCAGACGTCTATGTATATAATAAAAACATATCATAGCAATAAATATTATTAACATCATAAGATATGATCGATATGTACACTTCACATCCAAATGGATAATTATGAAATCAAGAATATTAGGATGATGAAAAAGACAAGCATATCAAACCATATCTCCAATTCTCCATTAAACAAAGGAAGAGAAAGGGCAAAGTGGTAATTTTCATCAGTAAGTATGGAGTGACATTTTCAGACCACTTGAATTCATTTTCGAAGGAATTATAATAATTTTAAAAAAATAACACATTGAGAACATTTGTCTTGGAACAATGCAAATTTGATGAGAATATAATCCTAATTTATAGTCGTCGTGGGAGACGCACATTATATTTTTTAGTGAAATTCATAATTTTTTTACGATAAATATCTTCAATTATTGTCATTCATTATTGAAATGAATTCTAATTAAGTGAATGAAAAGAACCACCCATCTATATTTACACCAAGATAATACAATTTTTCCTAACCCTAAAATAACAAGAAACAATAGAAGAAATATGAATTTTAACTATAGTTAATTACTAGATTCAAAAGAAAAAAAATTGGGTTGAACAAATTGACCACGGGTCAGCAATGATCATTAATCGTTATTTTTCCAAATGAGGTCAAAACATTAATCATAGTTAAAACCTCGACAAATTGTGAAGGTTTATAACATAGTGAGAAAATTAAATTTTTTTTACTGAAAAAAAAAATGAAATGAAAACAATGCAGTCGACAGAATTGAGAAGGTGTCGGCAAGAGACATCTATATAAAGAAGAGAAGGCAGAAGCAGCTGTCCTCACCTTCAAACAACGCTTACTGATCTTTTTCTAGATATATATACTTTGCTTATAATTATATTTATCGAATAATCGACAGATTTGGAGATGGGGTTAACTGGTAAGCTGGTAGCTGCAATAGAGTTCAAGGCTGGGGGAGACGTGTTTCATGAGCTGTTCAGGCACAAACCCCACCATGTTTCCACAACCAGCCCTGGGAAAATACAAGGATGTGATTTGCATGAGGGTGAGTTTGGGCAGGTTGGTTCCATCATTTTCTGGAATTACACACATGGTGAGTAATCCATCTACCTACCTGTACCCGGTGTTTGCTATCAATTTCTTAGAGGAATTTGGCATAATTACATTTCCTCCCCTAAAATTTAATATAATTACATATAAGTTTAATTGAGAAATCTATGTATATCTAGTAGGCCTTTGCTATCAATTTTACTTTCAAGATTAATTGCACTTGAACCCTCAACTTTTCGAAAAGAAGTTCGTTATCTCCGGGGTCTTTGCCATTTTCTATTGATGAAGAGGGTTTTTCAGCCTAGAAATTAAAATTTTCACAGGAGGGATAATTACTTCATACTCTTGGTTTTTGTGAAGATATTATCAATATAAATACTAATGTGTATTCTGTAATATTAACAATCGAACTTTGTAGTATTCTTGTAAAATCTTGTAATTATTTGTAAAATAAAACATTCATATAGATTTTATCAAATAATTTTATTTTAATACTTTGAGATGACTTTGAAAAATAGTATTTTGAACTTGTGAGTTAGTGATGCCAAACTGATGTTTCAATTCAGATAATAATTGATTATTGAAAAAGAACAGTAATAAAATATTTTCTTGAATGTAGTGAAAATGGAAATTAGAGCAATACACACATGAAGAAACATGATTTCTAGGGATAGTTAATGACTACAGTTGAAACAAAAAATTTCTATTAAATGCAAGTTACTCATGATCGTTAGACGTTTCTGCAAATAAAAGTAGAATATTAATTATAACTAAAATCATAACAAATATTTTGACTATATCTAAATCATGACAAATATCGATTAATCACGGTGAAAATTTAAAAATTTCACAGTTGTTTTGTTTGATCATGGTTATAATAATATCAATTTATCATGATTCTAATGTAGCAAATATTAGTCTTTTCCCTTTTATTGTTTTGAATTCTGTTGCATTTAACCCTAACATTCACAATAGATGGGAAAGCGAAAACTGCAAAACAACTGATTCAAAAAATCGATGAGGAGAAGAAGTTGATCGAATTCAAGATGTTGGAAGGAGATCTGATGGAGGAATACAAAACCTTCCTTATAACGCTGCACATCGAGACTAAGAACGACATTGATTTGGTTACATGGACATTGGAGTATGAGATGCTGAACGACGATGTCGGGCACCCTATCTCCTTGCTATCCTTCATCATCGACCTCACTAAGGACATCGAAACCCATCACATCAACAAACCCTAAATCAGATGGTTCCCATCCTAATGCATGAAACCCTAATCGAACAATCTGTTAATTATGAACGAGAGTTGGTGTGTTAATAAAACTCTTTGTTCACAAAGGCACGTACACATGCGTGTGCGTGTTATGTACTAATAAAGGAGATCAGCTGCATGCTTGCTCTAGGTGGTGGTGCTTGGGACCCTGTACTGCTCGTATTTGTGACGTGTCTGTGTATTTACATGAGTTTGAAATAATATGTTTTTATTTCTAATTACTATTCGTCATTTTTACTTTTTTTTTTATTTTATAAATGGGCTCTTTTAAAATTGGCCTTAATTACAAATATCTTCTTATTATTTGAAAAATTACAAATACTCCTATAAAATTATAAATATCCTAATGAAGACACCCCTCTAAAATGAGTTTCAATGAGGTATTTGTAAATTTTTTAACAATGAGAGGATAAGTGGACAAACAAAAGTATCTTATGGGAGTTCGAGTACTGGTCGACGCATCTGATACGACACAATTTTGATATCATATACATTGAGAAGAATGTATTTGACAATATATTTAATACCGTGATAGATATAAAGAAAAAAATAAAAGATAACCTGAATGTACGGAAAGACCTTAAGATCATATGTAATTGACCGGAGCTTGAGGTGGATGAAAAGAGACCGAACGTGATGCCCAAAGCCGTATATACCTTGACCAAGGAGCAGAAGAGGGGGTTATGTGAATAGATTAGTCATCTTAAGTTTCTTGATAGTTACGCATCTAATTTGGCTCGTTGTGTCGATATGATGGAGCTGAGGCTACACAGCATAAAGTGCCATGATTGTCACGTATTCATGTAGAAGTTGATCTCGATTTTCTTTCGTGAAATGCTTCCTGAACCTGTATGGAGTGCATTGATAGAAGTTAGCCTTCTACTCTAGATTTTATGTTCGACAACACTAGATGTAAATAAGGTACAAGAATTGGAAGTAGTGTTGTGACCATCTTGTGCAACCTTGAGAAAATATTTCCACTAGCTTTCTTCGACTCAATGGAGCACCTAATTGTTTACTTGTCATATGAAGTGCACGTAGGAGGGCCTGTGCAATATAGGTAGATGTATCCATTTGAGCGATAAGTACACTGTGCAACACAGGTGAAATTTGAATTGGATTTCATAGACAACAAGCTTTTGAAGTTTCATTATTGCGGTCCTACAGTTGAGGTTACAATATTTTTGTGTCACTTTGTGAATGATTACAATTTCCACACCGACTTTCACAGCGTAGGCAAGTCTACTATGAACTATGAGGTGTGTGTAAAAAACTTATCATATATAGACATGGACAGTACTTCTATGGGATTCTTGAAAAGATAATTCAATTAGATTACCACTATTCCAAAACATGCAGATTGTTATGTTTAAATGACGTTGGGTCGATCCCGTGAGAGGTATGAAGGTACATTCTTGTTATCACCTCGTTGATGTAAACTTCAAGAAAGAATACTAAAAGAACAAACCATTCATCCTGGCACAACAAGCACTACAAGTCTACTACACGAGATACCCTAACACGAAAAGAAGCAAAGTGGACTGAATGACTGTCTGCAAAACAAAAGCCAAAAGAGTCATTGATTACTCTCGATGGACCGAAGTTGCATTTCAAGAATATGAGACAATACCTACTCCACAAGTGTGACGGACAACTATAATTACGGCATGAATGACTCAAATGGTATACAATTTGTCATGGAACTTTCTGTTGCTAATCAACATGAAGCAAGTATATTCCGATCGGAGAATTGTGAATTTGATCAAGAGTCTGACGAAAATAGCTTTGGTGAGGATTACGAGACTGAAGAAGATAATAATTTTGATTGAAAGTTCAGCGTTTCTATAATCAGAGATCTATAAATAATCCTTATATAAATTACTAATTAACTATATATTTTTTTAAAAATATTTGTTCTATTTAGGAACGATTATAACTAGAAAAGATCGTTCTTAAACCATTCGAAATAGCCACGGTCAAAATAAAAATCATTTCTATTATAACTGTTCCACATTGTACGTGCATATTGTTAAATTTAACACTAGGAACGGGCAAATAAATAAAATTGTTCCTGAAATTACTACAAAATTATTCAAAAAAAAATGAGAAAAATTCAAAATTTAGAAACGGTTAGAATAAATTGACCGTTCCTAGAGTAATTTCAGACAATTTTCAATTGGTCCCATATGGAAAGTGGAGGAAAATTCAATTTTAGAAATGCTCATTGAATATTTGACCTTTACTAAGTTAGATTTAAAGTAGACAATTCCTAAAAGTATAAAGAAATCGTTACCTATATGAATAGTAATAAAATCATGCTTAATTTTGTAACAAAATCGTTTCTAACAGGTACAAATTATTCCTAATTCACTTTTCAATTTCGATATCTCTACATCCGCAAGCTCGATTAAATCCAAACTTAAATGTATATAAATACTATATATTTGTGAATACATGTAGACGTCTGATGTAAAATCACATGATATCATTGACAATTATATTGTTTTGAACCTCGTTGTTGTGAATCATATATAATATTTTAGTATCCTTATAACAAAAAGTTCCAAACTATGCAACTACAACAAAAAGTTCCAAATCTATTCAGACACCAACTAGCCCAAACCTAATAGTATATATAAAAGCCATATAGAACTTTCGTTCATTTTTATTCTAAAAAAATCATAATAGAATTCTTAATTAAAAAAAATACAAGAGAAGAGATATTTGTCAAATATTAAAATCTAAATAAAAATTAATGCAAAAGTCAATATTTTAAAAAAAGTGGGTATAGAAAGAGGAGTAAACATAAGAAGAATATTGTGCTTTTTTGTGACGTTATATCTTATTTAAAAAAATAGACAATAAGGTGTGAAATTCTAATTTTTAATCGGCACATGTAATATGCATGCCACTTTTCGATTGACATTAACTTTTCCGGCCAGATCTATTTTAAATCGAGAAATTAAAAAAGGTATATAATTATTTTTTTAAATTCAAGTTAAATAAAATACTAAATATAAAAAAAAATATAATCAAAACTAAAAATATATTTAACTCTAAAATATCATAATAGCAATTTTAATTGCTTAATAATGGAGAAGAGATATTGTCAAAATGTTAAAATCGAAACAAAAAAGATGAAAGTCAAAAATCAAGATTTCAATAAAAGTATATACAAGTAACTCATTAAAGATAAGCCATTGAATCCCTGCACAAATGCCATACTCCCGACACTACACATCATTGATATATTGTGAATAAATAGGCATGTAAGCCGGTGAGTGTAATAAATGGCATTGGAATTCGGAAGTAGATGGCTATGTTACACGAATCATCCTTTCTACCAAGTATTAATTGCTCCTGCAAAACTGAAGTGTTGATGGAGAAACTATAATTTTTTTTAAAAAAAATTATATCTTTCGTACCATAATACGAAATTATATTTTTTATTCTATAATTTAGGTAACATATTTCTTCAATTTCATAGTACTTTTTGCCAACTTCCATCGAAAATTGATGGAAAAAATTAAAGTGCAAATTAACAAAAATTACATTTTTAGTCTCATGAGTTAGGAGAGTCGAGATACTTATATCCCAAATTAACTTTATGAAATTGCAACATTTAATTGTCCGAACGGTAAAGTGCCCTGACGTTATTAACAACATAAGATATGATCGATATGTACACTTCACATCCCTGTATATTGATACTACTTATCCAAATGGATAATTATGAAATCAAGAATAGTAAGATGATGACAAAGACAAGCATATCAAACCATCTCCCCAATTCTCCATTAAACAAAGGAAGAGAAAGGGCAAAGTGGTAATTTTCATCTGTAAGTATGGAGTGACATTTTTAGATCATTTGAATTTATTTCCGAAGGAATTATAATAATTTTAAAAAAATGACACATTGAGAACATTTATCTTCAAAAAAGCAAATTTGACAAGAAAATAATCCTAATTTATAGTCGTCATGGGACACGCACGTCATATTTTTCAGTAAAATTCATAAATTTTTATGATTAATATCTTCAACATGTGATTTTTTCTTTTATAAATTATTGTCATTCATTGTTGAAATGAATTCTAAATGAATGTAAATAACCACCCATCTGTATTTACACCAAGATAATACAATTTTTCCTAACCCTAAAATATCAAGAAACAATGATATAAATTTTAACTATAGTTAATTACTAGATTCAAAAGAAAAAAAATTGGGTTGAGCAAATTGACCACGGCTTAAGAATTATCATCAATCGTTGTTTTTGTAAATGAGGTCAAAACATTAACTATAGCTAAAATCTCGACAAATATTTCAGCTATAGTAGTTAATAATCATTAGAAATATTGACTATTCATTGATTTTGTCTGACTGTATTAATAATATTAATTTACTATAATCTTGAAATTGCGGAGGTTTAGAATATAGTGAGAAAATTATTTTTTTTAATGAAATAAAAAATTAAATGAAAACAATGCAGTTGACAGAAATGAGAAGGTCTCGGCCAGAGACATCTATATAAAGAAGATAAGCCAGAAGCAGCCCTCCTCACCTTCAAACAACACTTTGTTACAGATCCATTTCCAGTATTAATTTACGCATATATCTATCAAATAATCGACAGATTCAGAGATGGGGTTAACTGGTAAGCTGGTAGCTGCAATAGAGTTCAAGGCTGGAGGAGACGTCTTTCATGAGCTGTTCAGGCACAAGCCCCACCATGTTTCCACAACCAGCCCTGGGAAAGTGCAAGGATGTGATTTGCATGAGGGTGAGTTTGGGCATGTTGGTTCCATCATTTGCTGGAAGTACACTCATGGTGAGTAATCCATCTAACTACCCGTACCGGGTATTTGCTATCAATTTCTTGGAGGAATTTGGCATAATTACATTTTCTCCCTTAAAGTTTGGTATAATTACACATAAGTTTAATTGAGAAATCTTTGTATATCTAGTAAGCCTTCACTATCAATTTTACTTTCAGGATTAATTGCACTTAAACCCTGAACTTTTAGAACTTTTCGAAAAGAAGTTCGTTATCTCCGGGGTCTTTGCCCTTTTCTATTGATGAAGAGGGTTTTTTAGCCTAGAAATTAAAATTTTCACAGGAAGGATAATTACTTCATACTCTTGGTTTTTGTGAAGAAATTATCAATATAAATACTAATGTGTATTCTGTAATATTAACAATCGAACTTTGTAGTATTCTTGTAAAATCTTATAATTATTTGTAAAATAAAACATTCATATAAAATAGTATCTTGTAATTGTGAGTTAGTGATGCCAAACTGATGTTTCAATTCAGATAATAATTGATTATTGAAAAAGAACAGTAATAAAATATTTTCATAGTTAAAAGTATTAATTTATCATGATTCATAAATCATGATTATTTCTAATGTAGCAAAATATCAATCTTTTTCCTTTTATTCTTTTGAATTCTATTGCATTTAACCCTAACAATATTTACAACAGACGGAAAAAAGAAAACTGCGAAACAATTGATTCAAAAAATCGACGAGGGGAAGAAGTTGATCGAGTTCAAGATGCTGGAAGGAGATCTGATGGAGGAATACAAAACCTTTCTCATAACGCTGCACGTCGAGACTAAGGACAACATTGATTTGGTTACATGGACGTTGGAGTATGAGATGTTGAACGACGACGTTGGGCACCCTATCTCCCTGCTATCCTTCTTCATCGATCTCACTAAGGACATCGAAACTCATCACATCAACAAACCCTAAGTCAGATGGTTCCTTGCCTAATGCGTGAACCCCAATCGAACAATATGTTAATTATGAACGAGAGTTGGTGTGTAAATAAAGCCCTTTGTTCAGAAAGGCACGTATCTGTGCGTGTGTGTTATGTACTAATAAAGGAGATGAGCTGCATGCTTGCTCTAGGTGGTGGTGCTTGGGACCCTGTACTGCTCGTATTTATGGCGTGTCTGTGTATTTACATGAGTTTGAAATAATAGGTTTTTATTTCTAATACTTTTCTTCGTTTTTACTTTTTTTTTTCTTTTGGATAAATGGGCTCTTTTAAAATTTGTCTTAATTAAAAATACATCCTTATTATTTGAAAAATTACAAATACTCTCATGAAATTACAAATATCCTAATGAATACCCCTCTACAACGAGTTGTCGCAAGGTGATATTTATAATTTCAGGAAGGTATTTGTAAATTTTTTAACAATGAGAAGATAAGTGGACAAAGAATGCATCTTCTAGGAGCTCAAGTATTGGTCGACGCATCTAATACGATACAATCTTGATGTCATATACATTGAGAAGAATGTATTTGACAATATATTTAATATCGTGATGGATATAAAGAAAAAAACAAAGGATAATATGAATTCACGGAAAGACCTGAAAATCATATGTAATTGACCGGAGCATGAGATAGATGAAAAGAGGCCGCACGTGATGCCCAAAGTCGTATATACCCTGAACAAGGAGCAGATGAGGGGGATATGTGAATAAATTAGTCAGCTTAATTTCGCCCGTTGTATCAACATGAAGGAGCTGAGGCTACACAGCATGAGAGCTGTCACGTATTCTTGTAGAATTTGATCCTGATTGCCTTCTGTGAAATGGTTCCTGAACCTGTATGGAGTGCATTGATAGAAGTTAGCCTTCTATTCTAGATTCTATGTTCGACGACACTAAATGTAAACAAGGTACAAGAATTGGAAATAGTGTAGCAACCATCTTGTGCAGCCTTGAGAAAATATTTCTGCCAACTTTTTTCAACTCAATAGAGCACCTAATTATTCACTTGTCATATGAAGCACCGTAGGAGGACTTATGCAATACAAGTGGATGTATCCATTTGAGAGGTAAGTACACGATGCAACACAGGTAAAATCTGAATTGAATTACACAGACAACGAGCTTTTGAAATTTCATTATTGGGGTACTACAGCTGAGGTTACAACATTCCTATGTTACTTTGTGAATGACTACAATTTTCACACTGAATTTCACAGCGTAGGCAAGTCTCCTATGAAATGTGATGTGTGTGTCAAAAACTTATTATATATAGACAAGACAGTGACTTCTATGGGATTCTCAAAAAGATAATTCAGTTAGATTACCCAAACATGAAGATCGTTCTGTTTAAATGCCATTGGGTCGATCCCGTGAGAGGTATGAAGGTACATCTTTGTTAT
This sequence comes from Sesamum indicum, assembly GCF_026168435.1. Classification (NCBI taxonomy): domain Eukaryota; kingdom Viridiplantae; phylum Streptophyta; class Magnoliopsida; order Lamiales; family Pedaliaceae; genus Sesamum; species Sesamum indicum. The sequence goes on from NC_142661.1 coordinate 15,242,987, forward strand.
CATCTCGTTGATGTAAACTTCAAAAAAGAATACTAAAAGAACCATTTGTCCTGGCACAACAAGCAGTACAAGTCTACTACACGAGATACCGTAGCATGAAAAGAGGCAAAGTGAATTGGATGACTATCTACAAAACAAAAGCCAGAAGAGTCATTGATAACTTTCGATGGACCAAAGTTGCATTTAAAAAATATGAGATAATACCTACTCTGCAAGTGTGACGGAAAACTATAATTATGACATGCATTACTCAAATACAAGAGAGGAGATATTTATCAAATATTAAAATCTAAATAAAAATTAATGTCAAAAGTCAAGATTTTTTAAAAAAGTGGATATAGAAAAAGGAGTAAGCATAACAAGAATATTGTGCTTTTTGGTGACGTGATATCTCATGGGAAAAAACAACAGACAATAAGGTGTGAAATTCTAATTTTGAATCAGCCACGTACAGTATACGTGCCACTTTTCAATTCAAATTAAATTTGCTGGCCAGATCTATTTTAAATCGAGAAATTAAAAAAGGTATATAACTATTTTTTAATTCTAGCTAAATAAAGGACTAAAATATAAAAAAGAATATGATCAAAACTAAAAATATATTTAAGTCTAAAAAATCATAATAGCAATTTTGATTACTTAATAATGGAGAAGAGATATTATGAAATGTTAAAATCGAATAAAAAAGATGAAAGTCAAAAATCAAGATTTCAATAAAAGTATATACAAATAACTCATTAAAGATAAGACCATTGAATCCCTGCACAAATGCCATACTCCCGATACTACACATCATTGACTTATTGTGAATAAATAGGCATGTAAGCCAGTGAGTGTAATAAATGGCATTGGAATTCGGAAGTAGATGGGTATGTTACATGAATCATCCTTTCTACCAAGTATTAATTGCACCAGGAAAACTGAAAGTGTTTATGGAGAAATAATTATTCTTTTAAAAAAATTATATTTTTCATACCATAATGCGAAATTATATTTTTTATTCTATAATTTAGGTAACATATTTCAATTTCATAGTTTTCTTTGCCAACTTCTGTCGAGAATTGATGAAAAAAACTAAAGTGCAAATTGACAAAAGTATACTTTTGATCTCATAAATTAAGAGTGCCGGCATATTCAGATTTCACGCTTTATGAAATCGCAACATTTAATAGTCCGAACAAAAAAGTATCTAGACTTGAATGTATATAATAAAAGATGTTATAATAATAAATATCAAACCATATCCCCAATTCTCCATTAAACAAAGGAAGAGAAAGGAAAAAATTGTATTTTCATCTGTAAGACATATTTAGACCATTTGAAATTATTTTTGAAGGAATTATAATAATTTTAAGAAAATGGCGCATTGAGAACATTTGTCTTCGAAAAATGCTAATAGGACGAGAAAATAATCCTAATTTGTAGTTGTCACGAGACACTCACGTTACATTTTCGGTGAAATTCATAATTTCTGATGATAAATATCTTCAACATGTAATTTTTTTCTTTTAAAAATTATTGTCATTCATTTTTTAAATGAATTCTAAGTGAATTAAAAGAACCACCCATCTATATTTACACCAAGATAATACAATTTTTCCTAACCCTAAAATATCAAGAAACAATAGAAGAAATATGAATTTTAACTATGGTTAATTACTAGATTGAAAAGAAAAAAATTGGGTTGAACAAATTGACCACGGCTTAATAATTAACATTAATCATTGTTTTTGCAAATGAGGTCAAAACATTAACCATAGCTAAAACTTGGACAAATGTTTCAGCTATAGTTAAAATCCATTACAAAATATTGACTAATCATTAATTTTGTCTGACTGTATTAATAATATTAATTTACTATAATTTTTAAATCGTGAAGGTATATAATATTGTGAGAAAAGTAATTTTTTTTTTACTGAAATAAAAAATTAAATGAAAACAATGCAGTTGACAGAAATGTGAAGGTCTCGGCCTGAGATATCTATATAAAGAAGCTATGCCAGAAGCAGCTCCTCCTCACCTTTAAACAACACTTTGTTACAGATCCATTTCCAGCATTAATTTACGCATATATCTATCAAATAATCGACAGATTTAGAGATGGGGTTAACTGGTAAGCTGGTAGCTGCAATAGAGTTCAAGGCTGGGGGAGACGTGTTTCATGAGCTGTTCAGGCACAAGCCCCACCATGTTTCCACAACCAGCCCTGGGAAAGTGCAAGGATGTGATTTGCATGAGGGTGAGTTTGGGCATGTTGGTTCCATCATACGCTGGAAGTACACACATGGTGAGTACTCTAACTACATATCCACCAGGTCATTGCTATCAATTTCTAATTGGAATTTTGTTATATTTAACTCTGAGAAATGATATTTTTCGTCTCGTAATTTAGGATCTTTCCACTTTTAGTTCTACTGATTATAGAATTATCATTTTTTATGATGTAACTTTTAAAAAATAGCACTTTTGGTCCATGACACATTTCCTTTAAAATTTTAACGGAAAGTGCCATGTGTTTAGCACATGTCTGTTAGAGCCTTTACAGTTATACTATAGGATTCTCACTTTTGTTTCATAACTTTAAGAAAACAGTATTTTTGATCCTATACACTTAACGGTCACCTGACCTTTTCCGTTAAACATCTAAAGGGGAATGTGTCATAAGACCAAAATTGTTACTTTTATAAAAGTTACGGGACCAAAAGTGAGAATTTCGTAACTAAAGTGCAAAAATTCTAAATTACGAGACGAAAAATATTAGTTTCCCTATCTAACCCAAACATAATATGATCATTTGTGGGGATACGTTCTTAAATTGATACAGACGGGAAAGAGAAAATTGCGAAACAATTGATTCAAACCATCAACGAGGAGAAGAAGTTGATCGAATTCAAGATGCTGGAAGGAGATCTGATGGAGGAATACAAAACCTTCCTTATAACACTGCACATCGAGACTAAGGACGGCATTGATTTGGTTACATGGACATTGGAGTATGAGATGCTGAACGACGATGTCGGGCACCCTATCTCCTTGCTATCCTTCATCATCGACCTCACTAAGGACATCGAAACTCATCACATCAACAAACCCTAAATTAGATGGTTCCCTTCCTAATGCGTGAAACCCTAATCGAACAATATGTTAATTATGAACGGGAGTTGGTGTGTTAATAAAGCCCTTTTTCCAGAAAGGCACCTACGTATGCGTGTGTGTGTTATGTACTAATAAAGGAGATGAGCTGCATGCTTGCTTCAGGTGGTGGTGCCTGGGACCCTGTACTGTTCGTATTTGTGGCGTGTATGTGTATTTGCATGAGTCCAAAATAATAGGTTTTTATTTCTAATTACTGTTCGTCATTTTTTCTTATTTTTATATTGGATAGACGGGTTATTTTAAGATTTGTCTTAATTACAAATATTTCATCTAAATTACAAATGTCCTAATAAATATCCCTCTACAACGAGTTGTTACAAGGAGGTATTTATAATTTCAAAGAGGTATTTGTAAATTTTTTAACATCAAGAGGATATTTGTAATTATAGCAAACCTCACAAAGCACATTGCAATTTACTCTTTTATTTTTTACCTTAAGTGAAGCAGTTAAAGATTTTATTATATTCCAATCAGCAATATCACAACATTCATTAATTAATGATTTTATAAAAACTAGTTATATAAGCTGAAACATTCTGTCTGTATTAAGGAAATTATCGAAACACCTCCTGTTAAATTTAACTCAGCATAAATCCCACATCAGATTTTCAGTGGAAAACACTGAAAATTGAAAATGAAAATGAAACCAAACATGTAAAGTGTTTTGATCATTTTTTACGATCACATAGAAGGAAGATGTCTTTTATACCCTTTATATATCGTTCCTAACTGTTCAATAGAATTAAAGTGCAATATTTCAAAGAGAAACATACATTACAAGAGAAGGTTTCAAAGATAGAAATTAGAGACGGAAAAAATATTCATCAATAATTTTCACCTTTCAAAGACGGATTCAGAGGTGAAAAATATTTTCGTCTTAAAATTATAAATAAAATTAAAAAATAAAGATGGAAATTTTGACATTTAAGAAAAACTAAGAAAATAAAATTAAAAAAACAATCCATCTTATAATCTCAAATTTTGAGATGGAATTAGAGATGGATTTTGAAAAAAAAAAAAATATTAATTGGTTGACATTTCTGAGATGCAATTACAGATAGATTTTGAAAATAACATTTTGTATTTAATCTGTCTTTGTTTCCGTTTCAAACACAAATTTCTGAGATGGAATTACAGACGGATAATTTAAATAGTTATTTTTTTTATTCAGTCTGTTTTTTTTTTTTTTTTTGGCTCCAATTTATAAGATTTAAAAAAAAGAATCTAACACTTCAGTACTTCTCACTCCTGCATTTCTCTCTATCCAGACTCATCCTCCACTACCGACGCCAACATGGCGGTTTGCAGCAGCCAACACCATCATCACCACAACATTGTTGTCACCCCGTATGAAAAAAATATAGCAATTTATCCTCCTATACTTTTTAACATGAAGCAATTTACCTCCTTATATAGGGAGGTAAATTACTTTATTTTAAATTATTGTATTTTAAAAAATATAGGGAGGTAAATCGCTATTTATTTTTTTATAAGGGGGTAATTTACTCATTTGCGATATCACAAGGGAGTTGTTTGCATTTTTCTCCATTAAAAACTGGCCTTTCTTCCAACAAAAAAAACACATGAAGATTATTTATTAATATTAACGCAATGACTGATAACACCCTTTGCACGACATGGGGACTTACTTGTGAATCTTGTAAAAGATTGAGCAAATCTTTCTTTTTCTTTGTGTGTGTGCGTGTGCGTGTGCACTATTCAACCAAGAATTCGATATCGCAACTATACATTCAGTAGAAATCAACTGCAGTGGTAACGGGGGAGAAAATTAAGAAATGCTGCAAGTAGATATTCTGGACAACTACTATATCTTTTTAAAGACAATTAGTTATTATCAATAATATTATAAAAGAAAATCTTTTATCATATTAATTTTTGAATATATACCTAAATTTATTTTTAAATTCATTTTTTTCCTTAAAAAAGATTATGTCAGAATAGTAATTTCAAAGTTTTTTAATATTAATCTCACAATTTTATAATTTTTTTTGTATGTCACCCACTGCTCCATGTTTCTCTCTTATCAAACTTTTCTATATTTATTTTTGCAAACTTCTATATTTATGATAAATTTATAATTACAATGTATTTTGTCTTTATCATGCCACGCCACGTTTCTTTCTTCCATAGACCTTTTTTCTTTCTTATCACAAATTACTTTTTTCTGTACTTCATCTCATGCACATCACAAATATTTTGTATATGCTCGTGGAGACCGCATGCAACAACTAGTATTATATAAAGAAAGAACCCAAATTAATGTTTCCGTGTGAAATAAAGGATCTACCATTTTCATTTTGAACTTTGTATTTCTTGTAATCGTGTTCATTAATTTTAGTGAAATGTTTGACAAAATATTTAATTACTAACTTTTAGATTTACTATTCTCCAAATTTAGAAATTAAAATTATATATATATATATATATCATTGTACATTACATATATAAAACAAAAAAAAGGTGAAGAAAGTATTTCACTGAACTAAAATCGAAAAGAAGCTTCACAAATATCACTAACCTAAAAAATGACAAATTAAGGTCTTTACACCCAAAAGTTGGTGCAAACACTCACTATCCAAATCATTTAGTTTGCTAAACAAGAAAGACTCAGATATTAAACTAATGAAGGAAGATTAGCAACTTGAACTGTGGCTCAACTATATAAGGACTAGATGTCACAGGTTTATTTCATCAACTAGCTGCCTTTAGGATTTTTCAAATAATCTTTACATATATATCAGCAATCGATGGCTGGATTGCCCTGTAAGCTTATTGCCCAGGTAGCTTTTAAGGCTGGGGGCGACGTGTTTCATCACCTCATGGCCAAGAGGCCTTATCACTTGGCCAATGTCACCCCTGGAAAAATCCAGGCTTGTGATTTGCATCAGGGCGACTATGGAACTGATGGCTCCGTCGTCCAGTGGAAGTACACTCTTGGTAAGCTTATAGCTTTTTAACTTGACATGAATTGGGGAATTGTTATGTTGTAGCTTATTTGAGTTTTCAGCTTTCTATCAAATTAAACGATGTGAAATTGTTAATTAGAAGGATAAATTATAGATATTATATTCCTTGAGGTCATATCTAATTATATAAGCATTCAATGGCTTTGTATACTTGAGGGGTGTTGAACTTTGTAAAATTATAAGTATACCATCTTAGGGGTATCGATGCAGTGTAACTTGAGGGGTTTCTGGCATAGTTGTAGTTAATATATAATTAGTTATCATGATTTTTGTACTTCTGTATTATGTAATTAACCATGACAAGATATCATATCTGCGGCCAAAGTATATTTTTAATCTCATAAAATAAGGGTAAAATTTATTTTGGTACCACAAGTATGGCAGGTGACGCTTTTAGTTCTATAAAACTCAAATCATGTCTTTTTAGTCCCAAAATCACAATGCATTTTTAGTTCCGAACAACCCCTTTTTAGTCCCAAAATCATAATGCAGATGATTCTTTGGAACTAAAAATGCTTAATTATAAGTTTTACAGTGCTAAAAGCAACACCTACTATAGTTGTGGTACCAAAATAAATTCTGTCCTTATTCTATGAGATTAAAAAAATATTTTGCCCTATTTACTATACTGTTAGTTAAATAACTTGTGCATGACGAACACGCTATAGGATTTTTTGTTTTTGGTCTATAAACACTAAGGATTATTGAGTAGTTAGTGAGTAGAGCTAGTGAAGAACATTGAGCACAAGCAAAATGTATTAACACTTCAACCTTTTAAGAAGCGATATGTGATAGTCATGTAAGAAGGTAGTTAGCGAATAAACAATTTATAAACTATATCTCATGAAATATATAATTTTATGTTTAAAAATGTTTTTGAACTATTTGGATATAATACAATGAGTGAGCTCATAGGATATTAATAATGATATTTTTGTATTTTATTTGAGTTTGTTGAAAATTTTGAAAATAAGTTAAGAATACCTATTTCTTTGACAAATATATTAGACATAGGATTAAATGCATTTTTGGATATGTAACTTGAGTCATTTGACGTTTTCGTCCTTTAACTTAATTTCTAGGGTATCATTTTGATCCTATATTTTTTAAATCTTTATGATTTTAGTCTTTTTTCCAAATCATTTTTGTTATATATAAAAGCTTCTCAAATTTTAATTTTTGATCTGTAAGTTCTTTTTCTCAAAAAAGACGATTAAATATTTTAGAACACTTTTATAAGATATTTTAAAAAACCAAAATGTTCACTATAACACCACCTAATTAAGTTTAAGAAGAGCCACATTAATTTTGGTTTCCCAACTACATACATTCTCACATTTCTTTTCATTGATTTATTATATAGATGGGAAAGAGCAAACGGCAAAACAACTAATTCACGACATAGACGAGACGAAAAAGCAAGTCGCTTACAAGATGCTCGAAGGCGATCTACTGGAGTTGTACAAGAACATGGTCATAACCATCCACGTCGAGACCAAAGGTGGAGTTGATTTTATCACTTGGACCATAGACTACGAGCTGATCAATCCCGATAATCCACACCCAATCTCACTCTTAAACTTTGTGATCGAATTCACTAAAGATATCGAGGCTCATATCTTCGGATGAAGAACGGCTGCTGCCTAAAATATGTTGCGATTTCAGTTCACCAAGTTATATATGTTTAATTTGTTGTTCTCCATCCAAATGAAACAAAGAGAAAATGAAAGAGAATAAAATCAGCAATCATAGGTTGTCTGGTGCTTGAAATAAGGAATATATATGTACTTGTGAAATAAGCGATAATTGGTGAAGTTTGTGATTGGGAGCTTCTGGAGTGGTACTTATTCTTCTATATATGTTATTTAAGTGTGATATACATATGTATTAATGTGATTTGCGAGACTCTTTTGGTCGATTAAATTGTGCAAGGTTTTGTTATTTGTTTACTTTCTTTAGTTCTGATGTGTGTAAAATATTTCTCAATGCTCTAATCATAAGAATACACTTAGAAATCACTACCAAAAAAAATTAAGATTAGTGAAAAAAAGATCAGGTGGCAATATTAATATTGTCACTTAATTATATATTTAGTGACAAAATATTTATTTTGTCCCAATAATAAATTTCATAATTTTAATAATTACTATTATTTTTCAAAAAGTGTCGGTAGCAAGAATTAGTGACAAAAAAAATATACTCAAAGTTGTCATTAAATGTAATTAGTGACTCATCTATTGTGATGATCTAGTGACAATAAATATTAGTTATCGTTATATTATGTTGTTACTAAGTTGTAAATTATAGAATGTCATTAATTGTATTTAGCGACAACTTTGTATAAAATACTTGTCACTAATAATTATAAAGTGACAAAATAAAAATTATTGACACTTAATATTTAGTGATAACTTAAAAATTGTCACTTGATAATTTGTCACTAATATTATATTTTCTTGTAGTGAATATTGTGGTAATAGAATCTAAAACCACTTAATTAGTAGAACTTTTGTTCCAGTGCCCTGGCTAAGATTTCCCCATGTAGAATTTAGCCATTCTTACCAACAAGTAATTCAAAGGAAAACAAACAATTCGTAACTCGTAAATTAGATTAGATCGTAGCTTAAATAGTTTGTTCTTATGGAAAACAAACAAGGGATGTAGGGCCCCATACCACGCAGCCCAATTGGAGCAATTGTGCTGACCCATGACCAAAGTATTTATCCTATAGTTCAAATCTTGGCATTTAACCTGGCAGGCTGAAAAACAAAGTCCAATATAGCAAAGAGACTTAACGGTCAACAATGATTCCATGTCACACATGGTTCTGACACCGTGAGACACATCATACCAGAAAATTTCTAACAAACACCTCCTAGATTGATTGTAGCCGACTTGGCAATACCAGGTAAAGTAGAACCAACAGAATTGGGCTTGACTGGCATGACTCATTCAAACATTCATAACTTCTTACTGGTGTATCACAAGTTGCAAGAACTTTAGAAGTTTGCTCCCACTGGCCTATAAATAAAGGTTATTGTGTAGTCATAAGGCACCAAGTATTATTCACTTTTACTCTTTTCTCTCGTTTGTCAACAAATTTATTGCACTATTTTGCATTGCGCACAATTAGTTTCACTTTATCTTGATACTTTGTCAAGATTCTTCAATTATTTCCTCATTGATCTTGCGTTATTTCAAGTTTTTTCATTATCCTTTCAGTAAATCCATTACTAATTTAAATATCAGAGTGCTAACATCTAATTTATATTTTAGTCTTACTTTGATTTAGAATCTTTATGAAGATCCTTTATACATTATGGTGTTGTTGGACTCGAGTACGCATCATTGGCGTCGTCTGTGTGAAACTTAAACTATAGATGTGAGAAATGGTCATTTTAGATAATGGAGATTACAATTGCTTTTCTTAGGAAAATACTTCCCTCCCCATTGCAGCACATTCTGCAGTTCCACCTCCAAAACTAACAGTGGGGGATCTCAACGTTGGCTCCCACTTTTGATCCAGCAACCCTGCCTGCCGCAACTAATGCGCTCTTCTGTGAGCACCTCCACTAGTTCATTGTAGAGAGCATCCACATAAACCTCTAAGGTTCCCTTTCTAGTGGAGTTGGACAATCATCCTAGAAATACCGAAAATCAAGTACAACCTTTTCAGGGTAAAACATGAACATAATTAAAGGTATATGTCCAATGTTTCAACAACGCCATCTTGGATGCCCTAGCTAATCACCAAGAGGTCCTGATCAGCGTTCTCACATAGGGATTTCGACTCACACATCTATTTGAATCTTTGGCTAAGAAGTATTTTGCCAACTTCAATGTCCTGCTAGTAAGGGCAGAGAAATACATGAAGCTAGAAGATGTCGGACTGGTGAAGAAGAGCGACAACCACAATAACAGAAGGGATTATGAAACTACCTCTTCTCATAGAAACCGGGGTAAGGGGGGATTGCAGGCCGGTTCATTCCACCTAACTCATCACTAGCCTAGCACGGATGTTGATGACCATAGACAGGCACCAAACTCTGCAGTGGCCTGAAAGTGTTGAGGGATGACCATAACTTTCTAAATCTAAATATTTCTATAGGAATCATAAGGAGTACAAGCAAGATACCAACAAGTATCGCCAGTTGAGATAAGATATAGAGAGTCTCATTCATATCGGCTATCGAAAGAACAACTTCGACAAGGATCAATGTCGTGAATGGTGTGTATGACGCTCCCAACATCAGGATTCCCGAATAAGTTAGGCCCGTTCTACTGACCCCTCTATAAGGGTGCAATGAAAAGAGAAGGCTCTTGCTAAGGAGTAAAGCCCAAAAATAATACCTAGCAAAAGGGTAATTCACATGATAGTTAGAGAATCCACAGATCTACTTGGACCTGCCGATAGACAGGGAGTTCACTTACCCTATATTGATGCTCTTGCCATTTCTACCTCTTTAGCTAATCATATTGTTCAACATAATTTTTTGGACTTTGTCAGCTCCATCAATACTCTATTTTATTAAGTTTACCAGCAGATGGAGCTCAACGATACTCTACTGGACTAGACATATCATTGTATAGCTTTGTAGGGGAGGTAGTATATCCCCTGGGAAGTATCTTGTTCCCCTATCCTTGGGAATGGAGCCCAACAGGATGACCACGATGATATGCTTCCTCATAGTAGATATGCTTCAGCATATTATGTCATTTTAGGGCGACCTGCCCTGAATGCCTTCCAAGTTGTAGTCTCTACCTATAACATGAAGCTGAAATTCTCCATTGTAGCAGGAGGAGAGAGGTTATGGTGACCAGTACACAACACGAAAATGCTATATAGAGTCTGTAAAGGAGGCAGCAGGAAGAACATGGAGATAGATCCCCATCAACGCAACAGAGTGAAAATATAAAACTTACGCTATATAATGAGAAAGAAAACGAGGTTCCCACTTGAGTACAACCCACTGAGGAGCTATTAAGCATCCATCTAGTCACAAAAGAGCTTAATAAGACCCCCAAAGTTGATTCCGAGTTGAGCCCTCAATTAGCAGGGCAACTAACTATTTTCTTGCAGCAAAATGTAGATAATTTTGCATGGTCAGTTTGTGACTTGGTGTAAATTGTTCCCAATGTCGTGATGAACAGCTTGAACTTACATCCCCTGTTCCTTAGGCTACATGGTTATTTAGAAAGACATTAAGGTCAACCCAGATAAGATACATGCCATCAAGAAGATGAAGGTTCCCACCAACGTTAATGAAGTACAAAGACTAACTGGTGGCATAACTACCCTCAGCAGGTTCATATCTCGCTCCGTAGAGCTAGTCTGTCTTTCTTGTAGGTACTGAGGAAGGTCAATGATTTCAGCTGGGATGAGACCTGTCAGCAAGCCTTCCAAGACTTGAAGGCTTACTTAGCTAAATTACCCTTGCTCGGAACCTTTCCAAAAGAACCATGTATCTTTATCTAGTTGTAAGTTAGCACGTTGTAAGCTCCATGCTCATCAAAGAGGAGGGCAAAACACCAAAACCAATCTACAATGTTAGCAAAGTATTGCATGGTGCTGAACAATGCTACTTAGAGGAAGAAAAGTTAGCCAGTGCTCTTGTAATAACATTAAGAAAATTGCGTTCTTATTTTTTATTACATTATATTATTTTAGGACTTCAAATAGAATGATCAACTAGGCTATAGAACTCAGCAAGTATGCTTTTTCAAATCAATCCAAGTTGGCTATCAAGGTCCAAGTGCTAGCAGAATTCATTCTCAAGCAATGTTTGCTGAAAAAGATGAAAGAAAATGGTTTCTCCAAGTAGATGTCTCCGCCACACATGAGGGCAATGCGATGGTATCATACTTTCTAGCCCAAAAGGAGATAAGTTAGAGTTTGCCTTAGCATTTAACTTCAAGGCCTCAAATAACGAGACTGAATACAAGACACTCATGACAGGTATCAAGATGGCCCTTGATGCAAGAGCAAGAAATTTGACAGCTTACCCCAATTCCCAACTAGTAACCAACTAGATGGAAGACACATACAACGTAAAGGAGAAATAACTGAGCTCAAAAGCAAGCCTAAGAGTTTCCAACTCCACCAAATCCCCCACACGAAAAATACCATGGTGAATTACCTAGCTTGGCTACCAGCTCCCTAGCCGATTGCAACACTCACAATATCATTGTAAGGATACTTACTTAGGTTTCTGATGATAATGATATAAACGTTTTGTAGATCACAAACTGAAAGACGTTCCTCCTTGACTACCTCCAAGAAGAAACCCTTCCTGCTAATAAGAGTGAAGTAGCTCACTTGAGAAACAAGGCACCTAAGTTTACCCTACTAGGAAAAATACTTTATAAACGTAGCTTCACTCAGCCTTACCTCCGATGCTTGTCAACAAAGGAGGAAAATGTTCTCATGCAGGAGATATATGAAGGCTCTTGTGGATCTCATACATGAGGGATGTCCCTTGCAAGTAAAACTTTATGAGCCAAATATTTCTGGCCTAGTCTCAAGAATTATGTTTTGGATTTGATAAGCAAAAGCCCATCGCTAGATGTTTCTTCTATGGACTTTTGTAATTTTATACTTATTAATTACTTTAGCTTTAAGTTTTCAATTATTTATTGTTTATTTATTTTTATATTTCAAATTTAAAATTATTAATACTTTTTATTAAAATATGATTCTCCCGCTCCTTGGCATGGGATAGTAACTAGATTATATTATATTATTCTAATATATATACATCACTAGAATAAATGCGGCATTTTACTATAATTAATTATGATGGTTAAAAGTAAAAAATTTGATAAATATTAACTAATCACGATTACATAACAACTATTAATCGTTCTTTTCGCAAGCGAGGTTAGAGCATTAGCTGGAGCTAAACTATGATTTAAAATTACACGCCCCTCCCTTGAGATTTAGTATAATTACATATAGACCCCATATGATTTAAAAAATTATATTTAGCACCCCTGAGGTTTGCTTTCATCTAATAAATAAGTCCCTCTACCCTCACACATCTTCACGCGTTAATGTATGTGAGAAGGTATATCTTCATCGTTATAAGGGTAGTTTAGATGGGTTTTTCTTTTTTACCTACAATAAGACAATAATAAGCCAATCGAGGATAAATATCAATTTTCATCCAAATTTTTCATTAATATCAGCAAATTTTGTGAATTTTGAATAATGGGGGACTTGTTTGATGGATAGAAGCAAATGTCAGGAATGCTTTATATAATTTTTTAAACCAAAGGAGGTCTACGTATAATTACACCACATTTTAGGGGAGGAGAGTATAATTATCCCGTTAAAAACTATTATAAATATTTTTGTTATAGGTAAAACCATAGAAAATATTGATTCACCATCGATCAAGTTAAATTCTTGAATCGATTTTATTTAATTGTTGTACATAGTATACTTTGCTATGATTTATAAGATGTAGTGATTATTGGCAATATCCATATTCTTGTAGTGCATCAAATCCAACAAAACTAAATTATACATTTTGCTGACATCTACCTCATCAAAATATCACTAAACTGAAAAATGACAGATATTTGCACGCAAAAGTTTGTGGAAACAATCACCATCCAAATCATTTACTAAACTGAACAAGAAAGACTCAGATATTAAACTAATGAAGGAAGATGTAGCAACTTGGGTTGTGGCTCAACTATATAAAGACTTGTTGGCACAGGTTTATTTCATCAACTATCTGCCTTAGGATTTTTCAAATAATTTTTACATATATATCAGCAAACAATGGCTGGATTGCCCTGTAAACTAATTGCCCAGGTAGCTTTCAAGGCTGGGGGCGATGTGTTTCATCAACTCTTAGGTAAGAAGCCTGGACACTTGGCCAATGTCACCCCCGGAAAAATCCAGGCTTGTGATCTGCATCACGGCGCCTATGGGACTGATGGTGCAGTCATTCAGTGGAAGTATACTCTTGGTAAGCCCATAGTTATTGAATGATTGTCCCCATTTATATGATATTATTTTTTGTCAACTAGAAAGAATGATACCAATAATGCAAAGAACCCTTTATCATGGTAACTAAAATGCAATTAACTGCTTTAAATTTAACGGTCGTGCACGATGCGCCATTCCATTAAAAAAATAATGGTGATATATATGTATTGTGCGAACAAACCCATTTATATAGTATCAAACTTGATCATTAGAAAAATATAGTACTGTAAAGTGCACTATAGTCTAGTACCAAAAGTACAATTTTTGTAAATATTCACCATAATTTTTTTCTTTTGGTCATATAATAAACTGTAACATTAAAATATATTTCCGGTTAGTGTTAGAATTCAATGACTCCTTGTGCATGAGTACATGCTAGAATATTTGGAACTTTGTCTAAAAAGATCTAAGACTAAAATGAGACTATTTAAGAGCGTTGAGCACAAGCAAGATGCACGAACGCTTTTGAAAAATGGATATTTGACATGAATTTAAGAGGGCTATTTGGCTAATAGTTCGTACATTTTACAAGATGTTAAATTTTATTTTATTTTTTGAAATATTTGAAAGAGATATAGGATAAGGGAGTTTATAAGATATTAATAATATAAATTTTGTAATTAATTTGAAAAGAATTGTTGAATTTTAATTTTATAAAATAAATTAGAAAAACTCTATGTTTCTAAAAAAAGAATTTAAAAAACTACTAATATTTTTTAAGTTTACAAACTCCTTTTTAAAAAAAAATTATCATACATGCACTTTGTGATATTGTAAAATATTTGAAAAAGCTTATAAGTTCATCTAAATACCTCATCTATGTTCAAGAAGTACATGCATAAGCTTTACTTTTTCTACTACGTATACTCTTGATTTTTTTCGCTGATTATATGTACGTAGATGGGAAAGAACAAACTGCAAAACAACTACTTCATGACATAGATGAGACCAAAAAGCAAATCTCATTTAAGATGCTTGAAGGTGATCTGCTAGAGTTGTACAAGAACATGGTCATAACCTTCCACGTCGAGACCAAAGGTGGAGTCGACTTCATCACTTGGACCATAAGCTACGAGCTTATCAATCTCGATAATCCACACCCGCTTTCTCTGTTGAACTTCTTCATCGAGTTCACTAAAGAAATCGAGGCTCATATCTTCGGATAAGGCCGATAAATATTTGGGGTCCAAATTCACCAAGCGATCGATATATATTTAGTATTGTTGTTCTATATATCGATAAATAAAGAAGAAATTGAGACATAATAAAATCAGCATCCATAGGCTTGCTGGTGCCACAAATAAGGAATGTGTACTTGTTTGTGAGTGAATGTTAGTACCTATTCTTCTATTCTAGTTAAGTGTGAATCGATATATGTAATGTGGATTTGAGCTACTTTTTCAGTAGATTATATTGTTCAAAGATTTTAACTTCTAATTTGTTCCTCACATCGTTAAGATATTAAATATTAAATAATTTTCAGTTCGAATAGTTTATAAAAGATGAGGTAATTGTTTAATATTATATTACAGCCAAATCAAACAACATCATGTATTGGTTTAAATATCATTGTCGCTCATTTATAAAAGAGAGGTTCCATGTATATGCATGATATGCACATAAGAGAGTGTGTCATGATATTAAATATTAAATAATTTGTTTATCTAATTGTTTAAATTTTTAAATAAAATGATGGTTTAATATTCATTAATTCCAAATGAATAAGGTATTGTAAAGATGTGGATCTAAACTTAAAAGGCTAAACAAAAAGCTCCTATTGCGACGGTTTTACCAGCTATATACGGGCATTTTTTCAAACGATGACCTTTTTTAGATTGATTTTCGGATAAATTTTTGGCAGATTATCATTTATTTGAACGATGTTTTTTTTTTTTTAATGGTGGAAGCGGTTAGAAATGCCGTTGGAATTTTTTGTAGGTTTTCTTCCACCGAAAGTGCCGTAAGAAAGTTCATCGAAAGAGTTTACAATTTTTCGATGACTGAATTCGTCCCAAAATATTCCAACGACTTCAATCACTAACGCTGTTGAAAAATTTAATTATATTTTTAAAATATATATTTGTTGCATAAAATTAAAAAAAAAAAACTTAAATTCATACTTAACACAACCTCCTCCACACGCAGGCCATTCCAGGTGCCATATGCCTACTTGTAGCAATCAGTAACACCTCCATCCACTGAGACAGTTGATAGAGCCGAGACTCCTGCAAAGACACTTTAAAAAAAAAAAGTGTCAAAAATTTATAAATAATTATTATTAAAATATAATTAAACTTGTAAATTAGTTACCAACTTTATTTTGTACATATCCATCGAATATTTTTGTTTACCTTTTTTGTAATGAATTTCTGATTTTCTTCTCCAAAAAAATAAAAAGGAAATCCGTTATCACCCTTTCTCCTTTTGTTGTGTATAGAAGCCCTTAGTGCCCTTTTAAGCAAAGCCGAAGCCATAAAGTTGATAAACAGAGTTGCTATTTGATAAAGGGCGCTACAAATATAGCATCTAGATTTTGTTGATGAAACATTTATCTGTTGCCGACCATCCTTCACATCGAGCTATCCTCGAGACCTATGCTGCAATGTCCGAGCAAACGATCAATTTGCGAAAAAGAATTGCATATTCATCAGTCCTCACAAAACCCATTGCGAAGACATCGCAGATTTATAAGAACTTTAGGACAGACAATCCATCTCAAACAAATGATGAAACTGTGTCTCAAATCCATGGCAAAGGTGTTACGAAGACGAATTTGTTGCTAAATCAAGACAAAATTATTTTGAGTTTGCAATGAATGTCAATTGAACAAACCGTCTCAAATTTTGGTTGTCCGTGTCATAATACGCATGGGGCAATGTGCCGTTGCAAAATGTGTCCTTGGAAATTTTTCAAAGAAAACGAACATTGCAGTGGATTTGATTGTCAGCTGCATATCCTTATGACCAATGACGTTTTTCGTTGCAAAAAAATTGCAACGAGATTTCTTGCAATTTCTTTCACGTCTTGCATCCATCACGAAATATAATTTGCCGTGAGATTTTCGATCCTCAATAATGGTCGCAATAAACTGTTTAGTTTCTATTGTCTATTTTCTTTAACCCTGGCAATGGAAGTTGGCTTCTCATTACCTCTACCCTAGAAGAAAAGTGGAAAATTATTAAATTTGTATTATTTCCAACTCTCATCCAAAATTTTGTAAGGTAAGTAATTACAAGTACATATACCCCATAAACGTTTGGCCAAGTTATAAATAGCCATAATTTGTATATACATTTCTTAGAGTTTAAATAAATGATTTGTTTGTAGTGTCTATTTTCTTTAATGCTTACAACGGAAATTAGCTTGTCATCACTCTCCTCTTAATTAAATGTAGGGATAATTACACTTTCATTTTCCGAGATTTGGTGTAGTTACATATAATTTTTTTTTTATTTTGAAAATTATATCTAACACCTTAAAGTTTGTTCCTGTCTAACAAATAAGTCCCTTCGTAAGTCAAAATTCAACGAAATTGGATGATGTTAACAAAAAAATCAAAAAGAAAATTATATTTACCCCCAATCGACTTATTATTGACTTATAAAGTCAAGTAAATCTTTTTATGATCAAATTACCTCTTACGTCTTTACTCATTAATATATGTGAGGAGATATATATATATATATTCACCGTTATAAGGGTAGTTTAGTTTTAAAAAATTTATTTAATCTGCAATAAGTCATTTTTAAGTCAATCAAGCATCAATATCAATTTTTATTCAATTTTTTTGTTAATATCAACAAAGTTAGTAATTTTTCTAATAGATGACTTATTTATTAGACGAAAATAAACTTCAGAAGTGCTAGATGTAATTTTTCAAACCACGGAAGATTTACATATAATTAACACCAAACTTCATGAGAATGGAGGGCAATTATCCCTTAAATGTATAATATAAACAACTAACTTTAACCTCTAGTCTAAAAGAAAAGTGGAAAATTATTTAATTTATATTTTTTCCACTCTCATCCCAAATTTTATAAGTAAATTATAAGTACATGTAATACCTCATAATGTTTGGCCTAGCTCTAAATAACCATAAATTGTATGTACTTTTTCTTGAAGTTATGAATAAACTGATCTGTTTGAAGGGTCTATTTTCTTTAATGATTGCAATGGAAATTAATTTGCTTGTCATTACTATCCTCTTGATTTAACGTATAATATAAACTACTAACTCCCAAACCTCTATCCTAAAACAAAAGTGGAAAATTTTAATTTATATTTTTTCAATACTCATTCAAAATTTTGTAAGGTATGCTCAGTTGGATGATCACGAGTGTAAAATATTACGTTAATTATCAAATTATATTTTCTATTTATCTCGGAGTTCATCAAAGTTAATTTCAAATATAAATACTTAAATTTAATTGATTATCTAATTAATATATATTTTATCATTAAATTAAAGACCGACAAGTGTTAAAATTAAAGTATTAGTCTATCAAATCACGCTTTGCGGTTGAGGACTCAAGCCAATCAAATAGCGCAATATGGAAATATTACATTTACGTGTCAATCAAATCAGGATAAATTAATTGTTATTTATTTTTTTCGAGAATACAAATATTACAGAGATAATATCAAATTCGTGAATCATATAATGACAAATTTGGATGTATTTATCTCATTTAAAATAAATTATAAAGGAATAATAGCAAAGATGTTAAAGGAGCTCAGTCAAAAAAGACGTACAATAGGATTGAAGAATAAAGTTAGAGAAGAAAGTTTTAAGAAACTGTCCACAAAGATCGTCGAATTCAGGAATATTCAAGACGAAGATCAAATCGTTTGTCAAAGATGCACACAAATTATAGTATTTAATTTGGGATTATAGAAGGTAAACCCTCAGTTAACATTATAAATTCAACTTTCAAGGAAATTCAAATGGCTATTCCACCTTCAAATCCTCAAATCAAAAGCCAAGATTATAGGATTTAATTTGAAATTACAGACAGGAGCCCTCAAATAAACGTTATAGAAAGTCAAAAATAAATCTAATATTGGAGATTTACATTGAGATTTTACCTTCAAATTGTCAAATACCATATTTTTCATTCTTGGTGAGAAGAATACTACTACATAGCACACACTCAGATACGAAAACCAGAGATGGAAAAATATCTATCAATAATTTTAATCTTCTGAGATGGATTCAGAGACGGTTTCCATCTTTAATTATAAAATAATTTATAGTATTTTTTACTAATTGGAATTTAAAAAAAATTAAGAAAATAAAATATAAAAAAAAAACATTCTGCCTCTAATTCCATCTCTGATATGAAATTAATTACAAAAATTTAAGACGGAAATGTTCCATCTTTGTATCCATAATTTTGAGACGGAAATGGATTTTGAAAATAATTCTTTTTAAGTATCCCTCTTTGTTCCGTCTCACAATTTAGGATTACAAGATGGAACTAGAGATGGATCTGAAAGTAAGTGTTTTTATTCTTCCTTTTGTTTCCGTCAAAATCCTAGATGGAGTTAACAAGAATTCTTTTATTAATTCCGTCTCTAAATTTTCAATATGAGATACACACAAAGACGAAAAATAATAAAAAACTTATTTTCTACTAAAATTCTTTTTATTTATTTATTTATTTTTTGAAATGTTTTTGTATTCTCCATGAGCTTTAATTTTCTCATGTGAAGTGGAGAAAGGTGAAAATTCTTCCTCGATCGCGTTCATCTGCTACGAATTGGACTCAATTAGTTTGCTGAAGGCCAGAAGTCATCTTGTTTGGCGGTTGCATTTCAACTGGTATATTTCAACTTTTTTGGATATGTTTATGTAACTTGTGGTTCCATACTTGTGGGTATGTAGTTTCTAATTACATTCTGTCTGTTTGTGGTTATGTTCACTGAGAAAGATATATCGTCTATGGTCCTATTCCCATTTTCTGTGAAGTGAGGACGCAGCCTTCAGGTAATCATGCCTGTTTCATTGGGGTATGCTATAGAGAGATAGAGAAAGCAAGAACAGAGAAAACGAGAGGGAGAGAGAAAAAAAGGAGAAAGAAAACTAAAAGAAATAAAAGAAATGCAAATAAAAGTAAATCCAAATAAATATTACTTTCTATCGAGCACTTGAATTAAGAATATTGTGCAATAGTAATTCTTAAGAGTAGACACCGATGAATATCACTGATTTTAGCTTTTGGAGTGAGAAGAGGAAAAGCACTTTTGGACGAAATGAAAATGATTAGACTATGCATTAACTGGCTTAATCTGTCCATTGAGGAGCAAAATAGTTGATGGAAAACTGATGGAATCGTTGTGAAATGAAAAACTATGGGGGAAATGGCATGATTATAGGGTAGATTAATAGTCATTGTCACTGCAATTTGTCTTTACATTTCGGGAACTGTAATCGCATCCTTTAATTAGCTTGTTATATTCATATTATGCCTGAGATTGCATAATTATTACTGTTTTACCTAAAAAGGAAAAGGGGTGAGGGGTTGAATGGGTGAAGCATGTGTTTTTTCATCTATGCAGCAGCTGCTTTTGGGTGCTGTTTTGTCTCCAGGCTAATAGAAGAACGAATGGGAGATTTCTCTTATGTTACTCATTGTCTTTTTTACTACTAAAACATGAGTGTTGGATGTGGGTAGTTGACTAATGTTGTTAGAGTATTCAAGAAAACAAGTACTCATGTGGCTGTTGATTGATCACTAATGTGTGTGGATGGCATTTCATTCTTTAATTTTTGGTTCTTTGTGGGAATATTGCAGGAATGGCAGAGTTTAAGGATACTATTCGAGGGCTTTCATGTTTTGACTAACGGGGAAAATGGGCATCAAGCTTTTCTTCTCAGTGATCTTAGTGTGTGCTACTCTAGTTGAACCTGTTGAAGATAAACGGGCTTTGTTCGATTCATCGACAACAGTTTCCACTCAAGAAAGCTGAATGCTCACAATATTGGACTTGGATAACCTGCAATCATGATAATTCAAGAGTTATTGCTTGTCGTTGGATTTAGAGGCAGCATTCCTGCAAACACTCTTAGCCGCTTATCTGCGCTGCAGATCTTCAGTCTGAGATCCAATGGTCTTGGTGGTGTTTTTCCATCTGTTGCTCTGAGGCTTGGGACTTAATGGCCCTTTATCTTCAGAGCAAATTTTCAGGGGCCATTACTTGTAGCTGTTGGTTTGGAAGAATCTCTGTGTTGAATTTGTTGAACAATGGCTTCAACGAGAGCATACCTTCTTCAGTTTCAAATTTGACTTCTTTGACAGTTCTGAACCTTGCTAATAACTCACTTTCTGGTGACATTCCTGATAGTGATATTCCTAGCCTGCAATGGCTGGATTTGTCCGACCACAACCTTAGTGGATTCTTGCCTCAGCCTCTTCTTAGGATTCCTAGTTGGGTGCAAATTGGAGCATGTAAATGAATCTGAGTTGTTTTCTAATTGGAAGACAATGTTTTTGGAGGGACATGCCACTGTATGTCAAATTTGAGCAGGTGGGCCAAAATTATTCGTTATGTTTGGTTTTGTTTTTAACTTGTTTTGGTGTGGTTTATGGAGATAGAGAGAGAAAAACAAAGATAAATAGATGTTAGTTAGAGATAGTGTATATGTTTGGATTTGTTTTTGAAGATAATATAAAATAAGTATATTATATTTGATGTTGGTTAGTGGGAGACAAAAATTACTGTTCATTGTCAAATCATGTCTCTTTTATATGTATTTATATATATATATATATATGAATATATGTATATAATTTATTTAATTGTGAGTGGATTAAAATAAATAGTATTTTTTAATTATTTTTGTATGAAAATAAAAATATAATTTATATAAATAATTAAATGCACTCTAGTAATCCATTAACAATATTTTTGTTAGCCGTTCTATGCAAAGTGATAAATTTAAATATATTATTGAAATAATGTATTATATGAATTAACCGCGTAGAATTGGTATACTATTTTGGATTTTTTAAATTTTCTAATTATTCTAATGATGTAGAAAAATATTACATACAAAATATTAAATGGTTAAAATGAATATATTTATATTTAAAAATCAAATACAAACCTTTAACATGTAAATCAACCCTCCAATGCATCCTTCATTTTTTATAATTTTGAAGATCCACAAAATCCAGTATTAACTAATTAAAATTTATAAATACATATTGCAATGGTTCGGAAAATATATTTTGGATTAATACGGAGTAGTGTTCAATTAAACTACGACAATCAGTTCACATCAGTCATTGAATGATAAAAGACGCACACAATCATGTTCCCATTACAATTGTAATCAACATATGACAATAAGTGACTGGTTCATATATTCTACAACAATACCACTATGAATTAAGGACCGTCACGTCGCCGTGGTGGAATTCCTTGTGGTCGCCGTGAGCGTGCTGTACTGTCTCCCTCACTATGCGAATGGCCTCCACGGTCGGATTGCACGCCAAAGCGACGAATGTAATCGGTCCATGATCCAATCCCGCCAACTCCAAAACCCATGTCTAGACTTCGACGTGGCGCTAATGAAATATTGCGCGCCAATCGTGGGCCACCATCCCCACGAGCTACCTGTTCCACTACATCCCAACTGGCAATATGGGTATGCGTTTGGTTCGTTGCTGCAGTAGATCCCGAGATGATAATGGGGGCATCTTCGCCACCTCTCACAAAACTATACGGTGCATTACCACTCTGGCTATGCCCCCCGTCACTATGCACCTCTGTTGGACCAAGCGGCAGTCTAATTGGGCCCCATATCTCGAGCATGCTGGGGTAATGAGGCTCTGGGTACTGGTAGTATCGTCTAGCTAACGGATAGATCTACAACAGGTTCATATTGACAACCATGTATTGAAAAATAAATATTAATTTGAAAATGGCAGTTGTTAGGTTGCAATGATTGAATTAAAGTGATAGCATGTCATACCCGTGTCATATGTGGTCGTAGCTCGTGGGGAAAATCCATACAAAATGTTTCAACGTCATAATAAATCCCTGGTATCTGAGTGATTTCGTGGAACTGACGAAAACGCTCCTTCAATTCATAAAATTTCTAACGGACCTGATCTAGTGTGTAATGATACCCAAAATGCCGTCGTAATGCACGAACCCACTGAGACATGTGTGCCTCCGCACGATGATCATCTCTCATGGGGACCCGGGTGTTGTCGTCAACGATCATCCACATTAAGCGCTGCTCAACGTTTAATGTCCAGTGCTCCTCTTGTGGAAAGCCAGCCCGCTCCAAGTATCTACGATATGCCATCCCTGCAAAATAGAAACTCATACGATTGTGAAAAATAATGTTAACAAGAATAATTATGTAAGAAACGTCGTTGGTTTGGTTTATGCTCAGGTTTGCAATATCTAATCTAAGATAATAAAATATAAAACATGTATACACTGAAAGAATACCATAATTAAATTATTACGAACATCTAAATTATATGTTGAACATATTTAAAGGTAGTACACTGGGTCGAATGTAACGACCCTAACCATTTTTGACTCATAATTATCATTTGGTACTTGTTACACGCTTCTCAAAAGTTGCACATTAACATTACATCCGGATGTAACTACTTTATGTTTATCAATGCCTAGTTTGGATTATAAGATGCCCACATCTGCATCGCTATGTTGTCACGGAATATGCGTTGTGCTTCTAATTCAGTCACGGTAGGATGTCTTCTATGGTAAAATGCATCCATATCAGGAGGAACTTCATCTTCTGGTTCGTTGAAGATGATATCATCATGACTGAACCTATGGATGAAGTTGTGAAGTGTACAACAAGCGATAACTAAATCCACTTGGTGTTGAAGAAGGTAGCTCGGCATCCCCCACTGCAATATTGGAAACCGCTTTTTCAGTGCTCCAAAACAACGCTCAATTACATTTCGCAAACGAGAATGGGCATGGTTAAATAGGTCCTGTGGGGTACGGTATCGGCGACCATGGCCCCTATACTCGGCTAAGTGGTATCTAGTACCTCGGTAAGGCGCAAGAAAACATTGGTAGTTTGTAAATCCAGCATCCACTAGATAGTACTTGCCTGCAGTACTTCATAAATCAACATCAGAATTGATAATATAAGAATTGCTAGTCCCCCTTTAATGGTGTATAATGGAATTATGTTAACCAGTTTACTCACCATTTGGAGGAAAAGGGAAAGTTGGGTCCTGTGATATAGCATGGTTCAAGACACGGGCATCAGCTGCACTCCCTTCCCACCCAGCATACACATACGTAAAATTCATATCAAAGTCACAGATAGCCAAAATGTTCTGTGCTAGTCGCCCTTTACGAGATCGATATCGATTCTGATCAATTTGCGGGACCCATGCAGGGACCAATGTACCGTCCATCGCTTCGACACAATCCTATGATTCGTTGAAAAAAATATGAAAGTATGACCAGAGATTAGTTATATGGATGAATTGGCAAGTAAAGAGTCAACAATGCAAGGCGAACTCTAGTAGACCTGATGATACAACTTATACCTTAAAGTATGGGTAGAAATCTGGATTGCTAGCCACCCATGGATGAGTGTCTGTAAAATTGGGGCGAGTGATTAGTTCGGGTGCCATAGCGCACAAAGCGGAAAGCACCCGGTGGAATCTACGGTGAATAGTCTCAAGTGAGTGTTGGAATCGCTCAATATTGTCGCGTTGTCGTTTATGCATGCCAACCGTTTGCATGAAGAGTGCAACCTCCTCAATGGAGCTCACTCTCGAAGTCTGACCATGAGGCAGCAATCCCCTAGAAGTTAACGCATCAACTAATGCATAGAAGCATGCTTTTGTCATGCGAATATTATCGTAAAACCTGCCAGTGTGTGGAGTTGTCATTATCTCGGCTACCCATCCTTCGCCTTGCAGCACACTAGTGTTACAAGGTACAGTCTCTCTAAACAACTCCGGGCATATCAAATCTTTAAACGCATAAAACTTTTCAGGGACAGCAGATTCGTTGCTGCCTGGAGTCCCGGGTGTATCCGGGCTGTCATTGGAGGAATTTGTGTATTCAGAGCTCTATCACTCGCACTCGCTATGGTTCTGTAATTGAAATTTTAAAAAATAACGACAATATGGGATCTCGAGTTGAGATAATAAGCATCAACAATCATAATAAACTAACGAATAATTTAAAGTAACAGAGTAAGGATGTTCAGCCCCATGACGATTGCGACAACACACTAATTAAGGACAACATGGCCGTCTGAGATGTCAACATACCAATTAAACAAAAATACCTAGTTAACCCATGATCGTCCGAAGTGACAAGCATGAGTTACTTTCCCAATGAATACAACCAGCGCAATTTGTTCTCATCATCTAAACGGAGGAAGATCGTTCGAGTGCTATGACTATGAAAACGCTCTAAGGCTGTGGTAAAGATTATGTCAGGCAGATCCTTAAACTTTGTCAACTCATCTACGCAACGCTCGATAGCCTCTGTAGCTTTCTGGCCGCTTCTGTCAATCTTTCCCTGCAGTGACTCTTGCAACTTGTCCAGTGTCTCACACTTCTTGTTGTGGAATTCGCTCATCCCGCGCCTTGTTTGGTGCTTGCTACTAGATGGTGATGTAAAGCTTTGTGCCCCCGGAGTAGGAAAGTATCCGCCAGGAGTCGGCATTGACTGTGTGTCGGAGAATGCTGTATCTTCATAGTCCTCCCGCGAACGGCGACTGCCTGAATTCTCACCCGCTATATGATGATCGTCCCCGATAGATATGGTCTGGGCTGCTCGGGTTGGTTGTGCGGATGACCGTGCAATGCCTCCCGTTGCGGTGTTCCTTGCGAACATTTGGGTGCACAGGTCAAAGTGCGGTATCCCATGTTCAACTATTTTTTTATACTCGGAATTTTCCTACATTAGGCAGTTATTAGGCAATTTATGTACGTCGCAAACGTGGAATGTTTCTTTACTAGATGTCAAACAAGATGTTAGGTGTGTACGCATTATATGTAAAATTAAGATAGAAAAAATTAATACCCGATAAAGCTCCTCCAAACGTCCAAACTCATCTGTAACAGTGTTCCGATCATAGTCCCACCCCCACCCAGTTCCCCTGTTCACAAGGTCATTCAACAAGCGCCATGCACGACGCATCCTGTTCAGCTTACCCTTGAGTTGTTCCGGGGTAAACACATAGCTTGGACTGAATGCCGAATTCATCCTATCGGTTATACGAGCCCAAACAGAGGGCGAAAAAGTTGATGACTGCAGGCGGTGGCTTACAAACTCTTCGTGCATAAATTCGATGAAAATTCGTTCCATATATTGGGTCCAATGAATTTTCTCTGCACGAGACGTATGCGAAGAACCTATGTCGTCCGACCGATGCATCTTTCCAACGAGGCGAAAAAAATTAATATTTCTTTTAATTTTAATCATATCAAATCAAATTGTTATTCCTAACAATTTTTAGGTTGTAGAATCATATTAATTCAAATTTATTATCTAATTCATGATATCAGAATTTATTTTATATGCTTATTTTTTTAAAATTCAATCATGATAATTCTATGTAAACAGTTTAAATATTTAATAAGTAAATAAAAAATAACACATAACAATTTTACGAGTTATTTAATTTTTTATTATAAAAAAAAAGAAAATTTATATTAATATAATTTTTTAAAATATATTAATACTAATATAACGAGTCGCGATTCGATTAATTTTTTTTTTTAAAAAAAATCCCAAATCGGTATTTCGAATACGACTTGAAGTCGGTATTCAAAATCCCGACTTGGAGTCGGTATTCCAAATACCGACTCCAAGTGCAAATTTTTTTTTTGTTTTTTAATTAAATTTTGTTAATTAATTATATAATTTTATTAATTAATTATACAATTTTGTTAATTAATTATACAATTTTATTTAATTATGTATAATTAATATATTAAAGTTTAAAAAATTATAATATTAAAATTGTATTAATATAAAAAATTATAATTAAGTGTATAAATATAATATGTATATTTTTTTGTACAGTTGTAAAAAATACATAGAAGGATACAATTATTTTTAACAATCCAATACTAGTACATTTGATTGTGTAGAAGAATTTTTTTGTTAGGATTGTTGCCTTGCACGCATTTGCACCCAATCCACCTCGTTGTGAATAATTTATAAAATTATATTATTAGCTATTTTATGATTTTGGCTATTTATATTAATATTCAATTAAACATCACATTTGATATAAAATGGTATAATTGGTTAATTAAATTATTAGATTTGTTATATTTAATCACATGCGTAATTCTATGTATTGTTGTTTAATTAAATTATATAGTAAAGATAAATTGATAGAAAATTCATAGAAATATTCCAAAAATTCTTCTTCACAATCAGATGTGTCGATATCGGTTTGTCAAAAATAATTGTATATTTCAATGTATTATTTACAACTGTACAAAAAAATATACATTATTATATTTGTGAACTTAATTATAATTTTTTAAATAAATATAATTTTAATTAATTATATATAATTAAATAAAATTATAACTTTAATATGTTAATTAATACAACTGTAACTTTAATATGTTAATTAATATAATTGTAATTTTAATATGTTAATTATGTATAATTAAATGAAATTATATAATTAATTATTTACAATTTAATTAAATGAAAATAAAAAAGAAAAATTGCCCAAGTCGTATACACAATCAGATATACTGGTATTGGATTGTCAAGAATAATTGTATACTTCATTTTATTTTTTATAACTGTACAAAAAAATATACATATTATATTTGTACACTTAATTACAATTTTTTATATTAATACAATTTTAATATTATAATTTTTTAAACTTTAATATATTAATTATACATAATTAAACAAATTTATATAATTAATTAACAAAATTTAATTAAAAAAACAAAAAAAAAATTTGCACTTGGAGGTGGTATTCGAAATCCCGATTTGGGACTTTTTCTAAAAAAAAAATTTTTTTTAATCGAGTCGCGATTCGAAATCGCGACTCGTTATATTATTATTAATATATTTAAAAAAATTATATTAATATAAATTTTCTTTTTTTTTTATAATAAAAATTAAATAACTCACAATTTTACTAGCCAAAATATATTAATATGAATCGTGAATTGATCTCACATAAATATGCTTTACTTAAATAATTGATCATATTTTAAGTTAAAAAATCAGCCTTCAGTTCATGTATTTAATAGCAATGGGATCTCCAATACTGGTGCATATATGCTTCAATAGGACAAACAAATCAATACAAAACGGCAATTGAAGTTAATAGAGCTTGTAGTGAAATAGTAATCAGAATGACAGGACCACAGAATTTTATGGGAGAAAAAAGAACAAGAAACTGTTTTAAGTGCACAAGTCGATAAGCAAGTTGCGCATGCAAGATGATCAGTATTTTCTAAAACAACAAATTCATTTACTCTCTGAGTCTTATCGTCACTGAGATTCCACAAGCTAAATGCGAAGTAGAATTATTACTTCACTCTAAGTTCACTCACATGTTAAATGATCCACATAAAATTTTTGCTATATATATTGCAACCAAAAGCTTAACAATTTAGGAAGCATGTTTAATTGAGTGTATGCATGAAAATTCTGAGTTTTCCCTGCAAACATTTAACTTCACTCCAAATCCAGAGCCAAAAGAAACTTGAGTTGTCATACATGTAATCTAGAATCAATATGGTCCAAATTCTAAAATATAGATTTAAAGACCCATAACGCTGCCCTGGCTCTTTAACAGAGCAATCCTTTACCATCACAATGCTCTTTATCTGTGTCACAACTGGAAGTTAATAGGAAAATATCACAACAATTGGATGTACTTGCACTGTTTAGTTATAAATATATACAGTAGGCAAAGTGATTGAAATAAATAGTTCTTTTCGAAATCAAAGGGCCAACAGAGAAAAGAGCTTTGACCACCAAAAAACAATATGGTGCTGTAAATTTGTACTGCTATTGTATTGACTATAGTAATTCTTTGGCACCATTTGACGTTTTCAACTTCATTTTGGAGTGAAGGAAAGGTTAATGCGAAACAAGAAAAGCAAGGCGGATCCGGGTCCCTCAGAGTGTTCTAATTACTGTAATCCAAGCATCACAAGTGCCAAAACAAGATAAATGTACATGTAATGGCGAACTTCCAAATCAGTTCTAGCAACCTCATTGTGTAAATACTCAAGGAAACCAAGTTAAAGATCTTCAATTACCAAGTTAAACAACTGGAAAATAGAAAAGATGAATTAACCGAACATAAACAAAATCCACAAACCATTTGAAGGCAAAATAACATCATATTTACAACAAAAGCATGCTATATCAATCTAAAACATTACTCCTCTCCAACTTAGACAAAGTCTAACCAAATTGCAGACAAAGCCATATCATAGAAGCAAATTACATCTCAATATTATGATATCCGATTGAATCCATACGCAGACAACAAATATCCACAAAGCTAAAGTTCATATACATACCTTAATCACAAAAAGTAGTAAAGGACAATGTTAGGTCGATGACAAAACTCCACCACCAACGAAAATCTCCAACGAAATGAGCGTGTAAACAACTACGACGCAATGCTTTACTCTAAGCAAAGTAACCAAATTGACTACTCATACAATGTTTGCGAATGAGAGGAAAGAATGAAAGTGCAAAATGCATCTAAAGTTACATAAATATATAGAGGAAGGAGTACACTCTCTACCATTATTGTTTCACGGGCGAAACAGTGAAATATTTTGAAAGTATCGATGTATTCAGACAGTCTCCACCATTATTGTTTGACGGGCGAAACAGTGAAATATTTTGAAAGTATCATACTACAGTATACAAGCACTGATGTATCTGACAGTATAGTAAAAATTAATAAAAGAAAAACTGATAATATGTCGGTAAAAGTTAGAAACGAACCAAAAGAACAAATGCTCGGTTGCTGCAATAATAATGGCGATACAGTGATTCAATAATTCAATTGAAGTCATTTAAATAAATTACAGAAAAAAATAAATTTGAAACCCTATTCACTCGAAAATACATAGAAAATTACCCAACCTTTATGACATCACCATCAACTGCGAAGAAATCTGTCGATGAAATGATCGGCATTTCGGTGAAGAAGCTCAATCTTGCCGTACAGTTGTCGAAACTCGATGGGTGAGGGTCCGTTGGCCTCGACGGACGATGGGCAGACGAATGGTGGTGGTTCACGGGCATAAGGCGCTCAAACGGCTGCAAATCAAAGCTTGAATGTACAAAATGGTTCAATATACTACAAAGTGAAAACATGGATGAAAATTAAATTGAAACATACCGGAATGTTCGCCTTGAGGAGGGGAGTTGATGGGTATACATTTCGGCCGGTGGGTCTTCGGAACGGCGACGATGGAGTCGAAATCAAAGGTGGAGAGAAGGGGTTCTTTCTCTGTACAAGACGTCGTTCTTTTGCAGTGTTCTGCAGAGTTAGAGTGGGCCTGCAAAATAAAGTAAAATAATGTAAAATATGGGAGAAAATAGAAAGATAAAGAGAACCAAACATATAAAATTTTTGGCCCATCTTTGAGATGGGCCAAAAACAAAAACAAACATAACCATTGATTTCATCTATCAAATTAGAGATATATTGAGCCACTGAAATAGCCACAGGATCAGCGACGTAATTAGAGATGATTATCTATGGCTCATTTTCAAATTTAGAGACAGATTACCTTCAGAAATTCAAAGATGGCTGTTTATTAAACTTTTCTGCACTCGAAAACGGATTTGGAGACGGAAAACAGCTACAGAATCAGCCATTGAACCTTTAGCTACAGATTTATTAATGAAAATTTTCCTATGTGATTTTCTTCGAAAACATTTGTAGGCTCCAGAGACGGAAAACCCATCTCCAAAACCCTGAATTAACTCTCAACCTCTACTCTTAAAGAAAAGTAAAAAAGTTATTTAATTTATATGTTTTCAACTCCAGTCAAAAATTTTATAAAGTAAAATTACAAGAAATTACACCCCCATAATATTTGGCCCAGCTATAAATAACTATAAATGCATGTAGATTTTCTTGAAGTTATAGATAAATTGTGAAGGAAGTTTGCTTGTCATTACTATCCTCTTTATTAATCGTAAATAATAACTACAAACTCTCAACCTTACGGTAAAGAAAAGTTGAAAATTATTTAGTTTATATATTTTCAACTCTGGTCCAGAATCTTGTAAGGTAGGTAGCATGACAAGTACGTTGACCCCATAATGTTGACATAATTATAAAGAAATACGGATAAATTATAATGCGTTTTTCTCAGTTTTGACTTGATTACAAATTATAATCGGCTTTTCTGAACTTTGCCTTAATTACAAATACTTTTCATTGTTCCAAAAGTTACAAATAGTCTAACAAATATTTTCCTACAATGAGCCATTATAAGGGTGTATTTGTTAAGGATTTGCAATTTTAGAAGGAAAATTTGTAATTTCTGATGTTTTTGAACTGCATCGTTCTCATTACTCAATTTGTTTGGGTAAAATTCATATTACCTCCTGTGATACTCAAAATATTCAAATAGACACCTGTGATAAACAAAATACAATATAATCTCAGTATAATTTTAAAAGGTACACATTGTCCCCTAGTGTATTTAAACATGAATTTGATGTTGAAATGATAAAAGTACCCTTTTCACATCAATGGCCGATATTTAATGTGATCTAAAGTTGTGGCTCGAATTTAATCACACATATAAAAAATTAAAATATATTATTCTAATATATAGATAATTATATATTTCTATATATATAGATATGTAATATATTTGTATGTATACTCTAAATCTAGTTTTTATCTCCTCCTATATCTCTATCGTCCAACCACCTCTTGAAGTGAGCTTACTACCGTTAGAAAGCCCATCCAACGGCGAGGATTTTGATACTCCAAATCTCCATATGTTGGCGAGTTATCTCCATTTTTTGGTCAAAAAAATCCAAACCCGCGCCCCCCATCTTCTATTATTTTTTTCTCCACCGTCCGACCACCTCTCAACACAATCTTCACACCGTTGGAAAGCTCTTATAACGGCACATATTTTGATACCTCACCCACCGAAAATCTCCAATCCATTGGCAAATATTATTTTTTTTTCCTCAAAAAATCCTAACCCACGTCCCCATCTTCTATCGTTTTTTCCTCCGCCATCGACCACCTCTGTGACGTCCTAAATATTATAATATATAAATGGGGGATTAATTGATAATTTTTTATGAAATTTAGTTAATTAGTACATAAATCATGGGCCATAATTAGAATATAATAAATCTTGAATGGGTTAAATTGGAGCTCGTTATAATATTTGAGAGCAAATTATATTAATTAACAAATTAGGAAGGACGTAATTGATATTTTAAGAAAAGTCTAATTAAATTAATAAAGTAATAATAATATCATATATATATATAATGTATATATTACTAAATAATATATATATATATGTAAATGATATATATATACATTAGTAAATAATATAACATATATGTGCAAGAAAGAGAAAAGAAAAGAAAAAAAAGAAAGGAAGAAAAGGATTTTGGGGGTGGGCATCACCCACCGCCCCACTTCTACATATATGTAGATATGTGAGTTCAATCACATACACAAACCTTTCAATTGCAATTTCCTTTTTCTGCTTCACTAACCGCGCGGCAAAGGTAAGATTTTTACTTTAATTTTTATTAATTTATATAATTATATTATTTAATTAGTCCGTCTATTAAATGTCGTATATACTAAGCGGTATACTATTTAACTGGAATATTTTATGAGTTTGACTATTTAAAATAGTGTCGAATTAAATATCAAATTGAATACAAAAATAATATCGTTGGTTAATTAGATTATTAAATTTATTAGATTTGAATATTACTATAGCTAATTTATACATTCCCATCGGAATTATTAACCAGATACGCAATCCTATGTATTATTGTTCAATTAAATTATATAATAGCGAGAAATTGATAGAAAATTTATAGAAATATTTCGAAAATTATATTTAAAAAATGGTATGTTAATAAAGAGGAAAAATGAAAATTTGTATTTTGATAGAAATGAAATATTAGAATTATTAGAAATTGTACAAATAATATTCAATATTATATTTAAAAGAAATTACGATATTCTCGATATATTAATTGTGTGTGGTATAACTCATTATAGGATACAGGGATAAAATGAAAAGACTGAACCACTACCTATTGGATAGATAAAAGCGTTGTAAGGTCGAGGTAAGTAAATAATAAGTATTATCTATATATGTCCCCTTTATTTATGGTTTTACTGTTATATGAATTTGTAGTTCATGATGACATTGATTTATCTGAAAGTATATGAGTGATGAAATGATTTGATTGATTAACGATATTGTGTACGTAGAATGAGGAGATGAAAGTATATTATGTTTGTTGTGGATGTTTGGAATGAGAATAAGTTAATATATTGCTTTACGTTACTAGTTGCTTACAAGAATGGTGATATGTGAAAAGGCGGGAGTAGTAGAAATTGAATATAATTGTAGTGTGAATACTCCTTGATGTGTTGAAAAGCCTATAAGGCGAAAACATGATATGAAAAAAGCTATGTGTGAAATGAAAAAGTTATGTGCGAAATGAAAGAGTTATGTGCGAAATGAAGAGCTATATGCGATATGAACGAGCTATGTGCGCAACGAGATTGATAAGCCGGCTGTCAAGGGGATTCACTTGAATTTATATAACGGTGAGATTGAGTTGATGGGAAAAATACAATATCACCTTCTGGTAAGCAAACTAGAAAAAATGGAGTTTGGTTGATTGTCTTATTATGAGATAGTCATGTGGTGTAATAAAGCTGATTATTTTGGAATTAAATTGATTGTATTCCATGTGTGTTGCCTGTTTATCTTATTTGGGCTGTGTTTGATATGTATATATAGATAAGGCTGGTTATTTACTTATTTATTGACAGGCTCATCCCCCTGCTGACGTTTTATTTCAGGAGTAGACTTTGAGGTGTCTGACTGTTGAAGAATAGGTCTACGCACTATACTCAAGCAGGTCGGACCAGTATGCAGTTTTCTCCTTTTAGTCAGTTAGAGTACAAATCACATTTTGTTTATACAGAGGAGAATATAAGCGTACGGTTTACTTGTGATGAATCACCTTGTGGTGTTTGATATGTATATATATATATAATATTGTGGGTTGATAATACCTGCTATGACGTGTTAGGATTACGTATGCGAATTGATTAGATGATTATGTGCAAATTTATATATATGAACACAGGAATTACTTTAAATAAGACGTTTGGGGAAGATATAGCCCTAGTAGCGTTAGGAGATGCTCTCCACTCAACTCTACCATCGTTAGAAAGCCCGTCTGACGATGAGCATTTTGACACCCCATCCACCACCAATCTCCTGTCTGTCATCAAGTTATCTCCATTTTTCTATTTTATATTTTTTTAAGTTTCTTTACATTTATATACATATAACTTAAATTAATATTTTTTATATTATATTTTTTAAATATATATAATTTAAAAATAATGATTTGGTCATTCAGGGGCAAAAAAATATATACTCATTCTCATTTGATGCGTGTGAAACACAATTTTAGAGTAGAGGAGGTAAAGTTTTTAAATTGTATAAAGGGTTATGTAGTAGGTTTTTTATCACAAGAACTAATTTAAATATTTTAAGTATAATGTGGGAATATAAATTTTACCCCTCAATTTCTGTCTAAAAATCAAAATTCCTACCAATATCAGTATCACATTCCATAAGTTCCACGGCTCCTGCAACACACCACCCCATCTTTGGGGTACGGATCCTATTAATTATGTAGATCCTCTTTGATTGGGGAAAAAAAAAACTATATTGATAATGTTGTTATATATCGATTGAATTAATATAATTTTTCTGAAATAATTTATTATCATATTTAAAAATAAAAAATTATGCCAAAGACATCAATTATTATTGCAAAATAACTAGCAACCACTTTTTACAAACAAAGTCAAAAAATTAGTAACTACAAACTACGGTAAATATTTTGATCTTAGGTAGTATAACCCATTTAAAATACTGGTTAATTGAATTATTATTGTTTTTTAAACCGTAGTGATGTATACTGCATCAAATTGGATTAAATTAAAATGGTATTTGGCTACATTTATTTAAAACATCTTATTAGATATTTTAAGAGTATTATATTATAAGAATGTTGGATTTTATTTTTAAAAAAAAAAAGCGTTTAAAATGTTTAGATAAAATAAAATATTAAAATTTATAAGATTTTTCACATCTTGTAGTATGTTATGATGTTTGGTATAATAAAATCTTTATATTGGTAGGATCACCAAAAATAATATGATATGATAGAAAAATAGATAGTGATTATCCCAATATTTTTCATCCCACATAATACGGGGGTTATACTTTTGGTTCGAAAATTGAATTTTTGACATATTTAATCTTAAGAGCCAATTTTAATCAAAAAATAATGTCCACGTGCAAGATACGTGATTGTTCTGTCTATTTTTTTTTGGCAACATTTGATATAGACAAAGAGGCAAACATATATTGGAAGCATTTGGATAGATGAAAGTCAAAGATCTAACATATTTTAACTTTGTAATCTGATGGTGGAATTTCAAACAGTCATGACTTTTTATTCGAAAAAAGCTACGGCATAATCTACATATTGTTTTGGTTGTTTTTAAGAGGAGAATCCAACCCCTCGTTACTATTATTGGGAGGGGCTACCTTTCACGCGATCATTTTCGACCATCTTATGGGCATAATTTCTTTATGTTCTTTTATTTTCCACTCGACTTTTTAGTTAATTTTCTGATTTTCTATATAATTATTGTTTGGGCCTGATATTTTCTCTAGATTATTAGAAAAAATGCTTTTTTTGGTCTCATGTGTTAGGGCTTTTTTCAATTTAATCTCATTTGTTACGATTTTCTCATATTACATCATAAGTTAAAAAAT
This sequence comes from Sesamum indicum, assembly GCF_026168435.1. Classification (NCBI taxonomy): domain Eukaryota; kingdom Viridiplantae; phylum Streptophyta; class Magnoliopsida; order Lamiales; family Pedaliaceae; genus Sesamum; species Sesamum indicum. The sequence continues at coordinate 15,279,217 of NC_142661.1, forward strand.
TTCTCAATTTTAGTCTTGAAATGCAATTTTCGCCCAATGACTAACAGATTCGTTAGCATTTTCCGTACATTTTTCATTAATTATTAGATGAAAATTGTAAATAAAGACTAATGTTAAGAAAATTTTCAACTTATGGGATGTAATGAGTAACCCATCACAAATGGGACTAAATTTAAAAAAGATATAATATATGGGATTAAAAATATAATTTTTTTTCAAATTATTGATCGGGTGTCAGGATATTCTTCAGCCGATTTTATGGGCTTTTAAACCAGTTTAGTCCCTTCCAGTTCTGTTTTGCCTCGATTAAAACTCTTCATTTTAAATAGTTGCTAACTCTGTTAAGAGAGTCATGCAGTAATAAAATTCATTTACTTAAAATTCAAGTTCTCAGAGACGGCCTGTTCCTTTATTTTTCAATTTCTATTGCTTCCACTCTATCAGAATGTGTCGGAAAAATTCAATTATGGGACCATATTTAGACATGCATAGAGCAAGGACCAAAAATATAGTATCCTTATCCTATGGACCCAAACTGCAATTTTTTCAATCACGATCATTTAGTAAACTGGACAGCAAGACTAAAATTAATGAAGGAAGATATTGAAACTTGCTGTGAGGCTCAACTATATAAACTAGTGCACACAGGTTCATCTCATCAACTATCTGCTTTTGAGTTTCAAATAAGAATATTAACATATATATCAGAAATCGATGGCTGAATTTCCCTGTAAGCTTATTGCCCAGGTAGCGTTCAAGGCTGGGGGCGACGTGTTTCATCAGCTCTTAGCTAAGAAGCCTCAACACTTGGCCAATGTCACCCCTGGAAAAATCCAGGCTTGTAATCTGCATCAGGGCAACTATGGGACTAATGGATCAGTCATTCAGTGGAACTACACTCTTGGTAAGCTTATAGCTTTTTTAAACTTTGACATGGAGTGGGAAATTGATTGTTATTGAATTGCTTGTGGTTTAAGCTTTTTAAGAAAGAAATGACTTAAAAGTTTATGGAAAAATGTAATCAATCCGCTTGTGAGATTACAAATAAGCAAATTACTCTCTTATAAAAAAAAATAATAATTTACCTCTCTATATTTTTTAAAATACAGCAATTTACCACACTGTGTTTTCCATTTACCTCCTTAGACAGGGCGGTAAATTGTTTCATTTTAAAAATTTTGTGTGTTTCAATTGTTTTTTATCATTTTTTTTAAATTTTAAATCGTATATCAAAAAACTATCGATTTTATGTTAATCTAAGGTCCAAATTTGACTAACAGATAAATAGTTTAGATTTTACTTAATTCAAGTTAACAGTATAGATTTAAATTGCATATTTTTATCATATATTCTTATATTAAATTTAATTATAAATATATGTGTCTAATATTAATTATATATATGTACTATTATAAAAGAAAATCTTTTGTTGTAGCAATTTTTTAATAACCAAATTTATCCTTCATTTCATTTCTTCTCTTTAGAAAAATTTGATCCAGATTAGTAATTTCAATATTTTTTAATAATTTCACAATTATATTTTTTTTCTTAACTACCCACTATTCCACATTTCTATCTCACCTTACTTCTCCATATTTATTATAATTTATTCTTTTCAAATTGTTTCTACCTGTATACGTAATAAATAATTTTGTATACTTTGAAATATATTATAAATTAAAGTAAAATATATTAATTGGACAGTTAAATTAATATAAAACTTGAAAAATTGAATAAGTTAATTATTTTATATATTGAAGAGCAATTTTAAAATTACAACCACCGTAGTATAGAATTAAAACGGTATCAAAACCGCTATAGTATATCTATATTTTATATAAAAAAACACAACCTTAATTAGAGGCCGTTTGGCTAATAGTTTCATACATTTTTGTAAGAAGAAACAAGCTGAAAGAGTTTATTAAGATATTATTAATAATGACAATATAATAATTTATTTAAAAATAAATTCAAAAAGAACACCTTACTTTTTTTCAAAAAAAGACTTTACAAATTCCTTCCATTTTATTTTCTAATCTTATAATTTTTTTTTAAATAAAAATTATCATACATTCTGTAATATTTTATAGTGTTTTAAAAGGTTTATAAACTAAGCCAAACACCATCCAACTTTCGAGAAGTACATGGGTGTTAGTTTTCGTACTACATATATGTACTCTCGCATTTTTCTATTGACGATATATATATATAGATGGGAAAGCTTTAATTGCAAAACAATTACTTCATGATATCGACGAAACCAAAAAGCAAATCAAATTTAAGATGCTTGAAGGCGATCTCCTAGAGTTGTACAAGAACATGGTCTTCACTGTCCACGTCGAGACCAAAGGTGGAGTCGACTTCATCACTTGGACCATAGACTACGAGCTGATCAATCCCGATAATCCACACCCCCTTTCCACCTTAAATTGGACCATCGAGTTCACTAAAGAGATCGAGGCTCATATCTTAGGATAAGGGATGATTGTTGCGCATATGATGGGGTTTCAAATTCTCTAATATATATATTTCTATTGTTCCGCCTATTAAAATGAAATAAAGAAAAAGAGGAAATGGAATAATATCAGCATGCATATAGGTCTGCTGGTGCTAGAATATAGGTCTGCTGGTGCTAGAAATAAGGAATATGTACTTGTTTGTCAATGTGATTTGAGTGATCTGACAGTACCTATTCCTCTATTTTATTTAGGTATGATATTTGTAATGTGAATTTAAACCACTCTTTAGTTGATTATATTGTTCAAAGGTTTTGTTATTTCTCCCATTCTATTGTTACGATATTAAAAATTAAATGATTTTCAGTCACTAAAAAAAAATATGATATAAGTGACAATTTAAAAATTTGTCATTAAAAATATTAAGCCACAATAATTTGAAACTTTGTCACTAAAAGAAAAAATAGTGACAAAAGACTTAAAACCTTAAATTGTTCTGGAATATTTTTTTTTTTTAGTACGAGAGTCCTTCCTTTTAATAAGTAGCTTTACCTTTTGCACGAGAGTTATCCTAGGGTTTAGCTACTCGTCGCCAACTTTGGGCCTCCAGGAACGGTTTTAATGCATGTGATATCGAGGTGTTTATTTAGTTTTTTTTTTTTTTCATTTTTAACTTAAGATTCTACATAATATCTTGTTTAGTTGTATTTCTTAATGTGATTTTTTTTTTGTTTTGATAGAGACAGAAAAAAAATAAATAAAGATATTGCTTTTTAGTATTTTTAAAATATTTGATTTTGTATCTTATACTTATAATGTTAAGAAAAATAAAGATAAGTTAAATATTCATGATGCGTCTAATTGTCTTTTAGGTCCAAATTTAGCCCACAGTGGTATAATTGATTATGAGAAAATTAATTTTGAAATAATTAATTTTTAAAAAAAATAATTATAACGTCTGAACACACAATTTCATAATTAAATATAAAACTAAAAATTATATTCAAATCCCAAAACTAACATCATTCTTACGTCAAGAATCCAACCAAGTAATAAATTAAAACTGTAAGTTAGAAAAAACAGTAAAATTCAAACAAGTAAATTGCTTTCATGAAAGCAAAACTATAGTCACGGATATGGCCCAAGAAGAATTGAGGTCTCATGGACCCTAGCCCATGATTTTATGGCTCCTAAATTGATAGGCCCAGTCCACAAACAACTAATCCCAACAGCAACACCCAACCGAGCTATAAAAAGAAAATGGGTGAATAGTAATTTTCCCTCATGTGATATTGAATATGAGCAAATTATTCTCCTATAAAATAAATAATAGTTTACCTCCCTGTGTTTTGAAAATTAAAGCAATTTACCTCCCTACTTAAGCAGGTAAATTGCTTCATTTTTTAAAATATAGGAGGGTAAGTTGCTAAATTTTAAAAAATACAGAGGAATAAATTATTATTTTATTTTTTATGAGGGTGTTATTTGCCTATTTTTTCTAACACAAATTGATAGACTACAATTTACCCAAAAAAAAAAAAAAAAAAAAAGAAGAGGGCTCTTATCTTTCTTTCTTATCCATAGACGTGTAGAGTTAAACAAAGTGGCCATAGAGTGGGGTGATGGTAGTGCACCTTTATTGTCTCCAAAGACAATGTGGCCAAAAATTATTTTTTTAAAAAAATAAAAATGGTAGGATTATATTAATATTTTAATAAATAAAATACAATACATCAATATATTGATTCGATCAATATCTATATTTATACTATATATACAGTGAGAGTACTTTTTTAATGTCTCACTTAATTTCAGTATGATTAATTAATTATTTCTTAACTTTTCCATTTATCATGGTTTTTCATAAGTACCTTTGAGTGGTTATTTTTTTTATACAAGTTTTTCATAACTTCTCCATTTACTATTTATCAATATTAGTTTTCGCACTACGTATATGCTTGCATTTTTCTCATTGACTATATATATGTAGATGGAAAAGCGCAAACTGCAAAACAAATACTTCATGACATTGACGAAACCAAAAAGCAAATCAAATTTAAGATGCTTGAAGGCGATCCAGTAGAATTGTACAAGAATATGGTGATAACTGCCCACGTTGAGACCAAAGGTGGAGTCGACTTCATCACTTGGACCATGGACTACGAGCAAATCAATCCCGATAATCCACACCCACTCTCACTCTTAAACTTCTTGATCGAATTGATTAAAGATATCGAGGCTCATATCTTCGGATAAGGATGATTGTTGCATATATGATGGGGTTTCAAATTCACCAATATATATATATATGTGTATGTATGTATTTGTGTTCGTCTATGTATTGAAATGAAATAGTGAAAGAGAGGAAACAGAATAAAACAGCATGCATGTAGGTTTTATGGGTGCTAGAAATAAGGAATATGTACTTGTTCGTCATTGTGATTTGAGTGATATGATAATACCTATTCTCCTATTTTATTTAGGGGTTAAATGCATTTTATCCCTATGTGATGTTTAATGTTCAAAGTGTAATCAACTGGTTTATGAAATAATACTTCATAAGTACTCTTCCAGCATAATACTAATGTAGGGAGTCTGTTGACTATGTATGCGTATAGCATCTGTCCAAAAATGAGAAGGAAGGCGAGATTGAAATATCAAAGCTCGTGCTATTTGTAAGAGATGATTGTGTTTCCTCACAACCACTCCATTTTGTTGAGGAGAATAAACACACATTTTATGATGCAATATTCCATGTTTCTGGAAGAAGCATTGACATTTATCACTCCAAAGTTCCAGCCCGTTATCAATTCTGTCTTAATCTTCTTATCAAATTGTGTGAGTACCATCTGTTAGAAATTTTCCAAGAAAGGCACAGTTTGGGACTTATGTTTCATGAGAAACGTCCATGTAGCTCTACTATAATCGTCTACCACAGTTAACATATAAGTACAAGCTGTGATAGAAAACTGATTGTAAGGACCCCAAATGTCCACATGTATCAAATCCAAAATATTACTTGAATTTGTTTCACTGGAAAAAAACGGCAGCCTCAGCTGTTTAGTTAAAGGACACACACTACAAACACTCAACTCATATCTGTTGTCAGTGATTACATTTGCATGTTTCAAAACAGGAAATCGTGTATGTCCCAACCTCTTGTGCCACAAACCAGCATCACTTATTCAAGTATATAAGCAACATGTTCATAGAATATTGGCTTTATTGTTTATGAACTAAAAGAGGAATCATCCAACACATATAGCTTCCCAAGTAACTTCCCCACAGCTAGAATTCTTCTAGTCCTCTGGTCCTACAGGGTACAATGATCATGTGAAAACACAAATAAAAGTTGGGATGACGCACTCAATCTGTTCACAGAAAGCAAATTGCATTGGAGACTGGGAACATATAAAACCGGAGTGAGTGTAATTCTTGATGATAGAATAACAAAACCACTGTGTGTGACGTGTTTCTTCGTTCCATTAGGAAGAAATATTGAAGAATCAACATTGTATAGTCTGAAATTGTGGAATAGATTCGTGTTTGAACACAGATGAGCCGTAGCCCCACTGTCCACTATTCAGGAGTTTGGACCCAAAATTTCAGATGCAGAGTTCAAATATGTACCTGCAAACTCACCCATCTTGGCAAAATGTGCATGCGCCTGCTCTGCTTGTGTCTTCCCTTTCATTATCTGCAACAACACACTCATCATAATAGAAATGGATTGAGTATTCGTTACCTCTTGTTGTGGTATTGAAGTAGTAAAAGACACTACAGTCAGAGCTCGTGCATCATTTCCAGATTTCTTCCTTTTTTTCAGTCATATCCTTGAACCAATCTGGATAGCCATGCAATTCAAAACAAGTTTCTTTAGAGTGACCTGTTTTTGCACAACGAACACAGTATAGATTTCATTTCCCAGCATATTGTTTCCTTTGCTGAAATGCCTTGTTTCTAGTCTCTCTCTAAAACTCAGTAACCTTCACCATCATAGCAACATTATTATTAATCACTTTTAAGGTAGCACTACCCTATCTTTGGCTTTCAATTCTGAAAACCAATGAATACGCCTTGTCCATTGAAGGAAGTAGATCCATCACCCATCAAAGGAATCATTTAATCCCATTAAGAAATGCATTAATTGCGTAGACGCAGGTTTCGCTGCTACAGATTGCTGAGAAGAGCATAAACAATCTGGAGTGGAATCTACACATTCTAACTCATCCCATAGCATTGTAATTTTGTGAAATAAGACATAACATTCATATTTCCTTAAGAAATCGAAGCTATCTCTCTTTGTCAATTGTAAATCATTTGTCCATTAGCTTGATCAACCTTGATTCTAACTGTAGCCACAAACTTCTTGCTGATTTTGCATAAGAAAAAAACCTTTGCAATATATTTGGAGATTGAGTTCTGAATCCAAGACATAACCGTACTATCGGTTCTAATCCACTGTTTACACTCCTCAGAATTTTCAGTAGGTTTCGGATACGTTCCATTAATAAACGATAGTTTCATCTTTGCAGTCAGTGCTACTCCTCACTTATCTACTCCACAATAGGTAATTATTTCTCACTAATCGAGTGGAAGCCAAAATCATACTTGGAAAATCCGAGGTATGAACCTTCAAGTCCTCTGATTCTCGAGTTGCATTCGACCCTGAAGTTGAACCCAAACAATAGAGAATAGTGGATATATGTTGGTAAACTTATTAAGGTGTATGACAAAGTGGAGTGTCCTTTCCTAGAAAAAATTCTTTGCAAACGTTTGGTTTTCATGAGTGGTTAAAATTAAGTTAGATATGTTGAGTGTATCTACAGTTACATATTTGATGTGGTTGAGGTTTTTTTGCTAAGGAATAAATCGTGATTTTACCACGACGGACTTTTACACCAGGTGAAATATTGTTTCCGCAAAAATGTGTAATAATCAAGAAGGAGGGGTCTTGTCAATGAATAGTAACTTGGCATTAAAAAATTAGTATTTTGGTATTTATAGTGGTATTGGCAACTATACGGTGTGCTAGCTTGTATTTGCTTATGATGTGTCTCTTACCTGTCCAATTACTATTTTACCCTTACCATTTTATATGTATTTTTTTATTAATGTATATCATACAGCCCCCCACTCTCGGACGGAATACGCACCTGCTGGGTGAATATTTTGTGCGAGAGTAAACACCAAAGAAGGCTAAGTACAAGTAATAAATGGGAGTGGGTGGGTGGTTGAGGGCTATTAATTGTCTCCCTTCACATACTTACTCTTTTTTCTTGCATTTTCCTTCATTTCATTTGCCTCCCTATCTCCAAACCTCTCCACATGGCAAGCAAAGGTAACTTCCTTAGTTAAATTTTTGCTTATCTTTTCATTTGGTGCACTTGCTTGTTTGTTGCTTCTTCGATTGAGATGTGGAGTAGAGAGGGTGAATGCGAGAGTAGTCGACGGGTGACGACACGCCCGAAGGAAGGGAGGGCAAGGCGAAGGTGGGGGGAGGGGCACGCCCCGCCGCTTGGTCGAGGCGCGGCCTCGCGGAGGGGGGGCGAGTTCCCGCCTCCAGCTCGAGGCCGTGCCTCGGGCTGGGAGGAGGAGACCCCCCTCCCAGCTCGAGGCCGTGCCTTGAGCTGGGAGGAGGGGACCCTCCTCTCAGCTCGAGGCCGCGCCTCGAGCTGGAGAGGCGGGGCCTCCCCTCCAGCCCGAGGCAGTGTCTCGGGCTGGGAGGAAGGGACCCCCCACTCAGCTCGAGGCCGCGCCCCGAGCTGGGGAGGAGGGGACCCCCCTCTCAGCTCGAGGCCGCGCCCTGAGCTGGGGAGGCGGGGCCTCCCCTCCAGCCCGAGGCCGTGCCTCGAGCTGGGGGGAGGCGACCCCCCTCCCAGCCCGAGGCCGCGCCTCGAGCTGGGGGCTGGGGGCGTCCCCTCCGGCTCGGGGTCGGGCTTCGGGTTGGGGGGGGGGGTTGTTCCCCCTCCGACCCGATGAGCCACGAGCTGGTGTGATGAGGGCTCCTCCCTGGGTGTTTCGGTTGGCCTTGGTAGAGGAGGATTTTCGGATTTTGTCACTCCTGCTGAAAAAGTTTGGGATGATCTTCCTCCATATTTAGAAGGCTACTCTCCTGAACATATTGCTGCGATTATGAGCTTGCCTAAGTGTCCTTCTTTTGACTCAGGTGAGGATTTAGAGGATCTGTCTGATTTTGAGTTGAACTCGACGGAGTTTAGGCGTAGCGAACAATGTGATGACATAGCATCGGACGGCGCGGCTGGTTCCGAGCGATGTGAGACTGACGATGAGGTCATCAGCGAAGATGAGGAGACCGAGAGTGAGGGGGAGGAGGTTGAGAGCGAAAGTGAGGAGGCCGAAGTTACCGAGTTGTCTGCAGGGCCGAGTGTGGTTGTGGCGTTGGGAGTTGATAGAGATGGGCGTTCGAGCGCTCCCAGTTATCGTATTCCGCGGTGTCGCACGGTAGATATTGGTAGTTGCGACAGCGTTTTGACTAGAGAGCAGCTCACCGGCCTTCGCGTGACTTATAGGGTACCCTCTGCACATAAGTTCATTCTTCCTTCTCGGGGTAGAAGGATCAGGGATCCTCCATCTGGTTGTTTCACCGTTTATACATCTTATTTTGATAACGGATTTTCTATTCCTCCCCACCCTTTACTTGTTAAGGTGATCCGAAGTTTCGGTATTTGTGTTAGCCAACTTACGCCGAATTCGTTTATATGTTTTGAGGGTTGGCGACGTCGTCTATTAGAATTGGGGCTTCCAATAACATTAGAGAGTTTCCACGCTTTATGGACCGTCCGCCGCGTGGCAGAAGTGTCTGACTCTTCTGATGATGGGCGGTATTTTTAGTGGGGCAGTTAGCTCGGTCTTGGTACGATAGGAAAACAGAGAGCACCACCCCGTGTACTATGTCAGCAGGATGCTGCAAGGGGCCGAATCCAGGTACTCCCAAATCGAAAAACTAGCCCTCTCTTTGATCACAGCAGCCAGAAAACTGAGGCCGTATTTTCAGTCGCACCAAGTAGTGGTACTGACAAATCACCCCCTAAAGCAAGTGCTTGCAAGTCCAGAGGTCTCCGGATGAATGGTCAAGTGGGCTGTTGAGCTAAGTGAGTTTGGTGTCGAATTCCAGCCAAGACCGGCCATTAAGGCACAGACGCTAGCTGACTTCATTGTAGAGTTGGCATATGATGAGGCAGGTATCTCTACGCCTTCTTGGAGTCTACATGTCGATGGATCATCAACATTGACGGGGAGCGGGGCTGGAATAGTGTTGGAGAGTCCCGAAGGGGATAAGTTTGAGTATGCGATAAAACTGGAATATCCCTCATCTAACAATGAAGCGGAATACGAGGCGCTCTTAGCAGGAGGTGAGTTGGCTTTAGCCGCAGGAGCAAGGAAGATTGTCATTTATAGCGACTCACAGTTGGTGGTCAACCAAATTCAAGGCTTGTTCGAGACCCGTGATGAAAAGATGGCTAAGTATTCATAGAAAGCAAAAAATTTACTTGAAAAGTTTGAAGAAGCCTCTGTTATTCAGGTGGCGAGGACGGAAAACGCCGTAGCTGACCAACTTGCTAAACTAGCAAGTTCGATGGCAGCCATCCGAAACCGAAAAATCACCTTTCTCTCTTCAGGTTGGCCTTGGTAGAGGAGGATTTTCGGATTTTGTCACTCCTGCTGAAAAAGTTTGGGATGATCTTCCTCCATATTTAGAAGGCTACTCTCCTGAACATATTGCTGCGATTATGAGCTTGCCTAAGTGTCCTTCTTTTGACTCAGGTGAGGATTTAGAGGATCTGTCTGATTTTGAGTTGAACTCGACGGAGTTTAGGCGTAGCGAACAATGTGATGACATAGCATCGGACGGCGCGGCTGGTTCCGAGCGATGTGAGACTGACGATGAGGTCATCAGCGAAGATGAGGAGACCGAGAGTGAGGGGGAGGAGGTTGAGAGCGAAAGTGAGGAGGCCGAAGTTATCGAGTTGTCTGCAGGGCCGAGTGTGGTTGTGGCGTTGGGAGTTGATAGAGATGGGCGTTCGAGCGCTCCCAGTTATCGTATTCCGCGGTGTCGCACGGTAGATATTGGTAGTTGCGACAGCGTTTTGACTAGAGAGCAGTTCACCGGCGTTCGCGTGACTTATAGGGTACCCTCTGCACATAAGTTCATTCTTCCTTCTCGGGGTAGAAGGATCAGGGATCCTCCATCTGGTTGTTTCACCATTTATACATCTTATTTTGATAACGGATTTTCTATTCCTCCCCACCCTTTACTTGTCAAGGTGATCCGAAGTTTCGGTATTTGTGTTAGCCAACTTACGCCGAATTCGTTTATATGTTTTGAGGGTTGGCGACGTCGTCTATTAGAATTGGGGCTTCCAATAACATTAGAGAGTTTCCACGCTTTATGGACCGTCCGCCGCGTGGCAGAAGTGTCTGACTTTTCTGATGATGGGCGGTATTTTTAGTGGGGCAGTTAGCTCGGTCTTGGTACGATAGGAAAACAGAGAGCACCACCCCGTGTACTATGTCAGCAGGATGCTGCAAGGGGCCGAATCCAGGTACTCCCAAATCGAAAAACTAGCCCTCTCTTTGATCACAGCAGCCAGAAAACTGAGGCCGTATTTTCAGTCGCACCAAGTAGTGGTACTGACAAATCACCCCCTAAAGCAAGTGTTTGCAAGTCCAGAGGTCTCCGGATGAATGGTCAAGTGGGCTGTTGAGCTAAGTGAGTTTGGTGTCGAATTCCAGCCAAGACCGGCCATTAAGGCACAGACGCTAGCTGACTTCATTGTAGAGTTGGCATATGATGAGGCAGGTATCTCTACGCCTTCTTGGAGTCTACATGTCGATAGATCATCAACATTGACGGGGAGCGGGGCTGGAATAGTGTTGGAGAGTCCCGAAGGGGATAAGTTTGAGTATGCGATAAAACTGGAATATCCCTCATCTAACAATGAAGCGGAATACGAGGCGCTCTTAGCAGGAGGTGAGTTGGCTTTAGCCGCAGGAGCAAGGAAGATTGTCATTTATAGCGACTCACAGTTGGTGGTCAACCAAATTCAAGGCTTGTTCGAGACCCGTGATGAAAAGATGGCTAAGTATTCATAGAAAGCAAAAAATTTACTTGAAAAGTTTGAAGAAGCCTCTGTTATTCAGGTGGCGAGGACGGAAAACGCCGTAGCTGACCAACTTGCTAAACTAGCAAGTTCGATGGTAGCCATCCGAAACCGAAAAATCACCTTTCTCTCTTCAGGTTGGCCTTGGTAGAGGAGGATTTTCGGATTTTGTCACTCCTGCTAAAAAAGTTTGGGATGATCTTCCTCCATATTTAGAAGGCTACTCTCCTGAACATATTGCTGCGATTATGAGCTTGCCTAAGTGTCCTTCTTTTGACTCAGGTGAGGATTTAGAGGATCTGTCTGATTTTGAGTTGAACTCGATGAAGTTTAGGCGTAGCGAACAATGTGATGACATAGCATCGAACGGCGCGGCCTCGGGCTGGGAGGGGGGTCGCCTCCTCCCAGCTCGAGGCACGGCCTCGAGCTGGGAGGGGGATTCCCTCCTCCCAGCCCGAGGCGCGGCCTCGGGCTGGAGGGGAGGCCTCGCCTCCCCAGCTCGAGGCGCGGCCTCGAGCTGGGAGGGGGGTCGCCTCCCCCCAGCCCGAGGCACGGCCTCGGGCTGGAGGGGAGGCCCCTCCTCCCAGCTCGGGGCGCAGCCTCGAGCTAGGAGGGGGGTCCCCTCCTCCCAGCTCGAGGCACGGCCTTGACCCTCCTCCCAGCCCGAGGCACGGCCTCGAGCTGGAGGCGGGAACTCGCCCCCCCTCCGCGAGGCCGCGCCTCGACCAAGCGGCGGGGCGTGCCCCTCCCCCCACCTTCGCCTTGCCCTCCCTTCCTCCGGGCGTGTCGTCACCCGTCGACTACTCTGGCATTCACCCTCTCCACTCCACATCTCAATCGAAGAAGCAACAAACAAGCAAGTGCACCAAATGAAAAGATAAAATTTAACTAAGGAAGTTACCTTTGCTAGCCATGTGGAGAGGTTTGGAGATAGGGAGGCAAATGAAATGAAGGAAAATGCAGGAAAAAAGAGTAAGTATGTGAAGGGAGACAATTAATAGCCCTCAACCACCCACCCACTCCCATTTATTACTTGTACTTAGCCTTCTTTGGTGTTTACTCTCGCACAAAATATTCACCCAGCAGGTGCGTATTCCGTCCGAGAATGGGGGGCTGTATGATATACATTAATAAAAAAATACATATAAAATGGTAAGGGTAAAATAGTAATTGGACAGGTAAGAGACACATCATAAGCAAATACAACCTAGCACACCGTATAATTGCCAATACCACTATAAATACCAAAATACTAATTTTTTAATGCCAAGTTACTATTCATTGACAAGACCCCTCCTTCTTGATTATTACACATTTTTGCGGAAACAATATTTCACCTGGTGTAAAAGTCCGTCGTGGTAAAATCGCGATTTATTCCTTAGCAAAAAAACCTCAACCACATCAATATTCCTTCATCTTAAATGGATGCAATTTTGGCTTTTTCTTTTTAATCTCCAAGTGGAGGCCTTGTCAAGGAGATCCTTTATCATCCTTTCTCTTCTTCTTGTGTACACGAGTCCTTTGTACCCTTCTAAACAATGTGAAGCGACAAAGCCGATAAATAGAGTTGCAAATTTTCAAAGGGCCTCTCAAATAACTCATCTATTGTTTTCCGATAATACATTCATCTATTGCTAGGCCATGATCCAAGCAGCCATCAAATTTTAGGTATCCTCGAAACCTATATGATGCAGCATCCAGGCAAATGATTAACCGCTGTCTTACTAAGCTGAAACACAACACATGACATACTTGAGGAAATATTTGATGTTCTAGCCAACATGCGAAATTCCTAGGATTACCCTCTATTCTTGGTCCGTCAGAAAAGACGATGTTCACATTGCTACAAGATTGTGTATGAAGCAAGTTTCATGGATATAGTTGAAAATTCTTTCACAAGGCAGGCAAGGTGGTACTCCTTACAACTATGGCACAATTCTTGAATTTCTAAATGATGGCGGACTTTTGGTTGCACATTAATGGAGAAAAGATGAAAATTCTCTTGGTCGTTGTTGTGCAAATGGAGAGAGTAGGGAGGAGGTATCGGATTTAGAGACGGAAACACCCTGTTGTCAGAGACGGAAAACAACTACAGAATCAATTATTGGACATTTAGCTACAGATTTACTGATGCAAAGTTCCGTTCTAATTGTCTTTAGAAATTGATTTAAAGGCTTTCTGAAATCCTGTTTTCTTGTATATAGGATTACATAGGGATTTTATCGATTTTTACCTAAATAGGATTCTTATTACAATATAAACTACTAATTAATTAACCCTCAACCTCTACTCTAAAAGAAAAGTAAAAAATTATTTAATTTATATGTTTTCCAATCCGGTCAAAAATTTTGTAAAGTAAATTACAAGCAATTACACCTCCATAATGTTAATTTGGCCCAGTTATAAATAACCATAAATGCATGTAGATTTTCTTGAAATTATCATAAATCATGATGGAAATTTGCTTGTCATTACTATCCTCTTTATTAATCGTTAATATAAACTACTAACTCTCAACCTCTCTATACTGTAAAAGAAAAGTCGAAAATTATTTAATTTATATATTTTCAACTCTCGTCCAAAATTTTGTGAGGTAGGTACATAACTAGTATGTAAATCCCATAACGTTCGATATTGTTACAAATAATAAAAGGTAATTATAATGTGTTTTTCTGAACTTTGTTTTAATTAAAAATATTTTTTATTTTTTAAAAAATTAAAAATACTCATCTGAAATTATAAATACTCTGATAAATATCTCCTGCAATAAGTTGTGATCATAAGGGAGGAGTATCTGCTAATGTATTTTTAATTTTATGTGGTATTTATAATTTTTCAAATAACGATTGAATATTGGTAATTATGTCAAAATTTAGGGAAATCCGTTGCAATTTATTCAAACAATAATAATATTAATAGACCTTGTGTTCAAATTTAAGTTGTCTCAGCCACCATCATATCAAATTTTATTTCAGAAAAAAAATAATAATAACGTTGATGTTTTTGAACTGCATAATTCTCATTACGATTTTTTTATAATTAATTATCATATTTAAAAATAAAAATTACGGTAAATGCTAATTAATCATTGACGCACGACTGTTAGTATCCATTGTTTTTGCAAACAAATTCAAAATATTAATAACAACTAAAATCTACGGTAAATATTTTGACCATAAATAATAAAACCCATTTAAAGTTTTGGTTAACTGTATCATAGTTTATAAAAATTTTCACATCTTGTAAGATATAATGGTGTTTGACATAATAAGATCTTTATATTGGTATGATATGATAAAAAATAACATGATATTGTAGAAAAATAGATACTAATAACCCCAATATTCTTCATCCCACATAATATGGGGATCTACACTTTTGGTTCGAAAATTGAATTTGTGACATATTTAGTCTCAAGTGCCAATTTTCATAAAAAAAAATAACGTCCATGTGCAAGATACATGATTGTCCCATCTATTCTTTTTTATAAAATTTGAGGTGTAGGACTAAAAGTAATGTAGAATAAGAGGCAAATATATTTTGAGAGCATTTGGATAGACAGGAAGGTAAAGATCTAGCATGTCTTAATTTTGTAGTTTGACGGTAGAGTTTCAAACAGCCATCGGCTTTTGATTCAAAAAGAGTTACAACGTAATTTATATATCGTTTCGGTTGTCTTTGGGAGGAGAACCCAACCTCTCATCTCTATTATTGGGAGGGGCCACCTATCATCGCGATCATTTCAAGCATCATATGATTGGATAAAAATGTACTTGAGGACTAATGATAAGAAAATTTTCAACTTATGAGATACAATGTGAGAAAACAATAACCAACGTGACTAAATTGTGAAAGACTATAACATAGGGGACCAAAAGTTCAATTTTCAGCAAATTATTGATATGGTCATTAGGATATTTCCTGGCCGATTTCGGGCTCAAAATTTAGCCCGTTTCAGTTCTATTTTACCTAGATTAAGACTCTTTATTTTAAATAGTTTGTAACTCTGGTAAGAGATTTATATAGTAATAAAATATTTTTACTTAAAATTCAAGTTTCTCGGGAGACGTGTTCCATTACTTTTCAATTTCTATTCCTTCCACTCTATCAAAATGTGTCGGAAAAATTCAATTTTGGGACCATTTTTTTTCATATTTATAAAGCAAGGACAAAAAATAGACTCCTTATCCGGTGGGACGACAAATGCAATTTTTTCAATCACGATCATTTAGTAAACTCGACAGCAAGACTAAAATTAATGAAGGAAGATATTGCAACTTGCTGTGTGGCTCAACTATATAAACTAGTGCACACAGGTTCATCTCATCAACTATCTGCTTTTGAGTTTCAAATAAGAATATTAACATATATATCAGAAATCGATGGCTGAATTTCCCTGTAAGCTTATTGCCCAGGTAGCGTTCAAGGCTGGGGGCGACGTGTTTCATCAGCTCTTAGCTAAGAAGCCTCAACACTTGGCCAATGTCACCCCTGGAAAAATCCAGGCTTGTAATCTGCATCAGGGCAGCTATGGGACTGATGGATCAGTCATTCAGTGGAACTACACTCTTGGTAAGCTTATAGCTTTTTTAAACTCTGGCATGGAGTGGGAAATTGATTGTTATTGAATTGCTTGTGGTTTAAGCTTTTTAAGAAAGAAATGACGTAAAAGTTTATGGAAAAATGTAATCAATGCCCTTGTAAGATTACAAATAAGCAAATTACTCTCTTATAAAAAAAATAATAATTTACCTCTCTATATTTTTTTAAAATACAGCAATTTACCATACTGCGTTTTCCATTTACCTCCTTAGACAGGATGGTAAATTGTTTTATTTTAAAAAATATAAGGGGATAAATTGCTATTATTTTTTCATAGAGAGTAATTTGCTAATTTACAATATTATATAGAGGTAAATTGCATTGAACTCAAAACATTTATAGTCATTTTTACTTTAAACTTGGAAGTTTTATCGAGAAATTGAAATTTAAGATTTTGGAGAATGAAATGACGTAAAATTTTAAACTAGACTGACAAGGAGTTATCAGGAGGAAATATGAATGTGTTATGCCATTGAACATGATTTAAAAAAATAATAAAGTAAAATCTTTAGTTATTCCATACAGTTATTCCATATTTTAAAGGGTTTTAGTTATTGCCAAAGCTCTTTGTCATGATTTTTAATTATTACCAAAAAAAAAATTTAAAATTTTTAGTTAGAATCAATAATTTGGCCTTCTTTGTGTAAACAGTCTTCAATGGTCATGGTATAATTGTAGTTAATAATTATGGGTAAAATACAATTTATCCACCTATGTTATAAATGAGCAATTTACCCCATAAAAAAAAGAAATAATTTACTCCTGGTCTTTTTTAAAATGAAGAAAAACACGCCCTTACACAATTTCGTATGTTTCTACTGTTTTTTATCATTTTTTTTAAATTTTAAATCGTATATCAAAAAACTATTCGATTTTATTTTAATCTAAGGTCCAAATTTGACTAACAAATAAATATTTTAGATTTTACTTAATTCAAGTTAACAGTATAGATTTAAATGGTATATTTTTTCATATATTCTTATATTAAATTTAATTATAAATATATGTGTAATATTAATTATATATCTATACTATTATAAAAGAAAATTTTTTGTTGTACCAATTTTTGAATAATCAAATTTATCCTTCATTTCGTTTCTTCTCTTTAGAAAAATTTGATCAGATTAGTAATTTCAATATTTTTTAATAATTTCACAATTATATTTTTTTTCTTAACTACCCACTATTCCACATTTCTGTCTCACCTTACTTCTCCATACTTATTATAATTTATAATTATAATTTATTCTTTTCAAATTGTTTCTAAGTGTATACGTAATAAATAATTTGTACACTTTGAAATATATTATAAATAAAAATAAAATACATAAAATATATTAATTGAATAGTTAAGTTAATGTAAAATTTAAAAAATTAAATAAGTTAATTATCTTATAGGTTGAAGGGTAATTTTAAAATTACAACCGCTATAGTATAGATATTAAAACGGTATCAAAACCCCCATAGTATATCTATATTTTATATAAAAAAAACAACCTTAATTAGAGGCCGTTTGGCTAATAGTTTCATACATTTTTGTAAGATGAAACAAGCTGAAAAAGTTTATTAAGATATTATTAATAATGACAATTTATTAATTTATTTAAAAATTATTCAAAATTTAAAAATAAATTCAAAAAAACACCTTACTTTTTCTCAAAAAAAGGCTTTACAAACACCTTCCATTTTATTTTCCAATCTTATAAAAAAAAATTTAAAAAAACCATTTACCGTACACTCTGTAATATTTTATGATGTTTTAAAAAATTTATAAACTCAGTCAAACACTATTCAACTTTCAAGAAGTACATGGTGTTAGTTTTGGTACTACATATATGTACTCTTGCATTTTTCCATTGATTATATATGCATATATATAGATGGGAAAGCGCAAACTGCAAAACAATTACTTCATGACATCGACGAAACCAAAAAGCAAATCAAATTTAAGATGCTTGAAGGCGATCTCCTAGAGTTGTACAAGAATATGGTCTTAACTGTCCACGTCGAGACCAAAGGTGGAGTCGACTTTATCACTTGGACCATAGACTACGAGCTGATCAATCCCGATAATCCACATCCGCTTTCCATCTTAAATTGGACCATCGAGTTCACTAAAGACGTTGAGGCTCATATCTTCGGATAAGGGATGATTGTTGCGCATATGATGGGTTTTCAAATTCGCTAATATATATATTTCTATTGTTCCGCCTATTAAAATGAAATAAAGAAAAAGAGGAAATGGAATAATATCAGCATGCATATAGGTCTGCTGGTGCTAGAAATAAGGAATATGTACTTGTTCGTCATTGTGATTTGAGTGATCTGACAGTACCTATTCCTCTATTTTATTTAGGTGTGATATTTGTAATGTGAATTTAAACCACTCTTTAGTTGATTATATTGTTCAAAGGTTTTGTTATTTGTCCGATTCTATTGTTACGATATTCAAAATTAAATAATTTTTAGTCACTACAAAAAAATATAATATAAGTGACAATTTAAAAATTTGTCATTAAAAATATTAAGTCACAATAATTTGAAACTATGTCACTAAAAAAAAATAGTGACAAAAGACTTAAAACCTTAAATTGTTGTTGAATTTTTTTTTTTTTAGTACGAGAGTCCTCCCTTAATAAGTAGTTTTACCTTTTGCACGAGAGTTCTCCTAGGGTTTAGCAACCCGTCGCCAACTTTAGGCCTCGAGGAACGGTTTCCCAACTATACCGCTTGTTAATGCATGTGATATCGAGGTGTTTATTTAATTTTTTTTTCATTTTTAACTTAAGATTCTACATAATATCTTGTTTAATTGTATTTCTTAATGTGATTTTTTTGTTTTGTTTTGATAGAGAGAGAAAAAAATAAAGATATTGCTTTTTAGTATTTTTAAAATATTTGATTTTATATCTTATACTTATAATGTTAAGAAAAATAAAGATAAGTTAAATATTCAAGATGCGTCTAATTGTCTTTTAGGTCTAAATTTAGCCCACAGTAGTATAATTGATTATGAGAAAATTAATTTTGAAATAATTAATTTTAAAAAAAATGATTATAACGTCTGAACACACAATTTCATAATTAAATATAAAACTAAAAATTATATTCAAATCCCAAAACTAACATCATTCTTACGTCAAGAATCCAACCAAGTAATAAATTAAAACTGTAAGTTAGAAAAAACAGTAAAATTCAATCAAGTAAATTGCTTTCATTAAATTAAAACTATAGTCACTGATATGGCCCAAGAAGAATCTGAGGTCTCATGGACCCTAGCCCAAGATTTTATGGCTCCTAAATTGATAGGCCCAGTCCACAAACAACTAATCCCAATAGCAACACCCAATCGAGCTATAAAAAAAATGGGTGAATAGTAATTTCTCCTCTTGTGATATTGAAAATGAGCAAATTATTTTTCTATAAAAAATAAATAGTAATTTATCCCCCTATGTTTTGAAAATTAAAGCAATTTACCTCCCTACCTAAGCAGGTAAATTGCTTCATTTTTTAAATGTAGGGGGTAAGTTGTTAAATTTTGAAAAATACAGAAGGATAAATTATTATTTTATTTTTTATGAGGGCGTTATTTGCCTATGTTTTTTAATACCGATTGATAGATTGCAATTTACCCAAAAAAAAAAAAAAAAAAATGCTTTTATCCATAGACATGTTGTGATATCATGAGGGAAGACAAAGAAGAGGGCTCTTATCTTTCTTTCTTATCCATAGACGAGTAGAGTTAAACAAAGTGGCCATAGAGTGGGACGATGGTAGTGCACCTTATATCGTCTCCAAAGACAATGTGGCCAAAAAATATTTTTTTAAAAAAATAAAAATGGTAGAATTATATTAATATTTTAATAAATGAAATACAATTTGATCAATATATCGATTCGATCAATATCTAATTTATACAATATATAAAGTGAGAGCGCTTTTTTAATGTCTCACTTAATTTTGGTATGATTAATTAATAATTTTTTAACTTCTCCATTTATCATGATTTTCCATAACTACCTTTTAGTGGCTAAATTTTTTATATAATTCTTTTAGTTCTTTTACATTATTTATAATTGATGTGTGTGGCTGAGGTGGCCCAGCACTGAATGACATGATTGTTTGGGATAGCTTAGCCCACAATCTAAGTAGACAACCCCTAGAAGCCCATGAAGAAGGGAGGAGACCAAGACACCCTATGGCTTAGATCATGATTAAAGTCCAACAAGACGTTCAACCCAAAAGACATACATACATGGCAGCTCACGCACCATCGTGGCATCTAGTCGGCCTAAGTGTCTACAGTCACCTCGTATCACGTTAGCTCAAGGAGTCCTACGTTAGCAAGGAGGGACTCCTCGCAGATATGTGGTCTCCCAAGTTGAAGAAGGCATCTATTAAGACATATCCAGCCATGAATAAGGATGATTCATCCCTCATCCAACCATCCCAACCAACTTCCGCGAGATTCTTGAAAACAGGATAGACCCCCTGTAGATTGGGGCTCTCCCCCTATAAATACAAGTTTGGTCCTTCCATGCGGAGGACAACTTCTTCACTCTCTAAGTTATCTTTTAAGCACTTTACAAAAATATTATCACATGTTCTTGCATTTTGCATCAATTTTATTCACCATACCTCTATTTTCAATCAAATCTATTTACTATTTGACTTTATTCTATCTTAAATCTAATACTAACTTGGGGGTTGGAGTGCTAATGTTCTTTTTGCAGGTCCTCTCCCCAGAGCCGTATACACTTTGGTCCAAACTTTGTATGATAATCCATACCCATTGCACATGTGCTATTTTCGCACGTATCAATTATCTTTATTTGTCAATTTTTATAGTAAATCAAAATATTTATATTAATTTATTATCTTAATATATATTTTTACATACTTTTTTAAACCACACCCCATTATCTTTTTATAGTTATTTCTTTTTTTTTAAATATTTCTTTCATCTTTCTTTGTCACTATTTTTTTTTACAAATTTAAAGTTAACTTATTATTTTGTATATAGTTTATCAAATAATAAGTATTTTATAAATATTTCATTTAAATAATATTTGTAAAAATTGCACACACATAGGGTGTGCCACACATTACTAATTATATATAATTGAAAATGGATCAATAGATGTCTCAATTATTTTGGTATGTCATATTAATTTATTTGTTAACTTCCCACCCACCCATCTAACTTCTCACGCCCCCTTTTTTTATAAATTTTAATATTAACTTATTCAAATTTGAGCAGCTCAATCGAAGAATCAAACGAACAATTATAAATAAAGAATGCCTTAAGAATTTAAGGTGTGGGATAAATGGAAAATGAATGAATGATAAATATTGAAAAAGGTTTTCTGTTAATACCAAAAAATGGCGATTTTTCGGTGGGAAAAAATTGTGCAACAGATGACGGAGTCTTAGACTGTTACTTCACTGACTCTCAGCCACAGTCTCCTCCACCTAAAAAGCGAGCACCGAAAACAGTAGAAAAATAGAAACACGTGCAAAATTAAGGCCACTGAAAATATATATATAAATTGAAACAAAATTTCAGGTCTTTCTTATTCGCCTTGTGCTTGCTCGCGGCTCAATTCTTTCTTCCCACGCTACAGAATACCCCTAATTCGCTCGTGCTTTTATCTTTAATCAGCTCCACCATCAGGTGATGCGAAATTTATCTGGGTTCTGTAATTTCAGTGTTTTCCCCCTAAATTTGAGGTTCTTTTCGTTTTTTCTGCGTGTTTAAGCTTGTGGGTTGCAGTTTGTTTCAGGTATGATTGGAATTGGAGGGGGCTGTGTTTCTTTCGTCATCGTTTCTTTTGTGGGTTTCTTTTTCGTTGTTTTGCTTAGTTCGTGAGAAGTATAGAGCTCTGTCTGATCTTAAATATGAAAGTATTACTTGGTTGTGTTAATTAATTCTTAGATGCTGCTAATCTGGGGACTATTTGAATTGGTTTTGTTTGGGGTGTAGATTTAGCTAACAATGAATTTTTTTGAGTAGTAATTTAGCAAGATATTTGTTCTATAATATGTCATAACGAGGTGGGAGTGTTATTCTTCGAGTTAAATAAGGTTAGTCTTGATGAGTTCTATTGCTCAATTAATATCATGAGATTGTGTTGTTGAGACTGATTAAGATTCGTTTTTATTTCATCATGGATTTGGTTGTGAAATGCTATTCATTTTTCAACTTTTATTAAATGTTTCAGCCACTTGTGTGAATAAGGAGAATAGTAATAAATTTAGTTGCTATTTTTAGTGAGTCACTGACTATGATTTCATGAAATTTGTAAACTAGGAGGGAATCTAATATGCTGTTTATTGAATGGTGCTTTTCCTTATAAGCTTATTTACTTTCTTATAAGTGATAATTATGCTTTTTCCTTTTTCTCTGGGATTTAGATGTTGCGGCATGGTTTTTGCTCTATGTTCCGATGTAAGGTGGATTGTATTATTCAGATGGTTGCTCAATGAACCTTCTGATTGTTTTTTGCTAGGCATCAGTACACTGCTGAAGGAGAGGTTGAAGGTTGGAATGCGTGAGCATTTGTTAGAACTTTTGGTTCCATAAAAATGGAGGATGAGAAAGGTCTTGATCTGAGTCTGGGTTTACCTTGTGGTGGAAATAGTTCCTCACAGAAAGGTAAATATGGCAGCACATCTGATGTTAGATCGGATGAAGATGATAGAGGTAGCAAATTGATCAACGAGTTCAAAAACTTTCTAGAAGGTGGAACCCAACAGCATCCCTTGAAAGTAGAAGATAACTTTTATAACAACTTTCCTAAAGCTGCTGTGGATTTGGAAACTTCTAAGAACTCAAACACTGGAGGAATATGGTTGACAAATGATAGCAGGTCCACTGAAGTTGAAGAAGAAAGGAGATCTGGTGTTGGTGAAAAGCGCAAGAACTTGTTTGTTGAGACTAACCAGCAAAAGAAGCATGAGAGAGAAACCAATCATCCCGATTTGACTGATAAGGCCAAGGTATCCCACATTTCCATAACCACAGATGAGGGATCAACTGCAGAAAATGAGGACGTAGCAGATTCCGAAGTGGATGGTTCAACTTCAAGGCACATTTCTCAGCATGATGATGTTTCAAAACGATTTGTATCAAGTGGTAGCCTATCCAGGTCTCAAAAGGAGTCTCATGCATTTGGCGATTCAAGTGGTGCAGAAATTTTAGGACAGAAGAGATTTACCATTTCATCAGAAAAGGATCTTAATGTGATGAGCATGCCGATGCACTATGGTGTTTCATTCCCAGCTCAGGCAGTGAATATGAACATGTCTTACTCACAACCTGTTAAGGATTCTAACCCTAGTGGTACACCTTGTCTTCCTAGCTATCCACTACCCAGCATGATGCATTCAATTAATGCCCAAAATGGTGATAGACCAGGTATCCAGCCAGTGATGCCGGCTAA
Organism: Sesamum indicum; assembly: GCF_026168435.1. Taxonomy (NCBI): domain Eukaryota; kingdom Viridiplantae; phylum Streptophyta; class Magnoliopsida; order Lamiales; family Pedaliaceae; genus Sesamum; species Sesamum indicum. The sequence continues at coordinate 15,302,842 of NC_142661.1, forward strand.
TATCCCATTAATGTTTGGTTACACTGCTGTCCAGCTTCCACAGCTAGACAGGGATAATCCTCAGGGCATTGTTTCTCATCATCAGCAAATTCACCCATACTCTGGAAGGAATTCAGTAAACCCAGACACTCACAATGACAGCCGGAAGCTGAATCAAGGTTTTTCTTTAATTCTTTCTACATTTTCTCTCTTCCTCTAGTTTATTCCTTGCAGTAAATTATGGAACATGCTAAAAGGGCTTTGCTCAAGAGCATGAGGGGCATAAATGTTCAACCAGCATTTGTTAGTGCATGGTCAGCAATGAGTAGTAGACTGGTAGTTGGTATGAGGACATAACTTGCATATGTCAGCAATTCAGTATTTGCTCCCCGCTTGTTGTATTGCACTGCTATTTGCACCATGAATCTTTAGAGACTAATTTGCTGCCTTACCAGTGAATACATTTTCCTTATCATCACTTGGCTGGCTTATGGATTAATAAACTACATCTGAATGAAAAACTACCTTGATGACATTATGTATTTTCTTCGACCTGATCTTTTTTAATTTGAGAGGCACATCCACTATATGGGAAGACTTTTGTGAAACACAGATCTTCTCGGTATCAATAGAGAATCACATTATGTAGTCAGAACTAAGAATTTAATGTTATGAAATTAAATGAGCACATCAGCTGGTGCCAAAAGTCAGAAGCTATATGCTTATCAACATCTTCATTCTCACACTATCTACACTTTATTCCATTTTTTATGACAATGTGCAAGTTTCTTTGTCATTATGAGTTAGCCTTCATTTTAGAAATCAAGGGACGTGCAAAACTGCCTAAAGAGACTAGCAGAGTGCATTGACACTTCCCGTCTCATTCTAGTCTTTCCAGTTACAATCTTTATTGTTGAGACTTCTCATTTCCTCTTATCGTTGTGTGAATATTGGTTAATTTTCTCTTTATGTTAGTGAACATTTAGACTTCAGCCTTATGTGAAGTATTTGAGAAAGTAATTTCTTTAGTTTCTTCAATAAGAGTCTTTATAATAAAGTGTCTCTTCCTTGTCATGACGAATACAAAAGCAGATTCATGATTTCTACAGAAAAATGCCTCTTGATGCATTTAATGTTGACTCAAGGATCCACCTTCCCGGTCCCTGTCTCTACCTCTTCCTCTCCCTGTCCCTCTTCTCTCTCCCCATCTCTTTCTGAGTTCTCAAGCATTAAAGTTTGTAAAAACTTTTACACTCTATTGCGTGTCATCTGGAGCAGGTTAAAATCCAAATCTACAATGTCCTGACACCCCCTGAAATATGGCGAAATTATGCCAACTGCCCCTCAATTTTGAAAAGTTATACATATACCCACCAAAACCGTCATACACCTTACACTGTCTCCTCTGCCCGTAATTTGCAGCCCGAAAAATACATAAGCCAGCCAAAAATTGCATCGAACATGTTGCGTTGTTGATCTGTTCTTTACTATTTCATATTTTTTTATGGACTACACTGCTCTTATGGGGTTTATCTATAATTACGAAATATGAGAAAGGGTGCTTGTGAGTTTCATGTTTAAGAAACTTTGAAGAAATTTTTATTAAATTTACTTTTATCTAGAACATATATATTTTTATTTATTAAACCATTTATAATTTAACTCGAAATATGATAATAACATACTTTTTAATTTAAAAAAAGTCATATTAAAAGAGATTAGTTGCTAATTTATGATTTAATAGTTGAAGTTCTAATAATATTATTAGTAATTCAAACATATATATTCTTATCTATTTTAATTTTTTATTTAAAGAGAATTTTAAGTTACTAATTTTTATTTAAGAGAATTTTAAAATAGAATTATACTTTATATTAATTAAAATTTTTGATTAAAAGTTTCTCATACACTAAGATGAAGTTATCATTTTAATTTTCTATACACCAAAATGAGATTAATATTTTAAAAGGATTTCTTATTGTTATATTTAATATTTATTTGTTATTTATTGTCCTCTGATTCTTTGCTTTTGCTCATAATTTACTAAAATTTGTATAGTTAATTTAAATGATCTCTGTTTGAAAGACTATTTTTTGATTGACATCATGTTCTTTTCTTGTGTAATAACATTTTATTAAAATAATAAATTTTAATTTAAATACAAAATTTAATTTTTGACTTAATCTATTAAAAAATACTTTTCGGTTTATTTCTTTAGTTGTTCCTTGAATAAGAATCTCTGTGAGTAGGTGATTCTTGCTTGTTGTAACAGCACAACATCATGCTATATCAATAGAATAATGCACCCTGGTGCATTTGAATGTTGATTAAGTATCCAGCTATCATGTATGTTTTTGGATTATGGAGTTACCCATGCTGCAGGCTGGTTTTCTTAGTTGAAAGAATATAATAATGCATGGCCTAATTTTTTGTTTTCGCACATCAAGATTCCTTTAGATGACCATATTGAAAACCTGATGTAGTAATGTGCATCTTTTCCTGTTTCTAAGAGTGGTTTGTTTTATATTATATACATATAGGTATATATATGTATCATGAATGTATAGAACATGCATGTGCAACAGCCTCACCGAAAAATATTCTGTTTTTCATGGTTATTCAGTAACAAACTGCACTACTACTTTTGACCTGATCGAGTTCTATATATTTCCTCTGGGTTTAACTAATTATGAATCATCAGTATCTTTCACTCGTCAGTATAGATGGCAACTGAGGTTCCTGATGCTTACTCTGTTTATTTGGAAAACATGGCAGTGATTCCACATAAGTCACCTGAATCTACACAATATGATGGGAGGGCTGCAGAACATGGAAAAAGTTGCGGAAAGCAGCAAGTTGCTGAAGAAGGCTCCTCTTCTCACACAGAGGGTGATTTGAAAGGAAGCAATGCAATTCATCAGGGAAAAGATGCATCTGATCAGCCTAGAGCCGAATCAACTCCTTCTGAATTTCCAGCTATAAGACCTGGTATTGCGGCCGACCTCAAATTTGGAGGTTGTGGTTCCTATCCGAATCTACCATGGGTTTCTACAACAGGCCCAGGTCCCAATGGCAGGACGATATCTGGTGTAACGTACAGGTATAGCCCGACTCAGATAAGGATCGTTTGTGCTTGCCATGGTTCTCACATGTCTCCTGAGGAATTTGTACGTCATGCTGGTGAAGAAAACAGCACTCCAGATGCTGCTGGTGCTGGTTTAGCTTCAATCCCAAGTAGCAATCCTGCAGCCTCAGCTCAAAGCTGATCTTGGGAATCAAGAAGTTCAGGTTTTACAATTTTGCTTTGGTCAATAAACTTTGGCATCTCATGCAATTGAGAAGCCTTCATATATGTATGCTTTGCATCTATTGTATATTTATGTCATGCATTCTTAATTATGTTGTTGTAACTTTTCAAGAAGTGTCTTAATAATTTATCAGCGTGTTCTTTTGTCCATCATTTCTGCTTTAGTAGGTATACCCCTCTATGTGTATTTTACATGATTGGTTTGGTTGCTTAACTAGATGAGAATTGCTACGAAGATTAATCTGGCTTCAGACATGGGCTGGTATTTTGGAATTTGTACTTTATTGGGTATACAATGGAACATCCTCGCTTGTTGCGTGCGACAATTTCTGTTTATACAAGTCTGTGTTTATGAGAGGTCTGGAGTTTTTACTCTGTGCAGAACACAGGTGTCCTGTTAGTCATAGGAGAAAATAAAAGATACAGTGACACTGGTGCTGTTTTTTTGCTGTAGATTTGGTGCTTTAATATCTTCTATTTGGTTTATTTGGGAATTGGAGCTCAACATTCAAATTTTAATGAGAAAAAGCAAAGGGCACTTAGTGTGTACAAACATTCACATTACCACTGAAATAGTGTCAGTCTCTGCCATGGACGCATGTTGCTTTCATGTCTATGATGTTAAAATAACCTCATTGCCTCTACTTGCTTCATGTTGCCTTAGAGGTTGAATGTAATCATTGCTTTTTCATGTCTTTGATGTCGAATATAACATAAGTACTAGCTTTCATGTCTTTGATGTTGAATATAACATAAATAGTTCCCGTCGTGTCTTCTAGAACTGGAAATGAAACGGGCTTGTTTGGGTTTTGATTCATTGAGTGTATGAAATTTGATGTTTCCCGTTCAGTAGTATATATGAAGTTTAATACCACCTAGCTCGATTACAACCCAATCAGATCCTATAAAACTAGCTCATGAGCCAACATTTGCTGGCTTAGTTTGTCCATAGTTGGTGAGGACGGACAACTTCAGTCTTATGGCTATGAGATCTTTTCAGTCTGCTAATGTTGAGGGTTGTGGCGGTGGTCAATTTCATGATTTCATATATGATATATATATATATATATATATATATATGAAATCGTTATAATCCAACACTACTAGAGTACGAGGGGAACACAATTCCATGTGCTACCATTTCCCCTAAATACTTTTTGCACTAATAAAGCGTGCATTGTCCCTGCACGCTTCTGGCATTCAATTTCTTTGTTTGGGATGGGTCAGAGAGAATCCCTTTCCTGTCACTTCTTCCATATGCATCTTGAGGAAATTAGCATTGCATATTGTGTGTGGTGGTGCTTTGATCTAAGGCCAAACTGGTTTCCGTATCGTATAGAGTGTTAAAGCATTAATGCTTTAAAAGCATCTGACCATGTACAATGAGTGTTTATAAAAATTCCTATTTTTAAAGAAGTGATTCGTAAATAAATTGAAAGTTGTAGCAGAATTAGAATTAAAAGTAGAAAGTTGTAGTAGAATTAAAAGTAGATAATGCTTGTAAAATTAAGTATTTTCTACCAAGATATGTACTAAATGAGGTTTTTTTTTTTCTAAAAAAAATGATAATCTTCAATTGTAAAGTCAAAATCAAGAGGACCAAATGCGCCACTTTCCTATAGTTACATGACAAAATTTATAGTTTTCCCAACTTTTGGAAGATATATATAAGCAATTTAGACAAAGAATCAATGATGAGGACAACCCACTTGAATAAATAGATAGAGATGTGAAATAAAATTAACATTAACAATTATATCAATTAATATATCAATAATCAACATCAAGTATGTATAACCAATCATTAATTACTAAAAGTAGAAACAACATCCACACATATGTGGGAGTCAAACGCATAATCTTAATATCATGGGGCATTAATTTCTCCAATTAAAGTAGACCTTATTGGGTAACAAGGGCACAAGGTTTAAATATCCAAAAGATGTAGAAAATAACCACAAAACATTATGGATAGTTTTCAATTCCATTTACCCAAAAGTGCAATCACAAATACCTAGGATATACAAACTAAGAATTTCCATAAACAGCAGCATGCCCTATTTAACTATTTATCAAGAAATCCAACTCATTTGAAGAGGTGCAGAAAGCAAATATAAACAGAGTGCTCATTCATCTAGATATTAACTATTTACATAGTCAAAATGTAGTAGGGGAGCATTTACCAAGTGTAGCAAACGACAGATAAATTTTCTCCATGGCTATCATTGAGCTGTAATCCGGAAGCTTGCCTCTTTATCCCAAACTTTCCAGCAAACCAACAAGCAAAAATGCTGAGCTGAAAAAACTCCACAAAAGAGAGAAAAACACAAAATTATGAAGTGCTCTTCTACCAATCCTCAAGCCATTCTGGGGTGTTAAGTTCTTCAATATCCCGAACTGGGGAATGTGTTGAAGTTACTATATCCGCCGAATGGCTATCCATGTGTACTTTTATGCGCGAGATAATATCATGAGGGACAGGAACCGCACGTTCTGCTAATCCTTTCCAATCAATACCATCAAACCACGGATGGGCTTTAACGGAGTCTATGCCTTGGCTTCCAAGTCTAGCACTTTCATCTACTTCAAGCAACTGAATAACATGACATGTTAGGTTCCATATCATTGTGCTTTTACTTCAAAAAATAAGAAAATAAGTTGATGCTTTGAACCTTGGTAATGAGATCAACAGCTTCAATGCTAAAATGTTGTGGGAGAGTTAGCTGACCTTTCACTATTCTAGCGAAAGTGAGCTCACTTTCTCTCCAAGATCCGAAAGGCATTTCAGCTTGTAGCATGAAATAGATCAAAGCTCCCAAAGCCCACCTGCACAACTAGAGCAACTGAGGCAAAAATATGGGGTTGCGAATATCTTAAATGAGACATTGCATGAGAAACAAAAATCAGCCATTAGCCAAGTGAAAGAATATCATTGCATCCATCCAAGTTCATGAATACCAAAGTGGTCTTGAAGTATAGATAAAGAATACCAAAATCAGGAAAGTAAAATACTATAAACATCCATAAGGAGGCAATAGTAGGGGGCACAATGTTTTGAGAAAAACTCTCTTTAAGAGATAGAAAACCTAAAATTCATGTAGTTGAACATATGATAATGCCTCTCATAGAAAAAGAAAAGGCCAACATTCTAATATGTTTGTAATATTCTAATATTATAATGTTTATATTATTCATTCTAATATTTAAATATGTTGGAAGTAGCAAATATAACTCCAAGTATAGTTAATCTAATTGATCTTCTAATACGTATTTTATAATAAATCAAATGCAGACAAGCGTCAAATGCAATAGTAAATTGAATTATGTTTTTTTGCAGACTGGCAATCAGGCCAATCAAGTTGTGCCACATGGAACACTCATATGTGTGCCAATCACACCAAGACTAATAATGGAAATTTATCTCTCTAAATAATACAAATTTAAGGGAATATCAAACGAGCCACTCATATCATGACAAATATTTGATGTATTTCTCTTTTTAGATCAAACCAAAAAGAGACGATACCAAATGTGTTTAAGTAAAGTAAGACCATCCTCTTTAAAACACTTATATAGAATGGTCCTTGAAATTCATTTTGACACGCCAAAGATAAAAGCTCGAGAAGGTCTCAAGAAGAGCTCTTGAAGTTTATCCAACTCAAGAATATTCAAAAGGCGTTAAGGCAGAGATCAAGAATTCATCGAAAAACTGTGTACCGAGTTATAGCCTTTAATTCGAAATTACAACAGTATGCCTCAAATCAACATTATAAGTATTCACAGTTAACCTTCAAGGAGATTTAAGCAGCGACTCACCTTCAACTCCCCAACTCTAAATCAAGACTATAATGTTTTATTTAGGATTAGGGCGTTAAGTCATCAAATTAAGTTTATAAAAAGTCAAATTCAAGTTCAAATGAGATCAAGTGGAGATTTCACTTTCAAATTGTCAAAATCGAAGTTTGTTATTTTTTAATAGAAGAATCGTAGATTCAATAGGGATTGTACACAACTTATTTATCAAATTATGTATATTTTATTTTGGAGAAAAATGCAATTTACCCCCCTATGATATGAGAAATGAGCAAAAGACCCTGTGAAAAATAAACCATTAATAGAGGGGTAATTTGTTTTAATTTTTGGAACACAGAAGGTAATTTGCTAATTCTTTTTTCACAGTGGTTTATTTGCTCATTTCACACATCAGAGGGGGGTAAGTTGCATTTAATCCTTTTGTTTTGTTATACTTTTCATGTGTTTTGATTTTCAAACGCAAAAATATTGTGTGCAACATAAAAAGAAATCACATGGTTCGAAAAGCCTTCAGCAATTTTGGTTGTTAGAGGTTAATTAGGAGCAGGATAATACATGTGAAAAGGGGTTTTTGGTTGCTCAAGATAACAAAGAACAATGAAATAGAAAAAGACTTGGACGAGGAAAAAGACAAACCAACATTATCATATCACTAACGAAATCACTTAGCTATGTTTACTAAAATGTGTAGTTGACCATCTGAATCTAATGGACATACCAGTCAGCAGGGAAGCCATGGCCTTTTCCTTGGATGATTTCAGGAGCCAATGAATCAGTTGTACCGCATATAGTGTATGTTCTCTCAGAACAATCACCGGATAATTTCTTCCCAAATCTGAAGTCGACTAGCTACAATGAATTAAGGAACTCATTTATAACTTCCATGTATATCCAAGCTACCATTTCTAACAAAAGAAACAAATATTACTGGATCTAGGAACAGAAAATATCATCTAACCTGTATATATCCTGTCCGATCAAACACTAGAACATCAGGGGACACACCTCGATAAAGAATGCCACTCTAAATTGTTGATTCCAAAAACAGCAAAAACTTTATGAAATAATTATTAGCATATAGAAAATGAATTTGATCATGGATTTAAGCTACCTTGTGCAAACCTTCTAAGGCAATAACAATGCAGGCAGCACAAAATTGTGCAGATGCTTCATCCAGTGCACTATGAATTACTGATGTCATAGAGCAAGCAATACGTGTGTCCAGAAGTAAGCCAGCATATGATTGATCAGCACAAGTACATATAACTCGTGGCACAAAAGCAGAGTGGCTTATGGACTTAAACAGGTTCTTCTCCTTCAGTACTAATGCTTCTTTCCCAAGTCTTTTAACCTTCTGCTTTGAAAATCTCTTTAGACTAAGCAAAGTTTCTGCAGATAGAGAAAAAAGAAAAACGAAATGAATGACTTAAGTGCATTCGTATAAAAGTTCTTCCTCTGAATCTTAGCATTCTGTATAGGGTAAATCAGACATAAGTAAACTAGTAGAGAAAGAGGAATAGTGGGAAGTCTTCACTGATACACTGAACACACACACAAAAAAAAAAAAAAAAACAACTAGTAAATTTATGTAGATGTTATGCATAAAATAGTTGAAAGAACAAACCTGAATCTATAAGACGTACAAGGATAATCTCACTGCAGTCAGTGGAATACAAACAAGTTCTCCACTCCTTGGAAAAAATACTGTACAATTATTTTCTCTCTTAAAGGTCATTAGAGATTAAGTTTGAAATAAGAATATCTGTCTCTTACCAAATCAGTAAGCTGAATCTTCTTAATAGTTGAAGCATCAAAATCTTCTATAGATTCTGTGGGTAAGCTGGTAGGACAGTTCTTTGACCTAAGAAAATAAACAGGAAAACACACTTTAGTCAAGGATTATTGAGATACATACATAAATATACATGGAGATCAAAAGCTGAAGGGGCCCGTGTATCTATTGAGATTTAGATGTTATCTACAGAAACATATTAGACATAAGCTGACTAGGTTTTGGCAAGCAGAAACCTGGACATACTTATGGTCATCTTGTGCAAGCTTTGCCAGAGGGCCTACAACTGAATCAAGCTTCTCCTTTGTTAGGACGGAGCAGATCACATCGCCCACAGCAATGGCACTAAAGGCAGAGATACGCTCACCAAGAAGTGTCCATTCTCCAAAATAGCCACCCTTAGTCTTTTCCACTGAAAAGCTCTTGCTAGACGTATTATCATCCTGCTTCTCAACTTCAGACATGAGACTTGATGCATTAACATTTTTAATAGAATCTAAGTCACAGGTAATTTTTACGACTCCCTTCTGTATGACGTACAAACCCTGGAGGTTCTCATTCTGCAAAGGTGGATAACAGAGAATAAGACAAAATCAACTAAAAAGCACATTCATTCAAATATATAAACCAAGTATACCTTATCAATTATTTTCTGTCCATCAATGAAAGACACTTCTGATAGCGAATCTGCAATATGACTCAGTTGTAAGATTGTCAACCTTGAAAGAAGATCAACTGATCGAAGTAACTTCAATGAGGATAAATTAGAAAACTCAGACATGAGAATTCCTCTAAAATCTTCTCTTTTAAGTTCCCAGAGAGTTCCATTGGTCACAGCTCGAACAGAAGCTTGGAGTGGCTTGTTATACCTATAGTTTAACAAGTTGAGAATTTGAAAAGATAGTTGATGAAATTAAGTCAAGTATATGCATAAAACAAATGAATGTTGGACATCAATAGCCATAAAACATGAGTTAATAACAACTGTCGTAACTCAAAAACTAATCTGCCGAGAAAAAGTAAAGGGAAAATTCCCAACTAAATGACTACTTTCATCCTTACCTTATCAAGTCCTTACTATCCTAATATTTACAGAAATTTGAGTGTCATGTTCCATATAGAAGTAGCTTTGTTATTTCAATTCATTTTATGATATCAAGTTCAGACATGTATCAATATATAAATCCAGTCATTACAATTCAACATTTGAGCTAAGCAAATTATTAAAAAATAAAAAGAAATTAAAAATGTACATTCTGAAACAGGAAAAGGTAGGATATCTCACATCAGTGCTAACTCGCCAAAGGAAGATAACTTTTCAGCAGTATATCGTTGTAGTACCCTGGGCACTTCTCCATCTTTTTCTTCCTGGCACATAAGCTCATAGTGAGAGACTTTACAAAACATATTGAGGAAATATAATTAGAATAAAACTTCAATTTTTTCAACTTAAAACTAGTTTCTTTAGAAGTGGGGAAAAGTCTAATAAAATAAACATTTAAGTGCTTCAGTGTTTCAACTAAAAACAAGTTTCTCTTGAGATAGGGAAGTCTAATATACTGTAAAAATCAAAACCACCTGAGTTGCCAAGACCTCGAACTCCCCGTTCCCAACAACATAAAAACAGTCACCTTCTCCACCCTGAAAAATCCATAAAAATAAATTATACCAGTAGAAATATTTATATATGCCAGGCATCCTCTAAGACCTGGAAACATAGTACCAAAACCGAATATATAACTGCCAAATTATGAAAGATAAGCATACGGAAAATGGAAGCAAATGTCACCATTGAGCAGAGATTCCTTGAGCCCAATTTATTGAAGATCTAAGTTCAAAGGAGTGACTTGCAAGGCTAGATGTCCACAAAAATAATTTCTTAGTGACGTTAAAGTTAAATGTTTCCACATGCAAATAAGGGCCTGTCCTGGAAAGTACCCATGGACCATCTTTTAGTGTTTATCTTTAAACATATGCTAGTTGCTACATTCATAGACGTGAAATATAGCTCCAATTCTGAGTTCAGTTCAATAACAATTTTGCATTAAGTTCATCTATCATCCTTTTAGAGGGCCATTACTTGTTGGCAGGTAGGCTTGCGTACCAGGGCACATGGAGTGTCAGCACAGGATTATCTGTCACATTTTCGTAGTGTTGAACATGATTAAGGCAGATAATTCGTCAGTTATAGTGATGATTGGCCATGCAAGGGTTCAGCCAGATGTTATGGACCCGTTGAGATGTGGTGCATGACTCTTGGTTACCCAAGCTTGTTGCGCACGTAGTGTGGGCTTTGTATGTAACATTGCAGGTAGTGCCAAATGCACAAATCCAGGGAGCACAAGCAGGCAACATTCATGTGCGGAAGGCAGGATACCCACGTACAAGCAGCACCAAATGTGAAAACAATAGGATATGTGCGAATAGTAGGATTCCACATATGCAGTAAGCATCCTGCTTGCAGTAGTTGGCTGGAAGATGGACCAGCTCAAAAGGGAACTTGCTGATCCCCAGCTTGCACGATCATATTGGTAGGTGGAAGGCAAATTGATGATGAGCAAGGTGTTGTAGTTGTGTGGAAACCCTTGTGGCCTATGCAGTGCATGTGATACCGATTGTGCCTATCTCCCTCAAGGCAACCGCAGGCACTTGGGAAATGCTGGTGTCCTTTGCTAGACAAATGTTGCCAAGTCATTGGCTAATAATTCCCAGCAATTGGAGATGTCCTCTACAATTCTATATTGCTCTAAACACGTTCATGGCCAAGTTGCATGTATGAGTGTTGTGTGCAACCCTTAGACAGATTTCATTGTACTGTGTTTGGCGACTAATGTAAGATTGAGTTGTCCTTTAAACTGTAATGATCTCTTATGCTTATGCAATTTTGCATGTTCTGTGTGTGCATTATTGGCTTGAAAACTAAGTTTCATACTATATCAAATATGAGGGCTTGAGTGTGCGTGAAAGTTTTGGCTAACTGGTTGTGTGGAAACCAAGACACACATCAGGCAAAAGTTTAATTCATTGTCTTACCCATGTGATACCAGCACAACATCCTTCGACCAAGTTCAAAATTTTACTGAAGTTATAACTGTGTCACATCTATTAAGTAGTACTTTTTCAAGTGGTGCACTATGTATATTATATCTTATTTATGATGATGTAAGCTTATGTAACCATCATAATGCAAGCTACTGATGATGCATTATTCAAATTACATTTTCATCTTTCAGAAAGTGTATGTGAAACAATCTGGAAAAGATTATCTTTCCCAATGACAAGCAGTCTATACGCCGAACCTCATTGTTTGCTACAGCCAGTCAACACATTCTAAAGCATTTGAGACATAACTGAAAAAGATTGTATTCTAGCAGCCGATGATCAGAAATTAGATAATTTTTTACCTGTTTTACTACTATGTCTCCTGCTTGGACCTCAACTCTTTGCATGCAGTCCAACAAAACATGACACTGAGAATCAGTAAGCTTTCTGAAAAGAAAATGATCGCGCAAGGCCCGTTCAATTTGAGCCTGCCAGGTTTTGATTATATATCAACAGGGATCAATTGGTATGTAGTTTAGGAAGATGACTATTTAGAAAACGAAAAAATGAGAATTAATGAGAGGTGTTTACTTCTTCTTCCCATGTCTTTCTATTGGCTGGAGATGAAGGAACCCAAGCTTGCCCATTCTCAAGAGAACTTTCAATTGCACGGAGTCGTGCACGAGATAAATCATTCCTTGCACGATTATGTCTAGATCTCCAGTTTGGAAGAGATGGAGACTCTGATCCTGATACTTCAATCACTTGGGGTAAAGGGGGTCTTAAAACTGCATCAAAATTTTCTGACTGACCAAATGCAGCCTATCATTGTAGATGAAACCACTAATTTAAGTATTTGAAGGAATAAGGGGAAAAAAATAAAATCAAACACATAAAAATTACATGTGAAAATGAGCATATAAAATCACTTACATCATTTAACCCATTTAGATGCACAACTATCACAGTAATGTCATCAGTACGAGTTTCATATTGTAGCCAGAGACGGTATGATTCAGCAACAATTGCAGCACAAGCATCACGTGGGTCCTTATATCTTGCAACCTGAAAAATGAATGGCACAAAAGGAGCGTCAATGGTCGATTGAGAGGATGCAAGATCGGTGACAGTGCTAATAAGAGAAAATTCAAATAATTGATAATAAATTACTTCTTAAGATGATCTTACCCTTATAATCAACAATAAGCCATTTCTTATCTTGGCTATTCTCGTCAAAACCATATGAGCATAGAATAGGGGCAACAGGAAATATTTGGCAACATAGTTTTGGCTCCCCTCTAATTTGACAACTGATTGAAATGGATTGGAATGCTATTCCAATTGACCTTTCAGAGAGAGGGAAAACGAATCTTCCTCCCCATGATATTTATATTAAAAATATTATTGTCTATATTTTCCTTGCAATTTTACTAGTTTCACCATTTAGATTATTCTTTCTTTGCTATTGCGGCTTTTCCCCAGTCAAAAGTAGAGAAGAAAATGGGCAAAATATTAGTAGAAGAGGAAACTGATGTAGACTTGATATCTATACAGATTTGTAAAGAAACTCATATCATAATAAACCCTTCAAATAAGAAAAAATTAGAACGTCTTTTGGATATTGAATTCTTCCTGTTTTGGTAGAACAGGATGATGCACTATCCATACCTAAACCCCACCCTGTTCCACTGCTAATTCCATGAGATAGATTGAAGAAATATATAAATACTTTTGATTAAGAAGTTTATTCTCTTCTCTCTCTATTGTATTTCCATGATTACATTAAGTTCTTTTAGTTTATGCTTTTATGGTTAAAAGATGGCTTCGGACCAAGGAAATTCAACATAAAACTGCCGCACAATTTTGAGGGCATAACTATCTGAAGTAACTCAAACTTTACTTTTATGTGCTACATGCTCCAGCAAAATTCTAATCTTGCCCTAATTACTAACAAGAAGTCTATACTGACTATAGAACTAGTGTTGCTGGCATCTAAAACAAGTGAAACGTACATTAAAAGTGGTAAATTGTCAGTTAACCCAAGAATATGTACACTATTGAAACTCAAAACCCAAAGGGTATTTGGCGCCTTTGGTTTACCTCAGAATATAAAGCATGATTATTACTTCATACTTTTACTTCAAACAACAACAGCAAGCCTGTCAAAGCACTTGGACAAGGCACTGGAGAGCCCATCATTCAGCCTAGTCAAGATACATTATTACTTTATTTTGATGTTAATGTCTTACCACTCATCAGGTTCTCCATAAAATTAGTCATATAGCGCCTAACTTCAAAGGATTGGAATTCCAAAATTCGTGGTGAAACACAAAGTTTTTTGAAGTTTAAAAAGATGCCTCACTACAGTAGATATCTTTAGTTGTTAGGCTGTTTCATTAGTTTAACCTGTATTCATATGAATTGTTTCATGAGTCATATTGTTTTCTTTTATGTTCCTCTTTCTAATTTGATTTTCAATTATTTCACTTTTCCTGACTGCAACTTACTCAAAAAATAAAAAATCCATTATCAACTTTTAGATAAAGAGTCATGGCCTTCTAGCATTTGACCGTGCTTGTCGAAGAGCAAAAGTGATGATTTAGGTTGTAACTTCAAAACACTATTTCCGACCGCGTCTGAAGGAGGAAGTGGAAGCAAATATATTAACTGACTAGCTCTCATTTTACCCATGTAGATTGAATAATATCATGATATATTGTTTGAAGTGAATCACAGTAGCAATATGTGGAAAGACGAATTACCATGTCCACCACAGTTTGGCTGGAAAGAAACTCAAAGACACCATCACTTGCAATCACAAAGAAAGGATGATTCTGCGTCAGCTCCAGAACAACAATTTCCGGGTTTGCAACAACCCCTATAGACTCAGCAATAGAATCGCCAATGCTTCTTGTGAAAGCTGTACCAGGATACATACCATTTTGCACCCACAGTCTCGGCGGATCACCATCATCGCTTTCTTCAGTGCCCCAGCATTGCACATCTGGATTCTTTAGCCCTTCAATTTGATCCAATGTGAGAACTCTTGCTCCACAGAGCTTCACCCGTTCAAGTTCATCAGGCCGAAAAGGTGTTTGATCAATTGACAGGTCAACAGCTACAATATCCTGCCCTCTTTTCTCAGCTAAAACAGCCCTAGAATCTCCTGAATTGGCAACATAAAGTGTCCTACCCCGAACCAGCACTGTAATTGCAGTTGTTCCGCTCATGCTATCATCTAGCTCATCAGCATGCAATTGCGCATTTGTTGTCAAGAAAGCAACATGACATGCTTCAACTGCATCTATGTGAAACCGATTATGTCGCAACAAATTCTCACATAACTTCTGTTTCACAAACTGCGAGCATTGAGCTCCAAATTCACCATGGCCATCAAAAACCCCAAAGAAATGATCGTCCAGACTTGTTCCAAATGGAGTGTGAATGCAGAAACTATCTTGGTTGGCCTTATCAAGGGCATCAGGGTAGTAACCTCTCTGAGATAGAAAAGAGTACCGTAATTCATAACTCTCTGATGGAACTTTCACAACCTTCGAGCCATCAGGAGGTAAAAACTGAGCTGACACCCTAGACAATCTAGTAATACCCACTTCAGGATCAGTAATAGAACTCAATTGATACAATTGATCTCCATTTTCCCCTTCCTCGCTGTCAGACTTGGCAGGTGAGAAGACTGCAATCTCACTTGTAGCTGTTTTGGCATCTCCACTTTCGTTCACTTTAACATTTCGGGGAGCACATAACTCACCAATACATGTCTTGGAATAAACACAACCCATCACTTGAACGCCAGAACAAGACCAACCCAGATCTCCAAATTGCCAAAGAGTGGTGCATTAGGTTTCCCAATAACTATGCTCTGTCACAGAAACACTACAAATCCTCAATCCAAGAATTGCAACGAATGCATTAAACCAGCTTTTTCTTTAGTCCAGTTGAAATTCAAACTTGATTACAACCTAAATCAGGGAAAAAAGTAAGTGGAGCAACCAATTAAATTTCCACTATCTATAAACGTATCTTGCACAGAGATCTAAATAAAATTCCCATCACACAAACCACAAAAAATAAAAGATCCACACCACAAAATTCTAAAAGATCAACGTTCATGACTGATAGCTGATACTAATAGAATGAACAGCATTCAAACTTCCACCAAATTTTTTCGATCCAATATTCCACACAAGAAGTTAGGTACCAACTCAAACCATTTACACCATAAACAACAACAAACAATCTTCACACACCAACAGAAATCACACAAACAACAGCGGAAACACACGTCTCAAAAGCATAATCAAACAAACTCTAATATGCGAAAGCCAAATGTTCAGTTCAGAGAGCAATCGGACACATACATTCCAAACTTAAGTGGGATTTTACTGAGCAATGGACGTAGAGCACAGACGAAGAGAACCGGAGTATGTAATGGTAGCTATTAGGATGAAGAGAGTGTTAGATGTAGAGTGGAAACGTAGCAGTGCATGTGTGTGGAACGGAAAGTTGGGGGGTTGGGGCCATTCTCTTTATCTATTGCTGGCTTTTCGGATGCGCTTATTCCGCACGAGCCGCCATTAATTTGGTTACTGACTGTGCTAGCGCTAGATGATATCGCTGGACCCGCCGCCAGCCCGTCTCAGCACACCGCACACAACTTGCGTCATTTTGAGTGTGCTAAACAAAATTCTAATTGAGATCAATTTGATCAAATGAATATAATATTTATTTGTGAGGACAAAAACACCAAATAATTATTTAATAAAAATATAATATTTCTAGTTACGTTTGATTAAATTTGAATTTCATATTAATTTCGACACATATTTCACATTTATTGCACACGACCAGTTTGTGACAAATCTCACGACCTTTTTGTAATAAATTTTTTTTTTAAAACAAACATATGAAACTCCAACTAAGAAGGTGTTTGGCTAAGCTTATTTCAAATATCTTATAAGCTTTAATATCTTATAAAATAATTTAAAATTTTAAATACATTGAATTTTTATTCTAAAAATAAAACTTTATAAAATATTTAAATAAATAAAAGGTCAAATCTTATAAAATGTTACAGTGTTTCGCATAATAAGTTAAAGTGCTTCGATTGGAGTGCTACAAATCAAACTTTGGACACTATATCACATGTTATAGCACTCCATATAAACCAGACAATAGTTTATATTATAGATACCGGTCAAGTTGTACACTGCATCACATGTTATTATTTGTTAGTTTAGTTTTAGAGGAATATTTATTTTTTTATGCATAAAATTACTTATATCTAATTAATTTTTATACTTTCATATATTGAATAATGTAATAAATATTAAAAATTAAAAAAAATAAATTGAGACAAATCTCAAAAGAGCTCATTATAATTTATTTTTATTATAATAAATGCAGTTGAATTAATGCCAGTATATTAATTATTATATATGATGAACAGTGACTATATTAATTATTAATATCAAATATTTTATAATTAACAAGCAATTATTATTATAAAAAATTATGATTAAAGTAGACACGTGAACTCCAATTTTACCAATTAAGGGTGTCAAAAAATTATCTGGTAAATTTTTAAATGTCTACCGAATAGGGTTATCTTTAAATGTCTATCTGGTAAATTTTTTAAATAAAGAGATCGTAAGATCAAGAGCTAAGATGTCAAAAGCCTATTATTAATTAAACTCCTTTTAGAGAACAGTGAGGAGATCGCGACTTATTTTCAAAATTTTAACAAAATTCTTTAAATTTGACTTTATGAATACGAAATTATCATTATTAACATCTGATAAGTTCTATAATTTTTTTTTATCCAATCGAGCACTTCAAAACTTTATTTTTAAAAACAAAATCTAATAGCTTATAAATTTCAAAACCATCGCTTAAAATGTATAGCTTATAAAATATTTTAAATAAACTTAGTCAAACACCCTCTGAATCTCGATAGCACGAAAATTATGTAGCTTACCAATTTTTTTAAAGAAAATGAAGAAAAAAAGTGTTCATAACACCCGTTCGTAATTACATTTTATCTCATAAAAAATTCATATTTAACCAAATAAAATGAATCTTAATTTACTCGATTTATTATGTAGACATCAGAGAATGACATACGTCATCAAAATTTTGTACATAATCCTCAACATTAGCATAGCAGTTCCTAGTTATTGTAAAATTTAAAATACAAATCCACTAAAAGTTTAACATATATGCAATTATTACTACAAGAAAAATGATCAATAGCTACGAAAAAATTGATGCTAAAATCATTTCGAGCTAAGTAGCAATTAAAATTTTCGTTGCTAATCTATATTATTTAGTATATCTTTTAAAATAGTTCGTTGGTAAATTTGTAGCAAGTTCATTTCTCTTGCTAAATTCATTAGCAATTAAATTTCTTGTATTAGATACTATAGATTAGCAACGAGAGTTTTTTACTAACTAATTATCTCGACAATAATTTTTTTTCGTTGCTATTTGACAATTTTCTTATAGTGTATGTAGCTAGGGATGCCAACTCAAGATATCACTGCTGACCCACCTATTAATATTGATAATCGACTTATAATTTAATTCGTCGAGTCACTCTGACCTCCAAAAAAGACGTGGCAAGAAATGAGTTGTTAACTCAGTAAGTATAGCTAATTAGCCTACAGAGGAATACATACAGAGAAGACCAAGTTCATGCAATGGCACTAATCAACCAATATTGGTTATGCAATTTTCACAAAATCACGAAGTAATCATATCATGCAAAAACCAACACCGGAGTCACGCATCAACCACAATATCATAGACACAAAACTATTGTTTTATTTCTTAGGCCCCGACTTAATTAGTCTAGCTGCAACATATCATTTTGTCGGCCATCATCATACAATCACTATCATATAATATATAGCACATGATACCCGTCAAATGTGACATCCCCACACCACCTCAGTGTGCAGCAATATAAGTACAAGACGTCATAACAAACATGGTCTAACACCACCCCAATGTTCACCTACCAATACAGGATATTCCCACTACACGGAGTATCTCGGTACCCTATACTCCATGTAGAAACAGGACAATAGAAGTTACCCACTGAAATGAATGATTTAGCTTATACAAAAATTATAAAATTTTAAAATTTTTATAAACGTAAGAATCACTAAATTTGGACTGACATAAAGCAAGCAAATTGGATAATACAATCTCAAATAAAACTTTTATTATTTCTCTAATATAATGTTATAATATATTTGTAAATTTTCCATAAATCTCTCACTACTACAACAATTAGTTAAACACCTGCACATATAATTAAGTATTTAATTAACAGATCCGATTAAATTGAATAAATCAATTATAACAACGACTAAACTTATTGAAGTAATTAAATAACTTAACTAACTGACTATAATAACCCGAATTCAAATTAAATATTTACACAATTACAAATCTATAAATAATCAAACTCGTAAAAATTTTCAATTAAACGTTAAATCAAATAACATAACACAATTACAAAAATTAATAATAAATCAAATCAAAATTTCTCTTACCTGTTTCTCGTCTTCCCCGAGTGTGTCTGTGTGATAAATTGTTGGTGTGTGGGTGTGAATAATTGTGGGTATGTGGATGCATGATTGCTTTGATATGTACCTATATATATAAGTGGAGATAGGGTGATAGCTCACTGGAGCCTCATCCACTCTCATTTCATTTTTTCAAAAAAAAATATATTAAAATTTCAATTATCTTTCCTAATTTTTTTAGTTTATATAATTTACTCTAAAATTTTATAAATTTCAATTTAATCCCTTCGAATATTAATATATTCGAATTTCAATCTATAATTTATTTATCAATTAATTTAAAATTTCTTCAGCATTTAAAAAAAAAAAAAGTTTTTGCCAGTGAGTTGGCTTTCTCCTATCAAATCACATTTTGATGAGACAAATCAAGCGGCTGAGAATGGCTGTGTCCCTATTAATTCCGTACTTTGGTTCTTCCACAATTTTTTTTTCTTTTTTTTTTTTTAAAAATGACAAATATTAAAGAAAAGAAAAGGTCTATTTCTACGCATTTAAATGCAATAATTATTCCATATAATTTCTAGTAAGTAGAAGTGGAGCCATAAATGTACAACCCACACGAAAACAACCTCCACGAGTAGAAGTTAGGATACAGTGACGAAAATGGTCCCTTCTGACCCAAGTTCATCTACACTTCCAACTCATCATAATTCAGTTTGATTCGGTGTATTTTAGGTTTAGATTGTGGACCTCTTTCTAAAAGTTATAGTAATAATTATTTAAAAAAAAACAGTGTGAGTGATAGCAAAGTGAATGAGATGCATATGGACTGATGTTTGTACCAACACCCCAACAAATATGACCCTTTGTTAACGTTTATATTATAGTCGAAATTGAAAAATCGTGACGAATACTAATTAATCATGACTATGCAATGGTTGTTAGACGTTATTTCTGCATGCGAGGATGACATTTGTTCTAAGTTGTTGTCATTTATAATGAAGAAAGTAATTCATATTTTTTTTTTGTAGGTAATAAAATATGAACGTAAAATAGTTATTTGGAGTCAAATTTAACTTATTTTTATATTATTTTAATGAGCATTGTACTTGTATTTTTTTTAAATTATGTGGATTTTATTTTATATTATATTTATTATTAAGATACAACTTTGAAATATTTATTTTTAACAACTAAGTATCATAAAGTATTAAGATTATTATTTCTATTTTGTAGGTATCAAGCTAATATTTAAAAATAATTTTGATATAATAATTAATATAAATAAATAAATTTGATTTTGTTATTAAAATGGTGTTATTTGTCTAATATTTGACGCGACTTGCGACTCAATCGATCCCCTATTCTGCAATGTATTATCTATTTATATGAGTTTAACATTTTTGTCCTGAAAAGGTGGATAAGACATTCAAACTTATAAACCCCTCATACTCCTCACTTGCAATTAATATGAAATACTTGCTCGTATCAATATAAAACAAAATAGTGTATAATATGTGTATTAAACCTTTTCACCTACAAATGCAGACAATATTATTTTAGTGCAGAATGAACCCAAGAAATTAAATATTTTTAAATTATTCATATGTTTGTGTGTGTGTGTGTGTGTGTGTGTGTGTAAAGATGCAAGTATGGAGTTTAAAGTATTATTTTGATGAGGTTTGTGGGCTTCCATTTGATACCTATTATTGTAGCTGAATGCCGAAAACAAGAATTATTGGAGTGTGTTGCTTTATAGGAATTGTGCACATCTTAGTCCCATACTTTGTACTCATCTCTGTACCATTCAATTATGCAGTGTTTGGTCGGCACCTAATCCTATCCCTTTCCATTCAACAAAAGTAGTAATTCCACTACCACTCCTTTCATTCACAAAGATTTTTTCAGGAATTAAATCAAATTTTTTTTATCATATCCGCAGGTCAATATTCGTATCATAGTAAGAAATATGATTTTTTATTATAATTAATTATTTTGATTAATAATAAAATATTATAGTAAATAATGATAAATCATAATTATACAATAGTTATTAGTATTATTTCTACGTGTGAGAGCAAAACACTAGCTACATTTAAAACTTGAGAATAATATTTTGGTAATAGGTAAAACCGTGTCGAAACCACATGAACAAACCCCACCGCAGAGGGTGACCTACCTCCCCCTGAGCAGCACAACCTCCACTCCAAAGAGAATAGCCCACTTTAGGTGTTCCACCTAAAGAAAAAATGATACAATTAACGCAAGAAGCCTGACTAGCACTGATCCATAATGTGTCCACCGAGCGGTTACCTACGCGATAGCTCAATTTGCAACTCATCACCCATGAACCGGGCCCCTCCTACTCGTTGAAGTCGAGAATTGTCCTCAACTCTCAAGGGGGATGAGCAGGGACAGGAGGAGATGAATAACAGAGTCTCTCAACCCAAAGTCAGCCAAACCCAAGAGCAAAACCCCAACCAATCTCAACAACCCTTAGCGGCCCTACCCTCTAGTGGAGTTGAGGATCCTTAACTTCCCTTAGCCGTAGATCTACCAAGACGTAGCCCTCTATCTTAGTCAGGGCACTTCCAACAAGCAGTAAAGTATCAAAATTTTCAAATATGGAGATAAATTGTTTCATTTTAAAAAACACAAGACAGTAAATTAATATTATTTTTTATAAGGGGATAATTTCTTTATTTGTAATATCATAAAAGGTAAATTACATTAAACTAGAAATTAATATAAAAATAGAATTATCATTTGTAACAATATAGGTAATAGGAAAAAAAGTACTAAGTAGAAAAGGATGGAAAGCAATTCATACATCATACAATTCATACAGGTTATTCCACCACTGCCTGTCTGCTTTCATCAGATTTACCCACTGCTGATCCGTCAATGTTTAATTTGCTGGTGATGTTGTCGGAAATTGCTCATATCCCACATCGGGAAATGAAAAAGGATTTAGTCCATATAATAGGCTATTAAGACTTTGTTCAGTCATGCCAAAATAGCGTAGATTGCCACCTTTCTTTGGCATTTTTGTGTTCGTCTTTTCTTTTCTAATGTTTTATTTGTTGTTTGTCAGTGAAGTACAGATTTGGTGGTGTTATAGGACGTAGGTTTAATTGATTGAATCCGGTTCCATTTTTTTTTGTACTTTTCAATTATGTGATTTTCGTATTTTATATTTTGCTACTTAATTTTTTAATAGTTATTGAAAAAGTGGTATTAATTTTGGTATGACAACAATTGGCAATTGATGTTTACGGTTTTTCTTAGAATTTGATCTTTTACATTAAAAGAGTTTTTTGGATTATTTGGCATTTGCTGTGAGTTATCGAAAAATACTTAAAATTGTAAACAATAAAAATTGTTGTCCACAATAAAATACTTGAAATCTACTTTGTCTATAATAGCTACATCATCCTTTAGGGCGAGAACTGTGGTGGAAAAATCGAGATTTGAAGTGGAAACTTTTGATGGTACGGGTCATTTCGGTATGTGGCAAGGTGAAGTTCTAAACCTTTTATTTCAACGAGGTTTAGACATTGCCATAGAAGAAATAGAACCAGATGACATTGAGTAAAAAGATTGGAAGTCTATTAATCGATTGGCATGTGATACAATTCGCTCATGTCTTTCCTGGGAGAAGCCGCATGCATTCTCTGAGAAACTTGTGCTCATAAATTGTGAACGACATTAGAAGAAAAGATTCTGAAGAAAATGAGACAAAATAAGCTCCACATGAAGATGAGGTTGCTTCGCTTCACTTATGTCTCAAGTACCATAATGAATGAACATATTACCAGTTTTAATACGTTAGTAACAGATTTGATGAATATAGATGAGACTTTCAAAGATGAAAATTTGGCTATATTGTTGTTGGGGTCACTTCCTGAGGAGTTTAAGGTTTTTGAGACCACTTTTTTCTGCTGAGGGATGCTTTATCTCTTAATGAAGTATTTGCTACTCTGTATGTTTATGAGCTAAGAAAGAAAGACAAACAGAAAAACACAAATGGAGAGGTAGAAGCTTTTGCTATCAGAGTTGTTCTCAAAGTCTTGCTAAAGGAAAAAAAGGGAGATCCAAGTCAAAGCATAAGCCAACAAAAAATGAGTATACCTTTTGTCATGGAATAGGCCATTGCAAGAAAGATTGCTCAAAATTAAAAAATATAAGGGAAGACGATAGCAGAATTACATGTGGTTGAGTGTTGTGAGTACTAAAATTTCTCACTAGCTATTTCGTCAATTGGTGCTTTTGACATTTAAATATTGAATTCAGTATATAGTCATTAAATTTTTTGACTTTAAAAGAGTTAAAATGTGGAATTGTCTACACAGTAAAATAATATCCCTCTTACTACATATGAAACTGGTTCAGTATGCTCGAAAAATCAAGATGGATTAACTTAACCTTAACAAGGTGTAAAAAGAGAGCAAAAGATTGTGTAATGATGATCATTTATGGTGCACATATGGTGATAAAGGGAATTCAAATAACAAAAATCTATACCACTATTTGAATTATATAATTACTGAAACTGCTGTAACAATAACCAATGTGATTGGGATTCAAAAGGGATCAAGCTATGCCATATACACTTGGGACATTCAAGTAAAAGATTTTTAAACTCACTCATGTATCAAAGATTATTGAAAGGAGTACAATCCTGCAAATTTAGAATACTTAAGGAATTTTTAATTATGTTCACTCTGGTGTATAGAGATTAACACTATTATCACCTGTGTTGATGATTATTCATGGAAGAGTATGGGTGTTCATGATGAAAACGAATGAAGTGTTCGGAGCATTACCCAGATGAAAAAAGATGATGGAAACTCAAACAAACAAATGATCAGATGTGTCTACACAGACAATAGTGGAGAGTAAAAAAGTTAACCATCTGAGAAGGTTTGGTAAGATAACGGCATAATCAAACACTTTGCTATTAAGCCTATACCACAACAAAATGGAATTACAAAATATACTGATCAGATTTTGTCGGAGAAAATTTAATGTGTTCTATCTGATGCTAGGTAGGGTAAAAAATTTTGGGTTAAGGCAACATGTGCACGTCATTTCCTTAATCGTCTATTATCTACTGCTATTAATAATAATAAAAAAAAAAAACACCATTGGAAAATGATTTGAAAAATCTAGTGTAGATTATGATTTCTTACATATTGGCAAAAAGTCCAAACCCATATTCTTTCAAGAAATTGCCACACTCCAATCTCTATATATTCATCCTATATCTAATATAAATAACTATTTAGGCCTCCCCGTTAAATAGGAAAAGTCGCGCTCCTAACATTTTACAAACTGATAATAAAATACACTTTTTTATTTTTTTATCTATTTTTTCTTTTTTATTTACTAACTTTCACATTTCTCCCACTATCTACAAATGATAAAAACTGTCTTTTTGAATAGTTATTTAAGTTTAATTAATATTTTTTCCTCTTTCTCCTACTTCAATTATTCTCTTTTAAAATTACTTATTTTTTATCATAATTATTTTCATATTATTATTTTTCTATAATTTTTATTAAATGATATTTAATTATTATAATTTTTTTGTGCATATACATCGAGTACATATGCCACATCCAACTAGCTAGTATTTAATTGTTACTAATTATTTTGTTACTATAGGACAATATATATATACACATATATAATTATTTTGTTACTAACTATTGCTAGTCACAACTTTTAAGTAAATAATATTTTCAATATTAAAATTATGACAATGATTATATTGGCAAAACAAAATCTTCTGTTGCTTAATGTATAATTAGTAGTAATTTTAATATTACCACTTAATTATTTATTGTTACTGTTTTCTTTTTTTTATTGTTACCATATACATAATTATTTTCCCTTAATGCATGATATAAAACCAACAAAAAAAAACTCGTATACATTGTATGCATGAAAGAGTATTTGTGTGTAGAGATGTTAGTATACGTCGTAAACTTGATTTCTGTTCTTATAAATTCACAAATAAATACACCGTTAGTCAACTACAGTAATCGTAATAAATATTAAACAATTAATTGAATAAAAGTGTATAAATATATCATATACATGATAGAGGAAAACATAACTAATTTTTTATCAAAAAATTGACCAAATATAAGATTTTCAAAATTAAATGAAAAAAATTATAAAACCAAAAATACTAACGACGTAAAGGTAATTTTGCCGATCATAAAATTAGAGGGGAGAATGCAATTTACCCCGTAATATGATAAATGCGCAAAAAAATCCCTATAAAAAATAAAATAGTAAATTATTCTCTATATTTTAAAAAAAGAAGCAAATTACCCCTATTTGAATTATTTAATAAGGAATTTTTTTTACACAGAGTATATGCTCATTTTACATGACGAAGATGACGAGAGTGAAACAGAGCATGTGTAGGAGAAAAGCATGGTCTTCCATATGTTGTGGTGGTGAGGATGCAATGTCCTGATCATCAAAAAGCCCAGTGGTGATGGAGATGAAGGAAATCACATGGGGATGATGGGATGAGGCGCAGCACACCTGTCTGTCCTGCTACGCTCACTGTCTCTGGAACATTGTAAACAACCACTTAGCAGTTAGCGCCAACTCATGTGGGTCGCTTTGATTTGACTCTCCTTTGGATATTTTTTCGATAAGACCCGATTCGTTATCGAATTATATATTTATATCTATATTTAAATATTTATGTAATATATTAATATTTTTAAATTAATTAATATATTTAAATAATATAAAAAAATAAATAAAATATTTACTAAAAATAGATTATATATACTTATATTCGTAAGACTCGAATCCAGACTTTTGATCTTAATGTTAAAGAAATCAAAAGATACATGAGGAAAAAAACATAACTACAGAAAGGCGGTTTATGAAAAATCATGGTGAGTAGAGTTAAGTATACTTGATTAATTTAAATTTTAAAAATAAATGGAAAATTAATTTTTATTGAAATATCGAAAATGGTGCTCTTACTTAATAATTTAGTATAGATAAATTGACTATGATTATATTATTTCAGCAAATAGTTTGTTTACTTATGTCAATTAGATTTGACATTTTAAAAAAAAAACATATTAATTTAAATGGATAAAATATTATTCTAGTGTTTGGATTTGTATTTTGAGTGTTTTGTTTTGGTGTTTTGGAGACAGAGGGAGAAAAATAGAGATAAGTAAGTGTGTATTAGAGATAAACGGTGTGTTTGGATTTGTATTTTGAGGTAATTTAAAATATTTTAAAAATAAGTTGTGTAGGTTTGATGTTGGGATTTGGATGACAAAAATCACTATTCATTGTCAAATCATATCTCTTTTATATATATTTATATATATATAAATATTGTATGTTTAATATTGTATTTTTTAGAGATAAAAAAAAGCATTGTCCATTATCAAATCATATATCTTTTATATTATATATATATATATATATTATATAAGTGTTCAAACAATTTAATTTATTATTCAACCCTCAATAGTAAGACAAATTAGGAGAATATGATCATGAAACTGACAATTGAAGTTATATATATACTTGTAAATTTGCATTTTATGGGTCTTTAGTGGGCCGGGCCGAATTAATAATCCGAACTAGGTTGGTGGGATAATAGTCATGGACTTATACAGCCAAAGTTCGGGCTTGTGGGATCAGTTCCGGGCCTTGAAGTTTGCGAATAAAAGACCTACTATTACCATTGAAAAAGCAGTAAATTAAAAACTAAGAAGACTTGCATTTGTTCCTTGGGTATGGATCTCAAGTCATGGATCGAGCTCAATTTAATTAAATTAAATCAAGCCCAAAACAAAGTTCATAGGCATTAAATTAATATAATTAATTTCACCCCAATTAAGTCCAATAATTTATTTTACCCAATTAAATAAATTTTAATTAATTAAATCAAACTCAATAAATTAATCAAATAAATTTAAAGTTGCTAAACTTAAATTTAATTAATTCAATTAATTAATTTTTGGGTCATCCAACAAATAAATTTTTCAAAAAATGATCCAATCATTTATATACTCGAATTAATTTAATCCAATTAAATCAATTCATTTGCTCCAAAATTAATCTCATACTAATTCTATCACTTCCATAGTGATGTGTATGTGGTTCTTTAAGCTCACTCATAACTAGACTTAGGCTTGTGTCTGACACAATTTATTAATTAAATCTAATTTAACTAATTATTTTTTATTAACCATTCATCATAAATGCCTGTCACCATGGGTGCTACCGTCTTGCAACAGTCCATGATAGAGACTAGGTGAATGTTGACATGAACACCCACAAGCCTTGATTCATGTAGGACGCTCCGTCCAGAGTGTTTTACTTGCCCCACAGGTATGGGAAACTTCCTCATTGCATTGCTTGTTAGTGTTTGAGTAGGTTTATCTTTCTATCTAACTGTGTTTAACCCTCGTGCTTGTCCATTTCTGGGTGCATAAATGACTTACGTCTGTTTTTGATAAAACATAATACTCATGCAATAAATGCAATACTTAGTGCAAGTCTCTATAAAACTCTCGATGCTCACTCCCGAGGTTTTCAACTTGGAACGTTTCAGACCAGCACTTAGAAGTTGGTCTCATAGCTTCCATCTAATGCGCAGCCTAACTACACGGGTTATCCAGTTGTCTGTGTACATTTATTTTGATATTAAATCGTCGTTTAACATAACCAATAAACATAACAAATACATATACCAAGAATGAAGAATTACTCTATTCATCAAGACAATATTACTTTAATAAATATTGCTAAATATTTTTTAAACCGCCAATCCAATTAGCTTTTTGGTTATGTATTCTAACAATCTCCTATTTGACCTAGAGTCCATCACCCATGTCCCTCATATCTCTCTGAGCATGAGTAATCTGCAATACATGCTCGTTCTCATGGATGTACCATACTTCTGCCAAAGTAATGCAATCTAACAGCATGTTACCTCTTTTTACCATTGTGCCAAGCAGAGGGTGGTGTCTAAGAATTTTTCTTGAATTTGTGATGAGATTACGGCGTTTTAAACTTGTACCACAACCTAATTGTTATGTTGCAAAATCGCTATTGGCTCAGCCATGCTAAACACCAACCCCAACTATTGGATGTGTTTATTCATCTAAAACCACTTATTGAGAAACTTTTAAAGTCGCCATACATTCGACTTCCATTGTAAAATCCATTGTATATCCTGCTTAGGACCTATTCAAGCCACCACATCACCATTAAGTCTGAATGTACGACTAAGAATCATTCACATATAACTGAAAGCTAGTACAATCGTAGCTTTCCAGAATCAACTCTCCATTGTCGGTCATCAAGAACATTTCTTTAATCCTTATTCCGGTACTAAACAATAATCTTGATAGCCATATAGTGCGCTTCCACAATATACTCCAAATATCCATTGTTATACTAAAACATACACAATATGGAATTTTGTAAAATGCCTGTTCCAAATCATTTTCTTAAATCAGAATGTTTCAAAAATGTAGTAAAAGATATTATTGAAATTAACTCCTGGAATATATCTATATTTGCGTTTGAGGTAAGGATGTAATTAGGGAAAAATACAAGCAACTTCATTATAATATTGTAAATGAGTAATTATCCTGTATGAAAAAGAAATAATAATTTACCTCCCTATATTTTTTATAATACAACAATTTATCTCCCTATATTTTTTAAAATAAAACAATTTACATCCTTAGATAGAGAGGTAAATTGCTTCATTTTAAAAAACATAGGGAGATGAATTGCTATTTTATTTTCATAGGGGAGTAATTTGCTCATTTGCAAAATCACATGAGGGTAAATTATTATTTACCTGATGTAATTATAATATTTAGTTAAATAAATTTACTCTTATAGTATTAGAAAAAGTTTAAAAAACTTCCTATATATTAAGACCCCTTTGACATTTAATAAAGGGTTAATTACGCATAGAGTCCCTATGAAATATAAAATTATATATATATTTTTTAAAATTTTGAAATTATACTTACATCCTCTTTGAAAATTCTTTCTTTATACTTAATATCCTTCCGTTAGATTTATACGAAAATGCTATCGCTAACCAAAAAAAAAAAAAAAAAAAATTTTAATTTTGTCCATAAATTGATATTTTTCTGTACATTTTTTTACTTATAAAGTGATAAATGCAATATATATATATATGTGGAGTGGTCTTAATACAGTGTCTTCAGTCTGTCGGTTTGTCCCCTCACTGTTGATGCTTAGTTGCTTGCTTGCTTGCTTGGCAGTGAGAAACGTAGTTAACTCATCTCTTCTGCCCGCGCTCATGGAGATTAGGTAAGCTTAATTTTCTTCTCCATTTTTAATGTTCTCATCAATTCTTGTCTTGGAAGTACAATGCTACAGGATTGCATAGAATTGTGAAGGTTAATTGGGAAGGAGTTCGATTGTTCTTGTAATATGTTCATTAGATTGCTTGGTAGAAAATCTTGGATATGCTATTGTTTTTTTGGTGAAGTGATAATTTGATTTGTACCTTTTCTGAATGCCCTTTACATTAAGGAAAATAAAATTTTTAAAAGATTTTCTCTTGGAATTTGGTGAGTTTGCTACAAATCAGTGATAGTTTGCGTCTTCAATAAAATTGATGTTGGATATGAAGGACTTTAGAAAGTGGAGAGAAATTTTGAGTTCATCAAAAGTTGATCTAATTAGTTCTTTTCAGCATCCTGAAGTGTTATTTAGATGCTCTGTTTACCAGTTACCATAGATGCACAATTCTGGGGCCATTTGTGGGAGTCCGTCTATTTGTTGCTCCCACCATTTATAAGAGGGATTGTCTGTTTGGTGCTTTGTCTCTTATGATTGAGCTTTAGGGGAAGTCAAAGCAAAGTAGTTTATTGCTTCTTTTTTTTTTTTAATTTTTTTTAATTTTTATGTGTTTATTTTCATCTCAATGTTTGTGGAAATCTTGTTTGCGCATCTATCTTGGAGTAAGGGGAGTATAAAATTTGTGATTCTAATTGTAAACCCGATTAAGTAAACAAAGGTTAGCTGAAAATTCTCTTGACATGCCAAAAAGATGTAATTTTATCAGAAGAAGGTAAAAAGAAAAGGAGGTTGTGGCCTATGGTATTCTGAGATACATGTCCAAAGAAATTCATTGCACATGGTTTCTTGTCTGAGTGCTGCGTGTCAATATGAGGGTCACTGTGAACTGGAATTCATTTTGCATTAACTAAATGCAGTATGCCAAGTATGAGAGATGAAGACCAATGATTTTGTTAACTTTGTCCGGAAAATTTAAATAAAAAGATGATAAACAACTGAATTGTGCGCATTAATAAGTCCTATCCCTCAAGTTTTGTTTTATTATCTTGACTAAGGTACTCTTTCTTTTGCTTGTTGAGTTATATGCCTCGACAGTGGGGCATAAGGAAAAAGATGTTGTGGAAAGCATATCATGCACAGGATGTTTCTACTTTCTAAACTACTTTGCCTTGAATAGCCAAAAAGTGTCTTTTGAACAGTATCTCAAAGTGAAACCATGTGTCGTTTTAGAGTGTGAAATAAACTCAGCATTTGTAATTTCTAATGTAATTCTTAAGTCATGACGCATCTACATGTGTGCATCTGTTTGTTTCTTATGATGTTGATTAAACTGGGAAACAGAGATTTTCATCTTTTGCCTTTTTGCAGAAGTTCCCTTCTTAAGCACTGGATGAGAATCCATGATTGGCATGTACTTGGTTAATGGAGTTCCAGCAGCCGCTCAAATACGGCAAGATAAATCATCTGATACTTTCTAATATGTAGCATGGATAATGGAGTTATTTTTCTAAGGCTACGTGATGTCAATGTCAAGCGCTTAGTATCTTTTGTTGCCATCTTAACTGCTTTTCTGTCGCTCCTGCACTTACTAACAAACCCATATGGGAACTATTCGTTAATTCTCTCACATGCAAATGATGGATTAGTTTCTTTGGTCACTGGTAGCAAAGCCTTCTCCAACAACTCTAAATTGGCTGATTCCGATACTACTCATGATGGTAAGGGTGATAGAGATGATGCTTTTTCATCAGATGATATGAGACAGAAACATGCTGAACTTGAGACGGAGGAGAAAATTTTGTACCAAGGATCCATATTTCAGAGAGAAGGGCATGTGAACTTGAACAGAAGCACAACAAAAGGACCATTTAGAGGTATGATCAATATCTCTGCTGGAAAACATTGCCTTGAGTTGGGATATGATGAGCGGAGAGAGAGATCACGAACAGATTTCGCTGGTGGCTGCAGCCCAGAAGGAAGTGCTTGTAATCAACAACTGACTATTAGCAAGCAAACTAGTGTTCTTACCTTGGACCACAAGTTAGGCTCAGGAAAATCAGTTCTTCCTGTGCCAACCAACTTGTCTTTGGCATGTAATAATCCACCAAAGTTCAAAAACACTGACCAAGTGCAAAATGGCTCACTTTTCTCAACCGATACCTCTTTGAGGTCTGGTAATCCTTCATCGAGAAAGAGGGTGGAACAAGCTATGTCAATCACCCATATGAATTCGTTATTACTAAGTAATTACGTTGTGATTAAATCAAAGGTATATGTTCACATTTGCAGTAACAACTTTCCTGAAGGGCTTACATGTGCATTAGATCTTTAACTTCTTCATCTAATGTGTTTAGAGGCCACGGTGGTCTTCTCTAAGGGATCAGGAGCTAGAAGATGCCAAATTTCAAATTGAAAATGCTCCCCTACAAAGGAATATCTCAGAAGTTCATTCTTCGCTTTTCCGGAATTATTCTATGTTCAAAAGGTAAGCCAATGCAACTCAAATTTGTATTCTTAGTATTTGCTCCTTGTGTTGTACTGTTAGGCTTTCTTGGAAGCTCCATCGTGGGCAGATTGTGCATATTAATAGGAAGAATGGGCTTCAAATGCAAATGACAACCTTATCAAGATTACTTGTTGAGAAGTATGTTTAGTAAGGAACTGCCTATCGGTGTAGGCTTTCCAAGCCATCTTTCCATGAGAATATTCACTATAGTCCATATTGAACATTAGTTATACTAACTTGATTTCATTAGTTTCATGGACTAACTTTTCGTGCAATGGCATGTTACATGTGCTAATAGTTCTACATTTGCATTTAGCAGGTCCAGTTTGAGTTAATGAGTAAGCTCGTCTTTGAGATTATACTTTACATCTTGAATGAAAAATTCAATCTAAATAACCATGTATAAAATTGTAATATTTGTAACACTAATTTCACTGGAATGGGATATTCCAGCCACCATCTTCCATCTTGTTTATAGTAGCTAAAAACTTGAAACTGACCTTCCTTTTAAATTCGAATTTATGGCACTTTCGATTCCGTGTGCCAATGAATCAAGTTCCTACGCAATGGTTGATGACGAATCATTCCACCAGCTTGGCATTTTTGTGACTATCACAAACTTAACTGGTTACCTTTATCTAAATGAGGAAATATAGCTCCTCTTGTTGGATTACCAAACATTTACTAGCTAGCAACTAAAAAGCTAAGGAGGGATACTAATCAAATAGTATCAACAATTTTTCCCTGAAACCAGGTGACTTCACCTGTCATTTTCACTGAGATTTGTGAAAAACCTCTTCCAAGTATTAAACCCTGACCTCATGCTAGAACCCTGTACTCCCTTTACTCAGTCTGGAAGTTAATGTACTCTGAATTTACATAATTATATTTATACTTGTTGACTGGCAACTATAGTCTTTGAGCAAGTAAACTACATAGCAGCTGAGAATACATTTAAAATCATAAATCTTTCTGATTTAGAAGCCAAAATAAAATTTAGGGTTAATTACACTTAGACTCCCTATGAAAATGCTACAATTTCCCCCAAACAACTTTCAAAATTACACTTACACCACCTCCAAAGATTCTCCGTTTACCCTTTTCTCCCTTCGTATGGTTTGGACGGAAGATGTCGACGTCAGTTAAAAAAAATATACATGAAATCCAGTTTTACCCCTCATATTGTGCATTCCTCTGGTATTGTTTTATTACTTTTTACAGGTTCAATGTAATATATATATAGTAAAAAAGGTGTAATTGTAACAAAATATTATTTCCGAATTATAATTATGGGACAAAAAAGTAGTCGTTGGTGAATGGAAAAACTAATAATTTTTGTTTTTTTTATTTCCTTTTACTTTCCTTATATGGGGTGAAGTTAACATTGTTTTTTGTTCCTTCACAGACATTTTGTGTCTTCATTGCACATTGACCTTAAATTTAGTAATATTAGCAATTTTTTTTTATGTCTAATTGTTAACGTGTTGACAAAGTAATATATGGTACTTTCTATGGAATAATGAAAAAAAGCACAAAAAATGACTAATTTTTCCATTCATCAACCACTACTTTTTATCACATGGCTATAATTTGGAAACAATATTGTATTACAATTACACCCTTTTGATTTTTTATATATTACATTTAACACTCTTACAATTATAGAAATATTACTAGGGAAATGCTGAATGAGGGGTAAAATTCGAAGTTTATGTAATTTTGTTTATTAATTTATTTGTTTTTGTAGAGAACACCGCCTGTGCCTACGCGGGGATTTGGCATGGAACCCTAAAATTAACTGAAAACTGTACTTGCTGCAGTTACATTCTTTTTATTTTAGTTTAAAAAATGATATAAGACACTGAAGTTGCCTTTACCTATAATCCATATGTTGCACGGCTTCTCCTCCTTACCGACCCCCTACTCTCCTTCAACCAATCTTTTTTTATGGTCAACTCAATCTTCAACAAACCTTATTTGTACTTTTGGCACTGCAATCCCGAAAATCAAGCTAGGAGCTGCACAGAAAGAGAATAAGCTTCAGGGAAGCAGTCCCCATTTATAACTTCCAAGTAGATTCAGCAGGGTAATGATAAAAAGAATTCCTCAATGACTACCGAAAGAGACAGTATCAGCTAGGAAGCTATACAAACAAACAAAAATTCTCCCATCAAGGCTGTTTTGTTTATGTTGTCTCTAGTTCTCCTCTCTGTTTCTAGCTCCTGAGCAAATTTTGTGGAGACTTGATTTGACTATCACGTCTATAAAGATTTTCAAGCTATCACTTCCATGATTCTCTGAAGGCATTATGTGACAACTCTCTCCCCTCCATCCTCCAGTTTTTTTGTTGAACTAAGCCATTATCACCGGAAATTTTCAGGATTGGACTTGATAATAGACATTTAGGAGGGTGAGTTTTTTTTGTTCCAAAAAACAACATGAGGTACTTTTCAGTGATGGGTTTAAATATGTGCTACTCCAAACACAAGGGTAAACTCCTGAGCACAGCCTACAAAACAGACACATTGTTGGAACCACGTTGGTTTGTTTATGGCAATGGCGCTCCGACGCTCAAGTTAGTTATTGGAGTTGGTTTATAGAGAGTATAGAGCCAAAGGGTAGAAAAAAAAGTGTACTTGACTGGCAAGGGCCGATATCTGTGGGTAAATGACTAATTATATGATTTCACGTGCACCCTTGATGTAAAGTCGATCTAAGGGCTGCAGTGGTTCGTACATAATAGGGCTTTGACCCTCGATACTTGGTCTAGGTTTTTACCGAGAAGGTCTCTAGAAACCTCAATAAGATGCTCCACATCGAGAAAGTTCTTTACTAGGAAGGTCTCTCAATCCCTAGATGAGATATTCCCAGATCAAAAGTTCCCCCACTTATCAAGTTTTGCAAGGGGCAAAAGCTTGTAAGTAGATTTGAGGATGACCTTGTGCGAACGCGACACGGTCTTTCTATCGATTATGTCATCCCAAATTCAAAAATCAAATCCAGTCAGGCTGTTCTCGTAACCGCAGTCTGCACGCTCATTACATTTCAACACTTAACAGTTACCGATAACGGGTGATAATGGGTGCAATAAGCTTCCTTCTAAACATAGACATACTTTAGCAATAAGTAGCAAATAGAGAAGGAGCAATGCTTGACTGTGCTATGTAATGCATGAACTTCTCTCCTTTTTGCTTCAGTGTTGCTTTCCTTGTTTAATAAACCAACAATTTTTCTTCTTCAGGATTTGCTCAATGTGACATCTTCCATATCCATTGGGTATAAGGTTAAGAGAACTTGACAGGCTGGGTTGACTTGTCTTGAATTAAAGCATAGGCAACAACCTTAACTCTCCAATGAGCTAGGCTACTTTTCCCTTGGCAATAGATATGGGACATTTGTTATCTCAACTGCCCGTTCAAACCAGATTAAGAATTCATCTCACCACTTCTTGTCTTTTGATTTCTCTGTATATTAATTTTTTTCCCAGAAATTATCTTTTTACAAATGCTTTGTTTAAGGATACCAAATCTTTCTTGATATGGGTAGTCCTCTTCATTGCTGGAGTGAAACATTCATGTCCTGTTTGCTTCTTCATGACAGGAGTTATGAACTTATGGAAAGCACACTTAAAGTTTACGTTTACCGGGAAGGGGAAAAACCAATTTTCCACCTACCATATATGAGAGGCATTTACGCTTCTGAAGGATGGTTCATGAAATTGATGGAGAGAAATAAACAATTTGTCGTGAAGGATCCCAAAAAGGCTCATTTGTTTTATTTACCGTTTAGTTCGGTAAAACTTAGACATGCACTTAATGCGTCTGGTTTTGTCAGTCAAAAGAATATGGAAAATCATTTGAAGAATTATGTTGATATAATTGCATCTAAGTATCATTTCTGGAAGAAAAGAGGGGGAGCAGATCACTTTCTTGTTGCTTGTCATGACTGGGTAAGACTTTTATCTTCCTTGTTAATATTCAGGTTTAACTAAATTCTGGGTCCTATTTTTATTGGTCTTACATGATATCAGGATTTTTCTAGGATTCTATTAAGATTTGTTCATCTTTGAACCTCAACTATATGGGCAGTAGATAATTAAACCCCTATAATTGCATGTTTTTCATTTTCTGTTATTTGCAGGCAGGAAAACAGGGGTTTCTGGGGGTATTTGTTTCTTTGGTTCTCTTAGTTTAGTGATACGGACCAAAAAAACTGCAATTTTTTGTCATTTTATTCTGTTGCTGTTTTTGTTTCTAAGTGGAGAACAGTAGGTGATGTACATAACACAGCATGAGCCTGAATCTTAATCAATATGCCATTTCACTTGTTTAATGAGTCTTTTAATCTTATTGGGAATCGAATTTAACAGGCCCCTCGGTTTACTAGGAATATTTTTGGAAGTAGCATAAGAGTCCTCTGCAACTCCAACATTGCCAGAGGCTTCAGAATAGGCAAAGATGTTTCTCTGCCGGTGACCTATGTCCGCTCTGCAGAGAACCCTTTGAAGGATATTGGAGGAAATCTTCCTTCAAATAGACCCATTCTAGCTTTCTTTGCTGGAGGGCTGCATGGTTATGTTCGTCCACTACTACTGCAACATTGGCACAACAAAGAACCCGATATGAAAATCATTGGGCCTATGCCTCGTGACATTGAAGGTAAGGCAAGATACAGGGAGTTTATGAAAAGCAGTAAATACTGCATTTGTGCCAAAGGCTATGAAGTCCACACTCCCAGAGTAGTGGAATCAATCTATTATGGATGTGTTCCAGTAGTTATATCTGATAATTATGTGCCACCACTCTTCGAAGTTTTCAATTGGGAATCCTTTGCTTTGTTCATCTTGGAGGATGATATACCAAATCTGAGAAACATACTCCTGTCGGTACCCCAAGACAGATACATGATGATGCAGAGCAGACTAAAAATAGTTCGGCAGTATTTCCTTTGGCACAAAATTCCCGAGAAGTATGACTTGTTCCACATGATCCTTCATTCAGTTTGGTACAACAGAGTGTTCCAAGTCTCCAGCTAAATCTTAGAAGATGAGGAAAGAGAAGTGGAATTCTTTGGCCCTCAGAACTTTTGAACGTAAACAATCTGCCTGCCAAAGAAATCGAATCGTCCTAGAAGATGAAACCACAAAGTTCTTCAGTCCATGATCATCTGTGGACATATATTGCCATGGTCAAGTTGCAGGTAGTTTCACTTGGTGCTGACAGGTCGTCAGGAGTAAGGGCCATCGATAATGTTGAGACGCTCTTCTTCCATCATTAAAACTGAGGTAGTCCCTTTCAGCGAGTGCATCAAGAATCATTCCACTTGTGTATTGTGCTGTTTTCTATATGAAAATGTTGTACATCGGGTCGAAGATCTCACTAGTTACTGACAAATATCAACTATGAGATGCAAATCTTGATTGCATGGAAACCGGGCAGGCCTGCGCCTATTTATTTCTGTTCGTTTGTACCTCAATAACAAGGATGCTTTATTTAACTTATGCTCCCTAACAAAATTTATATTGTCTACTCCAAAATCGTCTAATCTTTAAAATGTAGCTTCAATCCTCTTGCCTACTCTTTTGTTGATTTTTTAATAGGAAACATTCCAAACGGCCCCTGTGATATGTGAAATTGTGTTGATAAAATCTGGACAATATATTTAAACGATCAAATATAAATAGTAGACATTATTGATGAGATTCAAACCATCAATTTATATTAATTAATACTTAACAATTCTTAAATAAAAATAAAAATATTACTTTATAATTAAAAAATAATAAAACATAGAAAATAACGCAGAGATTCTTTTATTTTTCATTTTGAGGAACACAATAAAGTTTCTCGATTTTTTATTTTGTGAGACAATTTTGTTTAATTAATTAATTGTTGAATAAATACCTTAGAATAAACAAGTACAACTATTATCCTCTTTTACTTTTTTTTGATGGGATTAAGGAGGATTTGATAACTTTATGATTAATGTTGAAATATTTGGTAAAATAATAATTTAATATCTTATTTACCTTGTATGAATTATTGAATAATTATTGTGTGATAGTTTTATTTTTTTTTTCTTATAGTTGTTATATAAAATAAAATATGTAATTGACAACATCACCCCATAATAAGACCAAAATATCATATCACATGGTCACATTACAAAATTAAAAATTGAAAAATATTTAATTTATATGTACACTTTTTATATCTATGTCATTTTTATCATATTCATCAAAAATAATATTTACTAATTTATAATAATATATACATATATGATATAATAATATTAGATATATATTTTATAACAAAATTAATAATAGTGTAAAATGCATTTTCTCCCCTCCAGATGCATAAATACTGGTGCTATATTTGTTATTAATATGAATATTAGTGATAAATTCGTAATAGACACAGAAAAATTACAAACGAAATAGACAAACAAAAATTAATAACTGGAACCCATGTAGACAGTGATTACGAACTACTCACTAGCAGTAGCGGGCTTTTATCATTAAACACAAGCGAGCAAAATAAAAATAAATAATTTAATTAATTAGTCTGAATACGAGGCCTAATTCAAAAAAGAAAAAAGGGTCTTAATATTTATTCTATCAAGATAAAATAAAATAAAATTTTATACATATATATGAAATTATTATACAAGGCACTAGGCAGGTTTGGAAACGGGTCTTTTAAGGACCTGAGACCCGCTACCCCTCCTTATGTCTTCAATTTTTTGGACCCAAACTAGGACGGGTATGGGACGGACTGTGCTGGGTTCGGGTTCGGGTCCGGATCCGGGTCCAATTCCCACCCTTACAGTCCGGAGAGTGTCGTTCAACCAAAGCTAAATTCTGAAGTCTCTATTAGTTGAGAGCTTCCATTGTGTTTCATGGAATTCTTGCTTCATTAGTCAAAATAATGGCATTACAAACCCAGTTCCCAGTATTTGCGCCGCCTCACCTACGCCCTCAACCCCAGCGCCCCACCACCGAAATTCGTTTCTCCCGGTGGAACAACGCCAACGCCCAAAAATTCATTCGCCATGAGCGCACCCAGAAAGAACTTGAGGACCAAATCCGCTTCGAGAAACGTTTCGACTCCGCCCTTACCATCGCACATAATTACAACCCTGCACCTCCTCACCCCACGACCTTCAAATCCACCGGCACCCCTTCTGCGCCTTCCTCTCCTTCAATCCCGGGAAAAGCTTCCAAGTATTCTAAATCCCCGAAGCACCCTTCCCGCGATGCCCTCCACCCTGCCTTCAAGCCCTTCTCAAAGTCCCGGAAAATTCCCTTGAATGAGAATGAAAGCCAAAATCTTGTTGGCCCCAATTTCAGGATAGATGAGAATGGGGTTTCGTATGAAATTCCGGAGGCGCCGTTTGTTTACCAGTACAGTTACACTGAGACGCCTAAGGTGAAGCCGGTGAAGCTGCGGGAGCCGCTGGTATCCCCTTTCGGACCTGGCACAATGGCGAAGCCATGGCTGGGGCGGAAGCCGCTGCCGCCGAGCAAGAAGAAGCTACCAGAATTTGATTCGTTTCAGCTGCCACCGCCTCATAAAAAGGGTGTGAAGCCTGTACAGGCGCCTGGGCCGTTTCTTCCTGGTTCTGGACCGAAGTACGTCAGGTCCAGGGAGGAGGTTCTTGGGGCGCCGCTGATTAAGGAGGAAATCGTGGAACTCATTGAAGGGTGTAAAAAGTCGAAAAGACAATTGAACATGGGTAAACTGTTGTGTTAGATTTGTGTATGTTTGTTGTTGTCGAGTAGCAATAACTCATTGATGATCGAATGTGTTTTAATTATATATATTCAAGCATATTTAATTTGTCGAAATGACGATCAATGCGACTATCTGCTCATATTGCTTAGTTTGGACGCCTATGTTCCTATGGCTTTATATGATTTAATATGAATTTTGGTTTTATAGTTTTTCCCAATTCCCAAAGTCTTGATTTGGTTAATTGTATGATAAATCTTTTGTCTTGAGAACTCATTTCTCATAAGCGATACAGAAGAAAATGTATACATTTGTCTAGACATTGTACTTATAC
This sequence comes from Sesamum indicum, assembly GCF_026168435.1. Taxonomy (NCBI): domain Eukaryota; kingdom Viridiplantae; phylum Streptophyta; class Magnoliopsida; order Lamiales; family Pedaliaceae; genus Sesamum; species Sesamum indicum. Next base: position 15,343,245 of record NC_142661.1, read on the forward strand.
CATTCTGTCATTCCTCTTCAGGAAGGGATGGCCTAACACACAACATGCTGGACAATATACATGCTCATTGGAAGCGACGAAGGGTGATCAAGATAAAATGCAAAGGAGTATGCACTGTAGATATGGACAATGTGTGCCAACAATTGGAGGTTGGTATGTTCAACTTGCTCTTCTTCAAAGGAAGACTTTGATAGCTTTCTTTTCTGATATTATTGTTGGATATATTGTTTCAAATCCAAGCAAATGCAGCAGTACATACCCAAAAATGGTTTTAACTTACAATCAATTTGCCACAAATATTCTTAAAATCCAAGAAAAGATCATGGTTAACCATCTCCTCACAAATAGAATATTATCGATGCCCGCATTTCGTATGGACTGAACATCCTATATGTGACAGAAAATGGTAAATAATTCCTGGTATGTTGTGCAGAACATAATCACTATGAGATGATGCATAGTGTCTCTGAATTTGCAGGTAGACAAGATATGACAATAAGAACCATTTATATATTTGTCTTCCAATTAAACCATGAATTAGTGCATTCAAAATTGCTGTGGCATGTATTAGTCCATCATTCTGAGCTATTTGTTTGAGATGGTATTCTTATGAATCACACAAACAGGAAAAAACTGGAGGGAAGATTATATACAGAAGAGGTGGCGTCGTTTACCTTTTCCGTGGGAGAAACTATAACTATAAATTTCGGCCTCGCTTTCCTCTCATGTTATGGAAACCTGTCGCCCCGGTGTACCCAAGACTGATTCAACGAGTTCCTGAGGGTTTGACTTTAGAAGAAGCAAGTGAAATGCGGAAAAAGGGGCATGATCTAATACCAATATGCAAGCTTGGTATGTGATGGTATTTACCCAAATTATTCTTATGTGTTCAGTGGAACTAGATGCTGTTGAGAATTGCTCTAAAATCTGCTGATATATGCATGCGTGTATTTTGCAGCAAAAAATGGTGTTTACTGTGATCTTGTGAAAAATGTTAGGGAGGCATTTGAAGCCTGTGAATTAGTGCGGATCAATTGCCAAGGATTAAATGCAAGCGACTACAAAAAAATAGGTGCCAAACTCAAGGTATCTTTGTCCAACTAAGATGTATGCATAGCTTTGGGGGGAATCAGGTTTATGAATTAATAGGAAATGAAAAAAAATGTGTGATCAGCTTTATGATATTATTTAGTTCTTCCAACTGCAGGATCTTATTCCATGTGTGCTATTGTCGTTTGAATGTGAACACATACTCATATGGAGAGGAAGAGATTGGAAGTCCTCTCTAGTGGAAACTGATGAGAGTCCGAAGGGATTGCAGGAAGTTAAAGCTGATGATGTAGATAAAGAACTGTTAGCATCATCATCACCAAGTGTTCAAAGCTTAGCGCTCATGGATGTAAACTCGAGTAATCTTGGAACAAGCTTATATCCCACATGCAGCAATGAGTCACATGGAAACACTGAATTGGATGAAGTTGGGGTAGAGGATATTGTGTCAGAAGTCACTGATGTATCCGTTACAGCTTCTCATGTAGTCTTGACTGCGGAGACTGTCGATGGCTCTGGGGAATCTCCTGTTTCTAGGGTTTTCACAGTTAATAATTCAGAGACATTCAATCAAACTGTTGAAAGTGAAATAGTTTCAAATTGTTTAGTCGAATCACAACTGAGACAGGAAAACAACGAATCCACTGCAACTGTGTCGGAGTTCTCATCTGTAGTTCCACAGCCTCAGGAGCAGTTAACTAATCCTGGAAACGCTGACGAGCTGGTGAGTTTGAATACGCCTTGGACTGAGGGAATTTTACTTCTTAGGAAGCAAGCTGTAGAAAGTGGGATGGCATTGGTCTTAGATGATCATAGCTTAGATGCTGACATTGTTTTCAAAAAGGCAGTTGCTTTTGCAAAGAGTGCCCCAGATGGGCCTGTTTTTAATCACCGGCCTAAACAGTTAGTCATTCAGAAAAACAATGAACAAGGATGTGATGATTCAGTGCCAGAAGAAGCTTCAGCAGTTTTAGGGGCAGAAATTACAGTTTCTGGCAGGAGGGATGACAAAAAGATTTCTAGAAAAGGAAACATAAAAGATATGAAAACAGATTATCTCAATGTAGTTCCACAGGGAAACCTGAGAGTAGATGAACTTGCTAAGTTACTAGCTTGATGTGATGGGATGACATTGGGTGAAGTTATTGAGAGTCTCCAGTAACTCTTTCCTGAGCTTCATGGCTGTTTCTTGCATCTTCGTCTTACTGTTGCATTTATTCCTCAAAGATTGTTGCTCGTTGTCCTTAGGATTAGAAATCTACATAGTTTTCTGTTATGGTTGTTATTGAATGGTATATTGATGGTATCCAATCCGTCTTGCAATCATTCTCTACAATCAGGGATGCTGGGTTCGGGTTAGACCTAGACTGGCCCCTACCTTGTTCTTGAACTACAAAAATGGAGTGGCCCAAACTAGTTCTGGAACTACAAACGAGTTGCAGGGCATTTTGGCTTTTGATGATTTTTATGGGAGCTCGATTCGAACATGGCTCCTTGATAGTTCTTATACTTTCTATATACGTGTGTGATGTGCGAAATATATATATATATGAAAAAATGTGCATATTTTCGAAAAGCATAAACATTTGGGCATTTTCATTCAACTATAAAACTTTGTCAAGTAAAGGAAAGGATAACGAAAGAATGGAGAAGTGGGCATGAAGAACATGAGAGGTCCTTTAAGTGGTCTATTCGGCAAATTGTATATTTGATCTCGTTGGATAATGGATATCGCACATGTGGTCCTTTGCTCTGTGGTATCAACAACTTTAAGTCTCAATGTTTGAAAAATATGTTACTTTTGGTCTTCTTGGCTATGTGATTATGGCTGATCATGTGCTCGTCATGTGCAATTTTTTTATTCATTAATGTTCGTAAGGCATGAAAAATCAGAAGTATTGCAATTTTTAAAATTTGAAATTTAAGTTATTGACCTCATAAAGCAGGGGACCACATGTCTACCCCTCTCCCTGCCTACTAAGACCAAATATACAATTTTTTCTGCCTATTGACTACCAGAATAGTTTGTACTTCCAACATTCTTTAAGGACTGGTTTTATTAATAGCGTAAATTATATAAAACTTTATGTATTATGCAAAATTAGCTAAAGATTCCCCCTTTGTTAAAATTATAGGCAAAAAATTCTTGTGTTTTTTGATACTATACACACTCTTCTCTTTGTATTAGTTGTGCTTAACGGCGCTCAAGTTTTTATGAATTATCTGTTATACCATAGTTATAATAGTCACTGTTTCTCAATAATTAAAAAGTAAACTGTCCAAAATTTTAAATAATTTAAAACACATATAATGTATATATACACCATACAATAAAAGTTTCTATAATGTATGGATGGCAGCAACGACGTCCCGTCGCAAAAGGGATGATCACCATATGTCTAACCGTAAAAATGGGGGCGACACCCTGAGATTTGGGTGACAGGGGTCTGCTAGATTCAGAGCGACAATGGCCAACAAGAAGTCATAGAGGTGACAAAGAACCCGAAAAATATTTTTAATATTTTTAATTTTAATTTTTACTTGATATATTTTTTAATATTATTTTATATATGCATTTTATAATCTTGATATTTAATTAGTATATATTCTATAATTAAATATAATCTATTGAAATATATTTAAAGTAAATATGAATTTAACTTAATTGATAAATTTAATTGTTATGATTTAACTTAACAACAATACAAAAGGCGTCAATGACTAATAAAGATGTGTATTAACCACAGAGCTAAAGACGTATTCCCTGTCGCACGAGTATGCTTCTTCCTCCCTGTATAAACTCTGCTTCTTCAATCTTCACAACTGCAATTGAACTTCAACACTTGGGCAGCAGCTCCAGCAAGATGGCTTGCAGAAATCTTTAGAGTCCTGATCAGGTCCACAGTATCTCTTCCAGAACCAGTGATTTTCCCACAGCAAATATATCTCCTCAATCGGGACCTGCTTCGTCTCGGGCAAGAGGAAGAAAATGAAGCAGCTCATGGTGAAAATCAGTCCCGCAAACAGTAAGAAGATCCCGTATTTGAGGTGACATAGAGCTGCTAGGAAACACTGAGCAATCAGTGCTGTGAAGATCATGTTGACACAGACCACCACACTCTGCCCAGCCGACCGTGTCTCCAAGGGAAAGAGCTCACTTGGGACTAACCAACCCAAAGGGCCCCAAGACCTCCCATAAGCCAGAACGAATATGCAGATCACGATCACAAGAAAGATACCCGTCCCTTTAGGTATCGTTTTGCCTTCACCGAACTTCAGTGCCAGAGTAATGGCAACTGCAACCTGCAAATTCATGGAAACACTAGTAGTCAAATAACACTGAATTAAGCCAAAACGGATGCGTAAATTCTGAACTTTTAAAAAAGAAGCTCGTTGGCTCCCATGTTGGGAGTCGCATTGTGCTGTTTGTACTTTTAGAGGTGGGCCTATTTCATTTAACTGTATAAATCTTATTGAATGTCGAAGTAGGTTAATGAAGTAAAACGAAAGCAAACTTACGAAGCAGAATATCAATTCACAGCCAGCTTCAAGAAAGAATGCTCTTCTACCGAACTTGTCAACCAAAGCCATAGATATGAGAGTGGCCATGACCAGGGCTGCACTGGTAATGGCTGATGAATATAGGGATGCGCCTGAGCCAAACCCCAAGCTCTGAAATATGACTGGCGCATAGAAAAGAATGGAGTTATTCCCAGTGAGCTGTTGAAAAGCTGGGATCCCAATAGCTCCTACGACCAATTGGGGTCGATTTTTCCTTCTCAAAAGATTCCTGAATGGATGCTTTATAGCCTTAGCTGCATTGCTTGCATCAATAAGGTCCTGAAATTCAGCTTCCACTTTAGTGGTGCCTCTTACTTTCTCTAATACCTGTCTGCCTTCATCTAATCTTCCCTGTTCCACAAGACTGTTGGGGGTCTCTGGAAGGAAAAGCCCACCAACGAACATCAGAGTAGCTGGTACTGCAGCCAGGCCAAGAGACAATCTCCAGCCCCATGGATGAATTCTTTCCACTCCATAATTCACAAAGTTCGCTATGAGGATCCCCAAGCATGTCGTCAGCTGAAAGAGCTGGTTAACGGCACCCCTTATTTTCGCTGGCGCCATTTCTGAAAGATACAAAGGGACTGCCTGTGTGAAAGCCAAGTAAATATTTATAAGTTCAACGAAACCTATATACATGATTTCTTCTCCATTGCAGTATGTTTGAGAACACATATGCTTACTTGGTTACCGAATCCAATTCCAACACCAAGAAATAGTCTTCCAATGATCAGCATTGCAATGTTTTTTGCAGATGCATTGAGGATTGCTCCTGCAAAGAAACTGATTGATCCACAAATGATACTAGCCCTACGGCCTTTATTTCTGGTCACGTACGACGCCCCAAACGTCGAAACAAGTGCAGCAAAGTACAGAGATGAGGTAAAAAGCGTTAGGAGCTGATTGTCATATTTACAGTAATCTGTTTCTTTGAGATGTTCCTGTTTTCTCTGATAGATACTGGGAAAGAATTCCACCAAGAAGTCATCCATGGAGGTTACCCCTCCTGTGATCAGCAAGATTTCAACTTTGTCAACTTGATAATTTACGTTCAAGAATTACTGAAAAAGATGAGAGCCCTTTTATTGATTTGTCTCTAATTTTCTTCCATGCATCTTATTCAACAATAACAGAGATTCATTAACGCAGAAAAAGCCCAAAACAACCAATGATTGAATGATGGCAGGCAAGAAAAGACAACACTTTGAGAAACCCAATAAAGATGAAACCCAATAAAGATCCAATCAAAAACTAAAAAAATCAGCACAATAACCGACGAAAACAAGTAACACCCACCAGAAACACCAAGATCATAACCGAACAAAGAACCCCCCAAGGATCCAACAATGCAGGCAAAAATGAAGTAAGGTGTGATTCTGTACTCATAGAGATGAGCCCTTCCCCCACTCTTTGGGTCCATAACTCCGCCGCCTGCCATTTTCAGTGTTTTTCACTGTCCCTTTCTTCCCTTTTTTGGCCCAAGAACATGAATAGATGGAAAGACTGAGTGAGAACAAAAGGTTTTTAGAGTTTTTAGTTAAATAGAGAGATGATGATATTTGTGTTTAAACGTATCCCTTCGGTGATTCACTCCATTGAAATCAGTTGAGTGGATAAGCCTCACAAGACTTCATTGACTTCTGGATCGGCAATTTGAGTCAAAGGAATCAGTGGGTATACCTTTTTATTTAAATTTTTTGCCATTTTTAGTTTAAGATATTACAATCATTACTGACGAAAGTAATAGTATATAAATTGAAATGAATAGTATATTATCAATAATATATATCAAGTTCAGTTGTAGTTTTTAGTCTTATAACTATAATTTTGGTATTTTTATTCTATAACTTACTACGTTTGCAATTAGTCCTATATATTTATCTTTTTTGCCGTTTCTAAAATTGGCTGGAAGTGATGAAAATCGGCCGGAAAGTGACATCAATTTCCGCCCAACTTTCAAAATTTTGGCAAATTTTGTCCTAAAATTTCGAAAACTAAAAACATATAAGATTACATTGCTACCATAGTAAGTTATAATTTATTTTATATTCCTTTTTTTAATATTAATTAATAAAAAAGTTTAAATTACGCAGATGCTTTCGAGCTTCCATTACTAAGTAGAAATAATCTTACACTGTGATGTCCTTGATTGATCCATACCAAGTCATTAGTTTCTCTAAATCCCTCTCATATACTTTTTCGAATTTTTTTTTGTACAAATTAGATTTGATTGAACTAAACTAATTATAGAATAAGTGTAATACATTTGTCATGTGATTCATCGCTTTTTTTAAATTATCTATCAATCATACCGAAAGTGTATTATACTTGCTATATAAATAATATAAGTCTAGCTAAACCTCGACTTCGTACCACTTAATATTCTCCATTGGTGGCTGCCGAATTTGACTAACTGTTTACTTAAATCACAAGAATTTAATCCGTAGTCGTTTTCCATGAAGTAATTAGGTAGTATTAAATAACATGATAAGTTTGAAATGTAAAGGTTCAATCATATCCTAAATACCAACATATTGATACAATAAATTAGTCAATTTTTTTTTTTTTTAAACAACTAAAAACTTTGACTTCTCTACGAAAATATCAAATATTTTTATAGGAAAGAGATGGGGTTGGCTTGTAATATGAAACTTTTAAAAGAATAAAAGGAAGTAGATCAAAGTTATAATTCGAGTAGATAAGGATGAACAAGATTATAGTGGATAATAAATTAATAATGTTCGAATTTGTGAAGTAAATTTTGTATCATTGATAAGGATGAGACCTTTGTCATGTAATTTGTTATTAATTAATTGCTATATATTATATGGATCACTATATGTATTGAAATAATTACAGCATCATGTTTTGAGATTTGATCTAATTGTATACAGATTTCCTTAAATTTAAAAATTATATTTAGTACTCTTATCATTTGTTATTATCTAACAAATGCACTAGAAAAAAATATAAGCGTTTCATTATATTTAAATACCATGATTAAAAATAAAAAAAAATTATGGCGGATATTGATTGAACACAACTACGCAACGGTTATTATTTGTTGTTTTTACAAGAGAGATCAAAATATTTGCTACAGCTAGAAATTGCGGCAAATATTTTGACAAATTGTAAAATTATGGCAAATGTTGATTAATTGTGGTCAGTGCTTGAGTTTTTTATATTGATTTCTTATAATTTTTAAGACATAGTGGTCTGAAGGGCAGAGAATGATCATTTTCTTTTTTTTTTTTTTTTATAGTGAGACCACTTGTTACTTATTAATAATGTTAAATGGTTTTTTTGATAAGGTTAAAGGAGTAAGCTGATTGCAACAAAATGCTGAATAAAAATTCAATTTTACTCCTAAAGTAACTAATTCAACTGTTTGATAATTACATAAACTTTTCCCAAAGTTTGATCTCAAAGCAAATTAACACATCCGCTAAAATATCTAAAACTACAAATACTTTCACTATCATTTGTTGTCATCCTACGTGTACTCTTGACCTTTTATTGTACCATCAACATCACATTTCAATAAAAGGGTAAAAATTACAACCACCTCCTATCACATTTTGTATAATTATGACCACCTTCTCGTTGTTTAAAAAATTACTCTAATGTTTGATAAAATTATGTAATTTTTATACGAAGGTATGAAATTATCAACTTTGCCCTTGTTGTATTTTTTATTTTTTTAAATAAAAAACTTATAGAAAGATCGAACGGGATGGATGAATTTTTTTTAAATATTATCCATTTAATCCATAAAAAAATTAAAAAAATAAATAAAACTATAATTTTTAATCCACGAGGGCATTTTGGTCTGTTCACTACAAAAGATAGATGAAAACCTAACAAATTGGGTTAATTATTATACGCCAGTTAAAATCAAGGGAGTATTGGTAATTTTTTCAAATAACGAGGGGGTATTTATAATTATGCGAAACAGCAGGAAAGATGTCTCATCTAACCTTCCATTTCATCAAGCTGTAGAAACCAGATATAGTAGCTTTTTTAACAAAATTAAAGCTGCCTTAGGAGAAGCTCTCTTGGTATAAGCTATTAGTGAAGACGATATCTCTATTAGAAGAACTTGGAGATTATGGGTCTGTCTCATTGAGATGGACAAAGTCAAGTATTCATTCAAATTTTTCTCAAACAAAGTGAATGGATCATTCCTGTTAAACTCCATGACAAAAAAAATTATTGAGTTTGCAAAAAACTTATTTGAAAAGAAAAGGATGTTGATCTAGGAAAATAAACTACCAGCTACCGAAGCAACAAAAATGAAGACGTGCAACATGTTGCATGTTGGGCAATGACATAACCATGTATGCCCTTGCTGCGAGAAACAAAGGAAGCCTCTATTCGGGACAAAGGTTTGAGTTACCAAAAAAAAAATTTGAACCAAATCAGGACAAGAGTAAAAGAATAAGACAATAAAAATTGGAGAATGCAAAAAATCAAGAATAAGATTGTCAGTAAAAAACAACAAAGGTCAACAGTCAGCAAAGTAGGAAAGCCAGCTAGTCATCACATGGCTAACAAGCCATTATGACCAATAGCTGGAAAAGACACGATGATGACGAACGCAGTGATGTCATCCAAAAATAGTTTGGAGTCCAAGTTTGAAGTCCGCGGACGCCTATAAATAAGGAAGCAATGAAGCAGATGTGGATTATCGCAATTTTCTCCAACTTTTCAAAGCATTATATTATGAGTTTTTCAATCTTTGTAGCTTTGAATTTTCAATTTTATGGGGGTTTTCCCCAGCAAGAATAGTCCTCTGTATCAGAAGCTAAACAATTGTCTTTTCCTATAGAGAATGAAGTATTTGTGCAATATTTCAAATTTTCCTTCAATAAAGAAAGGTTTCTGTTCCACTTGTTCTTCCAAAATTCTATTAAGACTTTGTTTCTGAATATCTTCTACACCCTAAGGTAGGAAATGAAATAGGATTGTGCTGTTTTGTTACTGAATGAGCCAAGTTCTGCGAACCATCAACTACGGTTGTGTGGGGGGAGAAAGTTCGTAAAATTAAGGACTTGGAATGCTCGAAAGCAAGGCGGTCTAAATAAGGTATGAATTTATGGAATTTTAATTTCATTACGTAAGTATGTTGGGCTATATTAAGTACATGTGTATGGATTTAGAAGAGGATTTTCAATAGAAGGGAAAAATGAGCATTAATTTGGGTTAATTGGGATAAAGGACCAAAATCGCGACTGTTCAAAAAGATATAGGACTAGTTTGCTAAGCTAGAAAGATAAATGACAGATTTTCCAAACCCCTAAAAATATAGGACCAAAACTACATTAAAATCTAATTATTTTGTACCTTTTCCCTCATATATCACTTAGATGAATAACGGAGCCTCCCTATTCTATCCATTACAATCATAGAACACGTAGAGTTTTGATTCTCCGTCAACATGAACACGCTTTCCTTAGATAAAGTTGATAATGTAGTGTTTATAAACATGACGTGCATATATGAATTATTAAAGAAGGTAGGATAAGAATTGCAACAGAAAATCCAACTCGATGCCTTTGGATCTCGTCCAAGAATCGCAACATATGCCAATAGCTTTATTCTGTTCCGTAATGTCACGAGTGTTGTGTAAAACATCCAAGTAGATCATCGTCATGAAAAGGGCCATCGCAAATTTGACAAATAAGTATATATCTACGATATGAGAATGTGGAGACTGACAACGATTTCAATCGACCTTCACTCGCTCGGATAACAGTTGAAGTCCGGCCTCTAGATCCTGTAATGTGATTGTCAATAGTTCGTCACCTTTGGAGTCGAAACTCAGCCTTGAATCTAAATTTTCCCTTGCATTGTTGAGCATATGATCCACCAAACCTCCGTTCATTTTATTCCTCAGCTTTTCAGTGGAGTTCCTCTCTATCAGTGCAACAACGACATCAAAAGTACACGACGGATGCAGCTTAAATCCACACAGCCGGCTCTTCTCGTCTTGCCTGCCCATCTTTACCATCAGCATTTCCGCAAGCTCTTTGCATGAGAAATCATCAAACTGGAAGAAATGCGTCACTCGTCTGCAGAATCCTTCGTTTGAAGAGAACACACGTTTCATGGGCTCAGTGTAGCCTGCAAAAATCACTACCAAATCTCCATCTTCCAGGACAGACATGATCTCTTCTAACGCTTCCACGCCGAAATCTGGAAAACCTGTCTTCTGCTCGATTGCCAAACGGTACGCCTCATCAACAAATAGTATTCCCCCTATCGCCTCTTCAATCTGGAAGCATCGATACATGTTCATCAGAGGCATGGACTAAAGAAACATAGAATTTCAAGAATCATGCAGCATTACCTTATTTCTAGTCTTTGGTCCTGTTTGGCCTATATATTCCCCTACCAAGTCTGTTCTTTGCACTTCTTTTACCGTATCTGAAGAAAGGACGCCGACAGAATGGAGTAGTTTACCTAAGACTCGTGCCACGGTTGTCTTACCTATGAAGAAAATTTTCACAAATGCAGTGAAAATTAAAATCCAACAGCATAAAAAATACACAACGGAGCTATTTGGCCATCTACCTGTCCCAGGATTTCCAAGGAATGCCATATGAGGTGGTTTTCTTGGCCCGAGATTCGACCCCATCTTCCGACGTTTCTCATCCAACAGCATTCCTTTAGCCCACTTGCGGAGTTGCTGTTTGAGCTCATGTAGTCCCACTATCTTTGATAACTCATACTCAAACTCATCCATCTTTCCCTTTATTCCGTCATCGGACTTCCTCAACTCTTCATCACTTCGGTATCCAGTCGAAGAGTGGTCCGTGGTATTGTAGTCGCTCTGTTCTTCGACGTACAGGACTCTATGCAACTCTTCATTTTCTTGTCCCTCCGGAAGATAATCGCACGGCATCATGCCCTCCTGCGAATCAAAACTTCAATGTCAGTATGACAGGACTGAGATAATGATGTTAATCAAACAGAAAGCCAATACATCATCTTCAGCTGAGCAATCTGCATTGAACTCTAACAATGTCTTCACTGACGTGTCATCTCCAGTTCGCAGTGCAAAACCAACAGCGAGATGTAATGGGGTCATCAAATTCTACAAGAAGATTCAAACAATATGAGCAAGTAGCAACTTATATCATAAACGAGGTTTACTGCAATAGGTCCCTATAAAAACATTAGATAAAACATCCTCCTGAATAAATAAAGGGTAGTCTTTTTCTTTTCAAAAAGTTCAGGGGTCACGTCGCCTTCTTTTTTCCTTGTTTGGGGATTTTGAGTCTATTAGTGTTTCTAAAGGAGATAAAATGTAATTAACCTAGTAAATGTTGAGATAGAAAAAAGAAGGTGAACAGAGATAACATTCACATTAGTCCTGGCCTCAACATAGGCGCCATAATCAAGAAGCATCCTCACTACTTCATTGCAACCATTCTTCGCTGCAGCGTGCAACGGAGTTTCACCGTACTGCAACGAGCAAACAGAATGTAGTAATGCAACAAGCAAACACAAAAGTGGACTAATCCAGTAGTGAAGAAATAGCAATTCAGTATGACGAATGCTCATACATACAACATTTTGAGCTTCCAATTCCAATTCCCCTGGCCCTCTCCAGTCAAGCAAATACTTCACTATCTCGACTCTATTCTGACCAGACGAAATGTGTAATGGTGTCTGTACTGTCTGCATTCCCAGATATCATATACAATAGTGAAACTATAAAAGAAAAATAATAAAATCACATTGATGAGCTTTCGGTAACATACACATTGTAAGCCAAGGCAAAAACATATAAACGAACCGGGAAAAACCTTGCTCGAATTCAAGATACTGTTTTAGGTATAAAAAGGCCTAGTTCTTGAACATGATAGCGAGAAATCAACATTTACGTACCACTTTAGACATAGTTGGAAAGCAGAGAAGGTCATATATACATGATGGGTATACATATAATCCTCCTACAAAAAGACTGAAAGACCCTTCATTAAGGGCATGACGGTCATTTCCGCGACCGGATCCGCGTGTTTTGTAATGGGCGGGTCGCGGAGGACCCGACCCGGGTCGCGGGAACCAACAGAAGACCCGGACAATGACGACCATTCGATCAGAATGTGAATCAACAAGATGAGGCCACGTGGCCCAGTACTTGCCGTACAACTGTGTATTATAAATAGACCCCGATACGCCATAAATGAGGTAACTGCTATACATTAATTGAGATCGAACTTTGAGATAGAATATATTTCTCTCGATCAACCTAACTTGAGCGTCGGAGGGTCATTGTCGGGGACATACCCGACGAGCTCACGGTTCGTGTTTTATTCTCAGGGGATCCAAAACCTGTTTCGGAAGAGTTAGTCGATCATCGGTGAGATCGTCTCAGGAGATCGAATAATTCGACCCAGATCAGTTGGCGCCGTCTGTGGGAACTTCTGAGAATTTTGTCATTATGGAAGGTTCATCGAGGAGAAATGCTGCCGAGGAAGAAACACCCAGGAGAGGAGCAGGTGCAACCATCCAAATCACTCCGGATGAGTTGCAAAGAATGATAGACGAGGCAAGCCGAAAGGCCATAGTAGAATATGAAAGGAGAACAGCGACCCCCCTGGTCAAAGAAACTGCTAGAAGACAGTTATTCGAAAACGTGGAGCCAATAAGAGAGTCAAGAGTTCAAGGGGAACATGATCATCGCAGTAAGCGACCGGCATCATCCGATGCAGGCTCCAGCAGCCATGGACGCGCAAAAAGAAGAGAGCCGGTTATATCCAGGGCCGAAGTGGAAAGCGTGGGCAAACAGATACACAGCCTAAACAAGCAGATCGACGAGTTGAAGAAACGGGGGGAGATCGTCGCGCAGAACAAGAACTCCCCTTTCTGTAATGAAATCCTCGTTCAGACCGTCGAGCCGGGGTTCAGGGTACCCGATCTGAGGAGATATGATGGGATGAGAGACCCCCAGGAGCATGTGGCCGCCTTTGAAATGGTGATGAATCTTTACGGACAATCAGCCCCGATAATGGCTAAATTGTTCGCGACCACACTCACGGGAAAAGCTCAAGAGTGGTTCACGAACCTACCCCGAGGAAGCATCGAGTCCTACGAACAGCTCGTGCAAAAGTTCAATTTCCATTTTGCGAGCAAAAAGAAACAAAAGAGGTCGGCTACACATCTGTTCAACATCCGACAGAGAGAAGATGAGACGTTGAAAAATTTCATGGGTTGATTCAACAATGAAACCCTGGAGGTGCAAGAGTTGAGGATTGACATGCTCGTGAGTATTCTCATCCACGGACTGAGGAAGGGCTCTTTCGCCTCCGCCCTCGCACGAGATCCGCCCTTCGATGTCGAGCAACTGATGGCGATAGCACAAAAATATATTGACGAAGAGGAGATGAACGCGATGAAAGATTCGGAGCGAAGGGAGCGGGAGTACATTCCCCGACGACCTCATGAGGGAAGAGGAGGAGGAAGCGACAAACCAAAAACGGAGAAACGGAAGGAGCCCAAGTACGTGCCAAAATATCACAATTACACTCCCTTGGCCATGTCTCGGGAAAAGGCTCTGATGATGGTGGAGAATGCCGATGTGCTGAAGTGGCCTAGACATACGAGATACACCCCCACCAAGAAAACGTCTAACAAGTATTGCCGTTTCCATCGGGAGAGAGGACACAGTACAGAGGAGTGCTACCAGCTGAAAGACGAGATCGAAAGGCTCGTTCGACAGGGGCACTTCCGAGATCGCGTGCCCCCAAATTGTAAGATCGGAGGGGGAGGAAGGAGGAGTAGATCGAGAAGCCCGGACCGGGACAGAAACCCGGGCCCATCGAGGATCGATAGACCCCCGGTGGGCGGGAATAACGCACCCACTAAAGGCATCATATACACAATTGCGGGAGGATCGACTGCGGGAGATTCGAGTCGAACACGGAAGAGATGTGCCCGAACAGCCGGATCGGTGAGACAGAAGGAATTCGTGCTGAAGGTGGAGGGCGAAGAGGCCATCTCATTTAATAGCTCAGACAGGTTGGAGGACGGTGGAGAACAGAACGACCCCATGGTCATCAAGCTTGATATCGCGAACTTCACCGTCCATAAAGTATTGATTGACAGCGGGAGCTCGGCGGACATAATTTTCAAAAATGTCGTGGATCGGATGGGGTTGGAAAACGCGAGGCTCGAACCCGTAAAAACTCCGCTGGTCGGATTTGGAGGAAGCGAAGTGGCCTCGCTAGGGACGATAGAGCTGCCAGTGTCCATGGGCGAAGAGCCGAAGAGGAAAACGCTGATGGTGAAATTCCTAGTGGTCGATACCCCGTTCACGTACAATGTCATACTGGGTCGGCCGGGGTTGAATTCATTCCGGGCGGTTATCTCCACATACCATATGAAGATGAAATTCCCCACTGAATATGGAGTCGGAGAAGTGTGGTGCGACCAAAAGGAGGCTCGTAAATGCTATAACTTGTCGATAAAAGCGGAGCCGAGGTCGAAGAAACAGAAGGTCAGGGAGGACGCGGAGCCCCGACCATATGAGGCTGAACACTTAAAACCCAGTGAGGAATACAAGGCTATTCAGCTCACAACAGAGGATCCCAGCAAGACGACCAGGATAGGGTCCAGCATGAATGAGGGAGAGATGGCCATGATCGACTTCCTGCGGAACAACGCAGACATGTTCGCATGGAGCCCATCAGATTTCACCGGGATCGACCCAGAGGTCATTATACACCGACTGAATGTCGACCCCACTGTCCGACCTATTCAGCAGAGGAAGAGAACTTTCAGCAGTGATAAAAATGATGCTATCAGGCAAGAGGTCGGTAAGCTACTAAAAGCTGGATATATATCGGAAATCCAGTACACGAATTGACTTTCCAATGTAGTACTTGTCCCGAAGGCTTCAGGAAAATGGCGCATGTGTGTGGATTTCACGGATCTGAACAAGGCCTGCCCTAAAGACCCATATCCGCTACCTCGGATCGATACCATGGTGGATTCGACTGCTGGGTTCGAACTCTTTTCGATGATGGATGCATACCAAGGATATCACCAGATCCAACTGGCGGAAGAAGATAGAGACAAAACCTCCTTCGTCACAGATAAGGGGATTTATTGCTATAACATGATGCCGTTCGGACTGAAAAATGCGGGTGCGACCTACCAACGATTGGTTAACAAGATGTTCGGTGATCTGCTCGGAAAAACCATGGAGGTATACATCGACGACATGCTGGTCAAGAGTAAGAGGTCACAAGACCACATCAAAGATCTCTCCCAGGCGTTCAGTATAATGAGGTCGCACGGAATGAAGCTCAACCCGGACAAATGCACCTTTGGAGTGACAGGTGGGAAGTTTTTGGGGTACATGATCAGCGAGCGAGGGATAGAGGCGAACCCAGAAAAAATTCAAGCTATAATGAGTCTGAGATCACCCAATTCGGTCAAAGAAGTGCAGAAGCTCACGGGAAAGATCGCATCCTTGAGCAGGTTTATATCTAGATCGGCCGACAAAAGCTTTCCGTTTTTCAAGATCTTGCGGAAGCCCAAAAAAATTTCGCGTGGACACCGGAATGCGATCAGGCCTTACAGGAGTTGAAGAAATACCTCACAAAACCTCCACTGCTCGCAAACCCGAAGGAAGGGGAGACTTTATTCTTGTACCTAGGGGTGTCCGAAAATGCGGTCAGCTCAGTGCTGGTGAGAGAGGAAGCCAGTAATCAAAATCCGGTGTATTATGTTAGCAAAATGCTCCAGGGAGCCGAATCCCGATATTCGGAGATGGAAAAACTAGCCCTTGCCCTTATTGTAACAGCTCGAAAACTGCGACCATACTTCCAGTCGCACAAGGTGGTGGTATTGACGAACCATCCTCTCAAACACGTGATGTCGCGACCCGAGGCATCAGGAAGACTAATCAAATGGGCAGTAGAA
The DNA here is from genome assembly GCF_026168435.1 of Sesamum indicum. NCBI lineage: Eukaryota > Viridiplantae > Streptophyta > Magnoliopsida > Lamiales > Pedaliaceae > Sesamum > Sesamum indicum. The sequence continues at coordinate 15,359,790 of NC_142661.1, forward strand.
TTGGGACAGCACGACATTGAGTACCAACCCAGAACGGCCCAGAAAGCACAGGTGCTAGCGGATTTTGTGACGGAGTTAATAAGCGACCTGGAACAACCCGAAACGCGTGAACAGCCTTGTTCGAAATGGATGCTGCATGTCGATGGGTTTTCCAACGCGAATAACGGAGGAGCGGGCATATTGATCCAAGGACCCGAGGGCGTCGAGATAGAAGTGGCTGCTCGACTATCATTCCCGGTAACAAACAATGAGGCGGAATACGAGGCATTGGTATTAGGGCTGGAGCTAGCGTATGAGGCAGGCGCTCGCGATCTGGAGGTTTTCACCGACTCACAGCTGATCGCTATGCAAATCGAAGGAGCATACGAGACAAGAGAGAGAACCATGACACAGTACAAAGAGATCGCGCAGCGATTGATGAGAAAGTTTAGTGGATGTTCGCTTTCACAAGTTCCCCGAACAGAAAACGACAAAGCGGATGCCCTGTCAAAATTTGGTGCGGCAATGGATGGAATTCGGGATCGCAAAATCACAGCCCTAGTACGCGAGCAGTCAGCCCTCGCAGGTAGATCAGAAATCCAGGTCGTTTCGACGACAGGGTCTTGGATGAACGAAATCGTAAGCTACCTCGAGGAGGGTACCTTGCCTAGCGACTCGGTGGCAGCCAAAAGACTCAAGTTTCGGGCTGCTCGATTCACACTGTTGGGGGGCCAGCTGTACAAGAGGACGGTGGACGGTCCTCTCTTGAAATGCTTGGACGAAGAGAGGGCCATGTACGTGATGCGGGAAATACATGAAGGAAGCTGTGGCAATCATTCCGGGGCGAGGTCGCTGGCTCAGAAAGTGATGCGACAGGGATATTTCTGGCCCACCCTAGTCGAAGACTCAAAGAACTTAGTGAGAAAATGCGAAAGCTGTCAGAAGTATGCTTCCTTAATACATCAGCCCGCGACCCCAATGGAACCAATCAAGATAGCGTGCCCATTCGACCAGTGGGGAATTGATATCGTGGGCCCCTTCCCACCCGCGCAAGCTCAGAAGAAGTTCATCATCGTAGCGGTCGAATATTTCTCCAAGTGGGTCGAAGCGGAGGCGGTGGCCAAAATATCCGAGAAGGAAGTTATCAACTTCATCTGGAGGAACATCATATGCAGATTTGGTATACCCCGGATACTGATATCCGATAACGGTACGCAATTCCAAGGCAGGAAGATCACGGAATGGTGCAAGGAGCTCAAGATCGCACAACACTTCACGGCAGTCGCGAACCCTCAGGCGAACGAGGCAGACGAAGAGACCGATTCTGAGCCAGACTCCAAAAGCGAAGAAGAGGAATGCACAGCAGCGGTGTTCCCGAAGAAGCCCAAGTTGAATCTGCCGCGTGAAGAAGAAGTACCCATACCTCGAAAAGACGAGTCGAAATGCTTTTCCCCATCTGCGTCCAATTTCATTATCGCGCCTGCCGCAAAACCCAGCGAGAAGAACACCCCTTTCTCTAAAATATTCTCCGAAGAGGATGAAATTTCTCTGCTTAAAGGCCTCGCCATTTTCTGGGCTGACGGGAGGAACAACAAGTGGACCGAGTTTTACAACTTCATCAAGGACAGTCTTCCGCATCAGTTTACGAGAACTCAGGTGTCTGAGAAGATTCGTAGGCTCAAGGGGAAGTTTGAAAACAATTTTGAAAGAGCTCGCGCCAATGGGGGCTGCCTTGATTTCTCAGATGCCCATGAGTCCGCTGTGTTTGAGGTGTCGAAGACACTGTGGGGAGAAGATGAAAACGAAGCTGGGGATAAACATGCTGAAAAAGAAAAGGAGACACCACAAAGGGGAGACAGAAGCAGATCCCAAAAGAAGAGAAAAAGGGCTGGGAAAGAGCATGATGCAGAAAAAGAGATAGTGAAGAACCAAAAACAAGTGGGGAAGATTGGCAAAGAGGAGTTTGCTTCTGCGTACCCATTCTTGTCATCGTCTTTGGATGAAGATGGATATTTCAACATCATCAAGGAGAAAATTCTATTCATTGGCAGAGAGAAGGCACAAGAGCTGGAAGAGAAGTGTAGGGATGTGAAAGCTGCAGAGCTTAGACTGGAGCGTAAAAGGATTGACTTGATTAGGAGGGACTTACACAATCTACTCTGAAGCAAATGAAGGATTTAAGAGATTTTTGGGTTTTGAACAGGGCCTAATGATGAAGAGCCACGATCGTAAAATTCGACCCCGCCAGCTGCGGGTGGGAGACCTCGTGCTGAAGAAGGTGGAGGCGTCAAAACATGTGGGAAAGCTGGAGCCGCCCTGGGAGGGCCCTTACAAAGTGATCGAGATCAGAAAGAAGGGTACATACAGATTGCAAGACATGCAGGGTCGCGATCTAGCACGCCCTTGGAACATACAAAACTTGAAGAAGTTCTACGCCTGAAGCTAGGAGCCTGTGAAAGGCCGTCAACTCGAATAAGGAGCCTGTGAAAGGCCACCACCCGAAGGATCGAACAAGGAGCCTGTGAAAGGCCGTCAACTCGAACAAGGAGCCTGTGAAAGGCCATCAACTCGAACAAGGAGCCTGTGAAAGGCCATCAACTGAAGGACCGAACAAGGAGCCTGTGAAAGGCCGTCAACTCGAACAAGGAGCCTGTGAAAGGCCATCAACTGAAGGATCGAACAAGGGGCCTGTGAAAGGCCGTCAATTGGCTGATCGAACAAGTTAGGAAGATGATGTCTAGTAGATAACTAATCGTGTCTATGTTAAACATTGTATTATTGAGTATTTACAACTCCTGTAATTTACCCAACGAGATTTATCAAAGTTTCTTTGTTTGGTGCTTACATTCGTGCGTACATTACTATCATTATTCGCTTTTGAAGCAAAGCGCGAACTGAAAAAGACGCGTCCAACATGCGATCTGAAAAAGACGCCTAAGCAAAACGCGAACTGAAAAAGACGCGTCCAATATGCGATCCGAAAAAGACGCACCCAAGCAAAACGCGAACTGAAAAAGACGCGTCCAATATGCGATCTGGAAAAGACGCACCCAAGCAAAACGCGAACTGAAAAAGATGCGTCCAATATGCGATCTGAAAGTGACGCACTCAACCAAAAACGCGAACTAAAAAAGACGCGTCCAGTATGCGATCTGAAAAAGACGCACTCAACCAAAAACGCGAACTGAAAAAGACGCGTCCAATATGCGATCTGAAAAAGACGCATTCAACAAAAGCGCGAACTGAAAAAGACGCGTCCAGTATGCGATCTGAAAAAGACGCATTCAACCAAAAACGCGAACTGAAAAAGACGCGTCCAGTATGCGATCTGGAAAAGACGCACTCAACCAAAAACGCGAACTGAAAAAGACGCGTCCAATATGCGATCTGAAAAAGATGCACTCAAGCAAAAAGCAAACAGGAAAAGATGCTTCTGAGACATACGTTTCAAGAAAAATGTGTCATGCGAATCAGCAAGAAGAACGACTGAAAGATGCAATGCGCAAATATAGAAGAATAAGCGAGCTGTCAAAAGTTTATCTTCATTTAACAAAGTGTCATATACAGAGGTCATCAAAAATTCCCACCCCACCATCCTGTTCACAACGAATGGGGTCCTTAAGAATCTCTAGGATTTACACTTTGGCTAGTAAGCTCAGATCCTATTACAAAAACAGATCGGGATAGATCAGGCGTCAGCTTCCGCCTCCAGCTCGTCCCTGAGGACCATAAACTCATCATCTTGCAATTCAGGGTCCGGGGGAAGTGGTTGGAGGTCGCCATCGAGCGAGATGTCTAACTTGCTGCGGTCAAAAGACTCGCTAAATCCGCCAAGCTTTTCGACCTGAGACAAGCAGGTCTCATAGCCCTTGGCGAACGAGTCCGCAGACTTGATCTCGAGTGCGGTCGTGAAAGTATCGGTCTTCAAAAAGTCACGAACTGTAGACATCCTCGAGCCGGCCAAGATACGCTGATGTTCTTCGACTAGAATGCGGCCGGCTTGACCTTCCTCAACCCCGCGCTTGCGGCCCTCCTCGAGTCCAGCTTCACGTCCGGCCTCGAATGCCTCTTTCTTGGCTTCCGACAGAGCCACCTCATGCTCAGAACGGAGGATCTCTTTATCCTTCTTGGAAGCATCGAGCTCGGCTCGCAGCTTTTGAACCTCATCACTCAGTGCCAGGAGATTATCTTCCTGCTTACGCTCTTCCTCATCTCGCTCGGCCAATCGAGCCTTGAGGTTCTGCACCTTCTGGTCAGATTGAATGAAACTCCTCCGGTAATGGGTGCATTTGAGACTCAGGCTCCTGACGAAGGTCATGACCTGCAAGGTCGAAGACAGGAGGTAAGAAGATCGAACTAAAGGAAGATTGACCTATCAGCCAAGGCATACCTGGACTAAAGAGTGAGCCGCGAACTCCTCGAGTCGAATGGGGCTGTTAGGCACTAACGCCCCTTGATCGCGAACGGAAACGAAGGAATTATATACGGCAAAAGTGTCGTTTCCGGCTTCGCCATAAAGGGACGAGCTCGACATGTCATCCCATTCCGGGGGCGGCACGTTACCGCGAAGAGCCGCCCGGCTCTCTTCCCAGCACGAAGCGAGCTGCGCCACTCGCAAAAACTTATCCCGATCTTCTTCAGCTCCCGTCTTGTCTGCCGCTTCCTTAGCCATCCTGCTTAACACGCGCGAGCCTTGCGATTTGGGAGGAGGGGGGTGAGAAGGCTCTGCAGGCTCCTTGCCTTTGCCTTTGTCACTAGGTCCCAGCTTGGATTTCGGACCATGCCCTTTCTTCGGGGAAGATCGTTTCCTCTTCTTAGACTCGTCCTCGGTAGGACCTTGGCTTCTCTGGTCGACCCCCTGGTCACCACTGGCCTCGTCCAAATTTAATTCTAGCTCTGAAGAGTTGTAGCCAAGGTGACCATGGGCTGAAGGTGTCCCCTCGCTGTCGACCGAGATGGGCGTCTGAACAACCGGGTCCACAACCGCCAAGGCTTTAGAAGGAACGGGGGCAGGCAAGTTAGGGTCCGAAGAACCCGCGACCCCTTTCCCTTTTTTCGGTGCATCCGATGGACCTGCGATCTCCCCCCCCTTTCCTCGCTTTATTCTGAGACGCGGTCCTCCGCAAAGCTGTGCGCGAGCTCATGATTATACTATCTGCAGAGGAAAAAAGTGAGTACGCGTAGGCATAGCAGCAGTGGTAGCAATAAAACCGAAAGGAGAATCACCTAGGGACTCGTCAATATGAAGGGAGGCGGGAGAGAGCCCAGATAATTGCAAAACCTTCTCAGTGAGAAGCTTCTTGGGATCGTACTTATAGAGTGTTAAGCTCCTTATCTGATCGCCCTCCAGCCCCCCTCCACCTATTTTGGGGGCAGGCTTATACTTGGTCCACTCATTTCTAAAGGGCCAAACACCTCTAGGAGGTCGAACAAAAATATAGCGATCTAGCCAAGCCCCTACGTTCGACTTCAGGGCGCTCAAGTACCCGCAATCAGGCTTGGCCGAGAGATAGAAAAAACCTCGACTACCAGATCGCTTCGAAGTGGTGAAAGAATAAAAACTCCAAAAATTGTCAAAACTGGGTTCTAAGTCTAAAAATTGCATCATCACCACAAAAAGAACGATGTGAGTGACAGAATTAGGAGAGAGCTGCATAGGACATAGCCCTAGCTTCTTCAAAATCGCGGCCACCGGAGGAGCCAAAGGAAATCGTAATCCGGCATCGAGGTGTTTGATAGAAAAGGCGCAAAAACCTTCGGGAGGACGATTCATACGATCGAAAGTAGCAGGGAGGATAACTTCAAAGTCGGAGGGTATATGGTATTTCTCCCTAATCTTATGGACGGGAGTTCTAACCTTGCTAACTACAGCCTCCCAAGGGTTCTTGGCAAGTCGGTCTTGGAATTTAGCAAGCACAAAAGGACCAGCTTGTTGGTCATGGAGTTTTTCAGCAGGGAATTTCTTATTTCTTTTAGGAGAGGCAGAATACGACCCATGGGAAGACCCCGACACCGACCTAGACACCGACCCTGACCCTGAACCCGAAGATGAGCCAGACCCAGACCTAGAGGACTCAGACCCAGTCTCGGAGCCGTTCGAAGAAGACTCAGAACTAGGTTGAGACTTAGAATTCGAGCTAGAGCGAGGAGGCATCGTACCTTTAAGCAGGATGGCTCTGGAAGTAGCAGATCGAATGCGAACGTGAAATCAGGAGTCCTGGTCGCTCGAAGTTTATGCGTGCGGTAGGTTGAATGTTCAAACGGATGGTGTATTTATAAGCGGACCGCACTGGGGAAACGCGCCCGAGATTAACCGAGGGGATTCTGCCACGTGTGTGCGATCGACGGACGCGACGATTCGACTTCCTCAAAGGCAACGAACTTGCACTTTGAAAAAGTGGGGGAGTAATGATGGGTATACATATAATCCTCCTACAAAAAGACTGAAAGACCCTTCATTAAGGGCATGACGGTCATTTCCGCGACCGGATCCGCGTGTTTTGTAACGGGCGGGTCGCGGAGGACCCGACCCGGGTCGCGGGAACCAACAGAAGACCCGGACAATGACGACCATTCGATCAGAATGTGAATCAACAAGATGAGGCCACGTGGCCCAGTACTTGCCGTACAACTGTGTATTATAAATAGACCCCGATACGCCATAAATGAGGTAACTGCTATACATTAATTGAGATCGAACTTTGAGATAGAATATATTTCTCTCGATCAACCTAACTTGAGCGTCGGAGGGTCATTGTCGGGGACATACCCGACGAGCTCACGGTTCGTGTTTTATTCTCAGGGGATCCAAAACCTGTTTCGGAAGAGTTAGTCGATCATCGGTGAGATCGTCTCAGGAGATCGAATAATTCGACCCGGATCAATACAGTTACATGGTTGATCTTCTTCTGCAAAATGCATGCACAAAAATTCCTTCTGCCTTTGAAATTCTTTCTTATCAATTAGAATTTATCTGGTTTTTAAAACAGTTATATATCAAAGAATATCTTTGTAATGCTTCATTTATAATTTCTCTGCAGCGGAATTATATGTACTGGAGACTTCAACGCGCGTATCAATACTGAAGCCCATCCCCGAAACATGTGCATAACAAAGTTCTGGTAATAAAAATTTCTGTTGTAGAAGACAGATTTTAATCTAAGAGACCTGAAAAAGAAATATTAACTTGAAAAAATGTCTCTATATCAAATCCCAACTACTGAAGCAAGAAAGTGAAGATGATATGCGGGTCACAATGTTAGGATGCTCTTGAATTAACCATTCGAGCGTTCTACCACATTTTTTATTCAAAGATCAAGAAAAGAGCCCATTAATCCAGGCCGTTGATCCGGGATTGGACAAGGCGTCCACAATGACTTTGGGAAAGAATTTGCGAGAGGGATGACATGTTAATTCTCTGACAACCTCCGAACTCTTTTATAATCAGCACAGATAAATGAACAGAATGTTGCAAGAATAACGCAAAGCATAAAAATATATCTCTGTGTGCGTATATATATATATATATATATATATATATATATAGAGAGAGAGAGAGAGAGAGAGATGTAGAGAGAGAAGTATGGTCTTACAAGAATGGTTCTTTCGTTGAGAAGAAAAGGGTTCTGGCATAGCAGCCTCTGCAAGCCAATAAGATCTCCAGTCTCAGCGCATGCATGAATGGTGACAGGTTTTGAGTTCTTGTCCTGAATTCTCATCTTTTCCTTTCACTCTGACGTTGCTATAAAGCTAAACGACGAAGAAATTAAAGGAAGAAATCTATTCTCTTTTTCTCTGGGGATATAAATTTTGGCAAATTCTCGAGTTCTCTTTTCAGAGTCAGAACCACTCATGCTGTCAGATCATACCACATCATGATCTAACGGCTATGAAGGTGATGAAAAGTTCCACGTACAGCCCGACATGGGGCAGCTAGCCGGCAATTTCCACCCGTTGACTTCACTTGTTTACAAGGTTTCATGAGTTTGGTGGGCATATTGCTAGAAGCTGCTGACGTTGACTTTTGGCTGTGTTGGCTTGGCTGCATGTGACGAAGAGAAAGGAAAACTATGGTGATAGGAAAAACGTTAAGTGCTGAAAGGATGATTAAAGAGAAAAGAAAAGAAAAACAAACAAGTGATGATTTCGACTTAAAATGTGTAAGATGTGTTGGGAAGTTGGGGGCAAGAATTGAGAATAGTTAAAGTAAATTAACAGTGTTGTTCAAGTTATTTAGTACATTTAGACGCCCTTTATTTTGAGTATTGAATTAAATGAATGATAAAATTATTTTTTACTAAATAAATAATTAAAAAACTCTATGTAAATTGTATGGTATTTGCTTATATGTATTACCAGAACAGAATAATTTCTATCAAGTATTTACTTTGATATATTCACATACTTTTGATAGAAAAATTAATTAACTTTGAATCCTTATTTACAAAATTTAATAGTCAACAAAACTTTTCTTCCAAGTTCACCTCTATTTAAATTCAACAAAACTTTAAAACTATTATGTTTTTGTTTTAAATATTCTATAATTTGAGCTATTTTTTTACTACATGAATCCGGAATATTTGGGTACTCTGATAGTTTGTTTACAAAATTCTTTTCTTGTTTTGATATTTTGATCATTTATCTTTTTATAACTTATTTGTGTACGTACAATTCTTTTAAAATATTTGAAAGTGCAGGTAAAAAATACTTTTTATATTCTTTATTGTAATTAACGTGTATTATTGTTTACTTTTCTTCAATTATACTACATAAATTTTTAAACTATTTTGTTTTCTTTTTGTTACATTTTGTTTTAAACATTCTATAAGAAATTTATTTTAATTTTGCTGTGTTCCTAATTTTAATCATAGCCATAATGATATTTTATGAGATTGATAAATTTGAGAAGCAAATAAATGTGTTGCAACTAGGGTAAAATAGTTTATTATTCAATTATTTATATATATTTTAATAATATTATTATTATATAAAGTATATATAAAAACTATATATACATGTAGAATTTTATACACATGCGTATGTTATGTAACACAAGAATTGTATAACTACACGTACATAACTACATACGAATTATTGTTATTTTAAAAGTAATTCATTGAAAAATTGCCTGTATTTACACCAAGATACACGTATAAAAATTTCTATATTTATATTTATATAAAGGTGGCGTGGAATCTTGCTTTCAATTATTAATATCTATGATATATTAATACTATATAATATAATATAACTAAGTCAATAAAAAATAAAAGATAATAAACAGCTTCCATATATATGTGTATTTATATATGCAACTATTCATGATTTGAGATAAATAATATTTTACCCAATCGGAAATAGATCCAAACATACAAGTTTGACATATCTCAAACTATTCTATTTTATCTCTAAAAAGGGATAAATGCACAATTAGTATCATAATATAGGCCATTTTGCGATTCAGGTTCCATACCTCTTAAAATGAACAGATTTAATACCATAGTTTACGAAAGTTGTAATTATAGTACCTTAGTTTCTGATTTGACACTTTTTATACCATGCTCTAACTTTTGAAAATATCATTTCAGCCCCAAAAAGTTTGGACTTTTGTAAATTTGGTCTCATCGCTTGAAATAGTATTAGAGCTTAGGTTTATTGAAAATATGTGTTAATATTACCTTTAGATATTTTATCCACTAACATAGGAGACTTTTAAGAGAATGGAACTGAACGAGAGGTCGAGTTACAATAGAGAATACTTTCAAATTTTGAAAAATTAAAGATGGAATTTCTTTATGAAAATTCTAGAAAAGGAAGAAGATTACCTCCAAACATCGAACGATGGTTTGAGTAACAACCATGAGTATTTCCAGATTTCAGAAAAACAGAAAAAGAATTTCGTCCTAGGAATTCTAAAGAAGGCCACAAAGTCGGATCATGTACCTCTTACTAAGGAGAAACAGAAGAATGGTGGAGAATTCACTAGATCCAGAAGATGCTACCAGGAAACGCGATAAAGAACATATATACAACCGAAGTCCATGGTAGATTACTAGCAAAGAGAAGTGGAATGGATCTGAAAAAAAACCAGAGGGAGAGCCCTAAGAAATCCAAATCCAGAGAAGAACGGATCAGGAATGCCCTTGGATCAGTATCTCTTTTACATCATAAGGAAAGCAACAGAGAATCTAAAGCCAAAGACAAGAGACGATCTGATTATTGAAGCCATCAAATCCATAAAATAATGGAGGTAATGTGAGTAGAATTGGTTGAATCCTTTCCCAACTTGGGATTGTGAACTTAGTCAACGTTCAAACCAATGAAATCATTCCAACACTAAGTACAAGTTCTAATGATCCTCCAAAGGATCATCCGATGAGGGAAAATATAGATTTTCACACTAATGTGACACCAATGTTTGTGGGAACCAGACTTAGAGAAATCCAACAAGAAATCCGAGAAGAGTGCCTGAAAGTGCACCTTAAGCAAGGACCATGCTTCAGCCCGTGCATCTATACGGCGCCATATTCAATCTAGACGTTATCGACTTCTGTAACATCAAGAAGCTGATAGATGAATGTGTTGCAACCATAAAAATAGTGGCAACTACCCTAGAACTCGACAAAAAAAACTTCATAAAACAAGTGGAGTTAAGCTTGAGGTTTTGTGAAGATCGGATGGGATAATATCCCAGAAGACACCAAAGTCAGTGTCCTTGCCGGAGATTCAAAAAGCACAATTAGACTGACTAAGAAGGCTTATCAAGATGCACTTCATCTGAGATGGATACTTCGAAGGAACTAGAGCAAAAAATGCTAGAGAATATGTACAAGCTCTTTTCGGTCTTGAGTTAAGGAGTATTTGCTCATTAAATGAATATATTTATTGATTTTACAAGTATTTCTTTCAGAGTAGAGTAGCAACAAAAATAGTAGCTCCAATGTTCTTTGCAAAGATCTGCGTCCATGGAGGGAAATATTGGAAAAAATAGCTTTTGCTTTAATAATAAGAGCGCGTAAGCTACACCTTTATTTCTTATCACATTCTATTATCGTACGTACTAATGCTCCACTATGAGCAACCTTGGATAAAGCTGAAAACTTCAGGAAGAATGATTAAGTGGGTCGTCGAGCTAAGCTAATATGTTATGTCCTACCCACCAAGAACATTCATCAAGTTCCAAGCACTAGCTGAATTTATAAAAAAGGCCAAGCTCATTGAGGAAGATGAAAGGAAATGGTTGCTACATGTAGACGGCTACTCCACTCATACTGGTAGTGGGGCCGAGGTTGTTTTCACCAGCCTGGAAAGGGACGAGCTGGAATATGCCCTAAGGTTTGACTTCAAAGCTTCAAACAACGAAATCGAGTACGAGGCTCTCATAGCAGGCATCAAGATAGCCCTAGATGCGAGAACTAAGAACCTAATCACCTACTCTAACTTTCAACTGGTGACAAACTAACTAGAAGGCACCTATGAGGTCAAGGAAGATAAAATGAAAGAATACCTCCAGGAGATAACAAGCTCACAGCCAACTGAAGAGGCTTCCAACTCCATCAAATTCCACGTGCGGAAAGCACCAAGGCTGACTACTTGGCTAGACTGGCCAGCTCTTTAACCGACTACAACACCTATACTATTACCGTAGGAACTCTCGATAACAATCCTCTTAAAACTAACGTAATTGTCTTATATATTGGTACATATTAGAGGAACCATTCCTAAACTACCTGAAGGAAGGAATTCTTCCTGCTACTGAAGCATAGACAGCCCGCTTGAGAAGTAGGGCACCTATCCTAAAGTCCGGCATAATTGTTTATGCTTATTCGTCATACATATCTTCTAAGTTATATTTTATTATTCTACTTGATAAAATTAGAGATGTAAAATAATATACTAAAATATTATCTTTAAAAAGAAGATTGTTTCTTTAACTTATTGAATTTAGATTTCTTGAATCATAATTCAGTAAAAAATTAAAACGCAACATAAATCATCAAATTTATTTTAAAATCAATTTAAATCAATCTTATTTATCTCGCTTTATGTGAATTTATTATAATTTATTTTAATATTATTTATTATATTAATATATTAATAAAATTGATATATTAATTAATTAATTTATTAAAATATTAATATAATTATGTTATTACCGTTTCTATGAATGTGCAAGGAATCAATATGGACTGAAAGAGGCTAAGAACCCTGAAGAGGCCACGATGCCTTCCCTCCAAACAAAGCAATCTAATTGATTCCATGTATCTGGGGTCCATATCTACAACCCTCTGCTGCTGGTGTGCTGACTTCCCAAACACTCATCAGCGTGCAGACGCGTGTGCTTTACTTCCAACTGTTGTCTGGAAATTACCTTACACAATCACTGCTTTCGGGGCTTATATTCTGTGCTCTTTCACTTTTTTACAGTTACTGCGCACCTTTGCTTGTCTTACACTATTTCTGGCGCTTTTTTGCAAGCCAATTGATTCAACTTTTGGAGGGCTTTTTGAAAGCACGGAATTTGGGAAGAGCCCATTTGCCTTCGTGTTTGAATTCTAAATTCAGGAGTGGTGGGCCATTGTAACAGGTATTGGGAAAAGATCAGTGTTTCTTTTCTCAATTACCTCTTTCACTGAACCACTTCTTAAATTGGGTGGGTATTTTGAAGTAAATAATGTGCTAGCCCACATTTATTCTGAATGTTTTTGGTGTAATTTTTAGGATTTCTTGGGCAAAGTTACATTCTTTATTGGAAATGAGACATCCAGATTGCCTTACCGCTTTCTTTATTCTTTTTTATGTGTGGTGGTGTGTGTGTCTCTCTCTTTCTATATATGCTTTAGTAAACAGGCAGCCAATTCTGGGCCTTGCTGATTTGGGGCAAAAACCATCCAATTTGACTGCATTTCTCAAGAGTTTTGAGTAACCACTCTCTCCCAGACTGTAACTGCGAATTGGTTTGTGGTCTTTGCATCATTCTGATATGATTTGGCTTGCTTTCTCTGGTACTGATTTCTACCATTTTGTCAATCTTAGTCTCATTACTTTTTTGTTGCCTTGATCTTTGTTGTTTGATGAAATGTGGGACTTGAAAATAATCAGATAGCTGGATCTTGCTAATTGTAAATCCGATTTCTTTTATATAATCAAGAAACCTACGCCCTTCTATCCAAGGATCCTATGTCCCCATATGTTACTTCATCTGCATATGTTTGTGGGTAACCAAAATCTTGAGTCCCTTCTCCTTTGCTTAAGTTGTCTGCCTGTGTTTATTGGTTTAGAAGCATATGCTCCGCTGGATTTCATTGGCATGAATCTGTTTGAATTTTAGGACTACAATCAGATGTCATGCTCTACTGTGAATCTTGAGTGATTCAGGCCTATTTTAGTGTTGCACTTGTTCAATTCTTCTCACAAACTTAAATTTAATTGTTTACGTCCTTCCATTAGCTCTACAGTTAATTGTTTACTTCTTTCAGTAAGCTCTACAGTTAATTGTTTACAATGAAGACTTTTTGAGCCATGGTCCTCTGAGAACTGGCATATATCACCTTCAATCATTCAATTAGTAGTTCTCTCTTTTTTTTTTTGTTGGCATATTTATATGTTTATTTCATTGCCTGAAGGTTGTAAATGAGCAAATGGGACATTGTTGTTTACCGGAGTTGGAAGCAATACGTCACCCATCAATAGGTAAGTACCAGATCATAGGAAACTTCAGCTTCCTCTTTCCAAGATAGGGTCTTCAGATATATCTTTTTAGCCTAATCTCCAATATATTTACTTGCCTTCCATTCTGGAAGCTTCAAATTGAGTTTTTGTTAGAGCAATAATCTCAAGTACATTTCTCTCTTTGTATTCTTTTGTGGTTCTTGTTTCACTTTTTGTATGCTACTATCATGAACTTAAGCACAGTCTAATTTCAAACTTTGTATCCAGGATATATATAGGCCTACTTGTCAGCATTTTTTGCGTGCCATGACAGAAAATAATCTTTCTGCAATTTGTTGTTCTTCCTGTTCGGAGATGGAAGATGTCTTTTCTCGTCTATTAACCTTAGCTTCCTATATAACTCGTCGAGTTATTGAATTTTTTGGTGAGTTTTTCTTTACACTCTCTGCCTAAATGCTGTAACATGTCACTCAATATCCTTTCCAGCACACTGCATATAGTTTTGTCTAATTTCTCGCTCATACCTTGTGCTTTTTTGTTTGCACGCTGTGTTGTTGCAGAAGATCTTGTGATAAGGGATGTTAGTAGATGGTTAGAAGAATCAGAGATCAATTCTTGTGGTCAGCATTTAACATCTCCAACCTGCAATGATAACAAACTTTCTTCTATGGAGGATGCATCTTCTTCAAGATGTTGTAACTCTGATACAACCTTTAGCTTTCACGAACAAGGAGCTTCAGATGTTGAGGATCAGTCGTTCCTGTATTCGCGACTAGAAATTGTAAATAGAAATTACTGTAGGGGTGTCCGCTTCATTTTTAAAGGGTAAGCTTATTGCTCTAATGCTTTCTTTCAAGTTTCAAGCCACTGCATGAATACTATGACTATTCTTTAATTTCAGAAATCAGAACCAATATCTGAGATAAAATTAATACTGAATCTACCCATATTGTAATTCTTTTATGTTTTCCTGTTTGTTTATATCATTAATAGTCGATTGAACTGCAGTTGGTCGCTACGGTTTGTAGGTTGGTGCTCCCTATATTATGTTTTGAATTTGCTTGGAGATCAGCATTGGCAACTTGGAGATATTCTTGTTATCATATGAGATGTATTCAAGCTCGCACACAGAGGTAGAAAAGATAATACTTTTATTTTCGAACTGTCTTTTCACAGAAGCAGAGAAGCATTTTTTAGTTGCTTCAGTAATATTTGACTTTTCTGTGTTCTTAACCTTCGTCTGCAATTTTTAGTGTTGTATCTCGAGTTTTGAGAACTTTGCATGGTTCTTCTGATGACATTGGGTGGTTACAATGTGCTCCTGGAATGGCCCCTGTGGAGGATGGTTCAGCTAGATTCCTGGAGCTGCTACAAGAAATTAGGTAAGTGATGCCCATTGATTATGCAATTCAAAACAATTTAATCATGATGCACAAATACATTTGATTCTGTTCCCTTAAAATCTCAATGAATTTTCACCAAAGGCTGATTACCGAAACAACCTTTTTCCTTTTTCTACATTACTCATAAAGCTAGTGCTGAAAGTTAATTGTTCAAATGCCGCCAAGTTCCCTGGCTATAATTATTCGCTTTTCTCCCAGATGCATTGTGTTTCTGATCAGAGGCATTGGAGCCCTATCAATTGGTTTGCCACTTAAAAGTAAAAACTGTATCAGTATAGTAGTCATGATAAACCAACTTTCTTGAGGAGTTGATCATGTATAGATTTTTTCAGTACTAGTAGTTTATTTTCTAAGGTTTTGGGTGCCAGATTGCTGCTTCGCATACTTTGAAATGCGAAATTCATTGTTGATGAAAAAATGTTGAACATCTGTACCAAAAACCAAATTAGCGCAGAAACTATGACCATTACCAAACTTTTTGGAGTATAAGTACAACATGGCAGGAAATGAACCTTTGTCCCACAAATAGAAGATCTAGGTCACAAAACCAGGAGAAAGAAAAAGGAAAAACAGTACATGATATAGAAAGAAACATTATGGTCTCAACAGATAGGGAGAAGGAAAAAGAGAAACAGAATATCTAGTTAGAAACAAATTCAAGATTCTAACTTAAATTTTTTATTAGATATACTGAATAGAAGTTTAAGCATTTAGTGGTTTCAAAGACAAGCTGAAGAAGCTCCGGGTTCAAATGTCATCAATTATGAGAAAGAAGTAATGTGTTGGGTTTTACCAAAAGAGTGTCGCGTGCATGTGAAAGGCAATCTTAGACTCCTCCCTAGAAACTAAGCTTTTACATTGTCTTTGGGTTGATAAATTTAGAGTTTAGGGATTTCAAATACATAATATCAAATTGTCTGATCTTGCTTGGATAACTCAATATGAGAAAGGATTTCAAATCCATCAATGTCTATTTTAAACTATTTTTTGTGGCATTATGACGGATTTCACATTTCTTGAATACAGATTCATAATCCTTTATCCATATTCATTCATTAAATCGAGATCCGTCTATCCAAATAAGGCCTTAATCAATTCACCAGTCAATGGTTCTTATTCAATTTTGAAGGTTTTCCTTGTACAGTGTTCCACATAGAAGTTAAGCGAGGATTATAATGCTACATGATTACTGAAAATTTATACATTAGATAGAAAAACATGGGCCATAAGGTTCATTCCTATTTGAAGTGAAGCAGCTTTCAAGTCTATGGTAGATTGCAGCCATAGATTCCTTTCAGAAGAATGAACAGGAGAAATGGACTTAGGGAGGACTCCTCTCTAAAATTCAGCTTGAACTGTTTTTAAATCTGGTAGAATGTAGACAGAGATTCTGATTTTATTCTTTGAAGAATGGATGGAAAGAATGGAGTCACAGAGGTCTGGAAAAGACAATCTTTAAAGATAACAGGAAACGACATGATTTGTTGTAAAACTCAATGAGATGCTTTAGGTTGTCCATAGTTATTAAAGGCACATGGTGTCCCATTGCACAAAGGTGCTTTGGAGCCATGGCCCACGGCTGTGCGACGCGTGCCTTTTGGAAGCACAGAGCAGATTTGTAGAAATAATTTATATATTTATACCATCAGTATCTTTTACCAAAATCTGTAGAAATAATTAGGAAAAACAATTAAAAAACTTAGGTCTCTTTCTGTGCATAGAATCCTATTTTGTTTTTCCAATCTATACTTGGTTTATGAAATTTTTTTGTGATTGTCATTCTCAAGTATGCATAACCATAATCAGAACTCATGTAGTTCTATGTGTTTCTTTCAGGAATGGGCTGCACAAACTCCCTGATTCATTTGTTTACCTGCTGATTCCAGGTTTAACAAGCTCCATTGTCTTGCATTCCCAGTTTACTTAAATGTCATGACTTTAGATGTTGTCTTCTGATGCATTATCCTCCTAATCCAATTGATTAGGACTTTTTAGCAACCATGGCCCCTTGTACTTCGTGAGCACCAAGAGGTTTTTCTCAAAGATGGGTCTAGCCTGCCATATTGCTAAAATTCACAGTGAGGTACTTTAAACTTCTTTATTTATCTTAATCTGTGAACTGAACTCTCCCCAATTGTTGATGTTATTAGCTTCTACCCTCACTTTTTCACGAAGTAAATGATAAATTTCTTGTAATTCTTTTGATACCTTCTGAAGGCATCAGTTGAACACAATGCTTGGGAACTAAAGCAATATATAGAGGAGCTATACTGGGGGTCTGGCAAGCGTGTGATGTTGCTAGGTCACAGCAAGGGTGGAGTTGATGCTGCTGCTGCTTTGTCAATTTATTCACAGGAGTTGAGAGATAAAGTTGCAGGATTGGCACTAGTGCAGAGTCCTTATGGTGGCACACCTATAGCATCTGATATTCTTCGTGAAGGCCAGGTCGCTGACAAGGAAACCCGGAGAATTATGGAGTTTTTGATATGCAAACTGATCAAGGTAACATTCTGTGTTGCTCAAATTATCATTGATGTGTTGGAGTAAATTATGCAATGTCATCTGGGGACCACTGTAGGATCTTGCCTTGCCTGTTACATAGGCAAGGCGTATATATGTGGGGATTCACTAACTTATTAATGGTGTAGTTGAATGGTAGTCCTTGAATTTGCTATGTGACAGTACCAACAACTCAAAATACTCTCAGAGCAGAAGAAGTTAGATCATTTTTTATATAGAAACAAGATTACCAAATGTATTTTCAGTAAGTAATTATCACATTCCAAATTATGTTTGCTGACCTAAGAAACCCAAGTTAAAGTAATCGTATTTTTTTCTTAAAAGCCTTGAAAATGATCTCATGAGATTATTAGTAACTGGAAAAACTAACCTTGAGGAAGTAGAAATTCTGACAATTATAGAAGGCCTGGTAACTTTTTACATATTTGAGGGAGAAAAAATGTCATAACTTAAAAATTTATTAAATGAAAAGTTATAGGAATCTACACTGCTCCAAATCCACTCATCTCTATAAATTCATTTTTTATTTCAGAAACTGAAATCTTGTTCTCCTGGTCCATATTCTTATCAATCTACGACAAAAAGAAAAAGAAAAATGAAGAATGCATGAAAATTACCAGATTATAAAAATTGTGGTCAGTCCTGAAATTTGATAAGTGTGTCGATCTTAAAGTAAGCTTCAGTAATTTTTGCTGCAGCTTCTTGTATATTAGAGGCGCAAATATAAAATGTTATATGAAGTTTGAATATAAAATAGACACTATCTTCGTACTTGTTTGATGCATCCGAAATTCAGGTTCTACTTCTAAAACATGCATTTCACATTTTAAAAAGGCATATCTAAAATCTGCAATCCGTATTCCCAAATTTAATTAAATGGGATTTTGTTATTTATATGAATCCCATAAGGGAGACGAGGAAATGGAAAACTTTCCAAATTTGGACATTTTTTAGTTTTTCTTGCATAAAATTGTAATATTTAGTTATGATGTTGGTTCAGTGATGGTTTCCTTTGTACAATTGGATACCACCTTTTCTAATTTATCGAGTACTGTTGAGGAAAAATAGTTGTTATCTGAATATTATGATATAAACTCCTTAGGTCTTTCTTATAGATCAGAGTCTTCATTTTGATAATCATTCATCTGAATACAACATTGCATTGCAGTAATGAATTTGTTAATTAATGTATATGATTTATATCTCATAAAAATTAAATTAGCTAAAGATTTTAGTGCAAAGAATGCATCGAATTATTTGATTAGTTTGAATTATTTGCATGTTGTGCTTATTTTTAGGGCTAATACACCTTCCCTTAAGATTTGGTCTAGTTATACGTAAATTCTCTTGAGTTTTAGGAATTAGATCTAGTACTTTTATCATTTTTTGTTATCTACCAAATAGACCCAACCTTTAACAGTATCACCGACGTTCGCTAACATCAACATAAAAATTGAATGAAAATCCAATTTCACCTTTGGTTGACTAAGTTAAGTGATTGAAATTAATCCCTTCTGTAAAGTTTGATTTAAATGCAAATACACCCCCTTAAAATTTTTAAATCACATATACCTTCACTAATATTTATTATCATCCGACATATAATTTTAACATTTTATGATACCATCCAATATCATTATTTTAATAAAATAATAAATTTCAATCTAATTGCTAGTCTACACTTATAAAAGTGTCTCTAAAATTTGACTCTATTCATACAGTTTCTTTTGAAATTTATCTAAGGCTTATTTACATTTTGTCACTCGAACTTTGACCGTTTTTACACTTTGACATCTAAACTTTTTCTTTGTGTCAATTTACCATCTTAACTTTACTAAATTTTGTACTTTGTCATTTATAACTATTTTTCAACCAAGTTTTTGATCGAAAAACATCACATGCAATGCATATGTGATATTTAAGGATTATGTGATGTGATATTTTTCACATATATACAATATGTGATGTTTTTCTGACAGAAAAATCAACAAAAAAAAAAAAGGATCATGTATGCAAAGTGCAAATTTTACAAAGTTGTGATGATAAGTTGACACAAAAAATAAATTCTATGGCAGAGTGTAAAAACGCGTATAGTTCGGATGGCAAAATGTAATTTACCCTTTATCTAATTTATACTAAAAATTTAATTTTTTTAACTTGTGATAAAGTTTTAAAACCATATCCCATAAATTAATAAGTATATTCTGAATTACTTAAATCCTCTTTTTTAATTTTTAGTAATCCAATTGTATGTATCGCTTTTTAAGTTTGACATCATTTTGTCTTGTTTTTTGAAAAATTAATGAATTTGTTACGTGGTTATGATAATTATGTGAAACAATCAATTAGTTTTGTTTAAAAAATCCACTTTGGAAGTTAACTGAACTTTCTTGCTTTTGACAATAAAAACATAATGTAGGTGAGTGAAAATTTAGAAAGAGAAAAGATAATGGCATAAATTGATATTTAAATATAAGTATGGTATTATGAACTCAAATTTGAATTCGGAAATTTAGCTTTGTCCATGGTCAAAAGTTCTTTAAATATTTAAAATTTTTAATTATTTTACGAGAAGAAATACATTGTAGGGCTCTAGTTATAAAATAAAAGGACTTTGAAGAGGGGCAATTGTAATATTCAAACTTTTGTAGACTTAATTGTACAATTGCATGGACATCAATGTAATTTTATATAGAACTGATTTTCTTATAAATTCTATTATTCTATAATTTCTTTAATACATAGAATTTTTTATTGGGTTTTCTTTTATAATTTAAAATTTTCACATTCAGTCAGCCAAACTATTTGCAGTGAATTATCACTTCTTTTTTCACTTTGCATTAAGTCATACATTTAGAAGTCATCTTTCTGCAAATATGTAAATCATCTTGTTTTTTTCCTATACAAATGTCATTTAATGATAATAACTATAGGATTCAATCTTTAAAAGTTATTTTACTCTTTATATTTTTAGAGGTTCCTATTTCCTTAAAGCTAGATTTTCTCTTATTTTAGTTCCCAGGAGAATTTTTCCATAAAATGGTAACAATGAATGAGGTATTTTTGTTGATTTTTGGTGTGATTTATAAATGTTCAGTTTGTGTTGTGATTGAGAAGATTAGCATACCAAAGCAGGCTCTTGCCGTTAAACTGATAAGTGAGATTGGAGTATCAAAGCTCCATCTGTAAGTGGAGGGTGATGTGATCTAGTTATGCCTTATTCATCCGCTGGTGGACTACTCTCTAATTGGAGAGCACTGAGATCTTAATTTTCTCCTTAACCTTTGAAGATAGACATGTTTGCATCCTTGCGATGCATGAGAAATGCTTTAGTGATGCTGAGAAACTGTTGAGAGTTTTCAAATCTCAGAAATAACCTTGCAACTGGATCTGCTTCTCGGTTCTCTTGAAAAGATGGCTCCCGATATTTGTTCAGTAAATATATATACATATACATATACATATATATATATATATTTGCTTTACATTTGGTTTAAGTGATGGTTTTCTATCTCACATTTTATATTCACTTTGTTTGGAGTTGTTTTACATAGGTTTTGAAAGGTTTGAGAAAATGAATTTGGGTTTTGGAAATTTTAAAGTGTGTATCATCATTTATTTTTGGAGATTTAAAAAATTGTTGAAAATGCATCATATGTTTGGTATTGTTATCAAAGGGGACAAAAAGTTATTGTAGATGCCAAATAATTTGATAATGGTTGAAAATTATTCAGAGTAGATTAAAAATGTGTTTAATACTGTTTTTTAAGGAAATAAAAATTACTGTAGATGATTTGTGAATAATATATTTGAAGGGATTGTCGCTTCAACTCTGATTTGGCAGAAGTGCTTTGTAATATTCTTGCAATCAAGTTATCTACTGAGTGAATAACAGTAATTCTCTTGTGAAGGGTGATATAAGGGCGCTGGAGGACCTTACCTACGAGAAACGGAAGGAGTTCATCCGCAACCACAAACTTCCTGATAATATTCCACTCATCTCCTTCCATTCTGAAGCAAGTGTGGCCCCAGGTGTCATTGCAACAATGTCGCACATCGCACACGCAGAACTTCCCTGGCTTCCTCCATTTTTCAGTGAGGAAGCGGAAGATGCTGTCCTCGCAGCGCGAAAGGTGCCTGTTATATTTCCTGTTTCTGCTGCCATGGCTCTCTCTGCACTCCACCTGCAACTACGGTATGGTGAGAAGAGCGATGGCCTTGTGACATGTCGCGATGCTGAAGTTCCAGGTTCCGTTGTCGTCAAGCCTGACAAGAAACTCGACCATTCCTGGATGGTATACTCTTCTTGGAAGAAAGATCCCACTGAGCCTGATGCCTGTGAAATGTGTGAAGCCTTGTTGACCATGCTCGTCGAACTTGGAGAAAAAAGGTCGAAATTGGCATGAAGAAGTGTGGATGGTTTTTGGTAACGATGTTGCTGTCGTGCAAATTGCGAAAGGAACTGCAGTATGAGTATGTTGCTTCATGCTCGGGAATATGCAACCGTAGTATTATTTTTGTGTTAAAAGTCAATGTCATTGAATCTCAAAGTGAAAATGAGACCGTCGTCGTCCAAACTATTGTTAGGTGATGGAAATCTCTTGTCCTTAGGTTACTGGTTATGATCTTCGTTGCCATGTATCAAGACTTGTGTCCAAACTATTATTAGGTGATGGAAATCTGTTATCCTTAGGTTACTGGTTATGATCTTGGGCGCCATGTGGGCACGGTATCAAGACTTTCCCTTGGGAGAACTTACTTATGACTAATGTGCATTGGCTACTCAGTAGTGTTTGTGCCCTCCCTTAACAACCCTTTAAAATGAACCTAAACCAAATAGAAATTAATCTTAAAGCATTTTCAAAATTAATTGAATATGATACTTTAATGGCTCAAATACATGAATTATTGAAAAAATTAGATTATACAAATCTATATTTAAATATTATAGGAGAGCACTTTATAAAATTATAATAAAATTAGTAAAGTTGTTGATTGGCAACAAGAAGCCAATTCAAATAAAACACCAATTGATGGGACAAATAAAGAAACCATAGCTAGATCATCAATTCAACCATCTCCAGATATTGTGGGTTTAAATTTCAAGCCATTATTAGGAGAATTAGAAAAATTAATTGATCAAAAATTTAAAAATCTAAAATTGAGTATGTTAAATGATTATATAAATACCAAAATTTCAAAGAAAAATTCTCAAAAAAAATAAACAAACTAGAAAAATTTGCTACAAATCCAATGCATGTTGGTTTGGGTCTAGGCGGCTAGTGGGAGGAAGCGAGGATGAGTCCTGCATGGGGTTTAAGGCATACTTGTCAGATGCCGCCGGCCACCACATACCTCAGACCATCGACATCCACTACCGCCCTACCACCAAACTCTACGTTCCAACACAACTTGATGAAACCAAACTTGTGTTGGCGTGATCTTCAACAGATTGGCATCCCGCTAATGTTCCCCGCCATGCGCACGCCCACCCTTGGCCTCTGATTCCAAACACAGGATTCGATGCAGTAGCCAACTAAGAATGCTACAGACCATGAGCCCTCCGACTACCATCGGCCCCAGTCATTAGATTGGGAATCTCAGGATCTTTTATTTCTTATGATTGTAAGTAATACAATGTATCCAACTTAGTTTTAATTAATTATATATAATTTATTTTGATCGTAAATTAGTGTTAAACTTAGTAGAATATTAAAAGAAATATTTAAAATAAAAAACAAATAAAAATATATTAAAATTTAGGGATGACATTTGCGACATCATCTGTTCCAAGTGCTCACAATGGATCAAAATTTTTCGGATGGATTTTCGATCACAAAATTGTTTGAAAAATTTAAAAATTGTCTTCGGGACGAATTCTGGACTCAAATCGTCCCAAAAAGAATAAAAGTCAATTCGTCTAAAAGGCGGCTTAAATGTCATCCCAAATTGTAATAGTAGGACTAAAACAGACCATCCCAACATCATACGTACATCCATCTGAAATCGAGAGTTTATTTTTTCTTTCACTGAACGGAGTTTCTGACTCATGTTAGCTTCCAAATATTCATATGGATGTCATCCTCCGTCTTAATTCCATCCAAAAATAATTTTCAACTCGGCTTTTTATATAGCTTTTATTATGTTACAAAATTGTTTGTAATGTCGTCCAAAATTTAAAAAGGAACGACTGGTCATCTCTAATTTCGTCATAAAATCTGTCACTAATAGGCCATTTTTTATAGTGAAGGTTGGTTCGCCTCGAACTTGGGGCGTGATTAAGAGGTACACACGAGTCGAGTTTGACTAAAATTTCAAGCTCAAGCTTGACGAGCTTGCTACAAATGGGCTTGAGTCCGACCAACCAGACACCGAGCTCATGCTCGAGCTCTCTGCTCAACTTTGTTTTTTTCTTTTTCAATAAAAATATATAACTTTAAATATTAATTATAAAAAATGTTAAACAGCATATGCTACAATAATTTGATATCATTTTATGAATATATGATTTTATAATATTTTTAAGGTTAGTTATATTTAGATTCTCTTTGAAAAAGAGAATTACACTTTCCCCAAAAATTACACTTAAACTCTCTCAGAAAATTCTCCGTTTATACTTGACCTCCTCATTAGGGTTTGGACTGAAAGTATATATTGACGTAAGCAAAAAAAACTACATAAATTTTTAATTTTGCTCCTCATTTAATAGTTCCATCTATATTTTCATACTTATTAAAGAATAAAGATAATATATATATATATATATATAATATACATATAGAGTAAGATTAACATCATTACAATTTTTTTCCTTATAAGTATAAATTATTACATTGGAGAGTAAAATGAGGGTTAAAATTAAAAACTTATGTAAATGGTTTTGCTAACATTGATATTCTTTTGTCCAGATCCTAATAAAAGAGGGTCAGATATAATCAATGAATTTTCGAAAGGGGGAATAGTGTACTTTTGGAAACACATAATTAGTAAAAATACAGAAAACATACATCAATTATTAGAATACTTGCACATAATTTTATATACTCATATATTTACCAAATCAAAAGTATATTAATAAATTCTTTAAAGAATTCAACAATACTTATACTGTACTATTTTGAAAATATATTTGTCCAAATAATTTTTTTTAATTGAATTTAATAAATTAGATAAACATAAGCTATTCTCAAACTAAGATGCTGAAAAGTACTGTACCAAAACCAATTTCTTACAATTCTACAGTCAAGTAGTAAACATAATTTATTGCACTTGATTCACTATAAATTAATTATCCAAAAAAAAAAAAAGATTCACTAGAAATTAAATACCCAAATCGTTAGACAATTGGATGGACAGTGTGTTGCAGTAATCGTATATATAATGTGCCTCTGAATCTTGCTCCAATTTATTGCATCAGCTGAGAAAGAGTACGTCGGATTAGTTTGTGGTGGCAAAGAGTACTGTACTTAGCCAAAAGAGGAAGAGTACCTTGAGTTTGAGTTACTCGTGTCATGCCTGCACTCTGCTGTAACTTTTAAGCAGGATATTCATTTATATACAGCACGTGACTACTTCTGTACAACACTGTTTATACCATTATCGTTTCATCTTCCTGCCCTTCCATTTCTCAGGCATTTTGTTTTGCAATTGAACTACTTATCTTTCTAATTTTAAGAATTATTATTTACGTTCCTATGTTAGCTTGAGACTCTTTCATAGTGTGATTGTGAATGTTGTGGGTGCTTCGTGTCAAAATTATCATGAGAAGAATGTAGAGAAATTAGAAAATTGTGAGATTTTTCCAGAAAAAAGCAAATGTCAGTAAACGATTCTTGCCAAACTACGTGATACACATTAGGGTTCTCATCATCTATATATTAGAACATATATCTGATGATGGAAATATTACGGAACAAACAAGAACGACATCGGGCTTGATTGAGAAGATAGAAAATTATGAGTTTGTTTTTATCTTGCATTTGATGATAAGAGTATTGGGCATAAAAATAAAATTATCTAAATCCTTACAATGGAAAGATCAAAATATTATTAATGCAATGGCCCGGGTTGATTGTCCCTATCAAAGATCGTCTATAATACTTGAGAAATAATAGATGAGATTCATTATTAAAAGAAGTTCACAAGTTTAATTAGTAGTAAAAAGTCCATTCAAGTTCAAAGTTGGAGGATACTGTACTTATTTAGCAATGAATATCATCAAACCAAACTGCGTAATAAGATAGGTGATGAATGGATGAAGGACTTATGATTTGAGGGGGAGAATTTTGTTGATATTAATAATGAAGTTATTTTATAAGATTTTTAGATATTCCCTGTTGGATAGTAGTCTTTAGTCAGGAGCAGATCCACGTCTAACAGCGTCTGCGGATCAAGCAGCTTTTTCGGATGGTCTAGGCTCAAAACCAAGTAACTAATCTGGAAACGGATGTAAAGTCCAGAGAGAGATTGGAAATCTTCGATTCATGGACATTGAACAGCAAACTGAGAACAGAGCTCCCGGCCGGCTATTCCGGCTAACAGATCAAGAACTGAAACTTTAAAAGTTTACTAATTCTTCCCAAAGGTAGAATGTGTTGACTCGTAAATTTTAATTCACCCCTCATTGTCGGAGTAATAGGTATAAGAATTAGTAGTATTTATATCGTTATATGTAACTTGGCATGATGAATTATAGCAATTTAATTTTTTTGTGAAATCTGCAATAATTATTAAATTTTGATAGGACTAACTCAAATTTCTGGCTTCGCCAGTGCCATGATATATTCCTTTGGATTTTTGGGTGAAGAATAAATATATTCACTTTAAAACATTGAGAAAATCTTTTGTCCTATTTAAAGTCTGTAGTCCATGCGGTTTATACTAACATCAGCTTCTAACATCCACAATTTATATTGAAAAAACTTTGTCTGAGTAATGACTTCAATGGGAACATGTAAGACAAGATCGCATGTGATTTGTTATTTTTTTTTAATTATACATTAATCATACGGTAAGTATATTAAATTTGTTATATAATCAGTTTAAATTCGACCCTCCAACTAGAATTTCCTGTAAAATAAGAGGGTAAGTCACTACAAAAAATACAATAATTAACCATGGCTAATTGCCATGGTTAAATATAAAATAACTGTAGCAAATAGTCATTGACCACGGTTATGCAACGATTATTGGCCGTGGTATTTGCGAGGGTGGATAAAATGTTTGCTACGGCTAAAAGTTATAGCAAATATTTTTACCATGGCTCTTAGCCATGACAAATAACATTTTCTTGGTGAAAAATCTATATTTTTGTATTGATTTTATTTAGTTGTGGCCAATAAAAATTATTTGTCACAATTTTTTGTCCATAACTATTAAAATTATAGCTAAAAATTATTCTTTTTCTAGTGTGTAAAAGAAAATACATTTGATTGAAATATCAGACAATTTTCTCCCACATTGTTCTTAGTTCATGCATCTCAAGCTTGGGTTCTCATTCTAGAAATTCTGCCCGAAAAAAAGAGAAGAATCGAACCTCTAAGAAGAAAAGTCGGGGACAGAAGAAGAAGGATCGTAAAGAGGACAGCTCTTCCACGAATCCAAAAGTAGAGTTCCGAGATGAGAAGCCCCCATTCGAGAGGGGTATCTCTCGTACACTTCCCTAAACACGCCCATTACACACGCATTGATCGCAGTAGAAGGCAAAGGAATAATAGCTTGACCACAAACAGCAAAAGACAGCCCCACCCGACTTCGATCAAATAAATACTATTGTTTCCATAATGAATATGGTCATTCGATGGACATCCATCACTTATTTAACAGTGAGACCTAAAAAAGTAAGATAAAATATAAGATATTATCCTTAAAGTAAAATTCTCATAATTATTGAGACAAAAAATAAATAGAACCTAATTATGAACCAAAAATGAAAATTTTCCTTTCATTTCAGTAACAAATCAACAAAGTACACCAAAAGTTTATCTAATTAACAATCAAACAACATCGAAAGACAACAACTACCAATCCTTAAAAATAAGTGATAAATTCCACACAACAATAACTAACCTTAGTCCAAAATTCTTTTCAGCAACATACCCCTCTAATCCCAATTGCTTTCAAATGCTCTGTTAAAATCGCACCAGAACAGTCACAATCTCTCACTGACTTTGATTCCAAATACTTGAAAAACTAGTTTGGAATTTCACCGAATATTGAAAACTTGACATTGAAAGAGTTTCACCGAATTTCTTTTGTTTGTTTAGGAGATTTGGCATTATATGAATATCCCTCCTTCACTACCAAAGATACAAAATTGAACTATTGCTAATTATCATGATTAATAATAAAATAGTCATAGCAAATAGTCATTAACCACGATTATGATGGCCGTGGTATCTACGAGGGTGGTTAAAATTCTCGTCATGGCTTGATATTTTTATGTGGAAAATAATTTTTTTTTTTTTTTGTGGAAACCTATATTTTTGCATCGATTTTATTTACCATAGTCAATAAAAAGTATTTACCATGATTTTTAGACCATAACTATTATTGTAGCCAATAGTCTTTTTTTCTAGTGATTGTTTGAAAAATTACAAATACCCCCTAATGTTTGATGAAATTATATAATCTTTGAATAGAGTTATGAAATTATAAAACTTTGCCCTTACTGCATAATTCTATTTTTTTTCATTAAAATTTGTGAAAAAATCAGATGGGGTGGACGGAATAATTTTAAAAATTATAAAAAAAAAAAATTATCCACTTAGTCCATAAAAAAATAATTAAAATTTAATTCTTAATCCATAAGACATTTCGATCAATTCACCACAAAAAATGGAAGAAACCTAACGAATTGGGCTAATTGTTAAATGGTCGTTAAAATCAGGAGGTTCTTGATAATATTTCAGACAATGAAGAGTATTCATAATTATATCAAATCTCAAGAGAGGTCATCGTAATATACACTTAATTTTCTAGTGAAATTTGGCTTTGTACTCCCACTTTTCTTGATTGTTCATACAAAAAAAGTAGAACACTACTTAATGTAAGTAAAATTTTATCGTAATCCAATTATATATCAAAGATAAAGTGACTAGAGAAATAAAGTGCACTGTCCAATATTGCTTCAATTTGTATATGTGGCCAAACAATTAAATGGTAAAAATTATTTTAGGATGAATTTCATTCCACCTGGATGATTTTTCCTAGACTTATGATCAACAAGTGATTGAGAAAGAAGAAAAAAATTGTCGAATGATATAATAGAGTTTCCGCCATCAACAAGAATAGAAAGAAAACTATACGATTCTGACAGTTCTATCAAATTACCGAATTGTCCATGCATGGACAGAAACGACAACCATATGAAGATAATTAATTAGAGGATAAAGTATTTTAGTATAAGCTATCATAAATACATTATTTCAATGTGTAAATACCCAATAGCATTAGTGCAAGGGGTCAACATGTTGCAGAATGAAGAAGAAATCATGTTTATGTTCTTGCTAATTTAATTTGTTGTCTTATTGTACTAAATTTCATAGTTCAAAAATGCACTAATGTATTTGCAGTTGGTGTTGATACATTAAGACAAAAGTTGGCTGGAATCTGCCATTTGCCGGCAAACACCATTCGTCACCCAAATAAATTGAGAATTCTAGTAAAAAAATGGATTCCATCAGGACCAAAAATTCCACTATCTCATACTTATAAGATTAAAATTGTAATTGTTTTCGAAATGATAAAACTAAAGTTTGGTCAGAAAAGCCACATTTTGGTTTGAGTCCTCAATTTATTTGGGTCATGCATATGGTAATTTGCTGTAAAATTGGCATCTCAATTATTTTTTGTTTTTAATATGCAAAATTTGTTTAAGTGCATGCATATGATCTAATTATAAAAATAAATTCCAATATATAAGATAAAAATACTGCTATCTATACTTTATAATATCAAAATTACAATTTTTTTCTAAAATAGTACTATAATTGGTGTATCATTCAATTGTAGGTATATCTTAGATTCACCAAACATCATGAAATGAACGAACTCACCACAAAATTGGAGTACAAGCAACTATATTGTAATATTGTGAATGAGTAAATTATTTTTTTATAAAAATAATAGTAATTTATTTTTCTATATTTTCTAATATACAGCAATTTACCTTCCTATATTTTTTAAAAATAAAGCAATTTACCTCCTTAGATAGGAAGGTAAATTGCTTCATTTTAATAAGCACATAGGGGTAAATTGCTATTTTTTAGATAATTACACTCCCATCTCCTGAGGTTTGGTGTAATTACAGGTAGGGCTCATGTGGTTTCGAAAATTACATCTAACACCCCTAAAGTTTGCTTCCATATGTCAAATAAGTCCCTCGTTAGTTAAAATTTACTAAAATTGCTGATATTAATTAAAAAAAAGTTAGAAAAAAAAATCTATATTAACACCTGATTGACTTATTACATGT
The DNA here is from genome assembly GCF_026168435.1 of Sesamum indicum. NCBI lineage: Eukaryota > Viridiplantae > Streptophyta > Magnoliopsida > Lamiales > Pedaliaceae > Sesamum > Sesamum indicum. Next base: position 15,389,838 of record NC_142661.1, read on the forward strand.
CAAATAAATCTTTTATGATCAAACTATTCTCATACTTGCATCTTCCGGCATTAATCCATTTGAAGAGATATATCTTCATCTTTATAAGAGTAGTTTAGTCCGAAAAAATATTTGACCTGTAATAAGTCAGTAATCAGTCAATCGAGAATAAATATCAATATTTTTTATTTAATTTTTTTTGTTAATATCAACAATTCAGTGGATTTTAACCAACGAATACACTTATTTATTAAATGAAAGTAAGCTTCAAGAGTATTAAGTGTAATTTTTCAAACTACAGGGGGTCTATATGTAATTACACAAAACTTCGAAAAAAGAAAGTGTAATTATCTCTTTTTTTTAAGGAAATAATTTGTTATTTATAATATTAAATGTCTAAATTGTTATTGACCCCAAATATGGATATACATATAAAAACGAAATCTGTCCTACATCTAACAAAATATATATGTATATATATTACTGTGAGTATATATATATAAACCCCCCCCCCCCCCCATCGACATATAAAATCTCTGCAAGTGAAGTGTTGTAATTTACAGAAGGCGACAAACGGGTTGAAATTTTTTTTTACAAAAGCGGCCGTACACGAAAACGAGTTGAATCCGAATTTGGGACCCTTAAATATACGGATGTTGGGTGGCATTAGCTGGAGCTTTGATGACTTCAATTCCACTGTTTCTAAGGTACAAACCCTACTACCCTCACTCCAATCTCTGTGACTGAAATGGCTCTAGTACACTCCCCCATTAATGCACCTTCACAATCAATATGCTTGTCTAGCTACCTACATATATATTATTATTCCAGATATTTATATAGAATTTGATTGATGTAACGAATCGAATCGGCCGTACTAGCTAAGCTAGTGTGGAAATGTATTGGGTTCGTAGGTGTTAAGTCTCGAGTTTGAGCTCGAGTTCTTTCTTTCTTTTTTTTCGGCATATGGTATTTGTTTAATTGCGAATGAAAGCGTTTATTTAAGTTTTTGTTTGGATTAATATGCTGGGAGATTGACGTTTTTCGTGTGCATCTCAACATTTTTTATGCTGCTTTCCTCAATTGTCCTCGTATGATGTTGTCCGTCTGTCCATATATGACCACATTGTCATTTCAGAAGTAAAGAGATTGATGGAGGGCAAAAATGCAATTTCACGCGGGCTTCCTGTTGCATCGTTAATTCAGACCACACGTTTGACGGGCTTTACTGAAATTTTCATTATTGTTTTTGTTAATTGTTTTTACATGATCTTCTCTACAAATTTCAATATGACCAAACTGTCGTAACATAAGTAATTAAAGAGATCGAACACATAATTTATGTATCGAATCCGAAGCTTAAACTTTTCTCTTCGAACTCTTCTATTTATTTCCAAAATGAGGGGTCTATATAGGCTTCTATTTGAGCAAATAGATGTCAGATATTGATTAAATTGACGTATTAGTAAGTACATACTTTCTGTTGCACCATTGATTCCCACCACATGCTTGAAGGACTTCACTGCAATTTTGGTGCTGCTTTCTTCGATTGTCCTTTCATACCCTCGTCCCTTGATCTAAAAATGATCAATTGTTGCGTTAAAACTAAAAAATTCAAAGAAGGGGCAAAAATGAAATTTCACACGAGCATAATTATTTATGTGGAACCCCTAAGAACTACATAATATCTAGATTGTTCCTCACTTATAAAGTTTCACTTTGAGCACTCGCTTCTATGTACAAGGTTATGTTATTTTATGACTTGTGTAAGTACTTAGATTCTTAAATTTATTATAAATATGTAAGAAGTCATATGTGTGTGAAAGTTACCTGTATGGGTCAATGCGTGATCGGCGTAGGTTGGCAACTACATTTGAAAGGGTTGCACACACCCCGAGTGCTCGAGACTACATTGTTTTATGTGGTAATTAAAGGAGATCTGAATTCACACCCTTTCTTTTTGTAATTAAAAAAAAAAAATTATATTATTCTTCGATGAAGTTGGGCATAATTACACGTAAATTCTATGTGATTTGAAAAATTAAATTTAGAGCTCTTGAGATTTTTTCTTTTGTTTAACAAATAAGTTCATTTATTAGTCATAATTCATCTAATTTGCTGATGTTAAAAATATAGGAAAAAAAAATTATTTTTACCCCAAATTGACTTATTATTGATTTATTGTAGGTCAAATAAATCTTATGACTTAGGACATATGTCTTCACGCATTAATGGCGTATGAGGAGGTATATCGTCAACGTTATAAGGGTAGTTTAGTCCGAAAAAAATCGTTTAACCTACAATAAGTCAATTGATGATAAATATCAATTTTCATTCAATATTTTTTGTTAATACAAGAAAATTCAGTAAATTTTGATTAACAAAAGGACTTATGTATTAAACGAAAATGCATCTCAGGGATGCTATGTGTAATTTTCTAAACTACATGAAGTCTATGTGCAATTACACAAATCTCAAGAAACGAATGTGTAATTATCCAAAAAAAAGAATTTTAAAGAATTTCATAAAACAATAATACAAATTGGGAATGTCTAAAAATTAAAAAAAAAAAGAAAAACGGAAGTCGAACTATTTCAAAAACCAACTTTAATACTTATAAAATTACTCCAACAAGCTGCAGAAATCGATAGTTAGGGAGCTGCTTATAATTTTTAATCAAACACTGCTTAATTAAATAATTCAAAAAGCAAAAATTATAAACTATAAATACTCTTTTTTAATTATTTTTAAGATAAAGTAATAAAATACTTATTTTAAATGATGAGAAAGGCTAGTTTTAATGATGAGCAGTGGTTGGATGATCATTTCCTAAGCCCTAAATGGGAACCCATCCATTTTTGGTATGTGTTATTTTTGTCCCTCTCCTACGATTCATCGCAGCTAATTTAATTAATACAATTTTACTTTATTTTATTTAAGAACTCCAGGGAGAGAATATGCAGCTTCTTAGAAACAAACCCAATAATTTAAATTAAAATTAATTATTTGACATGCATTGATTAAATCAAAGAAAATATTATCTTGGGATTGGACCATTGATGAAGGTCAGCATTTACTACTCTCTCTCTCTTTTTTTTTTAATATTTAATATATATATATATATATATATATATATTTATTTATTTATTATGTGTGTGTGTGTGTGTGTGGATGGGACCATCTGTATTAAAGTCTGATCATGTTTATAGTTCATATGGAACATGATGATAACGCAGTTGAAGCCCTTCTTTCGATGCTCTCTCTCTCTCTCTCTCTGATTGTATTTGAAGATTCTTTCCATTTTGACAATGGTACAATTTAATTGTAATAAATTAATAGCTTCAATCGGGTTGTATTTAATGTTATTATGTTAGCATCTGCAGTTCTCATTCGACAATTTAAATGAAAAATGATGCATACATTATAAAACGTAAGATGGATTATTTTCTCGAGTCTGGTTACAATTTAAAAATTATGACAAATTAATATTATTTAATTATATTATATTGGAATCTACTCTGTATTTTACAAAATTAGAGTTGCAACCTCTGAGGAGTGTTAATCTAATATTTTTTTAGGGGTGTTTGTGTAAGTTTTGTATTTAAATAGGGTGTGTGATTGTGATTACAATTATACCTTCAAAGGGTGTATTTGTAATTTTACGAAGATAGGGATCGTTTGTGTATCTTGACCTAACTTCAAGACGTGTCAATTAATTTATACTATTATTTATATAGTCAAGAAAAAAAAAAAAAAAAACTTGATGCGAAAACTTAGATGTGGAACAAGCTGAGTTGATCAACATTTATCATATTTTGGGATACGTTTTGCAGAAACAACGAATAATAATTTTTATGCAGTCATGATTAATCAGTATTGACTAAAGTTATTTTACTTCTGAACATGTCAGTTGATTATAGTAAAAAAAATTATATTTCTTCTAGTGATGTTGATTACTCGATCAATAAATTCTTTGTAGTTTTTTATTCTTTACATATATGTATATATATATATATATATAGATATATATTAATAAATTCAAGTTGATTAATTGCAACGACACCTTTACCATAATGGGATTGGATAGGATGAAATGGAATGGGCCATAAGTCGTGTGTTTGAGTAAAATGATGTATGGAGGTGTATAAACGAAAACATCCTCATAATATTTTCTTTTTGGAGAAAGGGATTTTTTTTATAAAAATATATATATAAATATATATGGCTGGCCCATTTTCTTTTCTATGATATGGAAGGAATTAATGTTGATATTTATTAATTGAATATCCAATAATCGATGTTTTAAGAATCGGACAAGTTATTGGACTATTGAGTTATTGGTCTGATCAGTTGAACCGACGTCAAATAAAAAGTTGCTTAATCCGAACACATGTGTATGTATATGTATGTAAATTATGGCTACTTTCTTTAAGGTTTGTCATAATGCGGATATTATTTTTGTTGGTTGAGAAATTATGAATGCCTCCTAAAAAGAAAAATAATTATGTAATTCCTAAATCGTGAGGTGGAAATTACTACTTTATCCTAGTTAAATTATTTTTGTAAAAAATTGTAAATTGAGGTTGGGTAATAAAGTAAATAATCCGTAAGGCATATTAGTCATAAAATAAAAAAATATATCATGTTGTAATTCATATCCCAAAAGGATATTTTGATCAATTCATCATTAAAATTGGATGAAAACCTAATAGAGGCTAACGAAATAGACTCCTTGTTTAAATAAACGCTAAACTCAGAAGGGTGTTTGTAACTTCTTAAATAACAAGAAGATATTTGTAATTATGCTGAATTTCAAGATAAACAATTGTAATTTATCATATTAATTTATACGTATAAATAAAAAGAGTAGAGCAAAATTAATGAGAGTTCTAAATAAATAAAAAATATTTCAATTCGACATAATAAGTACATTCATTTCAAAATAATATATATAAATTAATAGTTTCGATAGGCTGCACTACTAATCTCTTGTTTACTTTTTCAATATAATTCGTGTCATCGAATTTTAATTATTAAGTTATATATCGTAAAAGAATAATTTATAACAAATCAAATTTTATAAGAAATATTTAACTACAGTTAATTATCATACTTAATAATAAATAATCGTAGCAAATAAAATCACAATCACGTAACGGTTGTTGGCCGTAGTTTCTATGAGGGTGAGTAAAATACTTGTCATGGCTAAAGCCATGGAAAATTTTGCGACCATACAAATAATTTTTTCATAGTGAAAAAACTAATTTTTTTCATCGATTTTATTTAACTGTAGTTAATAGTAGATATTTACCTTGATTTTTAACCGTAACTACTAATATTTATAGCTAATAATAATTTTTTTTCTAGTGAAGGATTCATATTTTGAATAAAAACTATTTACTTAAAATTAATTACTCTAAATTTCGAAAATACATAATTAGAAAAAAATAATTAGTTTAATTCAAAATAAGGCTATAAATTAACCCAAACATTAAATTTACTTCAGAAAATGAGTATTTTTTTTTTCTTCCCCAGTTTTTGATGCGAACCGGGTCAACAGGGTTCACCGATTTTTCTTGGCTAGCACCAATGGTTTTGTTCTCAATTTTGTACTAAGAACCAGACCGGTTCATTGAACGGTTTTCGATTACATCGTCTGAATCATCCGGTCCGATCAGATCAGATATAAAAAAACCATCCCAATTGTAGTTCTTCTTTGTTTAAATTTAATAACACAGCATTCGAAAGATCTACGCACCTTTCATTTGTGTGGATTCAGTCCGAACACGAACAAGTGACATCATCAATTCCCCATAATCACCTGATATTTTTTAATCAACAAATCACATTAGATTGTGTTATTCAATAATATATTTAAATAAATACATAATTTCACGTATCAAGTATATTCTTTTATCCATTTAGTACTATCAGTCTATTATCATGCTGATCTTATTGATTTAAGTATCAAACAACTATAATTGAAACATAACCGGTGGCGGCAAATACACAAGAATTAGTTGGTGAACTGAGGCTAATATCAAGAACGTAAAGGTGATTTATTACATGCCAGTCGTAACGAGCAATGTGTACTAATTGGTTGAATATGTATACGTTTTAGGGATAATTGCAATCCCTTTTTCTGAAGTTTTGTATAATTACATGTAAATTCCGGATGGTTTGGAATATTCCAACTAGTATTTTTTAGGTTTGTCTCCGTATAACAAATAGGTCCATTCATCGTGAAAATTCACTGAATTTACTGATATAAATAAAAAAAATTGAATGACAATTGATACTGACCTTCGACTGACTTACAAATAACTTATTGCAGGTCGATACAAAATTTTTTCAGCTAAACTACCCATACAATGGTCAAGATATATCTACTCATATGCATTAACATGTGAAGATGTGTATGAGAATAATTTGATTATAAAAAAATTTATTTGACCTATAATAAATTAATAATAAGTCAATCGTAAGTAAATATAAGTTTTTCTCCATTTTTTTTATTAATTTCAATAAATTCAGTGAATTTTAACTAATGAAATGATTTATTTATTAAACAAAAATTAATTTTAAAGATATTAGATAAAAATTTTAAATTAGAAGTTATTTTTTATAAAATTACGCTAAATATAAGAGGGAAAGAGTATAATTATCCCTACTTTTTATGTGTGAATAATGTGGTAAGTGATTGATAAGCAGTGGGTTAAAACACAGAAGGGAGGGTCGGTCGGTAGAGACGGGCCTGCTCTCGCACTGTTGTCTATGTCAACCCAAAATATCAAATTAAATTATTATTAAAAAAGAAAGAGATTGAGGGGTGGGTGACGGTGGGGTGCGAAGAGTTTGCTGCCGCATTTATCACTTGTCTTTCTTCTTCTTCTTCTTCTCACACTCCATGTACGCATATATACACACGCGCAACCCAAGATAACACACATATAAATACCACTTCAACCTTTGCTCCATCCCTCCTCATATCATTTCTACTCTCTCTCTCTCTCTCTCTCTTTATATATATATATATATATACGTATATCTGATATATAGTATTGATCAAGGTGTGTGAAACTGAAACTTCAGGGAAACATCAATGGCTGAGCCGCCGTACTCGGAAACCGAGTCTAGCGGCCCTTCCTTCTCATCTTTCTCATTCGGGCCTGATCAGATAGGATCAAACCCGAAACCCCAGCCCAAGAGAAGTAGAGAAAACGAGTCCGGGTCGGGGAGTGAGAAAGTGGATGGTAAGAAGCGAAGCAGGAACGTCACCGATAGTAACAACAGTAGCTGCAGCAAGCATCTGGTGTACAGAGGAGTCAGAATGCGGGCATGGGGAAAATGGGTCTCCGAAATCCGGGAGCCCCGGAAGAAGTCCCGGATCTGGCTGGGAACCTTCGCGACCCCGGAAATGGCAGCCCGAGCCCACGACGTCGCCGCGCTTGCCATCAAGGGCAGCTCCGCCATTCTCAACTTCCCAGAGATATCCCACCTCTTGCCCCGCCCCGTCACGTGCTCCCCGCGTGACGTCCAGGCCGCCGCCACCAAGGCCGCCCTCATGGACGACGTTCTCGACCATCGGCGGGACTCCCCGTCCCTGACGTCATCCTCTTCCTCCTCGTCATCATCACTTGTCTCGAGCATTGCGTCGCCGGAGCCAGCGGAGGAGCTGGGCGAAATAGTGGAGCTGCCGAGCCTGGACACGAGCTACGAGTCCCTGGAGCCGAGCCGGGACGGGGACTTCGCGTTGGCGCAGGATTACTCGTGGGAAGAATACTACAGTCACCCGGGGTTGTACAGTTTAGAAGATTGCTGCTTTTCCTTCCAAGAGCAAGAAAGCATAGTGCTTGAGGACTTGATGTCTACCAATTTTGAAGCCCTGTTATGGAAACATCATTGCTGAAAAAAGTTTGACCTTAATTATATTAATTGGACTGTGTGTTGTGTTTTTTTTTTAAATATTTTTGTTTTTATTCTTATTTGATGTCTGTGCTTTTTCTTTTTCTTTTTTTCCAAATATGAGAAGATCAAAGCTTTAGATTTTAGTTGCAGGGTCTCTCTCTCTTTTTCTTAAATTTTTGGTGAGAAATATACTTGCCTTGCATATCAAGTTCTGCATTTCTAATTTTGTCTTTCTCTTATGGTTTTTTATCTATCTATATATATATATGTATGGGTGATTCGTTTAATTAAGAGATATTATCAGCAATTAGTGTAAATTAATTGGGTCTGATCATGCTCGTTAAATCACATAACAAGTGAATTACATGTTACTTTGTAAAATTTTAGTGCAGGTTATATTCGATTATACTATTAAGATTAAATTATAATGTCGTTAACATACGATGAAATTTTACATGTCATTGCTTGATTGGGCAATTTTTTTTTTTTTTCTGGTCCAGAATATTAATTGAAGTTATTAAATTGATTTTAACGTTGTATTTAATGATTTATACGGACAACGCCTGAACCACAAAAAAGAAACCCTTTGTTTGGTTCCATCTTTTTGTGAGAATTGATTGAAAATGACTCCAAATATATCATACTGCTCATGTATTATTTATATACCCAAAAAAAAGAAAAATACAATCACATATTATCAATATATAATGATTTTTGCTTTCTGAAAATAAATAATACGATTTTTTTTACTAATTTTTAATTCTTTTAAAAATAATACCAATCACTCATCACATTCTCTTACGCAAAACTTATTAAAGGGGTGGAATTTTCAGTTCTTTCTCAAAGCCCATTCTCTACTTTGTTATTTTATTTTTCTTTTTCACTTAATTGACCACACATCTAATCCAAAAAGGGCTAATTACATTCTACCTAATTTGGAAGTACCAAATAATGTAAAACTCTTTGAATATAAAGAAGGCCAATTGCTAGCTCCTAAATTAGGGAAGTTCTAGACTAGATCGGCTCGATCGAACCTGAATCAATTATATGACAAGTGCAATATACTTATCTTGTGATTAGTGTACAGTTAAAAAAAATGATCAATCACATAGCAAATGTGATACACTTACTCTATGATTAATTTAGAGCGGTCGAACCTGGTTCGAGCAAGAATTTTTCCGTAAACTATTAGTTTGCATTTTTATTGAAAGATTTGAAAATATGAATTTTGACTCTTTAATAATAAATTCGTTGAGTCCAGAGACTTATTTTATTTGACGAAACTAAGATCACATGATTTTAGAGGTTATAGGTCTGAACACCACTATAGGCATGTAATGTTCTACTGTATAGTAGGTGTTGCCTCCTGTGACATATAGTATGTGTTGTTTAGATTTCATTTATCTAATATTGTTGATCAGGGTATGATTGTTGTACTTGTCTTTGTTAGGTATTGATATTTGATAGAAATTATTGTAATCGAGTTATTTCAATTAATAATAATTTATCACTTCAAATAATATAATAAGAATAATTATAAATCCTTTAAGTTTGTTTAGATAATTTTAATTTTAAAGAATTTCAAATCCTTTAAGTTTAGTTTTGAACTATTGTTTTGTTGAACATTGATGGATGTCAAATTCTTTTCGAATGGAGTTATTCAAAATAATTTTTCCAAATCATTCCCTCAAATTCAAATTTTACCAACCAAACGCCCCCTTGAAGAAAAGCTCAATGTCTATTACTTCAGGACTGCATGCACATTCTTCTTATAGTTATTAGTACTTTTACATGGAACTTGTATTTTATTTTATTTTATTTTTACTAGACAATTAAGAAGTATAGGGATGACATCTTCATAGATCTCTTAGAAAAAATTTGCACATTTGACATATGTGGAGGTCATGGTCACTACAGTCGATATACTGTCATGAAAAGTAAAACCTAATATAAGAAAATCAACCCATAAGTTAAGACGTACATTTAGCTCCACCAAACACTATGACAAGGTTACTATAGCTAACCTACTATCGTGAAAAAATAAGGTCGAATCACATGAAGTTTTTACCTAAACTAAGTTCGGTCAGTTCTAAACTAATTATACGACAAACGTAATACATTTATTGTGTGATTGATGTATATAAAAAAGAGATCAATCACATGGAATACATTACCATGTGATTAATTTGTTTCAACCAAATCTGAACTGGGGTAAGAATATTTCGTCTGACCACATAAGTTAAAACATACGGTTAACCCCATTAAACGACTGGAACATGATAATTACAACCGACTATTATTGTAAAAAATTAAGTCCTAACCATGTGAAAATGTGCACAGTTTGAGGTTTACCGAACATTTTGATAATAATTTAAACAAACATCATTAATATACCAACGTTCAACCTTATCAACTACACCACATCTATTTATGAGGAAACCTGCTGCATTTAACCCCGGGGAAAGAATCCCCTCCACGGAGAGAGAGAGATATTGGAGAGACAAATCGGGGAGGACAATAGCGACGGATGGTGCAATGATTTGGCGTACGTGGACAGTAAAGAGACGGATACGTTGGCGCAGTCTGAAGTCTGAACTCTGCCGCGGAAACCAATTATCGAACTGCTTTTGAAATTCTGATTATATACGATTCAGGTGATTTTACTCTCTGCCTTTCGCGTTTCTTAGTAACTGATATTACGCTTACTTACTGAATCACTGGAATTATTCTCACGTGAAGTCGTCATCTCTATTTTTCATTTTCTGATATTTGCATAAATCGTGTTTTTGGAAACATGATACCGTGTACATGATGCCGAAAACAGTTTACGAGGCAGATGCATAAATGAACAGCTTATGTCCAGCTAAGAGACGGAGATTCATTCGTCTCAGTGAGTCTACATTCTCATACCCACGCGCTCTTTCGCGCGTGGCCTGCCCTCTCTCGGTGCCCTCTTTTGAAATTTTATTTTACTTGATTTTGTATTCTTGCATTAACTTATATATGGTAAATAATGATGATTACAATTGTTGTTGACTGTTGTCTTAATAGGCTAGATCAAAATATTAATCATGATTAAAAATTATAATAAATTCTTTACTTATAGATAGGGGTGGGCATTCGGATCAGGTAGTTCGGATCCCAACCTGATTCTATCATATTTGAATAATTTTTTGAATTTATTTTAAAAAAATTTAGATATCGAATTACCCGATACCCGACTTCTGGGTCAGGTGAGTACCTGATATTTTTTTTTTTAAAAGAAAAAAGACTTTCCCCTTTTGTCCAAATCTTTCTTCTTTAACAAAATATCGTTTTGAAATATTATTTTATTTTTTTCCTTTCTTTTGCAATTTATATTTTTGCAAATCCTAAAATATTACAAAAAGAAAGTGAAAAAAATTCAATAAACCCAAATATTAGTGTTTAATATTTAATTTTATTCTTATATGTTTAGTTTATAATGGTTAACTTAATTTTTATTGTTTAGTAAAATTTATTGAAATTAAAATTTTTATTTTTTTACTTCTTTTTAATATATTAAATGATTAAAAAAAATATATGAAAGTATCTTAGTAAAAATAAAATAAAATTGAGTATCTAATGTATCTGACTGTCGGCTACTGAAGCTTCGGGTTGGGATTGGGTAGCTATTTTAGCTACCTGAAATTTCGGATACCAGACTCGAACTATCCTAACTCAAAAAAACCAATTCGATGCCCACCCCTAGTTGTAGATGACAAGTATTGATTAATTATGGTTAAAACTTAAGTTTTCATATTAGATGGGATGATTGTGGAATGATAATGATGATTTACCATGACTTTCGGGTCGTACTTATTTCACTAGAAAAAATATAATTCTTACTATGGTTAATTATCAGGGTTAAAAGAAAAAAAGTATAGCGGATACTAATCACCCACAATTGTGAAACGTTTATTAGCCGTTGTTTAAAATTATATTTTGTTGAATAACGGCATATTTTAAATTCTTCGATATAGAGTTATTTGAAATAGTTTTTTCAAATTCTTACATTAAATTCGAATTCATTCATCCGAACACAACACAAAGCTACTTTTGGTTGATGAATTTGAACTCGGAAGAAGTATTTGGAGAAGGATTTCTCAAATGAATCCATACATAAATAATTTGAAATAAATCAATATTCAAAAAAATATAATTTATAACTAGAGTTGAAGGATTTGAAATCTTTTGAATTTAATATTATCTAAATAAATTTAAAGCATATTTTTATTATGAGTTTCGAATTCATAATTTTAAATCTATCACTTCAAATGCAACCTCGAGTAAAATTATCTCGCTATACAGTTGCTGCAGTGTTACTGCAAATTCACTTTAATTTAGGATACGGTAAAACCACTCAAGACTTAATGAATAATATTTCGAAAGCCTCCTTCATGAACAACTCAAAATTTTACCCAATAAGTGAAGAAATCAATACACGATAAGTGTATTACATATATCATATAATTGATTTATGTTTGATTGAACCTGATTTGGACTAGAATTTTTTGATATGTAGAATTTCTGACATCTTTTTTGAAAATATATACTATTTAAAATCATAACTTTTGCACCAAAAGTTTGTAATCTTACGAAAATGTCCTTTTTTTTATTAAGATGCTTAAGAAACCCACTTAAGATAATGTTAAAAAATATTATTAATTACTTGCAATTTTTTTATAAAAGAATTAAATAATTATAAAAATAACAAATAAAAAATCACTAGAAAAAATATTACACATACGTTAATGGTTAATAATTATTAGCCATTATATCTATAAGTGAAGTCAAAATATTAACCATAATTAAAATTCATATCAAATATTTTGACTATAGTTAAAATTATAGTCAAAATATAATCTTTTGTATCGCTTCTGTTTTGTTGTGGTGAATAGTATTACTTTACTATGACTTTTTAAGCTGGTCATTTTATAATGTAGAAATATATATATTTTAAGTGAATATTAATTTCCTTAGATACACATGCAAAGTGCCAAAGAATATACTATACGTGAAATTTTGTAACGCACGAATACTTCGAAAAATCGATCAATGCAGTGTTGGACACGGACACAGCTCGGATGAAAAATCGGAGTGTCCAAAAATTAAAAACAAAAAAGGAACACGGCGTTGGACATACCAACACGTTTTGGTGGCGTGTCTGACACGTTTTGATTTTTTTTTTTTTATAATTTTAAAAAAAATTTGGTTTCTTTAAGAAAAATAAAATTTAGGCTTAATAAAAAAAAATTTAATTCACTCTTCTTAAACTAAAAATATTGTGATAAAATTACTACATAATTGAGAAATGTTCACGATAATTTAATTAATTTAAATTATTAGAAATTTTTCATTACGTTCTTTCTAAAATAAATTGATTATGTATATTTTTTAAGCCACATTCGATTAAAAACTCAAATGTAAGACATACTTATTTTATAATTTATCTTAATATTTTTCATATTGCATATTTTAATTTTATGAAAAACTAAGAATATATATAATAAAAATATATATTATATATAGCCCTGTCACTGCATGCCGTAGTCTAATTTTTTTATATTTTTTGTGTCACCGTATCCGTGTCCATGCATCATAGGTGCAAGCTCTTGAGTGCACAACTTAATTAATTATTTCATATGGGACAAGAAGTTACAAAGCTATACTATTACAAAAGAAAATCTATTAATCGTATCAATTTTTAATTGTCCCGTTTTACCCTTTCATTTCTTTAAAAAAAATTGCCCATAATAATAATTTTAATATTTTTTTAATTATTCAAAAATTATTTTTTTCCTCTCAACCCACCATTCCATTTTTCTCACTCATTTTTTTCCGTATGTTTTGCCTTAAAAACTTTCATAATTTTAACAAACCCTATTATAATAAATTTTTTCTCTCTCACATTCTCTTTTTTTATTTTTTCTTACTAGCTTCCATATTTTTAATAAACCCACAATTATAATTTTTCTTTCTTTCTTACTTTACCCCATATTTCTTTTTTCTCAAATACCTCTTTCTTTTTCATCGCCTCATTATGTTTTGTGTCTTTTTATAATTTTTTTCCGTTATCTTACATTATAGTTTTTTATATGCTCACAAAAACTGCGTGCAACAACAATTAGTACATATATAAGCAACCAATCTGATGAATAACCAACTGTTGAACACTCGCCATCAAATCTCCCACACAAATAGAATTGTGACCAATAAAACCTCCCACACAAACAACGGTTAATGACCGTTGCGTAACCATGTTTGATTTATATTTGCTACAATTTTCTTCTTCTGGCTATAGTAATTAACCGTAGCGAAAAATCATAATTCTTCTAGTGAAACAAATGTTAGTTTATGAATACGTGATATATTTTTATTATTTTTTAATCAACTGAACAGGTTTGAGTCGAGTTTGAAACTTAATTTGTGGAGTTTAAAAAACAAAGCTCAGTCGAGTTTTTGCGGACTAATCTTAAATTGAGTATCGAATAATTTAATTTTATATTTCAATTTTACACGCATAAAGAAAGGAAGTCGCAATAGGGGAAATTGGTCATAATTGGCAACACAAAGGTGGCCTTACTTTTGGGGAGACACAAAAAGAGGGAACTTTTATGGACGAGAATATGTGTCACCTAATTAACTGTTGCAATTCAAATTTGATCATGAAATATTTATGGAAAATATATAATTTATTATATTATATATAAAGTATCTTCAACTACTAATTATATCCAAAAATAAATAATAAAAAAGTGCACTACTCATGACTTAAATTGACACTAACAGTGTGTGTTGACTAAATTTATTTTAAAACATTTTATAAAAATATACTATCTTACAAGATATATACTCTTATGACTTATAAAATAAAACATCTTATTTCAAAAACCAATTCTTGAAAATGTTCTAATTAAATAAGACGAGAGCTTGTAAAATGTCAGTAACGAAAATTTAGGAATTATTATTATAAAAATCAAAGAGGTTAAAATTTTAGAAAACATTAGAAACTCCTTATTTTTTTCTAACGGAACTTATAAGCTCTAATATTTTATTTTTGGATTTTGTATTTTTTTTTTAAAAAAAATAGCAAGTACTTTCAACATCTTGTAAATTCTCAAATATTAATTAAATGGGTTGAGAATTTGGAAACTACAGCGGGAGTTGGTACATTTATATAGTTTTAATCGTTTATCCGCTTTTTGCTAAAAATAAGCTGAAAATAACGTTTTTATTTTACGGTTCTTGATTTTTGAACTGTTTAGATCTTTAATAAAAAAATTATAGAAACTCTCTACTAACTAATACAACGTATCAGTATCAGTAAAATTATATGTATTAAACTATTTCTTCAAATACTTTGATATCGACTTTTTTTCATTTTAAATTTTTATTTTCAAATACTTTCGACTTTTACTACTACTTAATTTATAACTTTTTCACAAACTTATATCCACTAAAAAATAAAAATAATTTCAAACACCCCTTTATTTGTTTTATCCAAAAAGAATTCATCTTTTTTATAAGACAAGTTCGTATACGAAGACTGTCGGCATATTTCGAGTGGGGCTGAAGGTGCCGGTGTCTGACCACGAAGTGGTAGGTCGATCGATGCCTTTCATGAAGAGTCCTGTCATAGACATAGACATATATACATACATATTTACGTGTGACTATGTGTGTATATACATACAAACACACACACATATATATATATATATACATATATATTTATATCTCGTAGTGATAAAATATCGATTCACAATCTTGACGTTATTCCTAAAAATATAGATCGATATTTTTTCAATACGATCATTAATTATTGACGAAAAAAATCATGTACAAAATTATCATTATAAATCAACTAGTAGCACATCTATAGTGACAATAAATAATTCTCGTCGTCACTAGAATATCCCTTATATTTGTCACTAATTATTTTCAATAATTTTACGTACAACATTTTCCTCACTAATTCTCGCTAGTGATAATTGTAACAACATAATTGTCACTATCAAAGTTGTAAAAATCAATATTATGACAAATAAAATAAAATTTATCGTCACTTAATACGAACAATAGATAATAATATTACACTTTTTACTCTCTTTTTTTGTGGTATACTTTATATTTAATTTTCTACCGAATTTTCTTTTTTAAATTATGATATATTTATGTGTGTATATATATATATATATATTCATTTTTATTATATATGCATGGAGTAATATAAAATAGGTCCTACAAGCCCTTTTTGAGATGGAATTTATGGCCATAATAATGAGAATCCCTTTTTCAAGATTTGCGGCCTCAAAGGTACTTTTCGAGGAAGGAATGTTCATATTTCAAAGAAGCAATAACACATGAGGCCATAACAAAGTGACAATGATTTTGCATTTTGATCTCTATTATTATTAGTGGGAAGAGATATAACTTTGTGTCTCAACTATATATAGGGTCGTCAACATGTCGATTCGATTCGAGTCGTATGTATTATTATTTAAATTTATTTGAATTATTGTTAAAATTTAAGACTTCAATTTTATTTTAACTTGAATATTATCAAATACGGGTTAAATTTGAATAATTTGTTATTTTCAATTATGTTTTACAATTATTTTTTATTGACCGATCGAGTCGAACTGAAACTAAATATATAACTTTTTGAATAATTTTTATTTAAATTTAATTTATTAAATTTAATGAATTGAACTCAAATGGATTTTTGGAATTTCATTGAGTATTGAATAACTTGTTTTATTTTTTTTTTTAATTTTTAATTGCAACTCGTACCAAAATGTGATAGAATAGACAATCAACGTGTTAGAGATGGAAGGCAATGCGTATTGATACACTAACCACATACATCTAAACAAGACTATTTCATTGGTTGGTGATGTCTAATTATGGATAATTTTTTGGGTATTATGATAAATAATTTAGTTATTTATTCTTAGAAAGTTTCAAATATTATTTCAAAATTATCAATTAAAATATACAATAATTTGTCACAAAATTGTACTTAGTTTTGATAGTGTGATGAAAGCAACTCCTATTATGCGCGGTTTAATTAGATCTTCTATTTAAATTGAAATTCCATTATAATATTATATATATATACACTTATTTATACATATCATTTCAACAAAATAATTATTTAATATGTAGATTATCCAAAATATGAATATGTAAATCATACAGTAAATTACATTGATGCAAACTTGTGGGACGTTGTCTCTCTATGTATATAATAATAATTTTTAAAAATTTTATAATAAAAATAAAATATATAAATTAGCACACATTGCATTTCAAAAAAGAAAGAGAGAAAGAAAAGAAGATCAACTTAATTAAGAATATTAATATCGACACAACCAAAAAATTAATATACTGCGTCAAAAATCTAGTGTTTATAAGTGGGAAGGTGTTTGTTTTAATATATATTTAGTATGAATTATGAATACACCCCGGAAATTGTGATTTGTAATTATCAGTATATTTTTCTTTTAAAGACAAAATTTTATAAATACACTCTCAAATATGTTATATCGACATGTCCTTAAAAGGTTTGCGTGTAATAAATGTTAATATATATATATATATATATATATATATATATGTAAGATGCTAAAGCACAAAAGACATATGATCAACTTTCAGATGATGCAGACATAGAAAAACTTCAACATCATCATGAATAAAAAGTCCTCACTCCCTTTTTCCTTGTCTCTCAATAACAAAAGGGTGAATTTCATCGCACGTGTTGAAGTTTTGTCCTAAAGATATATTTTTATTAGATTGAAAATTATAACATCCTATTTGATGTTTGCTCCGTTTATATGTACTTTTATTTGATAGAGTTCTGGATGTTCATTAATTATGGAGCTGACGTGATATTAAACGATGATCGTGTAACAAAACAGAGATGAAGCTAAATTGATATAGAGAAAAAGAGACAAGAGCAGACGGGAAAAAATGAGATTGAACTGATAAAAACAAGCTAGGCCTAAATAAAAAATGGCCCAACAATCAATGCCGATGATGATGTAAGCTTGAACGAGAGTGAACTGACGAGAGAGAATGGAGAAACAACCTGCGAGGGTTTGTTTGGGGGAAAAATAATATGATGAACTATATTTGGGCGTCACTTCTTTATATATATATTTTTTCTTTTTAAAAATATGTCCATAATTTTTTTCAATTTTCTTTTTCTAAAAATTTAAGGGTGTTTTTGTACTTATGTACTTCACCAACAGGGATCGTAAATTTTTTCAAAATTCAGGTCGAATAATGGTAATTTATTTCATAATAATATATTTGTACTTAGGGTACGTAAACATCAAGAAATACTGACCTAATTTATTCGAAACAAAGAAAAAGGACTTACGTTAAAAAAAAAAAAAAGCAGAAAGAAAGAAAAAGAAGTTGCAGAACGTGTGGTTTTCATGATAATGAAATAATTGAAGGCATATAATGTGCGTGGAGGCATCACCATCCTGAAAGAAAAGTGCCGAACAGGGTGACAAAATGGATGACGATTCATCAGATACTTTTTTTTTTATTTTGTCACATATATAAAAACATCTTTATCTAATCATTATTATTACAATTATCATTCTTATCTCATATGATTATATGCTTTTAATCTTGTCGATTAAGATTTAACAGAATCCTCTCCGACATAAATCACGTGTCGATTCCTAAGTTAGTCGATGCAATATCACTAGTTATTGTTTAGTAGTTTTATATTAAATGACTAACTCGTCTAAAAGTTTAATCTATCAGACTTTTTTTTTTATCAAATCTTGCACGTACGTGAAATGTTTTCTTTATTTTTTTTTATTTTTTTGTTTTGATAAATGGGCGGAAATGGGATTAATCTGAACGTAGAAATATATAATATTTTTAACATTCTACAGAATAAAAGAATGATTTACTTTTTATTAAAAGAAATATGACTTTTTGTTATAATTAATTAAGTAAAATATCATAACAAATACTAATGATCCACGTCTACGCAACGACTACTATTAGTCGTTGCTTACGCAGGCAAGACCAACACATCACCCTAACTAATACTATAATAAATATTAATTAATCGTGTTAAAAATTTAAATTTTTATATTAGTGTTGTTCTGATGATGATAAATAATATTAATTTATATAAATTTTAAATCGTAGTACTTATATTGTACGAAATAATTATTTTTTATTTCTAACTAGTGTTTGAAACTTAGGTATATCATGTAATTAAAACTCATGTACGTAAACTCCCACGACAAAATATTTGGTGAGTTACACTTTTATGAATCAATAAATGAAATTGAAAGCATTTACTCCACGTAAAAAGAGAGGTCAACTTGTTTTTGACCAAAGAATTAAAGTACAAATACTCAACCAAAAAAGCAAAGATAAAAAGGGAAGAAAGTGGCCAACTCATTGCACTCAAGTTGGTTGGCGAGGATATGTATATGCACAATAATTTAAAATTTAAAAAAATATTATTATTTTAAAATAAATTAAATAGATTAATAAAATATTAAAAAGTACAAAATATGAGAAAATAAAAATAATAAGAGAAGAAAAAGAAATGTGGGAGTCGAGAAAAGAGAAAATGGGAAGTTAAGAAGAGAATAAAAAAAAATTAATTAAATATTAAAAAAATAAAAATTGACGTACCAAAATTAAGTGACTGATCAAAAAAGTACTCTCACTTTGTATAGTGTATAGATATTGCACAAACATTTACCAATGTGTTAAAAGTGATTATTTTTAGTAGTTTATGATCAGAAAACTCAAACAATAATTAGGGTTTTTTCATTGGTAAAAGTAAGGAGCAAATTGTTTATGGAATTTTTTAAAATAGTCCTATTAATATACAAAACATCTTATTTTTAGTCCTCTTATCAATTGACATTAGGAAATCGGTCCTCCTGTCAACTGCAGTTAAAAAAATTAAAAAACCCGAATAATAATTGGGGATTTTTCATTTAGAAACTAAGGAGATAATTGTGTACGAATTCTTAAAAATAGTGTTACAACTTGCAAAAAGTTTTATTTTTGGTCCTTTTGTCAATGATTGTTAGGAAATTGATGAAAAAAATTACGTGTAGGTCATATGACTATTATTATTTCAGAATAATTTACAAGAGTATTTCTGATAATTCGGCAAACAATTGTACTAAAAGTATACAAAATTTAAATTATTCCATAAAATTGCAATTTCCCATTAAAGTAAGTAATAAGCACTGTAACACTTACGTAATAGTTTACATTTTATTGTTTTTTGTTATTTAATTTTTTAAAAAATTATTGATATACTATGGTGTTAAGTGTATATTTTGAAATATTGTATGATATAATAAAAGAAGACGATAAAAGATTGTTCTTCTAAAAATTAAAAATAAATAAAAATAAAATTTTTAGATCCAAGTCTCGTCAGAAGCATGGATGTTACCCTAGTATGTATTAATATTAAATAATTAATTAATTATAAATAATTTATTAGACTTAATTAATTTTTCTTAAAAAGTATTATTTTTTAACTCACCGACTCAATTCAACCTACTCTTCTTATAAATATAAATATACATATTAATATATATATATATATATATATATATATGTAAGAAGAAAAATTGTGCTTTTTCTTTCTTCCTTGGAGAAAATTATGGCCATAGGACCCATGTCCCTTACAAGTACCCTTGTGCCGACGACGACGCCAATGATGACCACAGCAACTGTAGACAAAAGGCACATTCACTCATGGAAAAAAAAAGGCTGTATTTGGATTTATTGTTAGGGACTTGTTATAGTCAGGTAGTGAATTAATGTTTGCTGAAACATATGAAAAGATGAAAACTGTACGATATAAAATTTTATGTAGTTCGAAAAATTTATTCTACAACAACAATTTTTGAAATCGATTAATTTTTATTAGAATTTTTCGGATGAATTATAATTTTATGGAAAAGTGTCGTTCATTAATTATTTATATTAGGAACTTGTAATGTGTTGTGAGATTACGATTTTACCTCTGGAAACAAAAAATGTTTCAAAGTCAACCCTCAAACTTCCGCCTTCGACAAAGGGCATGATGTGTGGATTATCTCCCAAAGGTCGTTCTATCTCAATTCAGCAGAGATCTCTGGATCTGCTTAATATTTTTAGAGTCTTTACGATCTAGACCCAATACATTCTAAACCTTATGTGTATGGATCTACCTTGACCCTTCGAATATTTTTGCACTGTGATTCACTCGAAATCATACAATTGTAAAAAACTTACAAATAGTCGTTTTATTTGCCCTAAGTATAATTTTTGTTGCCGTACCTAACTATCGGACTTTAGCATCGAAAAGCTATTGCTGAGCTTCCCGCTACAGCTCTTCGTAATTTATTTTGTAGGCCTTGTACCTGAGAGATTTGAAGCATTCCTCGTCCCTTAAAAGGCAACATATCCATAAATACACACTCTTACCCCAAAAATATTATAATAATAGGGTCTAAATATATTATTGGAACAGAGTCCACGCTAGACCATGGAGTCACATCTCCTCTCCTATCCTTTGTGATATTCATAAGATTCAGTGTATGTACATATATATGTGATGGTAAAGGGGGTAGGGCAGTGATGTTGGGGCGGTGATATTGGTGCAGTGGTGATAAGGAGCAGAGGGGGACCTTATTTGATTCTGCCAAGGGACCTGTACTTCTTGCTGTTCAACGTTGCATGGACTCATCTTCCACGTGCGCCCATTTTGGTTGAGCATTCGCTTTCCCCGAATTTTCACTTCTAATTCATATAATTATTGGGGGTTCGGGACGTTCATATTCATCACCCTCAATCATGACAAATGTGAATTTTGTTAAATAAATTACAATAATTTATCTTAATAAAATTGAGTAATATTTTTATTCAATCATTACATTAATATCACTCAACAATCAATAAATTATAAATAATTCATATAAATTGAGATAAGCACTCACATAAAGTAAGATAAATTAATACCCACACATCTGATAGGACACGAACCCATATCTTTAAACTTATTCAAGGGACCTCAACCATAACCTTAATTACTTGGTGAGATATTAATTATTGGCACTATAATAATTTAGGATTGAATAAAATATTTATACGTATGTTGTGGGTTTGAATTTTTAACAAAGTATTTGCTGGAATTGAATATATATATATATATATGTGTGTGTGTGTGTGCGCGCGCGCGCTCTGATGTGTAGTTATGCAGTTTGGTTATCGAGGATTCTAGGTCAATTAGAAGAATTTTAGTCACCTAACAGACACAAAACGGGACCTTTCTAGCAGGTTTATACGGTGTCATCCGTATTTCAATTCAGAATTTTGTTTATCATTTGATGTAAAAATAGTAGAATATATGCTATAAGAAATATATGAGCTTTTGTATTTATGACTAATTATTTATGTTCAAAAAGTAAAAAAATATGGTGAATTTTACTCGCAGCTTAGTTTACCCACAATTATTTGTTGTCATTCTATTAGCTAAAATCATAACAAATACTTTTGTCTGGTTATAACTAAAAATTATTGTAAATACTTTTGAAGGTAATTACCTAGTAAAAAATTTAAAATTTGTCTGATCGTCGCTGATTAATATTAATTTATTATGGTTTTCAGGTCCGAACTCATTTACAAAGTAGGAAATATTCAATTTGTTTGTAGTGATAAAGTGGAAAATTTCGTAAAATACTACCTTTGGTTAATTTAATTGTTTCTTAATGATGTAAATACAAATTTATTTTCAATAATTTATTAAAAACTATTGAATAATATAACAAATACTAGGATTTGAAAGCACAGTCCAAAGATTAATATTTTAAAAAATTAAAGATTAATTAAATAATTTGAGTATATTCGGATGAGCATTTGGAGTTGAACTTTTGTGTTTGGAATAGTGTGTGTGTGTGTGTGATTGATTTACATATATAGACAAGCCTTAAGCGGTGTTTGCAACCAAAACACGAGTCCAAATTGCCGTTCTGGGTCAATCAACAAAATTCTCTCTCACTAGATAAAAAAAACAAGTATATCAACATTATTACAACAAATTTATGTACGAGGTTTCCACATCTCCAGCCCGGAATTTCGTACGTCAATTATATTTCTCCCGCACATTGTCTAGATACGTAGGTACACTCTTTTAATTTTTTCTAAAAACATGCCTGTACTATATATGTTAGGCATATAAGGATCAATCAGATAGAATTTTGGTAAATAAATATGATTTCACAAAAAAATTTATGATTTAGTCGAATCGAAGACATTCTAACTCTTTTTCCGAGAAATTTTAAATGTATGAAATTATGTCTCAATTATTCCACGGTTAATGAAAGCAATAATCACATAATGCAACGCACGTTCATGTCTCAGTCGTATGATTTCTAAAATTCATTACAGTAGAACCTTTATAAATTAATAACTTCTCTAAAATAATTATTTTTCTCAGTCGCCACTTGGGCCCAATGCCTGAATTAATAGTTTCGATAAATTAATAAGATAATTTTTTAGAAGACCCTTATATAAATTTATTACCTCTTCAATATTGTAAATTAATAATTCTATAAAATTACAAATATAACTAGGACAACTTAGTAAATTAGGATTTTATTATCGTTTGGCTTCTTCTTAAAATTTATATCTAACTGTATTTCATTTTTAATTTTTCTTACTGCATCCAAAAGTTCCGATGTTGCGTTTCATACTGCAATAAAAAAGTTGCAAAGAATTGTTGCCGTTATGAGTGATTCCTTTCGCATGATTGGTTGCAAAAGTATTTTATTAATAAAAAATAATATAGATTCGTTAAATAAAAAAACCTCTTTAAATTAATAAATTATTGATATATCAATTAATTAATCTCTTTAATTAATAAATTTACATATTCTCGATATTATTAATTTATAAAGATTTTACTATATTTATCAAATTATATCACATGCGTCATCAAATGGTCATCTTTTCACAAACTTATAAGATTACGGACATAGATGGATAATTAAAATCCTAATTTCTCAATTGTTTTCCTTAATTGTTTACGTGTTTCAATGTCTTCGAGTTTACTCAGATGTAAAATGTTGTTCTTGAAAAAAAAAATTACATTTGGCTAGTTAGGAGTAGTTCCCAACTAACACTTTTCGATACTTAAATCAAATTCGAGATCTAGATAGAATAATGCAAATGAAGATATTTAATATCGATAAATTATAATAATTAATAAATATATCTTGCCGTAAATGCAGTGGGATGAGGGTACTTATAGAGTTAACGTGCCGATCAACCTGGTCCAAGTGGCGTCATATCAAATCA
The DNA here is from genome assembly GCF_026168435.1 of Sesamum indicum. Classification (NCBI taxonomy): domain Eukaryota; kingdom Viridiplantae; phylum Streptophyta; class Magnoliopsida; order Lamiales; family Pedaliaceae; genus Sesamum; species Sesamum indicum. Next base: position 15,414,096 of record NC_142661.1, read on the forward strand.
TGAGTTGTCAGAGGATCTATACTCTAGACCTCGAGCCACCCGAGATAAAAAGGCATAGATCCTAAGGTTCCAGTGGTATTTTAATATTGTTGGAGGGTTATGTGTGTTTTTCGAAGTGGATATGGTATACCCCTATCAATATGGGTCGGGCCTGTTACTGCTCCAGAACCAGATAAGTTTGATCATATGAAGATGTACTGAGGAGTGAAGGCCCAGATAAGCCCAATTAGAATACAAATTGGGCCTTTCAATTTAACCCATTGGATCAAAATTTCACAGAGTTTGAAACCATTGGATCAAAATTTCATTCCTGACGTATATATTGAATCAATGAAATATTAGAAATTTGGGCTAAGGCTTTTTTGGGTACAAATTATAATTTATAATATGCACATATAATGTATTCTAACATCAGAGACCTGAACATATCTAGGATTATTTCTCCTGTTCTTTGCACTAGTATTTTTAATTTAATTTAATACATTTTCCTATCTCATTGATTTATAGTCATTTGATTTATAATTTTTATTGTTTAATTTTCTTTAGTCCATTTTTGTATTTTGTTGTTCGCTTTGATCTATTGCTGATTTGCTTTCTTGACTTTTGCTGTGTTTTGTCATTTACGTATATAAATAGAAAATACTATATAGTATTAAATAAAATTGAAGGCTTTGACTAGTACTACTTTTTTTTTTCTTTTAATAAATTAAATTAAAAAGAATTGGAAAACCGGAATGTTGGGTACCCGACTAAATCAGGTACTTGAAATGTCACGTCCCTACAATTATCATAACGAAATCGGATACCTAAAAATAATTACTTAAAATTTTGGGTATCTAACACAAATTATTCGAATTCAAGCTACCTGATCTGACGCTGATCCTTATTTGCAACGCATTAATTAATTTTTATTAGTATTTTATTTCATAAACATTTACATTGATTCGTTTTATTAGGTATTTCTTATAAATAAATATTGATGAGAGTCTAGTGAATTTATTCTATAAATAACAAATTTAAGAATATAAACTATAATAAAAATTTAATTATGTCCACCCAAATACTTGAATAATTAATTTATAAAAAAAGAAAAAATAAACCCTGTTTGAAAAGTAGGCAGGCGTAGCATAGCATCCCCACAAGACAAGTAAGCTTTAAAACGTTAGTGCCAGAATAATTAGAGTGCTCTGACAGCGATTCTAATCCAACTTTACCTTTTTATAAGGAAGAAAATGTGAGTATGGATGTAGCATCACTTGTCCCCATCGAACCAATCCAACTCACCACCTCTTGTTAACTTTTTCTCGCCCTCCATTTCGATTCCAGGTCAGTTTTCAATTATCAACCGTTCTCCTTTTCCCGAGTAAGGAGCCCGGTCTCCACCCCCGCGTGAAAAATCATTCCTTAAAAGTCAAGCAAGAGTAGAACCCACCACCTTCCTCTCGGACCCATTCTTGCGTTTGCTCAGATTCCCTCAAGAATTGTTTGCTTTGGCCGTTTTGACGCTGAATTCCATGCAAACCCGCATGAATTCATCTATATACCCTATGATACGTGATGATTGAAAATTTCAGCATGGAACCGTTTGGGAAGCTGGGCGTGGACCTTTCGCCGTTGGAGCTCCGGGAGACAGCCTACGAGATCCTTGTCGGAGCCTGCCGGAGCACCGGCTCTGGAAGGCGTCTCACTTATGTTTCCAATTCCAGCTCAAAGGAGAAGTCTCAGCAGCCACCTTCTTCGCCGTTGCCGCATAGGTCTATTAGGACGTCGGCTGCGAGCAAGGTGAAGAAGGCCCTGGGTCTCAATCCGGAAACGAAGAAAAGCGAGGAGAACAATTCGGGCGAACCGGGGGCTGGGGTTCATGGAAACGCCGAGAGAAAGAGGGGCGGGTTTACTGTCGGAGAGCTGATGAGGGTTCAGATGAGGGTTTCTGAGCAGACCGATTCGAGGGTCCGGCGAGGCTTGTTGAGAGTGGCTGCGGGTCAGGTGAGAAATTTGTGACTTTGGCTGTAGTTTTATGTTTTCGTGCTCAACCGGAAAACAGGAGGAAATATTTAGTAACATTGAACTCGTGATTCGGGGTGGGGTACCAGAGATAGAAACATATGTAGAAAAATACCATATTTCATTTAGCCCCTTCATGCTTACTATAACTAGTTTGGTCAACTGGCGTGGAAGCTTTTACTCGAGGGGGTGCTCTTGGCCCAGTGAATATTGCTTATTCTGGTGTTTATCAGTGGTGGTATACAATTGGTTAATAACGTATTTAAGTAATTGTTGTTCTGTAAGACCATAATGAAAACGGAACTTTTGTTTTTCCTCTAGGTGAATACAATATTTTACTAAATTAAAGGGTATTAAACTTTTATTTCTTTTGTTTTGTAGAAGAGAAAATGCATGAGAATTTCAGTGTAATTGGTTTTTCAGGTTCGTTTCCAAAATGTAGAGAATTTTCAATTAATTGGTGGTGTGTTATTGGATAATGAGGAAGAAGTGAATTGAGGAAAAATAGATTTTTGCACCTGATTCTTGGTTGGGTTTTCTGTTTGTGGAAATGAACTAAAATTTCCTACTTTTTTCATGTGGTGAATTCTTTGGAATGATAGAGCCGAGGGGCCAGTTCGTTTGTCTTTGCTCTGTAGTTCTCATGTATTTTGCAGGTAAAACATTGATTGAACCTTTTAATTCTTATATCTGAAGAACTAGAAAGATAGACATTCCAAGCAAAGAGTATTTCGAGGTAATTCAATCTGATCTTGGTAACAGAATGGAAATTTTGGAGAAACTTAAGTTAATGATAGGAACTGGAGTAACCTCAGCTTAGCATATGAAAAACTGAAAGGTAGCATTGAGAATTTTGAAAAGACATGTGCTCCCTGTTCTTATGTATATATATATATGCGCGCGCGTGTGTGTGTGTGTGTGAAGATACACAACTATTGAATTTGAGAAGCTTTTTAAGTAGAATAGGATACAAGAAAACAGCTCAATGTATTTTCTGCTATGAGTTAATTATTTTCTTCCTTGCTGAAAGATATTAGTATGTCATCAGTCATTGCATTGTTTGATCTGTACCTGTGCACGAAGAATGGTTGTACCGTTGCGCTGTACACCTCTTTTTGTGTGACATGACATAGTACCTGCAGACTGTTTGTTGGATAATTTTTCTGTGATTTGTGACAATTATTATGGATATGATACAGCATCATGAACCTTTCATTTCAATCATATTAGTAACTGGGTTTCCTCCCTGGTTTTCACTTCTTAGCAGCTTGGAAGACGAACCGAGTCGATGGTTCTGCCATTGGAGCTATTGCATCATTTCAGGTCATCGGACTTTACAAGCCGGGAAGAATATGAGGCATGGCAGAGAAAAACCTTGAAAATCTTTGAAGCAGGGCTCCTTGTTCACCCATACTTGCCTCATGATAAATCAGAAACGGACGCTCAACGCCTTCAGCAGATACTACAGACGGCCTCAGAGAAACCCATTGAAACAGGAAAGTTTAGTGAATCAATGCATATTCTCAGCGATGTTGTAACTTCTCTTGCCTGCAGATCATTTGATGGTTCTGTCTCGAGTATATGCCACTGGGCAGATGGAATTCCTCTAAATCTCCATCTTTACCGGATACTTTTGGAAGCGTGCTTTGATCTAAATGATGAAACATCTCTTATCGAAGAAGTGGATGAGGTATTAGAACAAGTAAAGAAGGCCTGGTCAATTCTTGGTATAAACCAAGAATTTCATAATCTTTGTTTTTTGTGGGTTTTATTCCACCAATACGTTGCTACTGGTGAAATTGAAGATGACCTTCTTCTTGCTGCTGATCGTATGATGGTAGAAGTGGAAAAGGACGCAAACTCAACTCATGATCCTGAATATTCCAAGATCTTAAATTCAACGTTAAGTCTGATGTTAGATTGGGCAGAAAAAAGGCTCCGTCAATACCATGACATTTTTTATAGGGGCAATATAGAATTAATGCAAAGTGTTTTATCACTTGGGGCATCAGCAGCCAAAATATTGGACGTATCTCATGAATATGGTAAGAAGAGGAATGAACTGGATGTGACATGTAGCAGGGTTGATGCTTACATCAGGTCATCGGTGCGCAGTGCTTTCTCTCAGGCAAGTATGAGTTAAATTTCTCTAAAGTTACATTCCTGTAATGTGATTTCAGATTTTGATGGCCTGTTTTTTCTCTTTTGGAGGTTATTCACTTGTTCATATATCCTTCTTCTTCAACTTTTCCTGATTCATTCCACATTTTTTTTTGTGAATCTAAACCATTCATTTTCCTGTATATTGTTCTGATTTCTTATATTCCAACCCTATTTTTTCTTATATGGAACTGTTGTGGAAACTCCAAATGGTGTAGATCATGCCACCATAGCACAATATAGGTTCTACTACTAATCTATTATCAACACCATTTGGTGTTTTAACTCCCAATTCAAATAAGAAAAATCCATTCTACTGCATTTCTGATTAATCCATGTCAATCATTTCCAGACCTCTTTTTTTGTGTATTCCGAATTCCAGTGAGTTCAATTGGTAAAGGAACATGGTTTCACGTATAATGCTGTCTTCTTGTAAGCGAATGAAATGTAAATTGGAAATTTGATTTTTGGTAATTTGGTTTCTAGTAATAAGATTCTATTATGTCATTTCGAACACATGAGAAATCTTGGCAGGAAAATTATAAAAAATCAAGATGAAAAAATGCCTCTACTCTGTACCCATATCACACATGAGGTAATTTGTAATTTGTTTCTTAAAGATGATACTTGTAATCATATGTTTTAATCAAATTACATTCTTGAATACTGAATCATGTTTATCATCATTAATTATGGCTATCTTGAATTATTAGTTAATTACTATTAATTAATATATTTGGACAAAATTTGAGATAAATATAATCAAAATCAAATAGACAATAATAATTCTATACAGTAAAATTATTATTGATATGAAATAATTTTAAATACCAGCATTAAATGTTTTAACTGTTTCTGATGATGTTTAGCTACATAGTTTACTTCATTACTAAGTAGTTGTTACCTAATTAGCACTGAAATTTATCACTACTACTAAAGATTTCATATTATGAATTATGCACCTTATATGAATAATCAAATAGTATGGTTAAATAGTTGCTGTGGAATAGTATTTTGCGAATTTTTGTTTCCAAGAATTAGGACAAAATACTGATTTGAGATTGGTTCCGTGGATTTTAAATATCTCCTAGTTGAGAAATCAGCTATCCTAAGCTTAAAAATAATGCAAAACATAATTTAGTGTTAGACAATAGATCTCCCGTTTGGATGTCATTCCTATCAAACAAACAGAGACTAAGGGTTATGTTCCCCAATCTTCAATAAATGTCTTTTTATCTTTCTCTTCTTTTAATTGTGAACTCGAGCTGCTTTGTGGTCCATTCGATGACAGGAAAGAGAGATGGTCATCTCAGGCAGGAAGTCTTCTAGGAAACAGCAAAGTCCTCTCCCTGCCCTTTCCATCCTTGCCCAAAATACTCTTGACCTGGCATTCAATGAAAAGGAAATATATAGCCCTATATTGAAAAGATGGCACCCTCTTGCCACGGGTGTAGCTGTTGCTACTCTTCATGCTTGCTATGCGATTGAGCTACAGAAATTTGTTTCCAGCATAAGTGAATTAAATCCTGAAGCTATACAAGTGCTGCTAGCCGCTGAAAAACTTGAAAAGGAGCTCGTGGAAATGGCAGTTGCAGATTTAGTGGAGAGTGAAGATGGGGGCAAGGCAATAATTCAGGAGATGGCTCCTTATGAAGCTGAGGCTGTGATGAACAACTTGGTTAAATCCTGGATTTTGACTAGAGTTGACAGACTCAGCGAATGGGTTGACAGAAATTTGCAACTAGAGGTACTTTCCTTCCCCTGTTTGTTTATGTTTGATGCATTGTCAGGATTTACTATTGACCTTCAAATCGATGCTCAGTTTGAAACTAAAATACTGTAATCTCAAAGAGATAGATTAATGTATTTGCTTTGGGCCTGATCTGGTTTACAGAGCTATTCATTGCCGACCATTTTCTTTGCTCATATGCGCAGCGTTGAGTATAATGAAATGGAACATGCAAAGGGAAAAAAGCAAAAGGCACTACAGAAATACTAAGCCAAGGCAAATTTTGCTAATTATTATCTTCACAATTTTAAGTTGAGGAAAAAATTTCTGGGGCTTCTTTGAACGATAAATATGTGTACCCCTCACATAGGCTTGATTATTCATGGGAAGGGAGATATTGAAGTGGATAATTTTGACTTAGTGCTACAAGTAATTTTTTCAAGGTTCTAGCTCAAATTTTACTTTATTACTACAGGATAAAATCCAGTTTTACATGGGACCGTGTGTTGGGCTATTAAGAAAGATGTGCATAAAATCAAGTATGGCTAAAACAATTTCCAGATGTATTTTAAAGTAAAAATGTAGAAGACTGCAAGAAATTAGCACGTCTGCAGATTGCTTTTAATCAATAAAGAGAGCAAATGGACATATGTCTGGGTGAAATTGAGTGAGCGCTGGCAGACTAATCCATTGAGTCAGCTGTGTGTACTGAGAGTTGCTACACTGGCATTTGAGATAATAATGCAACGGGAGACTTTGAAGTGAAATCATACTGCTGAGGTGGTTGAGGAGGAATTTGACCTTTGTACTTCACTCAGGCTATGATTGATATAGTGGAGCCAGAAAATAGGATCTATATAGCAGTTCAGTTAATATTGAGTTGGATAAGGATGAAAATAAAACTTATTCCTGTATAATGTGCAGTATTATATACTTTTTCTATGTCTGAAGGGGCCAGTTGGATGGTTTTCTGATATTATTAGTTAATGCTATTATCTTTGGACTTGGTTAGTAAGGTTCCCGTGTTATGTGAGTGAATACATCCCATTTCACTCCAGATGCCTTGTAGTGATATGGTGTAATTTTCTGGTAATGCACTTCTTTTCTGCCATAACATCATCGTGACCCATTTCAGTTCTGTTGGGAAAAGAAATATAATCTAGTCCCTATTGCTATTTTAACGTCATTTGAAATTTGTTTCATAGTTCTATTGTTGGTTCTGTTAACTGCTTTACTCAGCTTCAGCTTCTTTAAGGGACACCTCCATGGTTACACTAAATTATTTGAGCTTGTTAGTATTTTTACCTAATGTAATCTTAGATTTTTCTCACTCTAATTTAACCCTGACATACGATCCTTTCTGGCCTGGGTAATAGCTCCAGGAGTGGAAAAGGTTTTTGGATGATCCTAATTATTATATCACCTACTGTTTTGTGGGTCTAGTATATTTTGCAGTCACATGGACTAGAGGTCAAATTGTGATGCTTCGACTGTCGCTCTCTATGCCTGTGCTATGAGAAAGTTTCAGAGGGGTGTATACTTTCTCTCCCGTATGTAGTAGTGATCTAACCAACTCTATTCTCTCTTCTCCCAAAAGAAATAAGGAATTTAAGAGAATACTATTGGCCGAGTGGTTTACTTCTAAATTGATCTGATTTACTTGAAAGTGAGGGTTGGAAAATGAAATTGTATTGTAACATTACCAATTACTTCTCACAGGACTGGAATCCTCAAGTAAATAAAGGGCGTTTTGCATCCTCTGCTGTGGAAGTTCTACGTATCATAGATGAGACTTTGGAAGCATTCTTTTTGTTACCAATACCAATGCATCCAGTTTTGCTTCCTGAGTTGATGGGTGGTCTGGACAAATGCCTTCGGAATTACATCGTCAAGGCAAAATCTGGCTGCGGTAATTGTTATATTCTGCATATTTCTTTAAGTTTGATCCAAATTTTTGCACAGAGTTATTGATGCTTGGCTTATATTGAGCAGGATCTCGATTAACCTTTACTCCAACACTCCCTCCGCCAACCAGATGCACTACCAGTTCAAAGTTTGGTGCATTTAAAGTGAAAGATCGGTTATTTATGGGTCCAGGTAGGAAATCCCAGGTCTACAGCAGAAATGGGGACGATTCCTTTAGTGTACCACGACTATGTCTCCGCATTAATACTTTATACAACATTCGGAAAGAGTTGGAAGCTCTAGAACAAAGGACAATGGTGAATCTGAGGAACAGTGGATTTCCTGATGATCAAAATGTGGCAAATGGAAAACTTGCGCTTTCAATAGCTTCATGCACAGAAGGGATCTTGCAGATCTCCGAGGCAACAGCATACAAAATTGTATTTCATGATCTGGGTCATGTCTTTGGGGACTACCTGTACATTGGGGACATTTCTTCATCCAGAATAGAACCTTTCCTTCAGGAGCTGGAGCAGAACTTAGAAGTAATATCTTTAACAGTTCACGACAGGGTCCGAACCCGTGTAATTACTGATGTAATGAAAGCGTCTTTCGAAGGTTTTTTGTTGGTTTTGCTTGGTGGTGGGCACTCTCGTGCCTTCACTCAGCATGATGCTTCAATAATGGAGGAGGACTTCAAGTTTCTTGCTGATCTCTTCTGGTCCGATGGGGATGGTTTGCCAGCTGATTTGATTGACAAGTTATCGCATAGTGTAACAAGTCTGTTTTCTCTACTTCAAGCTGATACCGGGAGCCTAATTGAGCAATTGAAACGTGCCACTCCAGATAGCAACGGAACTTCAGCAAAATTGAGGCTACCATTGCCGCCAGTAACTGGTCAGTGGAGGCCAACTGACCCAAGCACAATCCTTCGTGTTTTATGTAATCGGAATGACAAGATGGCATCGAAATTTTTGAAGAAAACATATGACCTGACGAAGAGAAGCAAGCACAATCCGTCATATGATGCTCCTCTGAGTTGAAGTTTTCTGGAAAGCACTGGACGTCTGCCATTAGCCATTTCATTTTAAGATGACAGAATTTTTGGCAAATCGGGAGCCAAGAATTGCATATGCAGCAAGGATGACGGAACTGTGAATTTTCAGCATACAGCCGATCGGCTGCCATCGCTGCTGGTTCATCTATTTACCAACCTTTGTGAGCTGAAATAAAGTCATCATAAAAGGGTCTTGAAGCAGTACAAGGATACCTTCTGCTGCTTTCTAATTTGATTTTCCTTGGGATTTTGAGGCTGCTAATTTATGATTGTGGGTTGCGGGGTTTGTATATACTTGTGCAGGCTGTAAAAATGAATAGCAAAAGTTGAATGACTTGGCTGCAGTTTTGGTGCCTGTCCTGATGCTTAGCTGTATTAACCATCTTTGGGTTCCCCCTACAAATAAAAGAATAAAAGGGATCAATAATCTAAAACGTCTGGACTGAAGGATTTTGAATCCGAACAAATGATTTTGGTGAAACATCTCAAATGACTTCATATATAAAAAATAAATAAATTTCACAATATTCTACAAAATATAGAGCAACTGAAAGTTGGATGCATGATTGCATGTCACAGACAAAACCCACAAATCGTCATAACCAATGAAGTTGGGTCATATATACGACGGTGATCATGAAATCAACTTTCAAAGGTTGGTTTCAAATGTATCAAATCGAGACTCCGAGAATGAGACCTCAGGGTTTTACTAATATTGCACTAATAAATGTATCCATATGATGGGTGTCACGTTTCATTGACCACAGGCATGATGGCTATACATTGTTAGAGGATGATTGACAAAGAGTTGTTAAGCCGACTGAATCGACTCTCGGAAGATTGTCACAAAGAAGCCCAAGTGGCACGTTCGATATAATTGGAATCATCGACTCTGATAGTACGGGATTTCATTCAAAGATTTGAGAATTCACAGTGATTTTATCACGGGGCGACTGTATAATAAAGGACGACTGTATTATTACCGTAGTCTTTTGAGAGGGATTTTTATAGGATCTCTTTTACCCCCATTAACTTCATATTATGTTAATTTAATTTCTCTGGAACATGGAAAAATTTGGTGATTTCTAAAATATCCCCACATTGCCAAAAAATCATTAAAAAGTAACAAAATAATTTAAGTCCCGTCTCCAATAACATTTGAAGCAATTTTCGTCAAAATATTTTAGAACAAATTACCAATTAAAATCTAAACAAATTGGTTAATAATTTAGTTCCATATGTTCAAATTAGTAAATTCATAATAAGTCCATATAAAATTTGAGTCTTATACATTTTTGGAGAACCGTCTAACCAGATTGAATTTTCTAGTTGAAATTTTGTTACATATTTCATTTTATTTAACATGTGCACAATAAGTATATAAAAGTTATGTAATATATTTTATTTAAAAAAAATTTATACACATAACAAGTATATATATATATATATATTAAATAAAATAAAAGATTCGAAAGTGAAAATCTAATCGAGCATTGAAGTTCATCATTATTATTATGTGAAACACAGGGTTGGATTCCATTTAGTAGAGAAGCAAGTAACATTTATGGTAAATTACACCCATCTTCTTCTAAATTTGAAGCATAATCATGAATATTTTTTTATTATTTAAAAAATTATAAATACCCCTTAATATTTAATGAACCTATATAATTTTTGGATGTAGGTATGAAATTGTCAACCTTACCCTTACTGTATTTTTTTAAAAAAAAATTAAAAATTTTAAAAAAATCGAACATAGTGGATGAAAAAATTTTAAAAATTATAAAAAATCATCCACTTAGACCATATAAAAATTTAAAAAATAAATAAAATTATAATTCTAAATTAAAAAAAGGACAATTAGTCAGTTAATCACAAAAAATGAATAAAAATTCAATAAATTTGACTAATTATTAAACGACCAATAAAATTAAAAGGTATGAATAATTAATATTTCAAACAACAAAAAAATATTAATAATTATATCAAAACATAAATCAGACCATTGTAATTTACCCTAATATTTGCAATCCTGATGATAAATGATAGATTAGAGATGAGGCTTCTGTGGAGAGTTGGTGTGTGTCATTATTGTTTGTTAGAAGTAATCATTCATCGATTGGTGCGTTTACATAATTATGTATATCAGCTCAGCTATTAGGAGGGATTACACTCTCCGACGTTTCTATGAAGGATTATAGGTATTTTTGTCCTCTAATTATTTTCTAATTTTTTTTTAGTTTTTCCTATTTTTCTAGAGTTTTAAAAAGATTTTTTAATTTTTTAATTATCGTAATTTTAGTCTTCTTTGTATAAAAAATACCAGAAAATGCCACCTTAGTCTGACATGGTATTTTAAATTGAGGACAGTAATTTTATTGGCTAATTATATATAATGTTGCAATTACATGGATTTAATTAAAAAAAATAAAATGTGCCGTAGCGTTAGTGGGGCGCCACGTGGCATTAAGTTATATTATTCACCAAAATTACTATTAATTGTATTTAAAATAAACTTTTAATACTTTTTTTTTATTGTTTTTGCATTTTTAAACAATATAAAAGAAATATACTCCTATTTATAATTTTAATGAAAATAAGAGCCAAAGAAATTAATTATAGAAAAACCTCAAAAATTTTGCAATGCTTTCGCTCAGCTATTTCGTTATGTTCGGAAGGCAAGAATGCCGATGAAGAATGCGTCGAGAAGAGACACAAGACCCTAGGAGGATAAATTAATACTCGATATATCAGTAATTTTTCTAAAATAGTAATTTTTCTCGGTCCCGACTTGGGTCCAATGTCTAAATTGATCATTTTAAAAAATTAATAAGATAATAATTTTTTGGAAGACCCTTACATAAATTTATGGTTCTTTCAATATTACAAATTAATAATTCAAATATAACTAGAACAACTTAGTAAAATATGATTCTCTTGTTTTTTTTTTTAAAAAAAATTTAAATGTAGTTGTCTTTCATCTCTAACTTTTCTTATTGCATTCAAAAGTTTCGATATTGTACATGTTTAATATTATATCGATTAATTAATATTAGTTGAAAATTAGGATAATTTACAGCTACCTCTCGTAAAGTTTGACATAGTTATAAATATTTTGTCATTATTTAGAAAATTACAAATACACTCATCAAATGAAAAATAATTATGTAGTCCTAGACAATGATATAGAAATTACTACTTTATCTATGTTAATTTTTTTAAAAAATAATTAAAAAATATAAAAAGATTTGAGGTTTGTAAAATAAATAATCCATATGGCATAGTAGTCACAAAAATATTTTAGAAAACTCTTAAAAAATATATAAAATTATAATTTATAGTTTAAAAGGGCATTTGGTTAGTTTACCAAAAAAAAATAGATGAAAATCTAACAAAGACTAATAGGATGGACTTGTTGTTAAACGGATGTTAAAATTAGAGGGGTATTTATAATTTTTCAAATAACAATAAATTATTTATAATTTTACCATTTATTTTTTGATGAAAAATGGAGTAATTAACGTAGGAAAAACTTAAATATGAGGACCTTTTAAAAATATGAGAAAAAAGTGTAGACCACCTATTTTATGGGACGAAAAATACAATTTTGTCTAATAATTTTTCTTTTTATATAAATATAACAACAAAAGCCGATGTGGTCTAGTTTAGTTGACGAAATTGAGACTTCATAATCAAGAGGTCATGAGTTTCAACCACACCAATTAATTGATTAATTATACATATTTGATATTCCCAATATTAATAATTGATGTATATTAATTATTGAGGATTGAAATGTACAGAATGTAATTGTAATCATTTAATAAAAAAAAACCGCAATAATGGAATAAACTGTTGTTCAAAATATCCAACTTAAATAATCATAATTACCGACGTGCAATCAGTAATTAAACCAAACAATCATCATCCATCTGTTTATCTTTCGTCTCGCAAATTATGAATCCAGACAAAATATATGTTTTTAACCATGCATGGGAGCAGTCATTATGCACCTTTGGCCAACATCGATCAAAACAGACAAAAGCAGTAAGTGGGGTGACATGGATTAATAATAATTCTCATCCAACGATGCTTGGAAAACACGACTTCATCAACATATATATATAACGCACAAGAATCGCCAAGACAATCGAATCCCTCAATCATCGGCTTTTTCCCTCTCTTTTTTCTCTTTTCTCTCTCTCTCTCTCTCCCTCTCTCTACGTATATATATATATGCCCATAAATAATTGTACAGACACATAACACATAGATAACGATATAGATATGGGCTTGATGCAGGTAGCATTGTTGTGCTCATTGACGATCCTCTCACTCAGTTCACTTTCGAATTCACTGAGTTCGAATTACTACCACAAATCATGTCCCAAAGTTGAGTCCATCGTCGCTAAGGTCGTTCGCGATGCAACGTCGAGAGACAAAACGGTGCCCGCAGCGCTTCTCAGGATGCATTTCCACGATTGTTTTATAAGGGTAATTAGTGAGCATTTCAACAATGTTTTAGTTCCGCTATATATAGTGAATTTAGGGGTGGAAATTGCAATTTTTGTCCTGTTATTTAGGGGTGGATTTGCAATTTTTGTCCTGTTATTTAGGGGGTCTCTGAAAATTTGGCAATTTTGATTCCATATTCTCGGAAAAAACCTTAAGTTACGGGATGAAAATTACAAGTTTTCCAAGATGGCAGGAGAAATTTCAAGAGCATGTTCAACTTTAAGTAAAAAAGCAGACGAAAAGGGAGTAATTAAGCCGCAATCTTTTTGTGATTAATTATTATAATGATGATGATTAATTAGTGAATTTGTAACGTTGAAAAGGGTTGTGATGGGTCTGTGTTGCTGGAGTCGAGGGGAGGGAACAAAGCAGAAAGGGATGGACCTCCAAACCGTTCGCTGCATGCGTTTTATGTGATAGAAGGCGCAAAGAAAGCAGTGGAAGCTGTGTGCCCTGGCATCGTCTCCTGCGCTGATATCTTGGCCTTCGCCGCTAGAGATTCTGTCGTCCTGGTTAGAAAATCATCATCTCCATCTCATGCATATGTATTGGGTAAATTACATTGACGCTTACACCAACATTCCCTGCATTTTATAAAATTATGAATACGTCCTTTGAGATTGTAGTCCTAATTATAAATAGGATTAAATGTATATCTGATCCCATAACTTAGATTATTTGATTTTTTCGTTTTTTAGCTTTTTGAAATATGTAGCATTTTTGTCCAACTTCTTTTCAATTTTCATATTTTTAATTTTTTTGTTCATCGGAGTTCACCTCCACTAACAAAAAGGATGAATTCAAGCAAAAAAAAGGGTTGAAATTGCAAAATTAAAAAGATAAAAAACTAAAATACTACCTTAAAAAGTTAAAGCACAAAGTACTAACAGAAATGAGCCAATAGGATCAAAAGGCCCAATTTTAAAATGTATTTAAACCTTACAGATACGCTCCCTATTTTGTGATGAAATTTTAAGCAAATCCCCCTCTAAAGTACATTTCACAACCACCCCTTAGGTGGTATAATTATAATTTTACAAAGAATAATGAGTATTTGTGTAATTAAATCTAAAAAATTACTCTTAGTTATTTGCTTATTTTTTATGAACTGTAACTAAAAGTTTTTCATCCATGCAAAGAGGATTTCTACCTTGTCTAATTTTTTGTTTTTGGGTTTAGCATATACTATATATAGAAGTTAATTATAACCACTACTCACCTAAAAAACTTTACCACCAGAGCCCTTTATTCTTTGTTGTGACACACATCAACCAAAATTATAATCTTCATCTTTTAATTATATGGGGTGATAATTTTATTTCTATTGAAATTTAATTTGACAATTTAAACTTGTAATCGAAAGAAAATAACACATGAAGGATAACATCCGCTAAAATTACGAATTTGACCTGCATTTGAGGCTCGTGTGAAAAGCTCACACACCAAATTCCTCTAGATTTGCAATTTTCGACAATTTCTTTAAATTGAAGGTGGTGTACAAGATATAATGATATTGACTGAGGTTTAAATTAGTTGACGAAGTTAAGGTCCCATGATCTTAGAGGTCATGTGTTCGAACCCCACTTTATGCACGGAACATGTGTCCACTGAATAGTAGGTGTGTCGGTTAGATTTAGTTTGTTTGATATTATTGATCATAATATGATTGTTGTAATTCGACAGGAATAATTGTAATCAATTTATTTCAATTAATAATAATTTATCACCATTACTTTAAAAAAACAATATCATGATATTGAACATAAAATGTAATAATTCTTGTTGCAAGCCAACTTTACCTTTATTTAATTTTGCATGTTTATATTATATGCATATAAATGATAATTATTGTAGCCCAATTTATGTAAAATAATGCAATTTAAATATTGATAGTCTGGAGGGCCAAGATGGGATGTCCCAAAAGGAAGAAAGGATGGAAGGACATCAAGAGCCACTGAAACTGCACTTTTGCCTTCTCCCACTTTCAACGTTTCCCAACTTCAGAAGAGCTTTTCTCTAAGAGGCCTCTCAGTCGACGACCTTGTCGCTCTCACAGGTCACTTTTTCATTTTTATAACTTAATGTAAGTGAAAAATTAAACGACAAATTTTACATATTTTCGGGTAACATATTCTTTCCTTTAATGTTTCTTAATTTTATTAAAATTCATAATCTATGTATATATAGCAAAAGTTGACGCACTAATACAGACAAAAAATTAAATAATAATTTAAATATTATTACTAATTTTATGTATAAAATGGCAATAATTTTTCTTTTTCCGTAATAATTAATAAATATTATAGTTTTAATTACTAACTATAATTATTTTGAAAAGGGTGTGTCCAGCAAAAATTGATGGTGATAAAAAGGTTGTGCACAAAGTTGTCATGACTAAAAAATTAGTAACGCGTATGGTGACAACTCAGCGATGCGAATAATTGTTGTTAATAGGATATCTATAATGAGAATTTTATACTTGATTTTCATGATTAATAATTATAATTTGACAAAATCGAAAGTGTTGCCATTTAATATAGATTTTGAACGACAATTTTAAGATTGTCATATAATCGAAATTATTATGTTTTGTTGTAGTCACATTTTGATTACCTATTAGTAAAAGTAATTAATTAAATAAAAAAGAAATTAAGAAAAGTTAATAGTTGCAGGTGCCCACACGCTCGGGTTCTCCCACTGCTCATCTTTTCAGAATCGGATCCACAACTTCAACTCGACCCACGATGTGGACCCGACCCTACGCCCCTCCTTTGCAGCAAGTCTGAAAAGCATTTGCCCCGTGAAGAACAAGGCCAAGAATGCAGGCATCAGCATGGATCCTTCTTCCACCACCTTCGACAACACCCACTACAAACTCATACTTCAGCGCAAAACCCTATTTTCTTCGGATCAAGCTCTGCTCACCACTCCCCATACCAAAACCTTAGTTTATAAGTTTGCAACCTCCAAGAAGGCTTTCCACACTGCCTTTGCCAAATCAATGATCAAGTTGAGCAGCATCAATGGAGGACAGGAGGTCAGGAAGGATTGTAGGTTTGTAAACTGATGAGAAGACTTAAGTTCAGCTAGTCAACAGTGTGCATGTCGTCATAATGCGTTGGAAAGAACTATATATTGATATATATATATATATATATATGCCTGTTTTTTTTATTGTTTTTGTGTTGTTATGAGTGAGGAGCAATAGATCTAAATTGTAATCTATGCTAATTATGTTGAAGGGATTAATCGGGAGAAATATCATTTTTCGTCCCATAATTTAGATTTTTTTATTTTTGGTCCCTGCATTGGTTATGAAATTCTTACTTTCGATTCCGTAATTTTCAAAAAGTAACATCTTTTGTCCTATGTCACCTTCCATCAGATATTTAATAAAAAAGACCACGTGAGATCATAAAGTATATGGGACAAAAAATGCTACTTTTCTAAAGTTATGGGGCTAAAAGTAAGAATTCTATAACTAATAGGACTAAAGTGCAAAGGCCTAACAATTAGATGGTAAGCACATCATTTTCTGTTAAATATTTAATAAAAAGTGATATAGAACCAAAAATTAAATATATAAGACAAATATAAAAAGACCAAAAATTATATTATTATTTTCCCGATTAATTGCAATTTTGATCTTATAATTTGAGGACTTGACATTTTGGTTCTATAAAAATAGGAATTGACAATTAAAGGTACTACTAGTTTAAAAAAATTGGAAGTTTACAATAAATTTTGGTGGAAATTAATTTTATAACTTATCCATAATTGATTTTTGATTTGGGGATTTTCTGGTGAAAACGGTGGTGTGGGCTTTTGAAATTCAAAGTGAAAAACTTGGAGCACAGATATGCGCCATTACAATGTGAACTTAGGCCAATCCAAGCCGAAAAGTATTGTTCTTGCCACTTGATCTACTACCTAACAAAGAAAAGTTGTTGCTCGAATTAAGTTTGATCAAATTAAATTAATTATAAAGTAAGTTTATTATATTTGTTCTGTAATTGGTTATTTTTAAATTGTACATCAATCACATAGCAAGTATATTGTACTTGTGATATGATTAGTTCAAATTTAATTGAACCAAATCCAGACTAGAATTTTCCACAAACTATATATACAAATCTGTAGCAAGCTTGTAATAACTTGAGACGGATTTGTATATTTGAGTAAGCAGGGAAATAGTTTTGATTTTCTTTTTCTTTTTTTTTTTACATTAGTTGTTGTGGCATATTGTTTCTACATGCATATAATTAATAAATTTTTTACATAAAATATATTAGAAATAATATCATAAATAAAAATAAAATATACAAAGTAATACATTATATTAAAAATAAAAAAAAAGAAAAAAATTAATTTATCAATTAATGTAAAATTAAAAAACTTAAATAAGTTAGTTGTTTCATCGGTTGAAGAATATATTTTGTTTTATAAAAAATTAGTGCAACAATATCATTAACCGTCATTTGTAAGTATGAAAGGCTTTTTTTTTATATAGTATAAATGATGACATTATTTGCAATGATATTTGTGACAATTAGGGTAATGTTTTGCAATGGAGATTGCAAAAGGATCAATATATTTTGTTTTTAATTTAATTAAACATAAATATTAAATATAAAGTCCACTAATTAAAAGTTTTAATTTATAATAAAATCACGTTAAAAAATAAATTAATATTATACGTGTTTCACAATAGCAGAAAAGAGAAAAAGAGAATTCTACCAAATAAAAAAAAAAACCTAATTTGGGTAGCACTAATATCCCAGTCATCTAATTGACGGATGATAGTGAGAGGGGAGTTGGCCAATTTGGCAGTAAAACGCTTTTGTCCAAAACACGATATGCGGATTCGTTCAGACCCATACGCTAGCTATGTAGTCTACCAAACTGTAGATGCTCAAAATAGATCCGCCAAAAATCTGGGCTCGAGTTTGAGCTTAATTTTTTTAAATATATATATATATATATATGAAATCTTTTTTAAAAATATGAACTATTTTACAAGTTAAAAACATTATTCAAAATTTAAATTGGAATTAAGAAGAAAGTATTCACAAGAAGTCCAAAAAGAAGCAATGCGATGCCAAAAATGTATACGGTCATGAAAAATCATTCAGCCCAATCATTTAATGAGAAGTAACAAAAATAAAATAAAAATATAAAATATTGACCAATAATTATGATATATGGTGAATTTTCAAACAAATGCGTTTTGTTGAAGTTGATATTGAAGTATAATAAAAAAAATCATATGCATTATATTAAATATTTATTTACAAAAATATTATCAAAAAACGTACTATTGTTGATTAAACTTATTTTTAGATAATATAAATTAAAATATAATATTTTAGTATCATCTAAAATTAAAATATTAGATATTGGCTAATAATTCTAATATATGTTGAATTGTAAAATTAACGCATTTTGTTGTAATGGATATTGAAATTATGAAAATAAAATTCATAAGCATTATATAAATATATATTTATAAAAATATTATCAAAACTTACTAAATTGTTGATTAAGCTTGTTTGTGGACAATATAAATAATAAATATTGTATCTTATTGTTATCTATAATTTAAATATGAGATATTGACTAATAATTTTGATATATGGTGAATTTTGAAATAAATGCACTTAATGCATTGTATTAAATTTAAAATTGGAGATATATTGACTTATAATTCTATTATATAGTGAAAATTGAATATAGACTTGATATAATGTTGAATATGTAGTTAAATATATAAAAATATTTATATATAAAAACTTTTTAAACAAAAAGTATTGTGAGCTCACGACTCCTTAACGTAGTAATGTAGTTCTCAAGCAAGTTCGAATCAGGCACGCTCGCGAGCCGACTCAATTCATCTTGCACCCCTAGGTTCTCTTGCATCTTTCGATAAATCTTGGGGGGGGGGGGGGGGTTATAATATTTCATCAAACATGAGGGGGTATTTATAATTTTTCAAATAAGAATGAAGTATTTGTAATTATATCAAATTTCAGGAAAGATCGTTGTAATTTACCCTTTATATTAACCATCTAATGAAGTCCAATTCATTTATTTTCCAAGCCTAAGGAATTAAGTCTACTTCAAACCACGCTATTAAGTAGACCTAATTTACTGAATATTAGTAGGCCCAAATCTTGTTGACCAACCCATTATTGGAGGGTTAAAAGACTACCAACTCAGTCTCTGTCACCTTGCTGACAGGGCAACACTAAGTCTAGGGCCAATATCAATAAGCCTAAGACCCATCCACCTCATTTAATATGTACATTAGTCTTATTCTACACAAAAAACGCCAACTCACCAGAGATGGTGTCGGGAAAGACATACATGCCAACTAGATTTGATTGGTAAAACATATAGGTATCTAAATTCTTAAATTTGTGACTGATCTAACATGATTTTTTTCTACATAAATTGTCCAACAACAGAATTTTGGTAATATCTTAACTTCCCCAAACTGGCCCCCAAAACTCTGAGAATTTGCTCTAATAAATAGGGATCCACATAAGTCGAACAGACACCTAAACTTCTACAACAAGTCCACTCGAATTCTCTCCATTTCCAACACTCTACACATGTTTTTCTATAGGTTCAGCACTTCATCTTTGAACTACATATTTTAACTTATTAATATCATGTTTTATTTTTTTCGCTTGAGTTTTCTAATTATTTGGTCATAATTTTACTAACTTAGTCGTTGGAGTGTGTAACCCAATTTTGCATATTTACTCTATAATCATCTTAAAATTTTCAAGAAAATCTTTTAATTCTTGTAATATTGCAGGACTCTGGTACACACCACCATCAATTTATTAATTAACTTAATATAAAAAGTTGATCAAATTTTTACAAGCATATCAATTTTCTGGCGTTGTGTGATCGAGGTTGAGCCAATTGGGCAGACGCAACTCGCTAACTCCACGTCAGTGAGTGGATTCGCTTTACCTTGCTCCAACCAAGCTCCATCGGAATGCCTCACCAGGCATCTCATCGAATACCCAACAGAGCTTTTGGCCCTTCTCCTTAGCTCATCAATCTAATGTTTTTGCAAGGAAGAAAATAACAAATACATTATTACCAATAATTTTGAATCAAAGGCATTTTATCTGCTGAGTGCATATATATATATATATATATATATATGTAAACAAATAATATTGATTAATTTCTTTTGGATAAGTACTAATATTTTTTTTTGTTTCTATGTATAAACTTGTTAATTTTCATTTGGCAGAATAAAGCTCATTGAGGCTGTCTGCATCTACGTATAAACGGCCCTCGGGTCAATAGTCTCAATAATTCTGATATATATATATATATATATATATATACTTTATTATTAAGTGAAAGCACCACTTTGGTGTCGTACTTTTTTTTGTTTGCTAATTTTGTATATTTTTTTTAATATTTATATTTTAAGTTTTTATTTATTATCTTCCCACTCTCCCACTCTTCTACACCCCCAACCTCTCTTCTCAACTTTCACTAACTTTAACTTGAAACTCACCAATTATTATGCACGTTCTGACTGCATTGAAACAAGACTTATAATGACCACATTAAAACATGATCATCTTTTAAGACTAAACGTCATATTATTGGAGACGCGGAGTTCAAGTCATATGGGTCAAGCTTCACGAGCTTCTATATAACAACTCCCCACGAGTCAGTTCAGTCGGCTTGACAATCATTCTCCACCACCCACTAAAATTGCATAAACGTTGTACGTTTGTCGCCTATGAAATACGACACACATTATATGGACGCAATATTTAGTACAAGTCTAAATAGAACCCTCGATGTCCATTATCAGGGCTTTCAATTTGGAATATTTTTAACTCCAACCCCGAAAGATGGTCTCATAGTTGCCACCAAATGCCCAACTCAACTTCATTGGTTGATTAGTGATCTGTGGCTTTGTTGATGTATGAAAATTGCATGAGTAAAAACAACAAAGTAAGGCAAACTGAATATTTACTCTTATTCATTTAATTCAATATTACAAAACGAAAAGAAATTGCTTAAATAGATTACAAAATAGACATTCTAATTTGCTTTCTCGTCACTTATTCTAACAATGTCTGCATTTTACCCTAGTGATTTTATAGTATTTCGAAAAAAATTTATTATATAGTACTATGTTTAAATGAATTAGCCAGTTTTTCAACACATGATTATTACTCGCACTTGCATAATTATTAGAGACTATGATATTTGACATAATTACAAATATTTCATTATTATTAAAAAAAATTCAATACTCTTTTCAAATAGAAAATAATTATGTAGTTCTTAACCGATTAGTTAAAAATTTCTACTTCACCCTTAGTGATTACTCTAAAAAAGACAAAAAAAAAAAAATGAGGTTGGGTAAACTTAATATCCATTGCGAATATTAGTTCATAAAAATATTTTCTAAAATTTTTAAAAACATATAAAATTATAGCTCATAATTCAAAAGGGCATTTTGGATAATTTATTGAAAAAAATTGACTAAAACTTAACAGAATGGGCTTGTTATTAAACGGACGTTAAAATCAAAAAAGTATTTATAATTTTTCAAACAATGAGGAGGTATGCGTACTTATGGTAAATTTTAAAAAATGTGGTTATAATTTACCTTAATTATTAATATATGCTTTATGTGGCGATAATATATCACATCATTTCATTAAAAATCAATTAATAGCCATTATTTCGTAAAAGTAAAACTAGCTAGCACCCAAAATATAATAATAGCACTAGCAAACCATCATACCTAATAAAGTGGAAACTTACTAAACAAGCTATAATTATCAACTCAAGTAACGGAATTGATGTTTCTATTTCAACCACTTAATCAAAATGCTTATCCTTGAAACATACCGTATAGCTGACCAACCATGTTTTAGTCTAATTGTTAACATTAAGGTTGAGAGTTTACGAATATATAAGTTTGAGATCATGAATTTGAATTCCATAAAATGTGGAAATATTTATATTACCTTTATCTGAATTATTATAATTTATTTATCGTTATTAGTCATATATATTGATACATGAATTGTAATTAAATTATTATTTAATGTAAATAAATATAATAATTTATTTATTATTATTAATAGTAAAAAGAAATTACTCCATTTATATATTCAGCATCAAATACTTTAGATTCGAGAACAAAACGCCAAACCCAAATATTAGTGCTGAAAAGAGATAATAAATTTTAGGGTAAATTATAACCACCTCTGCTCAAATTTGGTATAATTATGAATACCCCTTCATTGTTTGAAAAATTATAAATACACCCCTAATGTTTGATGAAATTGTAATTTTTGAATGGCGGTATCAAATGATCAACCATTGCATTTTTTTTTTATATAGAAATTTGTAAAAAGAATATGAGGGAGTGGATGAAAAAATTTAAAAATTATAAAAAAAAATCATCTACTAAGTCAATAAAAAGTTAAACAAAATTAAAAAATAAATAAAAATATAATCCTTAGTCCACAAGGGTACTTTGATCAGTTCACCATAAAAAATAAATAGAAACTCAACAGAGACTAACGAAATGAGATAATTGTTAGACGAGCATTAAAACTATAGGGATATTGATAATTTTTTAAAAAACGTATTCATAATTATGTCAACTCTTAAAAGAGTGATTGTAATTTACCCTAATTAAACTTTATGTACTTTTACATTATTGTCTTTAAAAATAACAATACAATAATCATGCTTAGATGACGAACAATGATAAAATATTAGCGTACATATATATCAGTGAATAACTCATTTAGATAATTAATGTGAAAAACTCTGCATGCTGAAATCATCATGATATCGACTTCTCTTTCATTTTTATTTATTTTAATTTCTATAAAAACAGTAATTATACAACTACATCAATATTTCAATAAAATGACCAATCAGATAATATCAATATTTCAATAAAATGAATAATCAGATAATACATGGTCAGTTCGATCAGTAAATTAATATATCAAAAAAAATATAACATAATACAATAAACTTACATAAAATTAAATAAGTACCGACAGACCCGAACCCATAATCTTAACTTATTCAATTAATATCAACCTTAACCATTAAATTAAAACATCATTCATACTTGTATTTTACTTTCATATTGTCGTAAAGATATGAAATAGAGTTATGTAAAAGGTAAAGACTACAACCTCACAACCAAGAGGTCGTGGATTCGAATCCAACAATATGGATATATGGTCCACTTTAGCAGAAGTGTCTTATTTTGTTGTTTTATTGAATATGTTTATTGACTTAGAATATCGACATATTGAATTAGTATTTAATTTTAAATTGGGTTAATTACATTTTGTCATCCGAATTGTGACCGAGTTTATAGTTTGGCATCTAAATTTTTTTTTGTGTCAACTTACCATCTCAACTTTACAAATCCTTGCACTTTGTCATTTATAACTGTTTTTCAACCAAGTTTTTTATCGAAATAACATCACATGCAGTGCACATTTGATATTTAAAGATTATGTGATGTGATTTTTTTCACATATGCACAACATGTGATATTTTTTTAGCAGAAAAATCAATAGAAAGACAATCATATGTGGCAAAGTGTAAATTTCTTGAAGTTGAGATAGTAAGTTGACACAAAAAAAAAAGTTTCAATGGCAAATGTTCGGATGACAAAATGTAATTTACCCTTTTAAATTTTACTGAATTGAATGTATCAAATCTTATAAAAAAAGAAAAGGCAAAAGTACATTTTTTGTTCTGTAACTTTAAGTCATCAACACTTTGTTCCTGTAACTTACTCCATACATTTAGTCCTGATCATCTCATATTTGATTTTTTTTTTGACAAATTTAGTCCTGCATTGATAATTTTGGTCCCCTTTACACTATAATAAATCTCATTTTTTGTTATGACCAAAATTATCAATATATGACTAAATTTTGTCAAAAAATGACCATATGTGATATATTAATGAATAAATTCATTAAAAAGGACTAAATGTATAAATGAAGTAAATTATAGGACCAAAAATACTAATGACCTAAAATTACAAAACCAAAAATATAATTTTTACCAAAAAAAAAAATATGGATCTCAGTAATTTCATTTTTATCATTGTTTTTTATGATAGACATACCATTTAGTAGTTACAAACTCAAAAAATAGAGATAAATTAGGGGACAGGTTTCATGTTTGGGAGTTGATGAACATTATGATTAATGTTTGTTGGAAATAATTATTTATCTATTGCTAAGTTTATATAATTATGCATATTAGCTTAATTAATTACGCTTATGATGAGAATAAAGGAAGATACGTACGTAGCTTTCTATCACTGAAATAATTAAGTACATCATTCTGTGTAAAGCTATTATTAATTAGTGAATAATTACATTTATATATATATATGAAGAATGATAACTATATTAGCAGAGAGCATATAATAAATTAATTGAAAATTGGCATAAGCAATGCATGTGCACAGTACGGGATCCAATGGTATACAAATTCATGCCTTGGAAAAATTTTCTTCCCTAAAGATGTGCAGTAAGTACTGAACGAGGTGGACGAAAAATTTTAAAAAATTATAAAAAGAATTATCCACTTTTATAGTCCATAAAAAATTCATAAAATTATATAAAAAAAAATGGAATAAAATTATAATTTCATAAGGGCATTTTTGTCAATTCACCGCATAAAATAGATGGAAACAAATGAATTGGGCTAATTGTTAGACGACAGTTAAAATTAGAGATTAGTGATAATTTATCTCAAGGTTGTTTATTTCTTCTAGAGAGCCAATCTCAGAGTTGCATGAAAAAATTCAAGCCCCACCA
This sequence comes from Sesamum indicum, assembly GCF_026168435.1. NCBI lineage: Eukaryota > Viridiplantae > Streptophyta > Magnoliopsida > Lamiales > Pedaliaceae > Sesamum > Sesamum indicum. Next base: position 15,439,333 of record NC_142661.1, read on the forward strand.
GATGTCTGAATATTAGTCTCACTTTATATCCGTTATTATAATTTATATCATAATTTTTAATTATATTAATGTATTAACTAAATCATATATTACTGGACTTAATTGAGATTATGTAGTCATATAATTACCATATAAAAAGTAGAATACTTATTTAAAACATAATAAATAGAATATATTAGAAATATTCATCAATTTAAACTACAATTACCGACTAGCAAAAGAATCAATCATCTAGTTTTATTTCGTAACTTAGATGAGTGTAGACAGAATAGATGTTTTTAACCATGCATGGGAACAGTCATCATGCAGCTTTGGCCATGTTCATAACAAGCAAATGCAATAAAGTAATAAGTGTGTTTGACATGACATGGATTATTAATAATTCCCATCCAACCATGCTTAGAACACACGACTTCATTTCCAACAAAAGAAATCGCTTTTTTCTCTATATATAGGACCATACATAATTATTTATACACATAAAAAACTCTATCTCAATCAGAAAAAACATACGTACCCACACATAGAGACATGGGCTTGATGCTGCAGGTAGCATTGTTATGCTCATTGACGATCCTCTCATTCAGTTCACTTTCGAGTTCACTGAGTTCGAATTACTACCACAAATCATGTCCCCAAGTTGAGTCCATCGTCGCTAAGGTCGTTAGGGATGCGACGTCGAGAGACAAAACGGTGCCCGCAGCGCTTCTCAGGATGCATTTCCATGATTGTTTTATAAGGGTAATTAGTGAGCATTTCAACAATCTTTTTGTGATTAATTATTATAATGATGATGATTAATTAGTGAATATGTAACGTTGAAAAGGGTTGCGATGGGTCTGTGTTGCTGGAGTCGAGAGGAGGGAACAAAGCAGAAAGGGATGGACCTCCAAACGTTTCTCTGCATGCATTTTATGTGATAGAAAGCGCAAAGAAAGCAGTGGAAGCTGTGTGCCCTGGCATTGTCTCCTGTGCTGATATATTGGCCTTCGCCGCTAGAGATTCTGTCGTCTTGGTTAGCAAGTCATGATCACCTCTTGCATCATGCATATATACTACTATGAGTTTTTTTTTTTGATATTTTACAAAATAGCCAGTTTAATTGTAGAATTTGTGATGGTATAAACTCAACGAAACACACACAAATGGGCGTGCATAATTAAATAAAAATTTTAAAATTAAAGAAATTAAATATTAAAAACAAGAAAGTTATGAGAAGTTAAAGTTGGTGGGACTTGAGAAGAGTGGCCAACTTATCAATTATGAAAGAGGGATAAAAGTTCTTTAAAAAGAATAATGAAATAATGCTATGTACACTCGTATAAAAAAAAACTCTTTTACACTTAGAAATGGTGATTAATGATACCATTATACTAATTTTTTATGAAGATAAAAGTGCCCTTCAACTAATAACATAACTAATCTATTCAACTTTTTCTATTCTTTTATTAACTGATAAATTAATTTTTTTTCCTTCCTACTTTTTCTATAACATATTATACTTTTATTTATAATATATTTTAAAGCGTGAAAAATAATTTATTAAAAGCACACAAAAACGACTTGCCACAACTCCTAGTAAAAAAAAAACACCATGATTAGGGAGGGCACCAAATTGGTATTATCCCTCAATTATAAAATATAGATAACAAATCAACAATATTATTAAAGCATTTTGAGAAAATATATTTATGTATATGTATAAATATAATTTACCCGTGTGATATATATATGAAATGAGCAAATACCCCTGTGAAAAAAATTAGCAAATTATTCTTTATGTTTCAAAAAATAAAGCAAATGACCTCCCTATCAATGGTTTAGATAGGGAAGTAATTTGCTTTTTTTTTTTTTTCAAAACATAGGGGGTAATTTGCTTCTTTTCTCAAAACACTGAGAATAATTACTATTTTATTTTCTATATGAAATTTTACTCATTTATCATATTATAGGGGGTAAAATACATTTTTCCCTTTTTGTATATATAATTCATGCATGTCTTACGAGATCCTTTCTCAATACCAAAAGTTTAGATCAATTGAGGTTTAAGAAAAATAAATAAGATAGCCAACTTACTAAAGAAAAATTACAATTTTAAGTTTTCCAATTTTAGTCATGTTAAGTATAAGAATGGTAATTTTGGTCCTGTTAAAACTATTTTTTGCAATTTGGTTCTACAATTTAAAAAAAATAATTGATAATTTGAGAACATTTCTAGCCGTACGCTCATAAATTGGACCAAAAAGTGCATGTAATGTGCATGGGACACGATAATTTAAGGATTTTCGACTAATTTATGTAAGCACATGGACTTATATATTAAGCAGTGCAATTTGTGGACAGTCTGGAGGACCAACATGGGATGTTCCAAAAGGAAGAAAGGATGGAAGGACATCAAAAGCCAGTGAAACCACACAATTGCCATCTCCCGCTTTCAATATTTCTCAACTTGAGAAAAGCTTTTCTCTGAGAGGGCTCTCAATGGAAGATCTCGTCGCTCTCTCAGGCGGCCACACTCTGGGCTTCTCCCACTGCTCATCCTTCCAGAATCGGATCCACAACTTCAACTCCACCCACGATGTCGACCCCACCCTACGCCCTGCCTTTGCAGCAAGTTTGAAAAGCATTTGCCCCATCAAGAACAAGGCCAAGAATGCTGGCACCACTATGGATCCTTCTTCCACCACCTTTGATAACACCTACTACAAACTTATACTTGAGGGTCAAACCCTGTTTTCTTCTGATCAAGCTTTGCTTACCACTCCCAACACTAAGAGTTTAGTTTATAAGTTTGCGAGCTCGAAAAAAGCTTTCCACACTGCTTTTGCGGAGTCCATGATAAAGATGAGCAGCATTAATGGAGGACAAGAGGTCAGGAAGGATTGTAGGTTTGTAAACTGAATGTAATATATATATATATATATATAGCTTCAATTCATCAGTACTTAGCCCAGCAGTAGGCATGTCGTGATAATACATTGACAACAAGTGTTGGAGAATATGCCTTGTTGTGTTGTTGTGAGTGCAGACCAATTTAAGTACTTAGTGTGCAAGTCTCTCAATTGTAATCTATACTAGTTATTGTGAAATGTTATGCTAGTAAGCTTTTTTTAAGCACCTAGCTCCTTTCATGACTTCCTCTAATTTGGTTTTGGAAACTGTTTTAAACATACTTCCAGTTGAACCAAAGGTAAAAAGTATTTTTGAAGTCCCAAAATTATATCGTTTTTTTAGTCTCAAAATCACAACACATTTTTAGTCTTAAAACCATAATGCACATGATTTTTTTGACTAAATATATGTGATTATAAGTTTTATGAAACTAAAAGCGACACATGTCATAGTTGTCGTACCAAAATAAATTTTACTCTTGTTTTATGGAAGTAAAAAGGTATTTTGCCCTAAATCAAAGAGTCAAACATACTTCTATCATTTCCAAATTGATAATATCAAATTCCAATAAACTTAAGATGTTATCAGTATTTATATATAGGGTAAAATGTAATTTATCCCCCAGTATGAGAGAAATGAGCATTTACCCTCCGTGAAAAATAAAGCAGCAAATTACCCTCGTATAAAATAAAAAATAAAGCAAAATCCCCCCTAACGTGTTTTTTTTATTACACGTGCTTTTTTTATTTATTTTTATTTTTTTAATTTAAAATTTAAAATAACATTTATACCCTTATTTAAAAATCGTTGGATCTTGATTTCAATTTATGTCCAAATTTTAACTAATAGACCAATAGACTAGATTTTATCTCATTCGAATCAATAGCTTAGATTTAATTAAATAATAATTAAAAAATATATATAATTAAATTTGGATATATATACATATAAAAATATATCTAGAAAAAATTATAGATATATGCTTATATAATATATATATATATATATATTCAAATATATCTAAAATATGTATGTATATATATATATATAGAGAGAGAGAGAGAGAAGGGGAGAGACGGCGGCGGGCTAGGGAAGAAGAGGAAGGGGCGCGGGGCTGGGAGGGGGGCATTACTAAAAATTGCAATTTACCCCCTGTCACACTAAAAAATGATGAGGTGAAGCCCTATCTTCATAAACATTACCATAAAGGACATTGATCATGTTAGATATCTTTTAGGCCCAGAAATTGCGCGCTTCGGCCTTGAACTTCAGTTAAATGACGTAATTACACACTTGATATTATTTCTACTGCTGGATTGATTGAGCTAAACCAATAGTCTTATCACTTAGTTTTCGATTTTCGGGAATATCTTAGCAGATGAATTAGTAGAAATTCAGTTTATATAAAGCTGGCCAAAAATGAAAATGGAGGGACTAATTTGTAGGTTATAGCCTACAGAATAAGAAAAGAAATCGCAGTAATTAAAGAGGTCAGACCAAAATGCATTACTATGTGGATGATTGTAAGATGATTCGGGAACAGTTCTAACTGAAACCTAGCCCTTAAAAACAGGGGACTCTGTATGAGATATCTTGTACAGTCTACTGTCACAGCCTAAACAGCAAGTCAAAAATTGTTCAACACTTCTCTGCTACCCGCCTATCAATATCCGGACGTTAAATTAACAACCATAGAGGAGATTGCAAAATCTATAGCGAGCTTTCTTTTTCTATTTCGCTCTTATATAAAAGATCCGAGTCCAGCTAATGCCAAGGATTCTTCTTTCTTGCTCCGCTTCTTCTTGAGATAGATGTCGAGGTAGATTTCTGAGAGGCAGATATATTAGAAGTTTGATAATATGTTCACTACATATTGCAATGGATCAAGTACTGATTCCTACATACCGATTTGGATTTCTTGGTCTTCCCACGGACTCTGTTCCTTGGAGATTTCAATTTGTATATCCGAACCATCCAATGATGAGTGGTGAATACCTTAAGAAAATGCATAGAACATAAGAGCAGTTCCACCAAAACAAATACAAATGAAATAGAGCACTGAAGCTCATGACAAGTCTCTTCTCCAGATCTATCACCATGCAAAAACATAAGATGCACTATCGGGCCTTGTTGACAATGTAAAGATTCGACTATGTGAAATAGTGCAATCATGAGAATGGACATAGGAGGGGCAATACTCCCTTATTCCAACAGATGTTCAATGCGGTCCTAACAGAATGATTGTTCAAGTTTTCAATTTTATATCATGTTACAAATAATTCACTTCTCCACCTAGTCTTCTAAGTCCTTCGCACCATTAGGAATTAAGAGCCGGATATAATCAGATATATTCATCCTGTTGAATCACTTTCATGATGGTCAAATACAGATATAGATGATAGCCATCAACTTGAAGAATCTCGGGGTAAAGCCAAAATTAATTAGCATCAATTGCATGCAGATCAGTAAATTATGAAGTAGATGTAGGATATTAAACAACAGATTGTAAGCAACACAAAAGTTTATAATATCTAGATACCTCCTCAAAGTGGGTAAGTTTGAAATATTTTTTCCCGATTTCGGTGTGCCTCACCCTGTCAAAGCCTCTACCATCTGTCTCCACAAATCTATAAGACAAAGCAAGGCAAATGATGAATTGCCTAAGGAGCAGAAGGAAATAAAAACATCCATACGTATAGCCAATAAAGCCACACCTGTAATACGAGAGTTTGTACATGAGGCAGTTAAGCATCGTTGGAGTTGCTTGAGAATCAATTCGGTATTGACCATCTCTCTGTTAGACACCATGATAGAATTCATTAAACTACTTCATCCAGGTGAAAGTAACTCATATAAAATTCAACAGCTGATGCATTTGCAACGTGTAATAACTAGATCAAAAGTAATAGCACGATGACCACCATATCATATTGAAAACATGTATCCCCTTACTCTCCACAAGAAAAACAAACATATGACACACACACACAGAGAAAACGAGAGAGACAGAGACCAATCAAAGGAAAAGAAACTGTAGAAAAATGTTTCTCAACTAGTCAAGTTCTGAACTCAATTAAAGTTAACCCTTCAAACAAGGACAATCAGGTGCTATTTGACTGAAACAAAACGCGGTTCATGCGAACTGAAAAAATGGATGGTGTATGAAATACATGCACTGTAAATAACTAAATTCATGTATTGAAAGTAGTAGCAGGCACTTTAAATTTAAAAGAAAAAAATGACTATACCCTCATTAGCAAATAGCTGATATTGCTGCATATTGGCATTTTTTTTTACTGGCCTTATAGTAAACAGCAGCATTGGACTGATAAAATCAACCATTGTAGTAACAAACAGAAGACTAATATATAGAAAACAAAGAATTCATTGAAGAATATCAACTCTGCTATAAAACTCACCAAATAATCAGGTTCTTTAATGTGAGGAAATACACCTCCACCTATCCGAACCATCCACAGAAACTTGTTAATGTCATCACTGGGATATCCAACAAGACCTGAAATGAGGTGGCAGATGTGAGGATAATTTTTTCTTTCTTAATTAATAAAACTGTTCCCTGCTTAGTATTGAAGAACCAACCTCCAAAAACAACTAAAACATATTTTACATCTAACGAGTTGAAAATCTCCCAAGCTGCTTTTTCAGGAGAGGACATGGCAGTTCCAACAGTTGCAATATGTGTGTTGTTCCAGGTATTGTTGTCAACAATAACAGTACGGTTAGCCATAGCAGTTGTTTGGTAGCCATAGTCCCACCAAGATGCAACCTGGAAACATCAGCAGCAGCAGGAAGACGAGGATTCTAATCAAAGGCACAGTGTTGGCTTTTAAAAGTTCAGCAGATACAAATGTGTGACATGTGAATTCACTTGAATATACACACATAAGTGTGATATTCTGCACTAAACAACTCTGAGCCGGCACAAAACAAAGTCAAAATCCCACGTAGGCAAGGGAAGCCAATATCCTTAAAGGTTTGACAATATTTGTTAATTCTCTTGTTACCCCCTTCTGGATATGAGTCCCCATAGTACTCATATACATAATAAACCTTACTATTATAAGCTAGAACAACTGAAACATGCATAATGGAGTAGTTTCTGCAACTACATGAGCCATATGTCAAAAATTATACAGTGCATGAGTTTGATAAGCACCCTCCAAGAAATGTAACTTGTACTAACAATGTCGTGGGTGATCGGATAACCAAAGGTCATCTCATCAAGCCTCTTCACCTTGCTTGTGAGGGTATTGAAAATTTTCATTTCTTCTTATGTTTCACATGATCCTTTATAGTAAAATGGTGTCAGGACAAACAAAAGCAGTTATAAAAAAACAAGTGTTCATACTATACCCTCTAAAATCTGTCGGCAACATAAAACAGCTTACAAAATGTTCAATACCCTTGTTTGGCCTGTCATGGGTGCATTATGCACTTAGAAGTCTATTCAAATTGAAACCCATTTAAACATCTGTCATGGGTCGTTCAGGCTATGATAAGAACCACATTCACTGAAGCAGACGAAAAAGTAGCACTTTTTCTAGAATGAGGCTAACCATCAAAGGTAGTGGAAAGAAAGTCAACTTTTGGTATAATATGGAAAAGGGCTTCCCAAAACCAGGTTTTTCTAAGATGTTGCATACAGGTTAGTCGTATCTATTGAATCATCAGCACTTCTTCTTCAACCAGTCAACAATATAACAATTGAGGCAAGAAAACAATGAAAGATGATGGGAATACACTACTGTGTTTTACCATGATATCAAATCTTCCAACTCCAATCTGCTACCACTCTTCAAAAACATGTTAACATTCTACCCATTTATGAATTAACCGGAAATCATCTCCTCATATTTAAAAATAGTAATGGCAATAATAAGAGTGCGTCATGCTTAAAATAATGTTCAACTCCATTATCACCATTAACCAACCACATGTAGTGCAGATAGTAATAATAGTGCAATTGAACATTGGCATAATAAGCAGAAGTGCTAATAATAAGAACAATAATGCACAAAGAGAATGCAGAGAATCAAAGGGCAGAATAAAAACTTACCTTATCATCTACGTCGGTGTTATGGCGCAACCAAGCATATGCCTCTCTGAAGTCATCAAAGACGTGAAGGCCGTCATGAGAACGAGAGGTTAGCACGATGGATGGAGCAGAATAAGCCTCCGCTGCCGCCCAGACACAATGGACCTTCAAAAGGACAGGTCAAAATGCAGAAAGCACAAGAGAGCAACAATGAGATAGGTACCAGCACGGCAATCATAAGACCTAACACCTCATTCATTTCCCGGTCATCAAATGTCTACACTTGAATTTGAAGATTTTACTCGTTCTGGAGTAAACATGCAATCAAACTGTCAAAGCTTTTTGGCGCTGCCAGTGAGCTGCAAAATACTAGACCAGCAGCCAATGGGCCAAAAACTTATGAATGAAAAAACAAAAATTCCATAGTAATCTTAATATGTTGAACAAATCCTATAGTTCCAAGTTCAGTAAACAGAGTTAAGTCAACTTTAAAAATTGCACAAGTATACGAATTCCTTGGATGTTCATAATATTTTTAAGAGACATGAAGTTTATCATGAGCTAAAAAACATCTTGCATCAACTAGTCAACACAATCACATAGGCAATAAATATTCAGCAAAACATAATCCTCTATACCACCATAGGCAAGTTGTTCTTGAGGATATTTTCCAAGTTCATGCAAAAAAAGACATGATCTATCAGCTATTTATCACATACCACGTAAAATGCACCCAGCAACACAAGCAAGAAAATAGCAATCAGGGAAGCCTCCAACGGTAAGACCAGAAGCTTCTTTTCAATCCGGGATACAAGCGGAACTGTTTCTACGTTCTCCTTTTCCTTCTTCTTACTTTTTCTTGAAGATCGTTCCTTCAGTGAGTCCTCACTTTTCTCAGGCTTCACCACCTCATTTTGTGTAACATTGGTATCCCCTGCCTTAAGAAGATCATAAGTTTTAGTCCCCTGGTTTAAATACCTGGTATATTATTATTTGCAGAATTAATAGGATGCTTACATTGACCTGGGGGTCTTTTGTTGCACCAAACAACTGAAATTTAATTGATCTAGTAAAAACATCAAAAGCTTCTGAAAGAGCAATTCCAGACATTATACAAGCTGCTGGAGCAAGTACAAGCATTAGGCGGACCTAGCATATCATCAAACGAAAGTTAACTTGGTGCGGTAGCAGGAAAACAAGAAAAAGTGTGATGCAGATGAGTGCCAAGTATATATACCATAACACCAGAAAAATATACTGATGTAACAATATAAAGGACCGCAAAGGAGCTTGCATCAGAAAGTGGCAAAAAGCATGCCTGCAAATCCAACAAATTGAATATTGTAAAAGAACAGTTGGAGGAATAACAAAATACCTCAGATAATAAAAGAAAATCTAATTCTCAGTTGACAATATTGAGAACTTACAATAATGCCAGCTGGAACCAAAAATGCCAAAACATTAATGTCCATAAAGTATGACGGCCATGTCGGAGGTTGATGTTCACTAACACTTGCAATAATTGGTATATACTTGCTCGCATAAGTTCTGTTCTCAATTCCACGAATGGAAGAAAATAGCAGTGAAAGAGGTGAAAGAGATCAGATGACAAATAGCAGAAATGAGCAAATAATCATCATAGGCACACCAAACATCCCATATATTAAAGGAAATAAACTTGGGGAAAGCAAATTTAAATGTTTGAATAGGTATGTCAAATACATCATAAGAAGAGAACAAGGAGAAACTACAAAATAACTGGACGTTTGTAATAAAAAGTTCTCGAGTTTTTTGCCTCAACATGAAGTTTTACAGTCAATCTGTGGCAACTGGAATCTGAAGATAAAAGATTGTTTAACTTTAGTATAGCCTGTTTGAGTAGGGATCATGAAAGAAATTAATCAGCTTTTATCTCCTTTTAGTTCTAGCAAAATCTGGGACAGGAAGACTGGTGGTAAGGTGTGGACACTGATCCAAGCACGTTTACATTCCTTTAAAGATAAAAAGATGGACGGATAATGTTGGAGCCACATCATAGCTAATAATAGTTGCTAGCATCGACTCATTGATACAAGCAAGCATGCCATCAGCCGAAGAAGATATTTTCTGAAAACTTAGGTAGAGAAGAACTGGATTCTTAACCCACTTATCTCAATTCAACCCAATGGAACAACTAATAATCAAGTAAAATTCACAATAACACTGATGAACAAATCATTCATTAAGTATCGGATGAACTCACACCAGAAGATAATAATATTTAACTCATAAGAGTTGGACAGGTTCAGCAGACAAAACTGGAATGGAACTGTCACGTTTAAGGTCAGAAATTAAAGGTTCAAAAAGCAACAGAATCCTCATACTTATGTTTACAGAACCATCTATTGTACAAAATTTAGTAAACAAAATTAATACAACATAATCTTAATCATAACTAGTTCATTGTGCACTCCATGCATGTGCACATTTTTCATATATATAAAATTTAATCATATGAGATATTGAACTTCTATGATTGTATAAAAATAAAGGAAATATGTTAGAATGACAAATAGGAAACATTTGAATAAACATAGGCAAGAGGAGGAAAAAAGAGGGAGTAAAACTACCCTTTGGACACTAATTAGCCTTTTATAAGTTGTGAGGTGGCATACCAAAAGTACTTTACAGACCAAATATATCCATCCCTGTTTAATTATGAATTTCATAGATGATTAACTTACGGATCGAGCAGGCTTAGACTTCGTCCACTCCATCCTTTGGTTGGGCTGGAAGCTACCAATGCTATTAGTACTGCTAAAACAGCACCGCAAACTATCCTGAATAATGGCAAGAAATAATAAGTGAAAAGAGGACATTTTATGTCGACTGTCCATTATTTTAACAATATTTTCACATAGAAACTGCCTCTTATACTTTGAGTCCAAGAAGTACTACTTAAATACAAGAGGAATTTACTATAACATAATGAAAATACAAGAATATACAACTACAATCGAGGTTAACCACGTGATTCTTTATTTTCTTCCTTGTCCAGTAGTACCTTAATGATTAAGGAAGATCAGAGAAGAGAGAAGCTTACAGCCCAACTGACACAACAAGAGTAACTGCTACTTTGAACATTTGAGGAGTGAGAATTCCTTTGATATAATAAACAAGAGCCACCACATGTATAATAATAAAGACCTGAGCACAATCATCCAAAAAGCCAGTGTCTTAATAAACTGAGAATATCCAGTGTCATTTCTTACATAAAACAAGTAACAAAACAAGGAACCACATGAAACATATATACATAGTGCAAGAAAGTTAGAATTTGATTCCTCAGCACCCAACATTATTCTTGTAGCCCTATTCACAACAAAAGTTGCCCTGTAAATCAAAGAGGGAAAATCTTGCCACGTTATTATATGCATTAAGCTATAGTCAGGATAGTTTAACTTCAAAAGATACAAGATTGTCTTTTCGACAAAAGAACCAAAAAGGAGAGTTTATGCATCCAAGTCAAAATGACATCACACATTCTCGTATCACAAATAGGGTAACTCGTCAGCAAACAACTTACAGTTCAATTAAAAAGGTACCCCATTGAGGAGGAATACAAAGGGATCTCATAATCTGGTGGTGAGTTACCGGAACCTGGGGCCATGTTAGTATTTATACAGGAGACATCATTATATCAAAGAATTTACAATTCTTATTGGTGAATACCCTGATTGATCTAAGAGTTCGCAAATTTATTCTAGATAGAAAACAAGGAAATCTAAAATCTAAAAGCATCAATTACTGATCATCATAGCAAGTTACTGGACTTTGGGGTATTTTGGCAGTTTTTTCAAGCAGGGGTTAGTCATTCAAAGTAACCAGTAGGTTTAAGAATTATTTTTCCATGCTCAGATTCTAATGCTCAGAGTTACTCCATGTCATGAGATGGCCATGAATTAATTATAAAACAAACCTCATTGAGGAAGGTTTCCTTGATCTTAGCATTTTCATGTTATTTTCCAAGTAGAATTAGGTTTAAGGAAGCATATGAGCACATTGTAACTTCTCAGCTTAGAATATTCTAAAGAAGAGTTCAACTCTTGCAGTTTTGTAACAAGAAATTCCATTAAACTTCTTCAAAGTCCAAGAGATTCTAAGCTTTATTTCACTGGGGAAATTCTAATAGTTACATCTTTCCCAATGTTTTTTTATTTATATCCTGTTCTTGACTTTATAATGTTTCAAGGAATATGTAATTTTTCTGCACAACGATTACATTTAAGCATCATCCTGCGACATGCCCTGCCTTGGAAAAATATGCATAAAATTTTATAGGGAACATAGACGCCCTCTGGTTTGGATTCTTTGGAAAGTTATATCTAGTACCTGTGAATTTTGTTTTAGATCCCTCCGTCATCCCTCCATTAGTTAAAATCCATATTTAGCTCAGATTGACTTATTATTGACTTATTACTGACTCATTGATTTACTTATTACACGTCAAACAATTTTTTTATAACCAACTACTATAATACATCTTCACATGCATTCATGTTAGGAGTATATATACACGCTTATACAGATTGTTTGGCCATAAAACATTTGTTTGACCTAAGTCAATTGAAGGGTAAATATGAATTTTCACTTAACTTTTTGCTAGTATCAGCAAATTCATGGATTTTGGACCAACGGAAGTATCTATCTTGTGGATGGAAACAAATGCCACTAAATATGATTTCTCAAACCACAGGCATCCACATATAATTACACTAGACCTCAAGGGAGAGTGGTATGATTATCCCATATTTATATTGCCACCAAGATTCTCATTTTGATTGACAGCATAGGTTATATCAATATTGTTATATGAAACCTATACCTAAAGGAGAGGTTCAATGGTTAAAGTTAGGCTTTAAATGGGAGATTGCAATACTTGATACCCTTTCTTCTTCAGTGCAGCTTACCCTGACCCTCGCTAATAGAGCTAAAACTAGATTACTCAAACTAATGAATGGATTGAAGCCCAATTCTTTCAAATAACATAAGAAACCAAAACGTTCCACACCAATAGTTTTCCAATACCAAACCTTTGAATCTCAACACTCCGAATCAAAGATATACATTGAAGTTATTAGTTAACATCTAGACATCTGTTGCCCTTACTAAAGCTATTCACTTCTTACAAAAATCACGCTAATCTGTCTCTTTCAGTTTTTAAGAACCATAATCCATAAATGACACAAAAACTAACAATAATAATAAAAAACTAAAAAAAAAATCCGAAGTCATTGAGTTTATCAGAAAATATAATTAGTAGTTACTGTTGAAATGCAACTGCAGCACATATTATGTTTACCTCCTCCGTTTTAGGAATTAGCATCTTTAACAACAATAAAATAAGATGAGCTTGGAGTTTAAATGATATTTCAGATGCAAATCAAACTACAAAAGGAGGTAATAAATATGGAACAAGTACTGTAGTAGTTTACTAATACTTAAATTGGCCCCCTTCAAATAGGTACTCGAAAAGCAAATCGAAGCAGGTTAAATATTTGTTTCTGCGAACCATTTTCCAGCAAAGCCAATATGCAAATTCATACGTGTAAACATAAAAGTGCATCAAGGAAAGAATTATAGCCAACACGAGAAAAATAGTAAATTAGAAAAGTGAAAATACAGTATTAGTATTCAACTTACTAGAAATGATGCAAAATGCTCGGACGTCATGACAGCATTAAAACCCACAACAGGTACCAAAGATGCTAACAATGTTCCCAAGACAACCTGCATTCAAACAGTCAAGTTATTTAGTGTGGACACATAGATCAATCTAGGCAAGACAATACGATATATATATCTCAACTCTCAAAAAGAGTAGTCAGACAAATTCACCAACTTTCTAGTAAATCAAATTTTGTTAAGAAAAGCAAAAGGTGAAAAATAATTGATATTGCGTGAACAGGTTAATCAAAAGTAAAATATTCGTGCAATATTAGGAAAGGGTGACGATCTGATCATTTCACCAACATATGGAAAGATTGTGTATTTACCAAGGATGATTAGCACCAATCACAACCTCTAATCATCAATCCCAGACCTTACATTGCGGCCACTATGTACCAAAAGTTGTTTCCCCAGCAACTTTAGGAAAGAGCCCAATGCTTCCCAAGTTAGAAGGGACATTTTCAGGGTAAAAAACAAAAAAGAAAAAAAAAGAATGAGTGCTTCAAGTTTACTTATGCAACCAACATAGTATTGTGAATGCCATTTATCGTGCAGATTTGTTACAAGTAGTGCTTTCTTTCATATCCCAAAAGCTTTAACACCCTCAACCTATTATGCTTGTGAGGATATACAGGTAATATTAGAAAAGAAGTATACCAGGATTTCACCTACAGTGGGATACTTCCATAATTGATTGAAAAATGGGATACACCAAAAACGTTTGACAAATAATTTAATTCTTTCAGATTCAGAACAAGCTGATTTTATGTTCCGTACCTATATCTTTTACATGTGAATTGAGATTTTCACTCAGTGAAACTTTGTGGCTCAACTGATTAAATAGTTCTTATTATATAGCCATAGGACCAATTACATCGGCGCAATTAAAAAAGGACCCAAGAACTCATTTAGCAAAAACATTAACAATCACTTGTTTAACTGTGGCAAAAGCTGGTTTCGATATCCAAATGCAAATCATCAAAACTCGTACACCTTCCAATGTCTGAAGCTGGCATCCACAGACACCACAGAAGATTGTGAAATTTTCTTCTCTTTTAGAGACCGACTCAACTATACCCGTATCTCATTCACTGAATGGAAGGAACGCGTGACAGCCTGGTGAAAGAGGAGTCCTTACAAAGGTGGTGGGCTATAACACTTTCTTTATACTAAGCTTAGAACTCCATAAACCACCAAACAAAGCACCAACCACCTCAGCCATAAACAACGGAAAAGGGAAGAATATTGTTCAGTCCAGAAAGCAAAAGAAGAATAGAACCCCTCAAGAGTTCTCCAGTGGTTACTTTGTATGTTAATCTTGTCCCAAACTTTTTTACATTCTTCAACCACCATAACTAATCTCATGATTATCATTATTAAGTTCCCTATTCTCATAGCTGTAAAATCATCAGCCTTCAAGCTGAAGCAAATGCACAAATTCCACAGAATATCATTATGGTTATTGTCGACTAAGTTACTTACAAGTGGAGCATAAGCAATGTAGAGGCGTGAAGAATAGCGACCAGTTACAATGCATAGCAGCACATGCATCGGAATAAGATTTATGATAAAGGTGTACCCTCCCCAAGAGCAAACCTGAAAAGATATATGAATATTCCGTCATGCTAGAAAACAGTAGGAGCATGGGTTCAGATAAAAAGAGGGCAGTAAACACAGCAGCAGGAAAACCTACCATGTAGAA
This sequence comes from Sesamum indicum, assembly GCF_026168435.1. Taxonomy (NCBI): domain Eukaryota; kingdom Viridiplantae; phylum Streptophyta; class Magnoliopsida; order Lamiales; family Pedaliaceae; genus Sesamum; species Sesamum indicum. The sequence continues at coordinate 15,454,692 of NC_142661.1, forward strand.
GTATGCTATTGCATTTAGAGTAGCATAAAAAAGGGATCCTGTGTTCAATGTCTGCAGTCAATGGAGCTATTAGTGATTTAATTATAACAAAACTTCAAGTCCATGAAAAATATATGAATCAGGGAATCTATGTTTATGAAGGAAATTCACTAGTTATCATAAAAACAGTAATACAGCATACCAAGTGATTAAGCAGCAAAAAAATAATCTCTAACCTTTATATAGAGATAGAAAGTGAAGATCAAAGCAAAAATAGCCACTGCTTCATTGTCATAACTTCCAGCAACAGATCGAGAAATATATGACGGAACCTGTGCAATAAGAAAAGTAGAAGTACGTTCAAATTACTATATGAATTGAACAATCTGACACAAAGTACAGCATCTAAATCCACAGATAGATCATCCTGTACTCTTAACAGCAGCATACTTATAGTAGAGTAAATCCATGCAGTTAAACATGAAACTTTCAGTTGTATGCTGCTTTAGGAAATCAGCCTTACCTTGTACTCTAATTGAACCACTGTTTTCTTTCTTTCTTTTTCATTTTTTTTCTTTTTTTTCTTTTTCCAGGAACAACGAACAATTTATTGATCAGGAAAATAAGTTAAAATTCAATCTAGATTTAGAAGCAGGAACAGTTTCCTCCAAAAATGAAGCATTCAATTAGATATATCCAAGAGATACCTAAAACAACTATGCTTCCCGTGATGATAAAGTAACTTGCTTGATAGCCTAATAAGTGGGATCCAAGATATGTCTCCATAGGTGGGTACAAAATATCTCTGCTAGTTGTGGTGTAGTCTGGGCATCAGAATGTTGGTTCACCACTGTAGAAAGACCGATTAGTTCATGGAATGCTACCTCAACAAAATCCATTACATTAAAACCATCCAGGTGTCCTTTGTGCTACTTGTAATTATCTAAGTATCTTATACTAGCACCAAATACAGAAATTTGCAAAAGTCACAGTTAGCTATTTAAGAACAGTTCTGGCCATGACGCTCGTGACTTGCACATTGGAACTCAAGTCTGATCTTCCATAAAAGCTAAAACGCTAGTCCAAAAGTAAAGGCCATTTTTCAGCCAAACCACCTCATGAAGGAAACTTTTCAGGCACGGAGAAGCTAAAATTGCACTACAGCTGGATAGCAAAGTCGAAGGGCCTATATCCAACCAGGATACAATATGAATTCAATTATTGCTTGAACACAGCCCTACTGTGAAGGTGACACCATAAGCACAGAGAGTGGTAAAAACTCAAGATCTTACGCACCCTTGAATTGAAATAGAATTGACTTTTTCCTCAATTAATTGCCTAAATGTCAAAATATTGACATCCTTTGATCTGAATCTTTTTTCACATGGACAGACTCTACTCATCCAATTCTCAGCTCCTCTTCGAAGAATATATCCATACATTTGTTGCCAGAAAAGCAAAAATTATTCTGAGTAAAACTCAAATCAACTTCAGGATCCATGGCACTTAGAAATTGAATCACTAATTATCTCTCTTGTCGTAGAGCAAAATAATATTTACACTCTCACATGAACTACCTTTCACAATGCCTGACTTACTTCCTAATAATGGAAGGTCCATTTACCATAATTTACCGGTTAATTACAAGCTTGATACATTGTAGGATGCAATTTTTAAAGAAGCAATACATGAGTTATATAGTTAAGAACAGAACTATCCAAAAGGAAAACAAGGAATAGCTTTTTCGTAACACATTTAAAATTTTCTGGAACATTTTCCACTCCCCCATCTGTGGATGCTAATTCAACTACTTTAACCTCATTAAGTTAAGCATCAACTTCATCAACTACATGACTGCAACTGCTTCAAACTAAAGCGATAAAGTAATAATAATTTTTTTAACACACTGTTAAGGGTTTCCGCTGTTCTGGCATCTGCAATGTTGGTCATTTCTTTGGCAATTACGACACTGTTGATAATTTTTATCTCCCCAATTTTACAAATGCCAATAGGTCTCCCAACATTTCCACCAATCAATGCTTGTGCACCATACAGATCAGCACATGTTAGTTTTCAGCTGTTCAACAATTATAAATTATTTCATTGTAAGGGCATCTGAATGTTTCCCAACTCATATATTTTACAAAACACCTAAGTTTTTTCATAGAGTTAATTAATTTCTGAGACATATCAGCCAAAAAGTACTGTTAGTGTTAGCATGAATCGTGATTTCCAGTATTATGAAGGGAATTTGCCTCTTGTGGATATTAGAAAACCTAAAACCACAAAAGAAATTAAAATCAGGAACTCATTCAACAATCAAAGGAAAAAACTCTATATGAGATAGATGTAACAAGAGCAAAGCTTTGGAACATTGGATGGACAGCCATATGTCTAGTGTCTAGAATCAAATATGTCTTTTCATTGTTCATGTGGTAGCAATGAGAAATAACGAAAGATTAGTAAGTGATACATATAGACTCATTGCACAACAGGAAATGCAAGCTGTCATTCAGATTCAGACTCTAAAAATGCTAACAGCTGAATAATGATGTATTAAAATAAAGTACCATGGCCAGAAGAGCTGCAGCAGTCAACCCAGCACCAGCACCTTTGACTTCCTACAAAGCAGACATAACAGATAAACTTCTCCACAAAGAACCCACATGTAGAACCATTAACTTGGAGGATAAGGTAGAAAAGAGCCCATAGATTAATCAAGCAGAACCTTTGTCAGAAGATATGTTGCCCAAGAAGCAAAAGCTGAAAAAATAGGAGCCGTAAACACACAAACAGTTTCCACGGACAGAGGAATATTTAAGAAGTTCAATATCCTGCCAATAAATTTCAAAAAGGACAAATCAATTATGGCTACAGGGCTAAAAACCAAGAGAAAAGGGAGGTTATTTATTCTCACTTTGGTCAAAATCCTGAACCATATAATTATTAGTTTTATAATCTGATTTTTATCAAAAAGCTTCTCCCATGGATATACTGTCATTTGAAAACAACAATAATCTATAGCCCTCACCTCCATAAAGTACCCGCAGTCAGCGTAAGTCCAGGGTAAACTGTTCCACCAATCACACGTCCAAGTGGGTACCTTTGGAACAGTATAGAATTAGCTCAATTTGATGCTAATACAATGGAAATAAAGTAGCAAGCTTTTTTTCTGAGAAAACACAAATTGAATGCTGGTTATAACAGAGTTTACCATGTGCGGTCATCAAACCAATTCCAAAAGTCATATACTCCACTTTTTGTAAGATACTGCAATCAACAGAACTTATGTCACCTTCCTTGTTCAGTTTATACAGATTTCCACAAGCAAAGAATCATATAGAATAGTATTATTTCACATACAGACAAACGAAACAAGAGAAAATGAATAAAGAATATGGTGACTCATTTCTGCAATGAAAAGTTTAACAAATAATTAAGCAGGCAGGGCATGCCATAGTTCTTGTGTATGACCATATCCATATTATTGCCAAGCCCTTCTGTGGAAGAGTCAGGGTCACGCAGACTGCTCACAACTCTTTGCAAAACCCAAAAACCTCTTCTTTGTCTTTTTTATATTGCTCGCATATCAAACTGACTTCCTTCAGAGTTGACTCCTCTAACGACATGTTTAAGCATATAATATTTCAAAGTCCACTAGCCTACAGTTTTAAACTTGTTTTCTCTATCTTGATTAGATGGACATCCCTCAGAATTTATACTAATTGAAATAATATCATTCTAGAGCTGGTATCCATCCCTCAGAATTATACTAATTGGAATGATATCATTCTAGAACTGGTATCCATCCCTCAGAATTATACTAATTGGAATCATATCATTCTAGAACTGGTATCCATCCCTCAGAATTTATACTAATTGGAATCATATCATTCAAGAATTGGTATTCAAATGTGAAATTCATGACATATTAAGAAACACATTCCATTCTCCAAGTTCAAGCACCATTCTGGGTAGAGTTCAGTATACATACCTGGGCGATGGATCCAACTTATAGAATATAATAAAACAAAACAAATCTATATAGGAGCACCTATGCTATTTCTCCCACCAAGTTAGACCAGGATTACCATTAGATGCATCTTATTATGGTCACGAACATATTGTTCATAAAGATTTGAAGAACCAAACTCAACAATCAATGTACTTAACTGCATTTGTATTCTGATCAATCTGTTGAAAGTTCAGAATAGAAGAACCTCCGCTAAATATAGTCTTTCCGAATGATACACATTACAGGGTCAAGTATTCGCATGTGAACTCCATTGAGAATAACAAACTCTTCAATTTGGAACTCTTATTAGAATCTTAACAATTATAGAAACATAAATCCATTCCAACTCGTTAGCTTCAGCAACAATATCTCCTGGGATCGCTCCTTCTCATAATGTAACTAAATATAAAGAAATTATCATCAAGCTGAAAACATTGAAAATAACATTCACTTTCTAGCGGGATATTATCATGAAGACTCAGAAACTAGCATCTTTATAAATCCAGTAAACAAAAACCCGACAAACCTGCGTCACTCTATAATTGAAGTAAGGATCGAATTCATGAATTACACTCTCGTACTTAATCACCTGTACAGCATAAAAGTCAACAAACGAAAATAAAAACAATTAGATATATATCTCAACGCTCCTATTCAAAATCCAAACAAAAAATTCAAACAACTACTGAGATGCCTCTTTAACCTGACATATCTTACATTTAACGGCTCGATCGAGTATAGATGTACAAATGTAGACAATTAAACATAAGGGAATGCACGCAAACGAAGAGAGAAGAGGATTTACGGAAAAGAGACGGATCGAGAAAGCGAGAACACCGATGAGTAAAAGAACGAAGAAGGAGAGCACATTCCCGAATGCGTGGCGAAGAGTATCCGGTTGTGGGGTCTCAGGCGCCGCCATCGACCGCCGTGGTTCAAGCTCTCTTATTCTGTAGGAAATTTGAGAATTTCGCGCATAAACACACGCAGTGAGTGTGAGAATGGGACTGGAGGGGAGGGGTTTTGTAGCAGGAGTAGACTTCAGGACAAGACTTTACGTTAGGCAGGCCGATTATTATTGTGGAAAGACAAATCTGACCTTTTCGAAAATGCTATATTGATTTTGCTCAACGCTGGTTGGAGGATGCAAAACGATAGCCAAGTGGTGCATCATGATTTGTCCATGGTTGTTGGCAGGGGCTTTGCGGGTTTAACTGAGAACATCTTAATAAAACGGGTAAATTATAAGGTTTGATATAATTTTGAATATTTTTATTATTTAAAAAATTATTTTTTTTATTTTACTAATTATCTAATAATAATATAAAAAAAATCATTTATTTTTATGATAAACTGATCGAAATGCCCTTATGAATTAAAAATTATAGTTATATTTATTTTTTAAAATCATCTGATTTTTTTATGGACTATATGGATAACTTTTTATAATTTAAAAAAAAAAATCATCCACCTGTTCAGGTTTTTTATAATTTTTTTATTTTTAAAAAAATTAAAAAATACAATAAAAGCAAAGTTGGTAATTTTATATCTCCATCTAAAAATTACATAATTTTATCAAATATCATGGAGCTATTTGTAATTTTTCAAATAGTGAAGGAGTATTCATGATTACGCCAAATCTCAGGAAAGGTCGTTGTAATTTACCCTAATAAAAAAAAAAGATAAATTTAATTTGGTTAGGATGAGATATTATGTTGAATATGTGATTGATTGTAAGATAAATTTATAACAATGACAATTAATGTGATAGTTTTAAGATGAGTGTTGTTTGACTCATATATTTTTATGAGATATATCTAGAGAAAACTTGTCTGATCGTGCGATTTGTTTCTCTGTTTTATTTTCATTCAATATTGTATTTTCATTGCAACCTTGTAAAATTATTAACTTTTTTTTATAATTTTATCGATATTAAATGTTATTGATATTATTTTTAAAATTTGTGGATATTTTTTAAATTAATTAGCTTCATAATGTTATTTAATTATCAATATTAATAATATTGATTTTTTATTTTCTTAAGATTGAACTTAATCTGTTGTGTCAGGTTCAAATGACTTGCTTAAAAAAAATCCACATTTGTGTAAAAATCGAAGAAAAAAAATGTGTGGATACCATTTATCCATTTTATTTTTTGTGCAAAATTAAATTTGTATTATTTCGCCACAAATTCTTGTAATTTTTTTGTTTATTTTAACTTTAATACACTTTAAATAAATTGCCATTTAATTTAAGAATAATTATATGTACACCTCTTGATTTATGATTTGTTTACATAAACCACCCATATCTGTTAGTTAATTATACACCCATCAAAATATGATTATCACTTATATAAATTACCCGTTACTCTTTTGTTGAATTACACATACACTCCCTAAAAATATTAACATCATTACACAAATAACCAATATGTTTTAAACAATCGCGGGCTGACTTTAAATTTTCTCAACGGTGTATTGGGTTGGATTAGTTTGGTAAACATGGTCTAATGGGATAACAATTGAGACAGAGAGACTAATGGGAAGCATATCGTGATCGCCAGTAAAAATATCCCGTGTGCTACTTTACGATTATAGTGACCAAATAATTTAATTTTCTCCATTTACACCTGGTTTACTAAATGGATGATAGTATAATTAACTATGTATTTACTTATATGTATTATCGAAATAAAATATATTCTATTAAGTATTTATTATGATGTATCCCACATGCTTTTGGTAGGAAGTCTACCTCTGAGTGCTTAATTTCAAAATTTATAGACAAAATAACAATAATAATAATAACGATGATAATAATTATTATTAATAATAATAAAAGAATAATAATAATGATAATGATAATAACAATAACAAATTTCAAGGGTACAATGGTTATTCACATTTGATACAATTTTCGGACTAATTTTATACCACCTCCCAAGGTGGTATTAATTATTCAGGTGTAATAGTAGTTAACACTTTATTAACCTATACTAATTTTCTTATATAAACTTATATATCAAAGTAAATGGGCCTTAGTGGATATTAGAAATCCTCGTCAGAGTGTGATATAAATTAGACCACCTATCAGTCGCCCAGTAATGACAGAACTACGAGATAGTATGCAGAGGTGATCAACCTCCTTTCAGCTGTAGTACCCATGCTCCAATTCCCAGCATTGTTTCTGACCAAAATGGATTTGTCTATCTGAATGTGCAGCAAATGGAAATAAATTCACAATTCACTGTCAACAAACAATGAGTGCAGCGAGAAAAAAAAAACGAATCATCGTTTTGCAGAGCCAGATAACACCAACATAATGGACTATCTAATCTGAACTCTCAGGCAAGCTATAAGCTGGAATTTTTGCCAGTTTCCTTTCCTTCATAATTTGTCTTGACCTCTCTACTTCTTCCCACATACCATGATTGGCATAAATATTTGATAAAGCCACAAATACCCCATCATTCCACGGTTCCAACTCTACCAAGTGCTTACCCACCCATTCGCCCATTTTCACATTTCCATACTTCTCGCATGCACCCATCAAAGACCCCCATATCACGACATTAGCTTTCATAGGCATTCCCTCCACCATCAACTTGGCCTCATCGAGCAGCCCCGCTCGGCCAAGCAAATCCACCATGCAGCCATAATGGGGTAAGAGGGGCTTAATTCTGTAGCCATTTGTCATCATGTTGAAATAGTATTTTCCTTCTTGTACCATTCCACTATGGACGCACGCACTTAAAACTCCAACAAACGTCACATGATTAGGCGTAATGCCTGCTTCTCTCATACAGTGGAAGCATTTCAGTGCTTCAGCCACATGCCCATGCGCAGCATAACCTACAATCATTGACGTCCACGAAGACACATTCTTCACCTCCATTCTACTAAATACTTTGTAAGCCAAGTCCATACGTCCGCACTTGCCATACATATCGATAACTGAATTCATCATAAGAATATCAGGCTTTTCGAAACTTTTCGCTTGAAGAACACACTTGTGCAGCTGAAGAGCCAAATTCAAGTCCCCCAAACATCCACACGCTGAAGTCACGCTAACCATAGTCACATCATCAGGGTAAAACCCATTTTTCATCATTGCTACAAACATCTGTACAGCTTCCTTACCACGTCCTCCTTGTGACAACCCTCCTATGATAGCATTCCAAGACCCCTGCTTTCTCTCAGTACTATTCACAAACACCTTACGCGCCTCCTCAAATTCGCCCGCCTTAGAGTACGCGCTGATTAAACCACTCTCACAATACATATCATCTTCGAGGCAATACTTAACCGAAAGCCCATGAACTTGTTCCACAAATATACGGTCCAAATTTTGACTTGCCGCCTTCAAAACAATCGGGAGAGTAAAATTATCCGGTCGGATGCCGGCACGACACATGATGATATAGACGTGCAATGCTTCTCTTGGTGACTCTAGCCTGCTATAGATTCTACTGATGTTATTGTAATGGAATGAATCAGGATACAATTCCAGAAAACGGGTCCGGATTACATGGGCAAAAATCTGACGCAGTTGCTTTAGATCGATGCAGTTTGATACTTGAAGTGCTATTGCTTTAGCATCGTGTGTGATTGGTTGGTGAGATGGGGTGGTGGGTAATGGGGAGGAAAGTCTCTGAGAGTCATCGAATGGAGAAAGGCTTATGGCTATATCGTGAGTGAAATGGCAAAAGGTGCAATACTTGATTCTGTAGAGTTTGAAGGAGAATTGTAGAACAGACTTCATGTGTGCATAAAGCCTTGTTTGTTCAACTTCCCTAATAATATGAGAGCGTGTGACTCAACTTTTTTAAAAATAAGAACATTTCATCAATTCCAAAATTTATAAAATATTTTAGAAACTTATACCATATCGAATCTTATATTAAATTATAATTTTTTTAAATGTTTGATAAAATAAAATATTAAAATTTATAAAATATTATTTTATTTAGCATAATAATATCTTTTTATCGATAAAATTACTAAAAAAATATAATACCGTTATAATCAATAAATTATTACTTTCTTAACATATTTTATGTTAAAATATTTTTATAATTAGTACACACTAGTTTAACTCAAATTAAAGTTTTTATAGATAACTTTTTTTACAAAAATAAATAATTGATGAATTATTATCTAAATTTTGCATCAAAATAATAGAAGAAAATACAACTTACCCCATGTGATATAAGAAATGAGCAAAAAAATTCTATAAAAAATCTTATTTTTAAATTCTTAATGAATACCTTCAAATTAATTAATAATTTATTATTACCAATATCTTATAAGCTCCATAATCTTATTTTCTCCAAATACTTCATGAATTTATGTTTAAAATAATGTTTAAAATCTTATAAGCTTTAGAAAGATCTGTATAACTTATTTTTTAAATAAGCATAGTCAGACACCCACTAAATTTAGGAATGGAATAAAGAAGAACTAGAGTAATTTATTTATATTATTCCCATGTCAGGTATATATGTTATAAAAAATAAGAAAAAAAATTGAAGCAAAAGTCTATGAATAACTACACTCATTTATATCTTTGATAAATAGTAATGAATTAAAAAAATGTACAAAAAAATATTATGCGAGAAATATTATTTTGGAATGCTAGATGAAATACAAAGTTACACAATATATATTTATGGTTTCATATATTTATATTTAATAAATACTTATTATTTACAAAACAAAAACATACATATTGAAAAATATAGAATAAATGACAATACAATATATCTAATGATGATATAAATTTTATAACAACTTTACAAAAAAAACTTTTTTAGAGTTTATTTTAGCAATAGAAAAAAATTTAATTGTTTTACATGAGCGAAAAAGTGACATGCATACTATTTATTTGATTGTGTGCCTAATGATACACATAATTTGTACCTACATGAGTTTTTCAATTCCCTTTCATCAGGAAATCTTCCACCTTATAAGTTATAAACGTTCTCCAGTTATGCTCATCATAAATATAGATCCAAATATTAGTTCGTGCAACGGGACCAGGCTTATATCTCACTAATTTGGTGGAAAATCTCATAGAAATAGATATATTAGCACGGGCAATTCAAGGAAATGCAAGAGATGCAAAAATGCATTTTCAAGTCGCAGACCGTTTTCAATTCGTCTAAGTTTTGCATTAACGATCAGCAAATTTCAAGGGCAATCTTTTCCAAATTTTGGAATTTATATGTTATTTTATCATGGGGTGTTTCAGAAAAAAAAAAAAAAACAACTAAAATATTAGTGAATAAAGATATCATTAACGATCATTCTGGTGTTTATATAAATAATGAAATTTTCATGAAATTGAGGTCCACAGAAGATCATATATAAAGGTAAAGTATTAAACCTTGTCTTATTTATAGTGACTTTTTGTCACTTTGGGGTTTATGCCTCTGAATTTGCAGATTCACATCAAGTTGTAGCTATCGCATCAATGTAGAAACTTCATCAGTACAACTAATAAGTGGTTTGTATCGATGAGATTTAACTCAATTGATGAGGCAGTAGATTCAAATCTTATTGGTTTGTGGAATGTAATTCTACTTTAATAGTAAGCGTAGTTATATTTTAATAATAGATATTGATTCGATATAGTTGTATGATATTGATAAATAGTATATGATTGTTGTTATTGTTGATAGTATTGATATTTGACATTAATGATTGTAATAAATTTATTCAAAAATAAATAATTAAATAATTGTTAATCGCTTTCACTTTTTTTTGTTTTTTTGTTTTTTTTTAAAGCCTAATTGATTTGGAAATTCATAAATAGGAAACATTCTTACTTGGCTCTCTCTCTCTCCCTCTCTCTCTCTCTCACACACACATAATGATAATAATAAGTTTTCTAATTTTAATAAGGGGTTAATTACGTTCAACCCCCCCCCCCCCCAAGTGTGTTAAATCACACTTTTCTCCAATTTTTTTTTAAAAGTTCACTTACACCCCTTCTAAAAATTCTCAACTTACACCTGACCCACTTTCGTCAAGATTTGAAAGAAAAACTCTGACGTAAGCAAGAAAGAATTATATAATTTTTTTAATTTACTCCTTTTTTATCATTCTCATGTATATTTTTGTACTTATAAAGGAATAAATATAATATATATATAATGTGGTTAATATCATCACAATTTCCTTTATACCTATCAAATTATTATATAAAAACGTTAAATGATGGGTAAAATTAAAAAATTATGCATCTTTTTTTGCTAACATCAATATTTTTCTTTCAAATCCTAACAAACGGGACTCATGTTTTCGAAGAGGGTGTAAGTGTAATTTTAAATTTTATTTTGGAGAAAATATAAATTTGTAATTTCGTCTAAGTGTAATTAATCCTTTAATAAGTTATTCTTGAGTTATCATAATTAAAAGAATTTTTTAATTCCTGAGCTGCCACTATATATACATATATGTATGTATTTATCACAGATTATTAATTTTTACGACTCAAGAATTAATTTACATATTGATGATGAAAGAAACATAAAGATTTATAATAGCGACTTATGATGGTTTTATATCAGGATTGAAAAGTATTGAAATTGATTTGATTATTGAGTAATTTGGGATCTTCCTATGCAATAATGAAATCAAATTTGACGGAATTAAATATAAGGGATAATTGCACTTTCATCTCCTAAAATTTGGTGTAATTACACGTAAATCTCGTAGAGTGTAGAAAATTACATTTAGCATCCCCGAGGTTTGCTTCCGTCTAACAAATAAGTCCCTCAATTAGTCAAAATTCACCAAACTCGCTTATATTGACAAAACAATCAAGAAAAGATCTTTATTCACACAGAATTGACTTATTACTGATTTATTACAGGTTAAACAATTTTTTTATGATTAAATTACTATTCATCTTCACATGTTGATGCATATTCACCTTTATAAGGATAGTTTAGTCCGAAAAATTTTATTAGATTTGTTATAAGTCAATAATAAGTTAATCGATGGTAAATATTAATTTTCATTTAATTTTTTATTAATATCAACAAATTTAGTGAATTTTGACTAGTAAAAAACCTAATAGTTAGACAGAAGTAGATATCAAGAGTACTAGATGTAATTTTTCAAATTACAAAAAATTTACATATAATTACACCAAACTTCAGAAGAGAGGAGTATAATTGTCCCTTAATATAAACTTGCAGACGGTACAATTGATACCTCATTAAAGGCAAAGCCAAAAAGTAAACACTGGAGGCTAATTATTCAATCTGAGTGCCCCATTGATTTTGATTGATCCTTTTCTTAATTCGCAATTTGCTTGATATGATAATCGGTCGGATTTGGAGTTAATTTAGAACCAATTCCAAATTAAATCAGGCGAAGACCCAACGATTGGACCCATTAGACTCAGTTAAGATGTTTAAAATATTAAAAGATATTATTTTTTAACTTAACTACAGAAATATAAGACAAGATTATTATTGAAAGATTTTCTTTTTTATAAATTTATATGTCCATATTTTGGACACTAAAATATTAAAACATTCAAATTATATGTCACTTATTATGTATATATTAAAACTTAAAACTATTTAAATTATTATTTTTATGTATTATATGTACATATAAATAAAATAGGGTTAAATTCAATTTATCATCTTGTGATAAGGGAAATGAACGAAAAAAACTTATATGAAAAAAAAAAAAAAAGGAACAGCAAATGACAATCCTGTATTTTTAAAAATATAGCAACACCCTTAACATGCACGTTAACATGAGTGAAATTTTTATTTTTTTAAATTTTTCTTATTTAAAAATTGTTAGATCTTGATTTTAATTTAAAGTTCAAATTTAATTAATAAATTAACTGCGTAAATTTTATTTTATTCGAATCAATGATTTAGATTTTAATAAATACAATTAAAATTATATATATATCATATATACAATTAAATTTAAATATATATACTTCTAATATATTGAGAGAGAGAGGAAGAGGGAGAGAGAGATAGAAGGCGAGGTGGGTACCGACTGGGAAGGATGGGGAAGGGGGCGAACCGGGGGAGGAAGGGAATGGGGGCGGACATGAGAGGGGATGAGGTTGGGTGGCGATGGGGAAGGAAAAGAGGGCACAGGAGGGAGGGAACAATGAGGGTGGCGACTGGGGCCATATCAAGCCACAATGTGCATTTTGCATAACCAATTAAATATGAAATGGTGAAATTCGAACACCATTATTATTTTGAATAATTTTTTTTTATAATTAATTATGCAATCATCAAACAAAATTAAGGCATGTAGAAAATAATAATTAATGTTGGTAATAATATAATATTGCAGGGCAAAATTGAGCTTTAACAAACATAGACCCCATGGTGTGACAAGTACAAGGAAAATAATGAACCAAGAAAAGGATGCATCATCCAGTGATGTGATCTCTGGATAGCTCCCAAATTCTGAAAAAACGTTCTACACAAAGAATTATTCGTTAAGCATTTATTTCCTTATTTATTTATTTTGTCCTTTGACAAATTAAATATTGGTCTTGTCTCAATGCTAAAACATGAGATTTCAAGATATTTCACTTAATTTCTTCTTTTTCTTCGTCCTTTTTTTTTTTTTAAACTGAAGAAAAGACGCCATCCCATATTACTATCCTATGACTTTCCACCCGTATTGCCATCCCAATTCAACCCAATAACCATAGCAAACGCCAGTTTATATGACAATTTGTAGTTTGTTGTCTTTTTATATGTTCGAGTCCCATGAATACGGGTGTCTGTCTACTTATATAATAATTTGTAGTTTATTATTTTTCTACGTATTTGTTTGAACCTCATGCATAGTTAATTGTCTTTCTATATATGTTTTGTTGCTTTATTTATTATCAGATATTAAATATACTTGATAGAATTTTCAATATTTCGATATTAAAGTGACGTAGTTTATTGCTCTAATAAAGATAATAGACAAGATAAATTTGACTATGTATTGTTACTAAAGTCTAAAATTGGATTGCAATAATCAGAAATAAGTAGTTCTTTTACTTCTCCTTAGTTCAACAGTGTTTTTCTCATTTTTCAAAATTGAAGTAATTTTTTTAAGGGCCTAAAAATATGTCAAAATTAAATAAGATATTTTGGATCTCAAAAGCTCTTTAAGAAAAAAGTTAACTTCATCCAATAAAACGTGTTATAAGCTCTATAAGATTAATATTTCAAACGGCAAAATATTCTCATTATTTTGTCTATATTTCATATCTTTTATCTTTTTTAGTAAATTTATGACTCATGTATATGTTTTTTAAACTTTTTTAGTACTTTAAATTTTAATAGCATTGTATATTTACATGGATTTAAGTTTTATTTTAGTCATAGTAGTGGAGGATGATTTTATTTGTACATAATTTTAAAGAATTTTATTTGCTATCTAATCTTCTTGCATTCAAAGAAGAGAAAATACTTAAATTAATAATAAATTATTATAATTACATAAAAATAAATTGCTATTGATATGTTATTTACTAAAACAATAATAATTTAAAAAATTATAAATTAACAAAAAAAATATAAATTATATATTTTTGTTAATATTCGACTAGCATAATTGTACATATATATTATTTGGATATATAAGTTTCAGTAATAGCTCATCAATTTTTTTTTATTTTTGATATATTATCTATTAATTTTTATCTGGAGTTAAATCAATGTGCAATATTTATGAAATTATCTTAAAAGATTTAGATACAAAATATGTCAAGAAGTAGCTACTTACTCGATCGTACTTGTATAATATTTTTATTTTACCAATATGAAGAGTTTATTATGACAAGTACCATAACATCTTATTTTATTCAAACCTTTTACGAGCTTATTCTTAAAATAAAATTTAACATCTTATAAGCTTTTAAAATATTTTATAAACTCTTAATTACATCTTATCAAATTTAGCCAAAAGCCCTCTAAATCCAATAAAATAAACAAATAAAATTTGGTAAATTACATCGACACCTCTGAGGTTAGGTCTAATTACAGATATACCTTTTTAGAGATATTTATGTAAAATTTCGCCATTAAATAGACAATGTACTTAACTACACTACGATATCAAAAGACTAGAGAACAGGGGCAAAGATGTAAAGAAAAAAAGGAAAAAACAGTAGAAAACTAGAGAAAAAAAAAGCGTAAAAGGAAAGTAGAAAACAAAGTCTGAGTGCATGGGGACATCCACCCACACTTTTCCTCCCAAAAATTGGTAAAGTAAAAGGGGAGAAATAATAGAAAATGAAAAAAAGAGCAAAGCAAAAGTAGAAAAACAGACTTCTCCTAGAAATTGGAGAACATATGTACTAATATATAATTGTTTTTTTTTATAAAATTGCTTCATTACATCATTTAATGTATTAAAAAAATTCAAAAATTAATTTAATAGATTAATATTTTATCAAAACCGATGAATTTTTTCAAAGAAAGAGGATACGCTATAAAAATAAATTATATACCCATGTTTATGAGAATCGAACCCATAATTTTTTATTGTGAGGTTTCAATTTTACCAATCGAACAGTGCTTTATTGTGGTATTATTGTAAAAATATCAAACCATAACAATTCAAGAAAATACAAAATCCTTAACTTGCATAAAATAAAAGTATGATAACCCTTGTGTTTCAAACTTATTGCTAATAATTCTTCGGAGTAAACTATATTGATATTGCTTAAGTATATTTTTATTTTTTTATAGAATTATAATTACACCACTTTATGTTGTAATTATAATTACAAATGTATCCCACTTTCAATGACAAAAGTTTACACAAAAGTCTTAAGGTATATTACACTAACACCCCCTAAGAGGGTGTACTTGTACTTTTACAAAAGAAGGTAATTCAAGAAAATTACATTTACGTTCCCTGATTTATAATCTATTCTACACAAACAACCCCTGTCTTTTGTGTAATTGTAGAAACCACTCATAGCAGCCAAAAAGCAGATGTAATTTGTGTAACGATGTTGACATTTTCGAAAGTGTATGTGTAATTTTTCAATTAGTAGAGGTTGTTTGCATAAATAAAGTTGTCGTTTATGATGAGTGTATGTGTACTTTTTTAAAAAATATAAATAATTTATATAAATAAATTATAAATCAAGAATGCAGATGTAATATTCCCTATAAATTTACGCTAAGTTTTTTATGAAATATCACAAAATAAATGCCTCTATATATATTAAAAAAAAAAAGAGTAGAACGAAAATATCTTCTAGATTAATCAGCATCGATTCAATGTATATGGGTATTTTCCTACTCTCATGTGTATTTATTGTGTATTTGTTATCCTTCAACGTATATTTATTAATGTACTCAATTAGCCTTTAATATATTGATACGTACTTCAGTCTGTACTTCTATACAAAATAATAATATCTCAATACCTGTACAGTAGTTTGCAATTGTTGTTTATTTATTATCTTTCAACTTATGCTTATTTTGGTTTGAGGGTGTTTGCAAACACTTATAATAAACTCTTATCAATTTATTACTAAAAATAAATTGAAGAAAGTGGTTTTCGTAAATTTTCAATTTCTTTTTTAAATTATTTAATTTAAATTGATTTAAGACAAAATTATACGTGGCTTTTCTGCAAGTATTGGTCAAATTATAAATTGGGTAAATTATATTGAGATCCTTTGAAAATGTCAAATTACACCTTTTTTACAAAAAAAATTAAAATTATACTTACACCCTTTTCAAATTTTACATTTGACCACATTTTTATTAGGATTTGGACTGAAAATGTTGATGTTTAGTAAAATAAATTACATAAATTTTTAATTTCCCCCTTATTTAATAGTTCTATGCATATTTTTGTATTTATAAATAGATAAATATAATATATATATACGGAGTGAGATTAACATCATTATAATTTTTTTCCTTATAGGTACAAAATTATTATATGAGAATATTAAATGGGGGCTAAAATTGATGATATATTTTTTTTGCTAATTGGTTGCATTTTCTTTCAAACCATAAACAACATCATCTGTAATTAGTAAATTCTTTAAGGGGTATAAGTATAGTTTTGAAATTTCTTTGGAGAAAAGTGTAATTTAGCATTTCAAAGGGAGTTTAAGTGTAATTAACCCATTATAAATATTAATTTATTTTTTCAAATACTTCAACTTCGACTTTTTTTTTCATTTTTTAACTTTTATTTTCAAACACTCCCAACTTATATTACTGTTTAACTTTCACTTTCTTTACGACTTATTCCAGTCGTAAAAGCAAAAATTATTGCAAACACCCATTAAATTATTATTATTTTTATTTTAAATATAAATCCATTATAAGTAAACAAGTTATAGAAAATACAACAAATGTGATGAGCAATTGCAGAATAGAGTGTAGCATCAACGATCCAAGTTGCACGCAGGCGATGGCGTTGTCAACTCCCACCAGCCATTAATGCTCGGAGAAAAATAAGGGAAGTAGACGTCAAGTCCATGATGATGGGTGCGTGCAGGTTGTGAGAATTGTGGCCGGAAACGTTCCCTCAGGACCCAGGATTTGTGTTGCTTGTAATGCTTAAACATCTCTTTCCAGATTTCTGAGGCCGACGACTATTCTGTAATTAATTATAAAATAGTTGCTTATGAAATCATTTATTTTTAGAAAAATGATTATGGTGTTTAAATTTATAATTCTTTTAATTAATTATGTAAATATAAATTATTGTTAAATTTCACAATGGACCTTATTGTAAAATTATAAAGAAATTACAAAATAGTTAACGGGCATAATGGTTAATTAGGTAAAAAATTAATAGTTCTGATGAAATTAAAATTTCCAAATTTTAGTTTTTATCAAACGTGATTTTATTTCATGTGAATCCTAAAAGCGATTATCAGACAAAACGGGCCAAATGCGGTATATAAAATGTAACATTAGTGATAAAGTATTTCTGAATTATCACTGTAAACGTGTCACTGACTATTTTTAGTGATAATTTTATGCACAATATTTTGATATTAATTTTCGCTGATAATAATTTTTATAAAACAATTATGACTATTAGAACTATAAAATTTATTATCATCACAAAATAAACTTTTTTTTATCATTGAATATATATAATTGATGAAGATATTCAAATTATCAATTGATTTTTTTCTAATATTTTGTCGCGACGACACAAAAAATTGTACTTGCATTAAAAAAAAAACATTGGGCTGTTCAATCAGGGGCTAAACGGGCACTAAATATCCGTATATATAATCACAATTACTTATGTACAACAAATTCTGTATAAATTTATGCAACACGAATGATTGTGATGATCCGTATTTCCAAAAATAAAGACCTTTTACAAAGACTAAATATTTAAAATTCACTTTAGCAAAAACAAATAGATTAAAGGGAGGATGCTCAAGAAACATTAGTAATGCATACAAAAGGAGAGAAATAATTGTGCAAAAATCATACATATACTATCATCCTTAATCATTTCGCCACATTAAAATGTCTGGCGCGGACCCTGCTATATAAATTGTCTTTTCTTTCGCTTTTTCCTTTCTCTTTGTATGCAAATTTCAAAATATCAAATCATATCTAACGGATTGATGTGAACAATGGAATGCCGGTTTCATGGATTCTTTTATACTGTTTGAATTATTAATAAATCTGTTCTGATAAGATTTGTATTTCGAACAGATCTAACCACATCTTCAATCTACTGATTTCTTCATCAGTCAATAGAACGCAAACAGTGTCTTATTCAACGTCTACACTCTAAATTCTTGGTACTTGAGATGTAGGAACTTTTGTTTTTTTTAAGTGAATCTAACGATTTATAACATATCTGAGTTGCGAGTTTTCTATTTATAGAGAAGTTACAGACACTTGTAGTTCACTTCAAACTCCCTTTTTTGACACTATCATCTTATCAACTGATGATAGTGCACTTACTCAATAATTCATATTACTGACGTTAAATTAAGCTTAATTAAATAATTATCTCGAACTGTATATAAACCTTCGACACTCATGAACTTAATTTCTAATTTTTTCCTCCAAATTCTGGAGGGTCTAAATATACGTCACCCTTTCCCTCCGTACCGACCTACAAAAAAAAAAGGAAAAAATTGGGCAACCTGAGCGTGTAAATATCAGAGAATCTTTATTAGAGCAAAGTGGACTTAATAAATGTATGGCATGGATGATTATGTTTGCTCACTTTGTTCCCTATTCGTTTTTGGCTTAGTACTTTTTTATTAGGACAAGATTGTCTTTATATAAATTTGAAAATTAACTGTATGATCACAAATGAGGAAGGTAATTCAGCATCTACGATTTATATGAGATGAAGGTCCTAAACAAAAAGTTGAGAAATCAGTTTTGTTTCTTTTTTAAAACATAAAAAAAGAATAGAAAAAAATTTATATTTTTGGTCCTCTAACCTTAAGTCGTTAGTATTTTTCATCTTGTAACTTATTCTATTTATATATTTAGTCCTTTTTTTACGAATTTAATCATAAACATCTCATATTTACTTTTTTTTTTTTTTTTACAAATTTAACCATGTGTTGACAATTTTATCCCCTTCATACTGGAGTCTCTCATTTTTTGTTTTGGAACTATGATCGTCTAGACCAATTGTCAATTGTTAACTGTCAATACAGGATAAATTTGCCCAAAAAAGGACTGAATGCGAGATGTTCAGGACAAAATTTTAAAAAAATAACTAAATGTGTAAATATAGTAAGTTACAGGACTAAAACTGTTAACGACCTAAAGTTACAAAATCAAAAATATAATTTTGCCAATATATATATATATATATCTCATAACTCGATTTCAATTTAAAAAGGAAAAAGAAAGAAAAAAAAGATCGATGATTGATGTCCACAGAATATTTAGATAAACTCTGAACCTGTTTATTAATTTAAGGTTTTTATGACTGATCCTGTCCATTCCTAATCCTAGTACGTATGGAATCATTATGACCATCCGATTTTTTTGGTGTTTATGGTTGGCATAAAATCATACAATTTGGAGGAATTTATAGATAGTCGTCCTCCATGTAACATGTAGGACTTTTGCTATCCTAATATTCTTACAACCTTCCTTATCATTTCTCCTACGACCTACCTGATTTAAACATCGAAGAACCATAACTATCAGGGCCTTCCCAATATGGTTCTGATGGTGATCTGTTTTATAGACTTACAGTTGAGAGAATCAAGACATATTTCAGTTTTTACGGGTTATAATCATATAATTTCACTTAAATAGACCTTGTCCCAAAATTTTGTTACAATTAATAAAGATCCATACAAATAATTAAATCTAGAAAAATTCTAGTTTCGATCCCGCTCGATCAAACCTGAACCAATTATATGGCAAGTGCAATACATTTATCCTGTTATTGATGTATAATTAAGAAAAAGTGATCAATTACTTAACAAATATGATATATAGTTGCTTTGTGATTAATTCAATTTGATCAAAACCTGATTCGAACAAAAACTTTTCTCTAAATATGTGGGTAGTCTCCGGTTATAATGCTCAAATGAAGTTCGGCTTTCATTAATTAAAAAAAGAGTACGTGCTGTGGACATATAGGGTTTTGAGATATTTACAGTTGTATGGAATTGCCGTCTGCCATTGTTAATTTAAGATGTAGAAGTAGAAATCTGGTACAACACAACCTAAATCATTAAAAGGAGTATAGATCCTTGTCTTGTTTAAACAATATTTCTTAACTACAAATTGCAATATTTTGAGTTTTATTTACATTATTATTTATTAAAAAGCTTCAGATTTATTCAATTAAGACAAACAAAAAGTCACAAAAATGAATAAATTACAATCACTTTATGATTCTCTTGCAATTAGAATTGAAAATGATTACTTATAAAACTTTTGCATCTGTTTACTGCGTAAGAATTTTTTTTTTTATTCAAATTAGATTTAATTGAACCAAACTAATTATAGAGCAAGTGATTATACTTACTCTGTGATGGGTTACTTTCTCTAAACTGTACTCCAATCATACGCAAAGTGTATTGTACTTGCTATATAATTGGTTCAGGTTCAGTTGAAACAGTTCCAGATTAAAATTTTCCTACTATGTAATTATGTGGTTCGATTTTTTATTGGGTAACTTTAGGGCTGTCAATGAGTCGAGCTCGAGTCGAGCTCGACCATTTTTGTCGAGCTCGAGCTCGAGCTCGACTCTGGAACTTCGAGTTCGAGCTCGAGCTCGAGCTCGAGCTCGACGAGCTCGCCAAGATGGAGCTCGAGCTCGAGCTCGCCAATGAATTCTCAAGCTCGAGCTCGAGCTCGAGCTCGAGCTCGAACTCTAGTTCGGTTTCTCGAGCTCGAGCCGAGCTCGAGCAGATTTCAGCTCGACGACTTTTTGTATTATTATTATTATTATTATTATTATTATTATTATTATTCTAATTATTATTATTATTCTAATTATTATTATTATTATTATTATTATTATTATTATTATTATTATTATTATTATTACTACTACTATTATTATTATTTTAAATCATAAGATCGTATCATAAAATTTTTACATAGATATAATTGAAATTAATATATGTTCACAATCTGAAAAATTTATATATTTATAAATGTTAATATGACATTGATGTAACTATCATGTTACATTATTGAACAAAATAGGTTAATCGAACCATCAAAATTCAGATCAGACCGTTAGATATGATAAAACTTACAAAAAAATACGTTTGGTAAAGTTTTAGACTTATTGGATATACGGATGTCGAGATATCGTACTCGAAACATAAGAGTAATCATTCAATACGGTGTATCGTTCAATCAGGCCATGTGATTTTAAATCATACCTTCTGATATGATCTAATGTGCACAATCTTGTATATGTTTAAATTTCGTATGAATCAGGTGCCCAGATTTTAAGATATCATAATTATTGATTAAACTTTTTAATCTCATTATTTATATAATAAAATAATAATTAAAATTTTTCAACCATCATCATCATCATCATCATCATCATCATCATCATCATCATCATTATTATTATTATTATTATTATTATTATTATTATTATTATAATTTTTAGATAAGATTAATTCATAGGAATTACTAAATTTTGACATAAATTTATAAAAAATAAAAAATTATAAGTGAATTATTTGTCAATTTAAAAGATATTAACGTAATACAAATATATATTAAAATAAAACATAAAGACTAAAGTTCTATATATCATATTAAATAATAATTTTAATTATAAAAGATATTATAATTTACTAAGTTGTTGATTAAATTTATTTTTGTATAAAGATTAAATGTATAAATAAAAGTACCATAATTTATTATTATCCAAAATAAAATGTATGATCTTAATTAATAATTATAATATATGGTCAATTTATATTATAAAATTGATCAAATATAAAATATAAAACTAAATATATAAAAAATTCAAAAAAAATAAAAATATATATATATATATATATATATTCACCAGCTCGCGAGCTGTGAACAACAGAAACCCAGCTCGAGCTCGAGCTCGATAGGAGCTCGAGCTCGAGCTGGCTCGACTCGAGCTCGAATTTTTCGAGCTCGAATTTTTCGAGCTCGAGTCGAGCTCAAAGTCGAGCCGGCTCGCCGAGCTCGCGAGCCGGCTCGACTCGCCTGCCACCCCTAGGTAACTTACAGCTACCTCCTGATATTTTTTAATCATTTAAAAAATTAATACCTCCCTCAAATGAAAAATAATTATATGGCATAAGATTGTAATTAATAATTTAAACGACAGTTTAATCAGTTCACTGTAAACATTAAAGAAAAACGGAGGAAGAATTGTGGAAATGACTGGTTGTTAGACATACATCAAAATCAGAGAGTATTTCTAATTTTTAAAAAATTTATAATTATGTCAATTCTCATATTACTCTTATTTTTTATAGAATTTATGTCCAAATTTCGAAGTGAACTCGAAGGAAATGCGATGTGGGAAGAGTAGGTAACGACAAGGGATTCCAGCCAACAGCTTTTAGCTGGCAACTGGGCTACCTATTCCCCACCTACTGAGGTAGACAAACATAAATAACAGAGTTATAAACACCATACACTTCAAGTTACATTCCCATTAATTTGTTGACATCTTCAATCCAAAATTCTATATTGGAAATTGTAATTAATTCCAAAATCAAATATTTAAAGAATATTATTATTCTATTTGATTCTAATGTGGAATCGCACCTGAATACTCTGAAATTACTAAAATATGTTCAATATAAATTTTTTTAATATTTTAAACGTCTGGATCAATACATATTATGTTCAATTTACGCCGACTTAATCCAAACCCGAGTATGTACCAACTCACTGTACCCGTCCGATCAACTAAAAACTCGGTCATATCATGATCCTCTATGCACTAAATACAATTTTTGCTTTCTTCACTTTTAAGAGTTTATCTTCTAAACGATATTATCGACTTAAACATCAGACAATTATAAATAAGTCTTTTGTTATTGTTCTTACTGAACTTTGCCTTACAGGATACTTCGGAGACTTTGACCTGAATCTGAATCTGAAATTTTTTAACAATCACTTAACTTAATTGCAATTGAAATCAAATTTTAAAGAAACGTATTAAGTTATCCATTTAATAAATGTATACAAGCACCGGCACTAGAATCACCAATTATATATCTATATATAGCAAATATATAAAGTAACTTGAATACTTTGTTAAAGCGTTCGTATAATACCCGATGATATACACACACATAATATATATATATATATATTTTTATACTCATGCACTCAATATCTACACGTTCACACTCAGATATGAAGAAGAAATTTAAAATTTTGTGTTCAAACCATTGGGCTGTACCCTAAAAATTAATTATGAATATTTTTGAAAAAAGTTTGCTGCGGGAGATGTGAATAACAAGGGAGATGTCATTTATTGTTAATACCCCACACTTTGTTCCTCATAATTGCTCATGAAATACAACATTTTTTTTTATACCCCTTCACTTTGCTTTCTTGATGCTCACACTCAAGGTATATATATATATATATATATATATAATGGTAGTCGAAATACATTTGATGAATGTATAATTTAATTTTTTTATATTTAATTAATTAAAATTAAATAAAAATATAAAATGACTAATTGGTTAAAATCAATAAAAACAAATTAACTTTAAAAGTACATGTATAAAAAATAAAATTATTTACATAAAAATTCATCAGGAGATATTTTTTGATTTGTAAGGAATAAATATATGCAAAGGCATTTTAATTAGTTCACGTTCTGTTCTGCAAAGATAGTTACACAACTTTAAACCTTAATAAATAGTACTAGCAATTGAAGTACATCCAATACGAATACTAATATGAATAAGAAATATAAAACAAATTAATTTAAAGTTAATTAATGTGAAATGTATATCAATAAGAAATTATTAATGAAATTAATTAAAAATATATGGTTATTTATATAAGAAAATAATTATAGTTATCCGGGTATTTTAGATAATTCATATTTTATCAACCATGGTTAATTACTCCAGAGGTTTGCTCCTAAATAAATAGTATAGATAGACAAAAATCATATTTTTAGATTTATAATCAAATATTCATGATGTCTTAACTTAGTTGGTAAAATTAAAATCCCATGAACAGATATTCGACATATTGAGTATGAATCCCACTCAATGCGTGGGTATTTGACGTCTCACTTTATATGAATTTATTGTAATTTATTTTATTGTTCATAGTTATATTAATGTGTTAATCGAATATTAATGTATTAATTAATCATATATATTGCTCAACTTATTAAAATATTAATTTTTAATCATATAATGATCATTTTAAAAATATATATAATCAAATAATCACATTAATTATAACCCCTATGCAACAGTTAATATATTAATTAAAGTACTTTGCGTGTTATTCTCCATTTTCTGGCATGGAACAAAAAATTAATTAGTTTGAAAAGTAAGTTTGATTATAATGTACTCCGTGCACTGTACGTAAACGCACTCTTTAAATATGGAGGATAGGCTAATAAAGTTTAGCGCGGCAAAGATGAAGCTCCATAATTTTAGAGGTTATGAATTCGAATCTTGACTTATATATAAAATGTTGTTTTTATTTATCCGATATTAATAATCATAATTAATTTATTTTAATTAATAATAATAAATCGCTCTTACTCCAAAAAAAAATACGGAAAATCGAGGAAAGATAGGTTTTTTTGGATATAGAGAATTACAATTGAAATGAACTTCATACGTGTTAAAATTTACATTGATTACTTAAATTAATGTTTTCAACGCAAAATGAGAAATATTAATGATCACTATTGTAGCTAGTATCTTAAATTCGTAAGTACGTATATTAATGATGTGGCGTACATTTCATTGTCGAGTTTTATTGAATCTGATTTAACATGAGTTTTACTATTTGATTCTGAAAAATGTGTCTTACTAGAGAAAAAAGGACTTTCAAACTTACAAGCCGCACGGACTTCTTGTTTGTTATTGAGGTGAGATGCTTATCTATATTATCAACTATCATAAACTAAAAGTTTTCATCTTTCACAAACGTTACCATTAATGTCTCATTGTTAAAAAAATACATATCATTATGCATGTTTAGTTTAAGTGAAAATAAATAATATTTTTATATTTTAAATTAATCAAAATCCGACTTTAGTATACATATAGACATGGGTAAATTACACCTACTTTTTATAAAATTTTGTATAGTTACAAATATCTCTTTATTATTTGAAAAATTATAAAAAAATTTCATTAGTGAAAATCAATTATGTAGTCATATGATGAGGGTGAGGTCGACATTAATATTTTACCTTGATGATATTTTTTTTCCCAATAAAATTCTTGACAAAATATAAAATATCTGAAAGTGGGTAAAGTAAATAATCCATAAAGCATGTTAGTTTATAATAATATTTTTAGAAAAATATATAAAATTATAATTCATAATTCAAAAGGATATTTAGTTTGGACTGTTCAAAAAAATTGGATAGGAAGCTAAAGGATTGGAATAGACTTTTTGTTAGACAGACGTTAAAATTAAAAGATATTGATAATTTATCAAACAATGACAAAATTTGTGCCAAACCTAAAAAAAGGTGGTTGTAATCTACCCCACATACATTTTTAAAAACTTCCAGTTACATGTATGTGAACGTGCAATGGGGATAATTAATCCATACTAATGGTGTGATTGGTATGGAGGAATATGTTAGGAATCGAATGGGTATTCCTAAACTCATTCCAAACACATGTTTGGTATCGGATTAAAAATATCTATTCCTTTGGAAGTACCCATTTCCATAGATATGGGATTAGGCGTTCCCCCACCCATTTACCCATGGTTTCAGCTATTCCCAATAGATCCGGAATAGATTATTTTTTTCTATATTACTAAATAACTTTTAATAAAATTATAATTGCAAGATTTATAGTGACAAAATTATATAGTATTTTGAATACATTAAATAAAATAAATATTAATATAAACTATTTAATTATGTTTACCAAAATATGAAATACATAATATAAGAAAAGTAAATTTTTAAATATTTAATTAAATATAATATAAAACTATAAGTATAAAATATTATATAATAGTGTATATATATACCAATATATTATTGTATTCTATATTTTCGATATGCATGCAAATAAAGTATATATATATATACAATAAGTATTTCTTTAAAAAATTAAATATATGAAAACATCAACAATAGAAATTATAAATTTATAATTAAGTTAATATTTCAAAATAATATTTATTTAATTAGTTTTTTTTTAATTTTAAAATTTTATTACTTACAAAATATATAAATGAGTAATAAAGTTTAATTTGATTCAATTCCTTTTTTATTCTTATAGCATATTAAATATAGGAATGTTATATCAAAATCATTGAATTCATACTTTTATTTTATTTCTAAATTTATTCCATTCTTTCCAAATTTATTTTTACATACAAATCACATCCTAAATAAGAATTTAAATTTAAATTTCATAGAATGGACTTTATAGTAACCCCCAACAGCTACTTCCATCAAATAAATTAATATTTAAAGAAAAGAAAAAACATTTCACTTTGGACCACACTTGGCTCATGCTAAACCACTTGTAGGGAGCGTGTCGCTCACTCTCCGTTGACCAAAAGAAACTTGGTGTCTTCTTTTCAGCACTTCTGCGCCAAACTTGAACTGCTACTATTGTTTTGCTTCGTAACCTAATTATTTTATGACCAACAACGTCTTAGTCATTCAAATTGTAGCCCCACGTCAATAAATTTGAAGTTATGAATTCGAAATCATCGAATGTGAACGTGATATCTTAATCTATCGTAATTTATTTATTGATTTGTTATTATATTGGTATATTAATCAAATCGGCATTTATATTATTTATTTTCTCAATTTATTAAAATATTGGTATAATAATATCATTACTATTTCTATTAAAAAAACCTAATTACTTTATGATGATTTTTAATTTAGATCGATCGAGTATGATCTAATCAATTAAATAAAAAGGCACAATACACAATTACCATATTAATCATATTAAAGATAAATAATTAATTATATTATATAGTTAGATATGATCTGAATATTCTTTTTTTTACACTTTCTTTAACCACTCTCCATCATATGGAGTATTGCCCACTTCTCTCCATATATAGACCTATATATATATGTATATATAGCTCCCTCACTCATTCTCACTTGTAAAGCAACCAAGGCACCAAGCATATCTCTCTCTCTCTCTCTCTCTCTCTCTCTAGAAAAACAAGATCATTTGAAGATGGAAATTGAGAAAAGCCCAGCAGAAATAGCCAAGAAACTGTGGAACATAGTGAGAATAGTGTTGTACATGATGAGGAAAAGCCTAGCAAAGACCAAAATCATGCTTGACCTCCAAATGCTTCTTAAGAGAGGCAAAATAGCAAGCAAGGCTGCCATAGGCAACCTCATGCTCCACCACCACCACCACAACTACTACTCCGCCCTCACTTGTCGATCCAACGACGTAACCACCTCCTTCGTCTCCCCCCGAGAGTACGAATTCAGCTGCAGCAACAGCCCCGCCTACGGCCCATCAAAGCGTAGAAACCACGTCAACCGCCACCACCAACCGGATCATGACCTCAAGGTAATGCACAAGGTGTTGGACATTTTGAACCGTTACGACGTCGTGGAGGCGTCCCCCCTGCCGGGGTTTGGACGTAGCCCGGTCGGGCGGCAGCTGAGGGTGACGGACTCACCGTTCCCCCTAAAGGATCCGGAGGAGAACCAGCAGGTGGATAGGGATTGTGAAGAGTTCATCAACAAGTTCTACAAGGATTTGAAGAATCAAAAGAGGATAGCTGCGCTGGAGTCCCCATCGCCATACCACTTATGGGCCAGATGAAGAAGAATTGATGAAGGCCAATAAATTCTGTGCTGCTATTCATTAAATTTTCACATTGTTGTTCATGTTCATGTTCATGATCACGGCCTCTAGGGTTTACGTGGTCCGCAACATTAAGACCAATCAATATGCGCCACAAACTTACAGCCTTCGACATCGTACAAGGTCACGTGACTTGTGCATGACAACATCATTTTTCTTTTGGGTGGGGGTGAAGTTGAGAGGGAGGACGAGCGCTGTTTTTTTACTGAATTTCGACAGTAATTCCAACTCTTGGGATAGGGTTATATTTTCCTTTGTATTTTGATGTTGAATTCTCTTCTTGGCTATGTTGTTGGTATTTGTATATGTTATGATCATGTGATGGTGAAAAATTAAATAAAAAGTTTCACTTTTGGGTTTCTATTAATTACGATTATATCTTAAGATAATTAATTCGCATAGGTAGATGACGTTTGGTCACTTTTTGGGCATTAGTTTATACCTCTCATGAGTGTTGGGTGATTACTTTTTCTTTTTCTTTTGATAATTTGAGTTAAGAGTTTTGTATTTGTTACTTTATTTTATTATTAAAAGAAAAAGATTTGTATTTAATATATTTTATTTTAATTTGTTTATGATAAGGATATGTACGACCAATAAAGTCTTAAGCGAGTAGTGGCTTAATATATTTTGGTTCCGGATAATTTTATTTTTCGCGCTCAAAGTATACCTCTTTTTCAATTTGGTATCCCAAATTTTCAAGTCATTAGATTTAGTACCAAAAACTTTTAATTTTCATCGATATGAGTACCCTCGTTTAGGTTGACAGTTAAAACAAACGATCAATCCAATTTTGAAGGTAAAATTAGGTGGGATCTTGTTTATATAAGGACATGTTTGGCTGTCATTTTATTCAACACACAAAATTAATTTTAATTTTATAATTAAGGATAATAATGTAAAGAAAAAATAGTCATGTAACTTTTTTATATTTTGCAATTTTAATGCTTCCGGTAACGGATCTTGCAAAAATTGTTGGAATAAATCATGTGCCACGTCATTATTTTCTTAAATTTTCATCCATGTTGACTAAAGTGAACCAATCAGAACAATAGCCCTAATTTAAATGAACTACGTGAGACGCACATGATTTATTCCAGCGACATTCGCAAAATCCAGCATCATAAGGACCAAAACTGCAATGTCACAAAGTTATAGGACTTTTTTACAAATTTAGAAAGATAAAAGATAAAAATACTAAAGTGCAAAAATTACAGAACCAAATATATGTTTAAGCCACCTAGTAATTGAAGTTTAGGTCTTATGAATAAGTTCGAGATTATAAATTTGAATATCACTGTCCGTGTATGTGAACTTATTCCAGTGTATTTCATCATTTTTTAAATTAAGATATCATTCGATTTATTAAAATATTAATTTATTTATATAATTATGACTTCTATTAAAAAGAAAAAGGATCTGTACGACTTCCCTTGCTTCTATCCCTGAGTAGTTGGCAGGTCGTTTTCCATGTATAATTTAGGGGAAAGTTCCATAATCTATCTTTTCCTATAAAATCTTATATATATCTCTAAGTACAAATAAATATCTAAGAAAAATTATTAGGTTAATCGGACTTATCATTTCTTAAAATACTGTTTTTCTTTAATCATGCAACCTATTAAGATAAACATATTATTTCTTAATTGGGTTATATATATATATATATATGTGTGTGTGTGAAGAAAATGACAAAAAAATATAATTTTAGTTGTAATTTAAATTATATGGTATTTTTTATTCTGCACGAATTGATTTACAGAATTAAAATTATCAATTAATTGGGTTATTTGTAAGTTACATACAGTTCTCGAACCAATTGGTCGGTAAAAGACTAAAATTAGTAAACTTTTAAGGGTATAGGACAAAATTATGAAAAATCAATTTATGCAGAATTAAAAATACCAAATTAGATTGTAGAATTAAAATTGTATTTTTTTCAAAAATAAAAAAGAATAAAAAGGAAAAGAAGCGACAGCTTGCAATGGTCTGATGTGTATAGAATCTTGGTCGATCTGTTCAATCAATAGTTTAGTTACCCGATTGTCTGTCTCTATATCTACTTTTTTATCATTGGTTGTCCAGTCACTAATATGATATAACTAATTATGATTGGTTGTGCTCTATTAAATGTATTTTTTTAAAAAAAGCAAATGTTTGCTAATTTATAGGGTTGATTGCACTTTCCCCATTTCTTTTTTTTAAAAAAAAGTTACGAATAAACTAAAATATTTAATATGTGAAAGTGTAAATTTGAATATTGTTAAATTATTTAAAAATTTCAATATCAACTTTAAATGTGAAAATTTTAAAATAAATAAAAAACGGTAAATTTCAGAAACAGAAGTTAACATCCTAAACACTTCAAAAGTGCTTCTAGCTTTTGACCTAAAAACGCTTTTTATTAACAGTTTCAAAAGCAGAAGTTGCCATCCCAAACATCTCAAAATTATTTTTTTGAAGCCAGAAGCTGAAAAGTGCTTTCCTGATGCTCGTGAAAACACTTCCTTAAAAGACTTGCTTAATTATAGGATTAAATGCATTTTTGGTTCCGTAATTTAGGTTATTTAGTATTTTCGTTCTTTAATTTTTTAGGATAACATTTTGGTCCTGTATTTTTTTTTATTTTCATGATTTCATTCATTTTTTTGGCCGGAGCTCACCTCCACTTGCTATAAGGGTGAAATCTAGTGCAAATATAACTAAAATCTCAACAATAAAAAGATATAGGACCAAAATACTACCCTATAAAATTAAAGAATGAATATTTCAAATAACTTAAAATTACATAACCAAAAATACATTTATACCCTTAATTATATTATGGTCAATGTTTTCAAACATTAGCATGCAATTACTATCGTATTTAGTAAGAAATGTTATAATTTTTCCTCTTTTCAAGTGGCAAGATTTAATTGAAGGGATTGCTTTGTTGCAATTCCCATACAAGGACAATGGTCAAAATTATATTATTTACTATAATTAAATAAAATTGATAAAAAACATAAATTTTGATCACGATTAATCGACATTTACCATAATTTTACTTATTACCAAAACATCTGTTATAAGTTTTTATTGTAACTAATATTTTGATCCCTTTTTGCAAAATCAACAACTAATAGTCGTTGCACAGTCATAACTAATTTAATATTACCCATTTTTTTTAAAATCATGTTAATCATAACAAAAAGACATACTTTATTTTTTTCTAGTGAGTTATTTAATTGAGCTCGGACAAAAAGTGGCCTGGAAACAAATAAAATATATTGATGGATCAATCAAAGTAAGATATTATTGATTTTCCCTAAGTTTTTTAAACGCATATTGTCTAAATCATGTTTATTTTCCGACAAATAAAAAAGACATAATTCTTAGTCATGGAATAGGATGGTTTATTATTCTATCAAAATTAATTATTGGGGTAAGTCTTGCAGTCTTGTGCAGCAATTGGTGTTGATATTTAAAGTCGTGTGTTTATAGTCCATTTTTGTTAAGCGTGTTGTGTTTTTATTGGTTTATTTAGTCAGCTTAGGTAGTTAGGCTCACATTTGTTTTCTTTCTTCCGCGAATGTATCTGCGAGAATGGCTAAAAGTCATGGCAAATAATTTTTTCTTGGTGAAAAATCTATATTTTTGCATCGATTTTATCTAAATGCGGTCTATAAAAATTATTTACCATTATTTTTAATCCATTGCTATTAAAATTGTAGCCAATAGTAATTTTTTTACTAGTGAATATCGTCGTTTCTGGCAGGTGTATGTGTTAATTTTCAAAAAGTAAAGATGATTTGTGTAAATGATGTTGACTTTTCTTTTTGGTATTTGTATAATTTTTAATAATAGTGACAATGTATTTAAATAAACTATAGGTTCGAAGGTGTAAATGTAATTATTCTTAGATAATGATGTCATAATATAAAACGTAAGCATTATCATATATAATCTTCTATACCATATAAAAAGAAAATGCATTTTTCTCTAACAAATGACGATTATGACACCGCAACACTAATTTTATCGTTATACTAATAATATCCCCAAATTGATTTTCTCATACCAGTTGAATAATTTATACTCAAGTGAATGAAACTCACACAAACAACTCTTGATATGTGGAGCATCACACCTGCATTACAGGAGAACACATAACAACCCACAAAATTGCATTTTTAATCCTACATGATAGGAGTCAAT
This sequence comes from Sesamum indicum, assembly GCF_026168435.1. NCBI lineage: Eukaryota > Viridiplantae > Streptophyta > Magnoliopsida > Lamiales > Pedaliaceae > Sesamum > Sesamum indicum. The sequence goes on from NC_142661.1 coordinate 15,487,429, forward strand.
ATTTTTTGATCTTTGCTTTACACGAAATTTAAAATATTCATAAAGTTAAATTTTTTTAAATACATTTAATCTCACAGTCCAACTCCCGTAACAAAATAGACAACTAAATCACTTGTTCTACATGTTGTCATTATTTTTCGATAAAAAACGGGTTTGGAGACTACATATGTCGAAACAATCTAATTTTGGAACTAAATATATAGATCCTTTTATTCAATGGGACCAAAAATTTAATTCTGCCCCAATATTTTCCATCCAAATAGGATATGGAGATCTACATTTTCTGTACCAATATTTCATTTTCTTTTTATTTTCTTAAAAAGTAACGGCTAGGTGCATGATCTTACCGTCTATTTTTTTAACGAAAATTAAGATGTGGGACTACATATATAAAAAAATATTCGATTTTACGTAAAGCGAAAGACCAAAAACGTAGACCTCCTATCTCGTGGGACGAAAAATGCAATTTCGCCGCGACAACCAAAACCCTAATAAAGAGTAGGGTTGAGAAGTTGTGGCCATAGTTGCTCATGAATAAAGAAGAGTCTCTCTCAAGCATTTAAAAGGAGGGTTTTTCACTTTGACATTCCTCTTCTTCTCCCACTAATATCAAACACTTATCCACCAACGCTTGATGGCTTGTGGTGCCCAAATGTTTTGGAATTTTGGTTGCAAGTCATATTGTCTATCTAGTGTCCAATTACGAGGCTCGTGCCCTTCCACATTAATTTGGTTCCACATCAATATGTGAGCCGGCGTCTGCAGTATTTTCAATAATTCTCATAAATTGACTTATCTTCTAATATTATATATTCTGTTCGATCAAATCTGAACTAATTATATGGTACGTATAATATATTTGTTGTCTAATTGATATATAGAAAAAAGTCACCAATCACAATATAAGTGTATCATACTTAGATTGTGATTGATTTGATTCGATCAGGTCTGATTTGGGGAAGAATTTTTCGTATTATATATTGCATGTAGGCCCATTAATGGGTATTTCTATGGCTATCAATCAAGTCACATGAGCCATGAATATTTTGGATTCCATCTAAATTAATTATGTGATATTATACAAGTTTTTGTTCATGAATTTCTTTTTTTTTCAAGGATAATTTACCATTCTCCCCGAGTTTCAATGCATTTATATGTAATTCCTTTTGATGTTTGAGAAATTACACCTAATATTTCATATATATGTTTTAATCCAATAAATAGATCCATCTGTTAGTTAAATTTGCAGAATGCACCGATATTTGTAAAATGGCATAATAAAATTTCTTTTTTATCGTCGATTGACTTACAAACTTATTGTAAGTCAAACATGTATTTTGCTGACCAAACTACCCTTATAAGGATGACGAAAGATTTGTTTGACTTGCAACAAATCAATAATAATTCAATCGATGCTACATATGAAATTTTTATTAAATGTTTTGCTAGGAAATGCAATTTAAGTCCTGTAAGTTAGGAAAATGACATTTTTTGTCCTACACGAATTTATTTTCACAAAAATTTGATAATTTAAAATTGCACGTGACATACACATAACCCAATTAAATTGGTCTAATAAAAAGACCTACAATTGTCAAAATCTTAGAGTTGTAGGACAAATTACGAGAAAATCAATGCTACAGGATAAAAAAATATCATTCCCTAAGTTATAGGATGAAAATTATATTTTTTTCCCCACTAATGAGTAGTATTTTATGCTAATTGCACTTGATTTTGTAATTTTATTAAATTTTTAGATCTTTTTAGCATCCTATATCTATCAATTCATATTATTCTCGGAGCACATAAGTATTGCCAATAATATTGAATGATATTACCTATACGATGATTAGTTGTATTAGGATATTATTGGTGATATTATTCAATAACATGTTATTATCATGAATGCTATATACATTAGTGAAATTTAGACTTCTTTTTTGAAACTCTTAGTGATACGATTTATTTAAATGTATTATTATATTTATTTAGTTTTATGCTTAATTCAACATTCTGTACAAATATTTTTTTCACAATTTCTAAGCAATATGACAATTGTTTTTCATTAATTCATCAACGACTATTTTTTTCCAATGACAATAATTCGATAATAATATTTTATTACGATACACGCTTTAAGTTTTATGTATATCATATTTATCCTCAGCCTTATAGTTATACCAAGATATCTTTGTTAATGAATTATAAGGGATGCTGCTGAATGAGGAATCGAAAATAATATTTTGTGTAAATTTTTTAATTGACATTAATAATTTTTATCTAAATTCTAACGAAAAGGGTATAATTATAAATTCAAATATATCATCTATTTTCAATACACACGTACTTATCTCTATTTTTCTCTCTCTATTTTCAAAATACAAAATAAAACAACTAAAATACAAATCCAAACACAATCTATATTTCTCCATTATCTTTCACTCATAATTTTATATATTTTGGCGCCGTTTATGACATGCACATCTAGTGTGCCGGAGTCCTATCAATTGATATGTATAATTAACTTGTCGTAACACCTCAAATAAAAGAAGTAGGCGTGCAAAGCTTAATTTGGAGGTTCGTGGCACTGCCACACCCTCCTACCAAGCGGTTATGACGTCTGGACCACAATGCGGCAAAGTGACTTGAATGCCACCTCGTCGCCAGTTGATATCACCGCATTAATTTCGCCCCTCCTCTATGTTTTAAAAGTCTGACTTCAATTGCCCCATCCAACTGGAATTTAAAATGACTCCTTGTTACCAAAAAATTTATATTAAATAGCACAAAAAATCTTTCTACATTTTGAATTTTTGATTAAAAATCTTTGTCTATTTAAAAAATAGACGAAAAACCCTCATTTGACGTCACTAGATAGAAGAAAGAGGGGACTGCTGTTCAGGTGACATCGTCGTCGCCCAGACAAAAGCGGGTGTGGCGGCGGTAGCAACCGCCCCCAATTTTTTCTTAAAAAAATTGTTTTAATTAACTTAATTATAGTCATTAAATATATGTTTTAGTTAATTAAAAATAATTTTAGATAATTATAATAGTTATTAGATATTTAATTATCTATTTTGTCTTATATGTATTGGATTTCTTTTAAATAATATAATTAATAAAAGTATCTAACCTAAATAATAATTTAAATTAATTTATAAATTACAATGATATAATTGCTTAACGTTTATATTCATGTACATATCTAAATTTGAAATAACACTTAGTATATTAATCTTTGTAGTGTAATTTTTCTAATTTTTTGGTATTTTATATTTAATATAAATATATTTAAAACAAAAGTATTTATATTTTTAAGAGAGAAAAAATTTTAAAAAATGCTTAAAAAAGTTAAATTTACCTTGGTAATTTGAGATACAATATAGGGGCATTTCAGTCAATCAAGAATAAAAAAGGTCAAAACGTGCAAAAAAAAGTCATGCCCAAACACACCTCAGGCACGTGCACCTCATTTTTTGTTAGTTTATAATAAAATAGGGGTTTTGTGTTCTATTTATTAAAACACAGAGAGATTTTTAATCTATTATTCAAATACACGAAAAATATTTAACTATCTTACAAAAATACAAGGGGACGAAATAAAGTTTACCCAAAATTTTACTGCCCCAAAAATTTTCATTCCAAAAGGGGATTAGTAACTACAAGATTAAAGGAATATTAATTTTATAGAGCTTATAAGATATTTTGAAAAAGATCCAAAATATTTTATTTTGAGGTCTTATAAGCTTTTTTAAGAGAAAAATTATGAAATAATTTTCTAAAGCTTATAAGCTCTCGAATATCTTTTAAGATATTTTGATAAACTTATAAACTTAGTCAAACACCCTCTTAGGAAAAGATATAAAAGCTTGAGCGGGAAAGTGGGAGAATGATACGTGAGAAATTCTTTTTTCATGTGTGAAACAAAAAACGTGTTCACTCCACCCATATATAGAAAGTAAAAAAAAAAATACAAATAAATGATTAATTTTTTATTCATAAACGATACCTAATAGCCAATGACCATATTTCAAGAATAATATTTTATTACAAGTACACCCTTATATAATATTGACTCCCTTATAACTATAAAAATATTACGTGAGAATGTCAAATGAGATGTAAGATTAGAAATTTTTGTTGACGTCGGTATTTTCTGTCCAAACCCTTATTAATGGAAGAGGTCAAGTGTAATGGAGAATTTTGGAGAGGGTATAAGTGTAATTTTAAAATACTTTTAAGAAAAAAAATATAATTTTACATTTATTGGAAGGGTTTAAGTGTAATTAACCTAATATTTAGGAAAAATATAAAAAATTGAGTGAAAAAGTGATGATCACTAAACAAAATTAAAATCTCATATTGATACATGAGATTTTATTTTATTTTATTTTTTGGGTGTGTTAAACAAAATTGCCTCCTGGAATAAGATAAGTGAATTTGCATAAAGCCCTCTTGTTTTTTAAATTAGTTCTTGAAAAAAAAAAAAAACCTCTATTAAATTAGTATATTAACCATTATATCTTCACTTGTTATTCATTGTCTCAATTTTTAATAGGGTAAATTACAATAACATACCCTAATTTATAGTAAAATTACATAAATACTTTTATTTTTATAATTATGCATACACCTATTAAAATTGTCATTGGCATTACGTTGACATCTTCTGTGAGACATTTTTTACTCAAAAAGTTAATATAAGTAAAAAATTATAGTGAAAACCCTTTGTTACCCCCCTTTCAAGATGGTTTTCAGTTTTTTCACGTATGTTCTGGAGTGTAATGCCTTGAGGGTGCATTTATAGTTATGATTTTCATGTAACTACACGAACAACTTTAGTTGGATATATATATATATATATACATATATAGTAAATAAACAAAAAAATCAAGCTGAGAGGAGAGAGAATGAGCAGTTGAGACGAAGGAGAAAGATAAATGAAATAATTAAATAAAATAATTATAAATGATAAATTAAAAAATTATAGAAGACATCAAAATGATACTTTACAATTATATAAAAATTAGTAGTTTTTAGCACACTCTATATGCATATAATTAATTTAAAACTTAAACAATATAATTGTTAATTAAAGAAACAAAAAATAATAAAATAATAAAAGTTGTGGAAAGTTATTGAGAGACAATGGGGAGGAGAGAAAGAGAGGGAAAACTAGAGGTTGAAACAAGAAAAAAACTGTAAATAATTTAAAAATAAAAATAAAATAAACACCAAATAAGTGTTATTCAATTATAATAAAGTATAGATATAGATTAAGAAATGACAGACTAAAAAAATAAAAGGGTATATTACATTGACAACCTCTCAGGTTAGGTTAAATTATACAAACACCCTCATATCTTTTATAAAATTACAATTACACCCCCTGAAGGGTGTTAGTGTAATATTTTTCAGGAGGTATTTATGTAAGTTTTGCATTTCAATAGGGGGTGTAGTTATAATTACAATTATAATCTTAGAGGGTGTAGCTGTAATTTTATAAAAGATAGAGATTATTTATGTATTTTTGACCTAATTTTAGAGGATTTTAATGTAATTTACCCAAAATTAAAAATACCGAAATAATGCTTTTCAATTATTTAAAGTTATAGATGCTGGAAATTGTCTTAATGGGCTTAAATTGTACGTTTGTAATTGGAAAAGAAGGCCCAACAATGACATAGAGTGCCAAAAGAGGCCCATTGTATTAGGCCCATCAACGTAACCCGCCCAACTGCTAATCGGCCGATTGTCCATACGACATCGCAACGGAGTACGCAACATTGCTTGAAATGCACACAGCCCCTGTAACAAACAACTGACACAAGCGATCTACCTTGAAATTATTTCACTATATTTAATCGATCTCCAATATCTCACTGAGAGATTAGTCCAGTTGAAATACTGGTATCTTGAATTAGCCCCATTTGATGATTCAAAGAGTATAGAGAGTTTTGTTTGCAGTAATTGAGTTGATTCGATGGCTTCATGGCTGAAAGCGGCTGAAGGTACGGTTGTTACAGCTCGTTCTGCGTCGTGTTTCTGAATCTTAATTGAAGTTTGATATTTTATGTACTGACGATTTGCGTCATTGATGGGATCACAGCCTGATCTGAATTGTCCGTTTCTCGTCAATCTGAGCTAATTTAACCCCAATATTCGGTTTGCTTTTGTTACTAACTTAGTTTAGAACCGGACGCATATGTTCTTTGCCAACACATATGCTGAGCATTGACAGTATTTTTGGAGAAAATTTTGTAATCTGAAGCGTTCATGTGCTGTGATTATACCGTTTTTGTTTTGGACCGAACAGAATGTGAATCATTTGTGTTTTTTAGTCTTTCAAGGAAAACAGTAAAGGGAAAGACTAGTTCCTGAAGGAAAGTTAGTTGAAATCTGTTCTACATTTTTGTAATTTGTGCTTGCGTTTTACCAGATTTATTTGAAGTAGTGGATCGAAGGGCAAAGCTTGTGGTTGGTGAGAAATCAGACGAGCTGCCTGTTCCCACCCCAGGTATATGTCCAAGAATTTTGATTCCTTTTATCTTCTTCCTGCCCTAATTAATCAACTGAAAATGGTGACCCATTTATGGATACTCAAGTTAAACTACACTTTTAATAGTCTGTATTCTTGAATTCGACAAGTCATTGCCATCTTAAGCAATTAATTCCTGTTTACAACATTTTGTCCTCTTCTGGGACCTTAGACTTTCGGAACTGACCACGGACTGAGTCAGTCTTTGTTGAGCATCCCCTGTGAGAAGGAGATGCAAGGCACCTTTGACACATTTTTGTACTATATACCTGTCAATGGTTATTGACCTCACTTAAATTGCGAACCTCTCCAAATTGCGGCAACCAGGGAACCCATGAAGCTGAATTCACAAGCACTTATTTAAAGTGCGGACTTTCTAGTGTACAACGTGGTAAGGCCTTGGTTGATTCTTCAATGGACCCTGGACCCTGCTCTCGACCCGCTATAATACTTGGGGAATTGTTAGATTATTGTAACGATAATGCTCCAAGAGTTAAAGGCGGCCAGGACGAGGGACCTCTTCCATCTAATAATGATAACTGGTATAGAGGTCCTTAGCACTTAGATGGCCCATAACTCTTCAACCTTTGGCAATTACCCTAAGTTTTAAGGTTGAGGAACACTGAATACATAAAGAGAGCTGTTCCCATGGCCACCTTCCTTTTGATCTCTAATATGGAACGAATGCTTCTTGCAATGAGGAATTCTCTTGTTCATTTTCATCTCTGAACTTCCCCAACAGACTTACCATGCATGGCTCCTGGCCTGCTTCACTTTTTCCTTCTTTCATTTACTTCGCTTGCATGCCACTATGAAATGGATCTCTTACTTTCAGAGGATAGTGCCTTGCTAAGAAGGAAAATGCATTAAACAAGTCTTTTTTCATAGAAATAACTTCTTGTTGAATTCACATTACAAATATCATATGTAAATTGAAGTTTTTAGTTCATATTAGAAACTGATAATTTGGACTTCATGCACAATTACAATTCACCTAGTTTCTAGATAAGAGACTTCAAATTTTGAACTCATATAAAATATCTTTAGCTTATGCTCTATTAGAAGCTTTCTTATACATGGATTTTGAGATATAGGGCACGCAGCAGCTGTCACCCCAGCACTGCTGAACTTGTACCTTTGTCTTAAGTTAGTGATGAGTTGTATATATGATTGTCAAATGGATAGTGGCATAACAACCTTATCCAGGTTTGAGTGGCAGTACTTTTATCAGCTAACAAAAAAACACAGGTGTTACCTCATTTGCATATGTTATGTTGATTTTGTGACCTCTGAGAAAATTATTTTCTTTCCCAAATAAGCAAGCCAGTTTAGCACAGAGTTCAGAGTTAAAGCTATTTAACTGAGTGGTCCAAAAGCAAAGGAATAGATTCAGAGAATTGGCTACTTAGACTTGAGAAGATTGCAAATTAGTCCACTTTTTATTTATTGTAGTTACCAAAAGATGGAGCAGTAACCAGTGAAACCTTTGTAGAGATGAAGAAGAGGAAGCTTATGAGCCTTCAAAGACGCTAAATTGATCCAACCCAGGCTAATGAGATTTGAAAAATGATTGAGAACAAGATTCTCTGTTCAAATAGATTGGCCCATTAACTCTGGTTTAGTCCAAGATCATATGGTTAAAGCTCACTGCAGGAAAAATTTGGACTTATTGTATGGGATTTTATTAATTTGGATTACAAGAGCTGGTGAGAAGCACCTGGGTTGCTTCATTAGCAGCATAAGTTAAAATTTTTGCCTTCCCTCATTTTGGCATTGAGTCCCTCTGTTCAGAGGTGTGTCTGAGGCTTAAGCCATATCAAGGTGGTCTTGTTACAAGCAAACATAAAGGCTTGCCTCATAATGCCTCCAGGGATCTATGCATCACTACAATTGCCTTCTTAAGGCTAGCATAGGAAACAGTGGAGAGCAGAAAATGAACTTGTCTAGCCAACCCCAGATTGTTGAATGTGGATTTAATTATTGAGTTGGAACTAATGGTTCTCCTGTTTAACTAAATGTTTCTTTTTGGTACTTCCAAAATTATAAAGGTTCTAATAGACGAGGATCTCATGCAAAGAAGAGTAGACCAAGATCAAAGGTACTTATTTGTTTCCTTAGGTCTTTGTTGGTGTATAGATCTATGCAATCACATTTAGAATCTAAGGTTGTTATATGATTATAATACGGAAATTTCTTGTGGCTCCAGAAGAAACTCCTACCGGATGAAGTTCCTTCTGCCGTGGATGAAAGAGAACAAACTATCACTGAAACATCGCTATCACAAGCAGAACCTGATGGGAATGTACCCATATCTCTGATTGAAAGTGGTGAAAATAATCCAGGTACTAGTGGCAACGTTGACATTGATGAGCAACACAAGGCTGATAGAGATGGGTCCACAACAGAGAATTCTATATCTGGAACATTATCTAACGATGAGGCCAAGCCAGTTGGCGATCATCTGGATGTAGAAACTTCTAAGGCTGAAGCTATGGCCTCAAATTTAAATGATGATGTCAGGATGGCAGAACTTGCAGATACCCCTGTTGGAAATCCATCAACTTCTGCCAAAGATGTTGACGTTGTCAATGGCAATTCTCCAGCTGACTCCAATCAGAATATGATGTCAGAAGAGGCAGGTCCTTTGAAAAGTGCTGAACTTTCAGAATCTCAAACTCCACATGAAGATGCGGCAACCAAAGCTGATTCCCAGTCAAAGGATCTGGAATTAGTTATTGAACCTGGTATCCAAAATAAGCAGCATAAGGAACAAACATCTGTTACGTCTGCGGTGAAAGTACAGGAGCAACTAGATGAGGTAATGTATTTATAATTGTGAAAATTTTTAGTTCTGTTTCTTAATTTATGATCTTTAATGATGAGAATAGCTTTTGCATATACTAAAATATTTTAGTTCAACAGGCTCAAGGATTACTTAAAAGTGCAATCTCAACAGGGCAGTCAAAAGAAGCTCGTCTAGCCCGGGTAAGAAATACTATACTTGTGCACAAACATATGTAATTTGCTATCAGGATGTGCTTGTTTTCACTTCCAACCTAATACAAAGTCATTCGGAGTTACTTGTTGATGCTTTAAATGAATGGAGTTCAATAGTTCAAATCCTAAAGTTGAGATGGAGTATATACCTAATCGAAATAGTAGGAAGCCTACCTAATCCTAAACAAGCCTTAATTAATTGGAAATAATAAGCCTGCTCGCTATTTTCTTCTAAAGAGGATTTTTATTCTGCAATTTATAGAAAAAGGAAAGTAAGAATTTGTGTTTTCATTTTCAATTTTTGGTTTTCGTGGAAAATATGTATTTTTAATTTTGTATAGATTTACATTTGAAATGAGAATAGGTTTGGATTAGTTAATGAGATTGTGGTTTATATTGAAATGTGGTGATAAATCAATATAATTCCAATGAGAATATGCAATAAATAAACTTGTTTTCACTTTAGCAATTGAAAACTGGAAATAAAAACATAAACAAACATGCATGTCTAAGGGAATGCAAGAGTGGTGTGGTCCACAAATTGTTCAATGTCACAGCTGTTGCCACAAATCTTCTCCATGCAAAAATATATCCTGTAAATGAAGAGCGTTGCCTACTTTACTTGAAGACTTGCAGACTGGAAGGATGTCTGGAATCTGGAGTCTTTTCTTTGTGAATTTAATGTTCACCACTTGTAACTGTTGCTTGTATTGAAATCACTGAGAGTGTGCGGTCTCAAAATTTTCAAGGAAACTCATGCAATGCAGATCTTTGTTTTCACTACAATTGGATGATAATTGGAGAAAGATTATGGTTCAAGAAGGCTGAGATAGAGGATTTTATATCTCTGTGACACATCTGTCTGATTTTTTCTAGGAAATGAGTAGGGGAAGGATCTGGCCAAACGAGTTTTTTACTAATTTATTTCTGAGATGTTCATATAATAGAGATTGCTACTGCACAAACTCTATTTATGTAGGACAAAGAGAGAAGAGAATCATGGAGATAACTTACTTAACTGGAGCATATAAGTAGGTGGAAAAGCAGCATTGTTTTCCCCGTAAGTCTTGCGGAAGACCACTGGATGGTTTCTGTGTAAGTGACAAGTTAGAAGAGACATAATAGATGCCTGTGAAAGAAGCCTAAAAGATTACCAAATACCACGTCCCAATCCTTGTAACATACCTACCATTTTTCTCAGAGAGCAGTTTACTGTAAGAAATGCTTTCTGTGTGTACCAAAGTTTGACTTTTCATTTGTTGATCTTATCCAAGCACTCAAGGCATTGGCCATAATGCTTAAAACAGTGACTTGCAAGACTTGCTAGGTATACGCCATGAACAATACCTAAGAACTTATAGACCAAACAGGGGTACCACCATTAACAGGAGCATTATGTTTACCTCTTACCTTTATAAGATTAAACAAGAAAAATCAGTTTTTTTGGCTTATACCTGACATTTTCACATTTTAAGCTAAAATTAAATATATCCAAATTGCATCTGGAAGCTCTTTAGCTCAAAGTGTCTTTGCCTGTAGTATGACAAGGAAGCTTGGCTGGTCCTTGTTCTCTTAATGCCATCAGTTAACAGAGCACTGATGCGTGATTGTGGTGCTGCCATGTTTTAACTATTTGTCTTAGCATTAGTCGTAATAGAGATCATATGTCTTATGGTAAGCAACTGCTCAGCAGATTTTTGGTGTCATTTTGGAAGGCAAAAGAACAACTTTTTGTCATATCTAATGTGCAGACGTTTTTCTTTATGTTTGTTATCGCTTAATGTTTATCATGCTCAGGTTTGTGCCGGACTTTCAACACGCCTGCAAGAGTACAAATCTGAGAATGCTCAGTTGGAAGAGCTTCTCGTGGCAGAGGTGAATGACAAGCTCCTATTTCACATGGACTACGAGTTCAATTTAAGTCCTTGTCACTTTAAAATATGACCTTGTATGTGGCTACACTCTGCTGTAACAGAGGGAATTAACTAAATCATATGAGGCTCACATAAAGCAGCTCCAGAAAGATCTCTCTGCATCTAAAGGAGAGGTGAGCAGAGTGGAGGCAAATATGGTAGAGGCATTATCAGCAAAGAATGCTGAAATTGAGTCACTTGTCAGTTCTGTTGATGCGCTGAAGAAGCAAGCTGCTTTGTCTGAAGGGAATTTGGCATCACTGCAGGTCATTTACTATCTACAAGAGATGCTTATTTTCACTGTATATCACTTTTTCCGCAAACGTATTCAGTCTTTATCTAGTTTGGGCTCCAAGCCAAAGAGATGACATTAGCTTTGTTTGGCGTTCGGGGGGGGGGGGGGGGGGCAATGTGGGGATCAAAAGAAAAAAGGAACGAAAAAGTGGCATTTGAGCATTGTTGCATCATTGTTGTACTCTAGAGCCAAATGTTGCACAGAGTTGAATGCTATAATCCTCTCAGAATTGTGTAATTCATCTTCTTCATGGAAGTTGCCAATTTCTTTTTACCTCTCTTTGTTCTTTGCCTATTTGTGTGATAATTGATTATCACTTCAATCATTTTATTCTCATTCTTATCCTGTTTAATATTCTTATCAGGCAAATATGGAGTCTATAATGAGAAATAGAGAACTGACAGAAACAAGGATGATGCAAGTAAGTTCACTTTCTTCCCTCAAGTGTAAGGAACATGGTTGTAGTGAAGCTGTAAATAGATGAGACTGGTCTAATCCTAGGCCCTAAGGGAGGAACTGGCTGCTGCTGAGCGAAGAGCTGAGGAAGAGCGCTCTGCACATAATGCTACAAAGCTGGTTTGTCTATAGTTATCCTCTCTACCCTCTCTCTCTCTTTCTCCTGAGTTCTGTATGTTCTGTCTGTTTTCGTGCGTGTAGATAGTATTTTGTTATTATTTTTAAGTTGTTTCTGAAGAATATGTGGTTTTGCTGTTGAAGCCTTCTGTCATGCAGTATAATGAACTTCTCAATCTAACAGGCAGCAAGGGAAAGGGAAGTAGAATTGGAACAGAGAGCTATTGAGGCATCCACAGCATTAGCCAGAATTCAGGTAATGCAAGGGCGCATGACAAAATTTTTTCTTATACATCATCTGTAATGATTTAGGTTGTCTCTTCCTTTTTGTTCTTTGTAAATCTTTCTGTGTGTTGATATGATTAGTACCTAAGATTATTTCCCTGCGACCGGGGTTCAAGTTCCATCTATATGCAAAGTCTATAGACCACAGTAATTTGACTATAGCTGATATACAATGGTGTCCAAGCATTCAAGCTGTGCTGGCAAATAGGCTGTATTAATGTATTGGCTCTCGCCAAAAGAATTTTTTGTAAATACTGGCAGCATTGGCTTTGCGATATGATCTACTCATTTACAATTTTCTGTTAAATTTAATAGCCTTGTACTCAAAATTTAGTTCTCTCCTTGGTCATGCTTTAGTCTGAGTGGTCTATTTTTCTTGGAAAAGTTTTCTTAGCTCGTCAAGGAAATCTTCTTTGGACTTGGGAGGTAACTTTCTGTTCCTGAAAGAGGTTTTCCATTCTGCACTCTCTTTCTGGCAATTCTTGATGCATCCTGGCATCGTGTTTCTGGATTCATCATTAAAAATTAATTTCATCCCCGAGAATTGAATGAAAAAGTTTTGGACGTCCTAACAATATGTGTTTCTGAATTCATCTTAGAATTAATTTCTTCACTGACAGTTGAAAGGAAGAATTTTGGCATAATTGGTGCACATGAAATCCATTAACTGATCAAGTTTGAGTTGAAGTGAAATTTTGTGGTTAAATAGAACGTTGTTACTGGAAACTATTCTTAAAACTTTCTCATTATTTTGCTATACAGTATCCTAATTGTATTTGCTTTGCTTTTCTCTTGCACAAGGATTGAACTAATTTTTTAATTCAGGGAAGATTATGTATTGGTATTTCTGTATCTGATAATCTCCCTCATAATTGATATTCTTTATTCTATTCCTCAATGTTCACAAGTACAATCATTGATTATTCCATCAGAGAACTGCAGATGATAGGGCTTCAAAGGCAGCAGATCTTGAGCAGAAGGTAGCCCTTCTTGAGGTAATGACATTCCTTTGTTATCTTTATGAATTTATCTCCCTGTCCCCAGCCTTATTCTGACCCCTCTTCAAAATGGAGGAAATTGAATCAGATCCGCAGATAAAACTTCATCTAATCCCTAATACATGATGCTAGGCTGAATGTTCGTCTCTCAATCAAGAACTGCAAGATATGGAAGCTCGTATTCGCCGTGGACAAAAGAAGTCCCCTGAAGATGCAAATCAAGCTATTCAGGTTCAGAAAGTCAAAAAATCGCTATCATATTTTAATATAAGTGCGTTGTTGCATTTCGTAGTAATGAACAGAGATCTCATTTATCCAAAAAAAAAAGAAAAAGAAAAACAGAACATCCCATTGTAGTCCTACATCATGATAATTTGATTGCTATTCTTTCTTCTATGAGATCATCTGTATGCCAAATGGTGTATGGTTTATCTTATTGATAAATCTTAATTGGACGAAACCAGAAAGGGAATTGTTGTGAGTTAGAAATGAGAGAGTGTGGCAAAAAAGTTGCCGGAGGGAATTTTATATTGGAGATCAGGAGATACCCATAACCAAAATTGACCTTTATTTATCAGTTGCATGATTTATTGAGTAGGATAGCAGATGGTATTCAAAGTATTTAGCTGGTTCAGGAAAATGAAGGAGTTTGTTGGATTCTAGATAAACTCTAAAATAAAATTGTCTTGGATCTTCTATGTCACAAATAATTACTTAGAAAAATATCTATATCGTTTGAATATCTCTGAGGTCACAATATTAGGACCAATATGTTGTAAAAAGAGAAAGGATAAAGTAGAAATCAGTTTTACCTTTGAGTCAGTTAAGGTAGCACCTATCAGAGAAAAATTGGAGGGACATCTTATATCAGACTGTTAGACTTCTATGCTGGAGGCTGTTAGTTGCAGTTTCTAGGAAAACTTATGGAAATATCAGTGGTAAATGGAAGGAGAAAGACAACCTAAGATCATGTAAACTAATGATAAAGGATGTAACCCTCTCTGATAATAATATGTAAACATGAATTTGACAGACTAGAGTGGAAGGAAGAAGACCTATGCTGAATAGTCCAATTGACATTTGCTTTGGGGAGCTACCTTATAACTTCTCTGGAATGTGGTTGGAAAAGTGAATTTGAAATAATGCTAGCATCATCTGTCAAAGAAGTTGTCTTAAGACCTTAACTACGCTGTGGCCTTTAACTTTTCTTGAAACATTTTGTTCACCAGATATATCTGGCCATCTTCCTGGTTCTAGCATATCAGAAATTAGTATAGATTTCTTCATTTTTGTAACATTTAGTTTTGCAATTCTCCTGTCCTTAACATTCAACTCCAGAACAAAAACCTGATATGAGTTAGTTCTTGTATCTGCAAACATGATATCTCCTGTAGCTTGTGATTGATTTTATTTTCTAAACATGAAGGTGCAGGCATGGCAAGAGGAAGTCGAGCGCGCACGTTTAGGTCAGAGAGAAGCAGAGAGCAAACTTTCTTCAATGGAGGCAAGTTGCGTCTTCTTGCTTATAGGACATATGTTCAATATACGACTAGGTTAACTTGGAATCTCCGTGCAGAAATCCGTACTAATTTCTCAAGGTCTTTTTTCCCATGTATCTTGCAGGCTGAAGTTCAAAAGATGAGGGTTGAAATGGCTGCCATGAAGAGGGATGCTGAGCATTACTCACGCCAGGTAACTCTTTCTTTCTCTCAGCATGTCTGGATTCTTCTGGAATGAAGTTGTTTACATATTTTAGGCTTTGGATCAAATTTAGTAGGCCATGTAACATGAAATGATTTTTTGAGGGTTAACACTCTTTCTTTGCTTGGTAATACTGATTACGTGCATTACAATTAAGTACTTGTGTTAAATGTTATGTATAAAACAGAACCTACCTAAAATAGAACATCTGCAGCTGAGAACTTGCCATATAATACAATAGAAATGCACTTTTCCCTATAGGAAAAGCTAGTGAGTGCTGGTCTTTTGAGTTTTGACTACTTCTCTTATGATGTTGTTCAGTTTAGCTGCTTATGGACTTGGTCCGTAGATTTCTGATTCATAATTTATTTCCTACTTATCATGTTGATCCCCTGATCCAGCAGTCCTATTAGAGGTTGAATGGTGAATGAGAAGTACATATATGTGAAACTTACCAGGCCTTTGATTCTTTGCTTATTGTCATTGTTCACTAGCATGGTTTTGTGAAATGCACTTGAGTGCATGCTCATAATTGATGACTTTAAATCATATCAGCCTGGAGAGGTGCTGTTTCAGGTCTAATAGGATGCCATGGTATTGAAAATCAAGCCTGTGCTACATTTAATATTACTGCTTGCTAAAGCCTAAAACAACCTTGCTTCAAAGTCGTGTGATTTAGGAATTAGATTTCCAATTGATCTAGTATTGTTCATGATGCATCACCAGGTCACCTGCTGAGTTATGCAGACAGAAAATTTTCTGCATTCTATTGTCATAAGATTGTGGTAACAGAAAATTATAAGGGATTTACATTTCAAAGTTGTTTCTACTGATCAATTCTTAATATTTTTATCCATAATATTAGGCCATAAGTTCGTCCATATTTTCTCATATATTGAGCATGTCACTCAGTTATTCAAGTGTGACTTCATATATGTCTTTGAGCAGGAACATATGGAGCTGGAGAAACGCTATCGCGAGCTAACTGATTTATTGGTAAGTCATTTTGCACTCGTCACTTGCTATCTCAGCACCACCATAACTTGTTTGGATGCCCAACTATTGCAATTGCTCTCCAGTATTACAAGCAAACACAACTGGAAACTATGGCCAGTGAGAAGGCTGCAGCTGAGTTTCAGTTGGAAAAGGAAGTAAAGAGGCTTCAAGAAGCACAGGTCTGAACTTGGTTATGTTGCATTTTTGTCATTCTTGCATACCCTTTACTCTCCTTTTTTATTTCCCTAGTCTCACTTTTATCAAATTATCTTTTAAAACAGTTAGAAGCTGAAAGGAATAGAGTTTCTCGTCGAGCGTCATCCTCTTGGGAAGAGGACACTGACATGAAAGCACTTGAGTATGTTTGCTTCATCTAGTTATATACATCATAAAATATTTTAAAATGTTGCTGTTGGCGGTCATACGCTGTAACTTGGATTTTTTTCACTTTTTTATTTGCTTTTCCCCTACTGGACTCAAACATTTACTTAAAAGTCTCTTAAGACCAATCTGTTGCCCATAGAGTCTGGGAAATTGGCCCTTTTGATTTTAATTTGTCAGTCAAACGAATAGTCTATCCTTTAAGTCAAACTTTGAATAGCATTTTCAAGGCATATATGTTTAGCCTTTCTTTTTTGTTTAAAAGCAACTGTCATTGTTTATCATGTCTTATGGCTTCTAAGCTGTACATAAGTCTCCTTTACTGCAAACATGTATGGCAAGAACTGAGTCACTTTCCTACTGTAATGGACCTCTCTCATCTTTAAATGCTTTTGCATTGTATCTCCTTCCTAAGATATCGTTTGTTTGACTGAAGCTTATGAACTTTAATCTGAGCATTGATCTATTTCTTTTTCATTTCAACTTATTAGAATGAATTACGAAGTAGAAAATGTGTATAGATGTTCTCAAATCTGGGTGATAAAATCTTGATGAAATTTGAGCACAATTACATCTATGACCCTGATTTGCATTTTGAAGATGCCTTGAAGAGATTCTGTAATGAATACACTCTTATAATCCTCCACTAAATTCCTGCCAACTGACCTTATTAGGAGAGACTTGAGTAGATATAAATTCTTAAATCTCATTCTGACTTTCAGGCCTCTCCCATTGCATCATCGCCACATGGCAGGGGCAAGCTTACAGGTATGCTTGATATGTCTTGTTTCTTTATTGCTCATTCCTTGTCTATTGAGATTATGTATTGCCCCTCTCAATTTACTGGCAAATTGCAGTTACAAAAGGCAGCAAAGCTTTTAGATACTGGAGCTGTCAGGGCCACAAGATTCTTGTGGCGGTATCCTACTGCCCGAATTAGCCTGCTTTGCTATCTGGTTAGAACATTTAATCATTAAGTTGGAGTTTGATTTATTTGATATTGTTGTCTACTTTTAAACTTGTTGGCATGCTTTGCATTTATCCTTTTTGTTGTCATGTAACTGGAGATCATATCACACTGGTAATCATCCTGTGGGATACAATGTGGATTCCCAATGCAAGAAAAGTGAGGCCAAAGTGTTGGTGAAAACGAAAGAAATTAAAGAAAATAATGGATTACTTGCCAGTTTTAGCTAAATTGTCTGCCTGTTCTGCCTGGAAAACAGTTTAAAAGACCGGATCTTCAGCTGTGTAACCATCTTCTATTAAGAGAATGAGTTTCACCTGTTACATGGACCCTATTTACTTAAGTTCCACTTAGATTGCTCTCTAATTCTTCTCCCTGTTCACACAATCTGTGTTGAAATCCTCCCTTAACCTGTTAATATTTAAACATTCTATAGTCGTTTCAGATTCACATTTCTTCCAGTCTTGAATCTGTGCACTACAGAATACTGATGGCGCTTGATCCATATATGCTTCAGACTTTACATGTCAAAACAGATTAGATGATAGAAGCGTGGAAACAATTTATTTCTTGTTCTGATTGGCTTGGCTCTGTAGGATGATCAGAATGCTCTTTGTACAAGACCACCTACCGTAAGAACCCAGCTTTCTATGTGGCTAAGTGATTTCTCGCCAACGTTTGGTCACTAATTCTGTTCTGCTGATTGGGGATGCCCGTGCCTCCCACTAAAATTTCTGATATTTGCACTGAAACTTCTCAGGATAAAACTTAGAGAATGTTGATTAACTTAAGGTATTTTAGTATGGCATGTGGGTAGATTTGGGTTGATTGTTCAAGAAAGTTCTTTAGCAGATAATAGAAGACCATCAACAGATGTCCATGTTCAGTAATTGACCATACCATCTGTGTAGCATTGTTCTTTTCTTTCAAAAAAAAAACCTGTTTAGCATTGTTATGAGGCCTAAAAAATGGAATTTTCTCACTAAGCAAAAATACTCTTCCTCACACATACACTCGAAACTTGCAAAGTCCATATAACATAGTTCAAAGAAGCTAAATGTTACTTGTTTAATAATACTCTCTGCTAATGTTGACAGGTGTTTGTGCATTTCTTCTTGATGTACCTCTTGCATCGCCTTCAGGTACGCATATCTGGTTGCTTATTTAATCAATTTGTCAATAAACAGGAAGAAAGCATGATGGTAGAAATTTTACGGGATAACAAATTTGAGAAGAGTAGTATGCTGTAACTTGTGTAGTCTGATGTTGGAAGATTGTGATCTCAACAAACATCTGTCGCTGGATGAATTTAACAGAATAGGATCAACGGAAAACAAATTGAATTGTTTTCATGAGGCTTCATCCCTGTCCTTTTCACTGTTTGATTTTATAACCTTTTTGGCATAGCATTTTGAAGTTCCACTGCGGCTTCTTTGCCACTTCTACTCAGGCCAATTTCATCGGCAGCTTTTCTTTATTATGCCCCATATATACATCAATATAGTAGCTTCCACCAATATTGCAGCATTCCTGTGGATATGCCCATACAGCATTATGACTATATATTTGAAGTGTTACATTTCCAGTTATCTTAGTAGGAACTTTAGGTTAAAGATAGAGACGTGAAAGATATTGTTGTCACATTTCACTGAGCATGTGTTTTGTACAACACGCAGGAGCAAGCTGATACTTACACGTCCAGAGAAGTTGCAGCTTCTATGGGATTATTGAACAAAACGCTACCTTGAGCAGCATAGTTGGAACCTGCTTCCAGTTAATACTTTAGAGCATATAAAAAATGTCGGGAGGGATGACTGGGTGGTTTCATATCAAATTTGTCACGAGAACTCACTTTCTCAGTATGTGTCTGGTACGCTGATTGCTGAATGAGTTTTTCTCAAGGTCACTCCCACTGGTTCCCAAGTCTAACAAGATTCATGCCTGGGCTCGACTAACTCTCAGTGCCGTGGTTGAGATGTAAATGACTAACATCTTTGGTTTTACGAATGGACGCTGACTGGAGTGATATTCTTTGCACATTTAGCAGAACTATCTGTATATGTAAACTCTCAAAAGTGTAGCCTTTAATTGTTCGTTTGGACTTCCATTTTTATGGTAGATGTAGGCTGGATAATAAAACTAATATAGTGTGTCCCTAGTTTGGGGTTTGTGTTTAATATTGGAAAAACTCAAAAATACATCATTTAAGGCCTAGAATCCAACTAAACAAATAAAATAGCTTTTACTTGTTTAATAATTCTTCTCGAATTATAATATTTGTAAGGGAGAAATGATTTCTTGTGTTTTCAATTTGATAAAATTACTTCTCGTACAAAGTTCCTGAGCAGCTTTCCTTGGTTGTAGGTGAAGTATCTGTCTTGACTGAACAACGCGGTCAAGCCAGTTCAGTTTGCAGGTGCTCTGTTCTCTTTTGGTTTTTTGTCAATTTATAACCATTGCAAAATATGCTTTAAGGGTTGCTTACAAAAATTGGCAGAAAAAATCCTCAACTTGCATTTGGAACGAGGCTGCCCTTGAAGCCGTTTTATTTAAAGTAAATTTGTTTGATAGCCTCCACTCTAACGGCACTCACCGGCATTAAGGACCGTTGTGCCGCCTCTCATCCTCCCTATATTCTCTTACCGTCACCCTCTCCAATTCACTAACCTCTTCGTCTTTTTCTAATTCTTTGTGTTCATGGTCTCTGTTGTTTGGAACAATTGATAAGACTCTTTTCCCCCATCCTATCTGGTAGATGATGGGAATTAGTATTTGGATCTTGATCGACAAATATTACTTCTTTCTTCATCTTCGTCCTTGCTGCTATCTATTAGTCCGACAGTGCATGGCAAAAGTCTACACACCACTTAATTAACACAAATGAGTAAAATCTTCAGGACCTCATAGTAACAATAAAGAATGCGCGAACAGCTACTGTCAATGATGGATATTGGTTGATAATGTTCAAGAGAATTATCGGAATTCAAGTCAACTACTTCTGTGTACAATGTTGTCAAGCTCAAATAATTGTCACTATCATAACAAAACAATAATAGGAAATAAGTTAATTCGGCAAATAAACGCACAACAGATCTGCAAAATAAACACATGGAGAAAATTGTAATTTTGGTTCCAAAGTATATGGTAGTTTGTAATATTAATACTATACTTCTGAAATGGTTAATATAAATTTTGCACTTTAGAAAAATATTACAAAATTAGTCGCACAAAAAAAAAAAAAAAATTGCAACATTTGGGACTAACTTTGTAATACTTTTTTGAAGTGCAAGACTACTCTCTCAAATTGAAGCCCCAAAACAGCATTGAGGTAAAGGATCTTTCGTCTTATTTCTTGATTTTTCGAAGTAGAAACGGAGTTTAACAATTGAATATCGGAAATCCTACTTATTTTACTGAAGAAAAAGGCATGCATGAACCCTTAATTTGGTCTAGTCGTCCAAAAAAGACAACACTGATGTGTATTTTAGGGTTTTTATTTTCAGAAAATTCTAATTTTAATTTGAAATTTCTATATATAGTTTGGGAGGTTTTTGTGAAATTGATGCTTGAAGGTTTTTTTTTTAAATCCAGCGAGAAAAATTGATGTATCATTTTTATATAATTTTATCATCATTTAATACAATTCTCGAAATAAAACGAAGTTTTTAAGTAATGTAAATTGATGTTTTGAAAGTAATGATATATGTATTGAGACCAATGTGTAAAGTATGTAGTTTATGACTGTTGGGATATTTTGTCTGCATATGAATTGCTCTATTTTGTAATATTCATTTTGTTACTTATGCATATTTAACAGAATTTTGTACACTTACAGTAATTTTTCATTTCAAATTAATCAGAGAGTATTACAATTTAATCCAACAGTAAATATCAACAATTACACACAATCTGATAAAGAATAACTTACATTAAGGTTCACAGGGAAAATTTGTTATAAAAATATCTTTAAAAAATTAAAAAAAAATGTAAAACTATAATTAATAATTTAAAAATATATTTTATCATTTCACAATAAAAATTAATAAAAATTTAACGAAAGCAAATAAAATGGGTTTGTTGTATGATGGCTATATAAAATCAGGAAGTACATTTAATTTTTCAAATAATGAGAAGGTATGTATAATTATATCAGATTTTAGAAAGATGGACGCAGTTATCCTATTTTTTAAGTATAGGTTCACACTAAGCCGACAAAATAAAATCCAATCTTAGTTTAAGTAAAAATTAAAATTTATTTCATAACAAATGGTTCGAACAACATTAATTTATAAATTTTCATCATCTCTGTCCAAATAGCAGTAAGCAGTGTAGGCAACAGTAAAAGCTGTAAGCCAATTTTCGTAACATTCCATCACAAGCAGAAAAGCGGGAAATCCCGTACGATGTACCCCACTTGATTTTTGTCACCAATTAAAACCTGCTTCGCCTTTTCACATCACTCTCTCTCTCCATCTCTCTCACTAACGCTTTCAAACTCCCACAAGAAAAAGTTTCAAATCAACAAGAAGAAAACGAAGATGGACGCTTCCTCGCCTGATCAAGAAGTTCGTCTACCAGAACCGGTGGAAATGATCATTCAAAGAATTTGCCTGGAAAAAAACCAGCCACCGCTGAAGAAGTATGCCAGAAATATGCTGGCGGAGATCGGAGAGCAAGCGGCACTGGAGGTGCTCACAACCGTTTTATCCTCTAAAACCATTCGGAGCTTCGGCGGATACGTCGCCTTTTTGGTCAAGAAAGACTTCCCAAATCAGGCTGCCGCTGTGCTCAGTGCTTATGGTTCTCCTCATCAGTGCTCTACTTCTCCCAACAAATCTCCCCACACACCGTGTAAGTAAATTTCTTATCTTTCTTCTTCTTTGCATTTCTTTTTTCCGCTCTCTGTTCTGTATATTGTATTTGGTTTTCTTTCAGATACTGTCGTTTGGGTTGGTGCCAAGGTGGTGACTATGAACTGTAGAAATTACTGCTAAATTCTCTTGAAAATTATTGGTTAGCTATCAAACTTTGTTATGATCTTGGACAAAATAGCAAAAAAATGAAGTAAGCTTTTAACTTTGTCCTCGGGGAAGATTCTAGCATTTGCACTGTATTTTGAAATTTCTGGGTGTGAATGTGATGTTTACTTTGCCAAACTAGATGTAAAGGTTGTTTACTTTGCCAAACTAGCCTGGATATTGCTGGGTTTCTCTGTCAATTCAGCAATATATAGTATTTCCTTTGCTGGACAAGGTCCGCTTGGAACCCACCAAGGCCGTTAAAGCCCGCCTTAAACCCCAATTAATCTAACCTCTATTCATTTTCCTTTTTCTTTCAGTAAAATCTTAATTCCTTAATAAGTGGCCAAGGAAAAAGAGAAACATTGACGAAAATTTGATGAAAAATGGATGGATGACATTAAAAAATAAATTTTCTTATTATTTAAATCTAATCATTATATAATCTGATTTAGCTGTTGTCATGAGCTGCCAATATAAGTCTACAAATTTTAAAATATCACAAAAAGTGCTGGATTTCAAGATGTGAAGTGGGCTGGATTGTCGGTAAATTGCAATTAACCCTATTTTCTTGGTAAATTGGCAAATGTAGTGATGTCAATACATTTTCATGCTAGTGCCAGCTTGTAAAAATTATTTTCAAAATAATGTATACGAGTGTTTTTACAAGCTTAAAGAAGTATCAACTCTTGATTTTTTCCAAAAAAGCTTTAAATAGCGCGCCAAGCAACTTAAAGGATTTTTTAGCTGCTCTTATTTTTTGTGTATAAATTCAATTCAATTTTGAAGGACTTTATTGTAGTAATTTATTCCAAATTTACCCTTCTTCAATTTATTTTTTGGATTTGCATATCTAAAGTTGACATTGGATTCTTTTCGATAATTTAAATTGTTTAACAAATTAACATTTAAAGTTTTTCATAATTTTTTGATTTTATTAGCTACAGGATTTGATATTTTTTCTAGGAGTGGGTTGTTTGGATGGGGTAGTTTCTTAGACGGTGATGTGGAAATGTCATTATTACCCTTTTGGTCTTTTAAGGAACAGAGATAAAAGTAAACTCAAATATTGAAATGACTATTCTACCCTAACCATATAGGGAGTATATGTGATATTATAATGGATGTTAATGTACATATTGAAGACATGTAATTTTTTTTTCTCTTCTAACATTTAAAAATTAGTTTTGTTTTATCTTTTACTTTCACAATTCTTTTATTTTCCTCTTTTTTTACATTTATTTTGCCCTTTCTGCTGCCACCGCAACACTAGCAACCCAACACCTCAATCTCCTTGTTATCCCGGCAAAGCACCACATAACTCTGCTTGCTCTTCTTGCCCTCCCAATTCGTGCTCATTAGTCATACACATGTGTATACATGCTTTATATAAAAATATGTAAGTACCTCTACTTGCACATAAAGTGGAAAAAATGTTGCATGTCCATTTTTGGACAGTTTCAGCCACGTCAATTCTAAAATTCACTTTGCAAGTACACCACCCTGACACATACTAGCAACTAGCAACTGATATTGTCCTTGATAAACATGTGAGTACCGGAACAATACTGTGGTTTGGTTGTAAGAGATGTTACCTATACTGATGTTCTTATTCTACATGAGTTCGTTATACATTCAGTTGTCCGAAATGTGAGAAGTATAAATTTCAAATTACAGCTTGAAGTCAAAACTAACAAAAAAGATATTGGTAAGCTGTGTGGATCTAGCTTTATGTTGAAACTGAACATTATTCTTCTCAACGCCTTTTAACATTTGATTAAATTCTGAAAGGGATGATTTATGATTTCTTGCACATTTTGGATGGGAAAGAGAGTAAGGTGTACTTTACCTAAGGACGGCATATGGAGGTCATCTCTACCAGTGCAAGTTTTTGTTTGTTGGTCACTGGTCAAATACTTTTAGCTGCAGTTTTAAATTTCTTGTTTTTCTTGCTATTGTGAGATACAAACTGCTGAATTTACTCCTCTGGCACCTGTTGTTTTTCTTCTAACTTCCTTGTTGCGTTGTTTATATAGTCATTTGTATTGTGGTCAGACTATGAAAGGTTGCGGTCACCTGTATCAAGTTTCTCAGTGGACTCTATCCCATCAAATTTGAATAAGACAGGCCCTCAAAATATCAGGTGCAATCTATCTTTTGAAAATGAAACTCTAGAGAAGAGTTGTCCTGGTGCTAGATGTCAATCACCACTCCCTGATGAACTTAGGGAGATGACAGATTCTGTCACAATCAGTCAGCAGTTGATGATCCTGAGCCAGCTCCAGTTCAGGAAATTATTTTTGGTTCTAAGCTATATTGGGAGGTTAAGTTTACTTATTGTTCGACTGTTGTTCCATGTATTTTTCTGATAATAAAAAAATTGATCTGATATCCAATTAAAAGCAATTCAACGCATAGGCAAAAACTGGAAGCTGTGGTAAACCTAGACGGTGCCAATGAAATATATAGTATGAAGGATCTTCCTATGAACGATTTTGAGGCCAAAATTTGGAACTCATATGGGAAGAAATTCTGTGAGGAATCGGACCGTAGCCAGGTTAGTTATACATCTAATAAATGCTCTTTCTATTGTACTTGTTACAGTCATACTCTTTTGTTGAGCCCATATAAGGTACAATCTTTATGCGCTCATTTGAATGCTTCAGCCTTTGAATTTGTTTCTGAGTTTTAGGAGATAGTTCAAAGATGATAATCTTGTGCACTCGTTACATTGTGCCATAGAAAGTTGTCTACAGTTAATGTTTCCAAAAGACTTGTACTTCAGGAAAGAGATCTATTTCATATTGACTGTTCAATAAGGAGCATCATTACTCATATGTTGACTGAAGGGCTAGATTTTATTCTTGAAATGAAAGAATATAAAACTGAACTACAATTCAATGTGTGAGCTCTCAATATTTGCAGCCTTGATCACTGTGTTGTAGAAGCTCTTGTTGAGTATCCAGTTTACATGACCTTTTTGTGCTTTCTTCTTGCAGTATCTTGATTGGGATTCACAAAAAACCCATCACTATTACTGCCATGTATGCCGAGATGGAAGTTATTATTTCAAGGTTATTCTCACTTTTTGTGTATTTTATGTGTTCACTTACTTCTTCTCAAAGTGATTAACAACTCTGCATGACTATATCTTGTATTAACTTTTAAAATGTACGCATGTTGCAAATAATTTGTGGAAAAGATTAAGTTCATAAAAATTAATCTTGAATATAATTCAAGAATTTAAAAAGTATCTTAATTATTGTAAATATGAATGACAATAAAATCTCACTAATACCTAGTTACTTAGGTTAATGCATTTTTTATAGATATTCTGTAGGATTATTTATTCTTCTAATGCATACTTCATAGATATTCTATTAGAATATTTATTCTTGTGATACATAAGTTAATTATATAACTTTTTTAGAAGTATAATTATGATTTAAAAATTTATGTACTGAAATATACTTATTCGATATCAAATGTTGTACTTTTGGTTTTACAACTTTAGTTCATATATTTATATGCAAAATCTTATTACATATATAGGTACATAAAGTACCATTGACATATAAAGGGTAAATTACATTTTTCCATTCGAACTGTACTGGTTTTTATACTTTGGCATCGAATTTCTTTTGAAAGTTTGTGAAATTTGCACTTTGTCATATATCACATGCTGCACATAAGCGAAAAATATCACATCATATAACCTTTAAATTTCATATGTGCATTGCATGTGATGTTTTTTCGATAAAAAACTTGGTTAAAAAATAATTATGAATGACAAAGTGCAAAATTTTGTAAAGTTGAGATGGTAAATTGACACGAAAAAGGTTTAAATAGCATAATATAAAAACGATTATAGTTTGAATAGCAAAATATAATTAACCCGACATATAAATTCATGTGACATTTCAACTAGTTTTGTCAAAATAGTTACTTGACCTAACTTGTCAATTGTCCTTTAGTAGTTAATTTTTTAACTAATAATTTTTATATAGTCTTTTAGCTATAAATATGTATTTATAATTGCCTAAAGGAAATTATTTATAGTTTTAAATTTATCATTGACAATTTGAGAAGAATAATGCATGTAAACATGTTATTGTGTTTTTGAGTTTTTTAAAGATAATATTTAGTTTTTTATTCATCAAGTAAAATGAGATACACTAATAAAAAATATCAAATTGAAAGCACGCCTTTATTTGAGTTTTTTATGATGGGGCAAATCTTCTACAAAAATATGTATTATTGTTTAAAATACTCATCATAAAACATATAGAGTTATTTTTCCAATATAATAATGTCAAATTATTTTTTCAAGTTTATAATATTACACTATTCAGAGTTATTTTTTCAATGTAATGTCAAATTACTTTTTCAAGTTTATAATATTACACTATTCAACATCTTAGAATATAAGTTAAGATCTTGTTAAAATTTGTGGAACTTTTGTTAATTTTCATATTTCGATTTTAATCTCACTTTTTGGTTAACAAATTATATTATTATTTTGAAATTTATCCTTCTAAAAGTTTGATGTTATTACGTATATATTTAATCAGTCATTTAAGTAGAACATAGAACACAACAAAATAAAATTTTAATGTTATTTTTTTGTTAACAAATTAAATTGTTATTTTGGTATTTATCCTATTGAAAGTTTAATATTATCATGGTTATATTCAGTGAGTCATTTAAGTAGTGCATGGTACAAAACAAAATGAAAAAGTGAACATAAAAGTATATTGGTTTTTCCACCTTGTAAGTATACATCTAACTTAAAGTTTTTCACTAAAGTAAGTTTTCTTAAAATAAGTTTTTCAGCAAGTCTTACTTAAATTTAAAAATAATATCCTTTTTAAAAACCATTTTAGAGTCCAAAACAAGATCAATTGATATGAAGTTAATGCTCATATCGCATAATCTAATTTTCTTTTTTACCTTGTGAAGAAGTTAAGAAACATAAAGTATTTTAAACACACTCATTATTCTATGACTATGTATATACATATATATATTTATATATTTTATTTACATAGAATGGATGTAGATACTACAAATTATATGTATGTATAACATATATAATATTCATAATATATATTGATTCAGTATATACAGTTTAGAACATATGCATATATGTAAAAAATGTGTTAGGTATTTTGTCATTTTATAAGAAAATTATATAATCTAATAAACTTGTAAATTCTTATCACAAGACAAATTATTTAAAATAATACAAATAACATAATACAATCAACGTTAAATTTAAAAACAATAACAATATTGACTTACATAAAACCATTTAGAATAACATTATTGTAGGGTCAGTGAAAATTCAAGGATATATTTATGCTTTATTGTGGGAATAAGATGGAGATAGAAATATAATAAAGATAAAGATCAAAAAATCTGTGCAGCCTTTCAGTTTCTCTAACATGTTTAATTATTTCATATTCTTCTATCTTCTAAAAGAGTACTTTTAAGTATATTGTATGGCGAATATAATGTAAAAAGTATTTAGCAAGAAGTAATAAATATAAAAAGTAATTAACAGAAGTAATACAAATAGCATAATATATAATAAAAATTAAAATTTAGAAAGAATGATAATAGTGACTTACATAAAACCATTTAAAATAATATTATTATTGGGATATTAAAAGTTCAATGACATGTTTGTGCATTTATAATAGTAATGATAGACATATGCATGTAACAAATATAGAGAAGAACGATATTGGTGTGTCTTTTTAATTTATTTGATTTTTTCAAATTATTTCATATTCTACTATAAAGGTTTTTCCTTGAGTATATTACCTTGCGAATATAATATAAAATGTAATACTAGGAATTAATAAATATGAAGAGTAATTAATATGAACAATAAATATAAATATGATAAGTAATTATAGCAAGTATTAATATAAAAACTAATTAATAGGCGTTAGTAGGTACACTATGTTACATTCCTGCACTTAAAACTAATATATTATAAGGTTAGTTAGGTCAAAGGAAAAGAACACAAGAAAATATAGAAATAGTAATTATTTCAGCCGTTCTTGGTTTTGTTGTATTTCACTTTGTATATTGTTCGTTATCCTTATTACCATAATGTATCTTTTGGATAATACAGGGTCCCTATTTGAATAGTTTCAGAACTCACTTACAGAGGTCATTGGGGGATGATAGCATATTGATAGTCAAGTTTTTAGAGGATGACTCAAATACCATGGGCAGTAGTGTTGTTGAAGAAGGAATTCTTGTTGGTCTGAGGCGCTATCGATTTTTTGGTGATTATTCTGTTTATTTTCCTTTAGTGTGGATTTCTTTATACTTTCATTTCCTTATAGCTTAAATGAGCAAAACTTTCTTAGGGGAATACATAAACAATCCACTCAGTGCCAAGCTCTCATTAAGATAAATAATTTTTAAATGTATGTTTTTAAAACTTTATTTTTTTGGCTCACACTCCCACTCCACTTTATGTGATTTAGGTTGTGATATTGTCTATGGATGTGATTTTGCCTATTTGCAAGCTTTTAGTTCGTAGAGTTAATTTGCTACCAATCTTTAAATCCCAAGTGACCCTAATGTTTGAGTGTCTTTAATCTGACGATGTGCTTGCCTTATCTATCTTTAATCTTGTTAGAATTTGTAGTACGACAATTTGTGTTATTGTATCCTAATTGCCTAAAAACAAAAGTGTAATTGGTTTTGGAAGTTTAGAGTGAGATGTCTGATAATTCACGACTTGCATACTATTCGAAAGGCGAATGAAATAAATTTCAAAACCAAAACGCGTAAGATTTTTAAAACTTACCTTTGTTTATGTAAAAAATTGATCTTCATTGCTAATGCTCCTCACCAACATGATCTTGTGAAGATATTGAATTATTTATACATCTTTTGTAGATCTAAATACATAATCAAATAGAAAATGATGCAGTCACAAAAACTCACCTCCACCTAAGCATTATTTAGGGAAAAAGTTGATGAAGAATGAAGAAGAAGTACAAAACAATGATAGAGGAAGAAAAAACAAAAAAATGAATAAAATAGAATTTATGTTAAGGGTATTGATGGGTGTGCACATTATATTGGAGGGGATAAATTCTAATATCAATTGCTTTGAAAGATAAATGTTGCATCATCTTCTTTAGGGGTTCTGTTTGTTTTTTGGTTTTTTCAGGGTGGTTAAATTGTACCAAATAATTAATATAGAGAAATATGATTTTGCACAATTTAATCTTGATGAATCTCTTATGTTCTAGAATATTATGTAGAAGGATTAGATCATAGTGCCACTACTTTTATGATCGAAAAATACCATGCCTCATTTTCTCTTAATTGTAAAGAAATTTGGTTTTGTAATGAATAGTATAGTGAATAATGGACATAATTCATTAATTTTTTATGAAGAATGGAAGAAAGCTCCTTTCAAATCTTTCTAAAGTAAGTTTCTATGCAACTGTCATCAATATTCTGTATAAATAAGATTTGCATTTTATATGAATGCACTTGAACATTTTATATCGGAACAAATAATCATTATTTTATTTCATTTAACCATTTAATGCTCATCTGTACTGGAAATATTTTATAGATGAAATATATCTTAAAATGTGTTTGTTAACATTCTATTGATTATTAATTATATTTGTGAGATATATTGTTAGAGTCGAACTGTGACTCTAAGTTCTCTAACCATGTTTGGTCACATAGCACTCAGTACCTAATAAGAAACATTAATTTGAGCTGAGAATCTATATGCCAAACATTTGGTATTTATACACATGCACTTAAAAAGTGTTTTCTTTTGAAAGGTACCTGAATGATGTTTCAGTGAATTGATTTTCCTAAGGAGGTTTCTTCTGAAATTGATCCACTTTCCTAAGCAATATGCAAATTCATTGACAAGACATATGTTTTCAACTCTTTGTTTGTCCATTTCTTTTGTATTCTCTTTTTGTACACATCAGTTTCATCATTTATGAAGAAATTTATTTGTTTTATTTTAGAGCATGCATCTTTTTCTTGGACTTTAAACACGTCCATGCTCTAAGCTCGAATGCTTGGCGAGTTTGACTATTTTTCTAAGCATGTTCATAAACAAGTCCATTGATATAAGCAATCTGGTCATATTGATAAAAACTTAGACCCCTTTTTAAACTGCTGATGTACTCGTAGACTAGAAATGGCTGAAGTAATATACGATTTTATTGTGTCATATGTATCTTTATCCTAGAGGCTTCAAGGACTAGGAATTGCAGTAATTCTAAATGCCTTTTGCACGTTTAGCTTGTTCATTTATTCTTAAAATTGCAACAGTTAGTCTTGATTTTGGCTATTGAACAGTGTTCAAAGATGAGCGCAAAAAGGTGAAGAAGATCCAAATGGTGGAGAAAAAGTCCACTTACAGTGCTGTTAAAGGCTATTATGTACGTGTTGACTCTGTATGCCCTCACGGTTATGAGGAAGGTTATATTTTGTCAAGAAAAACAATTAGTGAAGCAAGGCGCCTCTTCATGCATATACATACTGTCTCAACCATAGAAAAATACATGGCCAGGTTGGTATCAGCATAGCTTTCCTCTTTGATGTTGATGTCCGTGGAAGGTCATTTTGTGAAAAAAATTTTAGTCTTTTAATCATTTTGATGTCACTCAGGTTTTCCTTGATTCTTTCAAAGACAAGAAAGCTTGATATTGACTTTAAAGCTGTTACAATTCAAAGAATTGAAGATATCCCGTTCCGAGTATAGTATACTTCATTTAAGTATCCCTATCTTGAGCTCTCCCATGCTAGTTGATTTTTCTTTTGATATTCAGGGGATGCACAGTGGTTAATTTCTATTTGTCTTGTTTTGTGCTTTAGGATGAGAATGACTCAATTATACATGATGAAGATGGGAAACCTATTTTACATACGGATGGAACAGGATATATCTCCGTGGACTTGGCAATGAAGTGTCCAAGAAGTTTTTCTTTGGCAAATGATATCACAGATAATAGTTTCGAGGTCTGGAATTTAGTTTTCTTATAATTTGCCTTTGTAAGTTATGTTTACTTCCAATTTGTCTTTTACTTGCGATGTGTGGAACTTTGTGTGCTTGTTACATTTCACTTCCGATTTTTCATGGTCTTTGCCTATCTAACTTGATTTACACTCAGATGTGCTCATGGTGATACCTTGCTTACATCGAGCTAATATGAGCTAGTTTTTTCGCTTTTCACCTGAATTTGATGGAGTTTCCTTACTCCCTATTTGCAAAACCCCAAAGAATTATATGAACATGAAATTATACTAGTATCATATTAGTTGATAGTGATGATGAATGTCTAAAGGAGAATCATGTTGAATGAGCTAAAGATGGACAAATTCATGGTAATTATTATTTACTTGTAATGTATAATGTAATGGTGAACACAGAGTAACTTATCATGATTCTCAGACTCGGTTGTGACAATTACATTGGACCTCTCTATAAAGAGCCTTCTCTAACAATACATCATAAAGAGTATATTAGGTACTAATCACATATACAAAGTGTGGGCAACATTTGTCAATGAATAGATAAAAGATAAAAAATATATAAAACAGTCACTTCTCTGTAAATTCTAAGATCTTGGCGTTTGTGCACATTAAGCAAAAGGCGACTCTTCTCTTTGGTATTTGCTCAAGATTTTAAGGTTGAGACAAAAAATCTGAGCATCCGAGCATGTAGATCCTACAGAAAATCCTGTGGGCAGAAAGCACGTAAGAAGCACAGATGTGGAGTTTGTGACATGGTATAGTTTCATCCATTTCTTCACTGACCAGAACCTCTAAGAATATTTTGGTGCAAGAAGAATGCACCATGTGGATAGAACAAAGGGCACCATGATGGCTGATGAGCCGGAAGTGATTATTGTGACTGGCCAGGCAGCGGAATGCTTCATATGCATGCAAATGATCCTCGATAGATGAAAGCATAAGAGTCTACTTGCCACTAGACATGCATTGATGGTTTCAACATTGACCTTGGGCATGGAGGTAAGTTGCCTCATCGAGACACCTGGTGCAGCTTGGCTCTTGTACATTGATAACCACAAAGTGTGTATCTTATAGTGCCGTGGCGGTGCACACTTTGATGCATTCACTCTTAAGTTCTGTGTCAAGTGTGCTACAGATCATGATAAGGCTGAGAATGATAGATGGCCATCCTTAGACTCAAATGACTTGCAGGCGTCAAACAAGTTACTATGATGGTTGAAATTCAGGCCAAGCCACTTTGCTCCCAGGG
Organism: Sesamum indicum; assembly: GCF_026168435.1. Lineage (NCBI taxonomy): Eukaryota > Viridiplantae > Streptophyta > Magnoliopsida > Lamiales > Pedaliaceae > Sesamum > Sesamum indicum. The sequence continues at coordinate 15,520,382 of NC_142661.1, forward strand.
TGTCCCAATTCTCTTTTCTTTATTCAAGTTGAAAAAGTTGTACATTTGCAATTTCAATTTCTCACTTGTTGAAAGGAGTTATCGGAAAAAATTAGGCAAAGTATTACTTCTAACCCCACTCTAATTACGTACTTGGTTTGAGATGCTCAAACAAATAATTAGATTAGTGAAGAGGTGCTTGATAAAGTCTTCAGTTTTCATTATTATGATACATTATTTAGACGTTTAATAAAGTACAGGATGTTTTGATGTTTCACCCCTCAAGTCGAATGGTATGCTATAAGAATGTTGCTTGTTAATCTTTGAACATGTTATAGGAAGTTCTGGGAAAAGGTCTTCATGTCTCTTAATTTCATATATTTGCTTTGATCACCTACACTGACAAGCATCATAATCACTGGCACTCCCTCCTACAACCAGAAGTAGAATAGCTCTTGGATTCCTGGCCGCTTCTAGAAACTTCCATCGACGCCCATCTTAAAGGTTTATGTGTCTGTTTCACCTCTTCAAATTATTTGGAGATTTTGTACTGAATCTGAAAGAGTACATAGGTTCTTAGAGTGCTGGTAGGTTATTTCTCTTCAAAAGCTACTCATAATATGTAGTATGTTTAATGGCCTTAGATCATATGTATTGTGGGTAATCTATAGTACATTAAGGACACATAAAGGTTGTTTCTATTTCGAATGATAGAGAAACTTGTTCAACACTGAGGCATTTTTATTTCTTTGCAAATAGTACCAATTTTTTTTCCAACTTTATCTCGAAAGCTAAGACCATAAGAATGTAATACAACTTTGCATGGATTACATATAAGCTTGTTTGCCTTACTCATGTTATCGGTTTACAAATAAATGCTGCCATCTTCTTTGACCTTTTAGATTATATCTTGAAGAGTTTGGCTCATATAAGAGTGCAATTTTTGCTGTTTTTCGTGAAAATTATCAAAAGATTCCACTATCTAAGGGTTTGTCTATTGTTAACTCATTTGCTTTTCTATCTTTAGAAATACGAAGAGATTGTCAACATTGAAGACACAGCCTGTCAAAAAAGAGGAGCAGAAGCTAGGAATAAGGAGCCGGTAATTTCTTTTCTCTGCTTGACAGTACAAATTCTTAACTTCACGATTCTTAAATTCTTACCCAAGAATCTTCTTCTTTGTTCCACTCTTTCAGCCTTTGCTAATCCAGTGCCGTTTGTTCTATGATGGTTGTGCTGTCAAGGGAACTCTTCTCATTAATCGAAAGGTATGGCCAAGATTTATTGCGTGTATTTTGTATGCCAAGTTTATGAATCTAATGTATTGGTTCACAAGAATAATACATCTGGCATAGAGATCCAAAATTGAATTATTCTCGAGTTTATTGCCCAGAAGATTCTCCTTGTATCAGGACCTTGCTCAATATTGGTTGAGTTTATGTGCCATTTTTCGACATTACTGGTTTGTGTGCATTACTCATGCCCTCAGTCAGGACTCTTGTAAATGTACTTCGAACTGAGCTAATCTCCATGCAAATAAATCAAAATGGGTAGTAGAAGCACATTTATTTAATTGGCTACTGGAGCACCCATCGGTCCCCATCAATGTGTGGATATCTCAAATCTGCCCTAGTGAAAATCAATGTAATCTTATTCCAACTTTAAAATCTTGGCTTCATTGTGCATTAGTAATGCCCTTAACAAGGGAAATATCTATGCTTCCCCTAAGGTGGATAATGATGTATCAATACACTCTTTTAGCCATTACATAATCTTTATTGTTGGCTCTTCTTAGTTAAGTGAAACTACCTTGAAGATAATGATTATTTGGGTAAATGCTGAAGATTTTACGTTGTCGACACATTTTGATAGTCCATCCTTGGAATAACATTATAAATAGTGGATGTCTAATAAGTTTTGGGTAGAAAATTCATATGCAACCACCAAACATCTTGCCATTTGGAAAGTTGCCATAGCCCAAGGTAAAGTTTCGGCCGATAGGTTTGGAGGCAATTCTCGCATCTAACAAATTCTCTGCTCTATGTCCTACTTTTTTTTTTCTTTATATAGGGAAGTTAGACCTCCCTGTCCTAAGATTTGGTATATTTACACGTAAACCCTCTGTGATTTAGGAAATTAGAGCTCGTGATCAAAATGTTTGTTTTCGTTCAAAACATACATCTATTAGTTAAAATTTACGAAATTTGTTGATTTTGCTCAACTTTTTTGTTAATATAAGCAAATTTTGTGAATTTTACTGACATTTGGATTTATTTGTTGGACGAAAACAAATATCAGGGGTACTTTTCTCAAACCACAGGGGGCCTATGTAAAATTACACCAAACCTCAGAGGAGAGCATTGTAACTATCCCTTTTATATATTATACGCCCTTGGTTGAAGAAGTAAATTACTCTTTTTTTCTTCTTTTGTTTATTGTTGCCAACATGTAATATAAACTTTTATGTCAAGGAATGCAGTCATATCTACGTTTTAACTGTTTCTTTATCATAATATCTGACAATTATTTTGTGGTAGTCCTAGGTAAATAACATTTTCACTAACAAATATATATAGACATATATGCATCAGTTTCTTGATAAATTTTTATTAGCTTGACCAAAAAGTTTTAATTACAAAAGAAAAATTACTTTCAAGTGTTCAACTACCAACTTGTTCATGTATACTTTATTTTTGTTTCTCCGTCATTCTTTATTCATGTGAAAGTCATATAAGTAGTATTTGTCCTAGGATGATCATCCAGTAGTTTCAGTTAAAAGGCTGAAGTTCTTAGTGGTGAGAACTTCAGTTTTTGTTTCTTGCTCTTGTGTTTCATTACTTTCTTAATTGCAAACTGTTGTAGCTTGAGCCAGGAACAATCCAGATTAGACCTTCCATGATTAAGGTTGAGAGGGACCAGAAGTTGCCATTGGGAGAAACTTTTAAATCACTGGAGATTGTCGCCACTAGGTATGTTCCATGATAAATCATTTTGGTCCATTTAGAATGCATTTCTTGGTTGCTATTATTATAGATGCTGCAAGATAATATCGCAATGCTGTCTTTTTTATCATTGACATTCATATGCCAATGCGTTTGTTGTTTTCTGGTTTTTTATCGAAAAGTATCTTGTCTTTGTGTAATGCAAAATCCGAGATGAAAAGGTAAATTTGCAATATAAATTATATTGTTATCATACTCATTCGAAATGTGTGATTGAGATGTGGCAAAATGAATTAGGGTTTAATAATAAAACAAATTCAATGGATTCCCCACTTGCGCCCTAAATATAACAGGATCATTATTCACAAAGAGTATGTGTGTTTGTAAAAAGTATTACTTACAATAAAAATAATAAAAATATATTACATCCTTTTCGAACATGACTTAAGTTATTATTATGTTTTGATTTTAGCTTCTGTTTTCTCTAACAAAAATCTCATACTCCAAATAATGTCCTTTATTACTATTAATTTATTACAAAAGTATGACTATCAAAATATATTGTCTAATCTAACCTGATATCTAATCTAATACTATATAAAAGTATGAATCCATGTAAAAGTTTTTTCTTTTTTGACTTAACTAAATTATTCTTATAATATCATTGTTGTTAAGGATAAAAATGTAAATTGATAGACTTATTAATTAAATCCTACTATAGTTTATGATTTAGCATACGTAAAACAAATGGTAAAACATTTTCTTTAAGAAAATAATTCAAAGTGGGAGACATATTGCTGTTGGTGATTTTTGCATGATAACAATTTTTGTAACCACCAGCACAAGTCATCTAATTTTGAATTCCAAATATACCGTTTCCCTGTTTATTTTTGTGGTAATTTTTTAGCTGATTATTGGCAGTTTTAACATTATTTTACATCATTTTATTCCCTTAAAATTGTAATCTAGAAGGTTACTCTGCTATTGCTATTGTTTACATTAATTTGCAATATGTTTTTCTCCAACTAAAATCGTGACATTTTGTAATGAAAATGATGTAAACCAAATGATGGCGTTGCTAATCTGAAACATGTTATTTGACCTACTTTGTCCTTTCCAATTTATGAAATTCATTTACATTCTTGGTCACTGTTGGCACTGATTGATAGCCTTCAAACTGTTTATCTTTTCATTCTTTCTATCAAGAATCTCCGTTATTATTGTCCAATTTCAAATGATTTGGCATGTTTATGCTGTTTGAAAGAATTTGGATCTCCTTTGTTTCTACAGAAACTAAAGATAAAGAGTACATAAAAAAAAGTTTCAAGTGCACTCGTGTACACGAAAAGTAAATTAACGAATTCATATTTTGACAACAAAAAAGTTATGTTCCTGGACGATTTGAAACTGTCCATGTTGTGTGAATTCTTTTGGTTCCTCGTACATGCAAATTTTTAAGAGTGATTGGCTAGAAGACATATTTGAGACCTTAAAGGTGTTCATGTGAGCAATTCTTTGATGGAATCTCGAGAGGTGGTGTGGTCAGTGTATAGGTGATGAGTTCAGTGGGGTAGTCGTTACATGGGCTATAGTTTAGGGGTGAATAGTGTATCGCCCCCCCAACCCTGTCCCCTTGGGAAAAAAAAAAGAAAAATGATTTGATAAGCTTTTAAGATATTATAATATGACGAATAAAAATAATATTTGAATAAAGTATTTAAAAGGCCTAAAGTTAATGAATATTTAAAACCGATATTATAGGTAAATGGAGTACAAATTTTCCGCTCAACGACTTCATGGATGAAATGAGAATCAATTTCACTATGTTTAGTCCTTTCATGAAAAATTAGATTGCTTGCAATATGAATAACTATCTGATTATCAATAATCACTGTAACAGCTCATCATGTGAGAATTTGAATTCTCCAAATAAATATTTGAGCACATCATCTCATTGGTTGTGTGAGCCACAACCCTTTATTTTGCTTCTATGCTGGATTGAGCAACAGTAGTTTGCTTTGTGAGTGTTTAAGTTGCCTAAGTGAAGAGTTTCAAGAGTTACATAGCGGCATTTTTGGTAATGCTTTGGAGTCTCAACCTTTCGCATTTGACTGTATGGATAGAGAAGGTAGTCTTTACTTGAATATACGACAAACCTCTAGAGGTGAAATGCACTAAATTAGCATATCTGGGCAAGGTCTTGGAACACATACTGACTTTTTTTTTTTCTCTCTATTTTTATCATCTCTCGAAGATATGCATCCAATCATGCTGTTCACTTTGCTGATCTGAGTTTGTTTTGCAAGTCTACTAGCCAATAACCATCTCAGATTTACTTTAATGATTAACCAGGAAGCTCTTCTTCTTATTCCTTCCATTACTGCTTTGTAAGGATATGATTCAGTTAACACCGCCAATAAAGTCTATCTCGTAGTAATACTTGCCATGCCAAAATATGAAAACTGGAAGGCAAGAGTTCCATTTTATGATATGACAAGAATCACATATCAATTAGTGCAATATGGTTTCATCTTTCAGTCGTAGGCCAGGCAGAAATGCTCTTTCAAAATACTTAATTGCTCTTTTGAGCTATGGGGGTGTTCCTCAAGAATTCTTTTGCAACTTGCTTACAAATGCTTTGGAAGAGACTCGAAATGTGTACTCTGATACACGTGCAGCACTAAGAGGTATTTCTAAGAGCAACTCTTCATAGTATGTGGCTTTTTTTTTAAAAAAAATTGCATTTTACCATCTGAACTATGCCCGTATTTACACTTTGCTATCTAAGCTTTTTTGTGTGTCAAGTTACTATATCAAATTTGCTAAATTTACACTTTAAAATATGTAACCGTTTTCCGGATGATGTTTTTGTTGGAGAAGCATCACATGTGCAGTACATGTGATATTTTACCCATACATTGCCCTTAAATATGTCATGTGCAGTGCATGTGATGTTTTTCCGACAGAAAAATCCGTTGGATTATAGCCTTATTTAGCAAAAATTTCTCAAACTAAAGATGGTAAATTGACGTAAAAAAAGTTTAGATGTCTAAGTATAAAAACACACATAGTTCGGATGAAAAAATGCAATTTATCCTTTTTATTTTATTTTCTACTGATTTCTGGTTTCCAGTACATGTGTACTCCAAGAGGTTCCTTTCTTTTTCCTAGTACAAGTTCTTATGGTAATATCAGTCTCCCTCCTCTCGGGGCATTGAATTTTCAGAAAAAGTTAATGTTTCCTTAACTGGTTCCTAGAAACTTTCCGGCCAGGAATATCGGCCTACTCCCACTTGATTTTTATCTCAGCATAAGTTTGATTTTATCTTTTCTTGGAAACATATTCTTCTTGCAGTTGCTTCCAATTATGATGGACTAGAAGTTGGAGTTGTGGCACGAAGAATGATTTCTTCTGGAATACCACTTAGTGAACCATATCTCCAGCATTGTCTGTCAAGTCTGGAAAGTGGCGAGAAAATCAAACTTAAACAAGGGAAGATACCAGTCAGTGAAAGCTTTTACCTGATGGGGACAGCAGACCCTACTGGTGTATTAAAGAACCATGAAGTCTGTGTTATCCTGTATGTGAAAGTCCTTCTCTTGTTACTTTGGCATCTCAGCTTCTATCCAAGGATGGTCTACTTATCATAGTGCATGGCGTTACATGTTAAAATTTTTTGTAACAAAGTTATGGTGTTATGATTTAGTCATGCATCAAATTACTTCTTCCACATTCATGTCGAGTTTTTCTGATTTTGGAACAATTTTGAAAATCTCATAAAGCAGAGGACTAATAGTGTTTAACCTCCTATCTTATGGAGCTAAAAGTGTAATTTAGATGGCCCAAATATAGGCAAAACTGGCAGGCTTGAGCAATTTCACTTCTTCCCTGGGATTTTTTATTTTCTTTTCATAAAAGATCTTTGAGAATGTAGAGTACTTCTGTCTGTCACCTGTATATCAAATCCTTTGCAATGTACATGAACTATTGTGTATTTGTATTTCCACTGCAAACACTTCAAAATATCAACATATTAAACTTCCTTGTTTATGATTTCATTTTTTCCAATCCTCAACTGCCATCAAAATATTTAATGAGTTCTCTTCGAAATAAGAAACATGTGTCTTGCTGACGATATCTTGCTGAATATGCAGTGACAATGGTCAAATTTCAGGGAAGGTATTAGTGTATCGGAATCCTGGCATGCATTTTGGGGATGTTCATGTTATGGAGGCTGTATACAAGGAGGAGTTGGAAGAGGTGGTTGGCAATGCCAAATATGGCATTTTCTTTTCAACCAAAGGGAAAAGGTCTGCAGCTTACGAAATGGCAACTGGTGATTTTGATGGAGACATGTATTGGGTTTCAAGAAACCCTGAGGTTAGCATCTCTCGGATCAGAGATTAACTGTGGAAACTGTTTGTTTATATACTTATGTAGTTGTGTAAGTGTTTTGTGCTCCATTATGTTGCTTTTGGGCCGTATTTTCTCACACCTTAAATTTCATCTACTGGAGAAATTCAGGGTAAAATCCTAACTGTCCCTTGTTTCCAAAGAGCTTCAGATGGGAGTAAATCCAAATGCAAATTTATTCTGATCTTCTTTTATTTATAAAAAGAAAAAAAGTGGGGGAAAAACTTGATTGTGTACGAGTTGGCTGATGTGGGGTCTATCTATATGTTTTCTAAATATTGAGAGACTTGAAGTGTATCTTCAGTAGTGACAGAACCATCGCATCTATTTTGATCTAATGTTTAAGTTCCCTGGCACACTGAGTTTCTCTACGTGATTTCTATGTGGCATCCCTTGGTTTACTTTTTTCTTTTGTTCTTTGTTTTTATGATTTAATGGAGAACTATACTTCTGAAAAAAACATAGAATCTTTGTCACATTTGGTTCATTTCTAGTTCCTAATAAACATCTTCAGTTAGAGTAGTCAAGATGATTGAGAAAATTTATTTAGCTTGCAGATAATTGCTACTTGTTACGTTTTCATCAAATCTCTCTATCTTATTGTGCTTTCCAAGTCGCTCGTCTAGGGGTTTATGTCATTCAATGTGTACTATCATCCCACATCACATGGAGATAAATCTCAAAGTTCTCTTTTTCCTAGCAAGGCTTCTTTTCCTTGATTATCCAAATAAAGTGGACAATACCTAAGCCAAGTCGTCTAATCAAGATGGACAAGTACACGCCACACCATGGACTAAGACCAATAGGATGAAAAAATTGAAGAGGAAGAATGCAAGAAATCATGTTGTTTGTCCATTTGGTATAGAGCTGTGTACAGTACCTGGTAAAACAGCTTCATTTCTTGTTTGATTTACAATTTCAGTGGTCATTCATATCCCGTGTGAATTTTTGAACATGTAAGAAATGATTACGGGAAGAAATTGCTGAACTCGATTCAACAAAGAGATGATTGCTCAGGAATTGCATTCTAATGCTTCCTTATATATATATATATATATATGTATATATATACATCTTTTGTTTAAAGGTCGAATGCTTCTCATACATTTCAGCTATTAAAATATTTTAAAGCAAGTGAACCATGGAAACGCTTCTACTCAACACCTGCTGATTCGAAGATAAGAAATCCACGTGAGTTTTCAGATATGGAGTTGGAACATGAACTTTTTCAATTATTCCAAGAAGCTCGGGAACCAAGGTATTCACTTTTGGTTATGAACTAAAGTATCTTGGATGATGTATGTTTGGTAAATAAATTCTATATGATAGGTACTCCGTGTGCACTCTTGGACAACTTGTGCTTCTAATAAAATGATCCATAAACTGGTCTAAATTCTGATCGGAGCATATATCATTTGCTGAAGCATTCTACAATATAATCTGCTTTCTGAATCTAAATGGCAACAAACGACTATTTCGTGTGTTTAACTTTAACAAAATCATCCTTCAGATAAAAGTAAAATTCACCTTAATTCTTTTCATCTGTATTAAATACCTTGTGTATTTTATTTGCTACGTTATTCTCGAACTTCTCGTGATGTTACTTTCCCATTTATTTATGAATTTTATTACAAAAGAGGCAACTTTTCTTCTAGGGAACAATACTGTTAGGACTAGTGACCGCTCAAGAGGAGTAAAACATGGGGATTTGTCCTTGCAAACATGTAATGAGACTGTCTCCTTTGGAGTCTTCAGCAAGTGCCTTTTTTATTATATTCATGTCTATTACACTGTCAAATGCAAGTTGTTGCTTTTCCAGAAATAGCTATGAAAACTTCTGCAACCTTTGATCTGTATCAAAACATAGATTCAATAGGTTTGTTTAGAGCTTTTTCTGCAATGATTCCATGATTTGGTTGGATTTATCAGTTTTCATGCAGACTAGTCAAAGTTCAATGGTACATGATGTGCCTAATTCTGGCTCTCTTTTCTTTCCTCTTTTTGTTTTCCTTAAGTTGTTTTTGCTCGCATTTTATCACTCTGGCAGCTTCAGCATGGCGACAGCAGCAGATAGCTGGCTCACATTTATGGATCGGCTCTTGACGTTAGGTGATGATTGTGCCTCTGAGAAGCTTTCTTTGAAGAAAAAGATCATTCAGTTGATTGACATCTACTATGACGCACTAGATGCCCCAAAAAGTGGGAAAAAGGTTACTTTTGCTTGTTTTCAATATTTTTATGTGAGCTCTGATCTTTTAAAATGACCCATTTCTGCCGTTCACCATCTATACTATACTATTAAAATTAAGTAAGGGCATGTATTAACTAATTTGGGCTGGCAAAATGTGTCTTGACTTAAACAAAAGTTAGAAGGTTTAAAGAAAATTTGTTCCTTCTTACTAAAATCCACATACGCAGTTACCTTATTATATACATTCTACAACCATGTATCATTAGAAAATTATTATTGATTGTAAGTAGTTTTAACTTATATTTTGTTTAAAAATTCATTTCATCATCAATCCTTTGAATATGATAGAATTTTGATGAACATATATTCATTTTGCAGTCGAATATTATACACGACCAGTTTAGTTACTTGCCCGATTGTCATGTTTTATGGCTAGAATTGCTATTATAAATAAAATAATCACATTCATATGCTGGTAATATGGAAGATATTACCAGCATACTACTTACATGTTCTGGTACTCACAATTCAGGTTAAAGTTCCTAACGAGTTGCGAGCGGAGATGTATCCGCATCACATGGAAAGGGGGGCTGAGTTTAGCTACAACTCATCCTCTATATTGGGCCGAATATATGATAAAGTACAGGCGTTTAAAAACGATGCTGTGCCCGGAAAAGGTAACTTGAATTGCAATCAACAATTTATGCAAGTCATTCATCAATACTGGTGCAACTTCAAGTCAATAATTCTAGCTGATGACAGTGCTAACTTGACTACTCTGCACCTTCTCCAGAAATCTGGAAATTGCCGTTCCTTGACGATCCGATCCCTGAGCTATACCTCAAGTGGAAGGCTAGGTATAAAGATTACCGAGAAGAAATGACAAGTGCCATGAAATCCAGCGACGAATCTAAGGATCTGGCTGCACGTGATGTTATCCACAAGTACAAGCAGGTATTAAACTTTGCTCCTTGAGTGTAGTTTTCATGAAAAAATGGAGCTGTCATGTTAACGACCTGTGAAAATGCAGTTGTTGTATGAAGCTCCTTGTATGGAAGAAAGTGCAAAGAATACTGAAGAGATCTATGAGGAATCTGTCGCTATATATCATGTGGTGTACGACTATGCAATGCGTCATGGTGTGACGAGATGCAGTTTTGCATGGAAAGTAGCAGGGTCTGCACTGTGTGATCTGTGTGCCTGGAAATTAGCTGGTCCAAAGGAGGAGCCGATTGCAATTTTACCGTCTGTTCTTCGCGAGCTGTTGAAATAGTGGCAAGCATGGCTGTGCTTGTACTGAAATGCAGCCTTATCCTCATCTTTGTTGTACAGTCTGTATGCATGCCTATGTGTTCTCTGTGTATCATATGTCATTCTCTGTTGCCTAGCTATCACTTCGGGTGACTTGAGTATTTATAGTTACATTAACTATGAACTGATTCGAGCTTTACATGTTTAGAAACATGTATTTTGGCATCCTTTACTTGGGAGTATTGGTCTGTCCGATGTCCCTATCAATCAAGTACAATATTTTGGTTATTTCATTTTGATGGAGCGCGTGATAAGATGCAGCCCGTCATAGCATCCGATTGTGGCATGATTCCTATCCAAGCCAAGGTGGTGGTGGTATTCGCCTTACTTCCTACTAATTCTAATTTTAATCACAAGTTAATTTATCCGAATCTAATCAACTCCAACAAAGCAAAATAGGTGTTAGAGATGAAAATAGCCTTAAAAGTTCAATTTGAAATATATATATATATTTGTTATTATTAGTAATTATGGTACTTTGTTCTTTGGTACATATAATAAATAATTATTTACGTTAGATATATTATACAAAAGAATAAAATTTATAAACCAACACATAACATTGGTTGACACTGCTAAGGTGTTCGCAGTGAAACTTTACTGAAGCTTTCGAGGAAACTAATCTTTGTGGTAGCTTGCCATACTGCTGTCTGCTGCTGACGTAGTGAACGATGTCCTTAAATTTCAATTCGGCAGAATATATGATGACACTGCGCAAGGACAGTGATTTTAGTATGAAATCAGCGCGGAGACACGGCCGACATATGGGGCCAGAGCACTGCTTGCTTGCCGAGGTGTAGTGTCATGTCTTGACATCGACTACATCCTTGTTCGGATGGAAGCTCTTAAACGGTTCCTCCTTGTTGGTAAGCAGCAATGTTCAAGGGAGTTCTGTATTTCTGGCGTGATCTCGAGCTCGGGAGGTATGAAGTTTCTTTGTTCAGATACTTAGAATTCTTATATGTTGGTTTTCTGCACAATTTGTTCATTAAATGGAAAAACTCGACTCCTTATCTAATGTTCATTAAATGGAAAAACTCGATTCCTTAAATTGGAAAAACAATTGTTTAAAGTTTCTCAAATTTGATTCGAGCAATGATTGGAAGGTGGGAGAAACAAAGAGAAGGGGGGTTGAGAGGAAATTTCAGAAAATTAGATCATTCTTCATTGAGCGCAAAATTGTCTTACAGAACCCATAAATACAATTGTTTGAAAATTTGGACAAAAATCTGAAAAGAGAATCACAATTCCCTATCAAAATAAAACTTAAATCTTGGGCTTCATCGAGCTTGCAAATTGGTTCTTCCAAAAAAGGAAAGCCTTCAGCTGCAGGCGCCGCCTTCTGTAAAAAATTCTCCTTCAGCCACGTGTCCCCTTTGTCGGCCTCAAAGCTGACGTCGTTTTCTTCCCCAATTTACCGCCTGCTCTAATTGATTCGCGACGACATCGTTTTGCCCTTTTAAATTGATTTCACCCCCATCAAACGGCCAGATTCTAAAAGCGCATTTTTTTGCTTAAATGGTGACAATTTTCTGATTAAAGATTTAGTTCGCGTGTGGGCGGTTTGACTCGGACTTACTGTGGTGATATTAACTGTAAAAGAAAAAACAAAAATGAAAGAAAGAAAAATAAGTTAGAAAGAAAGCGAAGTAGATGTAATTGAGATAACGATGTGGTGAGTGTGAGCGTGTACTGTACTCGCATGTTCACTGTCTAAGCATGTAAGGAGAGCCCGCCATGTGTATATCATGACTCCTCACCTTTTCTGTGCCTTAACCTCAAAAACTTGTACAACTATATATGCAAGAATAGCTACTTGTACTGCAGATCACCAACCCCAGAAGCAGACACCTAGTAAAGTGCATGCATGTGAGAGGGAGAAAGAATGGAGAGTGTATTGAAGGCGCACAGGGGAGGGGAGTCAGTGCTGGACCTGAGCCCAAGATGGACGGTAGGGGGAGGAGTTGAAGATGTCTATGGCGAGGATTGTGCAACGGAGGATCAGCTCGTCACTCCCTGGACTGTCTCCGTTGCTAGGTATCATATCTTGCGCTCCCCTGAATTTGTTTTCCCCTCAGAACGTCGTTTTCGTGGAAATTGCCTGCTGCTTCTCTTTCTTTTCTGGCAATTTTGCTGGTTCTCTTTCTGCTTTGTGGGAAATTCTCAACATAAATGAATGTTTTTTCATCATTTGTGGTGGTTTGATTATGATGTTGATGGTGCAGTGTAGAGAAAAGAGCTTGATTCCTAATCTGGCTAGCTAAATAGATCATTTTAACTTGTACTTCTGAGTAATTACCTAACTTGAAGGAGTGAAAAATCTGAATTTAGTTTAATTTACATAAAAATATTTAAGAATATATGACTTGTGGGGCAGGCCTGGCTAGTCCCCTTGGCTCTGTCTCTGGATTGCACAGTTGTTTTGGTTTATTTTCATACCAATTGAGCAAAAAGTGAAGCTTTGATTTAAATTTCTGATTGTTGAATTGCTAATGCACTGTTTCTGAGTTAAGTTCTATGAATGTGATCTTGAGATGAATTGCATATGAGAAATGTTTGCTGGTTTCTTTTGTTTATACGAACAAATTTTTGTGTTTAGTTTCTGTTGTTCTTCCATTTGCGCCTCAAGATCGCAAGGTTTATGATGTCATTTTGGTTTCTCCCATTTATCAAGAGTTGCCACTTCTTTAAAAATAGTAGATTTTTAAAGTGTTTTGTGAGGTAGGATATTTATATTTCGCCCATTGTGTGAAATAGCGGGTATAGTTTGCTGAGAGATCCTCATCACAACAAAGGACTTGCTTTTAATGAGAAAGAGAGAGATGCTCATTACTTGCGTGGCCTTCTTCCTCCAGCTATTATATCCCAGGAGCTTCAGGTACTTGACTCATTATATCAATGGTTCGAATGTCCTCTACTTTTATTCAGTTCACCTATCCGGCAGCTTATTTTGATCATGATCCGACTATATCAGGAGAAAAAGTTAATGCACAGTCTTCGGCAATATGACCTTCCTCTGCACAAATACATGGCTATTATGGAACTCGAGGTACCTCTAAAACTTGCAGAATTTTCCTTCGCGTTGATGCTGAATGACAGCTGCTTGTGATTCCCAACTGTTGTGTTTTCTGCGTCCCTCCGTTGTTCAATGTTTGTTTGCTTAAGATAGCTGGGGAGAAGTTGGAGACTTTTATTGGATAGTAGATAATGCATAATAAGTGGATTCATTTTGTGTATTCTTTTTGTTTGTCATTTCAGATTTCTGTCTTTCTTGGTTTACAGGAGAGAAATGAAAGGTTGTTTTACAAGCTTCTTATTGATAATGTGGAGGAGCTCCTCCCGGTTGTCTACACTCCGACTGTCGGTGAAGCTTGCCAAAAATATGGAAGCATCTTTCGACGTCCTCAGGGTTTATATATAAGTTTAAAAGAAAAGTACGTTTTTTGTTTTGTTTAGCTGCACTATACTCTGAGCCTACCACGTGAACAAGTTTAAACTGGCAGTTTGCGTTCTATTCACGCAGGGGAAAAATTCTCGAGGTTTTGAGGAACTGGCCTCAGAGGACAATTCAAGTCATTGTTGTGACCGATGGTGAGCGGATATTGGGACTTGGGGATCTTGGCTGCCAGGTGCCGTCCTTGCACTTGTGTTTCGCTCCTATTTCTTTAGAAGCTGTTCTAACTAAGTGCATCACTGTACTAACTAGAGTTTAAATTTCTACTCTTGGCTATCACTGTGGTATAATGTTTCAGGGCATGGGGATACCGGTCGGGAAATTGGCTTTGTACACTGCCTTAGGAGGAGTGAGGCCTTCGGGGGTAAGCATATACTTATGATAACAGACATAAGATGTCTAAAAACCACTTGGAAACCATTATTGGTGCATTATCCTTCTAAAACGAGTTTTTGACTTACCTTTGTAGTGTTTGCCGATAACAATAGATGTGGGAACAAACAATGAGCAGCTACTGAATGATGAGTTTTACATCGGGCTTAAACAAAAACGGGTGACTGGAAAGGTTATATGTCGCCTCTGTGTGCTCGCATCTGATCCATCATATGCAACTTCCTCCTAATTTTTATTAAAACGACAAGCTGATTTTATATTGTGTTTCAGGAATATTATGACTTCTTACATGAGTTCATGACTGCTGTGAAGCAAAATTACGGTGAGAAAGTTCTCATACAGGTTAGTGATTCCTATTACCTACTGCTCTAACTATTCAGACGCATAGTATTCTAACAGTTAGTGAAATTAAACTGAGACTGCAGTTTGAGGATTTCGCTAACCATAATGCTTTTGAGCTGCTGGCCAGATATGGCACTACCCATTTGGTCTTTAACGATGATATACAGGTAATGTGTAAGTCGTCATTGATTCTGTTTCATGAATTCTGCCTATGCTGCAACTCTGGATCCTTCTTATGCAGGGGACAGCATCTGTCGTGCTTGCTGGGCTTGTTGCATCACTTAAGCTGCTTGGCGGTACCTTGGCTGATCACAGATTCTTGTTCTTTGGTGCTGGAGAAGTACATCTCTACTGCTGATTTTCTCTTGTTTGTCCTCTAACTTTTAGCCTCTACGGAAGGAGGAATAATCAGCATGACAGAGACCAGGCTAACCTGTTGATGATCTAATGTCTTAGGCAAATGATGCACTAATAAGTGCCATTTGCTTCTCAGAAAGATGAAGATCAAACACTACCTCCTGTCTCCTTATTTCTTGTAATATCTACTCTTAGACCAAGAATCCATCATATGTCCCAACCAACTTGGGACGAAAATCTAAAACATAAATATGTGCGAAAAAACATGACCTATTTCCCCTATATGAGGGAGAAAAATGAAGACAGCAAAGATAGATATTACAAACAAACTAGAACAATGTTGAAAGGGGCTAATTATTTGACATTTAGCTTCTCTCTGTTACCTTCACCTTGTCCCTTCCAATCGTTTGTTGTCTCTGCTAGACTCTGTGTTTCGCCTTCTTACTTGGAGTACTCTTGTAATTGCAGGCGGGGACTGGTATAGCCGAGCTAATAGCAATTGAAATGTCAAAGCAGGTGAGATATGCTTGATGAATGAGAAATTGCATTCTTTGCATACACAATTCTCTGACCATGATGTCTTTCTATTGCATAGAGTAAAATTCCTCTGGAAGAAACACGTAAAATGATTTGGCTGGTGGACTCAAAGGTAAGCGCTTATATATGCACACACACGTGTATATCAGTGTGATCGTGTGTGTAGAGCAGGAATCTAGTTGGTGTCTTCCAATTCAATGACATGTCTGTATGATTTGCAGGGTTTGATCGTAAATTCCCGTAAGGAATCTCTTCAACACTTCAAGAAACCTTGGGCTCATGAGCATGTGCCTGTTCACAATCTTTTAGATGCGGTCAAGGTCAGATGAATTTAGCCTGGTTTTTTCACTGCAGAAACTTAGTTCTAATATACTTATCTTAATTATTTCAAACTTTACTAGGCTATCAAGCCAACAGCTCTGATTGGAACATCTGGTGTTGGAAAAACATTCACAAAGGAGGTGGTTGAGGCAATAGCCTCCTTCAATCAGGTATTCTCTCTGTTCTCTCCCCACCCAATAACTGAACATAAAACAAGTCTCATCAAGAGTTAATGCTGCAGAAACCTCTTATTATGGCTCTCTCCAATCCAACCTCACAATCTGAGTGCACTGCTGAAGAAGCTTATACTTGGACTGAGGTCAGATGAGCAGAAAGAATGTTAAATTACATATGTTATGCTGATGTCTTTTAGTTTTTAGGTAAATCTATTACCCTTGCATATTTTAGTTAAATCAACTCGACCGTTATCCTTGTTTTGCTGAAGGGCCGTGCTATTTTTGCAAGTGGAAGTCCATTCAATCCTGTGGAATTCAACGGAAAGCGCTTTGTACCAGGCCAGGTTCCTACTTTCCACTTGATTTTTTCCCCATGCGACACCTTGTTAAATCATCAAACTGTATTCATTAAGCTTCTCCTGAATGTGTGGAATCAGGCCAACAATGCATACATATTCCCAGGGCTAGGTTTCGGGCTGGTCATTTCCGGTGCTATTCGTGTGCATGATGATATGCTTCTAGCAGCTTGTAAGTATACAACAGAAAATAATGTATCTAATAAAGGCCACCATTTAGCTAAAGACATTCCTCATCGTTAGTTTTCTCCTAGGGTAAATTGCATTTTATCCTTCTATGCAAATAATAATAGGCACAAACCTCCTCAACCGAAAAATTAAGAGAAATAGCAGACCCTTGAACTTTTGAACAAGAAGCTTCCTACCACCCAAGCAGGGAACAGGTCGTGTTGCCTTTTTTTCTGAAAGTTGAGAGCTTGTGTTAGTCTTTCTTTTGCAGGGAACCATGATGCATTAAACCCTATATCAAAGCTGCTTTAATAGTTCTTTTGATTGCATACCCCCATTTTAGTACTAACCATCACTATTTTCTGCACAACAGCGGAAGCTTTGGCTGGTCAAGTAAGAGACGAACACTGTGATAAGGGAATGATTTATCCTCCTTTTTCCAATATAAGAAAGATCTCAGCTCACATTGCTGCAAATGTAGCTGCTAAAGCATATGAACTCGGTTTGTAGCCCACTCTTTTACTGCATATTAATTGACTCAGGACGTATATTTTCTTTTTGACTAGGTGTTTGTATCGTTAGGTCTGGCAACACGGCTGCCTCGACCTGCTGACTTGGTTAAGTATGCTGAAAGCTGCATGTACACTCCAAGTTACAGAAGTTACCGATGAAGCTCTGGCTTACGATGTGTGTTGTTTTGAGCATGTTTGCTAACATTAAGTTTCATGCGTCTATATGTACCATAAGCTTCGCCATGTTATAAAATTTGATCGGCAGGACACGATGTACTGTTAGAGCATGTAGTTTTCCATAGTGGTTGCAGATAGTTGATAATAGGTGAAGAATTTGGTTGTGGTGTTTAGTTATCGTTCGCTAAACTAATGTGTTTCACACTTTAGGACAGAGTGGAGGCTTGTGCTGGATTGAAGAATACTGGAAGAGGATAGGAAGGACAGAAAAACAAAAGAAACATATGAATAATTTTGTGTACTAAAAATTCCATTGTGTTCATTTGACATGCCATTCAAGCGTTCTGAGTAGCAAGTGTTGATCATTATGAAGGAACCGGTACAACATCGTGACATGAATAAGTGATGAAAGTGACAAAATAAAATACAAAAGGGGTGAGATCTAACGTTCATCGGGTTATTTGTGCATTTGCACGATAAGCTAATTGACGCAAGTTAAATAGTGTAGTGCTTCTTTGGTGAGTAGCTTCACAACGCTCTCTTCCAAGTAGGCTCCTCATTATGTCCACACAGGAGCATAACAGATGTTCTTTGTAGTAATTCTATACAAAATTTCAATTTGTGTCGCTTTAGGCTTTGTTAGAAATATAAAAAAGCTGAAGTAGAAAGTGTTCTTCAGTGAACCTTGCATTTCTCAACAAGGTTGCAAGAGGAAAAATACTGTTGAAAAATAAGATGAGTAAGTGGAGAGAGAAATGAAGACACACCTCGCCAAGAGCCCCTTTTTTTCTTTTTCAGATTAATGGGCTTTTCTTCTATTCGAATATGAAGCAAGAGTACATAGTACCTTCAATATACAAATCTCATGAAAAGACGATCAAATGGATAGAGGACAACATTCGGAGTCTCCAACTTTTGTTGCCGGCGGGGTTCGTAGATCTTGAGCTTTGTTGTGTCTCGAATAAGCATGGGATCGTGGCCAGGAACAACTTGCAACCAGTCGAGGCGATCGCGCAGCTCCATGATTTCTGGATGGCGCCGACGCAGCTCCATGATTTCGCCGACGCAGCCACCCTCGTCTATAACGGTGAGGCTGTGGAACTCTAGAGTTTGGATGGGAGGAACAACATGATTATGATTATTCTTTAACGATTGTTTGAGAGACAGAGAATTGAGAATTAGGGTTTGGAAGTTGGGGAAATTGGGCTGCAATTATTGGGTGGAGCAACCGATGTAAAAGTAAAGTGATTGAAATACAGCAGATGAAGAAGAAATGGATTCTTTGCGCCGGCGGAGAGGAGCGGAGTCGGTAACCAGTTGATTTCTCCCGGTGGAACGTGTTGAGTCACCTTGCACGCCGTCGTTTCTACTGAATCACCTAACACGTCATAGTGTTGAGTCAGCCCCACACGTAAACGTCGTATTATGAGTCATTGCGGCACGTCATCATAATATTCTGAGTCAACACAAAGGACAACGCAATATGCTGACTTTGCCCTACACGTCATCCCAGCTAACTGAGTCAGCGCACATGTCATCAGGAACTGTTGAGCCAGCAATTGATGATTCAGCATACACGTCACCTACTGTTGATGAGTCAGGCGACACATAACTCCAATCTGATGAGGCATTAGGCACCTCTCCCCACGGTGATAAGTCATCCGCCACGTTTTACTGACAGACAGTGACACGTCATCCCCCTTTGCTTACTCACCGGTACACGTTATCCCACTTTGCTGACTCCCCTGGCACGTCATCCACCTTTGCTGACTCACCGGCAAACGTCATCCTCCTGTGGACTCACTGGTACACTTCATCTTCACTTGCTGGCTCACCACGACACGTTAGCATCTGTTGCTGACTCACCACGACACGTTATTATCAGTTGCTGACTCAACAAGACACGTATTCTATACCCAATGTCACCACGCCACGTCATTAACAATTGCACCATAACACGTCATTCTGCTATGCTGACTCACCAAGACACGTCACCCTCCGTGTTGAGTCATCATTGCACGTGACCCACGATGCTCACGCATCACGACACGTCATCTTTTTCTGCTGACTCATCACCACACGGCATCTGTGTTGCTGAGTCATTAGTGCACGTCATCCAGGATGCTGACTAACCAAGACACGTCATCTGCCATGCTGACACATCAAGACACGTCATCTGTCATGCTGACTCGTCACGACACGTCATCCGCTGTGCTGAGTCATCAGCACACATCATCAGTCGTGATGCCTCTCAGCACACGTCATCAATAGGCTGAGTCATCACGACACGACATCTGTCCTGCTGACTCATCAGCACACGTCATCCATAAGCTGAGTCATCATGACACATCATCTGTTATGCTGACTCATCACGACACACCATCAGTCACGCTGACTCATCACGACACGTCATCCGTGGTGCTGACTCATCAGCACACGTCATCTGTCATGCTGACTCATCAAGCCACGTCATCCGCACGCTGACGAATCACGACACGTCATCAGTCATGCTGACTCATCAGCACACGTCATCCACACGCTGACTCATCACGACACATCATCAGTCATGCTGACTCATCAGCACACGACATCTGTCATGCTGACTCATCATCACGTCATCCATACGCTGACTCATCACGACACGTCATCCGTATGCTGACTCATCACGACACATCATCGATTATGCTGACTCATCAGCACACGTCATCCAAAGGCTGACTCATAACGACACGTCATCCGTAATCTGACTCATCACGACACATCATCGATTATGCTGACTCATCAGCACACGTCATCTGTCATGCTGACTCATCAGCACACGTCATCCAAAGGCTGACTCATAACGACACGTCATCCGTAGCTGACTCATCACGACACATCATCGACTATGCTGAGTCATCAGCACACGTCATCTGATTCGCTGAGTCATCCGCACACTCATCTGATTCGTTGCTGAGTCATCATCACACGTCATCCAGGATACTGAGTTACCATGACACGTCACCCTTTCAGCTGACTCATCGTACCATGTCATTTCCCGCTGCAGAGTCATCGTACCACGTCATCTGCCGCTGCTGAGTCATCGTCGCACGTCATCCAGGTCGCTGAGTTGTCAGGACATGTCATCCCTTGTTGCGGAGTCGTCTTGACACGTCATTGAAGAAGCTGACTCACCACGTCATCCTCATTGCTGAGTCACCGTGACACGTCATCCTCATTGCTGAGTCACCGTGACACTTCATCCAGCTTGCTGAGCCACACGTACACGTCATTGGTCTAGCTGAGTCACCCTGGCACGTCATCCCAATTGCTGAGTCATCCGGGCATGTCATCCCGCATGCTGAGTCGCCCGGGCACGTCATCCTGATTATTGAGTTATCGCACATGTCACCTGTTGCTCATTGGTGGTTTCTTCTTACACGCCATCCATATTTGCTTAGTCATCGAACACGTCATTGCTGCGTGCTGAGTCGTTAACCTCGTCAGCGACACCGACGTCATTAGAACCATTCATTTACTACGTGACAACTCCCTATGAGTCACAGGGCACGTTGTTCCCTGAGTCATCGCTTACAATGGCTGCCGGATGTAAACCGAATCTTCCGAAATATTGGCTGAGTCATTTTGAAGAATCTCCGGCCAGATTTCGTGAGTCACTAACCACGTCAAAGGCATTTGAAGAGTCTCCGGCCACTTCATTTATACGCGGCATCAGCCTCCTCACCTTCTTGGTCGTCGCAGTCTCCAATTTTCAAAGACGACGGCTTTCGACGATCTTGAGCTGTGATTTGCCGATAACGGCAGTGTCGTGTCGGCAGTCGAGGCCGATCGCGTTGCTTGGAGATGTTGTGGAAGAAGTCAAACCGTAGAATGATTTTCCCATGACCTGCATAGGAACAAAGTCCTTGTTCATCTCAAAAAAATTCATACTATTTTAATATTTATATAGGTAGCTACCTCACGATAGTGAAACTTTGGAACTAATCTTCAAATGTCCTCAACTGTCTCTCCCATCTCCGCAAAACCCGACTGCCCACCAGCATCGCCGCCTCGGTCGCTGCCGCCTCATCTGTAATCTTCCTGCTTTTTGCTTCTTGACTTTTTCTTTTTTTGTATTCAAGTTTCAATTTCTTTAATGGGTTTCTGATTAGATGCACTTTTATTGATGTTTTAGTATCTATATCAAGAGATACATCTAACTCTTTGCAATCTCTGCTTTTTGTTTTTGTTTTTGTTTTCTTTTTTTCCCTGTTGGACTTTCTCACTCCTGAGTTTGTTGTT
This sequence comes from Sesamum indicum, assembly GCF_026168435.1. NCBI lineage: Eukaryota > Viridiplantae > Streptophyta > Magnoliopsida > Lamiales > Pedaliaceae > Sesamum > Sesamum indicum. Next base: position 15,542,293 of record NC_142661.1, read on the forward strand.
TACATGTATTCATTTGGTTTATGCCCCTAAATTTTGTTGTTTTTGTGAACTCATTCTGCACTATGACCCTTAAGTCAGTGGGAAGTTCATTTCTCTCGCTCTCTCTTTTAATTTTTGGGTCCATTTTATTACATATGCATCCTCTTCCTTTTCTTTTTTTTCATACTTCTGTTTGTGTAAATGGATGTTGACATGTGTTTTGGGCATATCGAGTTGCAAAGTTGTGCTGGAAATGTAGTTGAATACTTCTCATTCTTGAACTTGATATGAAGGAGCCAAAAAGGCAACCTATATCTCGTGAATTGAAGAAGCTTGACTTAACATGAATTGCACCCACTAAGTTTGCCGAAGGTCATAGAGTACAGAGTCTTAATGTCTATTTCTAGTGATGCACTCAATTATCTAGTGAATGATTTTGGTTTTTTATTTGATATTGGGAACTTTAATGTGAAAGACACTGGTCGCCTTATGAGCATGATCCGTTCTCATTGAATGCACTAGTTGACATGTATGCAAAAGTGGGAGATCTTGGAGATTCTCTAACTGTTTTTGATAATATTCCAGAACCTGATATTGCTTCTTGGAATGCTGCCATTGCTGGTTGTGTATCTCATGATTATCATGATGTTGAAAAGCAAGAAAAGGAGCTGCTTCTTTCATATCACAGTGAAAAACTCGCAGTGGCTTTTGGACTGATTGCTACTCCACCAGGAGCTCCTATTAGGGTGAAAAAGAACCTTCATATTTGTTTGGATTGCCATTCAGCATTCAAGTACATTTGCAAGATCTAATCAAGAGATATCAACAGATTCGACCACTTTAGAGATGGATCTTGCTCTTGTGGGGATTATTGGTAACATTATTTGAGCCTGATACATTCTTATGTTGCTAAAGAAGCAAGCCACTCAGAATGTAAGTGCTAAAGGCCTGTGTGATAGAATTTTCTTGGATAATGTGGTAGTGTGCTAAAGGCCTGTGTGACAAAATTTTCTCTATTTCTTTTTCTTCTATTTGTGTTCAGTGCAACAGGCGTCCTTGTGAAAATTCTAACAGACAAGAAACGCCTTTTAAAGAAAAGAAAGGGCAACCGACTCTCTCATGTGGGTGATAGTGAGCTTTCTCCAAAAGCTTAGGGGTTGTGGTACCATTTTTTTGTTTTGTTTTGGTTAAAAAGGTTTTGATGTCTATTAATGTTTTCAGTGTGGGGTAAAATGCAATTAGCCCCTGCTAATTAGAGAGTTCTTGTAATTTCTATAATGTAGAAAGTGACGGAGCTGCAAAGGCTATATTTTTATAACTAATTATGAATAATATATTATTTCCTTATGAACCAGGCAAAAAGTTGAGCTACCAATAAAACTGTAAGGTGACAGTTTCTGCATGTTACTATTTTCCGTATCACTATTAAGTTTAATCTACTGGTATAGAAGCTTAGGAGAATTATCACTCATTTCCATAACAATCTTGCTGCTTGCTCAATTATTTGTGTGGTGCATTAACATATTTCTGTGTGTTGCTATAGGAATGTTTTGGTCCTCTACTGTTGAGCTATACAATTTTGGTAAAAAACTAGAAATTGTTGTTAGTTCACTTGCTAAAAGTGGGTTAAATGCTAGTTATGCGATCAAATCAATGCTGGATCTGATTCTCAGATAACTCAGTTATGGCTTATGAGTACAATGTACAAACTTTTAGATATAAGGAATGTGACTTTGCTAGATTATTAGTGTTAAAGGTCCTTGAGACTTGACATCACCGTCAACTTCCTCTGGCTTATCGTTGGCGCTCTTATTTAGGTTCCAAACTCAACAATGGCAACTAAACATGAGGGTTATGCTCGTTGCAGTGACTTTTGGTTTGTCAAAAGAACATCCTCGCATTATTTGACATTGATTGGGGGCCTCACACTTCAAGCTACCACTTAAATGATGAACTATTCTTCCTTACATTTTTGCTTCACTTCTCAACCATTTAGTTCGGATGATAACCTTTCAATCCCTTAGACGACAAACAAAGGGGATATGATCCTTCTAGCCACGGTTATCTGTGCAGAAGCTTTTGAGATCCTCCTAATTAAGTTGGTTGTATCCTATTAGACTGTGGCACTAGGGATATCCTTCTGCTTAAACTGTCATCAAAGAGTAATCACTTCTTCCCTCCTCCACCTGACGAGTGAAGTGAAAGTGAAAATGACAAAATGTGGTCCGTGCTGTTATATGTTTCCGTCCTCTCTTCCAGGTGCCTTCTTCAAGTGCTTGCCAATGTCCTGTTTGTTCAAAAGGAAAAATACTAGGGAAAAGATTGAACTTGCTGAAAAAATATATTATGTTCCTTGGTTTGAATTGCAAATAAATCCAAACCCATCTTTCGTGATAGATAAATGCTGAGATTTCAGTTTGAGGATTTCGCTAACCATAATGTGTTTGAGCTGCCGGCCAGATATGGCACTACCCATTTGGTCTTTAACGATGATATACAGGTAATGTGTAAGTTGACGCTGATATTGTTTCATGATTCTGCCTATGCTGTAACTATCGATCCTTCTTATGCAGGGGACAGCATCTATCGTGCTTGCTGGGCTTGTTGCATCGCTTACGCTGCTTGGCGGTACCTTGGCTGACCACAGCTTCTTGTTCTTTGGTGCTGGAGAAGTACATCTCTACTCCTGATTTTCTCTTTTTCGTCCTCTAACTTCTAGCGGCTATGGAAGGAGGAATAATCAACATGACATAGAGCGGGCTAACCTGTTGATGATCTGATGAATATCTTAGGCAAATGAGGCACTAATGACTAAATAAGTTTGCTTCTCAGAAAGATGAAGATTGAACTCTCCTTCCTATCTCCTTATTTCTTGTAATATCCACTCTAAGACCGAAAATCCATAATAAGTTCCAACCAACTTGGGAAAACGAAAATCTAATAAATAAATATGTGGAAAAACACGACCTGTTTTCCCTAGATTGACATACCCTCATTTTAGTACTAATAATGACTGTTTTCTGCACAACAGTGGAAGCTTTGACTGGTCAATTAATAGACGAACTCTGTCATAAGGGAATGATTTATCCTCCTTTGTTCAATACAAGAAAGATCTCTGCTCATATTGCTGCAAATGTAGCTGCTAAAGCATATGAACTCGGTTTGTAGCCCACCCTTGTACTATATATTTATCGACTCAAGACGTTTATTTTCTTTCTGACAAGGTGTTTGTATCGTTAGGTCTGACAACACGGCTGCCTCAACCTGCTTACTTGGTTAAGTATGCTGAAAGCTGCACGTACACTCCAAGTTACAGAAGTTACCGATTAAGCTCCTGCTCATGATGTGCATTGTTCTGAGCATGTTTGCTAACATTATGTTTAATGTGTATATATATGTGTGCCATAAGCTTCATCATGTTGTAAAATTTGTTCGGTAGGAATCCTGTTAGAGCATGTAGTTTTCCATATTGGTCACAAAGAGTTGATAACGGCTGAAGATTTGGTTGTGGTGTTTAGTTATAGTTTGCAAAACGAATGTTTTACACCTTTGCATGGGGTGGAGTCTTGCGCTGGATTGAAGAATACTGGAACAGGATAGGAAGGAAAGAAAAACACAAGAAGCATATGAATAATTTTGTGTACCAAGAATTTCATTGTGTTCGTTTTGCAAGTCGAGCGTTCGAAGTAGCAAGTGTTGACTATTGTGAAGGAATTGAAATAGTTTCGGGATATAAATAAGTAAAGGAGGTGATAAAACAAAATATAAAAGGGATGAAATTTTAAGTTAACTGGGATATTCGTGTATTTGCACAATAAATTAATTGATGTACGTCAAATAGTGAAATGCTTCTTTGGAATGGTTTCACAAAGCTCACCTCCAAATATACTTGGGTGTTATATCCACACAAGAGTAAAACAAATATTCTTTATAGCACTTTTATACATAACACCAGTTTATGTTGCTTTAAGTCTTATTAGAAATTCAAAAGAGTGGAACTAGAAAAACACTTTTGGAGTGGAAAGTGTTCTTTAGTAAATTTTTGAATCTATTTCAAATTTTTAAGTAGAATGCAAAAAGAAAAATATTCTTGAAAAGGAAAAGAGAAATAAGAGAATGGGGGAGAGAAACGACGACACGCATCTTGCCAAAGGCTTGTTAATTGCCAACCATTCTCTCTATAGAATGAATCTTGGCTGGCTAAACATTCATCATGCCTTAGACAAGCTCTACTCAAATACTTCATTATGTGATAGGACCTTGTGGTTCCTTGATTTTTATAATAATTTGAATTAAATACATTTTAATTTTAAATGAGTAATTAATTAATTCAATCAATCAATTTTAAGTCCACATCAATTTGTGGTTCTAATGTTAATTAATCTAAAATTTGAATATTTATTAATTCAATTAATTAACATCTTTCGTTTTTGATTAAATAGGATCACAATAATAAATCAATTATTTAAGTGATTATGTTAAACTCCTTTAAACTAATCCCCTCTCTCTTCTAGAATTAATTTAAAAATTAATTTTCCAATTAATTTTTCAATATTGTTCGTATTATGTTTTTGGGTTTGATTGGTTCACCTTCAACTAGTGTTGGACTTGCTTATATACTATTTAATTCCACAACTAATTTGCTCTAAGTTAATCAAATTATATTCAATTAATCACTATTTGATTGACTCATCAATTCAAGGGTACTCATCACCATAGATGGTCGTCTAGCAACGGGTCTACGATATTAATTAATAGGTGAAAACGATATGAACCTTCAATTGTATAGGCTTTCTATCAAACTATCTCCCAGTTGAAGTCTATGGCTCGAAATTCTAAATCATTCTCATAATTGACTTTGATATCTGTGTATCGCTCTTGAATATGTTTTTTATTTTTTTAAAAACTATATAAATATAATATTCTAGATAATATATTTTCATTCTACTTAAATAAATAAATAAATAAAGAGTGTGATAGACCTGTAATTATGGTAACTTGTAACTTATTGCTTTTTAAGAGTGATCATTCTATAAAATCAAATTGACGGCATCTAATCGAGATTTCAATAAATTAAAAAAGAAATCGGTGCAATATTGAGAGAAATAATTATAAAAAGGATAGAAATTCATTATTATATTTGATGTCGTAACAACACTACTTGCTAAAAATTAGTAGACGAGATTTGAAGATGGTTCAAAATTCTATCACAAAAAAGAATATCTTATTATGTTGAACCCACTCAAACAACTTGTTTCCAACTCAATCTGTATATGACCAATACATTTGAATTCAATCCTTTTCAACCCATTATAAAGACGTTCTCATTTCCTGATTTTTTCATTAGTGTTAATTTATAAATTTGGAATCGGGTTCGGTCAAATTAATCTATGAATCGTGACATGAAGAAATTGATAAATTTTTAACATAGTAATATTTGAATTTTTGCCCAAAAAACAAGAAAATATTAACATGTTTTCCTTGATATTGCTATATTCTTTTGTCTGATCTTACTTTAATTTGTTGTCCAATATAATACAATAAATCATAAGGCTATCAGGATAGGGTTTTACCCTATTCAAATCTATGATCAAAAGAGATCCTTTATATAGGGACCAAAAATATAATTTTTCAAAAATGATATTTGTCATTAATTTTTTTTTAAATAAAATTTTGCCGGTAAAAATTGGTGCTGATATATATACTTTTCATTTTAAAAAATTATTTTTGCATTTTTAAAATATTCGCCCTAACTATCCGAAACTTGACCCCTCGTCGGCGCCTCTCCAAGCTCCGTCGAGCTCAGAGCTCTATTGTCGCCTCCGGCACACTTCTAAGCTCAGTTGTCGCTGCCATCGGAGCTATCATCCTTATTTAGGTACTTTTAACTCATTCTTCTCACACAACAACCATTCTTATTTCTCTTTTCAATAAGTGTATAAGCATTTCGACTGGGTCTTGTGATAGTTGTGCAAGTGATTTCAAAGTGTGCACGTTTGGTCATTGGGTATGTGAAGTTGTACTTTATGTGCGTCAAGATTGAGTTATTTCTTGTGGCTTTTTGATTATTTCCTTTTGGAGAAATTTGAAGTTTATGTTTGTTTATATTAGTGTTCGGGGATCTTGTGAATTCTTATTTTTCTTCATGGTGTTGGAGTTTCTGGTTGTACCCGCTCTTTGTCAATTTGTACATATTTTTCCTTTCTGCGATGTGGATTTCTCCTGATGGTGAAACAGAACCCTGAGTATTTGTTGCTTTCTTGCTTGATGTTACCTTCTTTCTTTTATGTAAAATTGTTGTCACTCATGGATTCACTCTGATAGATTTGTAGAATTTATTGTTCTTTTTCTGACTGGATTAACTGAAATACGGCCGATTATCTCTTCTAGTAATGTAATTACACTTATCCTGGTCCTACCATCATATGCGGCCTAGACACCATTATTACATGCACAAACTATGTGTCCTAAATGCATCTACACTTTGTACTTAATATCAGTAATTAATTTCCAGTGGATAAGATATTCAATTGGTTTTCTTGTTCATTTTAGTTTTCTTGAACAGCATTCAATAACTGAAAGATGGTTTTTGACAGTATTTACATGTTCAGTGGTTTGGATGTTCATTGTTGTTAAATGCGTGTTGGGATGATATTTGGATGGAGCAAGATTACTAGTAAAGACATTTGCTTTCATTATTTTTGTTTTTAAAATTTTGCCTTTTAGTATACTGAGTTGCACAACTGAGAATTGAGATATTGACATATGATAGATACCAAGTGTTGCCTTGGAACACTTTTAAAATAAAGTCTGTCTAAAAGATGCATTCTTCCTATATGTATTTTAGAAGTCCTTTGACATTAATAAGATAAACGTATGAAAAAGTTATTAATTTTCATTTCCTGAAAATGGACTTTTTATAGATGTACTTTATTGTAAAGTTAATTTAACGTTAATCGCCAAACATTCAATATTTTTCAGAAGACTTCTGTATCTTAAGTCCATTTAAAATGTGTTTTAAAAAGCTCCTATTTTATTTATTTATTTATTTTTGTGAGTGTGCTTTTAACTTTCGTAGTTAAATGTTATTGTGAGATCATCTCTTTCTAGTTTATAGTTGTCTCTCATGTTTTTTGATCTGATGACATCCATATTTAGCCATGCAGGAAATGAAATTGGTTAAAAGCAGTATGAATTCTTCTACTGATAGAAGTGCAGAGGCACTCAGCTCAGAACTGATTTCTGTTTGACCAAATGGCTTTGTTTGTTTTCATTTTTTTAAATTATTTGAAAGACAACAAAAGATATTTTGAGTATTTGTCTATATTTTTCCAAAAAATACTATTAAGTGTGTCTTATTTACCTTATAGTGATACAAAACAAAAAACCAAATATTTAAAACACTCCAAACACACATATATATATATATCATTATATCTCTTATCTTTTTTCTGTGTCTATTGGGGACCGTCCCTTTTTTTGGGCGAAGACCTGAGCTCTATTTTTTGGGGGTGGCAAACCGACCGTCACCCTTTTTTTCTATTTGTCGGGCAATGATCTCTTCCTCCTGGCGACAGGTGTTGCCTTCTTTCAGGGGCAATGGTTGTTGCCTGCAGCAGGGGTCGATGATGACCCTATTTTTGGAGGTAGCGGTCACTGGAGGAGAAGAGGGGAAGGGGAGGGAAAAAGAAAGTAGAAAATAGAAAAAGGAGGAAGGAAAAAACAAAATAGATTTATCTTTTAAAAGTTCAAAATATTATAAAAAAAGGTCAAAATAGCCATCTTAGCAAATCAAATAGTTGTGGAAAACAATTGAAAATTAATCATTTTCGCACAATGCTACGTGCAATAACTTCGTAGAATTCAGGGTAGGAATTTCTAAGTTGAGTTAAAAATAATACAAGGAGAATTTTATGCTATTTCTTTTTTTTTTTTTTTTTTTGCAATATTGCATAAATACTGGAGGGTTTATGCATTCATTCCCAAATAAAATGAAAAATTGCTAGAGTCACCATATTAGAAAAATTTGACCAAACGATTCATAGTTTTACTTAATAGCTCCACAAAGTCCTTGTTCATCTCAAAAAATTTCATACTATTTTAATATTTATATAGGTAGGTACCTCAGGATAGTGAAACTTTGGAACTAATCTTCAAATGTCCTCAACTGTCTCTCCCATCTCCGCAAAACCCGACTGCTCGGTCGCCGCCGCCTCATCCGTAATCTTCCTGCTTTTTGCTTCTTGACTTTTTCTTTTTTTGTATTCAAGTTTCAATTTCTTTAATGGGTTTCTGATTAGATGCACTTTTATTGATGTTTTAGTATCTATGTCAAGAGATACATCTAACTCTTTGCAATCTCTGCTTTTTGTTTTTGTTTTTGTTTTCTTTTTTTCCCTGTTGGACTTTCTCACTCCTGAGTTTGTTGTTTACATGTATTCATTTCTGGTTTATGCCCCTAAATTTTGTTGTTTTTGTGAACTCATTCTGCACTATGACCCTTAAGTAGGTGGGAAGTTCATTTCTCTCTCTCTCTCTCTTTTAATTTTTGGGTTCATTTTATTACATATGCATCCTCTTCCTTTTCTTTTTTTTTCATACTTCTGTTTGTGTAAATGGATGTTGACATGTGTTTTGGGCATATCAAGTTGCAAAATTGTGCTGGAAATGCAGTTGAATACTTCTCATTCTTGAACTTGATATGAAGGAGCCAAAAAGGCAACCTATATCTCGTGAATTGAAGAAGCTTGACTTAACATGAATTGCACCCACTAAGTTTGCCTAAGGTCTACTAACAGTATAGAGTACAGAGTCTTAATGTCTATTTCTAGTGATGCACTCAATTATGTACTGAATGGTTTTGGTTTTTTATTTGATATTGGGAACTTTAATGTGAAAGACACTGGTCGCCTTTATGTTTCTATTCTTTTCCTCAGCTGGAGTATATGCTTTTTCCGGCAGTCTCGAAGTTTGCCTCAACTTATATTTCCTACTCAAAGCTCTTGTCACAGCTATCCCAAACCAAATCCATAAACCAAGGCCTACAAATCCATGCCCATCTAATCAAACTTCGATTGTCCCATGACCCGAAGCATAGGAACCATTTGATAAATTTCTATTCCAAGTGTAAAGTTTTTTCTGATGCCCGCAAGCTGCTTGAAGAAAGTCATGAACCGGATTTGGTTTCTTGGTCCTCTTTGATATCTGGGTATGCTCAGAATGGACTTGGGGAGGAGGCTCTTTTGTCTTTTCGGGAGATGCATGTATTGGGTGTTAAGTGTAATGAGTTTACCTTCCCTAGTGTGCTCAAGGCCTGCTCGAGTACAAAGAATTTTATGCTAGGGGCACAAGTTCATGGGATTATAGTGGTAACTGGATTTGAGTCTGATGTTTTTGTTGCAAATACATTGGTGGTTATGTATGCAAAATGTGGTTATTTTGTAGACTCGAGGAGGTTGTTTGAGGATATCCCAGAAAGGAATGTGGTTTCTTGGAATGCTTTATTATCATGTTATACGCAAAGTGATTATTTCGGGGAAGCATTGGGGTTATTTCAGGAAATGATTTCTAGTGGAATTAGTCCTGATGAGTTTAGTTTGTCGACTATTTTGAATGCTGCGACAGGCCTAGGAGATATTGGTCAGGGAAAGAAGGTCCATGGCTATCTGATAAAGCTTGGATATGAGGGTGACCCATTCTCATTGAATGCACTAGTTGACATGTATGCAAAAGTGGGAGATCTTGGAGATTCTCTAACTGTTTTTGATAATATTCCAGAACCTGATATTGTTTCTTGGAATGCTGTCATTGCTGGTTGCGTATCTCATGATTATCATCAGATGGCCTTGAAATTGTTAGATCATATGAAGAGATCTGGGATTTGTCCTAATATGTTCACCTTATCAAGTGCTCTTAAAGCTTGTGCTGCATTATGTGTCCAAGAATTGGGTAAGCAGTTGCATGCCAAATTGATAAAGATGGAGATAATGAAGGACCCCTTTGTCAGTGTTGGCCTCATTGACATGTATTGCAAATGTCGTTTGTTGAAAGATGCCGTAACAGTTTATCGTTTGATGCCAGAAAAGGACTTGGTTGCTTTGAATGCCATGATTTCTGGCCACACACAGAATGGTGAGGATAGAGAAGCCATAACCCTATTTGTGGAGATGTACAAGAAAAGAATGGAATTTGACCAGACAACTTTACTAGCAGTCCTTAATGCAATTGCTGATTTGGCCGCTATTACTATCTGCAAACAGATTCATGCACTTATCGTGAAGTCAGGTTACCAAGCTGATAATTTCATTTTAAACAGTCTTGTTGATTCATATGGAAAATGTAGGCAGGTTCACGAAGCAGCTCAAGTATTTGAAGAATGCCCAATTGATGACTTACCAACTTATACATCAATAATGACAGCTTATGCTCAATACGGACAAGGTGAAGAAGCATTGAAGCTCTATCTGAAGCTACTAGACATGGATCTTAATCCAGATTCTTTTGTTTGCAGTTCTCTTCTTAATGCTTGTGCAAATTTATCAGCTTATGAACAGGGGAAGCAAATCCATGTTCATGTCTTGAAACTAGGGTTCATGTCAGATGTTTTTGCTGGGAATTCACTTGTCAACATGTATGCCAAATGTGGAAGCATAGAGGACACTAGTCGTGCTTTCTCTGAGGTTTATGACAAAACTGTTGTCTCATGGTCTGCTATGATTGGTGGACTTGCACAGCATGGTCATGGTAAACAGGCCCTCCATTTGTTCGATCAGATGTTGAAAGATGGTATTTCTCCCAATCATGTAACATTAGTCAGTGTCCTTAGTGCATGCAATCATGCTGGTCTTGTTAATGAAGCTGAATGGTATTTTGAGACAATGAAAGAGCAGTTTGACATTGAACCGACGCAGGAGCACTATGCTTGCATGATTGATGTCCTTGGTCGAGCTGGGAAATTGGATAAGGCAATGCATCTAGTAAATAATATGCCATTTCAAGCTAATTCCACAGTTTGGGGGGCACTTCTTGGAGCCGCCAAAATTCACAAGGATGTAGAACTAGGCCAACTTGCTGCTGAGATGCTATATACTCTTGAACCAGAAAAATCTGGTACCCATGTTCTTCTGGCAAATATTTATGCTTCAGCAGGATTATGGGAAAATGTCGCAAAGGTGCGAAGATTGATGAAAGACAGTAAAGTGAAAAAGGAACCAGGGATGAGCTGGATGGAGGTAAAAGATAGCATATACACATTCACAGTCGGAGACAGAAGCCATTCTAGAAGTGAAGAGATATATGCAAAACTCAAGGAGTTAGGTGAACAAATGGCCAAGGCTGGGTATGTCCCTAAATTAGAGGTTGACCTGCATGATGTTGGAAAGCAAGAAAAGGAGCTGCTTCTCTCATATCACAGTGAAAAACTTGCAGTGGCTTTTGGACTGATTGCTACTCCACCAGGAGCTCCTATTAGGGTGAAAAAGAACCTTCGTATTTGTTTGGATTGCCATTCAGCATTCAAGTACATTTGCAAGATCGAATCAAGAGAAATCATTATTAGAGATATCAACCGATTCCACCACTTTAGAGATGGATATTGTTCTTGTGGGGATTATTGGTAACATTATTTGAGCCGGATGCACTCTTATGTTGCTAAAGAAGCAAGCCACTCAGCATGTAAGTTCTCATTTTTCTTGGATAATGCAGAAGTGTGCTAAAGCCTGTGTGGCAAAATTTTCCCTATTTTTGTTTCTGCTATTTGGGTTCAGAGCAACAGGCATCCTTGTGAAAATACTAACAGGCAAGAAACGCCTTTTAAAGAAAATAAAGGGCAACACAACTCTGTGTGTGGGTAATAGTGAGCTTTCTTTTCAAAAGTTTAGGGGTTGTGGTGCCATTTTTTTGTTTTGTTTAAAAAGGTTTTGTGCCTATTAATGTTTTCATTTTGGGGTAAAATGCAATTAGCCCCTGCTAAATAGAGAGTTCTTGTAATTTATATAATGTAGAAAGTGAAAGAGCTGCATAGGCTATATTTTCTTGCAGATTTGTAGATAATCACTATATGAGAAATTGTGATTGAGTTTTCTAAACAATGGATCTGAGGGAACTATAATTCTTCTCATGGGTTTATGGATGAGTAAATGTTTTCCAAGTTTGAGATTGGAGAACTTACAGTCTGCATCTTAAAAAGATACTAATGAAAATATAATGAGGGATGCTCCACATTCTCAGATAAGTCTACCCAAAAAATGCTGCTTGACCTTATAATTAGTTCACAATGTAACAAATCAAAGAGCCATACCAAATTTGGTATGTATTGAAACTGAGTGAAAACATTTGGTTTCACTTTTAACTTTTATATAAATTCAGTATTCAGTTCGATTTTGCTTTTTAGTTGTACTCAGTTTTATTTGGTTCTATTAAGTATTTCGTATTCAGTTGGTTGCAAAATTTTAGATTCATTTTATGCATGCATGTGAACATCATTTAAGTTTAAGTCATCTTTAGAACTTGTGCTAGCAGGAAAAAATGTGAGAGATGAGTCACATAGAGACATCCCCCACATTGTCCGGTCATGTTTGAAGTTTGCAAAGAAATTGTTATGCTTTGCATTCTTTACAATCTTATGGTACAGAGAAACTTTCCATGCATAATGACTTTTTCCTTTCCACTTGTTAGGGAAAGCTTCAGCATCCAGGGTGATGATAGACATGGTCTGCTAAATATCAAATTCAAGCTCATACTCCTGTCCGAGTTCATCAAAGGATCTATGAATTTTCAAAGCAAATGCCTAAAGTATTTCATTTTCAATCGCTTCCCCACAAAAAATTGATCAATTTTTTCCAGGAGTTTATCCCAAATGAAAGGGACATTGGAGTGTATTTCTTTACCAGTGACATTGAGAGGTGTTTCTCCATTCTGTATTCATGAACATGTCCTTGACGGGCAAACTGCATTTTCTTGTTGAAGTAAAATACGCAGATTCATTTTCATTTATTGATGGTTGGGTAGTTGATCCCAAAACTCCATTTTGTCCAGGTTATGACACTATATTGAATTACCAACTATCCTTGAAAAGAAGCTATTTTTTTATATATCAACATATCTTAATCTCATTCTAACCAACGCTTGTGTCTCTGTAACTTCAGGCTTGTTTTCTCATCCTGCATGCTTGTCGTTCACCTAGTTGAAGAATATCCAGTCTGTGTCAGGTTGTCCTAAATAGCTGCTCCTAAAGATGGTATGTATTTGTTATATTTTCCTGTGAATTCGTAGCTCTAATGTGAGTGCTAGGGGTGTCATATATATCTCCTTGTTAGCATAATTAGTGTAGTGCCTCTCTGGCGAGGAACTCAACATTAGTTCAGAGTACCATAAACCCACCAGTTTAAGTGGAACATTTGTGATGATAGATTTATATTATCTTGTTAAAAACTTGATGGACACTGAATATTCTTCTGGTATGCTGAATATTCTGGGAGACTATCATAACCACGTTATAATGCATTTAGTGTTAATGTCTTATGCTGAATTCAGGCTACATTATTTCCTTATGAATCTGGCAAAAAGTTGAGCTACCCATAAATCTGAAAGGTGAGAGTTTCTGCATGTTGCTATTTGTCATATCACTACCAAGTTTAACCTACCAGTGTAGTAGTAGCGTAAAAGATCAATTATCACTCATTTCCATAACCATCTTGCTGCTTGCTCAATTATTTGTGTCGTGCATTAACATATTTCTGTGTGACATTGCTATAGGAATGTTTTGGTCCCATACTGTTGAGCTATATAATTTTGGTAAAAAACTAGAAATTGTGTTTGTTAGCTGGTTTACTTGCTAAAAACAGGTTCTCAATGCTAGTTGCGCGATCAAATCAATGCTGGATCTGATTCTGAGATTAACTCAGTTATGGCTTATGAGTACAATGTACGAAAATTTTAGATATAAGGAATGTGACTTTGCTAGATTATTAGTGTTAAAGGTCTTTTAGACTTGACATCAACGTCAACTTCCTCTGGCTTATCGTTGGCGCTCTTATTTAGGTTCCAAACTCAACAATGGCAACTAAACATGAGGGTTATGCTCGTTGCATTGACTTTTGGTTTGTCAAAAGAACATCCTCGGATTATTTGACATTGATTGCGAGCCTCACACTGCAAGCAACCACTTAAACGGTGAACTATTCTTTCTTACATTTTTGCTTCACTTCTCAACCATTTAGTTCGGATGATAATGCTGCTAGTTGCCTTTCAATCCCTAAGACGACAAACAAAGGGGATGTGATCCTTTTAGCCACAGTTATCTATGCAGAAGATTTGAGGTCCTCTTGATTAAGTTGATCGTATCCAATTAGACTGTGGCACTAGGGATATCCTGCTGCTTACACTGTCATCAAAGAGTAATCACTTCTTCCCTCCTCCACCTGACGTGTGAAGGGAAAGTGAAAATGACAAAATGTGGTCCGTGCTGTCATAATGTCTCTGTCATCACTTTCAGGTGCCTTCTTCAAGTGCTTGCTGATGTCATGTTTGTTCAAAAGGAAAAATACTAGGGAAAAGATTGAACTTGTTGCAAAAATATATTATGTTGCTTGGTTTGAATTGCAAATAAATTCAAACCCATCTTTCTTGGTAGATATTTTTCTGGAGGGTATTGAAATAAGACCCCCTAAAAATTCTGCATTTTATTTTGATAGGAAAACAAGGGCTAGTGGTTTCTTATGCACCAGTCTAATGGGATTTTCCTCTTTAGCTACTTTCAGGATTTCTTGTTTTTTTCCTATTTTCCTCTATATTTTTCTGATTGTTTCACCTTGCAGTGAGGTTGAGTTGTAGCAGACGCAGGAATAGGATTTACTCACATGAGAGGGAACTTATTTTTTACCGTTCATTTTTTTTTTTTTTTTTTTTGCTTGCATTTGCTTTTTTCTTCTAGTTCGTAAAATGTGGTATGACTAAGTTTTTCTAAAACTCTTCTAAGTAATTCAGTAAAGAGCACAAGGATTGGCTTAGGTGGTGGATCTTTTGATTTTTTTATGAAACTGAAATGTAGCCAATTTCTCTAGAGTTTCCAGGTAATCTCCTTCACATATCAGCAACTGAATTAGCCAAGACTACCTAGAAGTCTTACTTAAGCTTCTATAATTTAGAGAGTTGAAAAGAGAAATCAGCCTCTGACATTATGTCCATGAATTGGGCTGACAAGATATATTCATTTGAGTATATTTCTTGTAATTCGGAGAGCTGAAAAGAAATCAGTTTCTAGCAGTTACATTCATGAATTTGGATAACAATGTTTTGAATTTTCAGTTATTTGCTTATCATAAGTGTAGATGTTGTTTGGCCATTGTTCCACACAAGTTGTGGTGTTACTATTTCACTAGCTACTCACCAATTTCGTTATTTCAATACTCATCAGTGGAACCAAAAAGTTTATCCGTCCTACACTATATGAATGTGGCATCAACTCTCATTTTCCCGTCATCTGCATCTCACTTGACTTCTGATTTATTTCCTGTAATGTATCAGTCATTGCATTTGATGCTAATTGCTTCGTTTCATGTACTTTTTCATGCATAGTAATGCTATTAGATTCTAAACTAGTTCCTTTCATTATTCACAAACCTTTTGATTAAGCTCTGTGTATATTGTTTTATGATTATGCGTAAGAAGTTTGTTTCAATACTGCAAAATCTGATTCGGTAGTGTGTGGAACAGTCCATGCAAGCAACTGAATACTTTATAGTTATTCCACTGTCTTAAGAATAAAATTCTGGGTAACCACCCAGCAAGAGATTTGATACCATTGCAAGGAAGATTATCAACTCTTGATAAGCCATGGTTGCAGCAACATTGTTCTGAGTGTGTTATATGTGATGCTCATGATATGTGGAGACACATGAAGATTTATTCTTTCAGTTAGATGCTGGACTGCTTGTCGATGGTTTGAAGGAAGTTGCATTTGCAATGGCCTTATCCAAGGTGGGCAGCAAGGAGATGGAAGGCAAATAACTCGGATGCAGCATTGTATAGAGCCCTGTTAGCAACTACTTTATATCATTTGTGGATTGAGCCTAATAATCTTAGGTTCTAGATGGCTAATAGACTTGTGGATGAACTCGCTAATAACTCTTAAATACTTTTTCTTATTTGGTACAAGGAAAACAGATTAGAAGGAAATACTCATTTTTTAAGTTTACTGAAGAATGTTTTTCTTTATTTTGCGTTAGAAAATAAGTAAATTAATATTATATTAATATGATATTAGTATATCAAAGTTTTATAAAATCTTATTAATAAAAACATTTATAAAATAAGAATAAGAATATTTTTTATTAATAAAAATATTTATCAAAATGTATGGTTCATTTATTGTAAATTATTTAGTTCAAATAAATAAAATTTACTTACAAGATTGTCTACTTGATTGTTGATTTCAATGTAGTAGTTTTTCAACAATTTTGTTATCTTTTCTTTGGTAATTATGTACCGTATTAGGGGGAAATGAGAAAAGAATTGAAGAGAAATTGTATATATATATAGATAATAGAGTAAATAAAAATAAAAGACAACATTTTTTTGTTTCTTTTTGTCTTATACTTTCATTTTTTCGTTCAATTTTGGATGGAAATAAAATTGGATTCCAAAGGAGTTTCATATACATCGAGTTTTATTTTATTTCAATCTCATTTCTTAACCAAGTATCAAATTATCTGTTATATCTTTATTTTTATGTCCAGTTCTCTTATACTTTCACTTTTCATTCAAACCAAATATACTTTTAATAAAATTTGCTATTACCCAAAATCGAATAAAAAAATTTGGCTCAATGTTCAAGTTTACTTTTTTTAAATTTAAATTCAATATTCAGAGTGATACATTTGTTTAGATTTGGTAATCAAATTGTACTGAATATGAAATATTACTTTCTTATATTGTAATATTATATATTAATTATTTTAGTACTATTTTAATTTTTTTTACTTACACAAAATTAAAGATAAATAGAAAATACGACTAGAAGTTTACTATTTAATATTTGAATATATGAAAATAATCCCCTTCTTATACATGGTAAATTATAGCTACCTCCTCAAAGGTTTGATATATATAATTATAAATATACTTTCATTGTTTCAAAAACTAAAGGTACCTCGTTTAAATGGAAAATAATTATGTAATTTCTAAACGATTAGGTAAATTACTATTTTACTTTGATTAATTTTATTTTTTAAATATTTGAAAAAATATAAAAAAGAAATTCAGAGTGGATAAAGTAAATAATATTTAGAACATATTAGTTCATAAAAATATTTTAATTTTTTTAAAATATATAAACTTATAATTATTAATTCTAAATGGCGTTTTGGTCAGGTTACTATAAAAATTGGATCGAAACCTAATAGAGACTAATTGAATAAGTTGATTGTTAGACGAACGTTAAAATTATGAGATATGTATAATTTTTTAGACAATAATAAGGTATTTGTAATTATGTCTAATTTCAACGAGGTGGATGTAATATCTTTTATTTTCACAAAAGAACCAAATATTCCAAAGTGTTAAATTTGAGAGGGTAGAAAGCGAAATTCAGCTCAAAAGAGAAAACAACAACAAAAGATTGAATTTCTTTTTGACTGAAAAAAAGGAAAAAGAAAAACCATTGGTGGGGAGTTTGGGTCAGAAGCCCCAGCTCTTTCAGCAGCTTTCCTCTCTCCCCCAAACTCTCGCAGCTTCAAAATTCAAACTTGAACACACTCTCATCATCCCAGCTACCCCAGAAATCAAACTGAAAAAGGGAAATGGACGTTAAGGATGAGGTTGATGGTCTATTGAGCAGAAGCAGCGATGTTGCTACTACAAAAGATCGCCGTGTGGGTTTGATATATGATGAGAGGATGTGTCAACATTACGCGCCTGATTACGAGGATCATCCAGAATGTCCTGATCGCGTTCGGGTCATCTGGGACAGGCTGAATTCTTCTGGTCTTGCGAAAAGGTCGTTTCTTTAAGCCAATTATGTGCATGTGCGTGTGTGCGTGAGAGAGAGAGATCAAGTATTTGAGGCTTTGAGCTCAAGTTGTGAATGGGTTTTCTCTGTATGTTGCAAATGTGCGCCTATCGAGGTGTATGCTTCATATGTGTGTTTGATCAAGTGTTTGACCCAAGTTTATTTAGATGAATTTTGGTCTTCCTTTTCTTTTTTTAAATGATTCACTGGAGTAGAATTGAGGGACTGAATTATGGTGTTTTATGTCATTTGGTTCTTGAAGTTTACCAGATGGGGTTTCTGATGTAATTGCAAGGGTTAAATGTGAGGGGTAGTGCACTTTGCCCCTCAAGCTAGCTTTCAATTTGTGTGGACGATACACCCAACTTTTGTGAAATGTTACATGAAATCCCTTGATTGGAGGAATATTCTGCTTGAGATTTTAGAATGGTTTAAGTTACGTGCACGTTGCCTCCTAACTTAAAACTATATAACCACCTAAACTATTTAAAGTCTTACACTTCATCATTGAATCTTTATTTCTATTGAAATTAATGGAAGATGTCACAAAAATATTATCTTGTGCTACTTTGTTACTTACTTAATATACACATCTTTCATTTATTGAATAGTAATAAATTATTTTAGTAGTAATGTTCTTTTAGTTTTATGTATGCTATATAATAAGCAATTGTTGTGATATATTAGCATATACTTATTTGTCTAGTGAACTAAGTTGATTAGGACTTGGATTTGATAGGGTTAAGATAAGTTATATTATTCTCATACATAGAGAAAATAGAAAAAAGAATTTTGGTATCGTTGTTATGTATATTTCTCATTTCTTTTTGAGTTTACAAACAATCTAATTTACATGCTTTGCTTAACATTATAGAAACAATTATTGAAGGAATAACTATAAAAATTAACTTTCATTCTCTCATGTGTTTAAAATTAGAATGACCATAAAAATGTTTTATAATTATAGATAGCTCCACATTGGTTGAAATATCCATATGGGATAGTTGAGGACAATAATTTTGGTGAAATATTTCATTTTATTCAATCACAATAAGAATTTTATAGTAAATTGGCAGATTTTAACTAATAAAGGTGGTTAAATCCACATTTTTTAAAGGTTAGGGTGTAAAGCACGCATCATCAAAGCCATTTCAGAATATGTGGCTGATTCCACCAGAAACGGAATCAAGAGGTTTCATGCACCAAATTACAAAGTTCGATGTGTTGTCCACATAAATTGAGTGCTGAGGGTGCAAACTGCATTACCCCCTACAGGCCAGGGCCTGGTGGGGTGTCCGCATTTAACCCTAAATTATAATTTGTTTTGGGTTTTGATAATTGCTGAACTTTTTCCTTTTTCTTTGTTTTCTTTCCAGTTCTGTAACTGTTTTAGGGCTATAGGTGGCTGTTGGAATCATTTTGGTTCTTGTAAATTGTTTTTCCTGAATTGTATTTGTTTTTGTGCCTGGTTATGAAATTGAAAAGTTTTTGGTATAAATTTGTGCTAAAAGGGCAATGGTAACCTTTAAACTCTTGAACAATGTACTCCCCTTTCCTTCTGCTGCGTTAACTTTGATCGCATACTTGAATAATGGTTTGAGCTTTCATGGAATGACTATTTTTGGTGTCTATGTAGAACATTGCTTTAACTCAAAGAAATTCTTGGGGACTGTATTAACGCTCACCGTTTGCAGATGTATTATTTTGAATGCCAAGGATGCAGACGATAACCATTTAGCTTTGGTTCACACCAAAAATCACATTGATTTGATTAAGAATATTAGTTCTGAACGCTCTGAATCCAGGAGAAAAAGAACTGCTGCCAAATTTAACTCTATATATTTCAATGAAGGCTCATCAGAAGCTGCTTATCTTGCTGCAGGATCTGTCATAGAGGTATGACTCTTGAACAAGTAAAAAAAGTACGACATGTCTGAAAAGCAAGTTATATAGCACCCTCAGCCAAATTCAAATGTTACTTCTGGCAAGTGCTATGTTACAATACATTTTAAAACATAGAGAATTAAATTCTTTGCTGAACTTTCAAGGCATCTTTGACAAACCTATTATTATGGATTGAGAGAAAGGTCCACTTGGGATAAGCATTCGATTTCTTGCAACATGTGTTCCTTTTTGTTTAAGAAACTCAACAATTGCCATCTGCAAATCTAGGTTGCAGAGAAAGTTGCTGAAGGGAAACTCGACTCTGGATTTGCTATTGTCAGGCCCCCTGGGCATCATGCAGAAGAAGCTGAACCAATGGGATTTTGCCTATACAATAATGTTGCTATAGCGACAAGTTTCCTATTGAATGAAAGAGTGAGATCTCGTTTTAGTTTGGATTAGTTTAATCATGATTTCATAAATTTTGAAGGGTTTAATGCTTTTGATAAATCTTACTTGTATATTAATCTTATGTGCCCCACCATTTTTCCTACTGTAGAGGGAATTGGGGATCAACAAAATCCTGATTGTTGACTGGGATGTGCATCATGGAAATGGCACTCAGAAGATGTTTTACAAAGATCCTCGAGTACTTTTCTTCTCAGTGCATAGGTACATGAAAATTTTAACAGCTCTTAAAATTGAATGAGGAAATGATATGGAGAAACAGCAAAAAGTAAGCACCACATACACAGAGCTTATTTATTAATTGATTATATCACTATTACTATCTTTATATTTCCTAAAATTTTATGCATAAAGATGTAGATGATTGACAAATTGAACCCGAAGAGCGATTAAGAAAAAGAAGAGCAGGTTTAGGTTTTGATTTTTAGCAGAGCCAAAAGATGGAATTCAGGAAAGAACATTAGGTTCTGGAGATGATAATATTAGTGGGAACAAGCTGCTTTATGTGATGCGCTTTACTAGTTATTGAAACCTTTTATTCCCCACTTTGATGCATTTGTGAACCTTCAGTTTGTGAATTATAGCAAGACAGCTATTGTTGGTTGAATTGACATTTTGATCTCTGTTGTGTCATCTCATAAGATGTTCCTGACATGTCTCTAATGAATCCTTGACGTTCCCTATGTCTGGAATTGGAATAGTGAACATATTAATCTGAGCATGTAGGGCTCATCCTATGAATTACACTGTAATGATTATTATAGCAATGGCAGAGCATTTCTGCGACCTAGATTGTTTAATTGAGTGCATGTAAATCATACTTTTATCCCTTCAGAAAGTTGAATTACCAGGTCTTATATCATCTGTTCCACGTGCTCTCCATGTATTTTGTTTTCTGATTATCAAAACCTAGGGAATACTAACTTATGAGCCGTGTTGGATGATCAATAGCCCCATTCAACCTACTAATGAAGCTTGCCTCTTGTAGATATTGTTTTATATGTTATCATAAGGGGATAAAGTGACTGAATGGGGACCAAGTTGAACAAAGTCTCTCAAATCAATTAATTCAATATTTGGCCGCAATATTCATCTTGATATTCTTTCTTTTCATGTTTAGGAATTTTAATTCTTTCTCTCAATTAGGCATGACTTTGGGACTTTCTATCCAGCTGGTGATGATGGTTCATATATCATGACTGGAGAAGGTCCTGGTGCCGGATACAATATTAATGTCCCTTGGGAGAATAGTAGGTGTGGGGATGCTGACTATCTTGCTGTTTGGGACCACATATTAATCCCTGTTGCCCAGCAATTTAATCCTGACATGATAATAATCTCTGCTGGATTCGATGCAGGTAAGCTGAATATTTATTAACCAACTTCTGAGCTCGTTTTGGATGCATCATTTATGATATGGTTTGTTAATCTCTCATGGCATGTTGTAATTCAGTTCTAAATGCTCAATATAATGATTGGCCAGGATTTGCAATCCTAAATCCTTTACTTTTATAACACGTTTCACATAGTATTCCTTTTATATGTAAGATGCCGGCTTCTCCTTGTCTTTTAAGGTTACATTCATCAACATGTACAGCTGTTAATCATTAATCTTATGCTTATTTCACAGGAGATTATACTAGACACTTGTTTCCATGCTCAATTCATCTCCTGAAACCCTATTTATTGAAGACAAATTATAATAATTTGAAATCTTTTTCCTAAAATTCAGAACAAAAACAAGATCCGTATTCCGTGTCAAAGATTGATGAAGGTTGGTAATGAAGCAATCAAAACCGCTCGCTAACTATTGGTTGAATGCACTAGAAACATTACACTTGTAATGCCGGTGTGTGGACTTCAAGACATTTGCATTTCGGGAAAACAAAAAATTGTGAACATGAGTTATTTGCCCTTTTATGTGTATAGATTTCAGTGGAGGAAAATCATGTGTCCCAACTGGGCTCTAATACAGAAAAGATTGGGACTGTTGTGCCAGCGTTCAGCTGATTCATTCATCGATTTATCCCATTATCAGCATTATATAGACTTTCTACGACTGTCCTTGGAGAGGATCATTTGATATTTACTAATGGACAGAAAGACCATCACTTTGAGAAACTGATTATAACCTACATATTGTATTACTGTAAAGTTAAGAGTTTGAAATGCAGTAGTATCTTTCTGAGGAAATTTGGTGGTTACAAGAAACTGAGTTTTTACTACTACACAGATCCGACCCTGGTTACCTGAATTTGAGTTGGCACTACATAGGTGAAAGTTGGCTTTGAATAGATGTAGTTGCTCATATCCAAATATACAAAGGGAACTGGAATCAGAGCTCTATGAGGTTCATACTTGAGGAAACTTTAAAAGATTCCATCATGGGCACGTTTCTATTTAGTTTGTAAAGAAGGATGTGGGTTGGTGCATACTTTAAACTTTTGCAAATGAAAAAGCAAAATGCTTCCTTGGATTACTAGCTTGTGGGTACTAAGTTCAATCTTGCTTGGCAATATTCTTCACAAAACATACCTTCTGAAACTATAATTTTTATAAAGGGGTGTGCTCTTTGCTTCAAATTGGGAATTACGAGTCAGTTATTTTGCGATAAAAGCGAGGGCACCGTAGCAGTGAATTTTCCATGAAGTCTACTGCAGTCTTGTGTCATAGTGCTAAGTAACTAAGTCAAGCTTGCCCCTGAAACTAAAAACTTACTGTAAATAGGATAAATAGTCCATTTTTGCCTGAGCTAGGGTTCCTATAAGTTCGTGCTTGAAAATGTATTTGGACTAAATTTTATAGGTGCTTACTTACATTGCTTTGGTTTGTTCACTCCATGTAACTGAAGTTGTGTGCTTTTCTTTTTTTAGTTCCTTCTATGTTGAAATTGATTCTACTTTGAAGTTGCCTATTCATGAAATGAAGGTAAACATTTGACTTTAATTACTGTGATGTTGATTTGAACAGCCATAGGGGATCCTCTTGGGGGCTGTCGTGTTAGTCCATATGGGTACTCAATCATGCTTGACAAGGTTTGCACTTGAAATAATTGTACAAATCATTAGTCAGTGAGAACATTTCTTCATATTTTCTTTGTTCAGTGAACTTTTGTGTAATTTATGTACTGTACGTGTCCACTGTCTTTTTCTTTTCTTTTAAAGCTTATTTACCTTGATATTAAATTATGAAACTTTTTGGACTGAGATTAGGAAAATACTTATCTGTTTTCTGTGATGCTTAACATAGTTGATGGAGTTTGCTGGAGGAAAGATTGTTATGGCACTTGAAGGAGGATACAACCTTAAATCATTAGCAAATTCAGCCCAGGCATGCGTTGAAGTATTGCTACAAGACAAGCCTGTTATTGGGACCTTGGAGGCCTATCCTTTTGAATCTACATGGCGCGTGATACAAGAGGTAATAGTTCCTATGTTTCAAGTTCAGTTTCAATTTGTTACTTATGCCTTCATACTGTTTTGGTTTATCGAAGAAGTAATTATAGAACATTGATTCGTTCAAGCTATACTAGCATCTTATGATATGATTTCTTATTCTTTTCAAAAGTAATGCTTTCTTTTATCTCTTTAGGTACGCCAACAACTAAGTGCATATTGGCCGATACTTGCTGTGAAATTATCAGACAAAGTGATCGATAGGAGAATAACTCAAATTGAGGTAAGTTCTTATTCTTCTTCTGTAAGGTTCCACTGGTCTTTTGCCTCAACATTTTTGGACAACATCAGTGGGTCAGCATGCTAAGCATGATGTGAGTACGAAAAAATTCAAACTTTTATGTTTAACTAGCGGACAGGAGAAGGAAAAGTGTTATGCAGGGGAACATTATTTATTTTTGTGAAGTTGTGTGGTACGACCAGGAGGGAAATAATCCTCTATTCCCCCGCTTTTCAGATATAATAAAAATAAGGCGGGTTGTAATTTTTAATGTTTTAGTGATGCACCCTTTTTTATTTGTGGATAAGAACAAATAAAGAATCTGGTAGAACAATTTGAATTATGAACAATCAGCTGTAGATTAAACGTGAAGCTGCTCAATTGCAAGTTTTTCTGATAACCACACAGCAAGAAACTGAAGTATTTGTGGGATGCCAATATCTAAGCATTAACAAGGGCGTTACATTAGTTCAAAACTACTAGTTGTATTAACAAAACCAAAACATCCAAGGTACAATAAGTCTAGCCCTGAGCATAAATCCACATATACTAGATACTTTTATCTAGGCAAGAAAATCATTTAATTAGTAAAAATTCAGTAAAGTAGTGTTTGTTAATTACATTATAATCAACAGGCTACCTTCTAGATAAGCATGCTTGTTCAAGTTTTAGGTCTTCTCTTCGCGGTAAGATCCTATAATGGAATCCCTGAGTTAGACTGTCAAGTTCCTTACGATCCAGCAATACATGTAAATTTCATGTCAAAATATACATGTTGCCAGGACATTTTGTTGACATTTTATTCTTCCCTTTTATTTTGGTGCATCCAGTCATTGAACATTCCATCAATAGCACTTGTGGAATCACCGCTGATATAGTCAAATATTGATGGCATAGCTAAGTATATTATAAGGACTGCCAAGTTTTTAAAGCGCGTAAAGGAGTACATGAATAAAAATGGAGGTATAAGACTTGGCGAATCAGATTACCTCCTGAAGAAAAAGGTAGTAGTTGCTATCGTATTCATTAACTGTTAGAGGGTGTGACATGGCATATCTGGGTTTTATTTGCCTTTGCTTCCAACTTATGGTGCATGTAGTAGGAAAACATGCATCTAACTGGATAGGGAGAAGACAGGCAACATAAAGTATCTGACAATCATTATGATGAGGGACTACAAAAATGAATTGGACTTATTATGTCTTCTGACTCATAAGGTTCCTCATATTCTGCCTAGTTTTGAAGAAGCAAACCTCGGAGGTGTTTTGTACCATTGCTACCTTACCAAGGCCTATTGTCCTTGTAACCAACTATCAGATACTTTATGTGTGTTTTCGCTTCTGCTTCCCTTTGTTCTGATTCTCGCTTTAAGCTCAACCAAACTTTGTATAATACAAGAACTAATGGCATGTCCAATTTTCCGATTCCCTCTTGTAGTATATTCTGGGTTTCATCCATTGAATAACATGAGCACGATAAATCTATCTGCTTTAGCATTGCCAATGTATAACCCTTCTAACAAACTCTCTAATTCAGTTCTCAAGCTCTGATTCTGATGATGATGAGCATGAGCATACTCCTTCAATTGCATTGGATGGCTTCAAGACTGTTGATGATGTTATACAACCTTTTGTGAATCTGAAAGTCAGTGAAGATGGTCAAGGTAATAGACACCCTAAAGTTAAGTTGGAAAAATGATCTGCTTATCGAATTAATTTGGCTGAATGAAGTGTTGACTGACTGCACATAGATCAAGAAGCCACTACTTGGAGATCAGAGCTTTCCAAAATTAACATTTGGTATGCAACTTATGGATCAAACATGAGCATATCAAGGTTTCTCTGCTATATTGAAGGTGGACAGGTAGAGTAGTCCAATTCTTTGTTATGGAACATGCCTAATCAAATTTACTAGTTTGGAAACCTTCTATAATTAGTTGAGTTCATGTACACTGATGTTTTGTTTTTTGTAATCTCCTCATGTTATAACTTCCAGACAGAAGGGATGCGAAAGCCATGTGTGGGTTCTGTGGACAAAACCAAGCCCAAAAAGATTATCTGGAAGACTTTCCCTCATCGTCTATTTTTTGCTCGTGAGCGTACATCTACGTGGGGTCCTGGTGGTGTTGCTTTTTTTCATCCTAAAAGTAATGATCAGGAGAAAACTTATATGTGCCTGTACAAAATTACGTATGTAATTCGTCCCGATTCATCCTTTTAAGTCATTGTCTAGTAATTTATTCAACTCTTTCACGATACAATGACAATATAAACATCATATCTATTATGTGTGTATATATATACTGCTTAAAATCTTATCTGAGAAAAGTTTATATCAGGAGTAATTGCTGTAGTTCTAATATTAAATTTTGCCAGCCGCAACTTACTATGAGATCTTTGTGTTTATTCCTTTTTCTCGTTTTGTTTCTGTATTAGGCTGGAGCAATTTAATGATGTGTTGCTTCAGGAGAATGCTTCAAGCTACAACATGAGTCATCCTTTATTTGATATGACTGCGTTACAGAGTATACAAACTGAAAAGTGCATCTCAGTGGAGCCTGTCCAGGTATGTTTGGAGTTCCGTATTTTGTTGCTCCTTGTTAATCTGAATAAACTTGTGCAATTTAATTTCACCATCAGTATAATCCTAAACCATTGATGCGTTATTCTAATAGCGGCCCACCTGCTTTTCTTCTGATAGTAGTTAAATTAGTTTACATCAGGGATATTAAGTGATTGAAATCTTTATTTATGGTCCCACAATACTGAACTGGCTTCCCAATCAGAATTTCTTGTTAACTTTCTTGAAGGAATTTTATAAATTAGGATTTTTCAGTGTACTCGTATGGATAAATGAAAGATGGAAAATGAATCACTTATTCTTTCATCTGCCTTTTACCAACAAAAATGATCCCATTTTCCAGTCGATATTGGTAGGAAACTTAAGTTCTATCTTAACTCCGTCTTTGTATAGAGCTTTTGGCTGCAAGAAAGCAGGGCCATATAATGCAGACTGAAAATGAATGAGGTGTCCTTATATGGGTTGGATCTCCTAAGAGATTTTAATTAAAGTTGAGCATAAATGTAACTCATGATTACCTTAGGGGCATATCAGGTTAAGTACATTTCTTTTCCATTTTGTTGTGACGAAGACTAAATGGCACATGAAATCACCATTTCCACCTCTCCCTCTATCTTTTTCTTCATATTTTTCAACTATACATCTCCATCAAGAAGTGAAAACCTAAGTACATGCATGATAGTGGGTTTTGGTTTAACTAGTGTGCGAATATCCCAGTTGAAATTGCTAGGTAACAAATGGTCTGAGACTCTGAAATTAGCTATGTCAAGCAATGGTATGAAAATGGATGTGTTAAATTCTGACCCATACCCTTCCATTCTCTCCTAGTAAGCTCCTACTAAGATTAAAGTAGGATAGAAAAGAATTTCAATTGGAGTCGAGTTACTTCTTTTGCTTCTCCCTTTTAATACACCAATAAGAATTACAAGTTCTTTCTCATCCTCCTCGAAGACTGAAAATTTAAAGAATTACATTTTCATACCTGAAATTTTAGTTGAAAGGCGTTGATGTTGCTTAGTCGGTTTTTGACAAGTGGTTTGTTATATATCAAATCCGCGCAATTATATACATTTAATTCATTCTTCGAAATTAGTTATGTCGAGTCATATTTCCTATTTTCATATTTTCATAAAGGTTAATGCATTATTGTATAAAAAGGCCAGAGGTTCTACCCTACAACTGATTATTATTCTGAAACCTGAAATCTCGTTCCCGCTATTAAATATTTTCGATAATTCTGGGTTCAAAGTCCGCATTTCACTTTTCCAAATTCCTGTCCTATTTCTATATCTGTGCATTTTGTCTCCTGTTTCTATATACGTTCGCTCTAGACAACATTGTAATAAAAATTAGTTCTTTTTTTCTCATGAATGCAGAGAGGCTGGTACCATAATGTTGTTTACTTGGGGAAGGAGGAAGATATTCCAATTCTCACAATGACGTATGTTTATAAACATCTGTTATCATCTTTCCTTCTTTATCCACGTCACAAACTCCTACGAAAAATCGTTTTTCGATTTATGTCTACTTACTACATATTCAGGTGCACTGCTTCGGATGTTGATAGCTTCGTATCTGGTAAATTCCCAATAAATCCACCATGCAAAGAGTATGCTAATACCTTGATCAAAGGGCTGGTCGAAGGAAAGCAACTCTCGGAAGAGGAAGCCTCAGCTTACATACACGAAGCATCTACAAAACCTTTGTGATTTCAATGTAGTGTTGTCCGGTAGAATTATTTGTCTATGAATGATTTCATTTAGTATTTCTCCTATGCAATTCTTGGCTACCATGTAATCATAGCCAGATACTGGAAGTTCCATCGGTAGGTAGCGTTCAGTGTTGTTTGAACTTGGCTGAACTGTTATTGATCCTCACAATAACTAGACGGGTTTTTTCTTATATGCATCGGGTGTGACAGTTACCAAGTAGAATATTAAGCGACGTTATAGTGATCCACAGTACGTTCAACAGGCGTAGGTCGCAGCATCTGGTGCTTTTAAATCCAGTGTATATAAGAACTATCTGTTTAGTTGATGGTGTATATATTTTGGCTGTCTGTCAGACTTTTATCTTTTTCATGGTCAGTTTGGAATTTATATAGGTTGATGATTGATATATATATATATATATATATATATATACAATTTCTTGCATCCAAGAAACGAGAAGAACAAGAAGAAGAGTAGAGAAGACTATCTGTTCAAACTTGATTATCTCAATGAGTTTTTTTTTTTAATTTTTGAATTTTCCTTCTTTATAATAATGATATTTACATAACCACATTAATATTTTAATAAATTAAACAATTAAGCAATATATTAATTTGATTGATGAATCAATACAATAAAAAATCAAATAAATTTTATATTAAACTCAAATACAATAAAATAAGTACGGATACATCCAATAAAACTCAAACATATTATGTTTGTTTTCATTTTCAAATTATTTTCGAAACAAGTTAAAATATACTCAATGTTTGTCATTATTCAAAAATACCATATATATATACACACACATATACATAAATATATATAAAAAAAGAGACATGATTTGACAATGATTTAACAATCAATATTAATTTTTGTCTCCTAAAACACAACATTAAACATATAATACTTATTTTAAATTATCTCCAAAAATAAATCCAAACATACATACTATCTCTAATACACACTTATTTATCTTTGTTTTTCTCTTTCTATCTTCACAAAATACTCAGAAAATGAATCCAAACATTATGATAAATTCTAAGTTATTTATAAATAAAATCTTGAGCTTAAGCTGTCATAAATAAATGGAACTTCCAGTACACTGATTATGAATTTAAAACCTCATAGTCAGTCCCCACAAGAAAAAAAGGATTGAATTGTTCATAAGTTGTGGGATTATATGTTACTCCAAATTCCAAGGATCTGATTCTGATTGAAAGCGGTACACATCTCTAAAATTAACATTTGCTCTGAATAAAAGAATTTTATCATTTTATGAATTATATTTTATTTCATATCTTTAGGGTCTGCTAGTCAACTGAATACGGCAACTAGGGACGAATCCTATTTGTCATATCAACACGACTTTACGTATTTCTAGTTCCATAGCTGTCTTTTACTTGTAATAAATTATAAATATTATTATCATCAGCATTTTAAGAAAATTGGTGTTTGTCCTCTAATTATAAGAATATGACATAATTTAAATTATCTATAAAACATAATTTCGTAATTTAAACCCTTCTTTCACATATAATTTTAATTTTGATGCAGTTTATACAACTTCTCATGGGCGTCAAATATTTGATCCTTGCCAAATTTTGAAGTCAAAATATCTCAGACATAAGTGCTATATAATAACTAATGGTCATAGATGTCATGTCGTACAAACATGACCTTGCATATTTTGAATACTATATTTGCCTTTTTACTTGTAATAAATTATGAGTATATATTTGTTCATATACCTCAAACAAATTATAATAATATATGTTGATGAAATTTAGCTAAAAAGAAAAAGTAATACCTATGTAGATAATTCAGAAAGAATGATGGTGATTCCTTCATCCTCAATCTTCTAAGAATAGAACCTCAAGTACAAATAGGGAAAAATGTGATTTTACCATATGTAATATACTATTTGTGCATACTACCCTTCTATTAACCCCTACAAAATGCCAAGGTTATTAAAAATGGTAGAAAAGACCAAACAAATTCTACCACGGACAAAGATGATGAACTTGAGACAAAAGCTCAATAAAACTTCACTCCCACCCATACAAAAAGAGAAAGAAAGAAAATTGGAAGAGCAGCAGATGAATCAGGATACAACTTTTCTGCGGCACAAAGGGCAAGAATTATGGATGGAGAGCCAGTGCGATATGCACTTCTCATGGAAGACATGGCCGCAGTCGACTTGCTTCCCCGCCCCGCTAAACCCCTCCATACAAACACTACATTCCCCACCACAGCCCACAACCACCGTAGGCATTTCGTCGACCAGGCGGCGTGTTGATTCGTCATCCGCCTGCCGCTTACTCACCTTCGCCGTTGAGTCTTCCGGCATCGTCAGGGCCAAGTCCAGATCGAACATTTCATCCATAGCCATCTGTGAGGACAACATGCCGTGTGTATATAATTGATGTGTATAGTGGGGAAGAGAAGTTTAAGAAAGCAGAGAGTATATGTATAAAGAAGTGGAAGGAATATCGTTGCCTCTCATGGATTTGATACTTGAATTTATAGGAGTTTGGTGGCGGGCGAGGGTGCTGACGCTCATGTTTGCGTAACAAAGTCAGAACCGTAGACCAGAATGAAAAGCACTGAGGTGAAGAATAATCCTTAATAATGTCGTTAAAAATGCAATAAATATAATACTTTATTTTAGAAGAAATTACAATCACGTACCTCAAGATTGACATAATTATTATTATCTCTTTATTATTTAAAAAATTATAAATATTTCTGTTGTTTGATGAAATTTCGTAATTTTTGAATGGAGTATGAAACTGTTAACTTTAATCTTACTCTAATTTTTTTTTAAAATAAAAATAAAAATTTGTAAAAAAATATCAGACCTGATGGACAAAATTATAGAAAAATATCCACTTAGTCCGTTAAAAAATTAAAAAATTATTTAAATAAGTAAACTTATAGTTCTTAGTCAATAAGGGTATTTTGGTTAGTTCACTACAAAAAATGGATGAAAACCTAATGGAGACCAACAAATTGAGTTAATTACTAGACAATTGTTAAAATCAAAGAATATTAATAATTTTTCAAACAATGAGAGAATATTCATAATTATGCCAAATTTTAGAGGAAGTCGTTGTAATTTAACCTTTATTTTATTATTTGTATGCATCACAAAAGTTTAAGCTTATTTATTTTGATTAATTTATTTTCATCAATCCAAGATGGGAAAAATGCAATTTTGATCCCTTAATATTTTGGGATAGTGCCAAATTAAACTTTATAACAAAAAAGTTCCTAACTTATAAACCATACAATTTTGGTCCAACAAATTCTAATTTTGCTAGAAAGTTTAATTATAGAGCATGAGACAAATTTCGTCCAAGTTAAGATTTTTTTCTACTAAAATTTCTATTTTTCATAAATTACATCTTTTATTATGAATTTGGAGTTGATCTCAATTGAAATTATCACTACCCTTATATCAGTGGATCAAAATTACATATTTTTTATTTACGATCAAAACAAGTTTAGCGCTTAAAAAGAAAATGTGACGGATACGATGGTAATTATATAATATGAACAAGGGTAAAATAATTATTACTGTAATATGACAGAATCTGTCTCTTTACATAATTGAAGAGCACTCTTTTAGTTCTTAATACTTTTGTCTGTAAAATTTTGTGGTTTTACAATTATTTTATTAATTTTCATTTTCCTCTCTTCCAACGCTCACTCTTTTCATCTAATTTCTAATAACTTTCTTCAAGTTTTAAATATTTTATGTAATCAATTAATATATATTTTTAAAATAATAATTAAAATTTAGATTTTAAAATCATGTAAACCGGCCATGTATGCTAATTATTAGGATTAATTACACTTAAACCCCCTCTAAAAATGTAAAATTGAATATTTTTTCCAAAAAAATTCAAAATTACATCTACACCTCTTCTGAAAATTCATCGTTTATACCTAATCCCCTTTTTTATGATTAGAAAGAAAAATGCTGATATTTGTAAAAAAGTTACATAAAAAATTTAAAATTTTAACATTAGATACTTCCTCAAATATAAATTTTCATCACCTTATAAAGAAATAATCTATATTTAACGTGTGTATAAGCACACGGTTCCCGCGAACATATAAGAAGAATTTTGGTGTGAGATGATGAGAATAAAAAAATATTAAAAGAGTAAATTATAATAATTAAATATGGAGACATAAGGTAAGAGAGAAATGTGGGGTAGTGGGTAGTTTAGAAAAAAAAATTATAAAATTATTAAAAAAATATTGGAATTACTAATCTGATCAAATATTTTTAAAGAGAAGAAATGAATTGAAGGGTAAATTAAGATAATCTAAAGTTAGTACGATCAAATGATTTTCTTTTATAATAGTATATATATATATATATATATATATGTTGGGTGGGGTGGGTACGAATGCATGCTTGAATTGAATGAGTTCCAATTGATACAGTAACTTTTATGCATATTTTAACATTATTAGATACAATGAATAGTTCGTAGTTGTAATTGTGAAGGCTTGCAATTGAATCTATCAAAAAAGTACGTAATTGTGGAAGTTTGAATTGAACGACATTGAAGAAAGGTGGTATGCGATTTTAAACCGATGTGGGTGGGGTTGTCAATATATTAGGGCGTAAAAGCACATTCCATACACCCTGTTGTTTAATTTAAATTTTTATCGTATTTATTTAGTTAAATATAAAGAATAAAAGATAAAATGAATAATTTATCAAAACCATGCATTACTATCTTTTAATTTTAAATTATGTAAATAAAAAATACTATGTCATAAAATAATAAATATATTAAAAATTTACCAATAAAATGTACCAAAAAGACGTCTATTCCTAACAGCCAAACCACAAAAATCGAATGACGTTCAGCATTTTGTATATATGTCCATGACACGCCAGCAATTAACAATAACTCAACATGACATGTCGGGGGATGGTATGTAATATGAGAATGCCCAAAACGAGAAAGAAAAAATATCACTTTTTAAAAAACGTGTGATTTTAAAACAAGAAATCTAGTTTTTAGTAAAAGTTGGGAAACAAATGATTTTATAAATACAAATTTGTTTCAGAATAAAATAAAAATATTATGTTTCATAATAATTCTCAAATTTGTTGAAATTTTATGGATAACTGCTGCAAACAATCAGCAAATAGGTGCAAGAAAAAAGGCTCTAACTTCAACCATTTCTGTACTGTTGAAATGAGGGCATTTTGGTCCATAAAGCTTTTTTAAACAGCTACAATTACGATTGGAAACGTCAGGAGTCTTTTTGGTATACTTTATATATACTTTAAGGATGTGTTGACGATTTTGGTGATATTTCACCCTAAACTGTATTAATTAATAAATATTTTAGTAATTAAAAAATTATTTATTTTAAAATCCTTACACTCGATAAATAATTCGGACAACGACATGATGTTTGATATATTTATACAAATCATCATTATCTTTTACATAATTACAGAAATCACAGTTAGCAGTAAAAAAAATGAGAATAATTTATAAATATTATTGATATTTTTGGGGTATATGTATAATTTTCGAAAAGTGGGGTACAATGTTGATTTATTAGCTTTTCTAACACGTGGCTGTCAATTTTTACCAAAAAGCGCACTCAAAATCCTAACTGGGTTCAGAGAAAATTCCTTCCATGCACAAAAAGCTTTCATAGTTGAAGGGATAATGGTGCGCCAATACTTCTAACACTACAAGACAAACTAATTAAATTTATCATTAATTAAGTTTATTTTTTAAAAATTATTTTAGTGATTCATACGTTATCATTTTTAAAGTTCATATTTTGATTTATTTTAATTAATATGATATCTTTAATTTTTTTTAAATCAATGAAATAATTTGAAAAAATTAATTCCAAACAATTATATATCAAGAAAATATTTTAGCATAAGGGACTAAATTAATGAAAAATAAATCTCACAAGCAAGCAGACCCGCATGATCTTGAGATAGATCTAGGTCACATAATTCGCGCATTTACATTTTACACTGCCAGCGATATCGTTCTGGTGGGTTGAGTTATTGAGGTGGAACAATATTTTTTGCCGCACCTCACATTTAATATCGAGTTTTAAACAAGACATCAGACTATACTATTTTAACTATTCATGTTAATCCTTCAATGTAAACGTGGCCTCAAGGGATAATAGCGACCAGAAACCAGAACTAAGATTTATTTGTTCCAACTCTATTTGACTTAGAATTTGATAATTAGGAGAAGTTGAGAGTATTATGAATTTTCAAATAATGCTACTCGTATTTGTATTTCTTGTCCCTTTCTTTCACAATCACAATAATTGCAGCACCAATTAAGAGGGCTCCACTTCTAAAGTCAAGGTTTATTATTTCCATTTATTTTTAAACTTTCAACTTAAAAATAAATTAAAGAAAAAAAATTTAAAATTATATATTTTTTATTTTTCTTAATTTCAAAAATGAGATTGGCTTTCAAATTTAACGATAACGTGTATCTGCATATACAATCAATTATAAAAATATAAATTCAAACGCTGCAAGTATTTTTCTTAAAAATAATTATATCAAAATTAATTATTATGCAACCATCGAATCAAACTGTGACTAAATTTATGACTAGCAATCCATTAATTATGGTAGCCGCCCCCCACGAGAAGAAAAGGAGATAGGCTAAAAAGGGTCCATCACAAGTGAGTGATGATGATTGAGGTTTTCATACTTTGATTATCAAGTGGGATTACATTTACATGTTGCTCAGCTTTACCCAAATTCCAACGATCTCTAATGCTGATTGAAAGCTCAGTCAGACTCAGATACACACCTCAAAAGTTACCATTTGGTTTCAACTATGAACATCATCATTTTGTTATCTTATGAATTATTTAATTTCACATCTATATATTTTTTAATATTAGTCAACTGGATAAGGCAGCTAAGGACGAATTGTAGATGTCATGTGAATATGACTTTGCATTTAAGTGAAATGAAAAAGAATACTATTTTTTTTTTTTTTTGGGTATTATAGTCACGAGCATGCGACACATTTAATCCTTCATCTTTAATAATTATATATATATAGCCCTGTAGATTAGACGATTCTTCACACATATAATTATAATTTTGATTTATTTGATCCAGGGCCTTACACAATTGGTTCAAGACATTACACGTTTGATTTTGACACTGATACATTTAGTTCTGAATTAACAAATTTGACCCTCCCTAAATTTTTCGGCAAAAATGTCTGGTTGGAAGTGATGGGTGACATGATAGGTATGATGTTTGCATGTTTATTAAGTAAGGGAAAGCACCTCTTTGACGTCTTTTTTTTTTTTATTTTTTAATTTTTCATCTAATATCCCACCCCATTATCTTTTGATAGTTATTTCTTTTTAATTTTATCTCCCTTTTGTTACCATTTTTTTTATAAGTTTAATTTTAATTTATTTATCTGTATATACTTTATTAAAAAATAAAATTTTATAAATATTTTATTTTAAATGATATTTATAACGTACATTCATAGGATGCGCCACAAATCACTAGTTTTTTATTAAGTGCGAGGGGTGAAAGTAACCTCGTTTGGTTGTAAAAATATATATTGACTAAAATACCCTCAATAATACTGCCGATCTCTCTGAATTTTTCTATCAATAGTATTTTATTCATATAAATTTTAAAAAATTATTTAAGAAATTATCGGTTCTAATTCGTTCTTTACTTTACTTTTGCTTTTCTTTTATATATATAATTAAATAAATATAATAAAGATTTAAAATTGTTGACACGCATTGAATGTGCTACCATATATGAGTTTTAATAGTATTGAGGTGTGTTAGTCAACTAAATATGACAAGTGGGGACGAACCGTAGATGTCATATGAACATGACTTGGCCTATTTTTCCAGTTCTATAGTTGTCATTTATTTATAAAAAGTTATGTATATATATATATATTTATGTATATATCACGAATTTATTATAATAATAATATATCGTCATCTGTAACTTTCTTTCAATTTCTGTTGTAGATATAATTCTGTAGCCTAATTTCACGATTTTTTTAATAATTTTAATTAAAATAATCAAATAATTCTAAGGATTGTGATTCCATTGATCCCCATATTTTGGAAAAACAGTCTAAAAATACAGAATAGGAGAACTACACTTTTCGTTCTTAATTAAACAATACTATTTATATCATATCAATTTCTAAGTTAACAAATTCAAATATCCATCCAAGGATTACATAATTTTTTTTAAATATAGGAGGTATTGATAATTTTTTAAATAATGAGAAGATATTTATAATTATGTTAAATTTCAGGAAATTGGTTGTAATATACCCTAATAATTAGTTAAAACAATTCTACCACGGAACAAAGACGATGAACTTGAGACAAAAGCTCAATAAAACTTCACTCCCACACAAACAAAAAGAGAGAGAAAGAAAATCAGAAGAGCAGCAAATGAATCAGGAAACAACTTTTCTGCGGCACAAAGGGCAAGAATTATGGATGGAGAGCCAGTGCGATATGCAGTTCTCATGGAAGACATGGCCGCAGTGGACTTGCTTCCCCACCCCACCAAACCCCTCCATACAAACACTACATTGCCCACCACAGCCCACAACCACCGTAGGCATTTCGTCGACCAGGTGGCGTGTTGATTCAGCATCCGGCTGCCGCTTACTCACCTCCGCCGTTGAGTCTTCCGGCATCGTCAGGGCCAAGTCCAGGTCGAACAATTCATCCATAACCATCTGTGAGGACAACATGCCGTGCGTATTGTATTGTGTATATAATTGATGTGTATAATGTGGAAGAGAGAAGTTGAAGAAAAGCAGAGAGTGTGTATAGAAAAAGGGGAACGAGCACCGTGCCTCTCATCTGTTTGGTACTTGGATTTATATATAGGGTTAGGTGGCGGGCGGAGGTGCTGACTTTCTTGTTTCCATGACAAAGTCAGAAACTGCAGACCGGAGTGAAAGAATTGCCAGGGAAAAGCTTATAGAGGCCAAGAATAATCATATAAATATAAGACTTGATGTTGTAATTTTGGGCCTCCGACATACGCTCTATATAATAAATAATTTTTTATATTTTATAAATTAATAAATTAAATATTTTTTTAATAAAACTTAACTTAAGATAATATCAATACAATAATTTGTGTGGTAAGGTAATTATAATTAATTTTTAATTTTTTTAATCTAATTAAGGATATAATTGTTTTATTTAAAAGTTGCTGTGACAGCATCATTAAAATCTCTTTTTAAGCATAGAAGGTCTTTCTTTTTTATATTAGTATATATGAAATATATTATAAATAAAAATAAAATTTAAATCAGTAAATTCCATCTCAAAAAAAAAAAACAATGAAAGAAAGAAAATAGAACTTTGAAGTATTATCGATGCAACAAAATAAATGGTATGATGGGTTAAAATAGTGTCAACTTTCTTTTCTGAATATACAATAATTACAATTAATTTTTAAAATAGGGCCCGCAGACCTATTGTACAAAATAGGGTATCAAATTCGTTGCTATAGGTACAAAATCCTATATAGGGAGATGGTATTTTTTATTCTATACAAATTAATTTTTGTAATTTAGTCTTTTATTTTTATAATTTTAAAATTTTAGTTATTATTCGGCTAATTTGATCAAAAAATTGCATACAACTTACATGACCCAATTAACTTTGCAATTTTAATTCTGTAAATTAATTTGTACAAAATAAAAAATACCAATTCTCTTAAGTTATGAAATTAAAATGCAAAATCTTCTTAAGTTACAGAACTAAATTTATAATTTAACTGGATTATATGTAAGACAAATACAAATATCGACTAATTTAACCAAAAAATTATGAAAATCACGAAAATTTTAAGATTAAAGAAGTTATTTGCGAAAATTAATTCATACTATATAAAAAATATCACCTCTCATATATTACAGAATTAAAATTGCATTTATTTAGTTATTTTATGACAGATTTTAGTTAAAGTACAAATCCACCTCATCTTCTTGTAAAAGTCGAAACATGTGCGAAATCCCTAAATTAAAAAAAGGGTACGAAGAAAGCACCTTTAACACTTTGATAGAGAAATATGAAATCCCCTTTGTATGGCTGAAAAGCAATTTAGACTCATATGATATTATAAATGAGTAAATTATTCTTTTATAAAAAAAAATAGTAATTTACTCTATATTTTTTAAAATGAAGTAGTTTATCTTCCTGTCTAAGGAGGTAAATAGCTTAATTTTAAAAAATATAAGTAAGTAAATTGTTGTATTTTAGAAAACAAAAGAAAGTAATTGCTATGTTTTTCTATAGGAGTGTAATTTACTCATTTGCAATATCGCATATGAATTACTTGTATTTTTCTCCCTTTGTCTTGTTGGTTTCTTGAGTCGTGTTTACGATTGATTTTCATATTTTGGCATGTACATGATTTATTTTGATTTCATTTACTAACTATAATGCTGAAATATTCATCCAGCAATTAATTTTATTATATCTCTCATTCCAATATGATCATATAATTTTTACCGTCAAAATACTAACATAATTCAACACGAGGATTAAAGATGAGACTTTTCATATCTTATGGAATCATTAACGAGAATCTCAGTACTAATGAGACGACAAAAAATACAATGATTTCCCATTTTCTGGTTTTCCCATGTGCGCATTGCAAGTACTTTCCTATTCAGTTTGTTTAATGAAAGTTGAGATGTCTGCTACTTTTCTAATTAGTCACCTTAATCTAATATTACTTTAAAATTATCCACTTGTTGTATTGTGGAAGTTGGAATCGAATGTCGATGTTGTAAGAGAAATGGGGAATTTCAGTTCTAATCTAATTTGGTTAAACTTAAATTAATTATAAGATAAATATAATGTATTTATCGAATAATTGATGTACAATTTAAAAAAAATAATTCATTACATTATAATATAATACATTTATTTTATAATTGATTTAATTTAACTAAATGTGATTCGTCAATAATTTTTTGGTAAGAAAAGATGGTAAATATGCGCTTTTAAAGGAATGTGGGGTTTTCAGTTCCACGATTTCTGTGTCTCTCTCTCCGTGTGAGAGTCGTGGTTGGTTGACTTGATTGCACGACTGATGTAGGGCTGGTTCAGTGTTATTTCCTGCACAACGTATCACGTGGCTGCCCAGTCTTTACCAAAAAGTTCACTCAAAACCCTAACGATCATCCACGAAAATTCCTTCCATGATTCAAGGTTTTAACGTTTTATTATAACCGGCAACGTTACGTCAATTCATCTAATGATAGTGATAGATTTTTATTTTATTAAAATTTTGTTTTTCAGTTAACGTGATAACTATATTTATTCCAATTAAATCGTTAATACACTACAAAACAAAAATGATTAAATAATTATGAAAAAATTTTAATGATAAAATTAATTTCAAGTTGATTAGTAAATAAAATTCTTGTTAAATTTATTGTGATTTATGTTATTTCATATATATTTGAAATAAATTGTTGCTAAATCTATTAGCAAGTGAATTTTTTATATTAAATCATTAGATTAACTATGATTTTTAGCAATAATTTTACGTGCTAATTAATTCGACTCTAATTTTTTTTCATTGTTATTGAGTTATTATCTTGTAGTAATATATATATATATATATATATATCACTAATTACTTATTTAAATACAATTGATAATGTATGCAAACGTCCCACATTAAATGCAAACAAGGAGCTTGAGCAGTTTATAAGTCCAAAGGCCTCCTCTCCATAGCGAGGCACCTTTTCAGGACAAACACGTGATACTTATAGAAGACTACAGCGAGTAATACCTTGCGCAATGAGACATCAATCGAGTCGCAAGCCCACATCATTTGACACTGTTTGTGGGAACAAGGTCGTGTGCCCCTCCCACAAGCCCCTTGTCTAAGGGGCTAATGATATAAATAAGCATCCCACGTTGGTTGCAAGAAAGAAACTTGAATGACTTATAAACTTAAAGGCCTCCTAACTCTAGTCGCAAATCACATTTACAATCTTTTTATGATGAATTTATACAATATATAAATGGAAAGGACCTTTTGGTGTCTCTTTTATTTTTGGTATGTTTCCACTATCTACAAAAAATAGTTATTTATTTTTATTTAATATTTTTTTTATTTCTCTTCTAAAATTATTTATTTTTATCATAATTATTTTTATATAATTATCAATTTTTACTGTAATAAATTATTGTATAAAATAAAATTTAACTGTTGTAATTTTTTTATGCACATGTATCAAATGAGCGACATTCAACTAATATATAATTAAGAGAGAAGTTTGTGCAATGTATATGTGCGCGTTGATGTGTGACATTTAAAATGGGATGTTAAGTGTATGGTTCAGAGATCACGATACGAATATTTTATGCATTTTTTATAAATAATTATATTTACTTTTCCTGATTTATAGTTTGCGTACAAATTATTTTTATTTTTTTTATGTAATTATAAAAACTAATGTAAGGATAATGCATACAATGATGTTGATATTTTAGGGGTGCATGCATAATTTTTTAAAAAGTAAGGACGAATTTTGTAATTAAAGCTCACATTTCTTATGGGATTACGTGTAATTTTGAAAAAGACATGAATGATTTATGAAAATAGATCATAAATAAAAAAATATAGATATAATTATTATTGGTGGAACAATACTATGTTTATTTGGTTGGTATCTCCTACTTACAATAAGTTTTGTTTTATTAAGTAAAGGGAAAGTGAAATACTTACTCTGCGTGTGTGCATAATTTTTTAAAAAAATTGTATTATTTATAATATATATATAAAATAGTAATTTAATATTAAATTTATAAATAAATATTGACAAAAAATGATGGATGAATGGGAAAAAAATAGTGGGAGGATAGGAAGTTAGATAAATTTATAAAAAATAAATTAAATCTATACTATATAACATAAACTTTTTTGTCTTAAAATTTTAACAAAGAATCACTAACATTGTCATCAAAATAACACATAAACGGCCAAGAAAAAAATGAACATAATTCCCTACAATTTTGCCGCCTTTTTAAACCTAAAATCCATGAAGCCTTAGATATTACTTTTTTGAAAAAGAAAAATGCGATTTAACCCCATATGTTAAGAGAAATATATAAATACCCCCTATTAAAAAATAATAGTAATTTATCTCTATTTGTCTTTGTAGATAGAGCAAAATACCCTCAATACCCAACAGTTCATTGCACATGCTCGCTCTATGTCTCGAGATGATTTTTAATCAATAAAATATTATTTTATATTATATATATAAATATACCATCTTGTTCTTCTTCCTCCTCATCGTTGCGTGCGGCCGACACTACCACTCCGCTCGTGCCCAATAGTAGATACCATCCCCCTCTCCAGCCTCACCGCCCCTTCTCCTTCGTCCTTAACCCAACGCCGCCCACTCCCCTCCTCCCGACCGGCACCTCCTTCCCCCTTTCTCTGTCTCTCTCTATATATAGATATATTTATATATATGTATATTATTATATAAGTATATATATATATATTCAAATTCAATTATATATATTTTTAGTTATTGTTTGATTAAATTTAAACCGTTAATTCAAATTAGTTTAGTTTAATTTGGACCTTAAGCAGTTGAAATCAAGATTCAATGGTTTTTAAACATAAGGGTATAATATCATTTTAATTTTTAAATTAAAAAATAAAAATAAAATAAAAAGATGCGTGTAATTAACAAACACGTTCGGGGTATTTTGTTCTATTTTTAATAACATAAGACAATAAATTGTTATTTTATTTTTCACAGAGAGTAAATTATTCATTTTCCTTAATACAAAGAGATAAATTGCATTTAACTCATTACTTTTTCACCTTCTCCAAAGGACATTGACTAGCACTACTACGAAACAATCTATAATGTACGTACACTTCGAAAAATTGCTCGATGCAATGTCGAAAATCAACACTAGGACATGCGTCTTCGTGTGTCCAAAAATTAAAAAAAAAAAAAAGAAAAAAAGGACACAACATTGTACACCCGTATTGGTGTGTCCAACACTTTTTGGAAGCGAGTCGAACACGTTTTGGATTTTTTTATAGTTTCAAAAAATTTTGGACTAATTTCTTTTAAAAAAAAAGAATTTTGACTAATAAAAGATAAAAAGAATTAACTCACTCGTCTCAACTAAAAATTTTGAGAAGAAATTACTTAAAATCTGAGAGATGGGCATAATAGTTTAATTAATTTAATATTAAACATTTTTCATTGCGTACTTCTCAAAATAAATTGATTACGTATATTTTTTAAACCACATTTGGTTAAACATATAGATATATGACATGCCTATTTTATATATATTATATAGCTGCGTCAGTGCCGTTTCGTGTTCTAATTTTTTTATATTTTTCGTGTCCCCATATCTGTGTCCATGAATTGTAGGACACAATTCACGGCCATTTCCGGAAAAACCACGCAACGGTAAATCTACAGTTACAAGGAATGCGAGTCTGTAAGTGAAAGACGCTTCTTCTAAGTCTAACCAGCATCAGTATGATTACACCAACTCTGTTTTTGTATCAAACTGAAGCAGAGCGGGAGAAGACTGAGGCGTAGGCTGCTGCTGCTGCTCCATTCCAACACACTTGGATGAGTTAATTGGAAGACTCCATTATGCCTTGCCGCTACAGAAAAAGGAAACTCAAAACAAGAGAAAAGACATGCGTGCTGCAATGTTGAGATATAAAAAGTGAGGGACATGTGTGGTCTTCCGGAAATTCTAATTCAAACCTGATTCGGCCAAAGCAAGTGCAATACACTTGTCGTGTGATGGTGTACAGTTGCAATGGTATGTTGCATTTTTCAATTTAAATTAGAACGAAGTTTTGTCCGCTTAAGGGGCAATCCAACGATTTGAGCTCAAAATCTTTTATAAAAGGTCTTATATTTAAAATGAGGCAAATTGATATTAAAATTAACGTCGTGCTAATTAATAAATGCATTGCTAATCTACAATTTTACTATTTCACAAGAAACATATATCATTGTTATTTGTTGTAGTGAGAAACGTATCCTATCAAGTAGATTTCAAAACTAGGCATTTGATGTGTATGTCATAAAATAAAACAATAATACATGCCAACGATCTATTTAACAAGTCATAAACTTAAATAATATTTAGGAATAATTACACTACCCTCCCCTGAAGTTTAAGAAATTACATCTAACACTCATGAGATTTGCTTCCGTCTAACAAATTAGTTTCTCATTAGTTAAGGTTCATTGAATATGTTGATGCTAACAGTAAAACTGAATGAAAATTGATATTTACACTCGATTGACTTATTGTAGGTTAAATATTTTTTTTTCGGACTAAACTACTCTTATAATATGAAAATATACCTTCTCACATACATCAATGTGTGAAGACATATGAGGGTAATTTGATTATAAAAAAATTTATTTGACTTGTAATAAATCAAACAAGGTCAAATATAATTTTCTTTTTCAAATTTTTTATTAATATCATTAAATTTAGTGAATTTTGACTAATTGAGCGACTTATTTATTAGATGAAAGAAAATTTTAGAAATATTTTTGAAATGATACGTAAACTAAATTTTCGGAGACTGAGTAAAATTCTCTCAAAATAATATTTAAATTGGTAGCATCCCAATGTTACAGCCCTTTTCAACAAACGTTTGGAACCTTTTCAACGTCTAAATTTTCATCCATCCGCCGAAAGTAATCAACAATGCATTGGCATCAACTTACTGAAGAAGAACAGAATAAAGTCACCAATCATGGAATCAATTACACCTCAAGATTTCTCCGACAGAGTCATTCTCTTCACATTTCCTCTCAAATATTTCACAACACCCCATTCAGCAAAACACTAAAACCAATCAAACAAACATGAACTGCTTCAAGCCCAAGAGATCAAAACCTCCTCCCCCCGCAAAAACCACCTCGTCACCACCACCCCAACAGATACAAGAAATCCCAGAAAACAAGAATGTGAAACATGAGATCCTTATGAGAATCCCGTCATGCAGAGTTCATCTGATGGATGGAGGCGAAGCCCTGGAACTCGCTGCCGCAGATTTCGAGCTCCTTCGGATATTGGACGAGAATGTATCTCTAGCCACCACCATAAAAGTTGGTGAGGAGCTGCAGTGGCCGCTCACGAAGGATGAGCCTGTTGTGAAGCTTGATGCGTTGCACTATCTCTTCTCCTTGCCGATGAAAGACGGCGAGCCTTTGAGCTATGGGGTTTCTTTCTCGGACGGGAATGGTGCCGATCTGGGCTTGCTGGATTCGTTTCTCAAGGAGAATTCGTTGTTCAGTTCATCGTCATCGAGAAGCAGAAAAGGGGATATTAACTGGAAGGAGTTTGCGCCGGCTGTCGATGATTACAACAGTGTTTTGGCTAAGGCGATTGCTGGAGGCACAGGACAGATTGTTAAGGGTATCTTCTACTGCAGCAATGCTTACACTAACCAGGTA
Source organism: Sesamum indicum (assembly GCF_026168435.1). Classification (NCBI taxonomy): domain Eukaryota; kingdom Viridiplantae; phylum Streptophyta; class Magnoliopsida; order Lamiales; family Pedaliaceae; genus Sesamum; species Sesamum indicum. The sequence continues at coordinate 15,587,154 of NC_142661.1, forward strand.
ATAATAAGGGTTTCATAGTTAAAAAGATGAGAAACTATGTGAAACAGGGGAAATTCTAACCGGAATTTGGTTCGTCCAAACCTTAATTAATTATATGGAAAGTGTAGCACTTGCGAAAGTGACTAATCACATCACAAGTGTATCATACTTGTTCTGTAATTGATTTCGTTCGACCAAACTTGATTTGAACTAGAATTTTTCGTAAAACAGATGAAAAATGGGTAATTATATTTTACATGAAAATATGGATGATTCACAGGTACAAAAAGGCGGGGAAACGATTCTGATTCGGGCAGCTGAGGAGAAAAATCAGGTAGCATTAAAAGATAGTACAAAAAGCAACAGCAATGGTGCAAATAAAAAGAGTGCTGTCAACAAAAGCCTCAAACGGTATATTTAAGTACCCCCCACAAATTCATCCATCAAACGGAATACAAGACAAAACATTCTATGTATCTGTCGGAAAAAATGCAATTTATATCCTACAAGTTAGTCACATTCAGTCCCATAGTTTCTTAATTTTACCACATTGTATCCCATAACTCAAAAAAATTTGCTAGTCGTGCACGTGATGTTTCCATAAGAAACTTAATGAAATTTGTGCTTGGGACTGAAATTGCAATTGTTTTGAAATTATGGCATGCAATGAGGGGAATTCAAAACATGGGATCAAAAATCGCGAAAGAACTAACCTGTGGGACGTAAAGTGCAATTTTTCCATCGTCTCAATTTGTCCATGAAAATGACAGTAAATTTATATGTTGTTATAGTGTGAGGAAATTGTCGAAGATGACAGAAAAAATGAGCAAAGCGATGCTGGACGTTGTCGGGGTCGCTTCTGGCTCGGTGATGGCACCCGTCGTTCGTTCCCAAGCTGGAAAGACATTGCTGTCCATGGTACCTGGAGAGGTTCTCTTGGCTTCCCTTGATGCAGTCAGTGAGTTCCTGAAATGAACTATGTTTGTTTGGTGTTGGAATTGTTTGCATTTTGCAGTAGTGTTGTAAACAAGTGTAGTTTGTGCAATTGTGAAATGACAGACAAAATAATAGATGCAGCAGAAGCTGCTGAAAAGCAAGCCATGACGGCCACCTCCGGAGCAGTCACAAGGATGGTCACTAACAGGTAAACAACACACCAAAATTGACTTTTAATCACATCGATCCTATCATTCAAGTATTTGGAATCACATGATCAACACCTTCTCCAGTTGCACAAACTCATTATTTGGTTCACACATTCTGGGATCAACCTAAGTGATATCTTTGCATTTCTCATGAAAAATTGCAATTTTAATCCTCTGATATAAGGGTCAATTTTGATCCCGATGAAATTAATTTGGTAATTTGAGCTTATAATTAAAATATATTGCATTTTGAGGATAATTAGCATGTCACATGTACAACACATACACTTTTTTTCTGGTAGAATTGTCCTAAAATTGACATTTTTTTTAATTGTACCAAATTACCGAACTTGATTACAACAGCACCAAAATTACAACTTTGGTATTAATGAAAAAAAAAAAACTGAACTTATTGTAGGTAAATTAATTTTTTGGACTAAACTACCCTTATAATCTTCTCACATATGCGTAAATATGTGAAAACATATGAGGATAATTTGGTCATAAAAAAAATATTTAACCTGCAATAAATTAGTAATAAGTCAATTGGGGTACACATATAATATTTTTCCTAATTTTTTTGTTAATATAAATAAATTCGGTGAATTTTGACTAACGGAGGAACTTATTTATTATATAGAAGCAAACATCAAGAGTGTTGGACCTAATTTCCAAACCATAAGGAGTTTATGTGTAATTACACCAAATCTCAGTGGAGTGGAGTACAATTATCTCTTTAATTTTTGTGGTGAAATTGATGAAAATGTCTTTTTGAATTATGAATTATAAATTTATATATTTTTTGCAATTTGTGGATTATTTGCTTTATACACCTTCAAATTCTTTTATTTTTAAACTTTTTTTTAGTTAGAAAAACTAGCAAGGTTAAAGTTGTAATAGCCATAATTTCTAAAATAATTAGAAAATATTTGTAATTACGCTGAACTGCAAAGAAGGTTGTGAAGACGAATAAGTGGTGAACGTACAGGTTGGGAGAGAGTGCGGGAGAGGCAACAGAAGACGCGCTGGCGACCGCAGGCCACTGTGCGGGAACTGCTTGGAATGTATTCAAGATAAGGAAAGCCATCAACCCCGCCTCATCCGTTCCCTCCGCAGCCCTCAGGAATGCAGCGAAATCCGCGAAGCTGTAGGAGGAGTTGATGTCCTGTTGACAACATCTTGCTCGTTTTGTATTCAAAACATGTGGGTGGCACAGTTACTATTATGATTTCTATATGTTCAGCACTGAATTAAGGAAAAATTTCATTTGCATCAAATTGTTACTGTTATAATTATTAATATTTGTTGAATTTTTTAGCAGAGTTGATATTATTTGATCATTTTAGATGTGATCGATTTGTGGTGTTATATTATTGGGTTTAGATATATTTTTGATCCCGTAATTTTGGCAGTTTGGTACTTTTTATCTTGTATATTTTTAGAGTTGTTAAGTTAATTTTTTGATGTTTTCGTGATTTTGGTTCTCTCAATACTGGATTTTCATAAAGTTGTGGAAATATATCATGTGCCCTTCGCGATTTTAACATTTTACCCTTTATCTTTCTAGAGATTGCAAACTAAAAGAGTCATGTAAATTTAATATTTTGAATTTTGATCCTTCATTTTCTATAAAGATTTTGTAAGGACAACTATTTTATAGAAATTGTCTTGTTGCCTACTGTCATATATATGCATTTATCTTTCTAATCAATTTAAAATAATATGTATAATTTTCTTATTGCATTCAATAAAATTATATATATGAAACAATATACCATGTTCACTAGCTAGTTATTATTAAAAATATAAAGGATTAATTTATATAGTTAAACTCCCATATTACAGGGTAAATTAGAATCAACTCTCCTTTTTTTTCTTATTTAATGGCCCCATAACTTTTACGTGACCCCTGTCGTTCATTTTTTTAAAATGAAAAGTTGACTTATGGGACTATGGCCGGCTGTCTTATTAACCTTGATACAAAAAATGACATCTGCATATTTAATATCTGGACTAAAAATAACATTATTCCCTATATATATATTATTCCACCAAGGCATGTTTATTTCATATGATTAATCTGTGTCGTTGGACTAATAATATAGAGTACTTCAATATTTACTTTATTATGTTAAAGTTCGTGATTATTCGTTCAGCCCACAACTATATCGCAGTATTGTTATGATTATGAAACCCACCTCAAGTGGTAGGTTTGGCCCAATGTTTTTTTAGAATTCGGACCGGTCATGAAACCAAAAAATTTAGTGAATTACGGGTCACTGGTTCAATCGTTGGTCCAATCGTGATCGACCGATGATGTCATATATATATGCAATAAATAATTATAAAATAAGTAAAAATAACTTTAATAATTAATTAATGCCAATATGTCGCAGTTAATATTTTCAATAATATATGCTTATAATTAAGTAACATAAAATAGATATGTAATAGTCTAATACAACAAATGTAGCATAAAAATACAAAAAATTCAAATAATAAAAGTCAAGCCACACCCAAAATACAAGTTCCAAAAATTAAGAAGCTCATAAGTGTCCAACACATGACTTAACACACTAATTATTCTAACTATCCAAACCATAAAAAGAAAGGAGAAGAAAATGAGGATTTAAGCATGTTTTTAAAACAGGCCAAGATCGGACTGGTTCGCACGACCTGGAACCAAGTCGATTGGTTCGGCGGTCGGTTCTCTTAAAATAACACGATTTTTGGCGCCCATCGATTTTTGCCTTTTGCCCGACCTATTTATAGCCCGATTTGCAGTTCTAATGGTCCGATCGAACAATCCGAGTTGAATTTTAAAATATTGATTTGGCCAATCAGCTCTCTTTTTCATTTGAATCATACTTTGAATACATTGGAATAAACAAAAAAATATAATTATTAAAATAATCATATGACATATTAAATCATTTATTTGGCGTGCAATGCATGATACTTTACCACTTATAGAGCATCAGAAGGTAATGGAGGGCCATTCGAATTCGGGATATCATAAGAGACTGGAATGATAAGTTTATTGTTGGTTTCTCGAAAAATATTGGAATAGGAATTAATAATAAAGCTTAAATTTGGGTTATTTGGATGGGTATAAAGATAGCAGCTAATATTAATATCGATAATCTTGTTACTTCAAATTTTCAACAGGATGGAAGCTCTTCCAAATAAGGAATTGGAGAACCTCATTCGAGATTGTTGGAGGACCTTGATGTGTCGAGTTTTTTGGATTTTGAAATTTATATTTTAAAAATTCCGCAATGTATAAGACTGATATGTCGAGTTTTCTTAATTTTGAGAATATTTATGTAGAGGACTAACAATCCCGTAAAGTTTACTTTAGTTATTCCTAATTTTGAGATTATTCTGAAAATTTCGTAAAATAGAGAACTAAAAGTGTTTACTCCTATTATATGAAACTAAAAATACAATTTTGTTGAAGTTTGCTATATCGGGGTTGTCCACTTCTGTAATTTCTATAAACTACAAGAAAAAAATCGCAAGGTCATTTTTTTTGCCGAAACCAATAATGTCCAATAATTAAAATGAATTATTTCAAGAGGCCTTAGGTTAAGTGTCCTTGCAAGCGGGCACAAATTTTGTCCTAAATAACACAAACAACATTGTAGCCAACATCGTGAGCACCGTTTACGGACTTCTTTTATTAGTCTTATCACCTTAATCTCCCCGGCAAATTGGAAACTTAAATATACTATTTTTAAACATATATAATTCTACTATATCATAATTCCTAATCTTCTATTTTCTATAAATACCTATTCCATCAAAGCTTAAGATCACAAGCCCAATATATACATCACACAAGTTCACCAATTAAAAAGCAATGGCTCTCTCTATCGCCAAGATTTCAGTTTTCATTGTCCTAATCCTAACATTATGGGCATATCAAACCACGTCCCGTCTAGTCCCCGAACGATTGGCCATGTTGGAGAGACACGAGGAGTGGATGGAGCGATATGGGCGCGTTTACAAGAACGAGGAGGAGAAAATGATGCGTTACAAGATCTTTAAGGATAATGTGGAGTTCATCGAGGCATTTAATGCGGCCGGGACTCGGCCGTACAAGCTGGGGATTAATGCATTTGCCGATCAAACTAATGAGGAGTTTAAGGCTGCCCGGAATGGACTTTTTAAGGTGCAAAAGCTGTCTAAAGCTACACCATTTAAGTATGAGAATGTGAGTGCTTTGCCATCTAGCATGGACTGGAGGAAGAAAGGGGCTGTCACTCCTGTTAAAGATCAAGGCCAATGTGGTAAATTGTTGCTTGGTTAAGTTCTATAATTATGAAGTGTCGTATTTTTGTGAAAAACATTGTTTGGACAAGAATTCTTGAATAATTTAAAGGGTAGATTTAGCTGTCTTTTTTAAAATTTGGCATAATTATAACTATTACCTCATTGTTTAAAAAATTACAAATATCCTACTCAAATGAAAATAATTATGTAGTCCTTAGACGTTGAAGTGGACATTATTAATGTACTATTTTACTCTTATTGAATTTTTTTAAAAAAATAAAAAAAGTATTTAAAAATATAAAAAACTTGAAGGGTGGGTAAGATAAATAATTTAGAGGGAATATTAGTTCATAAAAATATTTTAGAAATATACAGTCAATTTAAAATACCTTGAAACCTACTTATTTTTACACAAATGAAAATCTCTTTCATTTTTTCTGTCAATAATATTCTACTTATGCACATTTTAAATTAATACAAAATGCTTAAAAGTTTATGTTTTGATCAGTTGTTTATTTTATTTTTGTTCTATTTGATAATAATATAATAAATATTTAGATTATGCGCACATGTCGAATTTACTTCAATAAACAGTACTTACAAATCCTATGCTCAATACTATTTCACACACCATAGGAAGCTGCTGGGCGTTCTCAGCAATAGCAGCAACAGAAGGGATCAACCAAATATCAACAGGCAAACTGATCTCACTCTCGGAGCAAGAAATAGTAGACTGTGACAAAACCAGCCAGGACCAAGGGTGTGAGGGTGGATACATGGAGGACGCCTTTGAGTTCATCATAGACAACAAAGGCATTGCCTCCGAATCCACATACCCCTACAGTGCCACAGATGGAACCTGCAACAAGAAAGAAGAATCACCGATCGCAGCCAAGATTACGAGCTATGAAAAAGTGCCGGAAAACAATGAGAAAGCATTGCTTAAGGCCGTGGCAAAGCAGCCGGTGTCGGTTTCCATTGATGCAGGGGGAATGGAGTTCCAATTTTACTCAAGTGGGGTGTTCACAGGGGACTGTGGGACTGATCTTGATCACGGGGTGACGGCAGTCGGGTATGGTAAAACTAGTGATGGTACTAAGTATTGGTTGGTGAAGAATTCTTGGGGCACAAGTTGGGGAGAGGAGGGGTATATAATGATGGAAAGGGATGTTGCAGCTAAAGAAGGGCTTTGTGGGATTGCCATGGATTCTTCCTACCCTATAGCTTGACTGCGGCCAAGAAATTATGTGTATATACAACATCAACTTGATATATAGTACTAGTGGATTTAGACATTCCACTGTCTTGTATGTAACTATGTGTATAGCTATAATATGTGTACTATGTGTTTTACCCTGAATTTCAAGAAAACAGTACATGCAATATTCAGATAAGTTATTCCTCCTCATGGGGAGATCTCCCTGAAATCCTCACCCCTTCTTTACTTTCTCATACGTAAACTTCCTGCAAAGCATAAACCGATTAACAACGGAGACTTCTAAGAGTAGGGTTTTGTCTAGTTCATTGGAAACATACTTAAACTTGGAATTCAATCTTTTTGGTATTGGGATGTTCAGCAGTTACCAATCCGGTTACAGCTTCATAATTAAATGGGATATTGATATTGCCAATAGTGCATTTCAGGGGCTTTTGAGATGTTGAAGGGAATTAATTTGCTATCTTGATCTTCTTGAAAAAGAATGCAAGTGAAAGAGACATTGTATGTTGGAGAACTCAGGCATTCAATCTTTGGAAAGGAACTTATATTGGAAGTGTGATGAAAATTAAATAATAGTATTGTATTTTTAGGTAATTCTAGGATATTTTATTCAACACTATAAATAAGTATTGTGTGATTCATCAAGTCAAATAGGAAAAGAGAGAAAAGAAAATCTCAAGTAAAACAAAATAAGAGTGATGCAAGCATTACAAAAACTTAACATTTAACCAGGCGCAAATCAAGCGCTTGTATAGCGACTGGACTTAGGTTCACATGACATTAAGAGTAGCAGCATGCTCAAATTGAGTGGGAGCTCCATCATAATATCTATTCTTGCTACATGTGCTTCAAGATGACCTCTTACAGGGAGTGACTGCAGGGAGTAAATTTAAATTTTCATTAACTTTTTAACTAATATCAGTCAATTCTATAAATTTTTACTAATAACAGAATTTATTTATTAAATAAAAATAAATATTAAAAATATTAGATATAATTTTTTAAATCGCAGAAAAATTATATAATTGTACCAAAAAGAAATGTAATTATCCCTAAACCATAATATTATGCACTCCGAAATGTTAAAAAACAGAAGCCCAATTCAATGGACCGTTATTCTACATTTTTTGACCGAAGCCCATCATCATATATAAACACCCAGTCCCCAGACCCCAATATGGATGTAAATAGTTCCGGCAGCATACAGCTATAGCAGTCTTCTCTCGCGATTCAGCAGCAATGGGGGAGGAGAGGCAAAGCATATACAAAATATCGAGGACCATCAAACGCAAAGAGAACACTCTCTACAACTCCTTGCGCTCTATCTATGAGGACTCCATCTTCGTCGGAGAAATCCGGCAGCTCTGGCCCGAGCTGCCGCTGCTCGCCAACCTCCGATGCGGCCTCTGGTACTCGCCCAAGTTCGACTTCAATTGCTACTTCAAGTCCACCGACGGACATACCAACAATTTATCTTTCAATACCTCTCGCCTCAACCTCCATGTCGCCCTCCTAGCTGGTATGTTCTTTGCTTTTCTATTTCCCCCTCTTTCTGGAAATGTAAAATTGTTTGTGCCTATAGTTTTTCAGAATTAGGGTAAATTTCAGTCAGCCTTGTATACTATTATTTAAAATTACACTCTTATCTCCATTGTTTGATGTTGTTGCTTTGCAACTTGTAGTTCTTTCAAAAAAGCAAACTTGTTGGGTATATATATCTTTTTGGAAGTGTACGTGGTTGAATGTAATTTGCAACAAAACTAGGTATTGACTGATTAAATTTTCCCACTATTTCAGAAATAAAGACATGAAAGAAACAGAGAGAAAGAATATTTCCCAACCCCAAGGCTTTGTTTGGTTTCATTTTTTGGAGTGTTCCCTTTTGGTTTTTGGAAGATAGAGAGAGTTATATCCATGTGTGTTTTAAACTTCTGGTATTTTGGTTTTATTTTCTTGGTTGGTGACAGAATTACTGTTATGTTGAATCATGTTTGAAAAAATAATTATTGTAAATTTAATTTCTCCCAAAGATTACGTAAGTGTAGTAAGTTAATTGTAATATTTGTTATAGGAAATATTAAAATAGCATGTTATGATTAAATTTACTACAAATATGTGTGATTTTACCCAAAGTGCTAACTAGTTATTCTGCTTTCTTCTGGTAAATGTGCTTCTTGTTTGTGTCAGTTTTAGTAAAAAGGCCATATTATTCCATTAAATTCATATAAAAACTTAAAACAAGTAATAGTTGTCAAATGAATATGTTTCTTCAACTCTTTTCCTGTTGAATAAAAATGATATGTAATGAAGCAATGACCATTGCTAAAAATAGTTGCATTGCTACATTAGAAGAAGTGTAAGATCACCACTAATTTTAAATTAATAACTGCTAATTATAGGAAAAGAAAATAAATGGAAGAGGCATGGAACCAAACCGCGCCTCTTCCATTTATGTTATAATTGAAAAAACAAAGAGAAACAGAAATAGAAGTCATGTTTCTTATAATAATAATTTTTAAAAAATGAGACTTGGAGACAGAAGCAGGGATGTTTTTCGAAACTTCCTTACACGCTCGACTATGCATTTTTCAAAGATAAAAACAAGTTGTGCTGTTTTGGACAATCTAAAAACAAAACCAAACATAGCCGCCTCGTTTCCCACATAGCTGATCTATCTCCATCTATACTGCCACCTCCTCCACGAAGAACACTTTGGGAGTTCAGGGAGTTTGCCAGCACGTTTTGTCCAATCACACTTGAATCCCGTACAAATTAAACAGTTTAGGGTTTTGTGACTTTATATGCTTGGAGTCTCTGAAAATAACCCTCTATACCTCATAAAGATTCTTCAACTGTTGCCCGTCCCGATGAGGCCTATTCAATCAACATTATTTAGGAATCCACCTATCATATTTTCTATTGTTCAAATGTTTTAATGCTTGCATTGATTAGGTAATATAAGTTTCAATGTTAGGTGAACACAAGTAGTTTACTTATTACAGACAAGGCTATATCAAATAACAATATCGAAAGAATCTTATTATATTGTGTAAAAGCAAAAACTAAGGACAGAAAAAAGAAAGAAGAAAAGAATGAAAGAAAAGTATCCCACCTTAGGCCTTTCCCTCTAGTTCCACCAACCTGTCTCATCTGCTGTTATCATTTTCGCCACCTTGCACATATTCTTCTGTTGTCATCTGTCCTGGCCATGGACCGTCTCTCAATCATCATCTTTTGATAAATATTCTTGTCAAAATGTTCTGGAATTGGAGATTTTGTCAGCATTCCACATCTCATTATCTTACATTAATTGGTGGTAGATAATGATACATGAATCAATGGAACTCACTCTTGTTTCCTTCCACCCAAATTCTGCATTTTTCAAAATCTTTTGGTAATTGGGGAGTTAGATTTATCAATCAAAATATGTCGCCAATTAGATTAGGTAACATTGTTTTATCAATTGAGAAAGAACAAGAACCCAATTTGGTAGAAGATAGCATCCAAAAAGAGAAATTGTTCATTTTTCCACTTCTGGTTCTTTGCTATATTCTCAAATGGTTTGGTTTAGTATTTGGAATTCTGATACACAAACTGACACTTCTTATCATTTAATGTAATATTTTTCTCATTGAGAAAAAGTCATTTGAAATCCCATATCATATAGAATGCACAAATGCTTGCGTACGTGCATACATACATACATACATACATACATACAGACAGACATGCATACAGTAGCATCATAGAACAATTATAGGTGAATGATGCAAAGCATGAAATATGCATTGAATGCCAATGCGTGCATGTATTCTTCTGTACTTGTGGCAAAGTCCTTGAGTTAGTTGTGATAACATGAAACACGTAATGATGTTTATGTGCTTGTTTATGGGTAGGACAGAGGGGAGGATGTATGGTCGTTGATTCAACAAGAAAAGGGAAGAGGTTCCCTGACAGCATGTCCAAGACTATACCAATTTGGACCTGTGTTTTAAATCGAGCGATTTTCAATTTTAGGACAAGACGTGAAAGAAACGAAGCTCAAGTGGATGTAAGTGGAATACTTTCCTGGTTTGCTTGCTTTGAGAGTTTAATGTTGACCTTATAATTGTTGAATGTCCTTACATGAACTATTTGAGTGGAAATTAGTGATGGAAAAGACCTTGTCTTTTATACATTATATAGTTGGAAGTTTTATCCACTTTGGTTTATCCTTTCAGTAAATAATATTTTATGTTCTTTTAGGTTTATTGTGGATTAACCGAAGCATGGATTTAGTAAATTATTTTGCTAGTTAAGCATATGCACAGTTTCTCAATGCCTCTTGTGTCACCTGAACTTTAGATGGTTAACGTGTCAATCAAGCTGACTTACAAAGCTTAGTTTGGTGAGATGTGGCTTCATATATTATAAGCTATGTGCTCAAGTCCTGACAGCAGGCAAACTTTTCTCCTCCATAGAGTGTGAGCTCTGTTTTGAATTTCATACACGCTTCCAGTTCTAGCTCATGCTCCTATCCTATCTCCATTCAATTTGTAAGAAACTAATTGCTAACTTGACCTCTAGTCCTAGACAGAAGATAGAACAAAGAACACATAGTGTTTGAGACTTTGTTGCAATTAAAAGATATCTTCTGATTTGTTGCAATTAAGAGATATCTTCTGATCATGGTCAATAATAAGTAGAAGAAAGGGAAGAACAGATCCTTAAGATAAATCTTCCTCGGGAATCCTTAAACAAATTACTAGTTCTCTATGATTTCCTTCTCAATAGATGTTAAGGTTACTAGTGTTCATTTCTCTAAGTCTTTAGTACCTGTCTGTATTATGGGCCTGAACTTTATTTCACCTGAGCCTACCCTTTGCATATGTCTGCCTTCAGTTGAGATCTTAGCTTGGACCCAAAATCTAATTTGGTATGAACATAAGCTGAACCTCGAACATATTGAGAAAACTAGCAAGCTTCGAGGCAGCTGGCTCACTGGAACTCCTAGTGTCGATTTATCCTCACGCGGTTATGTCATTATTAGATATGGTGCATGGGGATGACCGGATGAGGCCTCACCATTTCTTTCTAATGTACTGCATGATCCAATATTTAGTTTTGTATGCGACACCGTATTGTCGTTTTGAATATCTTATTTTGGGTTTTAAAGCTTCATAAATCTACATGCACGAATATTCACTTCCGTGCTCTTCAACAGGAGCCGACCAATTCAAATGAGCTCAACGCTGCTAGAGAAGACTCTTCTGGTTGGGATTGCTCCTTGCATCTTCCCCTCTGGGTTTCAGAAACTGAGAAAGCAATGATTGAAAACCGTTTGGAAGGTTGGACTAACGAATTGGAGGCCAGTGGAGCTGATATTGCCTCTATTGCATTATCTTTGAGAAAACCTCTAAGACCTTTATGGATTTCACAAAAAACTGTTATCTGGTTGAATGAAGTACCGGAGTATGATTCTTGGGATTTTACTCCAATCATACTTATCTCTGCATCATCCACAAGTGGCAGTTTTCAGCACCGAACTACCTCCGAGTTTAGTTGGAATTACATTGCTGGAGCTGGAGATGATGAGGAAAGTTGGTCCAGAGGTTTATCACCTGATCTTTTCTGGAAACATGCCTATGATATCATAAGCTCGGGTCCTGACTTGTGTAATCAAAAGATTGCAAATATTGTTGAAAAAGATCGAGTTGGTCGTGCACAAAGGGGTGAATATGCTCCACAGGTGTCTGTCAGGCCTTCGAAATGTCTGGGGAGCACAAGTAAGTTTCCTGTAGGAGATCCACTGGACTTGCATAATGGAACTGGAGCTGAGGATGAGAAGTTAAATGATGAACGTGGCATATCTTTTTTGGGTTCGACTAATATTGCTGTTGGAAGATCTCAGCATGGTATGTTCTTATCTTTGTCACACTTGGCAAAGTGCTTTGAAGTTTTTCTTGCACTTTTAGTTGCTTTTTCGTACTGGAAGTGAGAAACGAAGGTTAGTAACTCTTTTTACTATTTGGTTGTCATATGTAATTGCTTGGGAGGCAAAATCAATACAGCAAATTATGCTCTTTAAGGGTTATAAGGAACATCATGGCAAGTTGCATCTGCTGCATAGGCGCCGAATAATCTAAAATCCAATTTGGGCCAAACCTTAAAGTGTGATAAATTTGTTTCATTATCAGTTTTCTTTTTGGTTGCTTCATCTGAAATTTTAGTATATTTTTCTCTTTTGCAGCAGCGGGAGTCCCTCCAGACTACTGCACATTAAATTGTGATATGGAGTCATTTTCTGCCTGCACACGAAACCCTGAAATGTATTTGCACTTGCCAATTGTGGTATGTGAGAGGAACGAATGATGTTAATTATATGCACTTATTTGTTTAAAGCAATGGATTTGTAATTGATTGTTTGCTTATGCCCCTCCTTTGTTTCTCTCTACTTGTAAACAGGATTCGAAATTCGACCGATTTTCTTTGTTAAGGAATCTCCCTTCTGCGCTGAACTTTGCCAAGGCACATTTGAGGAAGGGCAGCGGGCTTCTAATTTGCTGCAGCAGCGGTAAGCATGTCATTAGTAGGACAAAATTGCATTTATGGTCTTGGACATTGACATTAACTTTTGGTCTTCTATGTAGGAGTCTGGCAATTTAGGTCAATCATCTCTTAAAAAATGCACAATTTCAATGCAATTTGTCATCGAAGTTTCCAGATCTATTGGAAATTTGAAATTTGCGCAAGACATGATTGAGATTTGGGGTTTTTCTGTTTTGGCAGGAAAAATGACCAAATTTGCTCAATTGGCATGCCAAGTGGCCATTTTTAAGGGGAAACCTTTTTTTTTACCCTTACATATTTTTCTCCTTTTTCCTTGTTAATTTTGGCGAAGAAGAATGAAATAGATGAAAAGAGGAAGAAAAAAACGAAAAAGAAAAGAGATAAAAATAAAGAGTTGATCTAATTTATCAACTTTTCTTTTCAATCTTTGATCAATTAAAAAGAGAAAGGAAGAATGAAATGGATTTATCTTTTATCTAGCATTTTACATAGTTATGCTTAAATTATGCGACTATGTAATAAATGATTAAATAGATGAAGGAAAGATGAACTGGATGTTAGTTATATGTTCTCTTAGAAACTCATCCTCCAAATATGTCCCTTTCGCATGTCACGTGAGCAAAATATGCTCATTCGTTCTCCAATGACTATCTTGCATGCAAATGAGTGCAGATCAAGTAGAATCTCTCATCAAAATAGAGAATCTTTAAATCTTTGTCATGTGCCATGCACATAAATTTTCTGAGGCAGATTTTGAAATTTTGAACAAAAATTGGATTGAAGTAGCCAATATGTTATGGATGATGTACCCCAAATCGGCAGACCCCTATAATAAAGGATCAAAAGTATAAGCAGGTCAAACAGACTACTAAAAGATCAGTTTTCCTAGTATATTAATCTTTTAAGTGTAGTGTTTTGATATTGTGTCCTGTGCTTTCCGGTTGATTGTTATACACTCCCCACTCGTAAATTGTATTACTTTTATCTTTAGTCACATGTTGAAGGGATGCGCTTAGAAATACGTGATATGGTTATTCTTGTGTTAAAAATAGGATGAAATATGTTTGCCTCCTGAGCTATATAAACCTCTCATACAGTCATACCAAAAAAAAAATTTATGCCTAAACACAACCTGCATAATCAAATTCATGAATGTCCTTAAGGCTTGGACAATTTTTTGTTCATTTTATTTTTCCTTGTCTTTCGGTGCATTTCTTCCCTTTTTCACTGTATTTTTGTCTTTTACACTTCCCCTTACCCCTTCTAGACCACCTGCCTACCCAGTCCCTTGCCACCCACACCCAGCTTAGTTCTGCTATCAATACTGGTCCCTATCACCAACTTCAGCCCCTTAAAGAATTAGTGTTATTGCATTTCTCCACCAACCACACAAATCCATCTTAAAAATTAACTTAGATTTTGTAGATGCATTGGATATGTTTAGAGCCAAAGGGATGCTGTTGTATACATATTGTCTCTATGATTTAACAAATGGCTTATGGTTTATAATTAACTTATCCTTTTTGCATTGCTTGTGCTTTCAGGTTTGACTTGTTTGTTTTGGGTTTATGAGAATCAACCTTTTCATTTTTGGAAAATTTTCTGTCCGTGTTAAATATATTGAATGGTCTCTCTTTCTGATCCTCTTTCATTTGCCATGTTTGCAGGAGAAGATATAAGCATATGTATTTGTTTGGCAATCTTGACATCATTTTATGATGAAAAAGGTGAAAACTAAAGTCCTAGTTAAAGTTTTCATATGTGCTCAGTTTCTACTTTCTATGAGCTTTTAATTTTTTTAAGTTTTCAATAGTATAATGTGCTAATGAACCTAATAAAGAAGCTGCCACTAATTCTGTTCAGTGAGAATCCTGCTACAGTTCTATGCTTGAATTAATATTATAAAGCGTCGTAGCAGCTAATGTGGTGAAGCTTTTCTTTTCTATACTGAATAAAACTACTTCTTTTTTGGTTATTTCTGTGATTCTCTAATCTTGAAATCTTTAACAGGACATTTCGATGATGGAAAATCCTTCAAGGATACACGAATCACTAAGTTAGAGCTGCGAAAACGATTAGTTTTCATATGCAAGTATGCTGTCAATGCCCGCCCATCAAGAGGGAACTTGAAACAAGTGTATGCTTGTCTTAGTGCAGGATGTATTACTTCTATTTCTTGATATCTTAGTAAGTTAAGTTCATACATGCCAAACAAGTTTGATATGATTGAAATGTGATTAGATACCTCTTCTTGATAAATACTAGTATGTTAAGTACTAGTACTACAAAAGACGCTCGGAAAGAGACTTAAGTAATAAACCCTACTAAATATGTTCAATTTTGCTTATACAGCTTCTTGTTGGATTATGTTCAAAAAGTATGCATAATTTAGTATAACAGGATTAACAGTTAGTTTAAGATATCATGATGTCCAATGTTTGAGTTGGATTAGATCTTCTGGATAATTATATTTACATCCCCTAATTTGTAGTCTATTTATAAAAACCATCATTGGCTTTAGCGTAATTGTAGGAACCATGCAGGGGTAGCTTGTGTAATGTTGTTGATGTGGTTGGAGGGTATGTATAACTTTTTAAAAAATCAGGGATGGTTTGATGTTGGCATTTTTTTGTGAGTGTGTGCATTTTACAAAAAAATAAGGGGTAATTTATATAAATAAATCATAAGTGAGGGGTCTAGTTGCAATTATTCGTAGTTATTTTTGATAATTTTCATTTGTTAGTAATTGTTATGACTTTTGACATTGTTTATTAGCTTATAGATTTTATAATCTAAATTTTAATATGCATAATCTATTGGGAAAATTAATCATGCGAATGCTAGAAAGTGTAAGAAATTCAAAATATTGTATGTGTGATATCTTTTGATAATATATCATAGTATTTGGTTGAAAGTATAAAAAATATGATTAAATGTAAAAAAATTATTAAGAATATTATTTTTTATTTTAACAGTGTAGTTTCTGAATAATTACAATATAAAAAAAAAAGTCTCATTATTTATTGAAATATAATTTTTACATAATAGTCCTTGTGGAATATATATTTTTTTTAAACATTCATAAGAATGATAAGTTCAAAATAGATATTAAACAAAAAAGAAAAAAAAGAACGACAATGTTTTTTAAAAAAACGTAAAAACATGACAAAGTTTCTACCTTTGGAAATTTAATAACTAATTAAAGCTCAAATATTTTTTAAAGGGCTAAATTTCTTTTTAATCCCTTGTGTTCTATTAAATTAGCAAAAGAGCTCTTTGTGTTTGAAAATAAGCAAAAAAAGTCCCCTTTCTATTTTCAAAATTTCAACAAAAAAATTTCATTCTATTATAAATTGATGAAAAAGTGGTGTGGACGCGCGAGTGGTGCATCTAGTTGTTAATTTCAGCCGTTTTGATCAATATTTTGGTCCATTTTGGGCTAAAATACCCCTTATACGAGTATATAAGAGACTAAGGCATTTTTGACTTATTTTTTAACTTGTTTTGAGTTTTTTTTTTTTTCATTTCCATCTCTCTAAAAAATTAAAAACTATATATATATTTATTTAAAATACAAAAATGTTATATAAAGCTTTTGATATTTGATAATATCAATTCAAAAAATAAATTACAATTGCAATATAAAATTTAAATATCTTAACAAATATGGATATGAATGAAATATGAAAATTATCCATTATCAACTAATTTAAATATTATATAATTAAAAAATATTAGATAAATTATATTTTAATTTATTTCAGTATAAGAATTATACATTAATATTTTTTATTTCAAGATTTTTAGAAATACCAAAAAGATAAAAATATATTTTCTTATACATTATTTTTTATTTCAAAATTTTTAAAAATATATTTATATCCAATATAAAATACCAAAATTTTTTTAAAAAAATACATTATAAAAAATAATAAAACTAAATTTTATTTTTTCAAATTTAGATATGTACATGAATATAAATCTTAAACAATTATAATAAATTATAATTTAAAAATTAATTTAAATTAGTATTTAAGTTAAACATTTTATTAAATTTATATTATTTTTTATAAATGACATTTATATTTAAATTAGTATTATATATTTAAAAGAAAAAATCCAATATATATCCCAAAATTTATTAATTAAATACTAATGATTATTATAATTATTCAAAATTATTTTTAATTAATCAAATATATAATGACTAATTAATTAAAAAATAAGAAAAAAATTGGGGGCTATGGGTTAGGGATTGGTGAGGCCATTTTTGTTAGTGCAACCATGACGAAAACAAAACGGAGGAGAAGGAGCATTGTAAGGAGGCAATCGCAATAGTACTGATCCGTCATTAAATGGAGAGAAGACGAGGGAGAAAGTGGAGTTCAAATGGCTACAAGGCGGGAACTACCTTTTTTGTGAGAAGTTGCCGGAGAAGCGACGATGGAGGATGGGTGGGGTTGCGATCAAACTGCCAGAGGAAGACGAGTCAAATGGTGGTGGTTTCCGGTAGCGGGTCAGGCTGTCGAAAGAGAATCGAGGCGGAGAATCTAGGGAAATCGCCGGCCAGGGGCGAGGGAGGAGGCGGTGGAGTAGAATTTTCTTTCTTTTCTTTTTTAAATATTATATATATATATATAATAATTTATTTTTTTATAATTCTTAATTATTTATTATAATTAAAAAAATTATATATAAGGACATAAGGGTTAGGCGATGTAAAATTTTAACGCCATTACATTTCAAAATAGAAAAAAGGAGTGTGTGCTAAATTAAAAAAAAATAAATAAAGGGATATTTTACCTATTCTTAAAACAGGGGGATTTTTGCTAAATTTTTAAAACGCTTGCAATTTAGCCTTTTAAAAATCCCAACATAAGAAGTAATATTTTTTTATTATATTTTATTACTGATTTATTCTAATTCACAATACATTCTTGAAAACATACACATATGTATTGCATAAGTAAGAAAAAAAATCAAAGTGAAAAAAATATTTTATGTAAAAAAGTAAAACATATGTAAACAACTTAACAATGAGTGAATATATGAATTATGAAAATTATATCAATTTTAAGTGAAATGGTATCTAAGGACAAAATTTAATCCTAATTTAGATTAATTAACGGTATAGTTAATGAGCTAGGGGTGGCAGGTGAGTCGAGCCGGCTCGCGAGCTCAGCGAGCCGGCTCGACTTTGAGCTCGAGTCGAGCCAGCTCGAGCTCGAGCTCCTATCGAGCTCGAGCTCGAGCTTGGTTTTTATTGTTAACCAGCTCGCGAGCTGGTGAATATATATATATATATTTATTTTATATTTTTATTTTTAAATTTTTTATATATTTAATTTTATATTTAATATTTGATCAGTTTTATAATTTAAATTGACCATATATTATAATTATTAATTAATATCATATATTTTATTTTGAATAATAATAAACTATGGTACTTTTATTTATACATTTAATTTTTATATAAAAATAAATTTAATCAACAACTTAGTAAATTATAATTTTTTTTATAATTAAAATTATTATAATATCTTTATGTTATATTTTAATATATATTTGTATTATGTTATACATTTTTTAAATTGACAAGTAATTCACTTATGATTTTTTATTATTTATAAATTTATGTCAAAATTTAGTAATTCCTACGAATTAAGCTAAAAATTATAATAATAATAATAATAATAATAATAATAATATCAACAACAATATTAATAATAATGATGATGATGATGATGGTTGAACTTCTAATTATTATTTTATTATATATATAATGAGATTAAAAAATTTAATCAATAATTACGATATTTTAAAATTCGGACTCCTGATTCATACGAAATTTAAATATATACAAGACTGTGTCCATTAGATCATATCAGACGATATGATTTAAAATTACATGGCCCGATTCAACTATACACCGTCTTGAATGATTACTCTTATGTTTAGAGTATGATATCTCGACATCGGTATATCCAATAAGTTTAAAACTTTACGAAATGTATTTTTCTGTAAGTTTTATCATATCTAACGGTCGGATCTAAATTTTGATGAGTCCGATTAACCCATGTTGTTCAACAATATAAGATGATAGTTAAATCAATGTTATACTAACATTTATAAATATATACATTTTGCAAATTGTGAACATATATTAATTTCAATTATATCTATCTAAAAATTTTATGATTTGATCTCATGATTTAACATAATAATAATAATAATAGTTGTAGTAATACTAATAATAATAATAATAATAATAATAATAGTTGTAATGATAATAATAATAATAATAGTTGTAATAATAATAATAATAATAATAGTTGTAGTAGTAATAATAATAATAATAATAATAGTTGTAATAATAATAATAATAATAGTTGTAATAATAATAATAATAATAATAATAATAATAATAATAATAATAGTAATACAAAAAGTCAAAATCAAAACCCATCACTTTCTCTCTCTTGTTTTCGTTTCTTCTTCCTCTTTTCTTTCTCTCTTTCTGCTTCTTCCCCATTCTCTCCTCTCAAATTCTCAATTCTTCCCCAAACCCATCTCTTAGAACCCTAGTCCCAAACTCACGGCAACAAGGACGGTAAGTCGGCAACGAGGACGGCGACGAGTACTGCTTTAAGGTAATCCTTCTCTGTTGCATTTTGCTCGTTCTTCTTTTTCTTGGGTTTGGGTGTCTTTTTAGCATCTTCTTTAATTTTTTTTCTTGGGTTTGGTTGTGTTTTTAGGGGATTTGTTTAATTCTTGTTTTTCTTGGGTTTTTAGGGGGATTTTTTTTCTTGGATTTGGGTGTGTTTTTAGCATCGTCTTTAATTTTTTTTCTTGGGTTAGGTTGTGTTTTTAGGGGATTTGTTTAATTCTTGTTGTTAGATTCCTTTCCAGCCTTAGTTCCTTACACTTTTGTTTGCTTTGAGAGTTATTTGTAAAAGAGTTGTAATGTTGTAAAAGGTAACATTTCTGAATTTCCTATCGTCTCTTTCTTCTCTCCTTCCCACCTCCATTCTGCTGCAATGTTAAATTTTTCTGCTACAATTTTCTGGAACAAGTGCTCGAGCTCGAGCTGGAACTCGAGCTCGACAGCTCAAGCTCGAGCTCGACAAATCGAGCTCGAGTTCGAGCTCGAGTTCGAGCTCAAATATACTGCGTCGAGCTCGAGCTCGAGCTCTACCTGGGCGAGCTCGTCGAGCTCGAGCTCGAGCTCTAAATCACAGAGTCGAGCTCGAGCTCGAGTTCGACAAAAATGGTCGAGCTCGACTCGAGCTCGACTCGTTGACAGCCCTAAGTTAATCCCACCTCTTAATGGGATACATTATCCATAAATTAAAATTGTAAGATTGAAGCTGATATAAATATTGAATTTTATTTATGTAAACTAAATGTGTAATTATACGTAATAAGTAATTTTATGACATCACACGAATCAATATATATTTGATCCCAAAGAGAATTCTTCTCCTGAAATTCAAGAGGAATCGCTTCTCCAGTTTGCAATTTTGAGGCGATAAAGTGTCAAGATGTCCATAATTAAAGGGTGCAATTTGCCATTTTCATCATTTTATGGTGCAATTTGCCAATTGACTATAATTCAAGGGTACAAAATAACAATTACCCAAACGTTACCGATACACTGATTGGAACTGAACTCAGACGTACTTAAACGGAGAATGTCGGGCGTCGTTCCTTCCATCCACATGAAACTAATAGCTCTGGCCAAGCTACTGCGTTACTCTCCAGGCGAGCACAACCAGTGTGCTTAGATTACCTTTTGTTTTTTCACCTCAGGTTAATCCTAATTCATTCTCTTCCTCTGTTTTCTGTTTCTCTCTCCCTCAGTCACGAACCCACGTCGTTCAGTGCCTTTTGTTACTTTGTAAACCAGATGGGTTCATTTGGCTCCGACTTCTCTGTGTAATTTGCGTCTTCTTCTTTCTAACTTTTCAATGCATTTTTGCTGTATGGATTGTGGGTTTTTTGAATTGGGCTTTAGCTTTTCCTTTCTCATTTTTGTTTTGTTGTGATTCCAATTTGGGAGCAGATAAGCTGGAAGCTGGGATATGGATCTATTAGTTGTGACATCGCTTTTGGGGTTTTTATTGGGCATTCTTATAGTAATTCCCCGCCTGCGTAAATCTGGTTAGTTTCTATGTTTTTCGTACACTGATCAATGAGGAAATGTTGCAAGTGCAGCAGTTGTGTCTGGTCTTCTACTATTTCGGTTATATTGATTGAATTTGGTGGAATGCAGATCATGGAAAAATTGCACAGTCAAATAATGTTAGTCCTAAGGTACTTTAAAGTTTCCATACTCGATCCAAATGTGCATTCTCCTTTTATGAAATTTAGGATTACTTGTCTGTTTCGTTTGGATATTTGTGCACATGTTTATGTTTCTAGTTAGAAATGAAAAATACACATTTTTTGGTTGAATTTGCAGTGACATGTTTAAGTTGCTACTTTTAAAGTTCAAAAAGACTAAAAAAATATATTTCTCTATGGATATGATTGAGTTTTTGTTTTAAGATTTCAATTTTCTCTTTCACAATCAATTAATTCAATTATCATGTACTCAACATATTCAAACTGAAAGTGCACAAGAGAATGAAGGGAACTGCACATATGATAAACTAGTTCATATAACTTGGGTATTTGAAATGTTGCTATGCTTTCATTGAGAGCGTGAATACTGATTTATGCTGCATTGTCAACCAATTGGATACAAAGTCCAGGTTTTACTTTTCTTGATTCCATCATGATAATATAAAGGGTCAAATTGTAAAGATCTCGTCTTTTGAATATATTCCACTTTCCAAGTATACCTAGTATTGAATTACTATGATTTATGAAAGGTAGTTGGAGTACAATTTATCTAGTTCACAGACACTCTGTTTTCCTATATATAAAATTTTCTGGTATTCGTTTATAGATCAAATAAGAAGAATTTTGGATGACATGACCTCATCTTTCAGTAAAGTACATTTTTTTAGGGATATGGCACATGCTACTGTTTGCTACTGTCTTTCTGATCATCCTGATTACTATATTCTTAGGCATCGAAAGCATACACCAAAGCCGAAGTTTCATTGCACAACAAGAGGACTGACTGTTGGATCATCATAAAAGACAAGGTTCCTTTTTGGAATTCAATCTGCGAAATATTCTCATATAATGTGTTTTATTATGAAAAAGAAAGGTTCCAATGTCACATTTCCTATGACTACTGTATTAACTTTCTGCATGCTTGATTTGCTGAGCTTCCAGGTGTATGATGTTACGTCTTATGTAGAAGAACACCCTGGTGGTGATGCCATCCTAACACATGCTGGTGATGATTCTACTGAAGGGTTTTTTGGGTAGGTGTTTCTGACACTGACTGCCCTTCCACTGTCTGTTTTCACATTTAGATGAAGCCATCAGTTGATTGACTGTGGGATCGTACTACTGTAGTCTGCTACTAATGTGGCTCACCTTCAACGTTGCCTGACTTCATGATTTCTACTCTTTTCAACATTAGCTGCGTTGCCTAGATTCTTGAATCATAACTTGGCAGTCCATTTCATTTTTTGACAGGCCACAACATGCTACCCGTGTCTTTGACATGATTGAGGACTTTTGCATTGGAGAGCTGGTGAAGTAATTGAATGTCATTCATTATCCGGGTTCATTGTCCAGGATGACGACTACATTTGCCAATTATGAATGTGCTTTTCTAGGCTCAATCCTTTTGATGCACAATGAAAATTTTGCGAACATTTATACTTCCCAACATTCTTGGATTAATTTTCTGGCATTTATTTTTGGAACTTCTAACACTGGTGGAATCAAAACTAAGAATTGACGTGAAAAATCAGATTTCTGGCCTATTCTATAATTGGCAGTTTGATCATGGAGTTTATTCTTTTTATGTTCCCAAAATAAGAGTGCGTGACTATGATTAATATTTCACAAGAGCCTAACAAAGTCCATTTTGTTGATCGAAGTATGATATGATACTGTAGTCTGGACCCATAATAAGGACACACTTCCTATTTTCCCCTAGTTTCAAAGTTGCTACATGCTATTCTCCTTCAGGGGCATCTAGATATGTTGAGGTACACAAGCACGGCTAGAAGTACGTGGGAAGTGATTATTCTACACATTTGCCTTGCTAATCTCTAAACAGAAAGTAAGAAGAGTAGATGATAGAAGTAATATTCTGTGCTTAGCTATGCGCTTTCCTGAACAAATGACAGTGTTGTGTGGCTGGACTCCGCATTGCCGTCCTCAAATCAGCAGGGTTTTTATTAATCACACTTGAGCCTGTTTGTTGTCCATGTAAAGTTACAGCAATGGATTATGTGTTTTACTTGCCTATCTGAGTCTGCTAGAGAAGATGAATTCTTTCTCTATTTTTATGGAAAACCATATCCAGATTCAGTTTGTGTTTGCATTCCAAGTTCAATATTTTTACTATGTGATTGGTGACTTCCGACAAACAGTATCTCTAAATTGACCACTAACCATATTATGTATTAACAAGTGAAATAAATTTGCTTCAAATTTGGCCAAATTCTATCTGAGGCGAGGTTATATCTCAGAAGGTGTACTGAAAAATATGATGAGTACTTGGTATTGTTTTCTAAAAGATTTTGAAAGTTTTTCGTATTGTTTTAGGGGACAGCAAAAACAAACCCAAATCTAAAATTCCAATTACTACACGTCTGTTTTTTAGTAGGTTTATATAACTAGTCCAGAACCGGAACCGGCCACTGAGCTTGTTTCCCAAAATTTATTGTCTCCAAAATTTGCATGAAAATTCTTTATATTCCAAATTGAAAGCAAAAAGTATTAGGCAAATTATATACACCTTCGAAATTAGGTCAAGATACACAAGCATCCATGCACAAATGGCCCTGCTCTTTGTAAATTATAAGTACATCAATTGAGATTGGCATTGTAATTATAAATAGACACCTCATTCAGAGACAAATGCTTACACAAAAACACCTTCAATACACTACCCTAGCACTCCTTGTAATTTCGCAAAATACATGGAGTGTTGTATTTGGATATAAGCTGACGAGGTGTCAATTTAATTTATCCAAAATATTAGACTCAAGTCAATTATTCTGATATTTGACATTGCACAAATTAAGTATTAGTTAGAATAACAAAGAGAAAGATAAGTATGAACCAATCACCTTTTAGTACATAACATTCTAAAGGAGCCAAATATTCAAGAGAAAAGACCAAATCAAACTTTTCAACATGAGCAGAATTTGAACTAGAGGTATTCTTATTAGAGAACTGACTGAAAGTCAAGCGTAATGAATTTATATTCACATCCGGACAGTATTCTGTAGTTCAGATATAATGGAAAAACTACTGATTGATTCGTAATAAGGTAGAGAGGAGCAATTTCATTGATAATGTGTATTTCTAATATAGAGAAAAGAGGAAACCAGATTCAGAATATAAAGAGGTAAATACTATCCTTTAAACCAAAATGAACTGATTGAAAGAAACCACAAGTAATCATCTATTACTAACATGTTTTACTTGAAAGAAAAACTAAGGATTGATGATACCAACATGTGATCATAACAAGGAAAAACATTATTCTTTAACTTTTATATGTGCCTGTTTGAGTTTGAGGCAGCTGTTCTGACTTGGAATGAAAAGTCCCACAAACTCTTAACAGAGAGAGGAAAATCATATATTGCAATAAGACAAAATAAAAGCATAAATTATGTGTAATGGAATAACATAACACAAGTTTTAGCTTATACCAGAGTATTTCATTCAATTACGCCTGTTTGATTTTCTTCTATACAACCAGAGTCACTATAGTTACTTCCAATCAAGTGATTGAGCAGAACACCGGCTGCAACACTTACGTTCAAGCTCTCCACTGCCAAGAAGGATCTGAACTCTTGACCTGGATTCTCAACGGTGTCAACGTCTTCATCTCCTGTCATAATAAAATTGACTGGGAAATTTCCAGGAATTCTAATTAACTCAGTGCAGGCTCTCTCCACCAATGGTCTCAAGCCAGTGCCTTCACTACCCAGCACCAGAATTGTGGGAGCACCGGGCACAACCTCACTCAAAGGTATAGCTCTAGGTGAAACTGAGCCACCTAGAACCCGCCATCCATTTCCAGCTGACGATGCCAGGAACTGCATCATATTCTTGCAAGATCTAAGCTCCATTAGTTCAAGAGAGCCTGCACTGGCTTTGCTCACAACTCCACTCAACGGAGCTGAATTCTTAGCACACAACACTACTCCAGAAGCTCCAAAGAAGTAAGCAGAACGAATTATAGCCCCCAAATTCTGAGGATCAGTAACCTCATCCAACGCCAACCAAAGAGGCCCCTTTTCTCCCTCAAAAGAAACAGGTTCCAACTCCTTTATACCAACCATTTCCAGAGGCGAAGCATCCAGAACCAACCCCTGGTGAGGTCTATTATCAGCAACCATGTTCAGATCATGCTTGGATACCTCTTTTTTGCTCAATCCAATCTTTTCCGCCATCTTTAAAACTTTCTCGAAACCTTTCTTGTCCTTCTTTTTCTTATTATTCACAGTCAGATCCAAACCTTCCTGAACATACAGTGCATAGAATTCTCTTCGTCCAGCTGAAAGTGCAGCCAAAACCGGACCAACTCCATATATCCCCTCTCCAACTATTTTTGGCACTGTAGATTCCTTTGCTTCTTTCCATGTCTTCCTACCCCAACTTTCTTGCTTATTCCATCTCCTGACCTCCGCTCTATCAGACCCTGGTTTTGCCTCCACGAAGTTTTCGAACCTATTTCTTATCTTGTACCATCTCGGATCATTAACAACCTCAACCTCCTCCTCCTCCTCTTGTTCATCTTCACTACGAATATTATCTTTATTCCTGAACTCATCCCTCCTACTCCCAAATTTACGAGTTTCTCTAATTTCCACCGTGGATGCACCGCCTTTCAGAAACTTTTCTGCTGATTCCTCCCAAGAAGACCTAACCCCTTTACTTATTTCATTCTTCCCAACTCTTCGTTGTTCCCTTTCCGTAGACGCAGCTAACCAAGGAAGGTGCTTTCCGCTTCTTTCACCCACCTTCTTCGAAATTGAACTGGAAAAACTTCTGGCTACCAATAGTGAATAATTCAACAAACAACTTCTCAAACAATTTCTAGCTCCCAAAAATTGAAATCCTTCTGGGGTATTTTTATTGCACCAAAGAACTAAATGGCAGCCAACGGGCAGAGAAAGTGGCTTTGGAGCGTTAAATTGCTTCGCCATTTTTGTGGGCCGCGAAGAAATCATAAGAGCTAAAGGCAATGCTCCGGGTTTCGCCATATTCAAGAGCGTCAAGAGTGATAAGCTTCAGGAACTCACTGTTTGATAGATGAATACACTACGAATTCTCACTCAAAAACAGTCAAATTCACAACTTATACTGATACAATCCAAATGAAGAGAAAAAGAAACAGGCCAGGGCATCAGTGTTTGATATGAATTGATCCATACGTTGCTGTACCGAAGGCAATGGCCATGACGGCGTTGGGTTTCTCCCTCGGGGAGTTTGTAGGGGTTTATCTGCGTTCTCACCTCTGAGGGTGAGGCTACTCAGAGGGAAAAAGAAGTTGTTTAGCAAGACACAGTACGACGTCGTATGCCCCAGTGTACAAGACTATTTTTAATCTGGAGGGCAAAGTGGTTAGATTTATTTGAGAATATTTAGCAAAAAATATATATAACTTTATAAAATATTAAATTATATTTTTAAGAAAATCAATAAGAATATGTAAATACACTAAAAGTTTTAAAATGTCATATTAATGACACATTCATAATTGCAATATTTTAAAAGTAAGTAAAAGAACTTATTTTTACAGATATGCTTAATACTTTGGAATAATATAAGTTTTTACACATAAAATTATATCTTTTATGCCCCTTTATACTCATAATTTGTCCAAAATTCTTATAAAAGAACTTCAAAAAAATAATAATTCAATTACCAAATGATGTCCATTTAGCCCTGCCATTATGCAAATTAAGGACTAAACTTTTTTAAATCATCTTATAAATTCCCATCTCGTAACATATTTTAGGAGCTTATAAGATGTTGAATCCTATTTTAAAATAAGCTATTAAAGTATTTGGATAAAATAAAATATTAAAACTTAAAGATATTAGGGTGTTTGGCATAATAAGATTTTTAATTGATACCATTAGAATCAAACAAGTTGTTATTTCTTAACGTATTTTATTTTATAAAATTCTAAAACGCTGTTATAAATAGTACACATTAGTTTAATTCCAAATAAAAATTTAATAGATTATCTTTTTACGATAACAAAAAATATGACGAATTTTTACCTAAATTTTTAAATAAAAATATTATATATATATATACACATTTATGCTACTCGAATATTAGTATATATATAATTGTTATTTTTTAATTAATGCAATGATTATTTTTAGTAGCATAATTTATAATACTTTGAATTTATATTTTTCAGTAAATATAATATCAATGCTAATTTTATTTTATTTAACTATAATAATGTATTATTAAATAATAAAGTATTTTCTTTTTTTTTAATATTAAAAAAATTAAATAGAAAAAAAATTAAATCCTAGAGAGAGAGACTGAGGAGAGTGTGTCGGGGGTGTGTGTGAGAGAGAAAGACAGTGTATGTGAATAAGGGTATTTTTATCTTACATGTTAAGTTTATATTGCTTACAAGATCTTATAAAAAGAGTTACTTGTAAGATAGCCAAACACCCTCTAAAATCTTTGTTTCGAGTGCACATTTAATTTTCCGTAGGATGTTGTCTTCTGTAATAGTAATTATAGTTTAAATTTAATTTATTTTATATTATTGATCATGATGTGATTGTTGAAATTATATTTTTTAAATATTTACATTCGACTGAAATGATTGTAATCGATTTATTTTAATTAATAATATTTTATCATTTGCAATTAAAAAAATAAAACTCCACAACTAATTTTTTTCATCTAAAACTACACATTATTCATATTAATTAAAAATTTAATTTCTTCTTAATCTTCAAAATAAGGTAAGTTTCTAAGTTTAATCATAATTTTAGTTATATAATCAATTATAAAATATGAATTTAAATAATAGAACTATTTTATTGTATATTAATTAATTATGTAATTGTGACATAAATATGAGGGTGAGGTAAACCCTTCCCCAAGTTCTTCGCCCAACAAAACCGGCCACAAAACCCTCCCAAAACCCTTCTCCTCTTCCTCGTAAAACCAGTCACAAATTGAGGGGAAAATTTAAATAATAGTAGAAAATGGGAACTCCAGAGACCTCCCGCGAGCCATGCCCCGACCGGATTCTTGATGACATCGGCGGCGCCTTTGGGATGGGCGCCGTTGGCGGCTCCGCCTTCCACTTCCTCAAGGGCGTCTACAACTCGCCCAAGGGTACACGCCTCGTCGGCGGCTCTCAGGCCGTGCGTATGAACGCTCCACGCATCGGCGGCAGCTTTGCCGTGTGGGGCGGTCTCTTCTCTGTCTTTGACTGCTCCATGGTCTATGTCAGGCAGAAAGAGGATCCGTGGAACTCTATTATCGCAGGTGCCGCGACAGGTGGGTTCCTCCAGATGCGGCAAGGGATGGGCGCCGCCTCCCGTTCTGCGCTTTTCGGGGGTGTTCTGTTGGCTCTTATTGAGGGGGCAGGGATTATGTTAAATAAAGTTATGAGTGCTCCGCAGGAGGCGCCGATTTTTGTTGAGGATCTTCCAGCTGGGGCCCACGGGATGCCGCAGGAGGCGGCGCCCGCTCCAGCTGCGTCTTCGTCTTCTTGGTTTGGAGGCTTGTTTGGCGCCGGGAACGAAGAGGAGAAGAAGAGTGGTACTGGAGTGAAGACGGAGATTCTGGAGAGCTTTGACTCGCCGATCCCACCAACATTTGAGTTCAAGTAAGAGATTTTTGCTTTATTTGTGTCTTTTGTTTAAGATTGACATGTTCTTGGAGTTGGGTGTTGGTGGCATGGAACTGAAAATCTGTGATCTCGCAATTTCGGGTACTGACCATGATAATGGCCTAGTAGTGATGTTTTTGTAGAATAACATGTTCAAGGTAATGAATTGACATAATATTCGTGTATAAATGTTTTTGAATATTTACATAAATTTTGGATGGAGAAAATACGATTGATGCTTGATCAGAAGAGCGGGATTCCTGATCTATTGAACTCATGTTGAAATTGTTGATATTTTGTTTTCTGCTTTACAGAACGATTTTTAGAGAATCCATTGTTGTCCTATTATTTTAGTGTGTTGCTCTATTCTGTTTACTCCTGTTCTGATCAAAAGACTCTCAAAGATGAATATTAGTCTAATTGAAATGTTTATCACTTATTTTTCACGCAAGCGGATTTTCTTGTTTTCGGCTCCCTTTCTTGGCTGGTGTTTACATGGGCAATTTGGAGATTGCCAAATCTTCTCTGGTTCTATTTACTGATGTAATAATGCCTGGAAACTTAAGATGCCTCAAAGGTTTGAGATGGCATGCTCCGTCTGTTGAGATTAATGCTTATTAAATTTTTTTGTTAGTCCTCAGTCATTTTAATTCTGCTCTCCTTCATGGTCAAACTGCTTTCTTGAGGCTGCCAAATGTCCAATCTAAATATCAGGTGATAGTAGTTTTGGGGGTACAAGTTTTCCCTGTTGATTTTGTGTCTCCTGCTGTTGGAATTGATGAACGAAATAAGTTTATCTTTTCATGTTTTTGCTTGTTTGCTTACTTTATTCGCTAGCAAGATTACGAGAATAATACAAATGTAGCATAGGATTCATTAGAAAGAAAAACAAGTTCAAATGGAGCTACTATTCAGTAGATGGATGTGAAGCTCTTGAAACTGATTGCCTGAAGCTGTTGATACACATGAACTGGAAGAAAGGACATTGAAAAGTTATAGAGAAACTGAACTGTGTGGAACTTAGAATTCCTTCCTAGAACTAGTAAGGGAACTGGCCGTGATCTGGTCAAGTAGGCATTTCCCATGTTCAACTGGACTTATTCCACTTTTGTCTTGCCTTGTACTGTTTGTTGTGACGTTGGCTACTCTAAATCAAAGAAAAAGAAAGGAAGTTGGTTCCCTGATACAAACTTCAGTTATACTTATTTCTTCTCTTGAGAGAAGTTGTGTCTCCTGAGATGGGAAGACACCGTTCTCTGCTACTATTTTATGTAGTCCTGTATTGCTTATATAATAGACTATGGAGCCATAAGCTAATGTAGTACTGTACATGTAGTATATTTATGGAAACTGGCAAAACTGCCTGAGCTGAAAATCCGTCACTGTTTCTTTTTCACATTTCTCTTTGAACGCTACGCAGCACTTCAAGTTACCTGTTGAACATCTCTAATTTGTTCTAACCAGCTCAAAACTCATTACATTTCTTTTCCTTCGTTCACTTCTTGTAATCAGTCACGCACAGTTGGGCTGCTCATGGGATTTGTCTGTTCAATAATTTTTCCTTTGTTTCCGCTTTAAATGCGAAAGCCGAGGTCTATGAACTTTGATGGGTGCAAGCCATGACGCATAGAGCGTATGCTCCGCATCTAATAAAAGCCATAAGTTTATTTTAAAGTTTAAAATAATGTGGTATAGACTTCTAAGTTGTAGAAGAATTATATGGAAAAAAATTATGATAGAAAAGTAATGATTTATACTTATATTAACGGAAAGTACTCTGTTGGTGTTTTTTTCACCCACTTTCACATTTTCTCTACTATCTGCAAGTGGTAAAGATTATTTCTCTAAATAGTTATTTTTTTTACTTAATATATTTTTGTTCTCTTTCTCCTATTCCAAATATTCTCTTTTAAAATTATTTATTTTTATCATAGTTATTTTATATTATCATTTTTTCTGCAGTAAAATTTTTTACTAGATGATATTTGTTTATATTTTTTAATTTTTTAAGATAAATATTCAAGCATTATATTAGGATAAAAAAAACAATTCGAAGTTAAATGAGTATTCCTTTAGAACATAACAATATATCTATTGTTGTTAAATAAAGAAAAAATGATCTCATTGTCATGTTTTGATAAAAAACTGTTTTGTCTCCATATGTTAAAGAAATATTATTTTTTTTGCTTATTATTTCTCTTGTCGTTTGTCACTAAAAATTAGTTTTCCACAAAGAATCAAAAGTTCCATTTCAATTAGTGTTTCTTATTTTTGTTTTGAAAAATGTTTAAAAGATGTGTTTAATTTAATAATGCTTCCACCGAGTAATATAATTATTGATTTCATAACAATATTTAAACTTGCATGATTGTTAAAAGAATCAGTTTATTAATTAATCAAATAATAGTATATGATAGGAATACTATAATTAGATGATATAGCACCTAAGACTTAAAAAACTTAAAGTGGAAATCAAATTTGAGTGGATGGGTGGGACTTGGAAGAAGGAAATACAAAGTGGTAGGCGAGGGTGGCGGGGAAACACCTCCTCAATGCGGCAGCAGGAGCAGTTCTTGCTTCTCTTGTCTATCATCTTTGGATGGAGCTGATCTAGCTCGAAATATACGATTTTGTTGGACGATTCTAATGTCAGCTATATAGTCTTTCTAGGTCGGTATTGAGTCTTGAGAATGAAAAATAATAACATCAGGCTCGTCGGGTTCATTCCCAACAAAGATGCTCCGACGCTCAAGTTAGTTTGGTCGAGATAAAAATATACGATTAACGAAAAGTAAGGTCGAAAATAACAAAATGCTAATTACCTCAAATGATGTGTATCGAGCTATTTATAAAGCTCAAATGTACATTGTTGTATGGGCCACGTGTCGTAATCCAACATATCAATACTTCTAATTGAACAATTCTGCTTTGTCCGGTATGTGGAACGGGTTACAGAGTTGGACCGGGTTTCCCAGAACCCGACCCAACACTGGATGCGTGGACCTTGGTCTGCTTTTACAAAATTGCCCTTCATTAGGAGTAGTTTGTCCTTTTGTCGGATTTTAGGGTATTCCCCATTAGGAGCGTAATAGGCGGCCTGAAGGACTAGTACGTCTGATTTTGGATCAGCCTAAATTTAAAATTTTTAGTGAAGGATTACCTCTGAATTTACAAACTATAGCTTTGTTTAGAATTAGAAAAAAATTCCATGGTACTGAATGTAAGGCTGAGGCCTCACTGCTGCTCTTGTGAGCTTGTTTGTATCCTATGTACCTCTTTTACTTTTATGAAATTCACCTTCTCCCCCAAAAAAAAAAAACTTAAAATATTAAATATGTAAATGTGTAAGTTTAATTATAGTTAAAATTCAAATTGTTTGAAAACTATGAAATCAACTTTAAATATATAATTTTTTTTAAAAAATAAAAACAATAAAATTGAATTAAGAATTTTATAATAAGGGTAAAGTAGTCAAAATAAATTTATATTTATTTAAAAAAACCAAAGCAATTAGAGGTTGACACCCCAAATATTTCAAAAGTATTCTTTTTAAGCTAGAAGCTAAAAAACACTTTTTTAAAGCGCTTGCAAACACTCCCTAAGGGCGCTTCTAGTTGCTTTGACTTTTTTTTTTAAATTAAATGAATTCAACTTTATTTTTTACGATTTTATCCTCGTTATAACAATCGTAATTTAATTTTATCATTTTTAATTTATTCTTAAAATTATATATTTAAAGTTGATATTAAAAATTTTAAATAATTCGAATAATTTAACAATAATTAAATTTATACTTTTACATATCAAATTGGGGCAGAAACAACAAAAATACCTCAGGATCCGCGTGTTACTAATCGGGATGGATTGCATCACCCGACCCGCTCTATCTACCCGGCGTCGGGACTCGATTGACATGTCTAATGTCTGGCTGTACAGTCTTTGACAACATGGGTTTTAAGATGATAACACGTGGCCCATTTGGAGAAGTACATTTAGGCCTATAAATACCTTCTTTTCAGAGCATTTATGGTATGACTCATTTATTGCTTTTTACTTTATTTATTGCTTAAGATCGCTTACTTTACATCTCGAACTCGAACTGACTTGAGCGTCCAAGGTCTTAATCGGGGATGCTCCCGACTAGCCTCATGTTCTTGTTTCTTCTCAGAGCCCATTTCGATATTTTGGAGAACTGCTGCGACCTTGGGACGTACACCGGACAAATCACATATTTCTACCCAAATCAATTTTATTTTCTATAATATCTAATTATATTATTCTTATATCATAAACACGTATAAATTAGATGTCTATGATGAATTAATAAAACATTATTTTTTACAATTATACAAGTTTAATTATTGTGCATGAATCAACATTTATATTACTTAGTGGGAGCATTATTAAATTCAATATTAACTTTTTTATTAATATTTTTAAAAAATTAAATATAAAATGTACTAATTGAAATAAAACTTATTATTTACTGTGTCAAAATAATTATAATTGACAAATAAAAAGTGCAAATAGAAGCAAATATAACATCTTTCTAATAAATGGAGACAAAATAGTTTTTAATCAATTAA
The DNA here is from genome assembly GCF_026168435.1 of Sesamum indicum. Classification (NCBI taxonomy): domain Eukaryota; kingdom Viridiplantae; phylum Streptophyta; class Magnoliopsida; order Lamiales; family Pedaliaceae; genus Sesamum; species Sesamum indicum. Next base: position 15,620,877 of record NC_142661.1, read on the forward strand.
GTTTGTTTTTAAAGTGAATTTTTTCCCAAATAATAGCCAATTTAATTTTTGTCTGCTTTTTATTTTTTTTTTATAAATAATATCCACTTTTAATTCTACTACAACTTTCAACTCCTTTTTACAAAAATTACCTCTATAAAAATACAAGTTTTCGCATACGAGCCTAAATATATTTTATTGAGCTCGAAGAATTTGGAATTATATATATGAAAACATCCTTATCAAAAATGCAAATTTTGTCAAGTGAACTAACGGTCACGTCCAGCTCCTGGGACTAAGTTTACAATTTATCTAGATTTGATTCAAACACCAAAACACGTGCGTCGACAAATTAGCTATTCTTATAGGACTAAAGTAGTAATTTTGGTGAACAAAGAAATACAAACCATTACCTTCCTCCTATTTTCTGCAGGGTAGGGACAATTGCTGATGTGAAGTGTCTGCCAAGAACAAGTTCATAATGAAATAGATAGACTAATTGTCAGCAGGGAGAAGGGCTTTAGGTTTGCTATTTTGTAATTTTTTCTTATATTTAATTTTTTATTTTATCTAACTTCCACCCTCTCACTATTTTTTTATAGTTATTTTTTTGTGATAATTACACTCCCCTCTCCTAAAATTTAGTATAATTATTCATAAACCATATATAGTTTGAAAAATTACATACAGTACACCTGAGATTTATTTTCATTTAACAAATAAGTCTTTTTGTTAGTTCAAATTCATCGAATTTGTTTATATGACAAAAAATTTAAAAAATATCTATATTTACCTCCAATTGACTTATTATTGATTTATTGCAGGTCAGATAAATATTTTTTATGAACAAATTACCCTCATACGTCTTCACTCGTTAATTCATGAGAAGAAATATATCTTCACCGTAATAAGGATAATTTATTAAGAAAAAAATTATTTGACCTGCAATAAGTCAATAATAAGTTAATCGATTCGAGTGTAAATATAAATTTTTATATCAGTTTTTTTGTTAATATCAGCAAATTATGAATTTTGACTAATGGGAGGACTTACTTTGTTAGACGAAAGCAAACATCAGAAATGTTAGTTTGTGATTTTTCAAACCACTAAGAATTTATGTGTAATTATATAAAACCTCGGAGTGTAATTATCCCTTTTTTTTTCATTTAACCTTTCTTCTCTATGATCTATACTATTATAAAAATGAATAATAATAAAACCCTATTGTCGCACCAATTTTTGACCATTTAAATTTACCCCTTAATTCATTTTTTCTCTTAAAATAAAATTGGGTTAGAATAATAACTTACCCCTGAATGCGTTTTTTTCCTTCAACCCACTACTCCATATTTCTTTCACTCATTATCTATATTTTTTTCCCATACAGGCTTTTATACATTTAATAAACCCATAATTAATTAATTAATTTATTTTGTATCTTCAATTGCCATGTTCAAGTAACTGCTTCTGATTCATTCATAATCCTGTTCATCCATATTTCTCTTCATATTTGAATTTTCTTTCCTCTATTTTATTTTGCCCAATTATATTTTGGTTAAAAATTATAAATTTTAATGAAATAGCACATTTGCACATGCATCGAGTGTTTGTTTTCAACTACTATATAATATAACTAATTCAACTTTATATGTAGTTACTATATATTGAACTGGACAAGTACTAGGTGCCTTTATCAAAATTAATGTGCATGGCGCGCTCAAATAAGTATGCACAATAAATTAAAAAATTAATTATTATTTTTAAAAATGTATTTAAATTCTATAATTTTAATATTAAAAAGAGAGAGAAGAGGAAATTACGAGTTTAAAAAGTTAAAAGTACATAAATATATATTATAAAGAAATAAAAAATAAAAAATAAAATGGTTGACAAAATGAAATAGTATTAAAAACTTAAAAGTAAAAAAGCAAAATAGCAGACAAAAATTATGAGACGCCAAAAGAATACTCTCTCATAATAATAAGATATAAATGATTGTTCTGGAAGGAGTGATGTGAAATAAAGAAATGAAGAAACGCGCGTATGACTTTGGGGAAATGCGCTATCTAAGTCTTTACGTTGAATTCAAAGGCAACGCGATCTGATGCCCATATATTCAAAGTCGTGCTCCATTTTGCTTAGACGAAATACCCTCCCTCCATTCCACCAAGGCGGCCCATTTTCTTTTTATTTTATTTTTATTTTCTAAGGTTTAAAATGGCATCTTTCCCACTTGGAACCTTCCTCGTAGTTTCTGGACGCCGTGATGCATCCTGGTTCCATGCAATTTTCTCTCAATTTCATTTAGATTGATGGATTTAAAATATATTTTTTTTAATTTTTAATATTAGATTTTTTTATTTCGTTTAGATATTTTCATACCATGAAGAATTCAAATATTTCGACTCATATTTTTCGAAATATTTATGAATTTTATTTAATATGAAAACGTTTGAAATTCTTTTATTCAAATTCAAACCTTTTTATACAAATATATGTTGTGAAAATTGTATGATTTGTGTTTATAATCATATATCAAAATAACTTTACATAAAGTAAGGCAATGAATGAAATAAACTTAAAAATTAAAAAAGTTGCACCGATGGAGAGTCACGATACTTGTCGGTGACCTAAAGCCATAATTGTTTTCCTACGTACAGATTTTAAAGAATGACGATGACTTTAAGATAAAACTCCTTAGATCTTAGTAGTGTCTTTTCCCATTGCACGACCACAAGGAGACTAGAAATCAATTCACAGTCACGTTGTCAAAACATTAAAATACTTGTGGAAATATAAAACTAATTTAATTGCATAAGAGAACGTACCCCAAAGATTATATAGGCAATCGTAGACATAAGAAGGGCCCTCCCACCTCAGATAAGAGAAATAAAATAGTACCGAAAATACCAAAAAAAATAAAATCAGAATGAAGAATACCACACGTATAAGGAAGCAGCATTGAATGTAAATTAATAAATTTTTGTTCTTGTTTTCCTAACTTACATTAGTTTAATATTAATCTATTTAACAACGGTAATGGATAGAATTGAATTCAAATAAATTAATATACCTAAATTATTTACTGAGGAAATAATAATATGCATGGTTGACAAAAGATAGATCCACTAAAATCCCTTTAACTATATATTTATCTTTCACAAAGGACTATTTTTTTCATTAATTAGTATTATTTATTTTTTATGTGTGTATTATTAATTTTTTATTCATATGTAATACGATCAAAATTAATTCGCATTATTAATTTAAATCAATTGATTATTATTATTATTATATATTATTTTATTAAATAAATATATAAACTTTAAACATATTGGATGTGCTTGAATCGTTAGTTTTGCGCTAGTTTAGTTATACAGAAATAAATTAATTGTATTTAAACATTCTCTAAAAATGCAAAATTATACTCTTTTAGAAGGAAGTTTTGAAATTACATGTACACCTATTCCAAATATTCAATTTTTACACTTGACTCTCGTTTGTTAAGATTTAGAAAAAAAATGCCGATGTTAGTAAAAAAAATTGCATAAATTTTTAATTTTACCCCTCATTTAACGTTTTTATATATGTAATGATGTTAACCTCGGCATTAATTCATATAAATGCTAAATGAGAAAAAAATTAAAAATTTGTGTATTTTTCTTTGTTTTCATTAGTATTTTTTGTTTAAACCTAAATAAAAAAAAGGGTCAAAATATAAATAAAAAACTTTCAAAAAAAATGTAAGGATAATGTATTAACGTACTTTTGAAATTTCAACGTTAAGTTTCAAAGTCAACTGCTGACAGTGTCTATCAACTACCTGTCCTGAAGTTTTCACATTACAACATCCTTGTACCATCTGAAACAAACAATCTCTTCTCCATCGGGCACAAGCACAACGATCTGAACTTGTAAACAAACACTACATGCCCACTTCTCAATATGACCAAAAACACCCCATCTACCTCCCGTATCCACCTCCATATCCTCACCTTCCTTCTCCTCAGCCTACCCTTCCATGGAAGCACACAACGCAGTGATCCTGATCAAGAACAATCCATTCTTCTTTCACTTAAACAGCACTGGTCCAATCCCTCCTCCCTCAGCCACTGGACACCGTCGTCGGACCACTGCTCGTGGCCGGAGATTGCCTGCACAGACGGTTCGGTCACAAGAATCGCGATCATCAATGGAAGCATCACAGAGACGATCCCGCCGTCTATATGTGACCTCAAGAACCTTAGCTACATTGATCTCCAATGGAACTTCATCCCTGGATTTTTTCCTACCGTTCTCTATAACTGCCCCAAGCTTGAGTACTTGGACCTCTCTCAAAACTATCTTGTGGGGACGATACCTGATGACATAAACAGGCTCTCGCCTCGGCTACAATACTTGAACTTGGCAGCCAACAACTTCACAGGTGATATCCCGGCATCCGTTGGGAGCCTGCCAAGCCTCGTTAGTCTTCAGCTGGTGGCAAACTTGTTCAACGGTTCTTTCCCACCTGAAATCGGGAACTTGTCGAATCTTGAAGAGCTGGTTTTGAGCTACAATGCCTTTGCACCTCAAGCAATTCCGTCCAGTTTCACCAAGCTGAAGAAATTGAGGAATCTATGGATGACTGAAGCAAACTTGATTGGGGAAATTCCGGACGATATTGGGAATATGTCAGCTCTGGAATCCCTGGATTTATCTGTAAACGACTTGAGGGGCAATATTCCTGACGGCCTTTTTCTTCTCAAGAACTTGACATTCTTGTATCTTTACAAAAACAGGTTGTCTGGTCCCATTCCTCAGAGAGTTGAAGCCTTGAAGTTGCAGGTTCTTGATCTTTCCAACAATAGCTTGAATGGGAAAATCCCAGATGATTTCGGAAATTTAACAAGCCTAACAGGTTTGGCATTGTTTTTCAATCAATTGTCTGGTGAAGTACCAGTTAGCATAGGTAGATTGCCTCAGCTTGTTGATATTGGGCTCTATAGCAATAATCTGTCAGGGGAATTGCCCCCAGACCTTGGCCGGTACTCAATGCTGAAAAGATTCCAAGTCTCCACAAACCAATTTGTCGGTGGACTGCCGAAATATCTGTGTGCAAATAAGGTTTTGCTAGGGGTGATTGCCTTTGAAAACAAGCTGACAGGTGAACTGCCTGATTCTCTTGGTGATTGCAACAGTCTGCAAATTGTGCGAGTTCATGACAACCAGCTTTCTGGTAAAATTCCTGATGGTTTATGGACATCAATAAATTTAACAACGTTGATGCTAAGCAACAACTTGTTTGCTGGTGAGCTTCCCGGTAACGTAGGCTCTCAATTATCGTTGCTTGAGCTGATGAACAACCAGTTTTCAGGTCCAATTCCAGCTGGAATATCTTCTTGGGAGGGATTGAAGGTGTTCAGGGCAAGTAACAACTCATTAAGCGGTGTCATACCTCAAGAATTGACTGCTCTTCCATTGCTGTCAACTGTTTTGCTAGATGGCAATCAACTTTATGGTCCCCTTCCATCAACTATAATCTCATGGAAATCTCTAACTGCTTTGAATCTCAGTAGAAATCAACTCTCTGGTGAAATTCCCGCCTCACTCGGCCTCCTGCCAGACCTCTTGTATTTGGACTTGTCAGGAAACCAATTTTCAGGCCAAATTCCAACTGAGTTTGACCATTTGCAGCCAACTTCGCTCAACCTTTCCTCCAATAGGCTCTCTGGCAGAGTCCCAAGTAAGTTTGAAAATGGAGCTTTCGACAGAAGCTTTCTGAACAATCCTGGACTTTGTTCCAATATCCGATCATTAGGCATCAGCCCTTGCCGTGCTGAAAGAAGGAAGTCAGACAAGCTTTCATCAAAATTTATTGCTGCCGTCTCAAGTATAGCAGCAATCGCCTTCCTAGTGGCTTTCTTATACACAATACATGTGTGCAGAAGTTACAGAAAGCGAAAGCACATATCAGAATCAACCTGGAAGCTCACTTCATTCCAGAGGCTAAATTTCACAGAAACAAACATCTTGTCAGGTTTGATAGCAAATAACCTAATTGGAAGTGGAGGATCAGGAGAAGTCTATCGCGTTCCTGTTAATCACTCAGGCGAGTATGTGGCTGTTAAGAGGATTTGGGAGAATATGAGGTTGGATCACAAAAGTGAGAAAGAATTTCTAGCAGAAGTTGAGATTCTGGGCAGAATTCGGCACTCCAACATCGTGAAACTTCTTTGCTGCATTTCAAGCGAGAGCTCAAAGTTACTTGTCTACGAGTACATGGAAAATCGCAGTCTAGACAGATGGCTTCATGGGAAAAAGAGACCATATAGCATCACAAGTTCAGTTCATCATGTAGTCTTGGACTGGCCTAAGAGGCTGCAGATAGCAATTGGAGCTGCTCATGGGCTCTGCTATATGCACCATCACTGTTCGTCTCCTATTATCCATCGTGATGTAAAATCAAGCAATATCCTGTTGGATTCAGAGTTCAATGCAAAGATAGCAGATTTTGGACTAGCAAGAATGCTGATCAAGAATGGAGAGCCTAATACCATGTCGGTTGTGGCTGGCTCCTTCGGATACATGGCTCCTGGTAAGCTTTCTAATTCACTCTCGCAAATTGTTTTGTGCTGCTGCTCCTACTCCCTGTAAACTCATATCCTGAACCACAATAAATTTCAGAGTATGCTCAAACAAGAAGAGTGAATGAGAAGATCGATGTGTACAGTTTTGGAGTGATCCTTCTCGAATTGATAACTGGAAGGAAAGCCCACAGTGGAGATGAGAGCTCATCCCTGGCTGAGTGGGTGTGGCGTCATGTTAAGGAAGGCAAACCAATAGTTGATGCATTGGACGAGGATATAAACGAGCCCCACTACTTGGACGAAATAAACACTGTGCTCAAACTTGGATTGATCTGCACCAGCACGTTCCCTTCGAGCAGGCCAGCCATGAAGGACGTTTTGCAAATCTTGCTCCGGTGTAGCCAAAGGCTGCAAACTGGGGAGAAGACCAAAAGAAACGAATACGACGTTACTCCTCTCCTCCAGAATTCCAAGCCCGACAGAACGTTAGAGAACGATGACAGTGTTTTCACTTCTATTTAACTATGAGTTAGACTATAGAGCTCCTTTGGTAGGACATGAGATCTTGATAAAGTTACCATAGACAGTGGCATAGAAACAGAAGTGAAACTAGAGCTGTTAGTTCAATCCTCCAAGGGTATATGTAATGATAACTACAGACAGCTGAGTAGTGAGCAAATAAACAGCATTAAAAGTCAGCTGCAATGTTATATGCATTTGGTTCATCATACACAAATGATTGCGTTTCTACAAGATCGATGAAAGTTGGATAAACAGGACAAAGTTTAGGTAATCGTTTGGATTTTTCATGTCATGAATCTGAAACAGAAAATCCTGTAACTCCAGTCATTACACCCCTACCAAAGTCATGTCACAAACCAAGTTCATTCGAATGGAGCTGCTAAAGCTCAAATCATGATTTGGATCCACATTCCTTTGTTTTACAACCAGAGATCACGATCCTACTGCGTTCAAGAAAGAAGAGATTAATCCGGCAGCCACCAGAAAGCGTCTTAAAACCACGTTGGGCACTAAACAATTGATTTGGAACATCAGTGACTGGTTCAGTCCAAGGTTGAAACAAAGTTCAGTTTACTGACTGCACATGAAAACTTTCAAGATGCCACAACGCACAGACAATAGTAGAACACAGTTCCATATGAAACCAATTTCTCACTTGGCAGTATTGCAAGTGTTTTGAAAAATAGGCAAAATTACATTTTTTGTCCTGTAATTTTAAGTCATTGTCACTTTTGATCCTGTAACTTATTCAATTTATACATTTAGTCCTTTTTTTTTGACAAATTTACCCTTAAACATATCACATTTGGTTTATATAAATGGAATATGAACAGTAGATTTTTAAAATTAAGTAGTGATTTATACTAGTAATAAGCACCTTAGATCCTAATCATATAAAAAATTTTAATTATAATTTTAATAAGGAATATATGGACCGTTGATCTCTCTAAACCAAGATCCAATGACTTGTTAAAAAAGGGACATAAGTATCTTTTCCTATGTAATAACACAATACAAGTTGCATTAAACACGAGTGAGGAAGTCAATTGCATCTCTTCTAAAAGTTCAAGGGGATGCATTGACTTTCTTATTCCTTTCTGATGGGGATTAAGGAAATATTATAGAAGAAACAACACAAATGTCCTTAAAATAGGTATTCATTACAAGGCTAGGGTAAAGATCCGCGCCCTCTCAACCAGACAGGCAGATGGACCCATTCCGACAATATAAATATTTCATGTACAATTCATTTACGATAAGATATTTATTATACTAGAACTCACACTAAATATGGTGAGATCGCGTTCTTCTATCTCGACACGCTCACTGACTTAGGCATCGTAGGGTCTTAGTTAGGGACTTTCCAGCAAGCCTAATGATCTGCGCTTTTCTCAGATCCCAAAATCCTTCCGAGGACGCAAGGTACCAGACGGCCTTGCGACCCAAATAACGTTCTTTCTTTTATTCTTTTTAAATTATTATAGGGGAGATATTTCAACGAATCAGTTTATATAATAAATATGGGTCTATAAAGATCATTGACAAAAAAATCGAAACTTTACATCCCATATATATGTGTATGTATCAATGATCAAGATCATGATCATGGTCATATTTATATTTTGATCCACTCAGAACCATCAATGAAGGTGAGGGAAATAAAAGGTTTAGCCTCTTCATCAGTAAGTTCCCTGGACCACGAAACTCGTCCTGCGAAACTTGCCCCTGCTCCTGTGCACTTGTACTGCCCATAAAACACAGTCCTGCCCTCCAAATAAATATCATATGTTAACCAAATATTAATCATTTCATCAAAAAATTATTCTACTTATTACCATAAGACATTATCCGACTTTACTTTACTCCATATTAAATAACTATCTTATCTATAACTTTATCAAGAAATTAAATACTTAATATTCATACCTAACACTATAGTTTACTTATATGGAAAATTTTAATAAATTCAATAATGTTATGGCCACATTATTTAAGTATAGTGATAAAAGAAAAGTTGATTAGCTGATTGATTAATTTAATTAGAACTTTGAATATGAAGGGTTTTTGGTAGGTAATATATAGTTTAAAAATAAAAGGTAGGAGGTGTGGATTACAGGTAGATTACAAGAGGGAGAAAGGAAATGGATTAGTTAGTCTGGTTATCAGACGCCAAAAAGGTACAACTCCTACACAAACTGACAAATGCAACACCAAGATTCTGTGGACGTTGGATTCTACCACTATATATTTTTGTTTTTAATTTTGAAAAGAATAAAATATTAACAAGTTATAACTAAAAGGAAATTTAACAACAGTAGTAATATTAATATTACATTAATTATATAGTGATGACTAGTTTTTTTATTATTTTTACAATTTTATTAGTGATGACAAATATGTGGTTGTTATTTATAATTAATTAAAAGTATTTATAATCAGTGATATGTCGATAGTGGTAGCTTCAGACTAAAAATTCTGAGCAGTGTCTTGTTCTTATGTTCATGTTATTAGCATTGAGAAATTTATATAAATTTTGGGTAAAGTACGTTGGCATTCTTTGAGGTCGGGTCTAATAATACAAAGGGCAAATCACAACGACCTCCACTGAGTTTTGACATAATTACGAATATTCTTCCGTTATTTGAAAAATTACAAAATAACCCCTTGGTAAGTTCACCATAAAAAATTGATGAAAATTTAATGGGTTGAGGTAATTGTTAGACGGCCGTTAGAATTAGGAGGTATCAATAATTTTTCAAATGAAGGGATATTCATAATTATACCAAATCTCAGAGGAGGTTGTTGTAATTTATCCTATTATCATATAAAACTATATTATATACATATATATAATATTTATGACGATTTTAAAATTGACAGTAAATATATTTATATATAAGTGCGTATATAATAAAAAGAAAAAGAAAATAGTGCGTGTGTGTGTGGGGTGAAAAAGGGCAGGTGGTGGTGTAAAGCAAAAGTGGTGAATGGATAGGGCACAGATAGGTGACGGCACCGGCCCACGCCCACGCCCACGCCCACGCCCACTGCGAAACTCATATGCCACTAAAAGGAAGTGATTATGCATATGCTGCAAAATAGAGAATTAAATTTGTGTGGAGGGGTATATATGTACTTACATTTCTCTGGAGGGGTCGCCCCAGTTATACCAGCCCTTGGGGATGATGATGTTGTCCATGTAGGTGTAGGCAAAAACGACCCTGGAGAAAGGACCCCATGCCCTCCCCAGGTACAGTGCTCCTGACCCCGTCACCTTACAGTTCACGAACGAGAATCCTGTGTCGTCTAATATGCTGCTCCTCCCCTGTGCTGTTACTGCTCCTATTATTGGTGCTATTGCATGCACGTGACAATTCTGCATATACATATATAATAACCTCATCATCATCTGTCTCCACATTAATTCCTAATTAGTGAAAAAAGAAGAAGAAAGAAATAGCAATGCCACCCCAAATCGACTCTCTGATTTTCATTTTAAGAGTTGAGGGGTTGTAAGATAAAATAATACAATGTGACCCCTGATTTTTAATTATAAAAAAAACGGGGCAACACAATCCTTAATAAAAGAGACGGTGAGCTTTCACTGCAAGAAAATGGCTCAATAGGAGTAAAAAAAAAATTAGCAACCAACTAATTACAAGTAATTTTTTGTTCCTATAATCTATATTATTTAATACAAGAAATTTACTTGTTGATGAATTTAGTACGAAAATTTATTTGTACGATGAATTATTTAAAATATATATTAAATAATTAGATTAGCAATAAAAATTTTACTTGTTAATTAATTGAAATTAACTCATAAACTTAGTACCTCAAACAAGGAGAGTGCATTCCCAAAGATGAAGTCCACAGAGCCCTCAATGTAGCAATCTTTGTAGTAATGCCTGCCCAAGTGATCATACAGTGTGTCCTGCGCACCCAAAAACTTACAGCCAACGAACGCGGCCGTGTCGGCGGATATCCGGAACGCCACCGCCTGCTTCCCTACGGCTCCTGGTGGCGGCACCGGCGTGGTATTCTGCATTTCAAATTCGTAAAGTTCCAACCAACAAAATCCAAATAGCATTCAAAACATACATATAAGAGTAGGTGAATATGTGAACAAAGTACCTTAAATGTAATATTCTTGGCTATAAAGTAAGGGGAATTGACGGCAAAAGTGGCTGAACCATACGTGCCAAGAGGCTGCCCTTTAGGCCCAGCTGTCTGGGCAGTATCGCCCCATTGCACAATGGTTTTGTCTGCTCCCGCACCCTCTATTGTTATAAATGATTTCAATTGAGGTATTGTTACCTTCTCCCTGCAAATTCATTTCATTTCAGTCAAAATAAGAAAAAACATGGAAAAGGACAAATGAAAGCACATTTTTCCTCAACTATTTGTCACTTGTTATTAGTCAAAACTCACATGAGCAGTCTCTTGCCTGGCTCTCTTACCCATATACCTACACTAAAGGTGGAGTGTGTGCGTATATCTCTGTGTAATTCCAAGACAACACACACACACACTCACACACAAGAATTTTATGTGGACGAGAGCAATGAACACTCCAGACTTCCAACCATTTCATCATCTTAAGCCCATTCCCAAAAATAAAAACTATATTTTCTATTGCAATTCTTATTGCATTTTCTATTGTTCTGTTTATACACATCACATGTATAACGTTGTATCTTAACGTAATTTTATACATGGTGTTAATTTACGCGATGCAACAAGAATTGTAATAGGAAATTCAATCCGGAAAAAAACAAGGAACTTAACTCATACAAAACACACACACACACACAGAAAGTGGAAACAACTAGTACTCACGTGTAAACCCCTGCATGAACCTTGATGACAACCCGCACAAGATTGACCATAGGAAGAGAGTCAATTGCGTCCTGAATCGACGTGAAGTCCCCATACGCTGGATTTCTGTCGACTTTGAGAGTGTAAGAAGGGAAGAGCTTGTTCTTGGCAGTCCTGAAGAGTGAGTGCTTGAGGCTCCCAACAAAATCAACCCACTTCATGAACTGCTGCTCCGAGTATTGTACTTGCGTCATGTTCACCGATAATTGCTTCCCCCAAGCGCCTGATTTCTTCGGCCTGATGCCTTTGGTGTGGCACGTCGCGTCGCCGGCATTCAGCAGCAGAACAAGCAGCGCTATGAAACAGGCCTGCTGGGAGGGCATGTTTATGAGATTTGAGAACGATGCGTCGGAGGGGAAGGAAGTAAGGAATACACGTAGTTTCTAAGTTGTTTGTAGCGATTGATTTGCGATCAATTCTTGATGCTTTTTATACATGAGTTTCTTGTTGCGAGCTTGACAGTACATGAGCTATATATTAACTAATCACTTCTCTTTTCTGTGGAGATTTTATATATATATACACATTTGTAGAAAAAAAATTGATGTAAATTACAGTGTGTGACGACAACGATATAAATTCAAGATTATTAGTATTTTAGTTCACATTTAGTTAGTATGGGGGGGGGGGGGGGTCCATTATTGGAGAACCATGACATGGAATGAGAGGTCACGGGTGCTTCCACTAACATCAATGTAGAATTAGTGTGTGTTGTGTGTGTGTGTGTGTGAGAGAGAGAGAGGGGGGGGGGGTGGAGGGTTCACAGGCAAACAATGAAGGCCACAAAGCAGCTTTCCACGAATGCACTTTTAGAGGGTTTTTGGGGTGTAGAAGGGAGTTGGTGTGTAAAATGTTGATCGCTTTATTTGGTTGTTGGTGCCCGTGAGTGTCTGCTTTGTTTGTGTCTGAATGTGAATATATTCGCATCATCAATTCTTATACCCTCCACAATTTTAACAAAATAAAACAAAGGAGAACTGTGTAAATTAATTGCTTTCATTGTTAGTGGAAATTATTGGCCTTAAACTTTTTATTATTATCTGAAAAAATAGAGACGGAAAGTTTTTCTTAATCCAGACGGGAAAGAGGACACGTGTGCTCTTCCCCTGAAACGTGTATGAATAGTTGTCCAACATAACAAATTTGTAAGAGATTTTTTGAGTTCATTGGATTTAACTCTTTGCCAGAGGAAGACAATGGACATCATATTTTGGAGTAAATTGTATTTTTGATCCCATATGTGGACCTAATTTTAATTTTGGTTTCATACTCCAGATGATTCGCACGTTGTATTCCAAATGTATATTTTTTTTCAATTTCAGAACACAAGAGGGGCAGTCGTTAAATTGCTAACGGCGGATACTTTTTCTGTTAAATAGGTGCAAATTTCGAGAAAAATATACCAATAAATGAAAATTTAGTGGGAAATATTTATTTCTTCTTCTTCCTCATATAAATAGCTAATTTATTTTCTTCTCTTTTTTATTGAGTAGGAAAAAAGTGTAAAATATAGCTGTAAATGGAGAATTTTTTGTCACTGTGGAAGGGTTGCAAATTTGAAAATCTCATGGACCAACGACAACTCAAAGAGAAAGTTTTTTGGGTGTTCAAGAAAAAAAAAATGAGTGATTTTTTTACTTGGAAAGATCCGCCGATGTGTGATAAAAATTTTCATTGTGATTTGGTTATTTAAATTTTGAATAAATATTATATTTGGTCCATTAAATTTTTGTTTAAAATTACGTTAGTCCCTCAAGTTCAATTTTTGACCTTAACATATTCCTAAAATTTAATCTTTGTCTCAGTTTGGTCCCTCTGACCACTTTCAAATGAAAATATGGCCGAAGTTTGACTTTTTTTAGGGTAAAATGGTCAATCTAAATTTAATTTTATCACTTTAGCTCCTTACTTGTATGAAATTATCAAATTAGTCCTTTTTTAGAAAGAAAATGATTTTTATATTCTTTATATCGTGAATGATGTAATTATCTTTATGAAAAATGAAAACTTTGAACTCTTATAAATATAGTATTAACATATTGCTTAACTCAAAGTAAAATAGTCTCTTTATTTTCTTCACTTTCAAAAGTGACCAAAAAATCAAAATTATAAATATTTTTTTAAAAAACTTATCTAATCTAAAAATATAATAAAAAAAATTTAGTTGACTTTTTAATCTATGTCTAATAAAATCAAATTTTAACAATGTTATTAAATGTGAACTAAAATACTAAATTTCAGACCCCTTTTTATAGCAGCAAAATCATCATCTCTCTTGCCTTCCAACTTACTGTCTAGAAAAAAAAAATTGTAATAAAAAATCTTTTCAAATCACCCACTTTTATGCAGACAGACTCGAGCATTGAATGGCGCGTGATCACATCCTATTGGATGCTCAAATCTGTTTTCTTCTCATTTTTTCTTGATCACTTTTTGTCTTCATTTGGGCCTTTTTGGCCCTCTTTTCTGCAAACGGGATTCATAACAATCATTCATATAAAAGATGTATAATTCAATTATCAATGCAATAAATTCATTCTAAAACACTTGAATTAATTAGGTATGCATTTGAATGATAAAAACACATCCTATCATATGACTTGCACTCTCCTCTAATTTCTAACGAAGAGGAGTTTTTTTGTTGTATTTAAAATTATATAGGAGTTTTTTATGTATAAAATTAACACAGGAGAATTTAGCACAATCTCACCATAACACACGGGGCGTTATGCAATTTATCCTATGTTTAAGGTGTACATACCATCAAACCAAGGGACTGGATTCTTTGTCATTTTGAGCACAAATAGGGACAAACATGTAAAGTGACAGGTATAAATAAGGGCATTACGAACTGGTGGAAGTTAATTATATTTTTATTTCATGCCCAAATTACAATACCACCTCCTTAGGTGGTAATGTAATAATATCAGGTGCAAAAAAAAAAAAAAGTAAACGTCCTATTGGCCCAGATATCCTTAACAATAAGGTGGCATTTACTTTAAATATGAGTTATTTGGAGTGTAGAATAAATTATTAATAAATGTGTGAGTAAAAACAATTCGAGATTAATTCTCTATTATTTGGGTTGATTATTGTTGTGGACATTATCTAATTCCATATTTACTTGTATGTATAGTATGAAAGAATTTACTTATTTACCCTCATTTTTATAGAACAAATAAAATTAAAAAAATATTTTTGTAAAAGAAGACAAGAACTAGAAAATCATTAGCTCAACTTCTCGCGTTCGAACTAGGCTCAAGGGTAGCAAATGATTGGTGCAAATATGAAGAAGTGGAGAATAATAGTGCAAAACGTGTTGAGGGGTACACAGTAATTTGATAGAAATTCAGCATAATTATGAATGTTTTTATTGTTTAAAAAATTATAAATATTTTTTAATTAACAGTCGTTTAACAACTAGCTCAATTCATTAGTCTCTGTCAATTTTTCATCCATGTTTTCTGACCAAAATGCCTTTATGAACTATAAATTTAATTTTACTTATTTTTAGAAGTTTTTTGAATTTTTTTATTGACTAATTGAATATTTTTTTTTATAATCTTTTAAAAAAAATTCATGTACCTAGTCCTTTTACAAAGATAAAGTTGACATTTCGAACATTCATTTGAAAATTACACAATTTCATCATAGTAATTTTAAATAACAAAAAATATTCGTAATTATACCAAATTTCAAAAGAAGTGGTCGTCATTTGACGAGAAGAAATAGTTGGCTGGTATTCATAATTTTAACCACACTTAAACTTGCAAATGACAAATATCTACGTATGACATTTGGAGTTTGCAAATGCATGATGACTAAGAGAGAATAGCAGGTGATGTGTTTTTGTATAGAAGGAAAGTGGAAGGACCTGAAAGGTGTGAAGTGTCGAACAGTACCTGTTCCCCTACTCAAGAACCTACAAATGCAGCAATTCAGAAAATACATAGAGAGAAAGCTAAACTCTAAACCCATACCATCTCATCCCCATATATATGTACCCACACCAGTGGATGATAAGGAATCAAAGGCCGCACATCAGATCAGAGTGGAATTATGAGCACAAGGTAAGAAAGTTGAATGCCAAACTCATGATTCCTATCATAAATCCATTTAGATTCACATACAGAGATAATTATATCTTCCGGTGACATCTTGACGTATGGTTTATTTTTCGCCTTTTTGCATATTTACAGAAATCATAACTCAAGGCCACTTTGCGTATTTACAGAAATCATCACTCAAGGCCATTTTGCGTATTTACGATATAAAATTAATTTATTTACTGTTCCAGCAAAAGTCTAAAAGAAAAAAAGAAAATGAGTTCAAAAATCAAAATAAATTAAGCATACCGATCATTTACCTCTTGTTCAGAATTTCAAATTATGAAATTTTTCCCACCTACATGTATATATATTACATACATAATTATATATATACAGAAAAAGGTGGGAAAAGGACGGAGAGGAGGCGAGGGGTGCGGGCTAGGCGGTGGGAGGTTGCACAGGCGGGCTTGAGCGCAAGCAGCAACGGCGGGAACAGATATTAGTTACAAATAAAAAATAGAGGATAAATCATTATAATTTAAAAATATAATCTTTTAATGTTAAGAATTGTAATTATAATCTTTTAATCCAAGAGGTAAGTGTCAAGTTAGCAACTACATTTCATCATCTAAAGAATTTTTCTCACACATGAGAGTAAGTTATTGTTATAACAATAAACTACAATAAGAGGTGCAAATGGGTCAGAAGGAATTTGGACAAGTCCAACAGTCTTTTCTATAACGTTATGTACATTTTCTAACTTATATTTCTGCATAAATATGCACAAGACTTTAGTAGTTTAGATGGTGCCTTACTTCCAAACCTTTATGGCACCATCTCTACTGCTTGATATCAGAAGTCTCTGGTTCAATTTGACAGAAGCCAGAGACAGTATGGAATCATGGTGACAACCTGCAGAATCTGTGGCAGCAGCAGCAAGGATAGTTTTTCCAGTCAATCTGGTTGCCAGAGGTCGTCTTTTTGTTTCCTGCTTGCATTAACAAGAGCAAATCTAAACATCAGTAAAGGGATCCAAAAAAACAATAATAATTAGCATGTTTCATCAGCCTACAATGTAATAATACGCCTATAAAGTTGAGCTAATCGAAGTAAGAAGAGCTGTTCAAATAAAGTTAGACGAAGAAAATCTAGAAAGTTTTAACACCAATGTGCAATTATCGAGAGAATCGGATTGTCTTTATGAGATTTGTAATATATGATCCTCCTTTAAAGGCATTTTATTTACATTTGTTGTATGAAAGAAAGAAATCATTTAAAGGGGGCTGGAAAACAATTTCAAAAAAGTGCTGTCTAGAGCAAAATTATGCTTTTCAAGGTTTGTAAAGAACAATAAATCAAGAACCAACTCATTACATGTTTAGGCAGTAGTAATAAGATGAACATAGATTATTAGAGGCAAATTCTTTATGTACATTCCCAGCTGATAAAATTTCGTCAGTGAACAGTCAGTTAACATGAACAATTTTGGTACAGAGAACAAACATATAAAACAAAGATATTGCAGTTAAAGATAACAAAAGATCCAATTTGTCTTTCCTCCTCTCATCCAGGTGACAGCTAAATTTACTAATGTAGATTTCTAACTTGAGAAGAACTACAGTTTTTTAAATGAATAAAAGTTGATACCAGAGTTCTTAAAATGCATGAGAGAAAATGTAATGAGAAAGAAATTAATTCCTCAATCCACATTACAGCCATCAATAAAGCAAAAAAGATTCATCCCACATGAGAAAAACTCAATCTACCCTGCCAGTGGAAATAACATGCGTCCAGACTCTAGAATGATTATCATGTTTCTCTCAATCAAGTCACAGTCATCAAAATACATCTTCAATACTACAATGTTCTGCCAATCTTTCATGCAATAAACTTGAAAGACACGACTTCACCAAAACTCTGGATCATTTCCTTTATTGAATTCCTAGCACAGGAGGAATCAGAAAAATATGGGGGCTTCCCCCATCACTTGAACAGGAAATAATGCACATATTATGTTAGAAGATCTTAGAACATCTACACACTGGCAAAAGATCATTACTCTTTTTTACTGAAGAACCACATGACTGCCAAATGGAACAAATTAGAGAAGAAACACATGAAATATATTGTAGATGTAGATGACAAAAGAAATATAGCATATAATCCTACAGGGATATTTTAGTCCAGTCTTCAGCAATCACATGAGCACTATAATTATACAAAATGTATTCTCATTCTTAATAATAGATGTTGGAGACCTGCTGTATATATGAAGAGTATCATGATTCATTTATTTGGTAAATCAAATTCCATTGTCCAATAGTCAACTGTTCTGCTTAGTTGATATTATAAGGACTGGTACATTTCATGAAAGATTCCAGAGCAACATTTCATTAGAGCCTAATTATCACATGTAAAGTGGTCTTTGTTGTCAGAATTCTTAGTTCATGAGTTTTAGGGAGGGATTTATGTTACTGCATATAGAGACCAAAGCAAGTTTTGGATCCAAAGCAGGCATATATTATACAGTAATGAAACTTAAGAATACTTGCAAGTATCAACCTTGTAGGATGTCCTAACATTTATATGGGACTTGCTTTGGACAGGGACTAATGTCTTCCTTTATGTTTTACAACAGAAGAAACTTTATTGTAATTCTTTTGGCTTTCTTTGTCACACAAACTTGATTGTGTCATACCAATAGACATAAAAAAAGAGGTCCCCTTGGAATAGATCTAGCCTATATGGACTTTTAAAGACCATCATCTAATCCAGCATATACAGCAAAGAGAGCAGTGGCATATCCTAGCCAAGAAATCTGAAATACCTGCACGACTTGCACTCCAAAACTAGATTTTGTCTCATAGAAATCATCATTTCCAACTCCTTTAATAGATGGTCCACATACGGAATAGCTCCGGTCAGGGCTGCGCATACGAGTGAGAAAATCTATAAGAAGAAGTATGGATGGAAGAAAATGGAAACAAGTTGACGATAAAGGGACCTGAAGCTCAAAATGAAGCACAAATGAGTACCTGCAATGATCCCAGCGGCGGATTTTCAAGTCAGTCCCACCAGTTAACAGATCTCCACCAGGTAATGGAAGCAATGCACGGATACCAGGAAGACGCATGGAAGGTTGATTCAGTTCGTTGATCCTGTACTTCGCATTTATACTTCGCCTTAGGTCTGATTTAGTGTTACTTTTACTAGATGGTCTGGCCAATGCCCAAGGTGATTCACAAGTCTCAGCATCAGACTCATGGTTTGCGGCCCTCAATACCTGCAAAACAAGAAGAAACATTTCATATCAGACCAGCTAGTCATTGGGTTTTAGAACAATTTGATTGCTGAAAGCAATTCAAACAATGCCACTATTATAAGATCACGTTGTATGTGTGTATCTAAAACTTGTGACGATCAATGTAGCTCCAAGAAAAGTAGCAGTCAGCGATAGATAGCACATTCTTCATGAATGTATCTCTATTGTTCGGAATTACTAGAGCTGGAAAATATTTAGAGTTAGTACAATCCATTATACTTCATAGTTTCATAGTTATATAATAAATAGGACTACAATTTTCCAAAACAAGAACGAGATTTTTGCTTCTTCACCTCAAAATTAAAAATAATTTATGCTACAGGAATAGGATAAACTGAATTTGATTCAGGCACAATGTGAACTATAAAAGATATCCAGAAACAAGATTTATGTTAAGTTACTGAACAAGTGTAAATTTATCAAACATAGACTGACAAAGACAAATGGGAAATAAACCAAAAAGATCTTGATACCTGGTGGCAACTTCCATTTTCTGCATTCCAGAGAGAAACTTCATTACACCCAGCTGCAACATAAACTAGTGGCCTTGTGGCAACAGATAACGGAGTACCAGAAGGCGGAACAAAAAGGCACATTTTTTCAATGGGGCATGAAAGAGAATATTGCCATGAGTTGACAGGTATGCAGAATCTGAGATCCCACAATGTAAGCACGCCCCTTGACGATCCAGATACAAACCAATTACCACAAGGGTCTGCCACGAGAGCAGATATATAGCCCTCCTCAGGAAAAACTCTTGTATTCCAACCATTTGAACTTGTTCTTGTATCCCACAGATGGATCCCACAATTTTGTGTGCTGTATAGTACCATTTTGCTAGTACTACCGTCAGCAGAGTAGTTCAAAAGGCTTAGGATAGCACCTTCTCCAGAACCATTCTTTTTCACATCAGCAATACCTGAATAATTTTCAACAACATTGCCAAGCCCTCTGGAGATGTGATCAACAGAAAACATATGAATCATCCCATCACTTGCCCCAACAACTATTTGAGTAGAACCTTGAAGCACCGCAACACACAGTGCTCGACTTCCACCCAGGGAATAGGTTAGCCTAGAACGAAATGAGATGTCCTTCTCCAGCTTCTTGCAATCCCATATCTTTACAGTAGAATCTTCAGAAGCACTAACGAAAAACTGCTGATCCATTGAGATGGAAATATCATTGACACCAGATCTATGCTCCTGGAGGTGAGCTACCAAGACCCCACGCGGCCTCCACCCTGAATCAGGAATGGTTGATGACCATGCTAGTGACGACAATTCAGTTGCCTCCGGCGACATGGAGTTATCATCCATCGGAGAACTCCCACTTCTTCCATCAGATAGTCCCACTTCATGAAATTTATTACTGATATATGCTGTTTCATCAGTTTCTCGGTCTTCCAGTTCATGCACAACTCTCCTCAATTGCGTTGGCCCATTACCAACATAAACTGGTCCTGGGACAAGCTTAGGAGCTGATATTGAACTGGCTAAACTAAATGATTTATTTATTGGATCCATCCAAGGCAATGAGGAAGTACTGAAACCTAAGGAATTATAAGGTAAGGAAGAATCAGAAGCAGCTGCAGCGCCTGATGTTCGCCTGCTGTCAACTTTAAAGTAGTACAAAGGTATGCTTTCTGAAGTTTTATCAATGAAGCTATTCATGCAACTCATTTGAGGCGACATGAATCCAGAAAGTTGAGACTTTTCTGCTGCAATACGATCATGGGCTTCCTCTTGACTCAATGTATTTTGCGTTAAGTGTCCAAAAGCTTTGAACTTGCCCTCACTATCATCAGAATTAGCTGAATCCACGTGTTCCTCTGTGGTAGTGGTAAAGCTATGACGTTGAATATCAGTTAGTCTGTCAGGCCAACACTTAATTGGATCCAACTCCCTGGCAGTTTTCTGAAGTAAGTCCACAGCTTCATTTTGTTTAGACTGTGATGATGTATTGTACCAAATCTTTCTCTGTCTCTCCAGCATGTCTGAACTTTTGGCATTTTCTAAAACTTGGTGATATAGTTCTCTTGAGACTGGTGGCTTGAGACACGCAAGAAGAGCTTTTTCTGAGGCTAATGAAGCTGGTTGCCTACGCAAGAAGGGTCGTATAATAGGGACCAGAAATACATAAGAATCTACTGCACCTAAGTTCTCGCTACTGGCTGCAATAAATGTGACGGCTGACCTCCTTACCCACTTACTGGGATAGCATAGCAAATGAAAAGCACGCTCTATCATCTCAAGCAGTATCCTCTTCCGCAGGAAACCACTTCTGCACAGGATGGCCAAGCAATCTAAAGCATTGACAATGACAGACTCAGTAATATCATTTAGTGCCTGCTCAATGTAAGGCAAAAGATATTCTTCAACACTTCGCTGGCCCACAAAAAAACAGACATATATTATTTGCCCATAAAATACAGCCCTGAGCTGCTCATCACGATCATTTAGAAAAGCAGGTAGGATAGGTAGCAAGAAGTCATTGCTCTGCTTCTGTCCAAAAAACCAACAAAGATTGCCAATATCCTGTAGGAGTGCTCTCCTTATGTTGGGTGTTTGCTT
This sequence comes from Sesamum indicum, assembly GCF_026168435.1. Taxonomy (NCBI): domain Eukaryota; kingdom Viridiplantae; phylum Streptophyta; class Magnoliopsida; order Lamiales; family Pedaliaceae; genus Sesamum; species Sesamum indicum. The sequence continues at coordinate 15,642,769 of NC_142661.1, forward strand.
TGGACCCATCACAAGTTCTTGAATGACCTCGGCAATAGATTTTCTCAACTGTGCAAGCTGTGCGTCACTATTCAACCTATGCAGCTCCCCAGAAGTCTCTGTGGCTGGTGTTGACTTCCGGGATACATTAGTCTCATTTAGAACCCCTGCCTCAGTCAAGCTTATTGAGTGAATTAAGAATCCATATGCAGTCAGCGCCAGTTTAGATATATTGCTAGCATAGCAAATCCTCACACTTTCCTCAGAATCATCAGGAAGCATGGAAAGCATTGGAAGAATATACTCTGGAAAAATTTTGGCATCACTGGGAGGAAAATCTCTGACTAAAGGAAGAATGTCACACAAAGTCTCTAACGCGGCACAACGGACAATGGCAGCCGGATCTGAAAGAACAGCTATGACATAAGGAAGGATGCGCTGCAGTCGAGCCTCATCATCAATATACAAAGAGCAAGATTTCAGCAGAAGGACAGCAGCCCTCCTTATAAAAGGGACCTTGACATTACGAATGCAGGAACAAAGAAGTGAGGCAATCAAAACCATTCCCTCACAGCTCAATATATCCTGAGGTACTGGTAAAAAAGGCATTCCAAAAGTGTCTGATTGATTATTGTAATCCGATATCAAAGAGCTCAAATCATTCATTGTGATCTTTTTTAAGAAAGGATGGTGACTTCGCTGGAATATGGTGGAGATGCTTTGAATCAGCTCACCAGGAGATTGCAAACCACATTGCTTCTGGTTTTGGGGATAGACAGTCTTGACCACACTATCTGGCACAGTTTTCATACCAAAATGCTCATTGTTTTGCTGCACATCCTTGAGCAGGATGCTGACGTTACCAAGAAGATCGAACCGATCATGAGAGTTCTTCTTGGTCTCTTTTTTCTCACTCAAAGATTTATCTCCCATATTGGAACCTTGCTTTGCACCCATTTTTTGTGGAAATTGACTTCTATCATCAGAAGAAGTTTCCGTCTCAGAGATCATCTCCTCACTAGCCTTATTCCCCATCATTTGCCTAAGTATTTCTTGGAATGAGGTCTCACATGCTAGAACCTGCAGCAGTTATTATGTTAATAAAAACATAATGACTATGAACTAAGAATTGAGATGGATTTTTCAAGTTGCTTACCCTTGCATCAGAACTCAGAGGATTTAACAATGAATAGAACTTGTGAAGAAATGGTGAGAAGTAACTGGGAAACACAACACCTGCATAGTTCTGCAGGTAGCTGTCAGCAGAGCATCTTGACTCTGGATCCAGTTGAATCATATGAAGAATCATCTTACGGATTCCTGAATCTGGAATCTGCAGTCATGGAATATGACAAAGCAATCACTTAAACTAGAGGTGAATTTAAAGAAAGCAAAGCCTTGGATAAAGTTTTGCTGATTTGCTGAGCTCCGTTTAACACAAGGCATTATTTGCAGAACTGGACAGACTAAAGGCAATTGGAGATGGAAGGAAAGTTCAAACTGAAAAGGAAATAGAGAACTTTAAAAACCAAATCCCTCCTGCATGAGAATGTACCTTTTCCAGGTGCTGTGTAGGATCATATTGTCCTCTTCGATACGCAAGCAGTTGAGAGAGTTCAAACAATGGCTGACCTTCAAGAAAAAGCTCAGCAATCACACACCTGAAACAGAACAAGTATTTTGAATGCAAGACACAATAAAGGAGATGCAACTTTTAAGGCTTAGCATGAGAAAGTAAACTGCAAACTTACCAAAGATATTGGCACATTTCTAGAAACATACATATGTATGTATCCTTAAACTGAATACTCCAGAAAAAATCATTGGATGAGACCCAAAGAAAAGGACTGCTATGAAGATGCTAGTTGAATAGAATTAAGCATTTGGTTAACTAGAACAATTTTCTTTTAAAATAAACAGTAAATTATAGAAATGTCATCTCCAAACCTCCATCCAGTCTGCTTGTATTAGCATCTGGTGGAAAATCTATATTATGCATGTCTATAAGCTTAGAAACAACAGCAGCTGTAAAAATAAATGCAGTTGCACATGAAAGTAATAGGAAAAAAATTAGAACAATTGGTGTGCCCATGTAGAGACGAGAGGTAATTCAAGTAAAATAATGCGCAATCATTGGATTTTAGTGCATATTTCATGTTGTAAGTTATTTGACAACTATTTAGTCCCACTCCGCAAAAGAAAAGAGTAAACTAAAAAGAAGAAAATATGTTATCTACACTATCTTTCAAAATGCAAGCATTATGACAATTGAAAGAGATTATCATGGTATTTTCCCCTTATTTGAGTTTAAAGGAAGGAAAATGTGGTCCAATATGGAATAAGCATTATAACAAAGAGATCAAAAACTTCCTAGAAAGAATTCGACATCCATGCTTTAAAGGCACTTGCTACATTTTGAGTCCTAATAAATGCTCACCAATGTTCAGTCAATTCATCATTTCAACATTTAAAACAGAATTTGGTATAAGAATTCTTTCCAAGTTAATAAGTAGTATCCACACAGAAAAAAACTCACCCTACAGAGAAGATGTCCATAGAGGGCTTCAGAAGTGCATCTTGTGCCACTTGCATTTCACCTCCATGCTCATAAAACCTCTGAAAATATAGCTTGTATCATTAAATTATTATGACAAACTATAAACTCCACATAATGGAGAAATGGAACAGAGTTTTATCTGTAAGTGGACTGCAGGAGCCCATGCAAACCCAGATAGCAAGCACTAACTGAATGCATGATCAGAAGACTCCTGAAAACAAAAACACACCTCGGGGGCAACATAACAGCGTCTTCGTCCACCAGTATCAAAGAAGAATGAAAAATCAGAGGGATCATCATACGGGATATAAGTGGGCTTAAATGATGCAAAGTCAACAAGGTAGAGCCAGTTCCAGGAAGTGACCAGCACATTCTCACATTTAATATCACCTGCAATAAGTTATATGATCTTCTCAGAGAAAAGTACAATAGATACATTGCAGGACACAGAAATGAACTTCAGGATTCATCTCACCATGACATACTCCATGCTCATGGCTCTGTTTCACAGCATAAAGCAACTGTAAAATGCAGTAAGTAAGATTCCGTTTCCTACTTTTGGGTAATCTCCAATTCCTATAGTATTAACAAGATGTAACAAAGAGAGGGATAGGAACCTGAAAAGCCAGCCATTTCTTCTCGACAAGGCTAAGGAAAGGTCGAGTACTCAATCGATCATGCAGATTATTAAAGAAGTATTGCCTCAATAAATAAGCAGCTTTATCTGTTTCAAGCCAAAACTGCAACATGAATCCAAAAGAAGGCATTCATGGATCTGTACAGAAAATAAGAAACCAATCGCAGTGTTGAAATTCTACATAACTAAGACTCAGGCAAATAAATAAAGCATCATCCTAAGTAACTAAAATAGACAACTTTTTAGAAGAGGGAAAGTTTCAGAATAGAAGCTTTACGTTTCCTTGAGTTCAGAAGCAGCATGTCAAATCCATGATGGTTCTACATATTCATAGGCAATTATTGCTTTAACTCTAGAAAACAAATTATCTTCATTTACTCAATTATATAGGTATTTCCATGATTTTTAGTTCTTTGCAGGAAATAACCACTAAAAATGCACATTACAGTTTCTTGTGTAATTGCTGGCAACAATAAAGACAAGTCAAAAGATATTAATGCATCCCATGGCTAAAATGGTCAGGGATGATGCCAGCACCATTTTTTAAAACTGGAAATGGCCTTGCTTATGTGCACATTGGCACACCTGAGCACCTTTTTCCGAGGCACCGTGCCACACCCATGGTGCACCTTATTGAAGAGAGACCAATCAGCCAGATTTATTGATAGAAAAATGGGAAACAATGCCCTAAACTTGCTCAATAGCAAGTCCAATATTTCTCTCTCAGCACATATACCTTCCATTCCTTCTTTTCTTTCCCCCAGCTCGGTTCTGTTCCTTTTCTTCTTTCTTCTTTCCCGTCTCTTTCCCTTGCCAGTCTTTTACTAGTCCTCTCTGTTTTCTACTTTTTCAGGCTTTTGGAAAATTGTAATATTAAAATATTAAATTAGTGTTAAAATTTATGGATGTCTAATTTATAACTTATTCTTGCAACAAACGATCTTTATTTGCTGAGATAAATGTTCAAAGTGCTTAAATAAGTGTTAGGAGTACCAAAATATTGTTTAATTTACTAACAGAAGTACTGAGAATAATTAAATAATCATTAAAATTTATGTTAGCTAAGTTCTCTTCTTTGTAATTTCTGTGTTCGTCTTTGTTTAAAGCTACTAATACGATAAATGTAAGATCTATTTACAAAATTATGTACCTTTGTTCAGATAAGGTGAGCATTTGTCGTGCACCGTGCACCATGGTGCACCGTGACCCTTCAACATCTATGTGTAATTTAAGGTCTCTTTTCTTAGATTTATTTAGTCATTACATACCTTCAAATCACTCAGCACCTGGCAGACAATTTCAACTAACCAAAAAATCGCACAATGACAATGCACTTTGGACATTTCTCCATAACTGAAACCAAATGAGAACAATTTAGAAATTATGTTCTCAACTAAAATCTTTTTAGCTCCGTATTTCAGAGAACTATCTATTTTAATTTGCTTAACACCTCACTTCTGGAAGCGTGTTCCTAGAATCTAGTGCATACACTCCTTATACCGTAGTATTGACATATGGCTTTACAATTGTAATAAAATATCACGCAACAACCAATAAATAGTTCCTCAGATATTCCTTCCCCTCACAGCCAGCACGCCATCTTTTACCGGCATTCAGCCATATATATTCAATTAATAGAAGCATGAGCCCAATTAACAATTGCAACTTGCTTTTCTAATCAATCATAAACATGGCATCTAAAGTTCATAGTAATCTCCTCCCAAGAGTTTCTACCAACCATATCCAATTCCTGACCATAAAAGTTTAACAGTGTAAACTTCCAATAACAATGGAAACTTCCACACAGCTCTTACCTCCAGTCACCACGCTTCAAAAATATAAGAAACAGTACCACTAAAGTTCCACCTAGCCTCCACTTCCCATTTCACGCTTTACATCCATAATATCATTAAACACAATTCCTCCTGCCCCCACGTTACCATTACCACCAGACAGCAGCAATATATGAAACTTCAATCACCTCAACACCCGGAGAATAAACTTAGCAGCTTATCACAATTTCAATCAGTAATTAATGAAAGTCGAGCCCAATTATGAGGAACCAAACTCGGCAACACCCAGTTGATTGATCCTTGCCCCTCTCCAAATTTAACCTGGAAGGGGAATAGAGAACTAACCTGGAATGGCCAGACGTGGGGGTGATCGAGTTTGGAGAAAATGTCCCGAATACGGGCGAGCCGGCGGTCGTAGTCGCGCAAATCAATGGAGTCCCCGCGCTTGAAGTACACCTTGACCAGCACCAAACCCTCGTCGTGCTTGCAGAGTATGGATTTGAGAAAACGGTCCCTTCCCAGCACTTCCTTTAGCACCAAGTTGTATGAAGACGGTAAATCGTGCAGATAGTACTCCGTCGCCGACGCCTGCGTCGTCCGCGCTATCTTGTTCCCCATTACCCTTCAATTTCCTCCTCTTCCAGCAATTTGATTCACTACCGCTCTATAATACTTGAAATCCCTGGTTTCACGAAATAGATACGGAGATTTTCCCCATATTTAGATTGGGTTTAGGGGCTGAGGGAGAGGATTATGAAAGGAAGCTGCCATGAGACTAGAGACTAGAATTTGGAGTAGATTTGGGTTGTGTAGTTGGTTTAATTACGCAAACTTTGTTTTGGGAATATTACATTTACACCCTTAACTTATGGTCAATTTGTATCAACCACACTTGTACTTTTATAAAATTACAGAAATCATATGTAGCAATCAAAAATTAAAGATAGTTTGTGTAATATTTCGATGTTTTTAAATGATATATGTATATTTTTTTAAGATTAAAAAGAATTTATGTAAATAATATTAATATTTCTGATAGATATATATAATTTTTTAAAAAAATAAAAATAAATTATATAAATAAACCATAAATATGTTGAAGTAATTATCCCTTTTATTATTTTGGATTGAATTTTAATGCTCGAGACTCCTTCCCCGAGTTTTAAGTATTTTTATAGGAAAATTAAGTTTTATTAAAAAGCTTATAAAATTTTAAAATAAAATATTTCGGATCTTATAAGCTTTTTAAAAAATATAATTTTTCAAATTCTTTTTATAACATCTATAAATTCTATAATATTAATATATCATAAGACAAAGATATCTTTATTCATACGCATCTCTCTTTATCACACACTTACACTCTTTAGGATTTTAAAGTTTTTTACGGTTATTTAATTTTTCTTGCATCCGAAGAAAAAAAATACTTCGGTCTTTAATAATAAATTATTATTGTTAACAAAAATAAAATTGCTATTGATATTATAATTACTAAAAAAATATAAATTCAGGATAAAATTATAAATTATACGATTATATATTTATATTAATATTCGACTAGCATAGATCTACGTATATATAATTTTTGTTCAAAAGTTTAGGTATTATTTCATCATTTTCTTCTTATTGTAAAAAGAATATCTATTAAAATTTTATTTTGAATTAAATTAATGTATACTATTTATGAAAATATTTTTAAAATATTTAAATACAAAATATATCAATAAATAACAATTTATTTGATTCTAATGATACCGTGCCCTTTTCATTATTTTATAAAAAAAAAATTATTATGCTAGTCCTCTAGCACAATTTCATTTGATATTAATTATAAAAAGGCAGCGTACTAAGCATGTGGCTGGTATATTTTCTGGTTGAATATAACTTGTATAAATAAAATGATGTTACTTTAAGAAAAAAATTAAGTTATGGACTATATGTATAATAAAAAAAAACGTAAAGCAATGCAATATAATTAAAAATGTATTATATATGACATACTTTTTAACTATTAAATTTATGATAAAATTTTCTTGTTACATCTTTTACCACATAATTCATATTTTACTAGTATTAGATATGTATAATACCAGTGATCCAAGCATACTTAGTTCTAGTACGCAATTTAGACTCTTATTCTATTTATTTAATTAAATGAAAGAAAAATAAAATGAATAGATTAAAATTGATAAAGAATTAACTTTAAATATGTCTGAATAAAAAATTTATTTCTAAAATTAAATTCAAAGAGATAAAGTAAATACGAATATTGGGTAAATTACAATGAGCTTCCCTGAGGTTTGACATAATTACGAATACCTTCTCGTTGTTTAAAAAATTACAAATAATCATATGATGTTTGATGAAATTATGTAATCACTGAATGGAGGTATGAAATTGTCAACTTTGACTTTACTGTATTTTTTATTTTTTTTAAACAATTGAAAACTTATAAAAGAATCAAATTGGATGGACGAAAAAATTTAAAAATTATAAAAAAAATTATCCACTTAATTCAATAAAAAAAATAATTTTTTAACTAATAAAATAAAATTATAATTTTTAGTTCACAATGGCATTTTGGTAAGTTCACCGTAAAAATGGATGGAAATCTAACGGATTAAGCTAATTGTTAGACGATCGTTAAAATCAGGGGGTATTTGTAATTTTTAAACGACGAGAGAGTATTCATAATTATGCCAAATTTCAATAGAAGTAGTTGTAATTTACCCTACAAATATTATAGTGCACATGTTTATTATCAACCAATAGTAGTTATCGGAGGCCCCTCTCACTTAATACATTTACTAATTATCGGAATACATTCGATCCATAAACATAATTTAAATTTTTTATTTAATTATATGAAAGAGAAGAAAAATAAAATAAATAATTGAAATTTTCTTAAATATTTTGTTTATAATTTTATGTTAATGAATTGAATAGTATTGATAGAATAGTTTAAAGACATGATCATTTTATGTAAAAAAATATCTTTGAGGATATTTTATTCAACAATATTTTACCAACAAAAGGTGATTTCCCGTTATAAAAAATACAATATTTAATCATGGCTAATTGCTATAGTTAGAAACAAAGTTTTAGTAAATAGTCATTGATATACCATATAATAGTTGTTGACCGTGATTTTTACGAGTGTGGCAAAAAACATTTGACATAGCTATAACAATGGCAAAAATAGTTTCCATTGGTAGATTGTAAGTTTGCATCGATTTTTACACAACTATAGTTAATGATAATTATTTACCATAATTTTAATCAGTAGATAACAAAATTATAGCTAATAACAGATTTTTTTCTAGTGACTCTAACCCTCACACACTAGAAGAAATACAAAATTTCATTACAGTTAATTTCTAGAGAAAAGTATTATTTTAGTCCGCTAAGTATGTCTAATTTTAATTTTAGTCCGATAACTATGTCCATTTTTGTTTAGGTCCAGTAACTTATGAAATTGCTTACTTTTAGTCCTCTGACATATTTTCGGACAAGTTTACCCCTATGAGTGCATATGGACTAAAACTACCTTTCAAAAGTTGCATAGGGTATAATATAGATGGTGACACTTGTCCAATGATTATTTACTAGGTTGTGTATTTGATATTATGGGGAGCAATGAAAAAAACAAAAAGAATAATTTTAAAAGAAAAGTTTCTTCTTCTTCGACTAAGTTCTGGAGCTCCGTCCCTGCTCGAATTGGGATAACTATCTTCATAATTTTTTTTTCTCATCAACATATTCATTTTTCTACCATATCCTTAAATTTATTAATAGTATTTTATTCATGCATATATGATATTACTAGTTTTTATTATTGTGTATTTTGTTTTTGTTTTTTCATTTAATGTAATAAATATAATAAAATTTTAAATTACTTTGGACGATAGGAAAAAATAACCATGACATGACTCAAATTACCCTTAGAAAAAGAAAAAGAGGGTAAAAGGAAATCAATGTTTTTAAGTTGGATTTAATGCAATTTATCTTAATTTGAAATTGTAAATGTGCAAATTATCTTCATATAAAAAAATAATAATAATTTATTCCCTTATATTTTTAAAAATTGAGTGATTTACTTTCTTATCTAAGGAGATAAATTATTTAATTTTAAAAAATACATGAAATAAATTGCTATATTTTTAAAAATACTAAGATAAATATTACTATTTTTTTTCTAAAAGATAATTTCTTCATTTACAATATAAAAAGGAGTTGCTTGCATTTTTTTCTAATTTGAATTAGACCTATTCCAATCGAAGACTAGACTTGTCTCCGAGTATGGGACGAAAAATTAGAGTGGTCAAATATGAAATGAATCGATCAGAACAAGTAAACAATGAAAACCGATCAAATAGGTTCGAATTAAAAAAGAAAAGAAAATTGTTTGTTCCCGGTCTAGGCTGGCGATGGTGGAGTGCGGCGGGGTAGATCTGGTGGCGACAGAAAAATAGCTGAGTCGTGGAGCATGGCGGTCATCCTCGGGATTCAAAGATTGGTGGCCACTTAAGCGACGGGGGCAGAATGGCGATGGCAGTAGCATATTTGGTGGTGGGGACAGGCTAATGGTAGAGCAGCAAGACGACGACGACTGAGAATACCAGTCATTGGGCATTGCTCGACCATACTGAATCGTGGGCTGTGTGCGTGTAGAGAAGACTAGGGTAATTGGATAGCTGGCAAACTTAAACCTAATCTTTGGCTGGGCAATTAAATCTAGGGGTGTGCAATTCTCGATTAACCAATCTAAAATTGATCGAATCTAAGATTCGATTTAGTTTTGGATTATTTTTTATGTGATTATTTAGTACGATTTGATTAATCAAATTCAACACCCCTAATTAAATTAATTAAATATTTATAAATTTAATTGCAATTTTGTGTTTTTAAAATCCAAATATCTAATGTAATCAAATAATTTTTGTTCGAAAAACTTAATCTTTTTATTCTTATAAAACTTGAATTTTTTAAAAATTATTCTTTTACAACATATGATTTAATAATTGAAATTTGAGGGCAATGAATTAGATTGAAAAAAAATAAATCGAAAACTAGTTAGGTTGTTTTATCTATTATTTTGAAGTAAAGTACTTATCATATTCAAGTATAATATTTATTCATATATAAATTAATTAAATAAAAAATATAGAACAAGAGAAATGAGGTAAAGAAATCAAAAGTCCAAATTTATTCTTCTACAAACACTGGCAATCAACGATCACCATTCACCAGTAGAGTAGCTACAGTCTCGGATCATACATAAATACAAACACAGAAGATCTCAAAAGTGACAAACCGAAAGATCAGCCATCAAATGTTGAAGCAGAGTTAGACAATGGCGTCATCACGTCGGTCTCTTCGGAGTTGGGGTGGTTGGCTTCCATCTCAGCCCATTCGAGGTCGGCCCGCCAGTAGCCGTCGCCAGCCCATGTGAACTTGCCGCCGTGGCCGCCTTTCTTCGGCGATCCGCTGAGACCCGTGCCCGACTTTCGATCCTTCCTCACCTCAGCTCCCCTGGTTTTCGAACTTTTCTTCATCTTCGGCTGTTGGATCTCTGATTGTTTGTGGTGAGTGAGTGAGTGTGTTGGAGTTTACTGATATAGGGGGTGAAGGTGTGATGAATCTTGAGGAAATGGATAAGATTAAACGTCGTTAATGATTATTTTAGTTTCTTTCATCTAAGTTAATTAACCATTTCGTACAAATTATCGACTGTATTTGCGTGGATCCATGGGCGGTCCCGGGAATCGCCCAACAGATGTATATTTATTTTATTTTAGTGCACCGCTTGTCTTTTTAGTTTTAATGTAATTATAAGTAAATTTTTAATAATTTAGAATTTTGAGGTTTTGTTTTATCTAATAAATAAAATTTTTAATCAATTAAAATTTATTGAATTTATTAATATTAACAAAATAATTAAATGAAAATATATACGCGCAATGTCGATTAAAACTCTGATGTTAGTAATATTCAAGTTTACAAGGGTATAAAAGTAATTTTTACATATACGCCACACAATAGACACATGCATCCTACCACATTATAAAACTTTCAATACTACTATAAATAACTCTTATATTATTTTTTAAACCAACTCCACTATTCATGATTTGATAATTCATTACCCTATATCTCTAAAAAAATCTCTCTCTGTCGATAGAAGAGCCTTGGGAAATGGTCGTGTGTCAAAGGTAATTTTTTCATTAAATCCTTTATACCACCTGCATCCACATCATTGGTGGTGTCTGCGGAAAACTATTACCGCGACACTTAAATATAGACTAGGTCTCCATCTTGTGATGGTCAAGGGGTGAACATTGCCCATGAAACACACGAGAACGGAGTAGAGCAATACCTAAAATATTAACCGCACAAGCGATAACTCAATTTGCAACTAATCAACCTGCAGACTCGATCCCTCTTTCTCCTCATAGAAGTTGAGAAGAGTCCTCGGCTCTTGAGGAAAACGAGCCGAGGGGGAAGGAGGTCAATAACAGAGTCTCTAGACTGCAGGCCGCTCAAAAACAAGAACAACCACCCCAACATTCACCATAGTCCTCAACACCCCTACCATCAGGGGGAGTTGAAGATCCTTATCCACCCCTGGTTGTAGCTCTTTTTCGATGTTTAGGCGATTGAAAACTACAAGACATTAATATTTTAATTGTCATTTAGTATTGTTAAGGTCATATCATTTAAATAGATATTTAATTAGGTGGAAGGTGAACTATTAAATCATATATAGTTATTTGAGAATTTTATTTTAAAATGTTACTACATTTGATTAAAAATTAAATATATCTTCATTTAGTGTGTGTTTATATATATATATATATATATATATTTCTTTATTAGAAAAGTTAAGAATGAGTAAAATAATTATTACTTTGATAAGCAAGTAGAGTTCAATATAGATAAAATAAATTTTTGAAGGTAAATTACATATATCTTAAGGTTTGGTCTAATTATAATTAATATATCTTTAATATTTAAAATTTATAATTTCTTTCCTATTATATTATCCGAAACACTTCCAACAGGCATGAAAGAATCAAATCTTGTACAACGGAATAGGAGATGTACAAAAATACTTGGACAAATTGAAAATATACATGAAAATATTAAATGAAGCGCAAAATTGAAAATTTTTGTAATTTTTTTTTTTTAGCATTAGTTTTTTATTCCGTCCTAAATCCTAACGAAAGGGTTTTAAGTGTAAAGGAATCATTTTCGAAAATAATGTAAGTATAAGTTCAAATTTTTTTTGAAAAGAAATATAATTCTCGCATTTTAAAAAAGAATTTAAGTATAATTAACCCTGATTTATAAGTAGTGGTTTACTATAAACTTTAATTTCTCATTCACCTAATATTTATTTTGAGAGGTCAAATTAATCCAAAGTATGTTCAAACTCATTTAATAATATTGATGATTTAAAAGTTCAGGTTCTTTTTCTCTTCAGTGTAAATTTAAAACCTTTAAAGTTCAAATTAATAAAATAGTTTATACTAACCTGACTCAATCTATTTACAACCCAACCCATTTTGAACCCATTCATTGAAATCCATTAACCCATATTAGATCTGATCCATTTGAATCCAATCCAAACCCAGTCCAACCCGCCTATTTACCACAACTAAATGAAGCATTTAAATTAAGAACAACAGCAGAATGGCTAGAGTTGAAACAGTATTACACCAAAATAGATTTATTGTACTCTTGTTTCAATTTACCCCATTGAAACAAAAGATGAAACAAGTAACTTCAAAAGTACTTCTAGTCTGGCAAATACATAATCAAATCAAAAATTGAATGATTTTTTTGTGATATAAACCCTAAAAAAAAGAGGGTACTTCAATTTACCAGCATTGCACCCTTAGAAGGTGAAAAAGGTGTTTTGGGGGACCTCTTTGCAATGGTAGGCCTTGGACCAAATTTGTGGCGATTATTCAAATTGGCCCCATAGCTTTTGCATGATTTCATTCTTTTACTATAACAACTTATCTCTTTCTTTGCAAGATCTTCAACGCTCCCCACACTTGCCAAACATGCAAAACTCCTTGACTTCCCATCATAATACTTTGAAAGACCCCTCCTGCACACATTAATCAACACACACATACCAATCTCAGCATCCAGATGCCTCTATATATATATATATATATTTGTATTCTATATGTTTTTATTTTTTTTATTAAGTGATAACGTGGAACTTAATTTACCTTAATAATAATAATAATTTTATTTTTTTATTAAAGTTGAGATAGTATGTTAATGCCTTCACACACATCTTTTAAAGAAGATTCTAGCTGGAGTCCTACAACTAACCAATTGTGTGGATCACATATATCAGGCTTGTCAATAGGTATGGTACCCCCTTCTCATGTCCACAAAATAATTTTAAGACCCATACCCATACTCATATCCTACCCAATCGGCAAAAGGTCCTACCCTATCCTAGATCCATGAAATTAAATAAGTGGGTATAGATAGGATCTAATACCTTTAAATACCCATGATTATTGATATATTTTAAATCCAAAGATGTTGATTTATTTATATACTCATTACAATTTTTATTTATATTAATTACTTATTGAAATTTTGACCAAATATGCTGGAGCTTTTTATGTTGATTCCGTAATTGCTCAAAAAATTAATTTTATGATCAAATTAAGCAAACTTAACTTGATATTTAGAAAATTAAAAAAATACGAATTAACTTAATTTAGTGAAATTTGACTAATACATGGAATAAATAAAATTTGTTTAAAAATAAATTACCAATTCAAACTATACTTAAAAGATCTATATGCGAGTTAGATATATTATACTTAATTCATTTACTTTTACCAACTCTTATGTTTCATTTTTATTTTGAACTTGTCTTGACTTCATAATATATAAATCAATATTATTAGTCCATTGTTTGGATAAGTTTAAGGCTCTTATTTAAAAATTTATTAATATCGGTTCGACATTTTGACAAAATCAAGTTCATTATTTAAATATTTCAATTTGTAACTATTGAAATTTAAGTAATTAGTTTTAGTTTATTGACAGACGGGTCATAAAAATGCACTACTAAGTTAATTTTGTAGCATATATTGTTTAATTTGAATATAAATTTAAAATTTAAAAACTTTTAATCCTTTAAACACATTTAAAAGAAAAGAAAAAATGGGTCTCCAAATGGGTAAGATCCAAACTCTATCCAATTCTTTTGGATATAATTTGAGTAAGACCCTACGAGTATTTTCTAGGATAGTATATGGATAGGGTATGAAAAAAATATTATGGATATTTATTGAATCTGAGTCCGAATCTGGCGATATCCGACCATTTCCAGGCCTAATACATATATCCAATCAAACATTTACAAGAATTAATGAAAATTCACAATACGAAAGTGATAATGTTGGACTTTAACTGTGTTATAATATAATAAGGGTGTGTTATACTTACTTGATGGGGAGTTGGGCCATGAGATCAGCCAGTTCATAGAGAGGACCGCATGAAGGGGAAGAAGAACTAGACGAAGGAGAAGAAAATGAATTAGCATCATCCGACAACTCTGTCGTCTGATCACCAGAATCGTCAATGGAAGATGACTCCATAGATTCACAATTTTCATCTGCCCATCTAAGCTGTCTTGACTCTTTCAAGTCCATTTCTCGACAGGATATACAACAAATAATTAGTACACACTGAGTAAGAGAGAGAGAGGAAAATGAGGCTTGCAAGCTCAATGGTTTGAGTCCCAAGAGCCCTCATTCAAGGGAGCATATATATACATTTTTGCTTGTAATTTACACTAAACAAATAATAACATAGAGATTAATTATTATATGTAAAATCGAAGGTTGGATGGATATATGTGGCTGTTAGTGAAAAGGGTTTCGTGGGATGTCATTAGTTTACACGTTTGATAATGTTTTCCAAGTGTTTGATATTATCCTAATATATATAGATATATATGTAGAAGACGGGTCATTTTCATGTGGTTTGAATTCCTTAGCTTTCCCATAGTACAAGGCAAGAGGATAAGGGCAGTGTTTTGAAGAAATCCACATCTGAGTCACCACCTTTGCACTTTTGGAACAATTCTAAGGTCGAAATCTTGGGCACTTTGTCCCCACAAAGTTAGGACAGGACCAACTCTTTTTAATGTTCCGAGGCTATCCGAAGTTTGAAGATGATGCCTATAAGCATGCTGTCTCACCAATAGCACATATCTAGCTACCTTCCTTTCAATTTTTCCTTTTGCTTTTTTTAATAAATATAATGCATGGCTCATCACGACTACCATATACACAATATTATCAAATTGATAAAAATATTTTTTTAGTCCCGTAAAATAATTTAGGTAAAAGTCTTTCTTTTTATTATTGTTCGGGACTTTATTTTTGGTGAAAAGATCTCAACAAAATTAGTTTCGACAACAAAAGTTTTGTTGAATTTTTTTTCGATACTGAACATGAGTTTGACATTAAAATTGTCATTTTAATCTTGTTTGATGGGGAATTATTACATATAATCTCAAAGTTTACAAATCTAACATTTTAATCTCAAAATTTTAGAAACTATGCATGTTTTTATACTCAACATTCCATTACAAAATAACGAAAGATGCATGTGGATGAAACCATATATGTCAGCTCATTGTAATAGAGCGAATTCAAATCCTGAAGGGGGGATCTACAAAAAAAACGTTACCACTCCAACGCCCAAGTTATTATTGAAATAAAGTCAAGAAGTAAATAAATGTAATTGAAATTGAGAGATGGTGAATAAAGTCGGTGAAAAGTGTAAGAACACATGATAATGTGCTTGTAGTACTTTTAGAGGGTAAAAGATATGTGAGAGACGTAAATAAGGGATTGATTTCAAATCCACACAGATGATCTAATAAACTAAATAACATACAATTAATTTTAGTTCTTTTTTATCATACACTTACTAATAATTTATCCTGTAACCTAAATAATTATACTTGAAGTAAATGCCACTTAATATGGTTAAATCATTAGACAATAATTGTCATCAAATCATAAGAGTTTTGAGCTAATAACTATCAGGTCACACACTCTGAAAAATTTATGTCCTGAGCTTGGTTGATGTTATGATTGAATTAATATGATTAATTCAGATCGAGTTGGATTTTAATTCAAAATTAACTAGTGGACTTAATTTGTTTTAGACTTGCTTAACTCAAAGGGTCAAAATATAATAAAAAACGTCCAAAATGAAGAACAAGCAGTTGAGATGGCCGAGTTGGTCTAAGGCGCCAGATTAAGGTTCTGGTCCGAAAGGGCGTGGGTTCAAATCCCACTCTCAACATTATTTTGATATTTTTCTGGTTTATCATATCTAGCAAGAGTGAACGTATATATATCATCCAAATAAACATCGACATACATAAATTTAAATATTTATAAAAACACAAAATATAAACATTGTTAAAAAAAATTATACGCATTTTTATTTTGTTTGCGTTAAAAGAAAAATTAAATATATTAAATATTATAATAATAATACAAATTCGACTTATTCAGATACTTGTATTCGTTGAAAAAATAATTTTACGACAGTTATTAATTGTTTGGAAATGTTACACAAATTTTAGGTAAAAAATCAGCTTAATAAATTAGTTGGAAAATGTAATCCTTTTTTATATTTGACTGATTTGTTGTGTAAATTTTACTTCATATATTTACAGTAATTTTTTCAATGTTTTTATTAATTTTCATAAAATATGTAGAACTATTCTACTTATTTTGATTTGTTTAAAATTCCTAAAGACAAACTATTCAGCTTTGGAACTAATCCTAATATATTTTAGTTATAGGAATTATTTTACTATTAAAAAATAACAAGTTATTTCGTACAGTGATAATTAAATTTATTTCTAAGCGAGTTCTTGTCAATTAGTAGAGTTTGAAACTTTATAGTCATATCTGTTATGACTATGAAAATTCCTGTGATGAAAAAAAAAATTGTTCAGAAGATGATATTCTGTTAAGTCGAAAATTTTACTGTAGTAATTTTAAAATATTTGAAATTTCTAAAACAATTATAACGTTTTCAGGAGTAATTATTCTTATAAAAATTTCTTAATTATATTATTTCACAACTTTTTGTTATATGTTAATAATTTCGTCTTAATTTTTTTTGAAAATATTTCAACAAATTAAGCTAGAATGTAATTTAAACATTACGAGTTATAAAGCTATAAATTAAAATATTAAAAAATAAAATTATGTTTTTTTTTTGTAAGTAATTAAAATAAAAGGAAAAAGTATTTGTTAGTCTTTTATATTTGGTTGTTATTGATTTTAATCCTTTAAATTTACCCGTTTTAGTTTTAGGCTTGTAACTTTTAAAATTGCTTAATTTTAGTCATTTGACCCAATTTCAGATAATTTTACCCATACATAGCTTTTCAAAAATAATTTTAGTCCATATATTTTTATTTATTTTGCATTCCGTAGCTAATGCTCGCTTAAAATAGTATAAGAGTCATGATTTATTAAAAAATATTTATTTATAATACACTTAGAACATTATGATGAACTATCAGCATATACATCAAAAGGGCAAAAGAGCCATAAACTATACTAAAGGACTAAATCTGCAAAGTTCATAGGTAAATGATTAAATCTAATATCGTTAAAGATAAATGATTAAAATGAATTTAGACCAAAATTATAGGACGAAAATTTTATTTTTTTCAAATTAAAATTCTAAAAAAGTAAACTACGACGAGGTTTACTGAAAAATTACGAATACCCCTTTATTATTTGAAAAAATTATTAATACCCTTAATATTTGATAAATTATGTAATTTTTTTGAATGGAAACATAAAAATTAGCAATTTTGTCCTTACTGTATTTTTTTTTCAAAAAAAATATTGAATAGCTGTAGAAAAATCGGAAGAGTTTAATGAAAAAAAATTTCAATTTAGTAAAAAAAGCTTCAATTTCTTTTAAAAATAAATAAAATTAAATTTATAGTCCATAAAAGTATTTTGATTAGTTTATTATAAAGAAAAAAAAATAAAAATTAATGAATTAAACTAACTATTAAATAAAATAAATATTTATAATTATATTAAACTTCAATCAAAGTGGTTGTAATTTAATCTTTAAAAACCATGAATGATACCTTCCCTTGAGAGGAGTTCACAAAAAGAAAAAAAAAAAAAAAGGAAAAAGGGGTCCTCATTAAATAGGGGAAATGCTGCTGTGCTGTTTGACCGTTGTTATTGGGCTGTAGCAAAGTGGGAATCGAGTTTCGAGAAACAGAAACAGAAACAGTGCTGCTGTGCTGACAGTGGATTGGATTTATGTATTGTGGGGGAACAACACTCGCAGTCACAGTCACAGACATCCCAATATCTGCCAAACAACTTGTAAAAAAAGGCTTTGCGGAATCAACAAGTTTTTTCTTAGCTCTATTGCATAAAATTCTCTCAAGTCCGTATTACTATTACCCCCAAACATCGCCTTGCTGACACACTGTCCGACACACACCACCAAAACGCACTCTCTCTCTGAGCGCGAGAGAGAGAGGCCCTTTTTCCCGTACCGAGAGACGTTGGGAAAAGAACGTTGCAAGAGTGGTACAAATTCCTCGGCACAATTTGAATCAGCGTAGAGAAGAATAGGTGCTTCAGCCCTTCAAGAGAGTGGGAGTAAACTGTCTTTCTCATACGGAATACACACACACTGACTGGGAGAGCAAATGGGAAGTGGCTTTGTGCTCCTCTTTGCAAGTTTTCAGCTACTAATGCTTCTTGGTATGTGCCCACATTCCCCTTTTCTCTCTGCCTCTGCTCTGTGTGTGTAACTGAGGCTTTGAACTATACAGTGTGAGCTGAGTTTTTTCCTGTTTCTCGGCTTTGCGTATGTTATGACTATTAACATTGATTATTCTTGTTTTGGTTTTTCATGGGCGTCCATGTTCTTCCCATCTCATTGCTTCTTTCTGGGCTTCTTGTCCTTACTTTCCTAAGCAAACCTGCAGATCTCTTTCTTCCTCAACTTCTATAGCGAGTCTAACCCAAAAATAGCATATCCTGCTGAGTTCTTTTCCCTGAACTGTACATTGTTCGGTACATTCTTATGCATAGGCATACTGATTTCAGGTTCTCCTCCGTCTTTGCTAACTAATGTCCCAATAATTTAGGCTAAGGATTAGTTCAGGTAGTATGTGATAGTGTAGTGAACTTATTAAAGTGGGGGATGCTCTATATCTTGCTGTCATAGTGGTTGAAGCAACCATATGTCAAGGACATATTCCTGTAAGTAGGCAGGCCCAGATATTTAACATTCAGATTGTGTTAATTGCTAAATGTGGACAAAAACAATGTGACATTATTATTTTTCTTTTTGTCAATGGTGCCATTGCAATCCAGCTGTTTTTTTGTTTTTCTGTATTTCTGTGTTGTGCTCTGGATGGAAATTTGCTTTTGTGTTTTCTAGTATGGTTGCTGACAGATGTATTTTTGCTTGTCAACATAGACATGTGAATTTTTCACTTGGCAAATTGACATTTATGATCATTCACCATATTTTGGAGGTTTAATATGTTGTGTAGTTCCTTATCATTCTTTATATGGAATAGTTCATCACAACTTATCTTATGGTACAAATCTTGTATATTTTAGGTGATAATGCTATGTAATTGCTTCAAGTGCATTTCCTTCTTTTTGAAATTTTCCTATCCCCGTTTCACATTCGTCTGAATTTCAGGCAACCTTAGTTCCTCATTGGAGATACCCAATGTTAGAGACTAGTGCAGAAGCTACTGAGAGGAGGACTAGGCACTAGATTATCAGAGGTGGTATAGAGAGTTTAAATTCTTAAATTAGTATGCAGTCACCAAATATTTAACTTTGGATTGCTTTAGTTGATCCCAAAAACCTCTGTGAGATTATAGTCGCACAGGATTTTTACAATGCCATTAACCTTGTTCCTCAATTGCATTTCTTTATTAAACTCATGCCAAGTTTCATGGAACTGTCTTTTTTTTATTTTTTGAGATAGATGACGGTAAGGTCAAAATTATGCTTTTGTTTCTTTGATTATGGCTTCTGGCAAATGTTCAACTCAATTTAAATCCAGGACCGAACATGTTAGGAGTAATAAAATCTTCTAGGCACCTCATGTTTACTGGTTGAAGCATTAAGCACCCTACGATGCTTGGAAACCTGAACTTGAATCACAGTTTTCTAGTTCATATTCTTGTGCACGAGGTATTAATTTCAGGTAACAGCATAGCAGGGGAAAATGGAAACATTTTAGCCAGATTCTTGTTCGAAACAATAAACACAACATGCTTTCTCATGTTCAGGTGTAATATTATTTGATTTGCAGATGAGGTTCCACTGTGTGCACCTGTATTGGTCGATCAGAAACCAAAGTAACAATATGACATCATATATTCTATGAACACTGGAGATAGATGGGGTTATTTATTTTTTATTATTAAAAAATAAAAAATTATTAATATAATTTAATTAAATATACTAATATTATTATAACGAGTCGTGATTTGAATTAAATTTTTTATTAAATAAATTGCTGAGTCGCAATATAAAATCGCGACTTAGCGTTGGATTTTAAAATCACGGCTTGCTGTCGTGATTGATTTGAGATTTTCCATATCACAACAACATTTTGCTGTTGTGAGCATTTTTCTTTTTTTCTTTTTTATTTCATTTAATTAAAATTTTATAAATTAATTTTTAACAATATATTAAAGTCCAAAAAATCATAATATAAAAATTGTATTAATTTAAATAATTACAATTAAGTATACAAATGTAATAGCGTATATTTTTTTGTACAATGGTAAAAAATACAATTGAAGTATACAATTATTCTTGACAACCCTATACCGGCACATCTGATTGTGTAGAAGAATTTCTTCGTTGGGATTGTTGCATTGCACGCGTTTGCGCACAATCCATCTCGTTGTGAATACGTGATGTTTGATTTCGACCTGGGTGGGAAGAGATTTGAATAGTAGTGTCGTGGACCAACTCAAATCCCGGTACATCACGTATTCGCATCTTTTCGCACTCGGGTCGAAATCAAACATCACGTATTCACAATGAGATGGATTGGGCGCAAACGCGTGCAAGGCAACAATCCCAACAAAGAAATTCTTCTACACAATCAGATGTGCCGGTATCGGGTTGTCAAGAATAATTATATACTACATTATACAAAAAAATATACGTTATTATATTTGTATACTTAATTGTAATTATTTAAATTAATACAATTTTAATATTAAGATTTTTTGGACTTTAATATATTATTAAAAAAATTAATTTTATATAATTAATTTATAAAATATTGAATTAAACAAACTAAAAATGCTTACAATAGCAAAATGCTGTCGTGATTTGGAAAATGCCCAAATCAATCATGACTTGCTGTCATGATTTTATATTCCGACGCCACTTGGCAATTTATTATTTAAAAAAATATTTTTTAATTCGAAAATCACGACTCGTTATAATAATATTAGTATATTTAATTAAATTATATTATTATAATTTTTTTATTTTTTAGTAATAAAAAAATAAATTACCCCATGATTCTGGTAGTTCTTTTGCTTTTTCATGATTAAGTCTTCAACATGTTCTGAAACTAGCAATTTCATGACTTGTTCTTGTAGAAACTTTTGAGCTCAGTTGCACGTATATCTGGAGTCGAATGCTTTAGAATCAATCTTTTCAACCTAACAGCATATTCCTTGACCATAGGAAAATGGTTTTTTGAGCATGGAATTCAAAAATTCATTCTAAACAGTACTCTTGTGACAATCAGCTTTGTCGACGATAGCTACTTTTCAGGCAATATAACATGCTGATATGACTGATTGTTTTACTCCAAGATGTTAGTATAACATAATTTGGGAAAGTGCAGACTTATCAGTCAAATGAATGAATATGTATAAGATGTTTTGCATGCTTGTTAGTTTCGACTGTGCATATCTTTTATGCTCAACCTGGCTGAGATGACCAAAGGGCTTGACATGGTTGGTTTTGGTATTAAGGTTTACTGCTAAATAGTTTCCCTTTGTGTGATAGGCATCTGCGAAGGTGGCAAAATTGGAGTATGCTATGGAAGAAACGCGGATGATCTACCCACCCCAGATAAAGCAGTGCAGCTGATCCAACTTCACAACATTAAATACATACGGATATATGATTCCAATATACAGGTTCTCAAGGCATTTGCAAATACAGGAATTGAACTCATGATTGGGATTCCCAACTCAGACTTGTTGGCGTTCTCTCAATTCCAAACAAATGCTGATACGTGGTTAAAGAATAGCATTCTTCCATACTATCCAGCGACAAAAATCACTTACATAACTGTTGGTGCTGAAGTAACCGAAGCTCCCAACAATGTCTCTGCGATGGTAGTTCCTGCAATGCAAAATGTCTTGACATCTCTGAAAAAAGCTGGTCTTCATAGGAAGATTAAAGTCTCTAGTACCCATTCCTTGGGAGTTCTGTCCCGGTCATTCCCACCTTCTGCCGGAGCTTTCAACAGTAAATATGCTTTCTTTCTGAGATCGATGTTGGAATTCCTTGCCGAGAATCAGTCACCATTTATGGTTAACATATACCCTTATTATGCATATAGGGATTCTTCAAGCAACGTGTCGCTAGATTATGCTCTGTTCGAGTCATCTTCTGAAGTTATTGATCCAAATACTGGTTTGCTATATACAAATATGTTTGATGCTCAGATTGATGCGATTAATTTCGCACTCACGGCTTTGAATTTCAGAACTATTGAGATTATGGTTACCGAGACGGGATGGCCTTCCAAAGGATCCCCAAAGGAGACTGGTGCAACTCCCGATAACGCACAAACTTATAATACGAATCTGATCCGTCATGTCATCAATGACACGGGTACTCCGGCGAAGCCAGGAGAGGAAATAGATGTGTACCTCTTCTCATTATTTAATGAGAATCGGAAGCCTGGTTTGGAATCCGAGAGGAACTGGGGTCTATTTTTTCCTGATCAGACAAGTGTTTACAACCTTGATTTCACTGGAAAGGGTGTAGTGGACATGACTATGAATGCAACAAACATCACAGGTTCGAATGGGACAACATGGTGCATTGCGTCACCCACTGCTTCTGATGCTGATCTTAAAAATGGTCTAGATTGGGCCTGCAGTTCCGGAAATGTCGATTGTTCTGCTATTCAGCCAAGCCAGCCTTGCTTTGAGCCTGATAACCTGGCATCTCACGCATCTTATGCATTCAACAGTTACTACCAGCAGAATGGAGCTACAGATATTGCCTGCAGTTTTGGAGGAGCAGGGGTCAGAACAAACAAGAATCCAAGTACGTAATAAAACCTCTGGTGATGCTGACTCTGTAGATAGTATTTGCAATCTGATCCCATATTATATACATATAAATCATAAAACACCAAAATCTAGAAGTTATCCTCCCAATTCAGTGAAATTCTTATACCCACTGGTTGAGAATACACCAACCGTTTGTGGACTGCGCCTATCAACAGTAAGACCTACCTTATGCTGACGTAGCTTAGTCAACACCTTTTGGTTTCTGAAAACTCCGTGCATATAAGAGTTTCCCACTAATCATAGATCTCTAATTATATGTAGAGTGATATTGAACTCCACTTCTGCAGATTTCTCTTGCTTCCCGTTTATCGTCTTTTGGGGAGCATTCATATGCACATGAAACATAGTTTTATTTCTTTTCATCTCTGTTCTTTTTTGGTTTGGTAATTTTTTTTTCATGGATAAGTTTCCTCAAGACAACTCATTTACTTCACCTCTATTCTTTTTATGCAGGCTATGACAGCTGCTTGTACGTGATGTCCGGGTATGCCAAATTTCAGATATAAGCTATTTAAAATTTAAGCATCAACACATTAATTTGTGTAACTGAACTTTTTCTTGGATTTGCAACATAAATTTCACAGAACCAACAAAACAGCCACGGCTAATGCAACGGCCACTCCTTCAAAATCTTCATCATCTGTCGAAGCAGTCTCCATGCTCGTTCTGGGTAGCTTGCTGACAGCCTCATTTGCATTCATGTAATATTTGAGCTACTGGAAAAGATTCTCTCTGGTGGATGAGCATGCAGACTATATTGACAAGCATGAAAAAGCACTTTGGAAATAGAAATTTGCATATGCAAATTGTTCTTATTGTATAGCTATCAAGCCCCCCAGTTTTTGACCAAAAAACCAAAAGTCATGTATGATAGCTCTAGCTCTAGGTTCTTTTGTAGAATGAGAGCATGCAGAGACAAAACTGTATGCTTGAGAAACTAAAGTTTATTAATTGCAATGAGAAAAATGTATGCTTGAGAAATTAAATATATGACAAACCTGTGTGTATCTGCTCTGGTATAGCAGAAATGCTTGTTTTGGTATGGATATCAAGAAAAAGGAGAGCAGGAAATGCCCTCCTCTTAACTTTCATTTTGACCTGTCTGACGGATTCTGGAACCAATCAGGGTGGATCTCCCTTTAGTTGCTACCTTAGTGATAATTTGCTTCAGCTTCACAGCCACTTAGCGTTGCTTCTGATAGATCTTTCTGCATTAGGGAGGATCCAGATCACAAATATAAGAGGAGAAAAAGGCGAGAAAACTTGCAAGAATCGATCTCTCGGTGTGCCAACTTGGTCATACTAATAGTTTGCGGTATTTCTTGATTGTATAACAAATATATTTGATCATATTAGGTTCCGATTATCTTGTTCTTCTGTTCGTTGCAAAGAATAAATCACTGAGCTCGCTTTCCATGAAGGCCACGACATTGAACCTGGTCCTCATCACTTCTATCATTGATAAGGTAAAAAATTGAGAACCCGTTTTGTGTTGAGCAAGAAACTGATTTGGTTCATTGGCAGCCCTCTCTTGATGAATGCTGCCGTGCGTAACTAGAGATATAGGCCAAAAAAGTGTCCATAGAAACAGCTGCAAGCATCTGGCCTATGATCATGGTGCCATGCGTATTAACATGAGAAAGTGTCAGAGAGCTTAGGTCTGAACCAGCATAGTGAACTGAACCCTTTCCCGAGCATCAATCTCAAGAGAAAATTTAGAGAGAGAAAGGAGAGCAACTCAACTCAAATCTACGTTGTTTTATTTCTTCCAGTTGGTCAGTATTTATACAGAGGACCTGCGTTCCAGAAATTATGTAACTAAGTTGTTAACTGGCCGTCTATCTAACAATTGTTGAACAAACGTGTTGTTCTTATCCCTTAACCGCTAAAGTCGTGTTCATAAATAAAGTCGCCATTGCTCTGGTTTGGTGGATTAGCCAAAGGAGGAAGCCGTTGTGTCCAACTCCAGGCCCAGGGGGGAAATTTGCAAGCCGGCTTGCTTCGTGGACTAGATCCTTAATGGAACAGGCCTATACTAGTTATTATATTTATTACTGGCACACCCAAATATGCGTGTAATTAATTTAAAAAATGAATAATATAATTATAATTACTTTCATAATAAATATTTTATAAATAAATAATATTGAAAAGATAAAGGTTGTGAACTATTGCTGAGTAGATCTGATAAGTGTCATAAAAAAAACACGATATTTAATATCATAGTTATACTTGTGTAGTAGTGCAACATTTTCAAACTTACACGATCAGTAGACTGTTATAGGATGATAGGTGTGATAGTGCTCTGAAATGAGCAAGGAGCTCTTCGGCCATCACCTCTTCGATAAGGGGGATTCTTCACTTCAGGCAAGGGGCCTCTTCATTCATTTATGGGCAAAGTTCTAGCATCTCCTGGCGGAGGGTTTGCCAAGCGTTCATAGCCACCTTGCTGGTCTATCTAGAAGGGTGAGATTCATCTTGCTGTTATACAAACGGGTGGTGTAGGAGTCAGCCCGCCATGGCTTCCTTGTCCTAAAACGCCAGTTATGTTAGGATGAGATGTTTGACCTGTTCTTGTATTAATAGCAGGAGTGGGGGGAGGAGACCTTGTAAGAGTTGTGCTAACAGCCTCAACAATGAGCTTGTTAAGTTGTTGGTAGGAGAGCGAGTTGTTTTCAATAGGCAAGATCGATGGATTGTCAGCAAGGGAAGGATCATTGGGATCTCCTTAAATCTATTCTTGCTGTGGAACGACTAATCTAGCTCTAGTAGGAAGGAAAATGTTTCCTTCAAAGGAATCATTATCACATTTATTATCAGAACTAGTCATTTCTCATGCCTTTCGCTCAAGATTTGCCACAAAAAGGGTCAATGATGCGTATCAAGGTCTAATAGCACCACCAGAATAAAAAATTTTCCTGAAAATTCTAAAATTATCAAAAGACTAATCTACAAAACAATAATTAGCATTTCTATACATAAGTCAGTAAAATATTTGATAAAATAGAGTAAAGGAAACTTGAGTAGATGTGAGATCATGGAGAGATAAATAACGTGATCAAAGATTGGAGTATTTGAGTATAAAAAATAGAAATAAAATCCATATATAGAGTGCAAAAGTATAGCAAGAACCAGTATAGCCTTGTTGTTACAGAAGCAAAATGAGTTGAATGAACTTAATTTACCTTTTGGACTTACCTTAGACCTTATTTATAGTAGCAACTTTGGAGAGATATTAGGATGAGTTGGTGTTATGTGACTTGGAATCTTCGGGATATCTATTTTGTGGCAATGATGGTTATTCAATATTTAAACTATCTCCTAAGAAATATGTCAGTTTTAAGTAATTCTACCGAGTAACTGTGCATATAGGAGAGGTAATTACTTGCTACTTCCAACAATCGGATCCAGGATACTATAAGGTCCTTGCTGGCACTCTTTTTAGGGTGACGTGTGGAATACAACTAATATGACGACCTTGCTGTTTGGTAACAAACCTACTAATATGAGTTTTGTTTGTAGGCGTTTCCGCCTTAACAGGGTAGTTGGATTGGGCTGACCAACCTGAGGTTCTTCCTGCTTGAAAACTGTGCTTGGATCAATAAGGTTTGGGTTTATCGGGCTGAGTGAATGAGGGTCTTTTAACTTGTTTTGGGTTTGGACTTGATTTGGCCATTAGGCTTAGAAAAATATTTATGGGGATATCAATATTATGAAATATATAAATGAGAAATATAATATATTTATATATGCATGCATGCATGAAGTGTATATGTCATATCATAATATACAAAAGATGATAATAAAAATAAGGACAAGTTCAGTCAAAAACCATATATAGTAAATAGAAGTGGAAGAGCCTCTCCTTTCGTTTTAAACAACCCTAAATGAAAGGAGCTGGAATTCTTTGTTATTTATTTCAATATCTACTGCTTTTGTGCCAACCCTTAGAAGGAAGAACATTGAGGTAGGAAGGAACTCCAGGATTTACGATTTAGGAGATTTTCCACACCGATTTTTTGACATGCTAGATGCTCTTTGGAAAGCGCAACACCTCATTCTCAGTTATGCCAGCTCACCTCACGCCTTTTGGGCTTCATGGGCCCAGCTAGGACTCGAGTAAGGCACTGCCTTCCCCTTGATTACCAAATGCAACTGCCTTAGCAACCAGTCAAGAGCAGACTAATTCGAATGCTTTCCTACCGCTCAGGGGAATTAGCTACCTATCCATTCGTTTGTTTAGCCTAATTACTCAAGTCTTTCGTTCTTACCTTCCGATTAGGAAGTTCTATTGCTTATCATGTACATTTATAAGGAATACCTAGGACTTTTTGGGTGACATCAGGGGGTGGGATCGGCAATGGTAACCATCAGCACAATTAGATAAGGGGTCCAACCCCCTTGCTATATATCTTTACACATTAATACATAAAAAAAAAATATAATTTCACCTTTATAAAAATAATATTAGTTACAAAATTTTTTAATGATCTACAATAATTAGTTAGAACATAAAATATCATTTTTTATTAAATATGTTAAATTTACTAACAAATTAAAACCAATTTTAAAGATATTAAATATAATTTTTCAAATTGAGGTTTATATGTACGTCAATATTCATAAAAGAGGGGTGTAATTATCCTTAAAAATGAAAACAAAAAAATAAACTTCGGCCGAGCCTACTTCGGTCCCTAGGCTCATTTCTCTCTGCTGGCCCTAGGTGGACCATTATAGCGCCAGCGCTGTAAGCCCATAACAAAGCTTTTGCAACAACTGGCGTTAGTGGTCACTTTACTAAACCTCATGTCGAAATTAGAAAATACAAGGCCGGCAAAAAATTATATCAAATCCAATTCTTTACCCGCAAAGGTATCAATAAAATTTGAACATCCATCGGAAGAACCACCAAAAATACATAATTTACTCACATGGAATCATAACAGTTTTCATAACCAGAAAATGCAAAAACAAGCCCTGTTTAAATTTGAGGCAGAGAGACCATCTATCACTTCTGAAACACCAAACTCTTCTTGTCATAACCAAGAACCCACAACTCCAAATACCGTATAAAGGACGACATCACTGCAAAAAGGAAGTCAGCAAGTGCAAGGTTAATGGCCAAAGATCTTATTACAATTTGTAGCGAAGGTCATGCTAAAGGACAATACTTACCAAACAATTAAAGACCCTGTTCAATAAGATAGTCGCCAATCTTCTCCACAACCATGTTGCACTGGCCTGGAGTCATTGGCTCATCATAGATGCCAATGATCAAGGCCAGATTGGTTTTTTTAACTGTAGCACCACCGGATCCCTATGCCAAAACAAATTTCATATTTATTTGAAAAAAGTAAAACTAACTTACAACAACAGGCTGTGATACATGTCGTCTTGAAAGCTAAGAAAGATATCAGATTGCAATACCTTCTTCCCTCGGATGACAGCACCAGGCTCGCCTTGAATCACCATGTATTTAGTGCCCCCGATGTACAATCCAGTGGGAGCTAATGTACCCGGATTGTCAAAGTCATTCATGATAGCTGTTACCTCCTCACCCTTGAACTACCAGTATTGATTTCAAACATGAAAGAAAAAATAGCATCAGTTACTAAAAGACCAAAATATTGAATTCGGACAGCAAGCACATGAAAAATCTACTGCATCTGAAACTGGATTTTGTATTTCTTTCCAAACAATTGTTTCTTTTGCTAGTACTTTTAGCATAGAGTTATGTGTACCTACTGTTTGCCATAAACTTCATCAGAAGTTCCGAGTAAAATGGGAAAAAGGATAAATAGATAATAATGATATATACAGAACCTGGCCAAAAAAACTAGTCTTAATAAACCTGCAATGAAAACATACTAATACCCGATGAGCAATTCATACAAGCAAAGGATAGTACTCAATTGGTCACTGTGCTGATAATTAGAATCAAAGACTTCACAGATCATAATGATGACCTAATAGTTCTATGCAACCTTAAACGGCTACCAATACGATGAGATGCTGATAAACCGAAATAAAAGACTTGATCAATTAAAACCCGACAACTTAGCAAAACCAACTGCAAAATCATCTATTACTGGATCAGGCCACTTTGAATACTAAAATCAAATCGTATAAGATCAAAATTGGAACAATCAGCTACAAACTACTGGATCTCCCCAGTCAGATCAAGTCAACCAGCCTACAATCGTAAACCAAGCATTCGTCCATCAGATCCGCAACTCCAAGCAAATAAAATAAACAAAAAACAGATAACACAACGATTAGAGTGCAAGAAAAATGAAAAAAGAGTTGATTAATTAAAATCGCGACTGTAACTGAACAAAAATATTCTACATAGATGGATCGAACTACTCTTGATACTAAATCAAACTCACATACAAAAGAAGAATCGAGACAACCAATTTCAAACCCCCGGATATCCCAACTCAGATCAAGCTCAAACGTAGTAAAATCAAGGTAAAGCAAACGTCCATCCATCAGATCCGAAAATTCAAGCAAATAAACTGAACACGAAAACAGTAAATACTGATTAAAGGTCAATGCAAACAAAGAAAACCTGAGGAAAGTTGGAGCTCTGCGCCCAAACGCTGCCGTCATGGCCAACGATGGCGGCGGCGGTGAGGTGGCAGCCGTCGATGTCTGCCATCAAGTGGTCGTCTATGTAAGATTGCCACGACATCGTTCCGTTAGTGAAAGAGAGAGAGAGAGAAAAATCGAAGACCAGTGAGGTTTGTAGGAAGAGAGAGAGAGAGAGAGAGGGTTTGATGATAGCGTGAAAACAACGGAAATGAAGAATGGTGCGGTAGACTTTCCTACAATCATCACTTTTTATGCTTGCGGTCCGGAATCATCTCTATGTGTCAAATGTCTTTTCTGCCCCTCGAATAATTAGTCATTTATTTCCCTAATAATATTAAATAAAATCGACACTTTTTGGTTTTACAAAAGAAAAATATAAAAACGTTATCTTCTTTATTTCCTTTTATTTTTCCGTCATTTTTTCTAATTTAAAAAATTATAGCAATAATGCAATGATATTAATGTGGGTTGCCACATCGGAATAGTATCCGGAGATCATTTTAACAGATGGAACAACCCTGAATTCCCGTATCTCGTATTCAGGTCAGTACGACCCAAACTCAATTCAATTCAAATCCGATAACGCACATAACTTCCTCAACCGTCCTATCAAAATTGATCAACAATTCGTAAAAGTCTTATGTCCGTCGTTGAAAAAGCAAATTTGATTTTTGAGTCAAAGTTTAATAATATCAATTCTTAAATTTAAAATTCTTTCTAATAGAATATTTGCAGAAGCAATTTGCGTGTAATATCTATATATAGAAAATAAATAGATAGAAATCGAGTGTCGATTGTGATTAATATAACCGACATATATATATTAGAAATAAAAATAGCAAACTATTAATTTCTCTAATTATCTAATCTTTATTAGATGGTAAGAGAATGTTGTAATTTTACATAATTTTGTAATAAATGGGAATACAGATTAGAGGTGTAATAAAGTATGTTTTGAAGCTTGAATGTAGGAACTCCACAATTTTGTTCACAGTCAAACTTTGAATTTAGTAAATGTAGTTAGTATTTTTATGAGGAGGGACATATATAGACTTAAATTGGAGTATTCCATATACAACTAGAATACCGTAATTAACCATATAACGGATCACAAGATTATCTCACAAATATCCTACTTAACGCTCTATATTATGAAATTAATAATGTACGGGTCTCGTAATGAGTTTGTGAGTTTGAATTTCATATAATATATATAATTATAATAATAAAATTTTATAAAAAAAATTGATGTTATTTATTGAATGGATCGATGGAAGTATTTGCACTTTGATCCTATATTTTAGGGTGTTTTACAAAAATATTTACATACTTTTCGAAATAGTTATTTTTTGTTCACAATTTAAATGACTGTTCTATTTTTGTC
Organism: Sesamum indicum; assembly: GCF_026168435.1. Lineage (NCBI taxonomy): Eukaryota > Viridiplantae > Streptophyta > Magnoliopsida > Lamiales > Pedaliaceae > Sesamum > Sesamum indicum. The sequence continues at coordinate 15,674,143 of NC_142661.1, forward strand.
CTGCTGTTAAAATTTAGACTAATTGGCTACGTACCAAAATGTGTGGTTGTTAAGTGACATTTTTCTTTCCCTAGGGGTTGGGGGGATTGGCCAAGGAGGTGTTGGGGAGAAAACCATCACATGAATTGCACGTGCTCCATTTAATTTTTAAGAAGAAAAGAACATCTAAGTCAACATACATTTTATCAATCCAAGTTAGTGTATGGACTTCTCTTACGTAGTTAATAGTATAGATACATATTTAATTTATTTAAGTGAATTATTATAATTTATTTAAATATTACTTGTTATTTTGTTGTCTGTCTTTTTTATAAAAACACTGTTAATACGTGCCCAAAAATCAATTAATATGATTGAAAGATATAATTGAGTGAGCATATCTGCATTTTAGGATCAAAGTTTTTTCTCTCATTCAAGAGGCTCAGTTTCACTTGAATGAGAGCCACTATAAAGCATGAATAATCACTCTTCTGACGGGACCACTAACATCTCAATAGTCACCCCTTTTTAAAAAAAATAATATTTTGAGTATTTATAGTAAAATCGAGAATATTAGGTATGATAAGGTGTATATATTTATAATTTATCTCAAATACAAAAAATTACTTTCATACCACTATAAATAATTTACAACTATAGATATATCCATCATATAGGTCCCCCACTCTCAGATGAGTTACTAGAACTAGGATGAGTGAGTTGTCCGAGAGTAAGAAGTCACAAGATGTATTTAGGGTCTTGAGTTAATGTATTTAGGGTCTTGAGTTAAGTTGAAGAGCTATTTGGATTAATATTGAACAAGTAAATATGTCCAAAATTTATGACCCAAGCCTAATACTATTGTTGAAGGTAGTCCAAAGCGTTGGCACGAACAATGGGGAGGAGGTGGTCATGACCGCGACTAGTTGGGGTCCATGAGCACGCATGAGGGTGGAAAAAGGAGAGTTCAACCACTCCAACACTAAGTATTTTTTATTTTTTTTTTACTGTCACTCTCTATTAGTAGAGGTTATCTAGAGTTATGACATTTATTTTAGTCATTTTACTTCAAAAAATTTCATGTGTTTTGAGGGGTTTCGACGTTGTTTTCAAGAGATAAGGCTCCCCCACACACTAGAGGATTTTCATATGCTGTGGAACATGCGATGGGTGGCAAAGTTGATCTTCCTCTATCAATGATGGGAGATATTTTTATTTCTATCCCTACTAGGGTGTAAATTTTTTTAAAGGGGTTCGCTTCTTCTTGGCTTCGAGGTGGATGGAAAAAGAATAGACAACTCTTAGTTGTGGTGATGGAGCCCCCCAAAATCTTGATGAAGGTGGAGGGGCGTAGCGTTTTTTCTTTCTTTTTTTTTTTAAATAAATTTTTCTTAGTTTTGGGACTATATTTTTTTCGACTTTATATATTCAGTTTTCACATGTATTCGGAGTGATTAAATACTTTGAATAGCCTTTTTTTTTTTGACTTACATTATCGTAATAATGATAAAAAAACACAAACGGTTAGAATTTAGATTCATGTAAATAGTATTTCTACTCGAGGTACAAAAAATCAATTATACGCATAGTAAAAGTGAATATTAACAAAATAATAAAGGATTTATCGCCCTGCCAAAATTAAAGACTTTAAAAGATCTTCCCAAAAGAAAAAGATTGGTTGAGCTTATTGATCACAAAAATTTCGAGTTTACAAAAATAATTGCAGCTAGAAAATATGGACAAATAAAATTTATAAATTTCTATTGTCGATCCACAGATTTGAAGTGTTCTTGGATGTGGATGCATAATATACTCTGACTTTATGGAGCAAAAATATATCACCTTGAAATATGGTATTGAGACTTCCAGGGTTCAATGCCAAACAAGATGTAGGAACCTTTGTGGTTGTTGAGCTTCATTATGATAAAAAGCTTTTGGACACGGTCCTTTAGATTTACTGTTTGTACTCTGTACTTGTAGTAGTATGGTAAGGCCTTTCTTTTATAGGTGTGAGTGGGCTTAGGTAGCTTGGATTAATTTCTATTAAACTTGAACATCGTAAATTTTTTATATGAATCAATTTTTTAATGAGGCCCAAATTTATTATGAACTTTAGTTTGGACCACATTTTAATTGAATTATGAATTAATAATTTATTCTAAAATTTTGATTACAACAATTATTATTATCTTTTAAAGAATTTATAAAATTCCAAATATGGTATTAATAAAGCTTATAAATTAAAAAAAAATGTTATAAATTATTTTAAAATACTGATAATCTCATCGAAAATGCCCTCTAAGTCAAACTCATGGGGTCCTAAATCACTTTTGCCACCACAACTTCAACTCAATCAGATGCTGATATTTTATATTTTGTTATTTATTATATTTTATATTTTGTTAAGTATTCTTAATTAAATGGAAAAACAGTGAATTGCGTGGTCAAATTCCCTAGTAAAGCAATAGAAAGAGCCAATACACCTCATTTCACAAGTTGCCCCAACTGATCAATCACATGCTGATATATATATGGCATCATGAAAAGGAGATGGGCTCAGCTATATGTTGCTGTCCCCGCCACTTCCCGCAGAGTGCTTCTAATGATGCACCAAACATCTCCATCGGGATTTGGGCTTCAATCTAATATATTTTAATATGTACAAAAATCATAAATGAAACCAACAACATGCAAAATTAATAAAAAGTTTGGGGTGGGGAATTGTTGTTAGAAATTCTCTTTTTCTTGGTTTTATTTTTGTATTAATTGTTCTTCTCTCCATTTCCGTGGAACAAACGGATGAATTAAGGTGAATTCCTGAAATAAAGGCGGAGGTTAATGGACAGCAACTGAAGCTGATTGTGAGCAGTCCCGAGAGCATCGTCCATCCATTCACATTCCTTTTCCCCTACTTCAAATATTCATCCAACCAACTGCCTTTCACGTATTCAAACCCATCTAAAAAAACAATCATCCATCACAGTTTTTCCTTGTCTCTGTCTTTCTGTAATTTGTAGAAGAAAATAACAATGTCGTGGCAAACATATGTTGATGAACACTTGATGTGTGACATCGATGGGCAGGCGGGCCTCCGCCTTTCCGCCTCCGCCATCCTTGGTCACGATGGCGTTGTCTGGGCTCAGAGCTCCTCCTTCCCTCAGGTTCATCTTTTTCTTTTTGCTTATTTCATCTCAGCGTTCTGATCGTGATCGGGTTATTGTTCGTGTAAAATTTTATAGTTTAACCGAACCCTTTATGAATCTTTATGTGCAGCTGAAATTAATGAGATAATTAGTATGTTTCTGGTGTTGTATAGATGCATGATTTGGATTCATTTTATTTCCTAGGAGTGCTTTCTTATTGTTTGATTTATTGATCCTTAGGGTCCTGTAAATGCTGCATCTAACGTTGAATACAATCGGTAGTTAGATTATTGACGCATGCTCTATTTTCTTAAAAATGAGGGTTATGCGACAATCATTCATGCACCTTAAACATGAACCTCGGAGTGGCTTATGAATTTAACCCTTTTGCAATGTATTGCATTTACTTGTATAAAAATATTGTAATTTGTTGATCTTGTTTTAACATGTGGAAATACTTGTGCATTTTCTTGATTAATGCAAGTCCAATTTCCATGGATTTTCTGTCAATATCTCTCGCGGAACAACTGTTTGATCCTACATGACTGTGTTGTTAGCTATGTGTGGATGTGTCACACAATCGACAAATTAATACTAAAGGGTTCTATGAGATGATTTAACATGTTATTACTACCTGTTTTTCTAATATGCGGTGATTAAATCTATGTATATGCTTTATAATCTTACATCTTTTTCTTATTTATTGTGTGGTTGCAGTTCAAGCCAGATGAGATCAACGGCATTCTGACTGATTTCAACGAACCAGGTCATCTCGCCCCAACTGGTCTCTTCCTTGGAGGAACTAAGTACATGGTGATTCAAGGAGAGCCTGGAGCAGTCATTCGTGGCAAAAAGGTATTTCATTATCCGATTTATTGCTTGTCTAAGATTTCAATGTTGTATCTGCTTGATGTTTGTATATTTTCCCAGAACTCGACTGTCACGTTTTAAATTGATCTATGAAACTGTAGTTCAGAATTAACAATACTGTTGTTAGTGATAGGAGTAGACAATGGAGATTATGTCTGTTTCAAATGCATTGGCAATTATTTTTGGTTGGTACACTGCTGTGATTTGAGAAAATAAATTCCGTTCCTTAGAAAGTTTTCAATTAAACACTAGATACTAATCATGTATCATTTGCTTGATGTATAGTTCTGTTTTCAGCTACATTGTTTGTTAAACTCTGCTTTTATAACTCTATTATTACTTGCCTCCACATATCTTGAAATTCAAATCATGTCATCTATGATTTATGTGTAACTACATTAGCAGAACATTTTCTTACGTGCGCTTTGCACATTTCATGTGGTTAAATGATAAATTTGGATGATCGGGGCAGGGATCTGGAGGCATAACTATTAAGAAGACAGGTCAAGCACTAGTCTTTGGTCTATATGAGGAGCCTGTGACACCAGGACAATGCAACATGGTTGTTGAGAGGTTGGCAGATTATCTCATTGATCAGGGCCTCTAGGCTAAGATTACTATCAATTTAATTCTTCATCGATCTGCGATGATTAGTAGAGTATATTTCTTACGTATCCACTTTCTTGAAGCCGGCTGCGTGTTCTTCTGAGGTACGAATTAGGTGGAGTGGACAATAAGAGGAACGCGCGTTTTCAGTCATTTTGAAACTTAGAATTATTTCTATTGTCATGTACTTTACTTCTATGTTTTCTGTAGTGTTATCAGCTGATGAAGTTTCTCTCAGCTTATTTCCAGTCTGAACTAATCTCCATGATTCTGGTGAAGGCCTGAACCTTTGTAGCATTTTAATATTCTCATCATTGAAGGGCCATGAATGTAATGGACTTCTTTCTGATTTGTGTTAATTTTGTTCCTAATAGAACTTGGGATATTATTTTTTGAATTCATCCAGAAACTTTCCTTATGTTTGGTTTAACTTTTGAGTTGGACAAGTTCGTTTATATGTTTTGATGTAAAAATTTGGGTCAATGATGGAATACTCAAAAATATTATAAATTGGGTCATTTACACTTTATATATACTTTTTTTATGAGTATTTCTATACATTTATATAGATAAAAAAGTTCATTTTAAATTATGAATTTCAAAATTTGAAATGCAAATTGAATATTCTGCATTTTGGATTTTAATTTTAATTGTAGTTAGTCACTAAATAATTACATATTTGATAAATATTGTTAGTTGAAATAACAAAAGAATTACAATCTCTTTTTTATGTGTTCTCCCTTCCCTAAGGGCTTCCAACACCACCATATTCATCTCATACATCAACATCAAACCTTACCGCTAATCCCACTGTCATAAGGAGGTTATGGCAAGAATGATTTCTGAAGGTGTCATTAAAGCCAGCACTAGTCCCTTTTTCTCTCTGGTGTTACTCGTCGAGAAGAAGGATGATTCTGGGTGTTTTTGTGTAGAGTATAGGGCCTTAAATGCTGTCAATTGTTGGAGACCGGTTTCCTATTCCCACAGTCGATGAGCTTCTTGACCAGTTGTCCGGCGCCACTATTTTCTCTAAACTTTATCTTTGTGCAGGTTATTCTCACAAGACTGCATTCCGGATAATCCATGAGCACTTCAAATTTTTTCTCATGCCATTTGGTCTTACTAATGCGTCTTCTACTTTTCAGTCCGTTACGAATGATAACTTTCGTCCTTTTCTTTGGCAACTTGTGCTCGTTTTTTTTTTTTTTTTTTGACAACATACTAATGTATAGCTCCGAATGGACCTCCCATTTATCTCATTTGTTAGCATAGGGGGCAACAGCAACAGCTCATGTGTGTGCGGAATGCCTATAAAAGACTGCTCTAATTTTCATATCGAACACACTATTCATCCGAGTACTCTCTTTTCTCTCTATCTCTTGTGTGTTCTCTAACATTATTAGGTTTGAGCTCTAGTTTCGCTAAAAGACTATTAAGTATTGTTCAATGTGTTTGTGAATATAAGTGCAATACTAAACAAATAATAACCATCTTTTTTTGTAAGGAATTGCGTGGTACTCGGTGCACTTTTAGATGAGGCGTACAATTTTCAAGGCAATTAATTTTTCTGCAATTCGATTGGTGTGCAATTTTCATTGGAGCAAGAATTGCTACAGTACAACTCGTTTTGTAAATTATCTTTTAATTTATCGTAAAACAACAAATCTAACTGTTGCAGTTATTATTTTATTCCAACGTGGGTATTTGCATTCTAATTTCAAAACTAATTGATATATTCGATTATCAATTTCAAAATGAAATTATAATTATTTATGCAATTTTCCCAACAACCAGTACTTATTGGGCCGCAAATTTTGTATCTTTACTGATCAGAAAAGCCTTGGTGGCATGCTGACTCAAACAATTCAGACTCCCACCCAATGGAAGTGACTTATGAAGCTACTGAGTTACGATTATGAAATTCAGTACATCGATCGATCGAGAAAATTATGCGACTGACGCTCTTTCCAGCTTTTCTGCAGCCTTGGCCTTATTATTCAATTTTGTCCCATCAGCCACCCCAGCCATCCTCAATGAGTTACGCAACCACCCTCTATTCTCCAACTCGTTCAACCAATCCCTCATTTCTCACCTTAGCAGCACCCCAACATCACCAGCGTCCTTCTCTCCCCAATACGATTTGGTATTCTTTTGGGACAAGCTCTTTGTTTTCGAAGTTTCTCGTTGGTGGATGTTGGGATCACAAAAAATAATTCCTACAACACTTGTAAAAGTGGGAGTATGGTCGAATCCACATGGATTGGTATAAGTTGATTTCTTTAAGAAAAAAAAATAATGGGGGGAGATTTGATGATAAAAAGAAATAACTATGTAAGCTAGAAAACAATTGAAATTACCTGATGAAGATACGAGAGAGAGATTTTCTGGTTAAGGCCAGGATCATGCTTGATTTAACAAATGTAAATAGCAGATTAGATCTCACAACATATTAAGAATCAAACAATCACCATACCTTAACTAGAAAATAAGAAATTTAGCCGGACATGTTAATGGAAGAACACACTCAAAAGTGGAATTCCATTAACTCCGGTTATAAATTAAAAATAAAAGAGAGAGTGAATTAAGCAAATAAGGTATTCTATTGAATTCCACGAACAACGAACAACCTTCAAATGAAGAGACCCCCCTATTTATAATAAAAGTCTCCTACGAATCTAAACGTAGGGGGATAAGTACATAATTAATTTTAAAAAGATAAATAAATTATAAATAACATGTTTTAAGGAATCCTTTCCAAATTTAAGCATATCATTCCTTTTTCTCTTGTGGAAATCACTCATTTTCTTTTTTCACCCGAGTTGACCACTCTACTGAGCGTGGGCACGTTTAGTCAATCTTGCAGAAATTGTCTTATAATCTCCTTTTTCCTTTTTTTGATGCCTTCAATTCCGGTTTTAGCTTGATTTTTACCATCTTTGTCTCATATCTTCCCTTTTAGCTGAATGTGCAATAAAATCACATGATTACGAATGTTTTGGCTTAAAAAAAAAATTAAATTACTATAAAATCGTGACAATTGCAGAGTTATCACTGGCCTTCAAGAATAGTTTCTTATCGAGTTTCATGCCTCAGCTGTGGCATCCGAGCCACGTTTGCACGCCTAGCCACTTCGTTTTATTGGCCCAAAATGCTCAAAGATATCCAACAATTCATGGCCTCGGCTCTTCGTCTCAGAGCTTCCTTGCTATTTAGTGTCAACTTGTCCGCAGAATGGAAATAAGGTGGCTCATGTATTGGCTAAAAGAGTTGTTGGCTTTGCTGAGGGTTTATCCTTTCCCCTCGCTGTATCGTCGAGGTAAAATTATATTTTTGGTCCTGTAATTTAAAGTTGTTAGCACTTTTGTTACTGTAACTTATTTTATTTTATTTTTTTATGAATTTAATACTGAATATTTGATATTTGGTTCTTTTTTGGCAAATTTAGTCATGTATATTAATAAGTTTGGTCTTTTTCACACTATAATAGATCTTATTTTTTGTCCTGTAACTGTAGGGCATTGGACCAAAATTGTCAACCGGACTAAATTTGTTAAAAAAATGACCAAATATGATATGTTCAAAACTAAATTCGTCAAAAAGGACTAAATATTTTAATAGAGTAAATTACATAATCAAAAGTACTAATGACCTATAGTTACAGAATAAAAAATATAATTTTGCCAATTGTTGATTTATAATGTAAGGATTTGCAAATATAATAATATTAATAATAAATTCTTTTATATCCCCCCCCCCCAAAAAAAAAAACAAAACAAAACTACTACTATAAAAATAAATAATAAACCACAATCTATTGAGACTTGAATCCAAAATTAAAACAGTTAATTCATATTGCAAAAATTCAAAATGAGAATTCAATCAGCAATTGAATATGTTTCAATGGACAAAATGTATCTTTAATCCCATAAAATAAGGGTAATTTTTTTTTTGGTACCACAACTATGGTGGGTGACGCTTTTAGTCTTATAAAACACAAAATCACGTTTTTTAAGTCTTAGAAAAGGTGATTTTGGAACTTTTTAGTCCAAAAATCACATTTCTTTTAAATCCCAAACAACATTTTTTTAGTTCCAAAAGTACAACGCACATGACTTGTTGGGATTAAAAAGACGTGATTTTGAATTATATAAAACTAAAAGCGTCATCTATCATAATTATGACATGAAAAAAAATTCTATCCGTATTTTATGAAACTAAAAAAACATTTTGTCATATTTGAATCACTAAACTTTCCAACCAAAAAATGAGCAGTGAATCAACATTCCATCATAATAAAAAATTGAGAGATGGAGGGCATTGTGAATAAGATGGGATGCCAGATATCTGCCAGACTACACGTTTACTAATTTTTACCAACCTATTTTTTGTATCAGTAGTGCATGCATGTCTGTATGTATACATAGAATTTGGGTGTGACCAAATAATTGGATGGTATGGGATACAAATATTCCGCCACACTTCCATCCATCATTAATGCAAATTGCAACCACCATAACGTAGCCAGTGCGATAATAAGAATATAAAACCACAAACTGAATCATTTGCTGACCCAACCAATTAAAATTCATAGGATCCCATTCCTTACCTCATCAGCTTCTGTCACTACCTTTCGTACCTCAGCCTTCCTTAAAATTTCAGCTGTTTCGAAAGGGACAAGGAATCGGTGAAGTTGGGAAAAGGGTGTCGGAAAGAAAGGGCCTTGTTAGAGTACTGTTGTGAATGATGGTGTTATAATCTGACCATTCGTGGTTGTAACGTATAGGTATTTATCTCATTTTATGTGGATTATTAAATTATTATAATTTGTTACTTTTCTTAGTTATATATTGATGTATTGATTCAATTGATATAATTTATCATTATCTTTACTTGTATTAAAAGTGAGCATACGCTTGTTGGTATAATTAGAGACTAATTTAGTAACGGATACAAATTTTAAAGTTTTGTAATTTCAGAATATTTAACACTAGAAACGAAATATTTCCTTACTATATTAGAAAGGAACTAATATTGAAGACTTTGTAAATAATCTTGGCATAAAATTTGAAAAGTTCCCCTCAAAATTATACTAACAAATTTTTTTGTTAGTAAAAATTTTATCAAAATCAACAGCAAAAAAAATTTGATTTTAAAATCAACAACGTGTTAATTATCAAATAAATATTGTTCTTGATAAATTTGTTGTTATAGTAAATTAACAACGCATTCCACTATTTTATCAAAAAATTATATTATTGTTAATGATATTATTTCTTTGATCAGAAACACTATCCAGAAAATTTGTAAACAATTTGGAGCAAAGAAAAAAAATCATAAAACTAATTAAAAAATAAATTATAAATATTTAGAAACATGAGGGCATATTAATATTTTGTATCAAGGAGTCGGCGTGCATTATTTTTAAAAACATAAGGAGGTTTAATTGTCTTGTTTTTCTATTTTACGGGATTTTTTTTATGTCAAAAATTATTATATGAATTTTCTAAATAAATTGGAAAAGTTAGTTGGGAGATTCGTATAATTTTTTATTTTGATAAATTCAATTTAATAAATTCAGAAATATAAAATATTAATAAAAAATCACTAGTCAACTTACTGTTAATAAATAAAAAAATTAATATATTTTTAAGTTATTTAATGAGTCGCGGATTATTAAACCTAAGTTATTTCAAACACGCACGAAACCCACTCATCATATTAATTAATGCTAGATTTATTTTTTTTATTATTAGTTGTGAATAATTAAATCATGTTCATCTCATTTTATGATACTTATTTAACAACTAGTGCTCAAAATTATTAATTAAATAAAACTCACATTATCAAACTAGTTTGGAATTTATTAGCATATACTTAATTCAGTGTCGTTCCGCACTGTAACGACACGTATTATTTTTACCTTACATAAAAAAAATAAAAAATATCAAATACTCCACCATAAGAATATATATATATCTGTACTAATATAAAAAAGAACGAATTTCCACAGTCTCTAACGACGGTTAAAGTGCACCTAAAAAATGTCCTTTCAATAAAATAATTAATTTATTTAATTTTTTGAATTTTTTATTCACTGATAAATTATTTTTTTTAATATGATGTATCAATTTATACATTTTACTCTTATTTATGTATTTTTTAAAATGTGAAAATTTATTTATTGTATACACATAAAAACGATGTACCGTAATAATTAATATATATAAATGAAAAATACAGCTAGAAATGCATGCATGGTGACGTGGTGACAGTCGCAGTCTACCTGTATTGGGACCTCATGTGGACCATCTTTTATTTATGTTCCAACCCCCCCAAACCCAATATATCGCCATTTTCCCCTTATGATAATGTTTAAATAAACTCTAAAAAAAAATAATGTTTAAATAAAGAAAAAAATGAAAGGGAATATTTGAACTAAGATAAAACTTTTCTCTTAAATTTAAATTAAAGAATCAGCTTGTCAGCGTTCAGGAGCAGGGTTGAAAAATTAATCAAATTATTTATTTTTCGATTTGAGATCGAAAAATAAATGCTAGTTTTAGTTTAATTCGTTAATTTAGCAAATTAAATTCGAGCTTGATTGAATTATTAAAGATGTAATTGAACTATTCGAGCTCGATTCGGTTTTAATTCATTTGAACCCCGTTGGAACTCGATTTTGTTAATCAAATCAATTACCCAAACATAATTCTTGAACCCGAATAGATATATATTTAAACAAGCTTGAAAAATAATGTGTTCGACTTAATTCGATATTTTATTGATATAAGGGGGTGTTTGTAATAATTTTTTTTCTTTTATTTTAGTAGGAATGAATTGTCAAAAAATTGTTGTTATGAAAATTAGATATACTTGAAAACAAAAGTATAATAATGAAAAACGAGTTGAGGTTGGAATATTTAGAAAAAAAGAAGAAATTTAACATTTATTACAATTTACAATGACGGAAAAAAAATTGTGAAGAGAAGTTTTAACTTTCGACTTAAATGAACTTAATTTAAATTGTTCAAAAGCATAGATTTAAGTACAAAACATTTATTTTTCTGTAAAAAAAATTGTACATATACACTAAAATTTTCTATGCATAATTTTGTACTCATTCACATTTTAAGATGATTTATTTTATCCGTCTTATTAATTATTCATATTCTATCCTCTCTATCTTATTTTTTTTAATTAAATAAATATAATAAAAAATTTAAATTAATGACGCACATTAAATATATTTGGAGTATAGTACATACGAAAAAAGAGGTGCATGAAATATCGGGGCAAGAGAATTCACGAGAAGAGAAGCTGCAAAAAAACCTTCCTCGCAGTGCAGATCAGACAGACAAAAACAAGAAAACAGCTTTCCTCCATCACTACTCCCTCATTGAATTTTCCGCAATACCTCACAGTTCTACTCTCTCTCTCTCTCTCTCTCTCCCCCATAAACATTCATTCTTCTCCACAAGCAACATTTCTCAGAAGATGGATCCATGCCCGTTTGTTCGTCTGATCGTCGAATCATTAGCCCTCAAACTCCCTTCCGCCACAAAGCCCGCGGGCTCAGGAGTCCACCCCTCTACCACCCCCTGCTACGCCAAACTCAAAATTAAGAACTTCCCTTCCCAAACAGCCCTCCTCCCACTCTGCGTTGCTGGAGAGACGCCGGAGTCTTCAACTTCCCCCGCCGTATTCCACCTCGACCCCGACGCCCTCCGCCGCCTCGCGTGCAAGCCCATCGTTACTCTTAAGATCTCGGTCTTCACGGGCCGCATGGGCCGGACTTGTGGGGTCACGAGCGGAAAGCTTTTGGGCTCCGTCCAGGTGTGTGTCAATCTGGGTAATGCTCAGTCGAAGGGCTGCGTTTATCAGAACGGGTGGATGAAGCTTGGAGGCAGCGGCGGGGAGCAGGCGGCGACGCTGCATTTGACAGTCCGGTCAGAACCGGACCCCCGGTTCGTTTTCCAGTTCGGGGGTGAGCCGGAGTGCAGCCCAGTTGTTTTCCAGATTCAGGGGAATATAAGGCAGCCGGTTTTCAGCTGTAAGTTCAGCGCCGAACGGAGTAATAGGTCACGGTGAGTTTATCGTGCACTCGGCTTCCGCATTTTGAGCTAATGATTTGCAGCATGTGCTAAAGTAGGCCATGGTGGTTAAGTTTTGCTCCACCAGCAGGACAATAGGACCCACGTCACCCACCACCCCACCCCACCCCTGTCCATGAATGCAATCCTCTCTGGAATTCCTGGATTTTGATTTTCTTTCTCCTCGAAATGGATAAAATTTAATTAATTGAAACTCTCTACGTCACACACCAAAATATAAAAATTTCCAACTCAGTATTTTTTTATAGCTGGTAATTTATTTATTTACAATATCACTTAAAGTTGCTTGTATTTTTACACCCACCACGCGATATGTGTTTGTTAGTTAATTATTTGAGATTTGACTTTACACTTATCGGGTGAGTAGTTTAGCTGCAATCAAATTTGAATTTCCCATAGGAGGGATATAGAGAATTGCTTTTGTTTGGGATATTGTTTTTTGCATTTTATGTGATTGCATGATTTGATAAAAACAGGTTCCTCTTAGTAGCAAATAAACATATGTTGGTTGTCTGTTCACATTCTTGATATATTACATGCTATGTTGTGAAATAAAACGGAAATTTGACCGAAAAGATAGACAACTCTTCTCACTATCTGGTTAAATAGTTATGAAAGGACTAATGTGCAACATGTTTTAGAATCAATGAAGGATACAAAGAATTAAGACTTTTTCAATATATCTTTATCAAGTTTATAAGCTTGCTCAAAGTTACCTCCATCTTTTTTCTTGATATTTTTTGGGGTAATTACATTTATATTCTGGATATATGATCTATTTATATAAAGTATTCATATTTTTTAAGTAACTATAGAAACCATATCTGACAGCTAAAAAGTAGGAATGATTTGTATAATGATGTTGACGTTTATGGAGGGTGTTTGTGTAACTTTTTAGAAAAAGTATGGGTGGTTTATACAAATAATGTCGACTTTCTGGTGAATGAACGTGTAATTTTTCAAAAAATAACAATAATTTGTGTAAATAGACTATAAATTAAGGGGTGTAGATGTAATTATCCCCCGTTTTTTTCTGGGTTGGGGGTTGGGGAGGGTTTAATATATATATGCCGTATGTATAAACAAATTTTCCTAAATAAAATCATAATATGTTTTTCATAAAAGATTCCAAGTGCCGATGATGATTTGGTCAAAGAAGCAAGTATTAAGCTTTCAACTTCATCATCTCTAACGGCAACCACCATTGATTCCCTTAGCATGTGCAGATTGCAGAGTTTGTTTGCATCCTTAACTTTTTCTTATGCAAACACTGTCCATCTTTGCATACTTAAACCAATTGTCTTCCATGTAAAAATTCAGGTCTCTTCCTTCAGATTTCAACCTCAACAATAAAGGGTGGGTGAGAACGTTCTCTGGGGAGCGAGACAGAGTCGGAAGGGAGCGAAAGGGATGGATGGTAGTCATTTACGATCTATCCGGCTCTCCAGTTGCTGCAGCCTCTATGGTCACACCGTTTGTCCCTTCACCAGGATCCGACCGCGTCTCTCGCTCTAACCCCGGTGCTTGGCTCATCCTCAGCCCTAATGGAGTCTCCATTAGCAGCTGGAAGCCCTGGGGACGTCTCGAGGCTTGGCGAGAGAGAGGGCCCGTTGATGGCCTAGGTTACAAGTTCGAGCTCATAACCCATGCTGGCCTTACCAGTGGAATCCCCATTGCGGAAGGAACAATGAGTGTAAAAAAGGGTGGAAAATTTTGCATTGATAACTCAAGGAAAGACTCGGCGTTGAGCTTAGTGTTGCCAAGTCGAGGGTTCGTGATGGGATCGAGTGTCGAAGGTGAAGGAAAGTGTAGTAAACCGGTGGTTCAAGTTGGAGTGCAGCATGTTACCTGCATGGCCGACGCTGCCCTTTTTGTTGCGCTTGCGGCTGCCATAGACCTCAGCATGGATGCCTGTCGCCTGTTTTCTCATAAACTCAGGAGGGAGTTTAGCCTTGATGAGAAAGAGCTTTTCCTCTGAGATTTTATCAGAAGCTCTTGGAGAAGTCCTCTTTTTGCAGTGAAAACCATTGGCTTGAGGACCCTTTGGTTTGAGCTTGAAAGATGTGTTTTTCCCCTCAACGATTATGACAGTGAGCAACTGCAAGTCCTGATGCTGATTCTTCTTGTAATTAAACATCTCATTTTTGTGCATTTTCTACCTTTGGTGGGATCTGATTTTGTGAGCAATTTGTATTTGTTGTAAGCGTACTGAGGGCTGAAATTGTACATAGAGACAAACCGGATTTTTGGTTGCGAGTATTTATCATATATATTTTCAATTTGTTCAAATTGTGTTTTAGGTATGGAGCCCTTTCTTTATGGCTTCAGTTTATTTTGTTGTATGGTATAAATAGGTGATAACATAAATTGGTATTAAATGTAGGATCAAATTAAGTATGGATAATTTGGAGTCTGTTTACTTGATTGCGGTGGTGGGATTAAAAAGAAACTGGTGTTTATGTGGTAACCATTTTGTACGTGGCATATTCGATTATTGTGCATAAAAAATTTAAATAAATTAAATATCATTTATTAATTTTTTTATTATAGGAAAAATAATTATGATAATAATAAATAATTTTGAAATATAATATTTGAAGCAGGAGAAAGAGAAAATAAAATATTAACTAAAAATAAATAATTATTTAAAAAATAGTTTTTTTACCACAATAGATAGTGAGAAAAATGTCGAAGTTAATGGGTGGGAAAAAAAAAAAAGAAAAAAGAAAAAAAGCAAATTAGAAAAAGAAAGACACCAAAATGGTGCTCTCTTTTAATATACAATATATATATGGGATTCCTCTTATGTATGACCAATTGCCTGACAACAACGTTTATCCTTTCCTACAAATGCCATCAAAAGGAAACACATTTGTTAGTTAATACCTGTTGACGTTTGGGGCACGTATAAAACTCCTACTTTGTCTAATTGTTATTATTTTCTCACTATTATGGATGATTTTAGTAGAGTACTGTGGGTGTTCCTCTTTGATGTGGTTGAGATTTTTCTACTTAGGGATAAAATCGAGAGTTTTACATCGTCACAATTGCGCACCAGGTGAATTGCAATTTTCGAAAGAGGTGTTGTTTTCAAGAAAATGAATTCTCAATCAATGAATAGTAACCTCCCTTAAAAAATTAATATTTTGGTATTTATAGTAGTGTTGGAAGTTATATGGTGTGGTGGGTTGCATTTGCTTAATGTGTGTCTTATACATATCAAATTACATTTTTACCCTTATAATTTAATATATTTTTTTATTAATGCACATCACTCTTGCAACATAAATCTCAGGTTACTTCCAAGATTTCTTCCTTTCTTAAATCCATCAAAACACAATTTGGCATTACATAAATATAGTCAGATCAAACAATGGCTCTGAATTTGTTAATACTTGTTGCCATGATCTCTTTTAATCTCTAGGCATCACTCATCAACGTTTTTATCCCTACACACCTCAGCAGAATGGTGTTGTAGAACGTAAGCACAAACATTTACTTCTATCACCAAATCTCTCCTACACCAAGCCTCTTTACCCAGACATATTTAGGGGGATTGTATCCCACCTACTGCCTACCTTATCAATCGACTCCCATCCTCTTTATTACACTGGAATTCACCTTATGAACTTGTTTATCACAAACTGCCTTCTCTTGATCATATCCAAGTTTATTGGTGCCTTTGCTATGCCACTAACACATCTCCCCATAAGGATAAGTTTGACCCCATGGCTACTAAATGTGTTTTCCTTCAATTACACAAAGGTTACAGATTCTATCACTTGGGGGATAAGACCATTTTTTCATCTCGAGATGTTATATCCAAGGAAAACATTTTTCCCTTTGCCACTTCTTCTCCTATTCTTGGTCCCTATTTACCCCTTCCCGTCATCGATTCCCAGCCATCTTCCCCTACTGTCACCCTGCCACCTGCTTCTCCTATCCTCCACGAGCCTTCCACGAATTATTTCTCTCAATTGTTATGAGTTAGTTAGAGTTAGTTGAACAAGCTCTAAGTAATTTCCCACACATATCCAAAGTGGTACTAAGGATCAAGTTTGGAGGGAGAGGAATAAATCTGTACGAGAGATATTAGAGAAATATAAACATAAATGTATACGAGTTTGAGAGGTTTTAATATATTTGATTTTTCTATTTATATTAGTGCATGCAATATCTATATAATCGTATCGATGATGAAACTATGAAGTCAAAGGGTTGGAGCATACAATATATCGTCGCATTAGTATGCTTGATTGTGTCACGCATTTTAGTATATTTGTTGCCGTTTCTGGTAACAATACTATATGTCCTCAAACTTTTCGCTTGAAAGACTAATGCCAGCATGCATCCTACATCAGTTGTACACGAGAAACTTGCACGATTTATAGGCTCGAATGCCTTATCTTTCAAAATAAACAATACCTATTGATTATGTCGCATATCACTTCTTTAATCTGTGTCTATATTTATTTTTGAAAGTTTGATATTCGACGTAATCCGTTTTTAACTAATGTGGCATACAACTGGATTGATGTCTCACTACACCAGCTACTGTTCGCTTTGGCTTTGTACATCCCCGCCATCTTCAGTGCGCGAGATACATTCACTTTGATTTTGTATGTCCCTCGACGTCTCTACTTTAGGTGTATTTTTAAAATAAAATTGTGAGGTTCATACGAATTCAAAACGGACATATGTCCCCCATTTTTACTCGAGATATTTTTTTATGATAAGACAACACCGACACAATAAGACACCTATCGGATTACAAGCCTCGTCGTAAATGAATCACGGTTCTTGCATAACAAGAATCCAGCAATTGTTGTAATAAGGTGAAAGCGTGGACCTTTCTATCATACGTAAAAACATGAATGCAAAAGTTAATACATTGACAAATAACGTTCGTCTTATATTTCGAATTGCCCATCAAATTGAAGTTTCCGCGACGTAAACATATGAAAGGCATATTGGAGCATGTGCAATTTCTGGATACTTGTGATTGTCTGACGTTGAAACCCTTCGTGGTCGGCACGATGCATCTGAAACTATTCTGTCTCAAATGGAGGGCAATTTCGTACTTTTATATTTATTTTATTTCACGTTCACAGCATCTAAATCAACCTATCATACAACTTTGCTTTAAATGTTGCTATAATCAGATCTCATTGGAATTAAGGAAATTCTCATCAAGTGAATTATATGTTGTTGTTTATTGTTAAGGATATTTTGGACCATTTATTTTGAATGCAAACGATTATTTGAATGAGATTTGATATAATATCGTTGTTTGAAAAATTATAATTATTTTTTTATGTTTGATAAAATTATATTATTTTTATATAAATGTCTAGAATTGTCAATTTTCCTCCAGTTATATGATTTTTATTTTTTAAAAAATTATAAAAAAAATTAGATGAGATGCATGAATGAAGATTTTTTAAAATATGTAAAAGAATTATCCACTTAATGCTTAAAAAAGTTCAAAATATTTAAAAAATAAATAAAATTATTATTCATAGTTCACAAGGATTTTGGTCAGTTCACTATAAAAAAAAATGAATGAGAACCTGACGGGGACTAATGGATTGAGCTAATTGTTAGACGATTATTAAAATCAAATGGGTATTGGTAATTTACAGATAATGAGAGAGTAATTTACATAAAAGTTTTTACCACTAAATAAATATTAAAATTATCACTTAATTATTTGTAGGGTAATTTACATTTTATCATGTGAATTATGCTCGTTTTTACACTTTTCACTCGAAACCTTTTTTGTGTCAATTTACCATTTCAACTTTACGAAATTTTACACTTTGCTATATATGACCTTTTCTAATTGATTTTTGTGTTGAAAAAACATCACATGCTGTACATATATAAAAACATCACATCACATTACCTTTAAATATCATATGTTCACTGGATATGATGTTTTTTCGAGAAAAATCTTGATTGAAAAATAATTATAAATGACAAAGTACAAAATTTCATTAAATTAAGATGGTAAGTTGATAAAAAAAATTAAATATAAAAAATATAAAAATAATCATAATTCAAATCACAAAATATAATTGATCGTTTTTTAAAAGTATTTGGGGGAGTCATCAATTATTATACGCTTCATTATATTTAAACTCAAGAACTTATAATCTTAAAACCTACGTATACCAATATGATAATAGCTAGTTGGCAAGTAAACTTAAATTTTAGTGTTAATTACATTGACATTTATTGATATTATTAAAAATATTTTGCAAACTACAAAGTGTTTGGTAAACTATTTACGATAAAATCTTATAAGTTCTAAAAAAATAGATATTAAAAAGAAAAAGAGTTGCCAATTTATTTATAGTATCTTAATAAATTCCTTTAATTTGTAAAAAGATTAAAAAAAATATTTTATTTAATTTAGCATAAGTGTTATTTGAATGAATGATTTGGGAGAGGCAGGCAGCAATAATGGAACCCACGTATACAACCATAATGTATTGATAAAAAGGCCAAAAACTTAGGAGAATTAGATTAAGGAATCACAATCAATCATACCTAATATGCATTCATTACAAGATTAATAACTATTAGGTCCATTTCATTTACACATTATAAAATTACATGCTTATCCCTTCACTACCTCAACATCATTATCATTCTTATTCTACATATTTCTCATTAGAACAAAAAGTCAATCAGGCAGCGCTGGTCCGATCGGAGAAGTCGGAGGCCAGCCTCGAAGCTATGGCGGAATGGTACATGGCGTCGTGGAACGACGACGCATCATAAGTCATCCTCCGTAGCCGCTTTGCTTTCTCGTCCGTGAAAGATCCCGGGGCGAACCGGGTTTTCCCCGGCTTCGGCCCTCCAGCTCCGTCCCTCTTCTTCTCGTCTGGGTTCATGTAGTCCGGGTCGGAGGAGAACCCGAAGAGTGGGGCCCACCACTTCGGAGATGAGGTCCTTCTGGTCTGATCGGGTTTCCGCTCGTCGGCGGCGTTGATGCCAGCTCTCGCCACCAGTACCGGCCGAAACGGTAGGATTGCGGACGTCATTTTCGTAGGATGCGGGGATACCTATACGTATGTATGGGTAAGGTGGTGATGTATTTGTACTGAGGTAGCTGGGTAGAGTGTGTGTGTGTGTGGAGTGTGAGAATTTCAAGAGAAAGGATTTAGAGGGAATGGGGGAGGGCGTGGGCGAGTATGGAGATCTGTCTGGGGTTATGGGTTTTAACGAGGGAGATGAGGGGGGAGAAGGGCATTTTCGTAACTCGCCACCTACCATAGGGGGTAAGGGCAAAATCGTAAATGCTGGCAGTCACGTGACAACGAGAAGGTCTCCGTTGACTGGTGGAGACAGGGGGGATGGCCGGTCCGAATTTGGATTTTATCGAG